>NC_091817.1:45623124-46823124 GCF_041296235.1 Equus asinus | reverse complement strand
GTTCAGATCCCGGGTGTTAACCTACACACTGCTCATCAAGCCATGCTGTGGTGGCGTCCCATACAAAATAGAGGAAGATGGACACGGATGTTAGCTCAGGGCCAGTCTTCCTGAAGCAAAAAAGAGGAAGAGATTGGCAACAGATATTAACTTAGGGCCAATCTTCCTTACCAAAAAAAAAAAGACAGAAGACCACCTGCACCAAGTCAGTGGATCTATCTCCAAGCAGGGGACCTCCTGATGCCCCATGAAGGGACAGACACTGTCCACCAGGAGATGTGGGCCGCAGGGACGGGGGGCAGCTAGTACTCACACCAAGACCCCTCTGGAAGCGGCCAGCAAAGGCCCTTCCCAGCATCCTGGGTGGTGGGCAGAGCCTGTGCAGGTGCCGACCCCCCCACCTCCCCACCGAGGGTCACCGGCTTCTGAGCAGTTCACGGTTTATCCCGCGCCTCGGTTCACGATCACCAGGAACCGCGCTCGCTGTGGGTCTGAGTCCGTAACGCTCCGACAGCTGGGCGGGAGGCGAGCAGGAGGGCGAAGGTCGGGTCAGGGAAGAAAGCCCTGCCCGGCCGGCTCTGGGGGGTTAAAGGCTTTTGAATTCCGGCTGGAGACGTGCAGACTTCACATCTGCTCTGAGCAGGACTCGGTCCACGAGAACCCAGCTCTCCCTCCCCGTCGGAGGCCGAGCAGCCCATCCCGGCCCACCCCTCACCTCCCCCACTCTCGGCTCCAGCCGTGCCTGGCACATAGTAGGACCTCAAAACAATGTTTCCCAAATGCAGGGGCGCGGGGCTGGCAGGCACGGGTTTGGTTGTGTGGGGAGCTGTTCCAGCCGACACACCCTGTTGGTCAGCGCCCTTTCCCACGCAGTGAGAATGCCCTGACCGTCACCCTGGAATCACGCATGCATGCATGCATGAATGAATGAATGCATGCATGCACCATGAGGCCTAGTCCCCGGCTCACGCCACCCCTCACTGACCTCCTGCAGTCCCCACCTGCCCGCCCCCCACTCAGCCTGTGCTTTCCCAGCGGAGACCTGCCCCCACAACTAGTCTGCGTCCCTCTAAAGGAAAGGCACGCGTGGTCATTCTTTACCCCTCGAAGGGACCACTCAAGGAAGGAGCGGGGAAGGAACAGGGCAGCAAGATGCACTGGCGAGAGTGTTTGCGTTAAGCCAGGCTCTGCCCTTTCTGGCTGTGTGACTTTAGGCAACTGGCTTCACCTCTCTGTGCCTTTTTCGCTCTCTCTAAATGGGTTAATGGTACCTGCTTGAACAGGATTTGGGGGCAAGCATGGAGCCCCCAGGGGAGGTGCAAAGGAGCCCTCAGGACCAGATATTAAGGAAATGAACTTTCCCAAGCGCCCGCTAAGTGCCAGGGGCAGGGCTGGGCCTGTACCTCTAGAGCCGCCATCATCTGGGCACCTGCCACCTGCCAGGGAGCAGCAGCACGTTTCCTTTCTTAATTCCCACAAAAGCCCTTGGGGTATGTTTTATTTTTCCGTTGCTGCAGACAAAAAGACCTCGAGGCTAAGCGAGGTTAAGTTACTCGCCTAAGGGCACACAGCCAGGAAGTTAGAACTCTAACAACCCAGCCTTGCCTGGCTCCCAAGGGGGCTCTTCCTGACCGCATGCTGTCACCAAGTGCTGGACCCACTCCACTAAAATAATGTTACTAAAATAATAATAGCAACAGTATATTAACATTTATTTAGTACTGATTGTGCATTTTCTTAGTGACTCCTCCAAACAACCCTATGAGAAAGGTGCTTTTATTGTCTCCATTGTGCCAGTGAGGAAACACAAGCACAGAGAGGCTAAGTAACCCGCCCAAAATCACACAGCCAGCAAGTGGCTGCCACCTAAACTCAGGTAGGCTGGTTCCAGAACCTGTCCACTTATAAAACCTCAAAATGGGGTGTCTTAATTCTCTGGAGTTTTAAAATCCACCTTTCGATGCTGAGGCTATTTCAAAGGACTGCAGCTCGAAGCCCCAGCAGACAGGGCTGAGCAGGAAGCCACGTTTCCAAGACACTTTCTCAAATCGGTGCCACCCGTTTGGGTGGGAACAGGAGAAGACAGGTGGCGCGGGGTCGTGGATGCTGGGGTGGAGGGCTGGGCCTCGGACTGCCCTCCTGGCCTCACTGCCCCTGCTCGGAGGCGCCCCAGGAACACCGCGGAAGGCCCCGCTCCCTCCACAGGCGGGCTGTATAGACCTGGGGACCCAGAGTGCAACTCCAATCCCGACATATCACAAAATAAAGAAACGGGAACACATGACAGGCTTGTCAGGGGCTGTCCAGGCGCCGGGCCCTCCCGCTGCGGACGCAAGCTCCCCTCCCCGCACCGAGTCCTCCACACGATGGCCAGGACTCGGCCCACCCTCGGCCCTCAGAGCCAGAGGCAGAGTGAAAGGGCAGGGTGACCCAGACGGTGCGATAACAGCGGTGACACCACAGCCCCGGGCGTGGGCATCTCTGCTGGGTGTTTTACCGCATCCCCTCATCACATTGTCACAGGAGCCCCGTGGGATTCTCAGAGTGGAAACTGAGGCTCAGAGCGGCCCAGGAGGCATGAGGTCACACAGCCGGGAGGTGGCCACCCTCAGACCCCGCGCTCCGCCCTCGGGAGGGCCTGGTGGAAAGTCAGGGCCGTGTCGGGTCTGAGCCAGAGGAAGGTGACATGACGGGGCTGGCGACTAGGCAGCCTCTGCACCGTGAACCCACGAGTCTGTTTCAGGGGTGTCAAGGACAGAGGCAGGGGACCCTCTCTGCCAGGGGCCCCCGAGCCTGCCACACATCCCGGTGCCTGGGGACACCACGAGACGGCGGCCCCGGCCTCCCCAGCCCCCGGGGCGTGCCCGCGCTCACCATGTGCTCCATGTTGGAGGCGGGCGGGTACACCTGGCCCCGAAGTTTGTTGTGAAGCATGAGGATCTCCTCCTTGTCCGCCCGGGGGATGGCCCTCCGGACCCGGGAGTGGGGTCTGTCCTGCTGGTATTTGCTAAGCAGCTTCTCTAAGTGTGTGACGTTGGGCAGGAAAAAGCCTTGGGCTCCGCAGACCAGCAACACCAGCCCCAAGGGGACGACGCCCTTCAGGACACAGCTCATGGCTTCACGGCGGCAGCAAGAACAGGGGTCAGGGCAGCCTGGGTTCCTGGGGCCGAGCCGGGCACGCAAGGGCTCTGAAAGGAAGCAGAAGGTGACGTTACACCCACAGCTGCATCGGCCCAAGCAGTGAATGAGCCGGAGTTCCGTCTCCACAGTGCAGATGTGGAAACAGGCTCACAGAAGCCGAAGAATCAAGGTCCCAAGCGGTGAAGCTGGGGTTCCAGCCAGCCCAGCTGCCCGGGTTCCGCAGAGGATGTCCTGCCACCATTTCTCCTGGACTCACCTTCTCTTGTCACCATCTTTTCTAATTCTGAGTCAGCATTTCTACTCATTCCGGCCTCAGGTGGGTCTACGGCCTGAACAAAATTCCATCTCCTGCCCCCAAAGAGCTGGATAAAGTCATCTCCCATCACCAAAGGATTTGCCTTGAACCAGCGTCCGTAGCAAACTTCCTAGTCCCTGGGAAGTAAGACTCAGTTTACCAAAAGTGGTTGACAGGCAAACCCGGACCGATCCTTGCAGAAGGTTCCTCTGATCACGGCCTCCCTTGGGGCATGGCCTCACGATTGCCACACACGTGACGCAGTCACCCAGCACCCAGCACCCAGCCAGGGACCCGGCCACGCGCTCTGCTGAGCAACAGCCACCTGCCAATTTTATTGCGGGGGAGAGTGACAGGGGAAGGAGGGAGGCCCCCTCTCGCATCCCTGAACCTGCCCTGCAGACCCGCTCAACCACCAAGCACGTGGCTGCCCTCCATCAGCCTCTGACCACGAGCCTGTTACAGACACGCCAGGTGCTACGCTTTTGGCTGCTGGGTTAGTGGTTCACACGGGTAGTTAGTACCCAGTGACCGCACCGGGATGGTTACTTGTTGGTTGACAAAACCAAGAACGGTGCCCAGGGGACAGAAGATGGCAGCCGGGACTCCTGGGCTTCTGCGACCCGGTCTTGGAGCTACCCTTCCCACAGAGCATCCCTGGAATCCTCACCTGACGCGGCCGGGGCTGGAGGCCGTGGGGCAGGGTCTCACAGCCACGTGGGTTGGGACGCACCCTCGAGGGATGGACAGGGCCGACCGCAGGAAACCCCCTCACTTTTATTACCCACCGAAGATGGCGATGGTCCTTCCCTGCTTTTGGGGTTACAGGTCCCGTTCCCAAATACCACCTCTTATTAACCTTTCTTCCCGGGCACACGTCTTAGGAAAGGCCGGCTTAGTCTCAGAGCACACTTCCTAACTTTAAAACCCGAAGGTCCGAGTTTTATTAGGTGCATTCCCACTGTGACTTTTGTCCCTTCTGAGAACCATTCCTGAGCACCCATGTGGGCTGGTGACCTCACGCACGTCATTTCCAACCCTAACGATGACCCAGGAGGTCCATCTGTCATCGTCCTGTTTTACAGATGAGCAAGCTGAGGCTTAGAGTGGAGACACACCGTGCCGGAGGCCACGCGGCTGGTGAGTGGGGACGCCGGGACTCGAGCCGGTGGGATGACCCTGAGGGCTCAGGACTGTCCATCACGCTATCTACTCCTCTCTCCCTGGGGGCCAGGGTCTCACCTCCTCTAAAGGTCACTAACTGTGGTCCTCCTCCTGATGTTCGTCCCGTCCAAGAACAAGGCAAGACCTGAGCGAGTGTGTTCATTTACACCTGTCACCTCTGCTTGACTCCCAAGGGAGAGTCGGATGGTCACCCCATGACCTCTATTGGGCACCTACTTTGTGCTGGACCCTGGGATACAAAAATGAAGTGGACACTGTCCCCAGCTTCACGGAGTTCCCAGCTGGGCTGGGGAGACAGGCGAGGACACCCACAGCCCCCACCCAGTGGGACAGGGCTGACTACAGACAGCGCAGGGAGCCGAGGAACCCCACCTGTAGGGTGGAGGGCAGCAACCGGGCCTCGATGCTGACCCATCCGGAACCCAAGAGGCCCTGTCCTTTCAACGAGGCTCCTCCCTTAGCAACAACCAGGTTCACTGTCAAGTAGGCTGGGACTGCGAGATGGAAGCCAGAGGGACATCCTCAGGGGCAGACGCAGAGAGAGCAGGGAGGGGACGGCTGAGCTGGGCACCCCAGGAGGCAGAGCGCAGAGCCAGGAGCTCTGGGAACACGGCGGTTCCCATCTCCGACCTTGGAAGCCCTCCAGGTCCTGACTGAGCCGCGCTTCCAATAAAAATAACCGCCATGCAGCTGGGGGGGGGGGGGGCCGTGGGGTGCTGGCTCTCTTTGAGTGGGTGACATGGGGCTTCTCTTCTAAGGCGTTCCCTTCAGGGCAGAGCCCCAGGGACGGCGGAGAGGACTTCTGTGCGCTCACTGGCCCGGTTGGGAATCAGACCAGTAACACAGAACCTCCGAGGGCCCCTGACTTCTCTCCCAGGTTAGTCACGCCACCATATATGAGCATTTCCCAGCCACAGAGGGCAGGCTCAAAGAAGAGATGCCAAGACACACTGACGCTGGATTAAGACTTGAGACAAAGTGAGAGCGGGACTGACGTCACGGAGCGGCCACTCTCCCGTCACAACACTCGATCTCTTTACTCTACACTTAAGTAGTGGGGGGGGGGGGCAGGGCACCCCCAGAGGAATTGCTTGTATGACTCAACTAGACCCAAACCTGGGTTTGGTTTAAATCATTAATGGGCACAACTCAGATGGCTATCAGTAGGGGGATGGGTCAATAAAGTGTGGGGTAGTCATGAGTGGAATATTATACAGCAGGTAAAAGGAAGGACCTGGAGCCATGTGAGTGTCCACATAAATAAGTCTCAAATATGATGCCGGGTTAAAAAAGCAAGTTGTGGGATATTACACTAATGGTACTATTTACGTAAATTTAAAAATGTCAACCACATTGTGTGTAGCTTGTGGATGTGTGTGTGTTACATACACACGTGCACACTCACACTCATTACGCACAGTTCCTGCTGGCGGTTGGCTCCGGGGTGAGGGAAGGAGAGCGCGAGGGACCCCGCCTTCATCTGTAACCCAGTATTTCTATTTTAGAATCTCAAGCAACTATGGCAAAGTGTCAGGCTCTGTTCTCTGAGGCAAGAGCTGCTAAGTGGTACCCAAAGGAGGGCGTCCTCAGGGCCAGGCCCAGGTGGGAGTGCATACTCTCCTTTGGATTTGCCTTTTTAAAAAATTTTTTAAAATCGTAATAAAACAAAAGAAAACACTAAAGCATAAAAGGATGATGAAGCAGCTGCCGGCTCCAGGTGCATCCTTCTGGCACGTTCTCCTGAAAAAGTGCAACCTTATCCCCAAAGGCTCGACCAGCCGCCCCCCTGTGAACGTTAAGGGCCTCCCACACTCCGTGGCCTCAGACAGTCCTTCCCTCTGAGGGTCCAAAGAGAAGCGACAAAGCCCAGGGTGGAGCTGTGGAGTTGGGAGGACCATGCGGCTCTGTGGAACCTTCCCCTGGGAAGACAACACAAGAGGACGGAGAGAGAGGAGAGTTTCTCCAACTGCCAGCTCTGCCTCGCGCCAGCCGCCGGCCTGGGTGGAGCCGTTGGCAGCTCTGTGCTGGAGCCCAGGGGACCTGGGGTCCACCCGGGGGGCGGGGGGCAAGGCCTGGATCCCGATGCTCCTGCTCAGGTTGGGCTGCAAGAGGACACTGAAGATACGAGCGGAATGTGACGCTAACAGTGCCGGCGTCTCCTTCACACCTGTCTTCCCAGAGCCCAGCACGAACCTGGCACAGAGGAAACGAGCCCAGAGTTCTGGGCTGAGTTGTGTCCCCCAAATTCACATGCCCCAGGCACCTCAGAACGTGACTGTGTTTGGAGAGGAGCCTTTAAAGATGACTAAGTGAAAACAAGGTCATCAGGACGGGCCCTCATCACAGCACCATGACTGGGGTCCTTATAAGAAGAGGAGACCAGGACACAGACTCGCATGGACGGATGCCCACGTGAGGACACGGGGAGAACACAACGTCTACATGCCAAGGGGAGAGGCCTCAGGAGAAACCCACCTGCCACCACCTTGACCTCGGGCTGCCAGCCTCCAGGACCGGGAGAGGATAAAGCTCTGCTGTTTAAACCCCGAGTCGGTGGTATCCCATCCTGGCAGCCTGAGCGGACTAATCCAGGTACGAGATAAGAAGCAAAGGGACAGGACTGTGTTCTGAATGTCCCCTGGCCGCTGTACAGAAGGAGGCGAGGCGAAAACAGGCGAATTAGCGGGCCGAGGACCCCGGGCAGTGACACTCGAGCAGCCGAGGTCCACCTACAGTTAAAAAAGAACTTTTTCCAAAGGAGACGTACACATTGTCCAAGGGCGTCTGGGGCTTTGCAAGGACAAGGACAGCTCCCACAGGGGAGGCTGGGGGTGCTTGAGCGAAGGGAGACCTACTGCACGCTGGCGGCTGCGTCTGTCCCCTGGCCCTCCCGCTGGTCCAGAGGTCTGGGCCCGTCACTCCCATTTACAGAGGAGGAGACTGAGGCCTCCGGGGTATAAGGAACCGGCCCAGGGTCACACGACTGCAAGGAGAGAAGTGGGGTTGGAACGCGTCTCCGTCTGACCTCAGAGCCCCTTTCTTACTGTCCTCTGCCTTCCCTCGGAGGGGGCTTCCTTACGGATCTCCCGTCACCACCCATGCAGGGCAGGGACCCCCATAAACATCACAATCTCGCACCGTAACCCTCCTCGCCCTTCTGGGCTTCCGGGCAGACTGCCGGGCCTGCGGCTCAGACTGTGACTGTCTATGAGGAGGCACCAGCACATCCACCCCAGGGGAGAGGGGCCTGTACGTCACAGGGACACTGCACCAAAACACACCCCGTCATCGGGCTTGGCACCCATCCAACCTCCATCTGCCGACATGCCTTTGACTCAACTGTGATGAGCTGACCTCTGATCCCTGGAATCGATGGGGTCCTCTCTGCAGAGCGCCCTCCGGCTGCCGAGGTCCTGGCCGTTTTCCTAACGGCCTGGAGGAGCTCAAGCTTCTGTGGGGCGACCCCAGCCCGCTTCGGTACCCGGAGAGGGAGGCCCATCCTCTGGCTCTGCACTTTGGCCCCCCGATCCTCCTTGGGCTGCCGAGGGCAAGCCTCGTTTCTGGAGGAGGCCTGCTCAGCTCTCTGTCACTCCTGGCCTCTTTCCAACAGTGTGAGATGCTGCCGTGGACGGCTATATGAGGCGGCAGCAACGCTCTCTGGAAGGTCTTGTTCTCCTCAGCCGCGGTTACAAAACCCAGCCCGAAGACCGCAAACAAGATAACGGTGCCACGGTCTCATGAGAACGTCCCGGACCTCAGGCCGCCAGGGGGGTTGGGAGGGGGACAGACCAGGCTCTGAAGCCCCAGGGTGAACAGCGAGACCCAAGCCTGGCAAACGGATGTGGAGGGAGTCAAATTCCTGCAGCATGGCCCGGAGCTGCCACCGCCTCTGCCAAGGAGCTGGCTGCTCTCAACCCCATTTTACAGAAGGGAAAACTGAGGCCGGGGGCAATGCCTGGAACGTGCGAGGCTGCGTGGCTGGCTAGATGTGGAGCCAAGGCTTGAGATCAGGCTTGCTGAAAGCCCGGGAATTTTCAGCATGTGGCCACTGCAGGATCAGCTCTGCACCCATCCCCGTCCCTGGGCCAGGCTCTGAGGGCATTCGGGGCATTGGCAGGTCCTCGTGTTCCCAATCTAGCAACGGGGGCTCCTTGATGGCTATCTCCTGGGCGACGCCACCCCCAAATCCAGCTCTCAGGAGCGCGGGAGAGGAAGGGAACGGCTTCAAGTCCAGTGCGTCATCTCGCCCGCTGCCTTCGCCCGTGTTTAGGAAAGTCTGCCAGAAAGATGAATCTCAGGACCGAGCCTGTCAGCCGTCAGCTCCCAGTCTGTGCCAAGCCCTCTGCTCTTGCACACGCTGTTCCCACAGCTCATCCCGTGACTGCAGCCTGCCCCTTCTGCGGCCCCGGCCTGGCGGTTGAGACTCAGCTCCAGGGGCTGGCTTAATCACGCTCCCCGACCTGTCAGGCTTGTTCACTGCCGGATCACCGATGTCTGACCAGTCCGTGTTCGATAAATATTTACAGGATGGCCGAGAGGATCTCCCTCCCAGCGAGATCAGAAGAGTCGCACGAGGACGACAGATGGTTTTGGCTTTGTGGTTGATGGCAGCTTGGGCTCTCAGGGAACAGAGACTGGGACCAATTCCTGACACTGCCCCTCACTAGCTGTGTGGCCTTGGACATGGCATTTAGCTTCTCTGGGCCCCAGTCTGTGCATCTATATGGTAGAGATGAATTACAGGATTTGTCAGACGCTGGGGATTCAGCACTGAACGAGATGGACAGGTCCGCAGGCGTGATCAACCCGTGAGGCTTCCAGGAAGCAGTGACCTTTCAGCTGAGTCTTCACTGAGGAGCAGGGGTTAATCTCTCTGGCTGGGGTCAGGGGAGGGGGTAGGCTGGGGTCAAGGGATAAGCTGTGGGGTGAGGAATGAACGGGAACATTATAACATTACAGTGTCAGCCATACAGTGTACAGCTAACAGTGTTAGCTGTTATGGTCATGATGCTAAATGCTCCCCAGATGCCTTGTCTGAAGTAGCTTTTAGAAGGCTGGGATTAATAACGGAGAACTCAGTGAAGAAGACTATTCTCTCTTCACTACAATATTTCAAAGCCCCACCCCTGCCTTGAGTCAAAATCCAATTTTTAAAAATCCTATTAAATGGCTAATGCTTTTGGGGGGGAGCCCTCTCCTAAATTTGAAACACACTTTACTCAGTACATGCCACTTTTTCCCAGCTTTCTGGGGAAGCAGGTTCCAAGATGTCATGACCCAGGTCTGGAGCATCGATGCTGACCGTCCGGCCAGGAACCATCCGTACAAACGCACGTGGTAATTCACGTTGGTGACAGTGAGCCAGCACAGATGCCATCGCTGCCATGAAGTTCGATCTCCTCCCAGGGCTGTCTCAGCCCAGTCACCAGGCCCGTGGCTGTCCTGGGATCACCACCCTGCGTTGTGTCCGCTCATGCTATTTGCCTCTCCAGCTAGACTATGCGTTTCTCCAGGGCTGGAACGAGTGATATGCTGGTAAATGTTCAACAACCACCGCTCAAAAAAACAACAAAAAAGAAAACATCCTGATTTGTAGTGTCTGCCAATTCCCTTGATATAAATACTCCCTCTCTGGCCAATTTCAAGCAACCAACATGAGGTCACTGACCGTGGAATTTCTGGAAAGAGACTCGCAAAGGCTCCATCAGGTACTCCTTCCATCATACGGATACGATCGACAACAGATGCCAAGAACCTCCACAGCAGAGATAACAGTAAAGTGGGGTAAAACATTAGGATAAGTTCTGAGTATTTACTACCCGCATCTGGAATATGACTGACTTAACGGTAAGTTTATATAATTTAACATTTAATGATGGTTGTGTTTAATTGACTCACAACCTTTCTGAAACTTTAACTCTCGGCTCTCATTACCAGGAAAAGCCAGCTCCAGAGCACCACGGCTGGCACCGAGTCTTGTTCAACTTTATACCCCAGCATGCACCACTGCTCAAGCAACACGCATCTCCAACAGCCCAGTTCACACTTGATGCCTGTGACACTGTGCCAGGTCCTCTGCTCCCAGCCTCTCCCAGTGCATCCTTTCCGCAGACTGATGCGGTCACTCTGATTATCAGCCCCATTTTACAGATGAGAAAACTGAGGCTCCAAACAGACAAGCAGCTGGCTCACGGTCATAACAGAATGCCTGCGGACAGTGCCGACTGTTTGTCACACTCTGTTTGCTGACCAATCCTGGCTCGCCCACGCAGCAGCTCTCCAAAACGTCACGCAGGACGGACTGACAGCCCCACGTCAGGCAGACTCACTCAGCAAGACACCCGCCCACAGGACAGCAGCCGACCCCAAAGGCCAGGGGTGCCCCAGGCTCTGCTCTTCCTGAGAAGCACAAAGGAGAACTCAAAATGTGAGCGAGGCCAAGGGCAGATCAGAGCCGTACCCACAAACCACCCAGAAATTCCAGGAATGAAGCCGTGGCTGGAAGGACGTGGTGGGGGAGGACACCCCGGCACGTCTTGGACAGATCCCAGGACCGGGCAGACCCCCCCGGGAGAGCGTCTGGGTGAGCACCAGACGGGATGGCGCCCCTCCTGCACTGGATGCAGTCGGCTTTCCCTCAGCCCTTCTGGACAGGGGAGGAAACAGCCCCGTTCCTTCCCTCACTGGCCACTCTGCCCTCAGCCCTGGGTCCCCTACAACTGAGGACAGCGGGCCAACAGTCCACTTGGCTTAACAGAAACGCCAGCCCCACGGGCGCCTTCTTTCCTCCTGTCCCCTAGGCAAAAGATGCATCCTTATAGGATATAAGGGACAGCAAGGCTGGGGGCGAAACTGGATAAATCCAATATACAAAACCCATTCGATTTAATACCATGCCGAGAGCATAGGCACACAATCCTGGAGAAAAATAGAAGAAAATGCAGTCAACAAACACGTATTCTACTTTGTGCAAAAAAAGAACTAAAACCCAGGTGTGTTCACTACAAGCCAAGGTAATATATAAGAGACTGGATAATGAATTAATACAGTCTTAAAATAGCCGGTCCCTCACTCCTGGGGCCCTTCCTCCCTTCTTGCAGATGTGTGGGTGTTTCCTTGGAAATGATGCTCCCAGCAAAGCTTTAGATAGACAGCAGGAAACCTCCATCTCCGAAGGACAAGCAGCCAAGGGCTCCCAGAAGGCAGGTGGAAAGGCGGGGACATTGGGTCAAAGCTGGGTTCGAATCCTGGCTCCCCCACGTGGAGCTGTGTGCTGCCCAGAAGGTCCCTCACCCTCTCTGAGTCTGCAGCTCCTCACAGGCACCGGGAGGCCCTGAACTGCTCCCCAGGCTGGCAGAGGGAGGGTGTGAAGATCGCATAAATAGCGGGATAAAGAGCCCGGCGGCAGAGTCCGGGACTTCCCGGTGCATAATGACCGTTCTTGCGCTTCTCCCGGGTGAACTCAGGCTTCCCCGATCATCTCTGCTCCAGGCTGCATGACCGGCAGCACCCAGACCAGCCTCCTGCCTCACACTCGTGATTCACCGGTATCGGGTGGCATCTGCCAGGGTGAGTCACGGCCATGGTTCTGAACCAAGCTCAAAGCCACACGGCTCAGGAGTTATCCAGCACCAGGCTATAGGATCTTCACCCTGCTTGGGGGGGAACTCCTCAGGGCAAACCCTCGGTGGCCATGGAGTCCTTGGGATACGCAAGTGAACGAGACCGTCCACACCTGGGACGCGAGGAGGCACCAACCACAGCAAACTGATAAATACAAAAGGCTCGAGGTGAACAGCCCAGGGAACTGGATGGGGAAGGGGGCAGAGGTGGGGCAGGGACCACTGTGGCCGGGTGACAGCGAGGTCCCGCTGAGATCTCAGGGAAAGGGAACTGCAGGCAGCAGGAACTGCACAGACAAAGGCTCGGAGGTGGTCACCGTCTGATGACTGAGGACAGGCACAAAGCCAGTGAGCCGGAGAGAAATGGGGTCACAGAGGTGGGCAGGGCCAGGTGGCCAGGGGCCTTGAAGGCCAGGATGAGGAGTCTCGATTTACCCTCAATGTAAGGGGAGCCTTGAGGTGGGGGGAACGAGCCGACTGATTTACGCTTCGAAAGCCCGTGGGCATGCGACAACACAGACGAGGCTCACGTCTGTGATGCTGAACAGCAGGCGCGAGATGCCAGTGAGGAAACAGGCAGGGTTCCGTTTTTGTAAAGTTCAAAACCAGGCAGGACCAACCCAGGTCATCAGAAGTCCGGAAATGGTTACTCTTGGGGGTGGGGCCGTGGGAGGGAGCCGGGGCCGGTCAGGCTCTGCAGCGTGACCTGGAGCTGGAGGCCGAACGTGTGCCCTTTGTGATGATTCAGCCTCCACACAGAAAGGAGTGTGCATTCTTCTCTAGTACGTTAAATTTTAATAGAAAGGTTTTTTTAAAAAGTTGGAAATTGCTCTGGCTTCTGTTTGAAGAAGGGATCAAGGAAGCCGAGCGGCTGCAAGGAGAGCACCAAGATGCCAGAGGAACCCCTCCGAGGCTCTCCCCTTGGGGAGTCTCAGAGCTGAGACAAGTCTGGGGCCCGGGCTCAGACAGCCTTCAAAGTGAACTTAAACCCGTCGGAGCCCAGATAGAGCCTGGCGGCCGGCGGGGCCTCCCACTTGGACCAGACACGGCACTCCCAGACAGGGCCGGGTTCATCCCAAGTCTGAGAGGGCACTTTGTCCAGCGACGCCAAAGCTGAAAATATCTTCAGTCCCCGTGAAGACCGAGCCTTGAAGGTTCCCGGGAATAAACAGAGTGTTCAGGCCCGGGGCTTCCCGACGGGAACAGACCGGCTGTGTGGGGCGCTGCTTTGGGGCAGGAGGGCGCGGGGCTGGCAGCAACAGACACACACGCATGTACAGATCTGTTTGAAAAGCTGTTGAGGAAACAACTCCTTCCCTCGGAGGGGGCATTTAGGGGCCATAATAGATGCATTTCGCAAGCTCTGGGGCGCACGGGGCACTAAACACACTTGGAAGAAAGATGCTAGAATCTTGGGATGACTGCTCGGGCCCCAGAGCACCAGGCGCCAACAGGCTGAGCATTCTTCCGGAAGAAAGGCGTACGGATCCGCCAACAACTGTTCTCAAGGGGCCTCTGACTCCGGCCCGGAGGGGGTCATTCCAGCTCCCAGCCGCTCACTCCGTTCTTGCCATGTGACTTCTTTCTGGTCACGCCAGGCAGAGCCTTCCACGCAGCTTCACAGCTGCCCCCACTAGCCAGGCCCCCGTGTCTGTGCCAGGGCCCCGGGCAAGTCCACGTGGGCTTTCTAGGGCAGTGGGTCTCCCACCGGAGCCGCACCAGAAAGTACTGGAAACCTCATTAAAACACACACTGCCAGCCCCACCCCCACAGCTTCTGATTCAGGAGGTCTGGGGCGGGGCCTGAGAATCTGCATTTCTATCCATTTCCGGGGCACTGCTGCAGGCCCAGGGACCCCGCTTTGAGACCCCCACCCACAGAGCAGATCCTTGCTGCCCTGAGCCTGACCCTTAGGTTCTGGACACACCAAACTCCTTGCCATTCTCCACGGGCACCAGGCCTCTCCCCACCTCCAGGCCTTTGCACACACGGTCACTTCACCTGGGACCTCGTCAACTCCCCGCCCACCCACCCACCGTCACCTGTGCTTGCCAGCAGAAGGCGGCTGCCTCTTTACTCTGGAAGGACTTCAGCTCTTATCAAGCTGGTCTCAGCGGATGCCAGCTGGATGCTGGCTCCTGGTCCTAGAGGGATCTGAGTGTGTTTTTTTCCCCATCCAAAGAACTTTGGGTCAGGGTCAATTCCAAGACCAGTTGACTGCAAGCAAAATGTAAGCTCGATTCTTTTCCCTTCTGGAACGCTGCCATCCTGGACTCACAATGGGACGTGGTCCAGAAATTCGGACTGAAAATGTGGGATTTCATAAGTTACGATATTTTTTAAACAACGGTCCAGAAGTTGCATAATCCTCGTTAGGACTTTTCTTTTTCCCCTGGATCTGTGGGTTTTTGTCTAAGCTGACGCAGCACTTGAGCCAATCAGAGAAGACAAACCTCCCTCGGGCTGGACCACGAGAAACTATCTGTCCTCACAGCCTTGAAAGGGGGGTGTCTGTGAGTACCCACAATTCTACAGCCTAGGGTACAAAGCATGGCCCACACAGGACAACGTCTGAGACAGGATTCTCTGCCAGTTGCTGCTGTGACCCTGGGTGGAATGTCAACACTTCTGCCAAACGCCCAGTCGCCAGATTTCCCTGCACCGGTGGCAGAGGGCCTTGACTCATGCTGGAACGAGACGACCCGAGTTGACGCTTCTTCAAGAAGGAAGTCAAGAAAGAGGACATGGGCTCCTCAACAAATTAACACAAAGTTACCATGTGAGCTGGCAATTCCACTCCTAGCTGTAGACCCCCAACAAATGACAACAGGTGTTCAAACAGCAACATGGACATAAATGTTCATAGGAGTGTCAGTCACAGGAACCGAAAGGTGGAAGCAGCCCAAATGTCCATCAATGGAAAAATGGATAAACGAACGAAATGTGCTCCATCCACACCGTGGAATATTACTCAGCCATTAAAAGGGATGAAGCGCCACACAGGCTACGACATGCATGAACCTCGAAAACATCATGCCCCATGAAAGAGGCCAGCCACAAAAGGCCCTTACTGTATGGTTTCTTTTACATGAACTGTCCCGAGTAAGCAAATCCATAGAGACAGAAAGCAGAATAGTGGTTGCCAGGGGCTGTGCAGAGAGAATGGGGAGTGACTGCTCAACATGGCTATGGGGTCTCCTTTTAGGAGGATGAAAATGTTCTGGAATTAAGATAGTGGTGATAGTTGCATAACACTGCAAATGTGCTAAATGCCACTTGACTGTATACTCTAAAATGGTTAAAATGGTAAATTTTATGTTTATGTGAATTTTACCACAATGAAACAATTTTATTCAAGGGAAAAAAGGGCATGGCTGGCCCTACCAGCCGCCACCCAGATCTGCTCAACCCTCCCAGTTCCAGAACACAGCGTGCTCCACTCAGGACTTTACGAGGGGCTCCGGATCCCCTTCCCACAAAGGTCCCAGCATCTATTCAGCTCAATGAACCAAAGATGAAATGCAATGACGCCTGTGTTGTATTTTCCATTCTTGACAAGCCATCAGCCCCTTTGAGTGATGCTCGGTTTGCACATCTGGGACTGATCAAAAACCAGTGAGTCTGCAAAAAAAAAAACCTCCTAGGTCGGGAGCGAGCAGACACAGAGGCACCTCCCATACACAGTAAATTACACTGGTGACAGAGAAAAGAAACGTTCCAGCTCCCGCGGGGCCAAAGAGGTCAGCGTTGGGGGTCCTGCCTCTAAAAGCCAGTTTTCAAATGCAACCTACAAAAGCCAGATATACACCGTGGGGTCTTGGAGGGAGAGGAGAAGGGGGCTCAGCGGGATCATGCTCTTCTGCCAAGGTTCCAGGCCCTCCCTTGCCAAGCCAGCTCTCCGCTCCAGTCCAGAGACAGGGCTGGGGGAGCCAGCCTTGAGCTGGGCCCTGGGGCAGGGCCTTCTGCGCATTGATACCAGTACCTGTCGGCAGAGTGGAACTGAAGCCCCCGTGTGAGCGCATTCCCTCTCCAGGCCCACCCCCAACCGGGGCCAGGGATGCAGACCCCACAGGGCACAAGCAGCCTTGAGTAGCAGAAAGCTCTGCTGTGACATTCTGTGGCTGGCACTGGACAAGCACCTTCTTCCAGAATCTGGGGTGCGGCCCAGCCAGGATGGCAGCTCTCTGCCGCCCTGGCTGTGTCGTGTTGGGTACACGCTTTAATCATGCTGAGCCTCCATTTCCTCCTCGTAAAAAGGAGGACAGTCCAGCGCCCACCTCGTAAAAAAGCCAGTGAGCTCATCCGTGTGAAACCCTGGGCACGTCTGGCCAGTAGAAGCGCCGGATAAATGTCAGCTGCTGGGATGACTTTATAAATGTTATTATTACTATTCCTACTCTTACTTTTTAAGAGATTCTGTAAAAATCAAAATTGTTCTCTTTATTCTCCCCCCCGGGGGCATTGTCAGGGACTTGAGAATTGGCCTCAACTCTGGTGCCTCCTGCTTTGCCCGGAGCCCCTCTCGGACAAATGCCCGTGTGAAGGCCAGGTCCACAGGCAGAGGTAGTGATCGGGCAGAGAAGGGTCTGGAAGGAGGCAGGACCCGGCGGTTAAGCGTGTAGGGTCTGCAGCCAGACAGACCTGGGGGTGACAACATCACACACCAGTTAGGGGACCTTGAGCATGCACTTCGCCTCTCCAAGCCTCGGTCTCCTCATCTGTGAGATGGAGAGCAAGCAGCCTGCTGCCCAGGTGTGTTGCGAGGACCATCATACAGGTAAAGCGCACAACACGGGGCTTCACACCTGCCACACCAGCAATACAGCTCCCACGGCTTCTGATCCTGCCCCCAGGTGGAAACAGCTAGATCAGGGGCAGAAGCGGCAAATTCAGTGCACAAACACCAAGAGCCCGGGGAGGTCCCCTTTCGGAGTGGGGGGGCACACCCCTCGTCTGGCTCTGCACGACCCTGGTCTCTAGCCTGTCAGGCTCCAGACCCTAGATGCCCTGACCCCGCTGGGGAAGGCAAGCTCACCCTGTTCTGCCAGGGCAAGGAGACCAAAGGCTCAAGGTGGAAACTCACAAGCCTACTCTTGGCTGGAAGGTGAGCTGGGCATTTGCACAGACTCCCAGCAGCTTCTCTCAACCAGAGCAGCAACTCAGCTTTTGGCTAAACGATACCCAATTCAAGTTAGACTCTGACGAGCAGGCATCGGCTAAGTCCTTTCTGGCTTGTCCAGCAGCCCAGCCCTTGGCGAGGGAGGCTCCGGGTCTGCGCCGCACGAGGGACTGGCCCTGGCTCTGTCCATCTAGGGCAGCCTGTTCTCCCCAGGACTCCAGAGCTGAGCCCTTGGCTCCCGGCACAATTCTCCTCTACAAGGAGTTTGTGCAGATGCCTACTCTGGCTGAAGAGACCCAGGAACGTGTTCCCGAACCTGCAGGAACTCTGACACGCCCCATGCCTGGACACGTCCACCTACAGCTTCGAGGGGAGACAGAGATGTGTCCTAGCCCTAGCTCTGCCTGGACAACTCACTTCACCTCTCCGACCCTCAGTCTCTTCATCTGAAATAGGGAAAGAGGAAGGCTAACTTGCAGGTTTGTTGCAAATGAAATCTTAAAGGGGCGTGGCCCTGTAAACTGCAGAGGGAATCCACATGCCCTTAGGAGTACCCTGGCCCCTCCGCACGTGGGTAGAACACAGTCAAACTCCTGCCACAGCCACACCATCAGCTTTCCATTTATTGACGTCCACTGTGTGCAAAGGAAGGCAACAGATGCTAGCACATTGCACAAGGAAGACACGAGGACACAGCCTCTGGGAGCAGAGATCTGTGATCAGACCAGCTTTGAGTCCCTCACTTCCTGGCTGTGAGGTCTTGGCCAGATGACTTGGGCTCACTGAGCCTCAGTTTCTCCATCTGTGAAAGGGCATGCTGCTGAGCACCGTTCTGAGATGCAGGTAGCGCGCTCCGCTTAGCGCCTGCACCCAGTAAGCCTAACAGAGGGCATCTGCTCTGGCGGCTCCTCAGAGATGACCGGGGAGCTGATCGCCGCTTCCAGAGAAGGGAAGAATCTAAGTCACACTTACCTCCGCAGGGCTCCAATCACCACCTCGCCGGCGTCCCCCGCGTCGAGCAGCGGCGATGGCAGCAGCAGCACGGGCACAGTGCGTACAGCGGACGCAGCTGGCGCAGCGGATACAGGAGGCAGAGAGAGCCCGCCGTGGGATGCAGGACAACCCGGCCGCAGAGGGATGCAGTGGGTCTGGGGGCCCCGCGCGCCGCCTCTTGTAGGCTGCCCGGAGCCCGGAGGCCACGCCCCCTCGGCGGCCAGCGATGCTGATAGGGCCGTGCCGTCATGGCCCCGCCCCCTCCGTCCTCCGGCCCCGCCCTGCCCTGTCCCCTCCCAGGCCCCGCCCTTCCCGGGCTCGCCCCGCCCAGGCCCCGCCCCCTCATGCTCGCCCCGCCCCTGCCCCGCCTCCCTCAGGCTCGCCCCGCCCCCGGCCCCGCCTCCCTCAGGCTCGCCCCGCCCCCGGCCCCGCCTCCCTCAGGCCCGCCCCGCCCCGCGAGCCCGGTGGACCTGGGGCGGCGCGGGTGCCCGCGGTCCCGGGGCCGCGCGAGGAGGGCGGGGGCGCCCGCGGCCTAAGAGCTCAGCTTGAGAAGAGGACGTGCTCAGTTTCCACGTCGTGGCAATAAAAGTATCGCTTACCCCGCGCCCGGAGTGGTACCAAGCACTTTCCACCAGGGGTTCACAAATTTACCGAATCGCGTCTCTCTGCGGCTCAGCTGGAAAATGGGAATAGAGAGGCGACCTCCTGGGACTGCAGCAAATGCCATCGGGAAGGGCGTGGGCTCCGTAAACCGAGGCGCGGAACACACGCTTGCTAAATTTATTCCCATCCTCTACACGTGGGGTGACAACTTCACTCTTGCCGCCCAGACACACACACACACACACACACACTATTCCCAATGTGCAGATGAAGAAATAAGACTCGGGGACGTTCCTGGCTGAGGCAGGTAAGCGCTTTGCCTTCCTGGTCCCAGCAGCGCTCACAGGAATCCAGGGAGGTGGAACAGAGCCCATTCCACAGACCAGGGAATGAAGGTGTGGAGAGGAGAGAGCCCAGGTGCCACAGCTGGTGAGCAGGCAGCGCAGGTCCAGGCCGTGCTCTTGCCGCATTTTGCCCACAGGCATTTAGCGTCCTTAACCTGTGCAGGTCAATACAGCAAACAATTGAGAGCCGGAAGAAATCGCCTTTGAAACATGGAAATCCAAGACACCATTGGCACCTGAAGCAACCAAGGCTGGAGGAGCTGCAGGGCTCCCCGGCGCCTCCACTCCATCACACAGTGTGGCCCTACTGTGTGCAGGCAAGGGTGGGAGGAGGCTGTCCTCAGGTCCCCACATGAAGACGCAGGAATCAGCTCACACATCATGTGCTCCTCCCACACCCTCCCATTGACTCCCTGCCGGCCCCTGGGTGATGCAGGGGGAGCCCGCACAGACAGGGCCCCTCCGGGATCCCAGAGTCTGGAGTGCCCAGAGGGGTCAGAGCATGCTGGGCAGGGAGGAGGGAAGAAGACCCCTCGGTGACTGGCAGGGCAGGGGTGACATGGATTCAGAAGCCGGAAACCTGTCCCCAAGATTTTGGTGCAGCTCAAATGCAGATGAAGAATAATGCTATTTCTTTTTAAATCTTTTGTCATTTCTTTTACTTTTCTTTCTTTCAGTTTTGAAGCATGGTTCTCAACTCAAGATTCATTCATTCAATACTTATTAAAAGTACCTACTGTGTGTCGGGCTCTGTTCCAAGCATTGGGGCATTCAGTGGTGAACACGATGGACTGTTCCAGAACAGTGGTCCTCGGTTTGACAAGGGCAAACCCAAAGGGAGAAGAGACCTGCATTATTAACAGACGCCTCTCAAGCACCTGGCCCCACACACAGCATCCCGTCAAATCCACCGCCACCCAACAACCGCCTGAGGCTGGTGCTGTTATCAGGAAACTGGGCACAGAGAGTGTCAGTAGCTTTCCCAAGGCCACACAGCTCCTGAATGGAGGAACTGGGATCTGAACTCATGCTCTCGCCCACTTGGCTGCTAGCTTGTGTAGCAGTAAAGCTCGGGTACAGGGGAGTGGGATAAACGGGGTCCCCACCCAGGCACAGGGGAAGGGAAGGCACGCAGGATCCGATCCCCCGTGTGCTCAGTATTTGGGTGGGGGAGGTTGATAAAGAAAGGTCCACAGCTCTGCTGACCGGGGCCTCCAGCTCCTACCGACGCTTTTGGTGGCAACTCTGCAGGCTCCTTACTGTGCAGGATGGCCCCTCCCAGCCGGCTGTTCCAGGGGCACCGTTGGCAGAGCTGCAACCTGAGGGCACCTCTCTACAATGTCGTCCCCCGGCCGAGCTACCAACTCCCGTCCAGCCAGGCAGCTACTGCCCGAACACCCGGCACACCACAGGACCTTCCGCCCCTCACCCCCTTCTCTCCCTCAGTTTCTCCTTTCCTCTCCCTCTGGTCATCTGCCTATGTGTCCTGCTGAGTCTCCCTGGCCTGGCCTCTGGCCGTGCCCACCGCTACCCGTTGACTTCAGCAGGCACCCACACGTGCCGGGCGCTGGGCACAGGGCTCCACGGGCATTGGCCTGTGAACTGCTCACAACCCAGTGACGGGAGGGGTTCTCGTCGGCCTTGTTTCATAGATGGGGAAACTGAGGCTCGAGTAGGTGAAGGCACTTGCCCAGGGTCGCTTGGCTATTGAGTGGTGGCATTGGGACTCCAACTCAGGCAGTCCAGGGCCACAGCCCGTGACCTTGGCTTCTAAACCAGATGGCCTGAGGGGACTGGGGTGTTTGGGTTTGCTGCAGTGTGAACCCAGTGGGGGTTTCTGAGCTATTTCATTTCCTTTTAATGTCTCAGTCAGGCTAACATGTCTCAGATGGGACGTCATGCTTGCTATTGCTACGTAACAAATGACCCCAAAAAGTAGCGGCTTAAAACAAGCACTGTACTTTGCTCAGTACTTTGAAGGGGAGGAACCTGGTCCAGGCTGGCTGGATGGCTCTTCCTTGGGGGGTCTGTCATGTGGCTGCCGTCAGATGCTGGCCGGGCTGCAGACACCCGAAGGTCACCTGGGCTGGACATCCATGATGGTTCACCCACGTGGCGGGAGCTCAGCGGGGGCCGCAGACTGAAGGGCCTCCGTGTGGCGTCCCCAGGAAGGCTCTCCTGAGCAAGCCTCCCAAGAGAACCAGGCGGAAGGTGCATGACCTTCTATGACCTGCCATTGGAAGTCATAGAACGCCACTTCCGCCATACTCTTGGTCGAATCATGGAGCCTGCCGAGGGTCAAGGAGAGAGGATATCGAGCATATTTCTCAATAGGTGGCGATCAAAGAATGTGCAGACGTGTTTTAAATCCTCTCCAGGTTTTAAAACAGATAAGATATATGAAAACACATAGCCCAGCGCCTGGCACCAAGCAGACACTCAATAAAAGATGCGTCGTCCTTCCAGGGAGCTAACCAGATGGTCCAGCAGAAGGAGCACCATCTTTGCATCTCAACGGATGAGTTTGAAACTTCACTCCATCAAGCAGCAGCTGTGTGCCTTTGCTCGAGTCCCCCGACCTCTCTGAGCTACAACTGCCTCCCAGGTGGGGTTATTCAAGTGGCAGACGGAGTCCGTAGCTTGCTGCTTGGTGCCATCTGGAACCAGTGGGGCTGGCTTCCAGTCCCGGCTCCTCCACTTCCAAGCTCTTGGCCTTGTGTTCAGCTCCCCATCTGTAAAATGGGGGTGATGATGATGGCATCTCCCTCCCTCAGGGAGAGATGCACGGAAAATAATTAGAACAGGCCAGGCACATGGCAAGTATTCGCTAATGTTATTGTTATCAGGGCCAACGAAGT
Source organism: Equus asinus (assembly GCF_041296235.1). Taxonomy (NCBI): domain Eukaryota; kingdom Metazoa; phylum Chordata; class Mammalia; order Perissodactyla; family Equidae; genus Equus; species Equus asinus. The sequence goes on along the minus strand of NC_091817.1, from coordinate 46,800,964 downwards.
AAAAAGGGAGACAGAAAAGTTTAATTTTGATCAACTTTTCCATCGTTGTGCAATCTTAGAATCTAACTTCCAAAAAATAACCTTTGAATTTGAATAAGATGGTGTGTCATGGGCAAAGTGGGATCCTGAGAGGGCATCCAGGAGGATGGGAAAGGACCAAGATGCACCTACGAGTTTTCCTGGGAAGGGACTGGCCGCTGATGTCCTTAGAAATCCCAGCAAAGGGTCCTGTTTGCCACCCAGGCAGGAGTTAAGTCATGGAGAGTTTGAGACGGAGAAGGTCCTTCTGGTCATAATGAGGCCCGACCCGGAAAAAGGAGCACGTGGGCCAGGTCGGGACACCCTGGAGAGACTCCAGCCCCCTCTCACTCACTCGCTCGCTCAGAACCAAGGTGAGCTGGTGGGAGGACCACACGTGTGAGTGCAGATGGTGGGGCGGGATCAGTCAATGCAAAGGTCAAGGTCTTTCTTTCCCATCTCGACGTGGCTGCCGTACTGACGGGTCTTGAACTCACACCAGTGTCTCCCTCACCAGTTGTTTTCATTGGAGTCTCCTGAGCTGGACATCAAGAGCCAAGACTGGGGAGTTCCAGTTTCTCGTTTGTTCCCACCACACCCATCCAGCGGCTGCAGAATGTCACTGAGACTCAGCCTGGCAGCAAAGACCGCTAACTACTGGAGTCAGGAGACCTGGAGGGACCGTCCTGTGATGGGCATGGCTTAGACAGGGGCGCCAAAAGGACGGGAAAGATGGCGACCGCCCTGAGTGGACAGGTGCTAGCTGTGCGGCCCTCAGGCTCTGAGGGGCATGAGTTTGCTGGCCTTGGAGAGGAAGGGTACAAGCGTGAGGTCCACATCTTACCTTGGCAGGACTTCTTTGGGGCAGTGCAGGCCCTGCCCGTGGGGAGATCTGCGGCAAGGTCTTGACCGATGGAAGTTGCGAGTAACAGAAACCCACTCAAGTTAGCTTAAGCGGAGAGGGGGCTTCTCGGTAGGATACTGGACTATTGTGGACCCCATGGACAGCCAGAACCCTCAAAGAACTAGAATTAGTCCTGAAAGGGGGTCAGGCACCCTGGCAGTACTTTCTGTGTATTTCGCACCTCTCCGTATCCTTCTCCCTCTGCAGCCGGGCCTCGCCCATTCCCTGTGGACATGACCACCCCGCCAGCACCGGGGTTCACATCTCCCTTGTTCCGGGGACCAGCTCAGGCCGTGCCCAGCCACCTCCCAGTTCTAACTCCATAGAGAGAGAATCTAATTGGCCCTGTTGGGAACAGATGTCACCCCTGGTCCAATCAAGGGAGACCAAGGGGACATCGCCAGGTACCATGAACATGACAGCAAGGCCCTGTGAGCTGGGTGGGCACCCCCCAAGGCCAGATGGATGGAAATGAGCCACAACAAAGACTCTGTGGAGGCAGCCAGAAAAAGGCTCAGAATCTAGTGAGACAAGAGCTTGGGGTAAAAACTCCATCCATTGGACTAAAGCAGACAGTCAGCGTTCCACTTAAGCCCATCAAACTCCCAACCATTTCTGTGCACGCCAACCTGACTTGCCCCAGCCGCACCTGCGCCTGCTGGAGGGCTGCCCCTGGGCTGCACGTAGCCCGTGAGCATGGTGGCCCCCAAGTGCCTGGGATTTAGTGCCCCGGGGACATCAGCTGACAATGGCTGACAGGGCTGGGGGTGCAAATACCCCGGATCCCGTGCTCTCAGCTGGGAAGATTCCGAGATGGGTGTCTGCCGGAAGGATTCCCTACTCGGCCACGCGGTCGCTGGCTGAATGATGCACATTCCCTGTATCGCTAATGCATCTCTTTCCTCTATTCCTCGCCCCTTTCAGATACACCGCCCTCAAATCCTCAGCTGGGCGTCTGCTTCTGGGAACCCAAACGAGGACAAGGACCCTGAAGTTTGGGGACAGGGACCCAGGAGTCACATTATTCTCTTAGGACACCTGTGCATTCGTTCATCCAGCCCCTGAATATTGACTGAGTATCTACTCCGTGCCAGGGGGTGTGCTGACAAATATAGGAGAGAAATAGGAAAAACCCGACAGTCTGAACAGCCATATAAAGAGAGAAGGGCTTTTTACAAGGAGAGTCTGGGAAGCCAAAGGCTGACTGTGGTATTATTTCACTGTATAAAAACTATGACTCACGGAGGAAAAGGGAACACGGAATCCCAGAATACGATGGGCACCCCCTTTAAAATCTGAGAGAGGTAGTTTAGGGCAAATTAAAGGAATTCTTCATCCAACAGTGAATAGCAAATTTATTCACCTCCAGTTACCCCACAAGAAGTAATACAAGCAGAAAATGTAAATAGATTTTTAAAAATAAATGAATGCTGGAGTTCATTTGTGATTCTATTTGATGACATTCGCCGAGGACTTTCTTTGGACCAGGCGTTCTGGAAAAAGGAGATGAATGAGGCAGAGAGGAGACAGATGGAGGGACCCTGGGTCAACGGTCAATGCTGTCTTCTGTTCGAAGTGCAAGGACAGAGGGAACTGGAGGGTTCCAAGGAGCCCAGGAGAGGGGCCGGGTGTCTGGACCGAGGGGTGAACCGAGGCCTCACAGCCGTGATGCGGGGCCAGCGTGGGACCCGGGCCTCTTCTGTGGCCGGCACGTTACAGAGACTTGACCAGGACGGACCGAAAAAGAGGCCGTGTATGGCTCCTCTAAGTGGGAAGTCTGGGAGAGGGGCGAGTTTCAGGGGCACCTGGGGCCAGGACCTCAGACAAGATGGTCACGTCTCCCTCCCTCCCCTCCCTTGACCTCCCCTTCCCCCTCTCCCCCGGGCTCTGCCCGGCTCCCTCCTGCTACTCCATGAGGCAGAGAAGGTGGCCACTGGCTGCCACCGATTCAAGCTACCGCAGCTCTGTGACCCAACAGGCCAGCGCCTCCCACCCGGCTGCAAATGGAGAAATAAAATCCCAGGGGAAGACGCAATTGGCCTGGCTCAGGCCACGTGCCCGCTCCAGCAGACCTTCACGCTTCACCCTGGTACTCCCACCCTGACGGCCACGTGCATACCAGCTGGCTTCCAGCCGCCGGCACATGCGTTCCTTTGCCTCGGAGCTTTCTCTGGGCACGGGCCTCCAAGGCAGGCCAAAATCGACATGGAGTCACCCGCCTCGGGGCAGCATCAATCGATAGTTTAATAAGAACTAGAGGGTAGACGCCCGCTCCCTCGCCTTTCTCACGCGGCAGCACTGGCTCCCCGGGGCCCCCGGGGTTACGCTCGAGGTGCCACAGAGGCAGCTGGTGAGATAGCTCACCCGTCCTTGGCTCCTGCCCCGCCCTGTCTCGCTTCCTCGCCCACCTCCTGGTATTTCCTGGGCTCATCTCCCCAGTAAACTACTTGCTCTCACATCCTGACTCAGAGTCTGTTGGGAGGAACCCAAAGGAAGACACCCAGCCCTTGCCACAAGCTGTGGCGGGGGACAGGACCTGGGGATCAGCTGGCCTGGCTCAGGTGCTCACCCAGGGGCCAGGGCAGCCGGAGTCTGTGATGGGAGTGAGGCAGGAGCAGCTGCCCCAAGGAGGGGGTGCTGGGCAGAGACGGCCAAGACAGACGGATGCAGAAGGATGAAGAGGGGACAGGTCAGGGCCTGTCTGGGCAGAGGACAGCGTGGGCAGGCAGGGGTCACAGCGGGGAGGCAAGGCGAGAGCCCTGAATGATGCCTGCTGAGCAATGCAGACTTTAACCTCAGGGGAGAGAACTAGGAGCTCCCAAAAGGCAAGACTTCCATTTTGGGCAGATCACGGTGCATCCCCGGGAGTGTGGCCTGGGGGTGGGGGTGGGGGCGGGGCTGGAATGGTGTTCTGGGGGGAGGTCCTGGTGCCAAAGAGAATGGTCAGCCGTAGGCTCCAGAACAGCTCCCCTCCTCTCTGGGCACCTGGCTGAGCCCCCAGCTCAGAGGGGGGAACTAGGAATGCCAAGCTCATCATGCACTCAGCAATTCACATGAAGCCTGCATCCCATCCTCGTGCCACTGCTGCGAGGCGACAGCATCCCCACCAAGCGCAGAAGAAAACCGAGGTTCCCACGTGTAAACACACTGCCCGGGAACACACAGCAAGAGGTCCAGAGGGTGTGGACTCCGAAACCTGAGATTTTACCAATTCTGTGAGGTGTTAATTAATCATTAATAGGTCCAATGCAGGTCCCGCCCTCTCCCTCTCTCTGTGAACCTATTCGGGTCCTGAGTGCCAGGTGTGAGCTTCCAGCCAGCGAGGGAGTCCTGTCGAGGCAATGAGGTGGTGAGAAGGGGGGTGTCCTACTGCATCCTTTGTTAGAAAGTACCAGAACATTCAGGGAGCTTTTTGGCACAGGACTTGGGATGGAAATGTCTTTATGGTATTGAAGTACAGACAATTATCCTGGAACGCTCGCGAAGGCTTCCTCCTCAGCCAAGGAAAAGCTTATAAGAAGTGACGAGGCTGCCAGACCATCAACACCCCGGGTGACACGGTTTGTGGTTTGTGGCCGTAGGATGATAACGCCAGCTTCCCAACTCTCCATCTCAGCACTAGATCCCTTTTCCCACAAGATCCCCAGCGGTCACACCGATTGCTTGAGTTGCCTCCCAATACCACCTCTTTTCTTCCTTAAAAATAGGAAGAGCCTTGGGGCGGCCCCGTGGCCGAGTGGTTAAGTTCTCGAGCTCTGCTTTGGCAGCCCAGGGTTTCACCAGTTCGAATCCTGGGTGTGGACGTGGCACCGCTCATCAGGCCATGCTTAGGTGGCATCCCACATGCCACAACTAGAGGGACCCACAACTAGAATACACAACTATGTACCGGGGGGATTTGGGGAGAAGGAAAAAAAAAAGACTGATAACAGATGTTAACACAGGTGCCAGTCTTTAAAAAAATAGGAAGATCCTTGATTTCTAACTGAGTACCTTGGCACTCAGCCAAAAGACTACTTCCCAACCTACCTTGTGGCTTCTCCTGTCCATAGAACCATGTTTTACCAAAGAAAAGTGAGTGGAATCATTGTGCATGGCTTCAACGAAGTCTCTCTAAAGGGAGGGGGATGTTTGCCCTTCATTGTTCTTCTTCCTTCTTGCCTGGAATATGGGTATGATGGCTGGAGTGCAGCAGCCATCTTGGACCATGAGGTGCCTTGGGAACAGAAGCCATAAATGGTGGCACCTGGGTCTGTGAAACTGTAGGTCTCGATATCAGTCCAACTACCTACATCAGACTTCATTTACATAAAAGAGAAATAAATTTCCATCCCTATTTAGGTGGGGAGGTGGGGCATGGTCATCATTACTCATAATAGCTAATCCTGCTACGTCTTCAGTTTAAAAGTGCAAATAGGTCTAACGCTAGAATGAGGGAATTTTTTGTTATTGTTTCTTAGTTTTCTCTCCTTTGAATCATCCATTTGGCACCTCTTCATTCTTGGGGGAAAACAACCAAACAGATGTATGATTACATCTCTACAAAAAGGGACGGACTCCATTTCACAATTTTGTTAGGGACTCAGTGCTCACACTGCTTTGAGTCATTAACCTGGGACAGACTGAACCCATGACCGAAACACGCCTGGGTCCCCCATCACCGGGGCTCCTGCCCCCTCCCGCCTCTCCGACACCCAAGCACAGGGGCCAGAGAACACCCCTGACCACACGCGATCCAGAACTCCTCGGGAAACGCAGCTCTTCTGGCAGACGCGGCCGCTGCGATCGCTTTCTCCCCGGGCAACAATCAGGCTTTTCCAGAGGAGGCTGGGCCCTGGGTTTCACGCCCAGGGTGTGGTGTTTCCGGAAGATTCTAAGCCTTTCTGTCAGCCTGGGGGGAAGCCAAGCCTCAGGATGCTGCTTGTTCTCCCCCTGCTGGTCCCCCGAGGGCATGGGCTGGGGCCTTACGTGAGCTGGACCCCGTGGCGCCAGCCCGGGGCAGGGGGACGGGACAGAAAGGAAGCTGGTCCCCCTCCAGCCCCCACACCTCCTGCTGGGGAGGGGCCCTCACACATCTCCTCGTGGCACTGAGCATCCCGGTCCCCGGGGCCTTGATCGGAGCTCCGGTCACTTCCTGGCTTGAGACCTGGGACAAGGGCCTTGACTTCTCGGTCCCTCAGTGTCTTCATCTGTAAAATGGGCATCACAACAGACTGGCCTTACAGCGCCGCCGTAGTGAACAAGTTAACTGTCGGGAACCCTCAGGCCACTTCAGCCCTTCCGTCTTTGTTCTCCAAGTTGTCCCCGCCCCTGGCTCTACAAACACTGTCCCTGCCAAGCATCGCCTCCTACGGGCCACCCTCCCTCATGCCCCCGGAAAACAATCAAACAAGCACAGTCCGCCGTCAGGGTTTGAAAAGCAGGGTGGAGGAGTGCGCTAGTGTCCTGGGGCTGCCGCAACCAACGACCTCAACAGAAACTGGTTCTCCTCGGGTATCCGAGGCCACAGTCTGACAGCGAGCTGTTGCAGGCCGCGCTCCCTCCGCGGCTCGAGGGGAGGGTCCCTCTGCCTCTCCCAGCTCCTGATCTGGCCGTGTCTTCTCCGCTTCTTATGAGGACACCAGTTGCCTCGCATGAGGGGCCACCCGGCCTCAGTATGGCCTCACCGTAACAGATTGCGTCTGCAAAACCGATCCCGTTTCCAACTCGGGCCACATTCGGGGGTCCCAGGAGGACATGGATTTGGGGAGGACACTATTCCCTTGACTCTGAGCTGCAGGACCAAGAATACGATGAGGGGACGCCATGCCAGGCCTTAAGAAAAGGGCAGTTTCCCCTTCCTGCTCCTGGAAGCCCCCCGCCATGCCGTGAGGAAGCCCAAGCTGCCACGGACGGCGCCAGCAGCAGCACCAGGCTGCAGGACGGAGGGGCCCATCTTGGGGAGGAGCAGAACAAACGGCTGTTGCTGTTCTGAGCCGTCAGCTGTGCGGTGGCTTGCTGAGCAGCCACAGACAGGAACAGGAAGGAGCAGTCCGTTCCTCACTTCTACTGCACAGGGCTGGGCACGCTGCAGGGCTGACGGGAACAGAATCATCTCCGACTCCCAAGAAGCTACTTAACAACGGCAACAATCAAAGTCGTTAATACCCTGGGATCTATTAACTGGAACACGCCAGGCCTCTGTCTTCCTCCTTGCCTAAACCAAGATAAATTGAGGTTTTTATTTCCAAATGATGCGTGGCTTCAGTATTCCTGCAAAATAGGCAATACTGGCCCCTAATGGGAGACAGACCTTCTGGAGGCCTTGGCAGGCGCTGGCGGGGTGAGTAAGTCGATTCCTGAGACCTGCAGCTGTGCAAGTCCTGGCGGGTGCTTCGACCTGGGGACAATCGCAAGGATGATCTCATCCGGCCTGCACACATTCCAGATCCTTGTCATCGGTTGAACGACTGGGGTCTGTTGCTCATTGGGTGTTGCTTTCAACCCAAGCCAAAGCCGAAAACGTCTCTTCAGAAGCGTAATGAGCATGTGGTAAGTCACTGTAACGATGGCACCCAACGAACCCCGCCTCCCTGTGGTCTCGCCCCTTTACAAGGGGACTTTGTCCAGTGTCTCACCTAGCGGTGGAGTCTATTTCTCCATCCTCTGTACCTGGGTTGACCAGGTGACTTACTTTGGCCAAAGGAATATGGTGGAAGTGACCGTGCACCTGTTCTGAGCTTGGGACTCAGGGCATCCACAGCTTCTGCTCTCACGCTCTTAGAACTGAGATGGCCATGCTATAAAGAAGCCCCGTCTAGCCTCCTGGAGGATGAGGGGACACGTGGGCAGCCTCCTGGAGGATGAGGGCACACGTGGGCAAAGCATGGCACCTGAGCTGACAGCCAGCACCAACTGCCAGGCATGTGCAAGCGGCCTTGAACCTTCAGCCCTAGTCAAGTTGTCAGCTGCATGCACAAGCCCCTTCGAGACCACAGGAGGACACCAGATTGCCACCCCATGGAACATGGGAACAATACACCGTCATTGCTTGAGCCCCTACAATTTGGGGTGCTTTGTTATGCAGTAAAGCCTAGCTGACAGATCACGTCATGTAACCATCAACCTCGTCAAGAGAGCCATGTGTGTCCCCTCCAGCACAGCCAAAGTCCAATGAAAAATCTCAGGAACATTTCATGCTTCTGCTACGGGCTGAACTGTGCCCCCACAAAATTCCTATGGTGAAGCCCCAAACCCTAGGACCTCCGAATGTGACTGTGTCTGGAGACAGGTCTTTCAAAGGTACTTACGGTAAAATGAGGTCGTCAGGGTGGCCCGAATCCAGAATGACTGGTGTCCTTAGAAGAGGAGGAGATTGGGGGCCCGCCCTGTGGCCGAGTGGTTGGGTTCGCATGCTCCGCTGTGGGGACCCAGGGTTTCGCCGCTTCGGATTCTGGGCGCGGACATGGTCCCGCTCATCAGGCCATGCTGAGGTGGCCCCCACAGCCGCTCACGTGACCCCTGAGGTTCCCCCCGCCAGCCTTTGCACTGGAAATTTGCACTGACTTTATCCCACCCCCCCCCCCTTTGTCATCACAGGAGAGGGACCCTCAGGTTCATCTCTCCAAGGGCCCGCACGGCTCCGCCTCCAGCCCCAAGCCCCGGCCCGACACTGGCAGGGACCCACTCGACCGTCCAATGAGAAATTCAGACCTGCCGGGCCACGTGGCCTCCCCTCCCATCCTCACACTTGCTGCAGGGGGTGAGCTATTTTCCTCCCCTCTCACAGCGAAGGAAGGAAGCGAAGCCCAGAGGGGCTGCCTAACCTCCCCGGGGGCACACAGCTAAGCGGCCGGGCTGGGCCCCTCCACGTCTCCAGCAGTCCAGCTCCTCCCCGGCGTGGAGGCTTATCCTGAGCTCTAAGGCTCCGTGGTCGGCTGAATAACGGCCCCCAGAGACGTCCCCATCCCACTCCCTGGACCGAGAATGTTCTTTATACGGTGCGTTCATTTCCTGAGGCTGCTATAACAAAGGACCATGGACGGCAGGGCTTAAAACAACAGAAGCTGCTCTCTCCCATTCTGGAGGCCAAAATCAAGGCGCCGACAGGCCTCGTTCCCTCCAGAGGATCTGAGGGAGGATGGGTTCCGGGCCTCTTGCCCAGCTTCCGGGTGCAGCCGGGATGCCTGGCGTTCCTGGCTTGTGGCCACATCCCTCCAGTTTCTGCCTCCATCTTCACACGGCGCCCCCGTGTCTGCGTCCACACTTCCCTCATCTCACAGAGACACCCTTCTCACAAAGGCCCACCCTCAGCCACAAGGACCTAGTCTGAACTGGATGAAGTCTGCAAAGACCCTATTTCCAACTAGGGTCATTCTGAGGCTCCAGGTGGACATGAATTTTGGGGGGCGCTGTTCAACCTACTACATGTTGTCAAAAAAAGGGACTTTGCATGTGTGATTAAGTTAAGGATCTTGAGATGGGGACGTCATCCTGAACTATCCCATGGGGCCAATGGGACCTCAAGGTCCTTATAAGGGGGAGGCAGGGGTCAGAGTAGGAGGAGAGAGGATGTGATGGGAGAGGCATGGCTGCAGTGGTGCGCACGGAAGAGGGAGGGAGGGGCCCCGAGCCAAGGAGTGCAGGCAGCCTCTGGAAGCTGGAAGAGGCCAGGAAACAGAGCCTCTCGCGGAGCCTCCAGAAGGACCCAGCCCTGTCAGCACCTTGCCTCTAGCCCCGCAGGACGCATCCCGGGCTTCCGACCTTCAGCACTGTAGGAGAGTAAGTTCACGTTGTTTTCCACCACTAAGGCTGCGGCCATTGGTTACAGCAGCCCCAGGACACCAGCACAGCTCCATGATCAGCTGTGTCTGCAGGAGGCCGCAGAGCTGGGCCACGGGCCGGGCCGCCCCTCGAAGGGAAACCACCGGGCATGGGCCGTGCGCCGCGGACGCCGGCTCCCAGGCCCGCGGACCACACAGCGCTGCCGGCCTGAGTCATGCGGCCCCGGGAGGCGCCTCCTTACAGCCTCCTTACCAGAAATGCCCTGGGTTCGCCCGGATTATTTTTCTAGTGATCAAGTAACACTTTCCAGATGCAGACTTTGGCCAGGGGCCAGTCGCAGGCTCCGCGTGGCCTGAGAGCCACGCAAGCCACTCAGGTGGGTTCTTCAGCCCGGGCCACCATCACTGCCCACCCAGTGCCCTCCAGCACCGGCCGTGTCCTGGTGGGCAGCCGTCCTGCCACCGTTGGGGGAGCCCTGGCAGGCGGGACTGGAACGTGGCGGGGGCCGTGGGCAGACAGCCCAGCGCGCCCTTGGGTCTCCCTGGCCGTCCTGCTCTGCGCATTCTCAGCCCGGGCTCAGGGCAGCTCTGTTCACACCCCGTCCGCTCGGAGGCGTGTATTTATCTTCCATCACAGGCGGTTGGGGGCACTGGGAGGAGCAGGACTTAAACATGACAATAAGCAGTATCCTGTCTCTCCCACTTGACGTCATCTCTGCTCATTTGAAAAGTCTCTGGTAACTAGTCTACAATGGGGCTCCGGAGCCTCTCAGGGCAGGTCTTCCTGACTCTCCCCTTCCTAAGATGCCCATGGCTGGAGGGGAGGTTTAGGGTCTCCATGGTTTTGCTGGGGGAGGGGAGCCTACCCTACCCCCAGATCCTTTTACACAACATGGGAGCCAGGACTCGCTTCCTGGGGTGGCCATAACAAACACCCACAGACAGGAAGTTATCCTCGCATGGGCCTGGAGACCAGGAGTCTGAGATCCAGGTGTGGCAGGGCCTGCTGCCTCCAGAGGCCCCAGGGGAGGCTCCTTCCTGCCTCTTCCGCCTCCTGGGGACCCCAGGCGCTCTCTGTGGCCACATCACCCCAGTCTCTGCCTCCATCCTCACACGGCCTTCTCCTCTTCTTATAAGGTCTCTCGTCACTGCACTGAGGGCCCACCCGGGGAACCCAGGACCATGTCTCTCGAGACCCTTGATCACAACTGCAGACTCTTTTTCCTAACAGGGTCACAGGTGCCAGGGGTCAGCTCTTGGAGATCTCTTTTTAGGGTCCCATTCAACCCACACAGCGAGCCCAGGCTCACCTCTGGCCGCTCTCCCACCCCAGCAGCCTGGGCTCTGGCGCCGCCTGGTGCTGGAGCTGGACCGTGCATGGGGTCCCCCCTCCACATCGCACTGGGTGGTGGCTCTCAGCCCTCTGCTTTCAGCCTTGCCCTTAACCCACCTCCCTCGCTCAACCCCAGGGTTCAGACCCAGGGGGCAGCTCAGGACAAGTCGCCCCCATCACTTCTTCATCTCCCCGTCATGCAGCTGGAGCCGAGAGGGGAGGACGCCCCTTCTGCGAAGCAGTGAATTTTATTTCCACTCCGGCTGATAATCAGCTTGAAGGTCAAGTTCAACAGGGCTGAACTCTGGATGCAGAAGTGGGAGCTAAAGGCATTCAGAAAACCCTTTTGTCTTTGACCTACATCAACTTGCAGGACTGTGTCTCAGAACTCAGAAGCTCAGCTCGGACCCCTCCTTTCGTGCTGAGCTCCTGTGAAGCGTTCCTGGTCCCCGGAGGCAGACAGGAGCCCTGGCCGAGAAGGGAAAAGGTCATGCACCCCCAAAGACAAAAAAGGAAAGCACAGCCACGTGTTCTAAAAGCAAGATCCCGCTCGTCGACTAACGGCACCTGCACTGACCCCATCTCACCAGCAGGAGGCCTCAGAGGCGTTACGAATCAACCTTATGGCAGGGCGACTTTACATATGATGGAGTGCACACGGTTTATGGGTGCTGACTGTCTACACCCGAGTAACCACAACCATGACAGAGCGTCACCCCCTCAGGCCCCCGGTCAGCCCTCCCCGAGCCGTGCCCCTTCTAGGATGGCACGTCAATGGAATCGTACGGCAGTAAGAGCTGCTCTCGGCCCTTGCCTCCCCTACGGGGGAGCACAGTCAGGCCTCCAGCTCCTCGAACGGGGCCAATGAGGATGGATTTTAAAATAAATAAAGATTCATGGCTTTGTATGTTAAAAAAATAACACCTATTTCACTGCTTGTCGTGAGGGTCAAATGCAATTACGTGCATCAAGTGCCTGGCACTTGTTTAAAAACCTCTAAGTGACAGCAACGTGCCTCCTCTCTGTTCTCCACTCCGCACCCAGAATCAGCTGAAAGCTGAAGCCTGACCAGATGCTCCGCTGCTTACAACCTCAACTGGCTTCACCACCGGCTGCCTCTGAGGTCACCTCCTTCTACTGCATTGACTCCCTCTCCCTAACCCACAACCTATGCTTCCACCTCACCAAACTTCCTCCTGCCCTCTGAACCCACAGGGCCTTCTGTGCCCCTGGGCCTTTGCACATGCTCTACGCCTTCTCCAGAACTCCACCCCACCTTTCTAGACCCAGCACAAATGCCACCTCCTCTGTGAAGGCGTGTGGTAGGCAGGTCGCAGTTCCTTATATCTCTGTCTTCCTTAGCAGCATCTGTTGCCTCTTCTCTTTTTGCATTTATCATGCAAATTACCTTACTCACCTGTCAAAATGGATGAGGTAAATTGAAGTGTGGGTTCCAATTCTTCGCTCTGCTGGAAGACTGCTGTACAGCCCCATGGCCTTGGGGCTTGCACAGCCTCGTGGTGGGCAGAGAGCAGTTCCCACCTCTTGGCTTTGAACTTGGCCATGGGACTTGCTTTGACCAATGGGTTTCTGCCATGGCCACCAGGAGAACACGCCCCAGGTAGCCCACTGGCCACAGAACAAAGATGTGTGGAGTAGGACGGGATCCGATCTGCAGCTTGGAGGCAAGCCCAGCGGAAGCCGGCATAGACCAGCTGACCCCACCCCCTCACTCCAGCTGACCTGCAGACACGGGAGCAAGAGAGCACCACAGTCGCACGTGCTTGCACTCAGCATCACTGTGGCAAGAGTGAACTGTTATGATGGTTCCATTGCCTCTTTTTATGACAAGCATCTATAAGACAGGGACCACGTCATGCTCCCTCTGCACCCCAGCTCCAGCATGAGGCTGACTCTTGAAGGGGAAGACGTTTCAGAAGGCCTTGTGAAAGAACGTATCGTCTGTTTCAGCCACGAGGAAGAAAAGACAGAAACAGGAACCCCAGCACCGACGGGCCCTCCCCGGGACAGCTGAAGGGTGAAGAGCATGGATTCCAACTGCCGGACAGGCCAGGCTTCACTCCAGCAGCCTCCTTAAGGGACTGGGCCTCAGTTTTATCAGCCACAAAGTGGGGCTAATAACAGTGTGAACCTCACAGTGTTGTTGGGGGGAGTAAATGAACTAATGTAGGAAAGCCCTGAGTATAGCGCCTGGCACATTGTCAGCTCCCCCAAACATACCTAAAATGGCTATCTGGGAGAGAGACACAAGCTAACCCAAGAACTGTACTTAGCAAAGAGAAGAACCGGAAAGCACTCATTAGAGAGAAGCATCCTTTGGAGCGTGGACTATGCAGCTCCAGAGACAGAGGCCCAGCACAAGGGGAGGAGGAGAACCAGTGGGGAAAGTGGAGCAGAGGTGAGCACATCATTCCTGATGGCTGGGCTTTTAGCCCAATACCTCATTTCTCCCAAATTTCCAGAACTTCCTGCCTGGCTCCTTTGATGATTCAAACCATAGACACCACAGTTGTGAACTTAGGGGATAAAATACACTCAGCTTCTGGTATAGGTGTGTTGTGTTTCCTAACGGTAACACATTATGTTAACACACATTAGGTAACACACACAATGTTTCCTAATGTACCAGAGGTACATCCAAGCATGCATTACTAATACTGACCTTTTCCTAAACCAGTCATCTGCTGATTGTCTCACTGTTTTAGGGAAAATCTCCACTTTCTATACATCCCTAGTGAAATTTCAACTTTTTAAAAAATCTGCAAGTCAATAATAGAGATAAATTGTAATCAGATAATTCACGTAATTAATCTAAAAGAAGACAAGAAAAACAAGAAAAAAGTAATGAAGAAGAGATAAGACAAATTGAAACCAAATAGCAAAATGGCAGGTTTTCACCAAACGATATTAATATTCATCTTAAATGCAAATGGTCTAAAAACTCCAATTAAAATGCAGAAGTTGTCAGATTGTATGAAAAAGCAGGGTGAGACTATGCTGTCTACAAGAAACCAACTTTAGATACAAAGATATAGATAGGCCAAAAGCAAAGGGAGGGAAAAATGTGTACCATCCAACATGCTACGCTAATCAAAAGTAGACCTCAGAACAAGGAATATTTCCAGGAATAAAGAGGAACTTATCATAATGATAAGAAGGCTGACTCATTAAGAATATACAAAATTCCTACTGTGTACATACCTAATAATAGAGCTTTAAAAGACCTAAAGCAAAAACTTATAAAATTGAAAGGAGAAATAGACAAACGAAAATCATAGTTGGAGAGTGAAATTTAAAAATGCCATTTGCAAGAGTTACAAAATACGAAATATGAAACACTTATTACATCTGACAAAAGAGGAACAGGACCTGTGCACTGAAAACTACAAACGCTGCTGAGAGAAATTAAAGACCCAGAGAAACGGAGAAGTACATTGTTCGTGGAGCAGAACCCGAGGAACTCTCCAACTCCATCTATAGCTTAAATGTAATCCCAATCAGAATCCCAGCAAACTTTTTTTTGGTAGAAATTAACCAGCAGATCCTAAAATACACATGGAAATACAACGACTGCAAAATAGTCAAAACAACTTTGAAAAAAGAACAAAGTTAGAAGATTTACATTCCTATTCAAGACTGTCGTTATAAAACAGTGAGCAGGACAGTGCAGGACTGGTAACAGGAGAGACAAACAGACCGAGAAAATGGAAACAAGAGTCTAGAAACAGACCCAAACATATACGGTCTTTTATTTATTTATTTTTTTGCAAAAGCACAAAGGCAAATTTGATGGGGAAAGGAGAGTATCTTCAATAAAAAAGTACTGGAAGAATCGGATATTCACACGCAAAAATGCACTTTGATCTATCCCTCACACCATACACAGAAATTAACTCCATCAGATCATAGACTAAATGTAAAACTTAAAACTATAAAACTGCTAGAAGAAAACACAGGAGAAACTCTGTGACCTTGGGATAGGAAATGATTTCTTAGATACGGTTATCAAAAGCACAATCCGTAAAAGAAGAAATTGATAAATCAGATTGTTTAAAGCAAATACTATAACACAGAGTTCTTGGTTTTATGACGCTGTGTGTGACTACAACAGCGCTGAGTGTGGGGGAGCGGGAGCAGACGGACAGACCGCGGCTGGGCTCCTGCATTTTCCTGGAGGAATTCACTAACTCTGAGTAGGTCACGGTACGTTAAAGATGCATGGTGAAATCCCCAGAGCAACCACTAAAAACGATGGTGTTTCCCGTGGCCTGGGAAATATATTAAGCAAATACAGAAGAAAACGGCATCATATCAAGGGTACAATCCTAAATATATAAAGAAAAAAAGGAATACAAAGAGGCCAAAAAGAAATATGCGTGCATGTGAATGATGAGACTACGGCGGGGTTTTTTTTTCCCTACTGTTATGTTCCTAACAAAAATGTTTAAAGTGAGCATGTGTTACTTTAGGGGGAAATGTGTAAAATAGGAAAATGAAAGAAAAATGAGAAGGAGGAAAGAGGAGAAAAAAAAAACAGGAAAGAAGGGACAGAGGGAGTGAAGGAAAAATAAGTGATGGGGAATCCTCAGACCAGAGAGAGGAGGGATGGCCGGGGCGTTTGCAAGCCAGGAGCTTCCCCCCGGCCTCCATGCACGGTCAAACGCAGGACGACGGCTGTCAGGTGACTTGCAAGAGCAGAGCTTCCTGTGAACGTGGAGCAGAAGGAGATGTACCAGCTGCATTGTCCACACCTGTAGCCGCGCGCTCTGTGCTCATCATGAACGGAGGGCAGAGAGAAGCGCGCTGCTGTTTAACTGACAACAGCAACCAAATGCACCCAGTTGCAGCTGTACAGGCGTGCCGGAGACCGCCGGGGATGCAGTGCTCTCGGTGCACATCCACAGCCTGCATGGGGTCCCGCAGTGGCCCGCCCCCCATGGCCTGTTTCTGAGATTAACCCTCATGACAGGGAGTCAGGGAATGGCTGGTCCCACCTCCTTCCAAGCCCTAGGGAAGGGGCCGGGATCCGGACCTCTCTGAGTCAGCCTTGCTGACCAAGACTGGGCCGGGTCAGCGGAAGAGAAGGTCACAAAGTTCCCATGAGTGACGTGATCTTGCTCCATCTGCAGAAGGAGCCAGCCTTGGTGGAGAAATGGCAGCTCTCCACGCGGAAAGACGTCTCTGGCTTCCCAGAATCCTTAATCAAAACCCTATAAACGTACAAGCTTTTCAAGGGTAATTCTTCTTACTAACATTTCCCATCAAGAGATGGAAGTCATCTGAGAGAGCGTTGGCTCTTCGCCTCTCGATGCGGTCTCTGTGAAGTGTTTGCTGACACGGTGGCCGACTGCTGGCTGAGCCCAGAAGAGCCGGGATCAACAGAAGCCTGACACTCTGCAAGCCCGCCACTGGACAACAAGCCCGTCCACCGTGTTTACCTGGAAGACATGTCTTCAGAATTTTATTTTTTTAATTTATCCTGGCCAGGAGTCACCATAAAAATGGGCCTGGGTTTGAATCCTTGCCATAGCACTTCCTGGCTGTGTGTCCTGGAGAAAGTCACTTCCCTTCTCTGGGCCTCACCCCCTCCTCTGTCAGTGAGGACAGTGAGCATGATGCGCGGCCCAGGGCTGCTGTGGAGATCAGGGAGAGGGTTCGGTGAGTGCAGATTGTCAGTGTGCAGGTAAGCATCTAAGAAACAACAGCTGTTACTCGTATTTAAAATATAGATTCTTGGCTGTGTGTGCCTGACCCGAACGCTTTCACTCCCTGGATAACTCACACTCTGTCCGCCTTCCGCGTCGTTCAGGCCCCCTGGGGTCAAGCACACCGGTGCCTCGTGTCAGAACGGCACAGCCCTGGGAGGCGGGAGTCCCAGCTGGGCTCTTGGCTCTGCCACGCTCTTCCTCTCTGCTGCTGGGTTTCTCCATTTGTAACAGGACAGGACTTGGCAAGCTCCCCGAGAAGCCTTCCACTCTGACCTTCTCCACTCTTCCCGTTTAGAGCAGACGGAAATTCAGCTCCACACACAAAATGTGGAGGGAAGCTGGGGGGTGCCCGTGGGCCCAGGCGAGGGGAAGTCATACCAATTGGTGCAGAAAACCATTTGACAAAATTCAACGTCCATTCATGATAAAAACTCTCAGAAAACTTCGCATTAATAGGAACCTCCTTAATCTGATCAAGAAGATATACCCAAACCCCACGGCAGGTATGTTAATGATGAAAGGCCGAACGCCTTCGCTTAGGGTCAGAAACAAGGCAAGAACATACCTCCTCACTCCTCCTGTGCCACATTTTACTGGAAGGCCCAGCCGGAGAAATATTGCAAGAAAAAGACATCAGAGGCGTTCGGACTGGAAAGGAAGAAACAGAACTGTCCCTAATTTGCATACAGCACTGTCTATGTAGAAAATCTTAAGGAACCTAGAAAAGAAGCTTATAGGGATAATGAGTTTAGCAGTCTCAGAAAACAAAGCCAACATACAAAAATTAACCATATTTCTACGTACTAGCAATAAACAATTGATAACTGAAATTTTAAGAATACTGCCAGTTACAATAGCACCCCCCCCCCCAATGAAATGCTGAGCTGTAAATCTCACAGAACTCGTGCACGGTTTCTACATTTCATTTTGTCTGCTCCGTAACTCGAGCATTCACCATTGCCCTCTCACCTGGCTCCTGCCTCCTCCCACTGACTGTGGACTCTGCGGGAACGGAGCCGTCAAGATGCCACCTCTTTTCATTTTTGATCTTCCTAAAACTGCAAGCAAAACCTGGCACCGAGTCGGTGCCCAGTAACTGGTTGATGAATGAATCGATGCACTTGAAATTGACCCAAGACTTGATTCTGATAATGACTGATAGTGGACTCGGGGCAAGGATTTTGGGGGGAAAAAGGGGGCTGTTTTGTGATTGCGGAGAGAGACTGGCCAGAGCAACGTGAGCCCCAGACCCCATTGCGCCAGGATAAACTCTCAGCACAGAGGTCTCCTTAGCCATTGACAGAACTAAGAATAGACGGAGAAAGCCCTTATAGACATAGTTATTAAGTACCAATTAGTATCCAGGCTGGAGCCATCTAGGGTTTGGAAAAATGTCTTCAGATTATTTTCCAAGGGTTTGATGAAACCCCAAAGACATTTTTCCCAGGCATATTTTTTCCAGAAGTTGGAAACTCTCGAGTATTTAAAGGAGAATTTAATCCCTAGGTTTGGGGTTTGTTTGTGTGAACTCATCCTGATGGAACGGTGCCCGGTGCCCATGGGGCTTGTGTGTCTGTATTTTATGTGTGGAGTTAGATGCTGGTGGAATTTCGAGGGCATGCAACTGAATCTCATGGTAATTCTGAACTCAGGGCTTGAATTCCAAGAGGGTATACACTTGGCAGATGCATTCCCCAAGGATTGGAATCAAAAGACGCCCCTTGGGTTGCTACACGGCCAAACCGTGAGCCTTGGAGAACCTGGGACCCTGGGTCGGCAGAGAAGCAGAGGACAAGCGGGGCTCCAGCACCTTTCCTGGGCAGGCCACACCAGGGTGGGAGACACAGAGGAGAAAGTATTTCTAAATTTAGAAAGTAAAAATTGCTCACTGTAGAAAAATTAGAGTATACAAATAGAAAGATTGAGAGAATAAAAAAAGACTGCTGAGACAACAGAGACAACCGCTGGTGATGTGGACAAGCGGACTTGCTTTCAGTTTGTTTGGGGTTCCTTTGCCCTGCGCTTTGGGAATTGCTTTCAAGGTGGCAAATGCACGATGGACATGAAAGGCGGACTTGTGTCTCATCAGCCCGGGCCCCTCGGTACAGCTGGTCACCGTCCTGGTGGGCAGCAGGGTGAACAGGATTCCTGCGCCAGCTGCACCTGTCACTCACGCAAAGCCCATCCAGAGCAGGTGGGCACCAGATCCCACCCACCTCGCAGAGGGAATGGGAGCAGGGAGGGGAGAGAGGAGACGTGTGCGGTGGGTAAAACGTGGTGACTTTGCAAACCACCACCGGCCAAGCTTCAGTTTCCTCATTTATAAATGGGACTAATCCCGCCCTCACAACTTAATTCCTCCTAAGATCTTGGTGACGCTTAGGGTGATATAGTGTGAAGACATAATGTCACATGGTTAGTGTGGTGTTCGATTAGGCGGTGAGCATTCAAGAAATGGTCCCCAGGAAGGAAAGACCTGTTTTATATCCTTCTGAACTATGAGAGCTTCCCATCTGGAGAATAATTTATTAGTGGGTATACTGTTATTAAAACTGGCATCCTCTGGATATGTTTCTGTGTGTTTAAACCCTCTACTGTAATTTCAACACAAAGCGACTTTGAGCCCATCAAAAGGACTACATTGACCCTGCAGTGCACTTAAAATTGGACCAGAGCCCCATGACCGGTTGGTAGGAGTGGAAATTGGTACAATCACTTTGGAAAACTGTGTGACAGTGTCTACTGATGCTAAACATACACCTACCCCAGGAACCTGCACTTCCACTCCTGAGTGCGTACCCAAGAAACACAAGCGCACGTGTGCACCAAAGCCAAGTGCGGGAACCTTCAGGGCCTTCTTCCTGACGGCCCTACCTGGACTGCCCACCACCAACAGCACACACAAATAGACTGTGGTCTATTCCTATAATGGAATACTACTCAGCAATGAAAAAGAACAAATGACTGGGACAACCAACCACGTGGATAGACTGCAGAGAAATAACGCTGAGTGAAAAAAGACATGATGAGCACATACTGTTTGATGCCATTTATGGGAAGCTCAAAACAGTCAAAATGGTCTTGGCAGTGGTTCTCAACCAGGGTGATTTTG
This sequence comes from Equus asinus, assembly GCF_041296235.1. Classification (NCBI taxonomy): domain Eukaryota; kingdom Metazoa; phylum Chordata; class Mammalia; order Perissodactyla; family Equidae; genus Equus; species Equus asinus. Next base: position 46,781,106 of record NC_091817.1, on the reverse strand, counting down.
GCCCCCAGGAGACATTTGGCAATGACTGGAAACATCTGGCTGTCACCACTGGAGGGGAAATGCTCCTGGTATCCAGTGGGAGGAGGCCAGGAGGCTGCTAAACCTCCTACAATGCACAGGATGGCCCCACTATATAGCATTACTGGCCCCAAATGTCCATGGTGCCAAGAGCGAGAAACTGACGTATAACAGATGTCAGGTACTGGTGACAATTAGGGATGAGGCAGGGACAGGGAGGGAGCTCAGGGGCACTGGAAATGCTCCACACGCTTACATGGCGGTGTAAGTAAGCACAAGTCCATTTCCGGCTAGTGCGCTTAGCCATCCGTCAGTCATCCTCCGCTCCAACCCCAGCCAGCCCCACACTCCGCAAGGCGCGACATCAGCGCCCTTGCCACCACTCCCGCTTAAGTAGGACAGGACGTTTTAGTCCACAAAGTATCACTTTGACTCAAGTGAAATGAAAAGGTCTGGTTTTGGGGGATTCCAAGTCATATGAATGTGCAGACTCATGGTAGCCACTCCGTTCTCTTTCGCAATATTTTCCAAGCCACCGCCGTGGCAAGTGAGCGAGGCTGCCATTGACGGCCCCCCAGGTTTTACTGCTCTGGCACCCCTGACTGGAGAGCTCATCATTTCTGGAGAGCTCATCATTTCCGTGAAAAGGGGCAGGCTCGGCTCCGCCCTGCTGGCTCAGGCGGCTGCAGACCTGCTCCGGGGCGTCGGCGCGGGTGGGTCATCGCTCAGTGGGCCAGGAGGTCAGTCCTGAGCAGCTGACACTGCTGGCTGGTGCTCGGCTTGAGCCACAACTTAATTCCATCCGGTCCAGGGCACAAATGGGCCAGAGCGATGCTCTGGCTGGACCTGCGAGCCTATTGTGCTGCGGCTACTGCTCCAGGGAGAGGGCTCTGAGGCTCCGAGCCAAGGGGCGGGAGAGCCGGCTGAGAATCTCTCAGGGAATTTTATTTTCCCTTTGACTCCTATTATACCATCGCCGTTAGGACTAAAGAGACCAAAACACTGACATCGATCTGGTTTCAGGAGAAGATGACTCAGAAGTCAATATGGGTTTTGCAGTGCAATCTGAAGTCGGGGACTTCAACCACCCAATGCCACAGGAAGTCAGGCGGCCCGCCCGCCTGGGAACATCCAACAGGCTTTCGGGCCAAGCAGACGGCACCTCCAAATGTCTAACACACGAACTGTGTTGAAGACGCTGAGACCCTGACAATTTCAGAGCAAAGTGTTTCTAGAAGAGAAGGACTAGCTGCTTTCCTGCAGAGGGCAGGAGGCAAGTGTACACGAAACTGGTTTCCGCGGTGGCCGTCAGCACCCACCGCGCCCCCAGGACCAGGCTCCTCCCCGCTCTAGGTGTCTCTCCTCTCCTCTCCTCCATCCCCTCTGCCTCCCCACAGCCTCAGCCCTCCCTGCCCGGGGCTGGGCACACACAGACCTAAAGCTTCCAGCGGTTTGCTGTGTTTATCGAAGTGCGTGCTCTCTCCTTAGTCGTAAACGGGGCTGAGCTGAAGTTTTATATTTCTATTTCTTTGGAAACAAATCTTAGGTTGCTTCAAATCTTAGGCTGGAGGCGGTCTTTGACCTGGTTTATCTCCTGTGCACTGGTGACTTTTAGTTCTAAAAGAAGTCCCATTACAGCTGCAAAGAAGAGTAGGAACAGAAAAATGGAATGCACGGATGTGTGGCCGACCCTTGATTCCGCATCTGAATGAGAGGAAGACAGCGGGAGTACAACTTTTCTACTGGGCTGGTCGGGATCACTTCGCTGGTTTGCCCACAGTCCAGACATTCACGCTTTTAGGGGAAATTTGGCCAGAAAGAAACATATACCTCTCCTGGTGAACCCTGACCAGGTAGCAGGCAACATCCACCCGTCTGGGTTGAACAGATGCATCCCCAACTGACAGGACGGCAGAACTCAAATGAGGGGACAGGCAAGCAGTGTCAAAGGTCACAGTAGGTAAAAGGGGGAGATTGGAAAGGCGAGTTGTCAGAAAGGAGGACCTGGCCCGGCCCTGAGCTAGGCTTCCTGTGGGAAGGGCCCACTCGGCCAGGGCTCCTGGTCCGGGGCTCACCTGGAGAACGTGGCCCAGCTCCTCCTCCAACATCAGAGGAGCCACCAGTGTCCAGGGCTCGCTGAGCCCCACGCGGTGCTAAGACGTCACACCCATTACACCGTGCCTACTCCTGTCCCCGATTCGGTGTGGCAGCACCACCACAGCCACTTCCTAGACAGACACTGGGCCACGCCCCCAAGGCCACATGACCGTTAGTGCAGGGTGAGTATGGCTTCTGCACCCCAGTTTTTAATCATTTCATTACTTCGTTGTTGTTGTTTGATGTCTGATCTGATTTATTTGTTACCCTTAGAAAATCTCATTCCTGACTGGACTCAGAGGACAGCCTCAGTCTCTTGGCAATCTGTTCCTGGTGTTTTTCTTCGGCCTCCTTCGTTCTCTTGGCCAAAAGCTCAGCATACTCTGCAGACTCTTCCTTATTTTCTGAGGACGCTGCTTCTCCAGAGCAGTACGCTGACGTTTGCGCCGCAGGACATGTGGAGTCGCAGGACGCCGGACCTTGGGTGCTTTGGTCCTGGGTTTCTCACCTTCTTTCTCAGAAGCTTTCTCACAACATGCTGGCGGCCATCAGCTTCCTTAGAGACTGGCAAGTCTGCAGATTCTGCTGGCTCTTTTGGGCCCAGGCGACGAGGCACAGTAGCATCCGTGAGTCCAGGAACATCCTCCTCCCCTTTTTTACAACGACCAAGTTGAGAACGCTCAGACTGGCATCCACAACGCAAGCCCGCACAGAGCTGCACTTTCTTTCTCCAGCCTCCTCGCTCTGTAACAGGAACGCCCCTTCCTCAAAGGCCCGCGGACAGGCCGTGGGTGAAGGCCCCCTGCTCCAGGGGGAGCCTTGTTTGTGGCCCCACCACGGGTCCGGACCACGAAACCCTCCCCTTCTTCACTCAGAGCATCAGCAGCAACTTCTGTGGCCATACGCTTCTCACAAAACGGACAGTCTGCGTTCATCGTCGCCTTCAATGACTTTCTGGCAGCCGGGCTGGGGCAGAGATGTTCAGCTTCATCCCGACGCACCGATCGCCTCTGAGGCACCACAAACAAGTTGTTTTTGATTTCATGCTGCAGGCACTGAGGGATTGTGCAGTTTCCCTGCGTTTCTCTGCAGTATCCCCGGCCCTGCCTGCCGCCCCAGTTCACCACCAAGTGCCAGGGACGGAGCTCAGCAAGCAGGGCCCGCCGCAGGAGCGAGACGGGGAGCGCCTGCCCGCAGCACAGTGCCGGGACTCTGAGCAGAACAACTCCCCACTGTGCCACCAGACAGGAGGTCCTCGTGGGGTGATCAGGGAGCCTGATGCCTGTAAAGAGCTCAGAAGCGGGCCTGGTCCATAGGAAGCCCTCTGTCTTGGCTATCATGAACAGCTTAAAAATATGCTAAGCCCTCAGCCAAAGGAGAAGGATGTCCCTGAGAGGGGAGGGGAAGTGGAGGAGCTGGAGGAGCTGGAGAGAGGTGCTCAGGGGGCGCCCCAGGGTGACCAGAGGACTCTGCTCTGAGTGCCCGGTCCCAATGTGGAAGTGCTCTGGGTCCTGAACCTCATGGTTGGTCGCAGCCCAGGCAGAGGGCTCCCGTGGAGCCTGTGCTGCTTGCTCTGGGAGGTGTGGCCCCAGTGCAGCAAGGAGCATTTAAAGCCACAGGAAACAGGGGCTATCTTTCTAAAAAGTCAACTTTACTCACTGCAAAGTTAATTTACACCTTTTCAAAAGAGGACAAATCTCCTGTCCGTGCACCACTCCCTCGGAGGACCCCTCGCTGGCCTCACAGGGCAGAGGGAGGACGTTCCCCGGGAGGCTGAGAGGCACGACCTACCCCCTGCAGAGTGCAGGAGCACAAGGCTTCATGCTGCACGGGATCCAGCAAGCAGTGGGGCAGCTGCCCTCTGCTCTCAGCAGCCGCGGAAGCAGCAGTGAACACACAGCTGCCTGTGCCAGGACAGGCACAGGTCGACAGCCTCGACCCTGCCCAGAGCCGCCCCCCGAGGAGCCCCGGGAAGGAGCAAGGACGGGCAGTCCGTTTTCAGATCAGCAAGTAAATCCACATCTTACACAGGAGGCTTTCAATCTTTTTTTTTTTTAAAGCAGAGGAAAATTTTTTTTCTTAGATCATCTAGAGAATCCCCAAATACTCAGAAAATATGTCAAGAGATTTGCTTGCTTTGAAGGACAGGCAGGAAGCCCAACGTCAGATTCGTCAAACCCCGGAATCCAGGGCTATCCCGAACACTGAAAACCATGCCGATGGCCGACAACACAAACCAAAACACAGTCTGGGTGGGTGAAGATGTTACCAAAAAAAAAAAAAAAGACAAGACAAAAATCTAGGGTTGAGGTTTATCCAGCTGCCCAGTGTGCCGACAGGGACACAGGCATTCCTTGGGAAGTCCATCCAGAACTCCGCAAATGCAGCAATGCATGTTAGGGGTTTGGTACAGCAGAAGAAACAAAGTTACCCTATATTGTACTCGTTAGGAAACAAACGATACTTCCCCAACCATGATAAATACGACAAAGTGCCAGCACTTAAATGGGGGTCTGGGAGAAAATGCAGTTTATAACAGTTTCAAATGGAAGTATCTTAGACGACGTCCCTCAGTATGCCTCCAGTCAAAACACAATCCTTTGTAAACACCACCGCAGCCGGCTGCATGAATCTTCTCTAATGCGAGTAACAGTGATTTCAACGTTTACTTGCCAATTGTTTCCACGGAAAGACCGCCTGACAAAGTGGTACTGTGTTCAGTGAATCAGTGCTCAGTCAATTCTCCCTCATGACGATCAGCACACAGCCCGAGACATCCACACTGGCTAGCGACAAGATGCCCTGTCCTGGGCGTAGGGAGAAGATAAGAGAGTGAAAGGGGATCACACGTTTGTTCCTTTACTCCTTACAAGAACAAACACCAAGGTGAAGCCCGGCTATGGAGTGAATTTCATTTCTCAAGCAAATAAATTGTTCTCCATAAGGTACAAATAAGATGGGAATGGTCAGGGGCTGGTCCAGTGGCATAGTGGTTAAGTTCATATGCTCCACTTTGGCGACCTAGGGTTCGCTGGTCTGGATCCTGGGCACACACCTACACATGTCTCTTCAAGCCATGCTGTGGCAGCATCCCACACAGCAGAACTAGAAAGACTTACAGCTAGGATTTATGACTATGTACTGGCGCTTTGGGGAGAAAAAGGAAAAAAAGAGGAAGATGGGCAACAGATGTTAGCTCAGGGCCAAGCTTCCTCACCAAAAAAAAAAAAACAATCACTGAAAACTTGGGTAACGTGAAGAAGAGGATAACACAGGGGAAGAAAAAAAGGATGCAAACGGTCAGACCAGAAGCTGAGAAACAACGCTAAAAAACAAAACCCTGGGAAGTGACAAAATGTTGATGACGGGAAGGCATGCCTGCTTCGAATCTGCCATGATTGACTGTAAAGAAAAAACACAAAATTCTATGTAGGATTGGTCATTAACACAGGACCTTGCGAGACACTGACTATTTTTAAAACACTCGGATTTTGCCTAATGTTTTCTAAATCCACTGGCCCTCAGGAAATTGGTGTAATGGGTGACTGTCCTCACTGGGGACAGTCAACAAAATCTTCTTTTTTCTTGAGCCCGAGAAGTAACAGAAAAGTCTCGGGTCTTCTGTCTCTCCTGACGGACTCAGCCCTTCCAAAGAGAAGCTGAAGAAAAGGCTAGAGTGAGGTGTCCACATGGGAACAACTTCCTGTCACTGACTCACCCAAGTTAGCTGATGGCCTCAATTCTAAACTCACCGGTTTATTTGGCCAATTAAAGCAACGGACTTTGACCGCAATCTCAGCTTTCTGACCGGTTGGCCTGGTCAAGCACAAGCAGCCTACGAGAGCAACAACCAGAAATTTCCACTAAGGAAGACATAAAATGATGTGTTTTCTGATTACAGAGTTCCTGCTCGTGTGGCCCGCACGTTAGACCAAGACGATGAAACTCACCATACTGAGAAAAGAAAGCAGTGTGCTGCCGGAGCCGCTCGGGCAGCCGAACCATGTCATACACAGAGGACGATGAAACGACGGCCGTTTTTCATTCTGGATGGAACCCGTAGTGCCTCGTGCGCTTTCTCGGCTCTGGGCAATGTACCAACCAGAGAAACCTCGTTACACTCTTCCCTGTGTAACTTCTCAGTTCATTACTAAAACTTACACACTAAAGAAAAATCTCCCTGTAATATACTTCTAACAATACCCTCCTACTCACACTGGATGAAAAGCCACTTATAAAGACATGTCAAATCCTAATGAAGGAGCATCACTAAATTTGTATCCGTGACACCAAGGTTAATGGGCCAAGTTCTAAGTGTAAATGGCTTAAAGACAGGGAAACAGTCTATGAAACTTACAAAAATAGTAAACATTACAGCACAAAACATTAAACGTTGAGGTCAAAAATCTCAAAAACCGATAACATGGATAAGCCCACAATTCACGTGGGACCCTAGAAAATGCTGGATTTGCTAGAAAGATCTAATTCTTTATCTATGAGCCAATTATTCACTCCAGGGACAAATGCAAACAATGCTTAACTGCAGGGGGCATCTCCTTGTTCCGCATCCTGTCCCTTTCTGAGTTTCGCTCCTGTGTGCAGCCAAATGTGCTCAGCCCGCAGAAGCAAAACAAAATTGGGAAGCTACATCTCTGTCATAAATAGAGTCGGGGTCGTTAGGGGGCGTGGGGTTACGCACGCTCTTTCAAACAAAGCTAGCTTTCATCTTTCAAACAAACATCCTCACATGCAGGCTAACACAGGAGGCCCCTGCTGGCTACCAGATGGCTGAGAACAAGTCCCCATGGGCCCCAGGGACAGCAACCTCAACAGCAAATGCATCGTTGCTACACGTTACACAGTGACCAGGACACCCGAATGTCCCACTGGGCCTAAATCATCTCTAAATACCTTTGAGAGACTTGAGATCTTTCCAAGGAAGTTTCTCAATGTCTCAGTCGTTTCCAAACTATTTCGGGACTGACAGAACGGATACCTTAGCAACATAAAGACTATGGAGAAACCCCTGCATGCTATGTGAGGGAAAATTTTCTCATCCAAGTACACAGGACGTGTCTGAAGGTTTGGAAGCAGGCTGGTGTGACAACAGCAGCATTCTTCGTCCGGCCCCTTGCTCCAGATCCCTGTGGAAGGCGTTCCCAGACCAGCCAGCCTTGCTCTTGACTGGCTGCTCACTATGACTGCAGGGGATACTTCAGTAACTTGAAATAACAGAGCCACTTTACCCTGCTGGGGGCGGAGGACCAACACCAGTTAGAGAGGTGGGTACTCAGACAGATAAGCCATTCCCTCCAGATGGGACACGACAGGGCTCAGAGTATCACAGCCCGGAAACTCAAGGAAGTGCTTTAGAACAGGGGTTATTTCACCACTGGCTGGGTTACTGCTGGTGCAGTTACTGCTGGGTTACTGCTCCCCCAAAGTTCATTTGGCTTCCAAAATCCACATGTTACATAAGAGTTGTATATTATTTTAATGAGAAACTAATTATAATATGACTTGTCAGCCAAGCAAATCAGAGCAGGATTACAACAAGCTAAGTAAGCCAAGTGGACAGTGCCTGTCCTATAATTTTAAACAGCTAGATCAAGCCAGGAGTGGCACAAGGCTATGATTAGGAACAGAAGATGGTAAGAGGAAGAGCTTGGGTAAAAGGCTCAGACCACGTAGAGCCGCTTCTCTGGGGATCCCGTACATTATGATGAGTTGCCTGCACGGGGCTGGAAGCTGGGGCACGAGAGGCCCAAGAGCCACGGGGAGCAGCCTGACCTGTGTGTACGTCTCTCCTCTCCATCTCTTCTGTCTAGGAAGGCTTTCTTCCACAACCCGAGGGTGGCATCAGATGTGCTGCTAAGATGCCCCAGTGGCACACAATTAAAAGGATGCTCAGCCATAAACCCACCACTTTGGTGACACTCAACAATGCTGGGGACAGAAACAACGAATGGAGACTTTATCTCCCCTTTTTAGCTATCTGAAGAGTCAGAAAATCCATTTACCCGAATCACCACAGTTAACCCCTCTGGAAACATTAAACGAGCATGACCCGCGTCTTGGTTCGGCTTTCACAAACAGAGCAGGCAGCTCAAAGGCTCACTTTACTTCTGGAGGGGCAGTCACGCCCCCCTGAGCTCCAGTTTCTGAAAATGGCATTCGCAGTCAAAGAAACCCCACACAGAGCTTTAAACCAACTTTGTGATTTTTATTGATGGGCGACAACTTTATACTCCTAGATGTCACTAAACTGTGTACAATTAGAGACGCAGCGCTAGAGAAGAGCAGACAGCGGAATTACACAGAGACTCAAGGAAAGACCAACCTTCATTATTTTGCCCATTTGTCATTATGTGTACACAGAAGCATGAAAGCAATTTGAAATCTTTTAACGGCAATAAAGTTACAATCACCCATCTATGTGACTAACAGCTTAACTCCAAATATTTGATCTGCAATGTGCACGTAAGCAATTTCGCATCGCACAATTATTAAAATGTATTTTTCCTGTTAGGAACCAGCAACTTATTTTTTGTGTTTATTTTTCTTTTGAAGTAAGAACTATTTCTTCTCTGATAACTGGCTCATTTTTACTGTTTATCAAAAACTAAAGGGTGGGGAAGGAAAGTGTGATGGATTAAAAAATTTATTTTTTAAGGAAAGATAAAATTCATTTTCACAAATTTACAAGTGTCGTTGCTGGTGCAGGATTTATTCTACTAAGCAATTAGACTGGGAATCAAATGCAAGTTTCCCCCTCTTACTTAGGAATCAGCATTATTTCAGAAATATGGGTTTTTGTGTATTTTCTCAAATCAACCGACAGTCTGTTTCGACCGAGTGATTTTGATTTGGAAGTTAGAAGTCAACACAAACTATGTTGCGCACAAGCCCCCAGGCGTCTCCTTTCCATTCTAGCCCATTTTTGCAAAAGGGAGAAAGTTTCTCTCTAAAGAGCCACTAAAGAGAGGGAGGAAGTCAGTGAGAGTCGGTGTTCTAGAAGCAGGCGTCGGGCACACAGAGCACACAGGTGGTCACAGCAGGTCCACGCGGCGGTAGTACAGGAGGTAGGCTGTGCGGTCAGCAGTGGGCTTCACCACCTGGTACTGGTTAACCACTTTGACCATCTGGTCGTCGATGCGCAGCCAGCCGTTCAGGCCGATCTGGAAGACGTCTGTGGTGTAGTGGCCGCCCGTCGCGCTGCTGCCGTGGTGGTAGACCACTGCAAGAGAGGCCGGGGCTCAGTCGGAGAGGCAGGGCGACCTGGCGCACCGCCTGCTCCTCCTAAGCGCTGTCCCCTGGAACCCCATCCCAAAGCAGGGGGACGGAGAGATGTAATCACACAAGGAAACGTCACTGAAACTCCAAGCCCCTGAACAACTTACGATAAAAAGTTACACACATACATCTTAACGACATGTTTAAATCATTCGATACCTCACAAACAACGAAAGAAGCACCAATCAAATGGGGTTGTCCCGTCTGTGAGCCCTCTGGGCAAGGACTATCAACCATCTCGATGTTCAGCGCTGCAGAAGCGGACCGGAAAGCAGGGCGTCAGAGCAGAGCAGCTGCCCTCTAGAGAGCACATCCGAGGCCTAAACACGTGCGTGCCCCCTCCGCCAGCCCACAGCCAGACGCTGACAAGAGATTATCTGAATCTCGGACAAAAATTTTACAACAGTCAAAAAACGGAAAAACCTCAAGACCCACTAGAAAGAAAGATTAGTGAAGCAGATTACAATTAGATGAATTTTTTGGCAGAACAGATTAAGAGCGTTTGGCGTGCTCATATTACATGAAGAAAAATGAGAACGCTAGGGTTTCTCTGGATTGCCACTCCCAGGTGACAGCACCCGTCCCAGGAGGGACGCCAGGACCATCAGCTGAGCTGAGCGCACAGCTGAGGAGTGACCCCACAGAGGCAGTGATACAGTTATTACTTTTTTCTTTTAAAAACATTTCCAATTTTTCTATAACAATGTTTTAACAGGAAAAAATACCACTTATTTACTTAAAAAAAAAAAATCCTGTTAATTCAACTAGGAAGCCTTAGTGAAAGGCCTGAAACAAATCTGTTGGCAGATGTCATGAAGACATTACAGACAGCACGCTTCCCTCCTACCAAGAGGGGCCCAGGCGGCTGGCCAGGAGCCGGTGTCTGTAAGACCCCTCGACTCCACAATTCAAAACAGAAGAGCACTCGACCGGCACTCAGCTTTCTGAGGCAGTCGCCTGGTAACTAATGCGGTAACAGGTCACGGACACCTGGCGAGCCCACCTGCCAGAACAGAACTCAGCATCTGAGTTTTTAAAAAGCTTACGCGCCTTACTACCTTGTTCTTTCTGGTCCCACAATCAGAACCTTTTTAAAAAGTACCTCTTTACTCACACTTTACAGAAAATTCCAACCAGTGACCTCATTTCTGAGATTAGAAGACTCAAGATGAGGACTCAGGAGAGCAGGAGAGAACAACTCAGGTGTGACCCCTGGGTCACGGCCGGGGTGGGACATGCACCCACACCAGGCCCCTGGACACCAGGAGACAAGGAATTCCTACCCCTTGCCCTTGATCATCAGCCTTGCCCTGCAAGGCCCCAAGGGAGAGCTGCAGGGAGACAAAAAGAACCACTTTGTCACCCACTGGGCCTCGGAGCCCAGTGCAGGGAGCCTGGGGACTCGACCAGGAGGACTCCTCTGGTCTCGGGGGTAGGCCTCAGAGCTGCCAGCCCAGGGCAGGGCAAGGGAAGGGCCGGAGACACCAACAAGAGCGAGGTGTGTGTCACCACCTTCTCTGGGTCCCCACAGGCTGGGAGGGGCTGTGACCAGCTGCCTTGGTGGAGAAAAGAAAGTCAAGAGCAACAGCGTCTGGTGGAAAGAAAGCCAACTGGGCCGAACACCTTCTGATGCGGCACAGGGACCTCCTCCACTGACCAGGGCCCAATCCCACTTCCTACAGCCTTGTCAGTGGACTGAGGGTAGAGGAGAGAAGCCCTGCTCTGCCACTTGGGTCACAGAGCAGTGAGCGTTCCTCTCTAAGTTTCAGTTTACTCTTTTATAAAATGGGGACACCACCACTGACCTCTCAGGACAGCTGTAAGGAATAAATGAGACAATATATAAAAGGCATGCAGTAGAAAGGCTCAACGAAGGTGTGAGGGTCAATCAACATGTGTTATTTTAAATTACAAACAGGCTCATCAAAGGCAACACAAAGAAGGGATGAGAGAGAAGCCAGAAGAGTCTAACAAACACAGCCAGAAAAGTAAACACAACGACAGCTACCAAAGGAGATGGAGAGCCTCAAAGGCACAATGAGTCCAGCTATAAGGAGAGAGAGGCGGGAGGAAGGACACAGGGCAAGGACAGAGGTGCATCAGACAAACGGGCCCAGCGGACGCTCCAGGCCGGGAGATAAAGGAGGTCCCAGGGCCCCAGTTTTGGGGCTGGGCTGTGCCCTCGGCCACTGGATGATCCGGGACTGACGGAGAAGCGCGGCAGCCGAGGGGCCCGCAGCAGCTGGAGCACCTGCTCGGGCACACCCGACCGCGCCGTGCTCCCCTGGCGACCGGGCATCGCGGCCGCTCCACAGCTCTCCCCCACAGGCGCAGTTGCAGCAGGCAGAGGCCGCCTTCTCACACTGCCAGGCTGGTGCCTAGAACTCATCCTCCGACCCCAAGACCAAAGCGATCGCGCTCAACAAGGTCTTATGTTGGGCTCAGCTGAGAGAAGGGGTATTCTGTCAAATTCCAAGCACCAAGTGTCAGGTAAAGCACATATTTTCAAATGATTTCCTGACTTCTAAAGTCCATACAGGTACAAATAGAGGAAACTATTCCCTGTGTTAAGTGGCACCACAGCAAAATCGTGCCTGGCAGCAAACCTTTTTAGCATTGTTTTAACAGGGAAACCATGCACAGACTGACTTACCCGCAAATAGCCTGTAGGTTCTGTGGCATTTCAAATTCTTATTTTTAACTCCTGGAGAAAGCAGCTCTGAAAAACAAAATACCAACAGCTCCAATCTATAAAAGCGCTTGCAGAAAGGTCAGAGTGACAGGAGCAAAGGGCTAACAGCAGCCTCCACTCAAGGACACCGCCCAGCAGGCCAGGACACACAACAAAACCCCATCCCTTTACCAGCATTAACATTGACCCATAAGGAAAATGCACTGTGCAATGCAGTTAATACACGCGACCACACCCAATCCGTGAAAGAAGCATGGGCAGTGCACTGAGCCTATGAGACTCACGCTAGAAATCCCTTACAAGCAGATGTCTGAAACACGGAAAAGAAAAAAGCTGCCCACTGAAAAACAAAAACAGAATGAAGCAGCCCTGGCAGACCTAAGAATTAAAACGTTTCACATGGAAGTCAGACCACAAAACTTCAATCAAGTAACAGTAAGAAGATTTCCCCAGCCAGAGGTGCTGGTCCCCCAGCCGGTGCAGGCCGGAAGTCCTCTCGCTCCTAAGGCACGCAGTTCCCCTTCACAGAAGCCCCACTCCAAAGCCAGGAAGAGCTCATCTGGAGATGACTGTTCTTCCAGCCAATACTGGTTCATTCTCTGCTCCCCACCTCCATGACCTAAGCTAGGTCCCCTTGTCCTCATTTATGTCATTTCTCTTTCTAGAAAGCATCTGAGGTGGCAGCTGATACAAAAATACATATAACAAGCAAGAAAAGATAGGCAAATAAAATCTGTGAAAACCATATAAGTCAGTTAGTCAAGATGGTTGATTTAGGGGTGAGGGAAGACGCAGGGGTTGGGGTAAAAGGCCGCTGTTGGACTCTGCGCTCGCTACCTTTCCTGACAGCCGTGCAAAATAGGACAGATGACCAATACACGACTCTCGGCTGGCGTTTCTTCCCCTTTCTGGTCTCACCTGGGATTAGAAAAACATGCTGCCTATGAATGAAGCAGCACAAAGTGCGAGAGGAGGGGCGGGCCGTAAACTGGCCCCAGAGGCAAATCTATCAGCTGAAGACGGCAACTCTTGTGGCCAAGTCTGAATCTTCAGCTGAAGGAAATGCGAGGTCCCTGGGGTGCAGGCACGGCCGACCATGAACACAGCCAGCTACCCACAGTTCCCAAGTCCCTGGCCTGGGGAGGAGTGGAGTGCGGGTGCCGTGCTGCGGGGAGAGAAGGAAGGAGGGAGACGACAGGGTTATTCCTCTACGAGATCCAGGGGTGACGGCCCCACGACCTCTCTTCTGTTTTCCAGAAAACCTGCTATTCTCAGAATCACCGCTAGCTTCTTCCACTCCCGATCGAGCTTCTGGATTGCACGATACACTTTTCACAAATTCTGAAGCTTTCAAGGAGTCTTCCTTCCAGCTGTGTTGTCAGCATGACAGCTTGAGTCTGGCGCTCTTTTGAAAGCATGTGCTCACGCTGCAGAGCGCCAGTCACCTGCCAGGGACCTGTGGCTGACAGAGTGCCACGAATGTAATGTGTGTCACTGCGGCCAGGCCAGAGGAACCCCCAGTGGCCTAGGGGAAACATTCTCAATTCATTCAAAAAGTCCATTTAATCAGGCTGGCCAACACAGTCGTTAACACTTATTATGAGAAAAATTACTTTGTACCATTAACCTATAAAATGTTCATAGAAAAGTCACGCTCATTTTAATGGACAAAAGCTCCTGTTTTTCTAATCTAGTGAAATAACATGGTTTATTCATTTTTGCCTTTATTTTTAAAAAGCCATTTTAATGATAATTTTAATATAAAGGTCTATTAAACGTCAAGAAATTTAAAATAAAAAAAGTCATGAAAGAGAACTTCCTTAATCTCACCCTTACACACAAATGCTAAAGCGTCAAGCTCACTGATTTCCAGGAGTACTGTCAGCAAAAACGCTTTCCGCCTCATGTATTATGTATTTGTACCTTTACTGATTTCCAAGTCCACAGGGTATTCGATGTTTTTGACGAGCTTCTGACAGCCACCAGTCTTCTCGTAAACAAAGCGCTTCAGGTGGAGCACGAGAACAGGAGGGAGCTTTTCCAGAGTCACTCTCCGACTGATCTCGACCTAGGACACAAGCACACCGGGACACGCCATCCGTCTTACTCCAGGCAGCGCATGCCATCTCCACCTGCCACTCAGAGACCTCCGAGAGCTCATGCCTTCAACTCTGTGGCAGGGCTCCTCAAACCTCCCGGGTCACACGATCTTTTGAGGATCTGATGCGATTTTTTGAGAGCTACTGATATTATTCTTAGAAAAACGCGTATATCCCTAAAAACACAACGGCAGAGGACCCCCTGGGCCCCTGAGCCCATCTGTGAGCTCCAAGTGAAGAACCTTGGCTCTCTGGCATTACTGACAAATTGGCACAAAAATTAAAAAGCTGACTCAGTGGCACTTTCAATTGCATATGTATTAACTTGCTTTTAATAACTCTCATAGTATTGATAAAACTGACGCCAACATGTTTTCCTAAATTAGATGTTTTAAACAACCCTAAAGCTACTTATCTAACCATTAGTTTTCTAACAGTTTCAGTTTTATCAATTTAATGTGCCCACTAAGTACTTTCACAGGTCTAATGAATGCTTTCTATTAAAATACAACTTCACAAACAATACTTAATCCCTTTATCTACTGTTCTCTGTCCTTACAAACGCTTTGATGCTTCCTGTATTTATGTGGAGAAGACTTCTGGCAGTAGTGTCTGTTAAAGTAACAATCCCAAAGACAGGATACGTAAGATATGGAGAAAGCTTCCGGAGGACCCTACCAGCATCTGGCGGAAGGTATCTTAAGGGGCAGGAGGCTTTTGGAAAGCAAGCTAGTGGTTCACTGCTCGGGCTGATGAAGTCTCAGGACCCTTCCCTGCCCGTCCCCCCACCCAGACTAAGGAGCCACCCTCCGCTTCTCTATATTCCCACTGTCTTTGCATTCTCCTCTCTCGAACCAACAAGATTTGTGAATGAATAAAAGTGCAACTCCAGTTCAAGAGTCAAAACCAGAGAGGATGAGGACAAGCCCCCAGGCTCCTCACTTGAGTCAAGAGAGCTGACGACAGTGTCTCCGGGATGCTTCTCAGTGCTCATGATCTTGGACTCTGACCTTAAATTTTCAGGCAGTTCATTAAGTGGCTAACCTAAAATTCATAAATGTGTGTTTTGGGTTTCCAGACAAACTGAGGCACACTTTCTTATCATCCAACAAAAGTCAGACCTTTTCTATACAGCAAATATTTTGTATAGTCAAATTTTCCCATGGACCTTCATGTGTTGCCAAAGAAAAAAACCCTAAAAATATAATAAAATTAAACTATTTTCAAAAGTACATTTAAAAAATCACATTCCAGAAAATGTTATTTGCTCTTTACAGATATTTTCATACAATCCATCCAAAATCTTCTTTCCCCAAACATCTGCTTTTCCGAGTGATCTTGACCACATCTGATAACACACGAACACAGTCATGGAGCTAGAACAGTCAGCATCACTGTTTTTCATGTTCAAGGCTGCGCCAAAATGCTGCTTTCTCGGAGCCTTCCTCCAGATGTGCCATCTAGAATAAATCCGCTTTCCTCACCATCCTGTGACAACAGGCCAACAACCACCTCCAGCTCCATCCCCACCCCCACCACACCCCCTCCCTAAAGTCGAAGTGTAACTGCAGGAGAAGCAAACGAGGGGAAAACAGACCACCAAGGGGGCTGTCCTGATAGTCCAGGGAAAGGCTGAACATCTCCCCCGCAGAACGAGGGGCCAGAGACTCGCACAGGTGGCTCAAAGGAGAGACAGCAAGAAGAGGGCACAGTGGCCAGGACAGCAATTCCATCTCTGAGTCATGGCTGCCACAGAAGGAGCCAAGTGGACAGTCCCCACAGCCAAAGACACAACTCAGCCACACCAACCAAGCTCCTAAAACAAATACCCACTCTCTCCCCCTCTGCATTAAGCTCAGTTCCACCGCCGGACTCTTCTCAGCTTACTCACTAAGGCAACTGCCAAGATCCTGCTTCTGGCTCCCACCACTTTGTTTTAAACAAAACTGCCCATGAGAAGCCAGTCAGAAAATATATAGTGGAGGATTAGTTGTAACTGCTACAGATTCCCCAAGAGGCTGGCTTGACCAATCGGGAGCAGGAGACCCCAGAGGAACTGAAGGCCTCCAGGTCCCACTCTGCTCGTCTTCACTGAGAGCGTGGGCTGCAAGGGCAGGCCCACCTCAGCCAGGTGAGGTGCTGACCGGTCTTCCACATTCCCCTTAGAACTACCACACACTGCCAGTTATTTGAACCAAGCTTCCCAGGAACACTATAAACTGTTCACCAAAGTATTGCCCATAATACAGCCCAGTGGTGTAGTGGTTAAGTTCACACACTCCACTGAGGCGGACCAGGGTTTGCTGGTTGGGATGCCGGGCATGGACCTACACACTGCTTATCAAGCCATGCTGTGGTGTCTCCTCACATATAAAACACAGGAAGATGGGCACAGATGTTAGCTTAGGGCCCATCTTCCTCAAAAATAAAAAAATGTAAAAAAATAAAGTACTACCCATAACTCACCTGCATCATCTCCCCAACACATTTTATAAATTCCCTGCCACAATCCAGGATATGTAATAGAAAAGACATTCTCTACTGGAGAGTAGAAAACAGGCCTACACCGGCCTGTCAGAATAGCCAGGAACCATCAGGCTCCCACAGAGCAGAGCAGTGTCCCTCTCGGAGCTGACAAGAACACCACGCTAAGCTATCCTCTGCTTGTCTTGACCCCTGAAGACCCAAAGACGTTATCTTTTTCAGATCAAATCAAAGAGTAACAGGCATCAGAACAATTAGTTTCTATTTTTCAACGTCCTTGAAGAGCTACGATTAAATGCAAAACAGATGTGTTCAGGATCTCTTTGACAGCCTAACTAATCTCACAAGACCGTGCTCCACGAGGCCAGGAAGGTAAAGAAGCTATTCCACCTGTTAGAGGTAGTAGCGATTTTGTGACATCATGATTAGATAGCCAGAAAATTAAATGTAGCTCAGGATAAATAATCCAAAAAATCATTATCTTGTGTGACATGATTCAGAGTGAAAGCAGGTTGGTACACTCATCTGTTTCAACCATTTCCTTCTAAAACTGTGCAAACTTTCAGTCTAAAACAGCTAAGTGACTGATTTAAGAGGCAGAACCCAAACCTACTTCTCCTCATTCCTAATTCTGTGTTTCCACCACATCAGAGCGCCTCAGTATAAAAGTCAAGATCAACTGTGAATATACCTCTTGTTTGGTTTTTGTGGTATAACCTTGGACTGATTCTCTCGCCACCAAGCTTTCCAATGCATCCTGGACTGTCCGTATCTTGTCAGACTGGATATCCAACTGCAACGTGAAAAATGGCTGCAAAGTGGCAGATTCTTTTGAACTTTGCTGGTAAACCACAGACCTAAGAATTGAAACAAAAACACAAAATTTAAGAGACTACTCCTTCCGACTTTCCCTTAAGATTATCCAACAGGAGAAGAGGAATAAATACTGAAAATAATATTACTCAATACCATATTCATAAGGCTAGAGAGAACAGAAAAGCCAAAAATATACTGAATTTACAAATAATTCTGCTGAATACCATCTGCTAAGTATTTCCAGCAACGAAGGCCACCAGTTGATAATCTTCCCAGCTCAAGTGCTCCGAAGAGAAAATATTTCGCCTTCCAATCCCTTCCCCGCCCCCCACGGCTGATTTACCGCGCTGTTAATCACTGTGACGATCCTACCACAGCCTCAAAATGCTGACACTTCTCATTTTCTCAAAGTATCATGGCCTGTTCTAATAAAATAGAGGAAACCCCAAGGGAAACAGAATATTTTTAATGGCATCTTCCCCTATAAAAATGACTTAGAAAAGAAAAGGAGCAGGGCGTGTATAATAAAACAAGTTACACTCCAGAGAACAAGCCTCCCACCCTCCAGAAGAAGGTGCCAATTCAACCTTGTTTTCTTAGCTGGCTTTTCATTTCATCTTTCTTTTTCTAAGTTTTCCTGAGTACAAACCGTGTGTCCGCCCCTCTCAATTAGCCTCAGCCAGGAAACGTTCCAGTAGTTGAACAAGGGGCTCTGGGCCTGCGGGCCGAGCGAACTGTTTACAAACGGCCGGCCCGGGTGTGCAGAGCGTTCGACTTCGCAGAGCAGATGCTGCGAGGAGCAGGCTGAAAGGCCCCTGCTCGGGGCCTGAGTTTCCCGCGCGGCTTTCCGCACACCCTCCGAGGAGGCGCCTCCACGCTCCTCTCGGGAGAGACTGGAGAGTGACGACCGTTCCCTTGGTTCCAAAAGGGAACCGCGGAAAAGCAGTCACTGAAGTCGGTGAAGAAACAAGCGGTCCTCTTGACTCAAAGGGCCTGGATTTTATCAGAAGTGTCCAGGGGCCCAGGGGGAAGGTGGCGAAAGGTGCTGGTCTTTCTGGGGAAACTGAAAAACCACCCAAACAGGGTGAATTTTAGAAGAAATCCTTTTAGCTGGTCTGAATAAAGAAGCATGCTTAATGATGGCTATTATACACAGAAGAGAAGTTTCTAAATTATACGTAGTTCAGTATCCTTGCTTTACCGTTTTTCAAACAGAATTATCAACAACCAATCTCAGCACAAGGAGCCCAGAGAGGCCGAGGGGCCACGGTAGAGCCATTTAGGCCAAGCCAGAAATTCCTCAAAAGTGGACACTAGCTTTTCTCACTGGTTATTTTCAAACCAATTTGGGATCTTTGGGTATGCTGGCCATCAGTGGCCTTGCAATCCTGATATTCCACCTACCTTACATCCATTTGGGCTGCTCCCTCACCCCTCTCCCCGATCCATAAGTGATCACCCCAACAGTGCTAACATCAGGCTGCTGGTCTAACGGAGAGCTGAGGGCACAGGCAGCCTCCTCTCGCTGCTGCTCCCCGACCTGGATCCCTGCTTCCCTCTCCCCAAACAGCCCATCCCCAGGGACCTATCTGGCAAAAACGAGTGAGAGCAGCAGTGGTCGTGGCTGGGCGTCCCCAGAGCACACCTGACCATAGGGCTGACACGGAGAGACTGCAGAACAGAGGGGCCTGTAGAGTCTAGCGCACAGCGAAGAGCACAGAAAGGACTTGTGCAAGGTCCCATGGCAGCAGCACAGCTGGCCTCCACATCCAGTCCCACAGCATCGCTGACCAGCTTGTGAGGGAGTCAGCGCAGAGGGGCTGTTTTCATTAGTCTGTTGAAAGATGCCCAGTCTACACTGTTTTAGAGCAGAGAGACTGAACAAGTCTTGAGGCCTTGAATAGTGTGTTACTTCTGTTGGATACACATCATCTGGGACAACACAAGGCGGAGAGTCTCCCTAAAAACCCCCCTCGCGGGTCACGCTGCGAGGCCTTCAGAGAGGACAATGCGCTCTTCAGGTGAGTGAACCTCCCTGGGGACGGGGCGAGTTCTACTGACTTCCACAGCACGTGGTAAGGAACGGCTCTAATGTAAACAGATAAACACCTTTTAGGAGTTCGTGAATGAGCAAAAAGCAGCTGGTTTAAGGGCACTGGGGCAGAGGAGGTGCCAGGTCTGCAGGAAGTCACCCGCCCTCCTCTCTGTGACAGTACCTTCCTCCACACTCTCTCAACTTGGCAGCTCCCGTGGTTCCGGCACCTAAAACTCCTCCAATCAGACACATGAATTTCCCCTCTTCACAAAGCCTGCATTTCAATGAGCTCATTTTCCTCTGCCTACCTAGCTGTGAGCAGCTGGAGTAAGAGGAGCAAGGAGCTCACGCTAGCAGATGGCACCTTGGGGACAGTGCCCCTGTGGAAATGTCACGATGGGTACTGAGAGAGCATTGGGGCGGCAAGAGAAGCATGAGGAAGTCCAAGAAAGAGCAGGCACAGAAACATAAAGGCGAACCATCGAGCGCAAAATTTCTTAGGACAAGGCTTACACCTTTTCCCCCTTTAGCAAAATGCCAAAACTCTGAAAAAGGCAAATACTAAATTATTCCAGAAAAGCATAAACCTGATGTGTCCGCCAAAAATGCCGGTGATTGGGGTCTGAACAAAATCGGCCTGGCGAGTGACTGAAGTCTTATTTCTGGGGCCCACTTGTTCCCACTCGTCCTCACTTCCTTCATCGGGTTCTTCCTGCTCATCTTCGTTCACTGAGTGGCTTTTGGGTCCATTGGAAATAGTAAGTTCTGAAAAGTAGACAGTCTGCTTAGGCTGCTATTTACAACAAGAACAGCAATAAACAAAAATAAAAGAAGCTTCTACTTAAACCACCCGCACAGATTTGTCAATTGTAGCCTTTGAAACGAACTCAGAGTGCGTTCTACGTTAAGAACAAACGCAGCGTTGAGTGACCTGACTGAATCCCTGCTGCAAAAACTGCTCAGAAGACGCTCTGGGCACCACCGGGGACACGTGAGGACAACAGGACAGTGGGCATTCCTGTGCAGCCAGTTAGTTTTCTTAATCTGATAAAGGACTCTGGTCACGAGAGAGAGTAATCTTACCCTCAGCAGGTGCCTGCTTTAGCAGTTAGGGGTGAACTAAACTGCCACCTGCCCTTCAGTGTGAATCACTCAGGAACAATGTGCACGGACATTGTGTGTGTGGATGGAAAGAGACAGAAGTAATGCCAACATGTCAACAACAGCAGAATCCCGCAGTTACACAGGTATTCATCAAACTATTCTTTCAGCTTTTCCCCATGTTTGATCATTTTCCTAATTAAACGTTGAAGGAAACAAAGCAGAGGTTCTGGATAAATTTTGATTTATCCAAATATAACATTCTCAATGGTATGTAATAAGCAACATAAAAATAACTACTTATCCTAATGAGTAAATAAGTGATTTGTGAAGGGCAAACGACTGTTGGGGGGGAAGCAACTTAATATATGAACACACAACATTTGTTTAAGAAGAATTCTTAAGAAAATGTTGTGACGCAATTCTGTAGCAAATACACCATAACCTACTTTCAGTACTCGGTGAAAGAAGTTTCTTTAGGTTCAACATCTCCTCGTGAAGTCCGTTCAGAATGAAGCCTAAGTACTCCTCGGCATCTTCCTGTCGGCCCTGGAAAGGTTAGACGCGATCCCATGAATTTTAATGGACCACTAGCCAAGGTCTGAAGGGAACATTACAGCTGCATATTCAAACTATGCCTCCTCTTAAATTTCCAACAAGAAGTAATGCCAAGTGTTTCCAAAATATCATGTGAGCTTTTCTTCGGACGGCTGAGACAGAGGGTGGGACGAAGGTGGGGGGAGACAGATCAAACACTTATCTCTAAGTGAGAGAACTAACGGGGATTTTTATTTTATTATGCTTTCCTGTATTTCTGAAATTTTCTACAACAAATATACATTACCTTTATAATAAAAACGTTATTTAAAAGTTGCTCTTTTGTTTAAATGAAACAGAAGAACAAGAACTCAATGTCTAGGGCCGCCTCACTGCACAACCCCAAGGGTTATCATTCATGCTGCCCGCTGTGAAATCAGCAGCCCAGTACGTCTCCTCCTGCCTGTTTTTGATGATGGGCAACTGTAGGGGGAAGGACCCAAAGCCCATGTGAAAAACTATTTATTTAAAGACTTAACTGTTTTAAATACACACACATCAGCAAAACCATTCATAGATGAGTCACACACTATAGTCACATATTCGTTTTATAATCTCACAATGGTTTTACCGCAATTAGTTCACATTTCATTCTTTGGAGCATAATGGCATGTTCCAAGGATCTGTAAATTCTTCTGCTTGCGGCCCCTGGGTAGATTTGCTTGTTCCAAATGCAACTGCAGCCATGGACAGCAGCTGTTTGGTGTGAGTGTGCTCTGCGTGTGTGTGGAAAAGGGCAGAAACTGGCACAGCCCAGGATGCGGTAAAGAATTAACACAGCAGACCTGAGGCTGCTGTCCTTGAAAAGCCTGCTTGCTGGGATGGTCCTGGTTGGCATGCGGAAACCTGGATTTCAGGAAGGTTCTCACCATTCCCAGAACTGATAAAGGACTGTGCCTAAATTGTGCAGTGTGACTGATGCTAAGATACCTGCCTTCCCTCTGGGAGTCTGGAGTTTTATCTCGTGCTACGCAGAGGGTGCCTACGTGACAGCCCCTAATAAAACCCTTGAAGATTGAGTCCCTAACGAGCTTCCCTGGGAGACAACCTTCCCACGCGCTGCCACAACCTGACGCTGGAGGCCAAGCATGTCCTGTGCGACGGCTCTAAGAGAGGGGTCTCGCAGTTTCCTAAAGACGCTGCCCTGGTGTCTTTACTCTGTGCTGTTTTTGCTTTGTGTCCTTGCGCTGTACCAACCCTAACCGTGAGGACAACAGCTTCCGAGTCCTATGATTCCTTCTAGTGAATCACCAAACCTGGGGGAGGTCTCGGGGACCCTGACACAGCCAATATTTATTAACTTCAACAGACACTTTTGTCCATGACCGTAACTTCTGAGCAGGATCTCAACCACAGGAAGTGCTGTGCCTTTGCCTCTCTAGCTCTGCCTCCACCCGGGCTGCGGGGCCTTCCTCTGGCTTCTAAAGCATCGGTACATGCGTCTATGTTAGCACTTCTCTCGTTGTCTCTACCCTTAGGTCCTCTATCTTGTTCCCCCACAGGACGGTGAGCTGAGGGCAGAGGGTACAGTTTATTCCATTTCTGCATTCCTGACACTCTGTATATTCCCCATCACTTGGGAAATGTAAATTCTGAGCTTATTACCAAAAGCTACATTATGAGCATGGAAAAGCCCCTGGTGGTATCCTGCTACACTGCCCTGGGCATTCACCCTTCTGCAAAACAATGGAGCTTCATATTACTTTACTCAGTTTTAATGGAATTTTCTTGACTATTTTTCTCTCTAAATAATTTCCCTGAGCATCATTTCAACTGCTTGTACTGATTCATCACAAATCTACCAGGGAAGAAAGAAATGCTCCAGTTAACTAATGCAAAGGATGCCCCAGAGTCACTCTCAAAGCCATCAGGGCCCTTTACCAGACCTCCTTGGCCCTTGGTCCTGTGGCCTTTCCCAGCAAAGCGCATGATAAAAATGTAGATGCTCCAGTCAGGGACCCAAGGAGCTGCTAAAGCAGGAGCATGAGGAAGACAAAGGCTCTTCTCAGCCCTGCCACTATTCCACTCCCTACCAGCCCACTCTCCCTGAAAGGCAGCACGGCACAGTGGTTAGGGGCTGACTCCAACACCAGGCTCTAGCTCTGCGACCTTGGACAATGACTTCACTCTTCTCAAATGTAACAAGGAGACAGTAACCATACTTTACTCACAGGGTTAAGTAAGTTAACATACGGAACAAACTTACAACAGTACTTGGTGCACGGTAAATGATACATGAGTTGGCCCTAATTATGATAATTATCGTCATACTCTTTAAATTCATCCAGGCAATTGACACCATAACAAGCCTAGATCTACTGAACCCCCACCAAATCACAGCACTTAAAGCACAGGGCAAGCCCTGAATAGGCCACAGTCAGGGCACACACTGGAGCACAAGGCCACATTCATACTGGCTACGTTAGCGCAGTCCCAAACCTTTTCAGACAAGCTCGACTTGATGACGGTCAGGAGTCTATAAATATACGTGGGTTCAAAGGCAGCTCCAGGGCGGATATCTCTCACAATTTTATCCCCAAGAGCTGCAATGAAAACAGAACAGAGACTTTCATAACTAAGACGCAGTCTTAAACTGATGGAAAGTAAAATCACCAAACTCCCCCCCGCCCCCTCACAATGTTGAGAGGAACATAATGTCACAAGCTGTACTTGAAGAGACATTTTCTCTCCACAAAGACTGACGTGATCCAATTCAGTGATCTGACTTCGTAACTCCCAGGACCTAACGGCCCCAAAGACCTCATCTGTACTCACCTTGTCTGGGTTTTGGAGGTACTGGCATATTAGTAAACTCATTCATTAGCCGGACACTAAACATGGAAAAAAAACGTTAAGTGGCACTTCTTAAAAAGACATACTTTCACTAAAGAACACTGACGGGCTAAGGAGACATTACTTAGTATGAAGACAGCAAATTCCAGGTAATCAGTGCTATAATAGCTGGTGAGTCTTAAATCTTCTCTGTATAAGTTTACGGGGTATTTTATGTGATACAAACTGGTAAACACTAAAATTTATTCTACTCAATATAAAGAACACAGATGAATAAGCTCTAATTCTGGTTAGCTTCCATATAAAATCATGAACAGTAAATTTAAAAAAATAGAATTAGGGACTCATTTACAGGAAAACAAGAACTTTGCTAAGTCATTTGAATTCTAATTATCAGAGGGAGAGAAACCTAGCCCTTTAAAACATTTGTGAGCACCTTACTTACAAGCTGTCTATCATGGGTGTCGATGTACAAGGCCTCTGCACTTTTGAGTACAGAGGAATGAACTTCATCAGGTGGTACATCGGAGGGCAGGCTACCAGGGCCTGCAGCGTCTGCACGTTGGCAGTAAGGAAGCGTAAAGGAAATACAACAGACACTGCAGATGTCCAAAAGGCACCTTCAACACAAGAGCATGTAAAACAAGCCAAGGACACTGAAGGACTTAGATGTGTACACACAAAAGAGAATAAACCAAACCACCAGGGAGCACCTGCCTTGTGACAGCCATAGAAGGTGTTATATGAATCCAGTCGTTAATACGCGAGAACCCAACTCAACCAAGACGACCAAAATCTAGTAAAACAAAATTTCCAGTTGTGAGTGGTCACTCTGCCCTATTATTTGGGATCATTCTAATGAGAATAAAACTTGCCTGATTCCGTCAGGCACAGGTCAACAAGTCATCTTTTTGGGGGCAGCAAGAACCCTGTTTATAAGCAAGACAGGCAGACTAAGAAATGAACCAAGGTTTTGGATTCAAAACGTGAGGTAGATGCCCCGTGGAAGCTGAACCAAGTCAAATGCACTCAAGAAGGAGCAAACTGCAGTCAGCTGGCCTTGGGGACAGCATCTGAGAAGGATACAGCGTTAATGTAGCACCAGTTTCCTTTATTGATCAGCCCACGGGGTTGCAATGACACTGGTTTATGTATTAGGGTTACATTCTCCAGTAACTCTGAAAGAGGAAAGAAGCACATTGAAGAAGTTAATGACATCAAGTCAACAACACTGAAGTAGATTCTTATGCTCTACACTGGGAGAGTGTTAAAAACCCCTCAGTAAAACACACATCCAAAGAAAAGGCATACTGCGCTAAAACTTTGTTTCATTCAACATCATGTACATTATTTAACGATTCAAAATTTTAAAAAATATTTCCCCCCAAACACCAACATTTATTTATCTTCCTGGGAATATATAATTAGGAAGCATGAAAATTATTGTAATAAGAAACAGAAAAAGCTTAAACAACAACATAGTATTAGAGAATAAATGTAAAAGATACAGGCTCTTTTCCTTGAACACTGAGAGCAGGCACGCTTCTGTAACAGCACAGTCCCTCAGACACTAGCCGTGAAGGTGCTTCCGTGAGAACCAGAGTCTCATTCATGTCTGAACTCCCAGCAACCACTACGGCAGCCAACACATCACAGTGGGTGCTCAGTGAGTGACGATACTGTTTGGGACAACTGTCTCCTACTTATTAAATTGTATTTTTCATCAGAATGCCTATTTAGGGACTGTGTTATACACTGGAATTCCCTTATTCCACTTAAAAACAAGCTCCTCCTCAGATTCACCCTTTGCCATCACTCTCTTTCAGTCTTGAGATAGCCGTGAATGACATCTTTACATAATGCTTTAAATAATTTTTTCCAGAAAGTCTTTAAAACAAGACAAGGTCCCCCCATAGCCCATCATGAAACTTGTACAGTGACAGCTACAATTTAAGGACAACTTCTACGCTCGGCAAGAGCTTTACATACAAATGTTAATCGGCTGCATTTAATCCTCAGTAACCTGGAAGTACCACTATCAACCCCCTTTCACTGATGAGGAAACCGAGGCTCAAAAAGGTTAACTAGCTTGCCTGTGACCACACAGAAGCCAAGCAGTGCAGCCAGTGCCTGAAATCCATAACCAAACATCCACACTGTTTCCCATTACTTTTAAGTTGTATCCCAGGAAAGAAACACCAAGTGAGCACACCATTTGACAGTAGCATCCATCCAAGGCATCACTCAGAAGAAGGCTTTCTTTTCTAAAACAGTTGGATTGGCAGGTCCTAGACTTAAGCATTAGTCAAATGAGAAACTAATTTGCAACTTGCAAATTCTAATGTCAACATTAATGTTAACACACACTCCCGCCCCTCTCCCTCCCAAGAGTAAATGCCCTCTTTCCTCTAACTGACGAAGCATAGGGAATAATTTCACATTTATAGAAAGGAAAACATCACGGGCTCAAGAGAAGCCAATGGAATCTGTCCAACTAAACCAAGCCTGCAAAGCTCCTCTCATCTCTCTCTGACTACGGGGTGCAGTGTTGCGCCTTCAGTGAGTAACAGCTCAGTTACAGAACCGAACCACAAGCCGACCCGTGACAACACCCAGCACAGACAGTCGCAGTCACGCGGCACACACTGTGCTGGGAGCTCGATCTGTATAACTCATAACTGTCCTAACAACCCTGTCGAAGAGACAGCGTTAACATCCCCATTGTACAGCTGAGAAAACTGAGGGCCAGGGGGTTAGGTAATTGACATAGGTCACACAACTGAGCTGACACATGACTCCAGAGGCCCAGCTCTTTCATCTCAATAGATAAGGGGCTCCACTTTAGAATTCTACTCTGAGGTTTCACATATGAACCCTTCCCCACAGGCGTCAGATCTTCTACTTACAATGGATTTTTACATTTGTCTTTGAGCCATATCATGACAACAACCCATAATTTCCAGTGTGTGCCAGAAAATGGCAATTATTTAATATAATTACTCTACCAAAAAATCTGTGCATTTTCAAATAAGCATCAATCCCTCAATCCCAAATGAACACTCAAGCGTGACACCTGTGAATCTCTGCCATGGTATTTTTATATCTAAAAACAATTAACAAGTTTTTTATAACCATAAGACTCAAAATCAACTGCCTTGCGAACACAGGGACCTCTGTTAAATGACATGTTGCCATCTGCTGAGTCTTGCCTGGGCACCGGGTCCAGGAGGCGCAGAGATGACTAAGAGGTGGCCCTGCTGCAAGAGAGCTTGCAGACCAGTGAAGAAGGGCCATCACAGCGCAGGCTAAGCTGGAGGGGTTCAGCGAAGAGGTGCTCAGCCCAAGCCAAGGACTGGAGAACCCTGAGGAGGCCAGGGGCCGAAGACAGCAAAAGGCAGCTGACGCCACAAGGAGGTCTCCGGCTGGGAACGGTGGTGCCTTCCACTCAGAGGAGGAACACAGCAGGACGAGAGGGTTACTTCCTGTTTTGTGCGGTGACGAGATAATGCGTTCAGTTTTCAGGGTGCTGATAAGAGGTACACCAGGAACAGTACACACAGACCAGTAAGTAATGTATCTATCCTCACACACACAGGCCCTGCAGCTCAGGGCTGGAACTAGACCTTCTGACAGCACAGACAGCAAGGAGAACAAGGAGTCCGAAGGGGAACCCTGGGCACCACTAGGCCTACGTGACAGGCCAGGAAGAACCCACATGGTAACCTAGAAGGACAGAGCACTCCGAGTTAGTAGTGGGGGCGGAAGTAGGTTCTACGGCCTCAAGGAGGGAAGCGACAGTGGAGAGGACACACGCAGGGCCCTTTGGCTAGAAGCCTGGCTGAAGAGTGAGACAGGATGGGGTCCCTAAGAGGCTCACAAGACTGTTGGAGGGAAGGAGCTAAGGAAGTGCAGACTCACCAAGGTTTATGGAGGGACAAGAAAGGAAAGAGCAACCTCAATCTTCTACAGTGGGGGCAGGGGTGAAGGTTAGAGGGAGGGCTGAGGAGGGGGCTTGACAACACTAATTCCTGTTCAGTACAGACACTGGAAGAAAATGGAAAGAAAATGACAAGGGACAGGCATACAAGACCTCCCTGAAACTTCCCTTCCATGTCAACTGTTGTAACAGACTCAAAGACATGCTTACAGGGCTAGCCCCACGGCTGAGTGGTTAAGTTCACGTGCTCCACTTCAGTGGCCCAGGGTTTTGCTGGTTCGGATCCTGGGTGCAGACATGGCGCCACTCATCAAGCCATGCTGAGGCAGCGTCCCACATGCCACAACTAGAAGGACCCACAACTATAATATACAACCATGTACTGGGGGGCTTTGGGGAGAAAAAGGGAAAATTGAAAATAAAATAAAATTTTTATATAAAAAACATGCTTACAGATGGTCAAAAGCACTTTGAATTCACATCTTGTTAAATTTAAAACATCACTTATGACAAGGCTAACTCCCCTCTCAAAAAGGAAGCAGGTGCAAAAATATCAAGAACTGCTCTAGGCTGCCCTGGAAAACACATCTCCTCTTACGTCCTTAACTGAGCTACACGCCCAAAATAATCCGCACACCTGGAGGCTGGAGCACCCAAGCCCTGTGGAATCAGAAAATACACCCAATTCAAAACCGCCCATTAGCGGACTGCTTTCCAACATTTATCTGGGAAACAGTGTGTACTGGTTGGACAGAAACCTTTAGTGTCTACATCCACCCTTTCCTTGAATCGATGCCAGTTTCTGGCAGTTACTTTTGGTTTGCTGATTTTAAGGAGCAGGCAGGTAAAAAGCTGTCTCACTGTCATCTTTCACAATATTAGTTCAAGTCTTTCAGCATCACCTAGTGGTTTGTTCAGTAACTGCAAGTAACGGAACATTCCAAGTAGACATCTATCTACAAAATTAAAAATGCAAAAGGTCTAAAAACACAATGTGGAACAGAAGAACACAGTACATTTACTAGAGAATGTACTAAACTAGCTTCTTTAACATTCTTAAAGAGACTTCTGCTCCAATATTCATAAATGTAGATTACTAAGTCTTTACAGACTTAGAAAATACAGAGACACTGAACAATCTAGATTTTTCTTAACAATTATCTGTTATTCTAGAAAAATTTTCTCTACACTGGCAAGACTTCTATGAGCTAAAAAGCTCAGAAGCATTCTGCTGCTTTACCTTGCGGTGCCCCTCAGCCGCGCTCGCAGAGTGAGCCAGGGTTCCAGGCTGCCGGGAGCAGTCTTCCCCACAGGGGCCTCGGAGCCATGCGCTGTGGGCCTCCACAGGAGCAGACTCCTCAGCGTCTCCCTCGTATTAGCAGTGAGGCTCCTTCCTTGGGCAGGAAGCTCCTTACAGACAACACCCTCACACTGCCACCCATCAGCTGAGTCTCTCCCCCGCCCACCGGGTCATCCAGGGTCACAGGACTTCCTGCCATCTCTGCCCCCAGCCTGATACTACCATCCCTACTGGCTCCATCAGGTCTCCCCCTCACCTTCTTCCCCCACACTCCTCTGCAAATGATAACTTCTCTCTTTCAGCTAAAAAGAGCTGCTGTCTCTTCCTATCTTATTCCTTAGACAACCCTCCCGGCCAGGCCAGTTGTTACGCACTGACCTGGTGGCTTGCCTCCAGTAAGCACTCATTAGACAGTAACACGGGATGCAGTAAACACCTGGATACCAAAGCTGTTGCTTACGGTACAGGACACCGTTCGAGTCTGTCAGATACGACCCCATGGACACTAAAAGTCATTCTATCACACTTCACAGAGCCTCTAGGAGTGCCCCGTGGGGAAGACCACCAAGGGCACAAGTCAAGGAAGACACCCAGATGACAGGGTTCACAGCCTGGCTCTGCCACATCATTCATCCGCCACCTGGAGCAGATGACTGCAAGATCCTCACCTGAGAGACACACAACGAGCGGCCCCATGCACAGCCACGTGAGGATGTGGGATGAGCAACACGTGCACAGAGAACACATAGCAGGACGGCCAGCTCGTTACAGATGCTCCGTAATCCTCATTAGGAAATAAGGAGCTCACACAGGCGGGAAGAGAAGTAACAAGGAAATTGATTTCTGGAAGAGTTTGAGAGAACCAAGAATTTTCAGTACTCCAAGAAATAAGTTAGCTTAAATTCCTTAAAATGAACTTTTGAACACTTTGTGAATATATATTAATAATTTCATTTCAAAAAGAATGAAAGATTGTAAAAAAAAATTAGGATTAAATATCTTACTGTCTAGGATTTTCTCTTAAAAACCAAATATACAAACAATTTTAGAGGTTCAGGTTTGTAACGTACTGTATTTCCCCTGAATAATCTCAATAAGCACACACTGGTCCAGACCCTGAGACGCGACAAAGCGTCCGTGTGCTCCTCCCCTTCTCCCTCCTAGTGAAAAAGCACAACTGAAACGACAATTCTAATTCCAGTGAGTTGTCACCCGTCGCTATTACTGAATCCTGTTAAAATGAATGAATCCTACTGGTATAGTTCAGAAGTCAGTTATTCACGATTTGCAGACAAGCCAGTTATGAATACTGCTTTTAATTTTTTTGTATAGCTCTTGGCTCTATTTAATTAAGTTCCCTTTATAACAACATCACCATTTCCATTAACTATTTTATTCCTAGCCTAAAGCCCAGTAAGCACTAGAATTAGGGAAGTCAAAAGAATCAAAACTGGGAAGGGCAGCCACAAAGGAGAGAAGTTAGGGTACTTCCTGAGGGTGGAACTCTAAATCTGACCTGCAGCCCAAAGTCACCACCCACAGTGATGCTGTTGGTTGTCTATTTTACCTTCTTTTAGGGCAAATAATCAGAAGTTGACTACAATAACAAACTTTTCTCCCAGAGGCCTTCTATTCAATTCCTCATTGTTAGTGTAATTCACCACCAGAGCCATTTAGACGGCGGCTTTAGGAAGATGTCCTCCCCAACCCATCTTCTTCACAGGACTTGGTGGGGTTGCCCAGAACAATGTTATTGGAACGGCACAAAATGCCAGAATGACTCCATAGCACATAAGAGATAGAAAACTGAAACCAGAGTCCTCACCCTTTGTAATACCTCAAACATTAAGTGGTTGAGTTAAAGTTCAACCTTCTTATGTAATCTGCTGACATATAGAAAAATGGAGTGTTTAATATCCTTTCTCGTATTTCAGGACGCACAAAGTAGCTTCTATACGTTGCCATAAATCAAATATGAAATGACATAAACTCGGTGGCAGAACTCGAGTTTTGACGTCAACTTTTACATCAACATAAGCTGCGATTATACTTACACATATTTTATGCACCAAATTTTGTTTTCCTAAAATTAGGATTTGGAGGTCATACTACCACTTAAAATCCATGAAAACACAAGGTGCAGAACTTTCTTTGATTCTTAAGGCTCAACAATTGGCCCGTAATCAACATTCTGACGTTGCTGACCTGCTCTTCTGTCATCTTTTAACTGTCCAGAACATTCTCCAAGTGCTTACTTTTTCCTCACTACATCACTTTGGAAGCACACACACTATCTTGGTCACCTAATCAGGTGGAGGACAGCAAAGTGACCAAAACGCAGCACTACAGCCCAGCTGACATTTTCCAGGCGGAGGGGTCTCAATTTAGTTCTATAAAATAGAGACGCATCCTAAGCAGCAGCAAGGACGCGGTCCACATGGAATCAGACACGGAACGGACTCCTGCACACAGGAGCTGCCCTTTTCAGCTTAGGGCACGCTACGTTATCACGACCTTCGCCACTTAGGAGAATTTGAAGAAAAATGCAAAATATTTGAGCAATCATTTCCCAAGGAGGAGGGTGGTATAAATACGATTGATAAACTACCAAAATAAATACCAATCATAGGGTATATTTCTGTTTACATTTAAAATAAATATGGACATGGGAATTCATTTTTCTGAGCAGATCCAACTTGTAACAATTTTGTAGCTCTCTCCCCAGCAAAACTTTTTAGGTATAAAACTACTGTGCAAAATCAGGTATTAAACATGTTTGGACTAAAATTCATAATAAGTGATATTACCAGATACTTCAATTTCCTCACAGTATAGAATTTTCTTAGAGCTGTCAAAAAACCTCAGTTTATCCAGTTCTCCTTCACTGAAATTTTAACTCATTTCATTTGGGCATTTGCCCTAATCTCTCTCCTTGCCCAACATTATTTACAGCCCTTTAAAACAAAAGACACTGATGCACAATTTTAAAAGCAAAACAAGGGGCCGCCCGATGGCCAAGTGGTTGAGTTCACGTGCTCCGCTTCCACCACCCAGGGTTTCACCGGTTCGGATCCTGGGCGCGGACATGGCACTGCTCATCAGGCCACGCTGAGGCAGCGTCCCACATGCCACAACTAAAAGGATCCACAACTAAAAATACACAACTATGTACCGGGGAGCTTTGGGGAGAAAAAGGAAAAATAAAAATCTTTAAAAAATAGAATAAAATAAAAGCAAAACAAAATAGCTCTATTTGTGATTTTAAAGCATTTGATACAATTTAGGTTTGAGAAATGATAAACGTTCCTTAGTAAAAACGCAGGAAAAGTTTAATGTTCATTAAAAAGATGTTTGCTTTCCAACAACTCTCGATGACGTGTGCTAACGGCGGGAGCGACGGCACAGCTAGCCCTGCGTCACTCATATTTGCCACACTTCTGAATCGGGAATGTTTTGCAACCACTTTCAAATACAAGCTAAGATCTTCGGGTTTATTTTTCTCGGCTCTGGGTTCAGTTATTGCTCCTGAAACGCCCCTCTTAGAGCACAGCAACCACGCGCTGACACCCAGACCCCTCGTGAGCCTCCGCAGCCTTCGTTTCGGGGTCGCACTCCCTGAGGGGTCGGGAAGGCACCGAGCGTTTTCAGTGGAGTGCTCTTCCTTCATCTCCTTCCTGACTAAGAGTTTACACTTAACAAGAACCAGCCAAGGGAACCAAATGTTGGCAAATACGCTACACCGTGAATATGGCCCTGCCACCAAGGGGAAAGCAGAGCCCACTAAAGAAATGGAGAACAGTTTGTGAGGAATCAAGAGTGGGCTGCATTTCACTTCAAAATGCCTTATATGTGATTCTCGTTCTTTGTTTACAGTTGCTTTGTCTTCCTAATACAAAAATTAGTTGGCAATTATTAAGCACACGGTTGATAACCTAGAAAATACAGACATCCAAAACAAATGCACCTGGGATCAAAAACTTGCTGTGGATATTGTTATTATTCTAAGAACTCAAGAAAGAATAGATTTGATATCTGAACTGTTCCTGTCTCCCTCTTTCCCAAAAGTTATAAAGTAAACATAAAAATTACTCTCTCAGTAGAACCACTTCGAAGGTAATCCAAGTCAAATTCTATGATAACCAATATCAACAGATCTTTTAATGGAGCCAGAATTTCAGTTAAATCCTGCTTAAACTAAGTGGGGCTACGTTTAAAAGCATGCCCATTAAAGGGAAGTTTGTGGTAGTGGGTCTGACTTATAACAAACCGAATATACTTCATCATATTTATAAAGTAAATCTCTAAGTAGGAGAATACGACAAAAGGAAAAAAATCCAAATATCGCTTCACTTAATTAGGCTCTACATGACTGCAAGAGTTATTCGCTGTGACGACTATGACTGCGTTATTTTACAGGACGTAATGCTGAAAACTGTCAGCAGCTACACTCTCTATTTCTAAGGCTTAATAAACAAGAGAAAGAAGAACTGTAAAAAGAGCTACACTTTTGCTCAGATAATTGACACATCTTTATAACCGGCCTAATCAAAACAGGATTAAGGCCTAACCCTGCTGGGGAGGCGTGGGGGCACGCTCTCCGCCCGCCGCACTGCTTCACAAGCAGGCTGACGCTAGAGTTAGCAGGTTAATTAGAGGTTAACACATAGAGAACACAGCAAACTATGTGTCAAACCACACTGAGAGTCATAGGACTGGAATGTTTTAAAACACTTCAAATGAAGCTCTTCTTTCTTATTTTAAAATAAAGATTGAGAAAACTTCCCAGGAATGGGAGGTTTCCTTTGTGAAGTAGGAACAAAAGTATAATTACAATGTCTTCAAGACTTCGAACTTAAAATGCACATTTTCAAAAGCAGCCCACCGTGAATTTCTCATTCATTAGAGGTTAAAAATAAACTTTTAACTTAAACGACCTGCAACAAAGGCTTACACTGTCTTGCCCGGCTGCGGCAGCGTTCCCTGGCAATGGATACATTCTAAAAGTTACGATAAAGAAATTACTTGGCTTTTAAAAATATAGATGAAGCCCAAAGTGACGACTGGCCTATTAATTGTCTTCTCATTTTAAGAGAACTCCAGACACCAAGGTTATTCAAAATTATGTATTTTGTATAAGAAATAAAGTGCTTACTTTTTTTTTTTAAATACTGCTTGCCGTCACCTTACTGCCATCAAAAGACTGTGTTTTCTATCTGATGGAATTCTGACCGTGCATAAAAGCGGTGCATTTTGCAGCTTGCTACTGCACTCATCCTCATCCTGGATGCTGTCAGGTGTTCCAAAATGATACGTCAGAAAACATCACATAAAGCACAAATGAGACCGCCTATCGTAACCGAGCTAAGGGGCAGGAATCTGAAGGGTTGGTTACTAAACTTCCTGGTGCGATGAAACCTCAAGAGAGGGCTTTGGCTTCTTGGAGACGCATAAACATACATGCTCCTCTGTATTTCTGACTTCCTGCTTTAACTTAGAAAAACCCTGCAAATTATGCAGCTTTATATTTTTACTGTGAATTGGCTACTTTTGAGCCTTGGCACTTTGAAACAAAATGTTAACTTTGGGCCAAATTGTTAAGTTTTTCTTTTCCTGTCAAGAGCTGACCTTGGTGTGCTAAAACTGAGTAAAATCCATTTACTCAATCCAAAATAGGCATTAAAAACAAAAAGCCCAAACGCTTTCTTATATCTTAAGAAACGGAGAAAAGAAACAGTGTGAAGTGAGCTCACTTCAGGGATTATCACACCAAAGGTGTAGGACAGCTGTAACACAGAGAGAACAAGTCCATTATACACTCACACAATGGAGCAGAATTACTTAATCAAAAGCCAAGAAATGGAAATGTAATTTGTCAACAGAAAAGCACTGGTAATGGACATGGATTTTTTCTTAACATAAAGGTATGATACCCCTCCTCCCATTTTGCTTATGCATCGTTTTACTTTTAGATAACATTTAAGGCACACGCGTTTTTCAGGAATTCCGATTAACACACAGCTAATCTATTAGTGTTCTGGGTAACAATCTATCACCACAGTTCATAAGCCCAGACTGTCTCAAACTTCTCACTCAACAGGCAATGAGATCTGCTCCCATCTTCACTTCGACCTGTATCTTTTCAACTATACCTGCAATCTTTATGGCTACAGGATCCTCTGAAACTGGAACAAGCCCTTCCTTGACTTCGGCCTGCTTTTCAGAGACCAGGGGAGACGTGGCAGGAGGGGAATACTTAGTTTCCACAGAAGCCACAGGCAAGGAGGAAGAGGGCTTAGAATCATGAAAAAGACTGGCCCATGATTTAGCAGGCTGACTGGCGGGAGCAGCGCCCATGGCCGAGGCCAGGGCGTCACCAGGAGGGGAAGCACCCTCGGCTTTAGCAGGGTCCGAGTTCGGGCTTTCCACAGCGTGCAACTCCACCCCGTTGGCAGCTGTGCCCTCACCCAAGGATTCAAGTATTTGTCCATTAGCAACTCCAAGATTTTCAGTAGTATCAGTCCCAATGTAAGGCTGAGCCACAGCTGTCCTCAACAGGCTGTCCCTGCCAGCCTCTGCAGGGAGGCAGGACTGTTCCAAGTCAGCCCTGGGGCAGCCCTCAGGCTGCCCTGCAGTCCTGGCATCGTTGTCGAGGGCTCCAGGGAAAGAACCACCAGGCACAGTGTCACTGACAAAGTCCGTGGAGTCCTGAGGGCTGCTACAAGTCCTGGGCGTCCCCGACCGGGGCACATCGCCCACCGACTCTGCTTCCTCTGTGCCTAAGTTGTTCGGGACTGCTGGATTGGCATGGCCGTTGACCAGGGCTTCTGCGGAAACGCTGCCCTCACCGCCATCTTTCAAGTAACTGTAATACCCAGGTGGACGTTTCTTCTTCTTTTTACGCTCCCTTTGTCCAAGACCACCGGAGACGCTGTCATTTTCCAACACTTCCGCCTCCAGGTTAGAGCTGCCATCCAGAGCAAGAGCAGAGGCTGGGTCCGGGCAGTCAGTGGAGCTGTAGTTCGCTTCTTTATCCGGGTCGTCAGGGGTCTTGGTGGAAGCTGTGCAACTAAGAATAAATTCGGGGGCCTGAGGATTCAATGTGCTCGAAATACTGTAGTTGGGCGTTCTCGGCAAAGCGCCATTGGATTCAATTACTTCATTCACACCAAACTCAATTCTCTGATATTCTTGTCCTGTTTAGAAAGAAAACGATCAGTAATTAACCCATCAGTTACAAACACCACTGTGAAAACTTATGAAAGTCTCAATAATTTATTTTCTTTCAGAAAACTGAAACCTTAAAATCTTCTCCTAATTAAGTTATGACATTTTATTTCTGTGCTGAATAAGTAATTTGCTTAAAATAACTATAAAATTATATTTAATTGGGACTATGGAAAGCAGAGGCCTGTATTTATCTTCCATTCTCAGGGTAGCCAAGGGAGACTTCCAGAAGGTAGAAATTAAAATGGAATTATAATAAAAAGCAAATAATATTTTGCCTGTCTAAAAACACCCCTCTGGGCCAGCCCGGTGGCATAGCGGTTTAGTATGCAGTTTCTGCTTCGGCGGCCCGGGGTCTGCCGGTTTGTATGCCATGCCTACCAGGCCATGCTGTGGCAGGCGTCCCACAAAGAAGTAGAGATGGGCATGGATGTTAGTTAGCTTAAGGCCAATTTTCCTCAGCCAAAAAGAGAAGGCCTGGTGGCAGATGTTAGCTCAGGGCTAATCTTCCTCAAAAAAATAAATAAAAACACCCCTCAATGAAATCTGACTTTATTAGCTCACTAATGCCTGAGACTATGGTATATGTGTTCTGGACAACTTAATTTAAAAAAATCACAATGACTAACTTAAGGACTTAAAATCATTGTATATAAAGGCTTCTCTAGTTAGTGCAATTTAATAATTCAAGAAGTCTGAACTACACCAAGCACTAATGCTCTATATAAAACTGCACTTCAGAAGCACTCTTCTGAATTATCCGTCTCCTGATCTTCCCCACCGACAGCCTGAACCGAAGTAGGAAAGAGGCTTTACATGAATGCGTGTAAACATCCACTAAGTGAATTCATATTGGATTAGCTCCATGGGTGGTCAAAGTACTTCCAAAAATACTAACAGATAAAGTTAGGACTGCGAACTTTAAAAAAATCTCTTTGGAATCCTTCAAGATTTCCTGCCAACTGACAACAATCTAGGTGTTCCATACTTTCTAAGATGTGCACTTTTTCGTAGTTCAGCCCTCTGGAATCAGGCTGAGTTCGAGAATCAGCTGTGTCTCAATAGATACCGAGGCTCAGTGTCATCCTGTATCCGAGCATTTTGAAGTTAAGGAAAAAACTCACGCCTTAATTCATTTTTAGTGCAGAACTGAAGATTTCTCCAAGTCTGGTACAAGAGGCCAAGTTTTTTTCAAGGCATGGATTTCAAGGAAAAAAAATCCTAGTATCAAAAGTCGTGTTCTATTACAGAGGACTGAATACATTTCACCTTGGACGTCTTTTTATAGAAGGAGAGCTTTGGCCCCTGAGTACTGATTTTTTTCTTTCCCTACTCTGAAAAGAATCAAAGAGAAATTAATTTCTCTATTATTATACCTCAAGGTGAACTGTCCATTTCGCTTCCAGGCATCACCTATTTCACGATGCTGCAAGGTGCAATGCTGCTACATGGTTTGAAACGGATGGACCTGAAGAGGTGAAGAACACTCCGCAGGGGGAGACTACCCTTTGGAGGCTGTGGCGTACGTTGTGTGATTACACTGAAAATTAGTATGCAACGTGTCGCGCAGCTTGTGCGGGATTCTGATTATTTCCAATAGACACAGTGCCTTCCACATATCAATTCTTAATCTTATCATGAAACACTCTAGAATGTGATGTGACATTAATGGAACCATTTCAATATGCTATGGCTATTATCAAAACATTGACCCAGAATAGCATTGGATCACATCACTGGAAGGCAGACTTCTACCCAGAACAGCTCCTCTTCTTATGCAGGAACACCCGTCATGGACACACATGTCACTGCAAGGCAGAGAGGTCAGCACAAAGCCCAACACGTCAGGCCAGAATAGGGGTGGACGGCCCGCCAATTTGTGCTTTAAACTACCCAGTCAAGGCACTGAGTAAATGGGAGCTCAATACAGAGCTCATGCAGGCAGTGGGTTTGCCGGGGGAAGGAAAACCAGCTCAGATAAAACCATGACATCCTAACACAGCCTTTCTCCAAGCCTGCTCACAGTAGCACACACACCACCACGGCCCAGGGACCTGCAGTCTGCCATGTTCAAGGCACCCAGGTGATTCTCGTGCCCACTACCACCTGAGAACTACTGCTTATGTGGCTTCCTCAGTGGATTTCTGATTCTGCTAGAAACAGCTCCTAGCAAGCTGATTCAACAATCAGGAGCACCTAGCTATGTGTGAGGTGTGTATTATCACATGGGTATAGAGATTAGCAAGGCAAGGTCTCTGCCCCAGCGAGTTACATTTACTAGGGAGACACCACATGGGACTGAAGATGACAATGCGGAGGGAGGGTGAGATAAGTTCTCAACAGCTTTACAAAAAGAATGCTTTGGACACAGAAGAAAGTGACCAATTTCAATCAGAAGCTAGAAAGAGTTCAGTGGAACTGGCAGGAACCTGGATTTGTGGGGGTGGAGGGGAATATAGGCTATCTCAAGCTTTAGAAACTGACTAAAAAAGGCAGAGGTATACAGACCGGCCGTGAGGGGGACCCTGCAAAGAGCTGGCTGAAGCCGGCTGTGGTGGAAGGTGGAATAGATCATTCTAAATTATTCACCCAAAAACACGCTGAGGGTTTACAACATTCCAGATACTACAGAAGTGGACGAATTATGGTCCCTGCAACCCACAGGTGAACTCAACCTAAATAGGGAGGCAGATTCATTACTGCACAGTGGGAGAGGCGCTATAAGAGAAATAAAAGTGACAAATAGAAATGGCAAGCAATAGGATATACTGGAGAATATGAGGAAGCCATTTAGTGTAAACCTAATTCGGCGTGACTTTGTTTTTCCAAAAGGGCCTGACCGTGGCCATTGAGCATGCATTGTATATCTGCTTTAAACATTTACTATGGCAAGAACAAATGGCCTTAAGATAAAGGTGCAACTTCCCCCCACATTGGCATTTCCTTAGGGATAAGCATCTTTCCTTAGGGTAAGAACTGACTGCTGCACTCACCTGTGACCACCCAGCTCACCTGTGACCACCCAGCTGGAGACAACAGACCTGCCACCCTGCTGTGTCCACCGGGACAGCAGACCTACCTGCTGTGTCCGTCAATCGCTGTGCTGACAGAGCAGTCTCCTCTGGACTACTGTAAAAGGGACATTTCAATCCTATGTGAAACACCCTCTTTGGGGGTATATAACCACTCTGTACACCCCACTTCTTTGGTGCCCTTTCTTCCTTCGGGAAGAAAGGCCCTGGGCCATGGTCTCACATTTTAGCTCAGAATAAACTCACCCAAATTTTCATTTATAGATTGGTTATGGATTATTTTTGTCAACAAAAGTAACAAGAGACACAAGAGGACAGAAACACCTCAGAGAAAAAGGGGTCTTTAAGCTGGCCTGTCACTAACATTGTGAGCAGGTAACAAGATTCCAGTTGCAATTTCAGCAGAATAATAGATACGCTTGAGGGAAGATGGGTGAATGGAGGAAAAAAGCCAAGAAGCAGTAACTGAACAAGGATGATGAAGCCGGGTACCTGAGGGCTACTGCAGATATTGAACCTACGTACTGTTTTTCCTGTTTAACTTGAGGGGTGACTCAGGGGTCTGGAGGATTTGCAAGCTTGCTTTGAAGAAGAAAGAGAATACCTCCAGGGAGGGTGCAATCACTGGATGGCTGCCCACCGAAATGGCTGCTAACGAATGGCTGTTGATGGCCCAGAAGTCAGATCCCCAGGGGCTTATCACGAGTGACCCCTTTGTTTCCCCAGAGCTCCTCCTGCCAAGCCCCTTAGCTCCATAAAACTTCCCTGCTTTCTGTTCCTGGGGAGGTGGATTTGAGTGAACCCAGGCTCCCGCCTACTAGTTCTGGCCAGTTCGAATCAATCTTACTCCATCTCCAAGCACTCATGTCTTGGTGTTTGGCTTGCTGGGCACCAGGCACAC
The DNA here is from genome assembly GCF_041296235.1 of Equus asinus. Lineage (NCBI taxonomy): Eukaryota > Metazoa > Chordata > Mammalia > Perissodactyla > Equidae > Equus > Equus asinus. The sequence continues at coordinate 46,740,687 of NC_091817.1, read as the reverse complement.
AAACCTGAGATTAATGGGTTTGGTATCAATGACAGCCTGGAAGGAGGAGCACAGCGTGAGAAAGGGAAGGAGGAAATGGATTTGAAGCGAGTGGAATGGGAACTCTGAACGTTGGGAGGAAGAGCTGCTGGAGCCTCCGATCTACACCACTGGGAAGATGGTGAGGCCACTAACTGAACTAGAAAGAAAGGAGTAACAGGAAAGAGAAAATAACAAAACATTTCTAAGCATCGAGTAAACATCGGCAGCATGCTTATTATGTGCAAAGCACATGGAGACAGACAGAAATCTGACTGACTGACAAAAAGCCCCTGCAGATGCTGGATGGACAGCCTGGCAAGGGTGTTTGGGTCCCTTCAGTTTCATTTATGTTATTCTCATCCTAAGCCATCGTTAGAACTGCTCTTTCCCTTACGGGCTCCTATATCACTGTTTCCTGTAAAACTGCTAATAATTTTAGATATGACCCCTTACTGATTTTACTGTAGATAAAAAGGTTGGACAGCCTCTTCAAGCTTTGTATTTAAACCTAAATTGTAATTAACCCACTTTCACAGGTCTGACCATGCTAAGGAAAATGGGAACCCAATCCCTGGCTTGCAAAGAAAGCGTTTGGTTTTAGCTTCTCCGAGGCCAGCAAAGGCCCTTCACAAGATGCAAACTGGAGATGCGCTAGACAGGTCTGACCTGCACTGTGGCAGCCTCCAATAATTAAACGACCCTGCTGTTATTTAAACACTGGGCACTTCAACAACATCAAATCACGGCATCTCAAGAAGCACTGTCTCCTGTAATCAGCTCAGTGTCTGAGTAGGAGACCCAAAAAAAGTGACAAACCAGGAGGTAAAGAAGTTACGTGAACTCTGAAGAGCATTAGCGACAGCCAAGGACATAAACGCAAACTGCTGGAATCAAAGATTCGAACTGCCGTGGAGCCATGCAAAAAGTACATGCTCAGAGACTCACCAGCTCTGGGCCTTGCAGCCCCGCAACCTGGCAGAAAGCCCACTTCAGAACTTTCACTGACAGAACCGGCTATGGGGAACGAGCCTACCTGTGCCACTGAGAACTGTTAGGAAAAAACAGAACTGAACTATTTCCTTAACTAAACACTGAACTCTCATACCCTGAAGCACAGAATGAACTTTAATCCATCAGTCAAAGTAGCTCAGTGATGAAATCTGCTATAGTTCACAGCAAAATCAGCAAGCAGTAAGGGAATGTTTACTCAGAAAGTTAAACAAACAGGAAACATGCTTCCAGGCAGCCTGCCCCTGCAGCACGTAGGCCAGAACTCACTCAGGGAAATGAAGGGAGCGCCAGCTTACCATCAGGTAGGTCATCTGCAGCCTGCACGCCACACAGCACTGTCCCATTGTATGGAGGAAGCTACACAGGGAAGTGGAAGACAAATTTTAACTCAACAAAACAAGAAAACCTGACACACACTATTTCATTAGAGCAACACTTCATTAAAATTCTTTATCCATGCAACTTCTCATGACATTATTTTTACCAAAATAACACACATGGAGAGACAGTAAAAGTCAATCATCTTCATTTAAGGAAAAAAACACCATAGGAATGCTTTTAAATATACATTGTTATTAAACAGATCCAAAAATGAAGCAAAAAAAAATGGACATGTAAACAGCTACAATAAAATGCTTATGATACACCCTTTGTTTCACAGGATGTTAGACTGCCCACTTGTCTTTGTTGACTAGCAAAGATGACTCTTAGTGACCATCTGCACTTCACGTTCACAATCACCGTGCGTCAGCACAGCCAGCGGAGGGCGGGACCAGGCCCACGGCAGAGTGGAGAAAGGCCACTGGGAATGGAAGTCTGGTCATCGAGGCTCCCTTTTTAACACAGTGCCTTAAATAACGGAATTAACAGCTAGAAATCACATTCCCTGTTTGGAAGAGAGAAAGCAAAATGGCAAGTGTCTGACCTCTTTGTAAAAAGCCGGGAAGGTGTTATGAATATACCAAGTTTTTCTCCTTCCTAGCTAGTGCATACCGTTGAAGAGTTGGAACTGTTTTGAATGGACATGTTTGAGATAAGGAGTTTAGGATGGGAAGGGGTAAGTTAAATGGAAAGATAATTGCTACCTGAAGGCAGAACAGAACCATGACACCCTAACACAGCACTTCTCCAAGCGTGCTCAATGCCACACCCGCTGCACCCCAGCCCAGGTGTCTGAACGGGGTCCCGCAGGGGTCAAGGCACCCGGGTGATGCTTGTGCCCACAATTACTTGCTTAAGTGGCTTCCTCGGCTGACTTCTGCAATCAACTCTTAGCAAGTTATTCAATAATCACAGAGATAAAAGCTTATCACTCCAAATAACCAAGTTCTCTCCACAGAGAATTAACGACAAATAAGCAGCTAAGAAAATGCAGGGCGATTCAAAAGGAACGGAGCGCTCTCAGGACCTGAGAGCTGCGCACATTTTCACCACACGGGGGCACCCCAGTGTTCATCACCTTGACGCAAAACGAGAAAGCAGCCTGGGTGCTGAGACGGGCCACCCTTGGCCTTGCACCCGTAGTGCAAAGACCATTCCACATCATTCACACGCTGGCAGCAGGCGCATCCGCAGGACTGCTGGAACGGACGTGTGGAGCAGAAAGGCGCGTGTGAGGAAGCCCCGAGTCGGGTTCACATCCTTCTGCAGTCACAAGAGAAGTTTAGCAAACTCCCATGCACAGAATGCCTTCTCTTTTTCTATCAACGACACTAGGGTGCCCCCTGGTGATGGAAACGTTAAGGAGCTAAAAGTGTTTTGTTTGTTTTTTAAATCACGCTGAATTTACACAAAATCTAGTAAGTGGCAGAGGCAGGCTCTGCAAGACCACCCGGCTGACTCCAGGGCGCGATACTGCCATTTTCTGTTAGTGTGTTTAAAACACTTATTTTGATGACTAATCTGGCAAGAGCGTAGCTGTGGGAGTTACTGAGAGCTGAACTGAGTTGTGGCTCAGAAGAAATGTGTCTGTGTGTATTTCTTTTTTACGCTAGAGGCTTATGGCACCTTTAATTCAACAACTCTCTGCCACTCATAAGATGTCCCTTGGTCTGTGGTAATTGGGTATAATAAACACACAGCAGAATAAAACTGTAAGAATTGTTCAAAGGTCCATTTTTAACTATACAGATACTTAAAAGAGCACAAAATTTAAAAATCACAGCAAAAACATCAAATCTCACATACAAATGCACACTGAGCAATGTAAAACACTGAAATCTAGTTCTACTAGATACAAACTCAAATCAGCTTAGTCTGAAAACAGTGCTGCCGTCTTGTGAAGTCCATGCTCGGGCCCTTCGATAAGAAGGTAAGGTTTTAAAATCTTTTTGTGCAGCCACTATCTATTCTGCTTCTGTCGCCAAGACCCTCATGAACGGTGAATCTCCTCTGAAATCCCACTGAGACACCAAACCACTAAGAATAACTGTCTGAACTCTCTGCATCACACACACACACACACACACACACACAGGCGCGGACACTTACAGTCTATATCATGCTACCCAGGGCTTGTTTATTTTGTTTATTCAGTAACGGGTTGAGGCATACGTGTTGCCTCCAATGTTGTGATTCTGGGAAGTTTCAAGACCAATGAGCATTCTCTCCCTATTTTGAACACTAGTAACAGGATTATGACTGGGATTCAAAAGACGCTTATTCAGTATGTTGACTGTATTTTTTCCATTTGGAGAAATTCATTTTTAAATCACGTTGGCTTATAAACTAGAGCACAACTTAAGAAAAGATGTCAGTTACCTTTTAAAATTTTACTCTCACATTCAAGATCACACACAAAAAATCAGCTGAACCTATTTCTTCGGATTCTTTTAAACCACTCCCCACCCGATCTTGCCAGTGGGCAAGCTTCCAAAGAAGGAAAGTAAAAGACAGTCACACTCTCAGCTGAGGAGGATGATGATTTTTGTAGAAAGATAGAACTTACACATTTTAACACTCCACATTTCTCAAATTTTTATTTTTCAGTCTTGGCCCTAAGTAGAGACAAAATGCTTTATCAATTTCCTTACAGCGAAAATGTGTAGGAAGAATAGGGCTGGATTCTAATTTATGCCACGGCCACATGGAAGGAACAGTGCAGGTGTGAGGTGCAACTCTTTTACCTTCCAGATAAAAGGCCAAACGATGCAGTGGAAGCAAGACATCATTCCTCACACACCCAGCAGCCACCCACGCGCCACCCCCTTCGGCAGTCCGTGTCCTCTGTGATTACAGTATTACCGTCAGCCAGACCCCTGAATTATAGTAATTATACCTTGAGAAAGGTAACTCAACCCGATCATGTTAATTAGCCCACATTTCCCTTTTGTGGGTTACTGGGCCATATGTGATTGTGACAGACAACACTTGTCACACCCGCCTCCCAGACTCAAGGCATGCTCCCAAGTGAAAAAACGGGAAGACCTCAAGTAAGCTCAGACTCACAAAGATTTCTGGCTATAACTCTTGTGATGAGACACAACCATTACTTTTGCAAATAAAAAGTCTGACATAACTTTACCACTAACATCCTTCATATCTACTAATATTTGGTACTCACTAAATGTTAACACATCATACTTTAATGATTTCCCAATATTTCTGTTAAGTAAATAAGCATTCTCCATTTCTCAAATTAAAAAAAAAAGGGCACAATGAGATGCAGGAAATTGCCCAAGACGGCCAAGCCCGTTTAAGCGGCAGTGTGAGGAAGGAACCCAGCTCTTCAGACTTGAAATACGATACATTTCCCACTTTCATATCATGGGAAAAGCCAGGTTTTTATTCTCACACTTACTTGCAAACAAGCACTCACAAACCCACACATATGCACACCCTTGAAAAAAGCTATAAAGTACAGAAATTGGGCTTCACCGTTTTTTAAAACCTTAATCCCAAAGAACACAGTTACACTGTAGTGTTCCTGACAAGTACTACCTCATTTTACTGTAATTCAAAGACGGAAAGTATTTAAAACGTGAATCATTAGTAGAGTATTAACATTAAGGCTTGAGGAATATGGGATCTGATGTTTTTCCTAATTAACTGATTTTTAATAAGAGAGAACTAAACTTCAGTCTTCCTTCTACAGAATTCTAAAATGCATAGACACATCTTATTGTCTTAGGATGTGCGCCCTGACAGGGCGGCACACGAATAGGGGCCAAGCGCTCAGTAAATGGCGCTAGGACAACTCCCTGCTGCCACGGGGGAGAGGACGCCAGCGCCCCCGCCGCGCAGAGCGCACACGGACACAAATTAGTACCTCAATTTCAGTTGTTTCACATCCTAAAGTGAAAACAAAAACCTTCAAACTTTTACAAGAAAACAAATGTCTTTATTACCTGAGGAAAGGGAGGAATTTCTTAAAGATTTTTTTTAAAAACCAAAAATCCACAAACCACGAGGGGAAAAAAATCAATACATTTGACATTAAAGATAAAAATGTACTGCCCTTACCCAGCAAAAAAAAAAGTGCATCAGATATGAAGTTTAAAAGCCCTCATGCAAGTTATTACTCCTATAAACCAATAAGAAAAAGACAAGCTGCTTGATAGAAAACACAAAGGTACAGATTGGGTAATTCACACAAGCAGAAATCTGTACTGCCAACGGACATATGAAAATAATAAAATAGCGCTCAACTCTGTGTAATCTGGGAAATGTAAATCAAACGGAGAATCTAGTTATCCCATCAGATTAACAAAAATTTTAAGTATGCCTATTCTGAGAATTAGCAAGAACTTTTTAAAAAACAAGACTGAGAAAACTCTCGGGCACTGCCAATGGGAACGCAGAGTGTTCAAACCACTTCAAAAGCAAATTAGCAGTCTCTAACAAAACTAAAACCGCGAATTCCTTGCAGAACCCTCCAATTCCATTCCTAGGAATATATCCTGGAGAAACCCGGAGAGGAGCGTGAGGAGACAGGACGAAACATGTTCGCTGCAACACTTCTGTAATACTGGAAGAACTCAAGACCGAAACGGCCTTCAGCAGGAAAAAGCAAATAAATTGGTATGATCCATCAATGGTATTTAGCAATTAAGATCAAAATGCATCTGCATAGCTAAATCTAAAAAATGTGTTAGCTTAAAATAAACAAACTACAAAATGATGACTATAATATGAAACCATTTTTGTGACATTTTAAACCACATAAAACAATACAATGTACTATCTGCTGATACACAGGTATGTAGCAAAAGATGAAAACCACAGTCAGGAAACAAAACTGAGCAATTTTAGCAGGCGTGTTATTTCTGGGGACGGAGGGGAATGAGATGGGAAAGGGGTAGAGTGGAGGCTTCAACCATCTGTAGTGTTTTGCTATTTATAAATACAGCAAAATGTTAATATTAGTCAAATCTGGTTGGTGGGTTCAGGCATTTCTCATACTAGTCTCTGTACTTTTCTGTACATTGGAATTCTTTATCAAAAGCATAAATCAGTAAATAAAAATGAAAATGTAACCATTGATTCTATCTACACATATACTCAATAAAACAAAGCTTTGTCTTACCTCAACTGAACAGCGAGGGGCCACAAAGAACTGATTGAACTCGTCAGGGCTAAAATCTCCAAAAATATACTGAAAAAAAGAGAATCACCGATCACATAAAATACACAAATTATGTACTTTTAGAAAAAATGCTATATGTTATAATAATCCTATGAAATATTTGGGCCAGAATCCCCAAGACCCTTTCTTGATTAAACAAAATAAGGGTCTGCAAACTGCGATTTCTAGTATTTTCCAATTACAAACAAGAGAAATGCGACTTAGCCTTTTCTACAGATTGTCAAAGAATACTCTAAAGCTGATAAAGCTTATTTTGAAACAGGTCAATTTTATACACCAAACTTAGAAGCAGAGTCCTGCTTGCAGGAGAATTCTTTGGTTCACAAACATTTCCAGTTGTCCATTTACCTTTCTGCTGACTCATGTCATTACCTCCTTTCCAGCTTTCTCTGCCATACATACTAAAGAAAAGCAGAAAATGCGGTTCAAATGGGGAGATAGGGAAATCCACAAAAGCAAAATGTTAATGATCCTGACGAATGATCTTTAAAAGTATACGTAATTTTTTATCTTAAAAATGCACTGGAACATGATGCACAGATAAACATTATTCGATAGACACATAGTTGTGAATCCTCATTTCATAGAATTCTAAATGACTTTCTGGAAAAACAATGGCTAACCTACATGGAAGCAAGTTTGGCAAGTGCCTAACAGTTTATACCCTCCCTGGAGCTTCAAGAAACAAGCCATTAACAAGAAGCAGTGCGCCCAGATTTCTACAACAGAGAATGCCTCACTAATTACTCCTTCATTTAGTCCCTGACACTTAGAGCCTACTAGCGCGTGCGCGATGACCAGCACCGGGGATACCAATGGTAAAGCAGAGTGTGGTCCCCCGCTCTCATGGACCTGACAGTCCAGTAACTTGGAGGGAAATGTACAAGCACATGATTCAAAAATAACCAGTAGCTTAATATTATATAAATGAATAATACCCACTACTATTGTAAATGTGAATAAATGGCAACTAACTCTCACACCCTGTTGGTGAGAATGGACCACTATTTCTGGGGGAAACCCTTCTGGAGGGCTCTTTGGCAACAGCCACCAAGACTGTAAATATATATTAAAACCAAAAATATCTTCATATAGTATTTACATATACTTGCAAAAGTCCACAAAGAAGTTGTGCAGTGACACTAATGGTGAAAATAAGCAGAGTCCCAAAACAATCTAGAAATGGTCTTCGGAAAGATTCTCACTGTGAGCTCAGTGAGCTTAGACCGTCTTACCGCCTCCAACGGTAAGCGCACATTCATTCCACTTAGGCACAATCCCGAGCACTGGGAGGGAAAGAATCTAAGTGAAAAGGAAGCAGAAGAGAGGTGGGAGTGAGGCGTGTACGAAGAAATGACACTGCCGACTAGAGTTCCTTGCAGTCCCACTGCAGACAGAGATCTTTAAGTCTAGATAGAAACCTTCAAACTTACTCAGGAGAAAAGAAGAAGGCAAGCCATAGACTAGGAGAAAATATTCCTGACCACATGAACGCCGGCAAGCATGTGAAGCAACTGGAACTGCCTGCCTGGCTGTACAGATGCAGAATGGCACAGCAACTCTGCAAAAGAGTTCGGCAGTTTCTTACAGAGTTACTTACCATACCACCCAGCAACAGCACTCCGAGGCACTATCCAAGAGAAATGAAGACCAACGTCCATGAAAAAACCTGTCTGCTGATGTTACAGCAGCTCTACTCATTATTGCCCAAAACTGGAAACAACCCAAATATCCATCAAGAGTGGACGTGGTACATCTATACAACCAAACACTACTGCAGGACTCTCAAAAGCATCATGCTAGGTGGAAGAAGTCAGACTCACAAGGGCACACAGCTTGTCTCACTGCATTTATACAACATCCAAGAGCAAAATTATAGGCACAGAAAACAGATCGGCGGTTGTCAAGGTCTGGAGAAGAACTGATTAAAAGGAGGCACAAAGGAACTTCTAGGGTGATGAAAATACTCACAAGAGAAGCCTTTTGGAGAAACAGTAACCACCCTAATTGTAAAGGAAACACACCCACTAACACAGGATTTCGGTCCTCATGCATGAATGGACAATAAAGAATCACAAGACATGTGAGGGGGAAACCAACAGCAATAATGGGAATTACTACTAAAATTAGGGGAAAATGACTGAGTAAACAGGACACAGGAAACAGAAAAGAAGTTAAATTCTAATTTGTATCCTTAAAGCGATTCAAGCAGACAAAATAAGCAGAATAGCATGAAAAAGGACCTAATCATTAGAGAAGAAGGAAGAGTTCACAGAAATCAGAAGATTATTAGATTTAAATTACTAAATTTACAAACTCAGCAGAAGGTTTCAACAGCAGAGTCAACAAGACTACAAAGCAATGGAGCGATATTTTCAAAGTTCCAAGAAAAAAATATTTTGTTCCTAGAATTCTAGAGTATTTTGTTTTCATAGAACTCTATCCCACAGTTGAGGCCATTACTCAAAGGCCAAAGAAAAACAACACTCTCTGACACCCGGACACCCTCGGGCTGGGCTGGGGTGGGGTGGCGCCTGCTTAAGAATTCCAGAAAATGAATTCAAGACATACAAGAGTGGTAAACAAAGAAGTAAGGTCCAAGAGACTGCCGACACTGTAGCTGTGAAGCCTACTGCAAATATGAGGAATCAGCAAACTACAATCATGCTGTCTCACGCAATACCAATAGGAGAAACACTGCAGTCAACGACACCCATTTTATCTTCTCTTATGAGTAGAAAGGACTCTGTTTATTGTAATTCAGAATGCGGGGAAGACATACAGGGATGAGAACTGGAATGTTCTACAGGATTGTTAACTTATTTTCTTCAGGCAGCTTTTCTTCTTGGGAAAAAAAAATGCAATGCTCATTTAATCCACACTCCTAAGCATCCTTTCTTACTTGAGTTCATACACAGTCTGAAAAGTCTTTTAAAGACAGAGATCCGGTGAATCCAGTAAGAGAACTAAAATTCCAAATGATTTAATAAAACCTTGTCAGTAAGAGGGAGAGGGAGGAGGAAACACGACTCCAAGCTACTCGCACACACAAGGCTCCTGGTGCGCCCGCAGGCCCCGCGTGGCCGCACTAGCGGGCTGGGCGGGGCAACCTCACAGCCAACCACTGGAAGGCTGAGAAAGGCTCCCGAAAGACTTCTTCTTCTATTATTTTCTATTTTACTATTTTTATCCAATTATTTTTGAAGTATTATTTTAAAACGTCTGCTATAGATTGTAAATGTGCTTTTATTGCAACTTCATGTCAACCATTTCTCCACAGATAGGCACCTTCAATCTGATTACAAGATTCACTGGGGGGGGGGGGGAAATGAGGAAGAGCTTGATGTACAGATAGAGAGAAATGTCTAAGACACTGTTCAATGAAGAAAACATTCTTTGCGTAAAAGAGAGGAAAATAGAAATATCTACTTGTCTTTGCAATAAAAAGATACTGGAAAAGGAACCCAGAATGGGATGTAACTGTTTTCAGCACAGAGCCACGGGGACACCAAGTGGACGAAGTGGGGCGGGAGTGAGGCCTCCTAGTGTGTATCTTCTCAGAGTTCCTAGTTCTGAGCCATACAAACACCTTATCTATTCCAAAAATTCAATGTAAAAAGTCAATGTAAACAACAGAAATCACTGTACGACTATTCAAACATACCCATTTTGCAGAAACGTTGTAAATCTGCAGCTTACTGCACGTGTTAGTTTCAAGATCTGACAACAGATTAGATCTTGATCGAAAACATTTAATACAAGAAAGACACCATAAGCAGCTGTTAACTATCAACTATGCAACGCTAAAATATCATTTAACACTTGCCAAGCAGCTAGCCAGAGCTGTTTTGAACTCCAACGTAATTTCCTTAACCCTGGCTCACATATATCCATTGACAAATAAAAATGGCAAGTAATAGGATATACTGGAGAATATGAGGAAGCCATTTGGTGTAAACCTAATTAGGCCTGAGCTTGTCTTTCCAAAAGGACCTGACCATGGCTGTTGAGCATGCATTGTATATCTGCTTTAGATATTTGCTATGGCAAGAACAAAGGCCCTTGAGATAAAGGTGCAACTTCCCTCCCCCTCCCAACATTGGCCTTTCTCTAAGGATTAAGCATCTTTCCTTAGGCTAGGAACTGACTGCTGCGCTCACCTGTGACCGCCCAGCTGGAGACAATAGACTTGCCTCCTGCTACGCCCTCTGAGACAGCAGACCCACTGCCTGCTGTGTCCACCAAGCGCTGTGCCGACAGGGCAATCTTGTGACTATTGTGGGAGGGACATTTCAATCATATGTGAAACGTCCTGTATGGGGGTATATAACCACTCTGTATACCTCACTTCCTTGGTGCCCTTTCTTCCTTCGGGAAGAAAGGCCCCGGGCCATGGTCCTCAGATTTCAGCTCAGAATAAACTCACCCAAATTTTCATTTATAGATTGGTTATGGATTATTTTCATCGACACCATAGACAACTCTGACAAAATACACGAGCTACATGCTCTTGCCATAATCAGATTTATTTTCAATCCCCAAATACATAAATTTTCGAAAGCGAGCAGCTACACTTCACCAACATAAAGAACAGTTGTTTCAAGTTTGTGACTGAGTTAACAGAGGGGATCGCTAAGAAGCTGGCACAAAGACCAGGAGCGTCTCTGCACGGTGTTCACCACCAGGGGGAGGCTGGGTCAGGACCTCTCCTTCCCCCAGAGTGAGTGTTCCCCATACGCTCAAGGCAGATAAACTCCATGTAGCTTTTTCCTACATGTCTACATACACACTACTTCCACTCAAACAGGAATTCAAATGTAACGCAGTGACTGCAGATTAAGGCAGGCCTGATATATGATAGGGAGTTCATTCTCAAAGATCAGCAAAGGCCAAGCCACTGAGGCCTCAGGCTAGGGCAGCCTTAGGAATAAAAGGGAATTTCCTACCACCGGAGTGCATGTAAAAAAAGGAAAAACATTTCTTAGGCAAAGTTACACATTAATGCCTCTTTGGTAACCATTCAAACATTCATTCAGAATGATATAATAAAGTGTCTCATACAAACTTAAGGCTATGACATCATTCAGTACTTAACAAAATCATCTGCGCCATTCAAAATTATTACAGGAGGCACAACCACAAAGAAGCATTTGTCCACATTGCTCCAAAAAGGCAAATAAAAGTGTCGCTTATAAAGTAAAATTTAGCTTAAATAAATTTACTGGGAGAAAAAAAGGTAATTTTTTGACATCCTGATAAAACTACAAAAGCAAAGAAATGGCCAAATGTTTACTCAACAGTACATCCCAGTGAGTGGACATAAATTGCACTGCCCTCCATTTTAGTGACAATTATTTAACTAAAATTATATCTGACTAAAGGCTGAATCAACACAAACGTTCTCACATTAAAGAGTTTATCACAGAAATTCAGGATAGTCAAGCATCATTAAAATGTTCAGGGTTCACCACCTCCTTCTCCAAAAGCCTTCATAATTTTCTTTTTTTCTTTTTTCTTTAGTTATTTATTTGAGGAAAATTAGCCCTGAGCTAATATCTGCTACAAATCCTCCTCTTTTTGCTGAGGAAGACTGGCCCTGAGCTAACATCCGTGCCCATCTTCCTCTACTTTATATGTGGGACGCCAACACAGCATGGCTTTTGCCAAATGGTGCCATGTCCACACCCGGGATCTGAACCAGTGAACCCCGGGCTGCCGAGAAGCGGAACGTGCGAACTTAACCGCTGCACCACGGGGCCAGCCCCAGCCTTCATAATTTTCAACCACAGATTATTTTAGGAGTTTGGCAAAATGAACAATGTTACAAAAGGGGAGAAGGGGTACTGTGCTCTTCAAAAACGTCAACGTCATGAGAGGCTGTGGAAACGTCCCAGATTACAGGAAGCTCAAGAGACATGACAATTAAGTGCGGTACACCTGACCCCAGACTGGACCCTGTCCTGGAAGGGAGGCACCATAAAGGAGACTGCTGGGCCAAGTGACAAAATTAGAATACAGACAGCAGGTGAGAAAGAAGTATTGCATCAGTGTAAGCTTATAAAAGTGGTGACTGCTGTACTGCGGCTATGTAAGAGAACATCCCTATTCTCGGAAAACACACATTCAAGCATCCAGGGGTAAAGGGTCGTGGTGTACATCATCTACCCTCCAATCTCAGAGAGGGCAGAAGAAAACCGTGCACGCGCGTGTCCGTCTGGGCATACCTGCGTGTACGTAGAGGGAGAATGCAAGCACACACAAGTGCAAGAACACGGGGTCAAATCCTAACAGGGCAATCTGAGTAAAGGAGTAAATGGAGGTTCTTTGTACTATTTTTATTTTTGCAACTTGTGTAAATTTGAAATTTCCAAATACAAAGAGATTTTTAAAAGTTAAGGCTGCAAACAGTTATGAGGAAAACCTTTACCCTTCTCATGTGAGTGCAAAACACTCTTCTTCCTCTGGAAGGTTAATAAATATATTTTAAAGTCTATTTTTAGGGAAAAAATATTGTAGGTGTTTGGGTAATAAAAGGATGAAAATGATTCTGTGCTTGATTTCACAGGATTTATAACCTAGTGGGGGAGAAAATGTCACTGACCGCATGAAGTAGCTTTGTCCTGTCACAGCAGAGTGAGATAAAACATAGGACAATTAAGTGTGCAGAGGAGACTAAACAGGAGGAACAAGCGCATCCTTTCTTGTGTTTCCAAAGCCCTGTGCGGGCCTGGCACGCCCGACGCTCAACACACGGGGCTGTGAGGATGACACAAAAGAAGGCGCCGGAAGCCCTCGGTCAGCCATCCGCAGTACGGACACATTTATGTTGTCATTAATAAGCCCACTCTTCTAAGAGCGGCACCAAATTCTGTTATAAGGCAGAGCTGGAAATTCCGCTGGGTTTTAAGCAACAGCCCCCTCCTGCCAGAGTCAGATGAAGAACGGAGTCAACAGCAGGAACGAGAAAGCAACATCTCTCGCTCCGCTCCCAGCTGCCCTGCACCCACAGGAAGGCCCATGGCCAGGGCACACGCCACAAGGGCTGTCGGCCTCTCCGCGGCCTCCTGGGGAGCGAGTCTGCGAGGCGGGCAGCTCCTCCCCACTGCTGCCCCAGCTGAGCTCGGCTCCCTCATTGCCAACTGGCCCCACTCAGGCTTTCAGGAGGCCCACTGTTCACACGCTGGAGTATTTCCTGATCCTTTCCAGAGAGGACATTAAAATATCGACGGGTACATAAAAAACACTCCAGGAGAGGGGCTGGCCCCGTAGCCGAGTGGTTAAGTTCGCGCGCTCCGCTGCAGGCAGCCCAGTGTTTCGTCAGTTCGAATCCTGGGCGCGGACATGGCACTGCTCGTCAGACCACGCTGAGGCAGCGTCCCACATGCCACAACTAGAGGAACCCACAACGAAGAATACACAACTATGTACCGGGGGGCTTTGGGGAGAAAAAGGAAAAAATAAAAAAATAATAAAATCTTTAAAAAAAAAAAAAAAAACACTCCAGGAGAAGAGGGCAAGCCCACCACAGCTAGGCTGGAAACAAGACCCGCTGCTGAAGAGAGCCCCTGGGCATGGCCCTTGGATTCTTCTTCCCGGAGGAGCCCAGAGGCTGCAGCATCAGAGCGGAAGGGCTGGGCAAGACTGCAAACACCAGTGTTCCTGCTAAAGGAAAAGCAAAGAGCCAAACTCAGCGCAAGGAAGGTGAGGGGAAGGGAGGACGTTCACCGTCCACCTGCCGGCCTACAGCTCTGTGCAGATCTAACGTGGCCACAGAAGCACACGTTCTGCAGAGCATGAGACACGGAGGACCGCCACTACAGCTCGGCACCAGGGGGCGCCGCAGCACCACGCGCCGAGCCTCCAGCCAAGCTCCCAAACCTTCCTCTCCAGAAACACGAAGACACACCAGTCACGTGTCACTTAACAACCGGGATACGTTCTGAGAAGTGTGTCGTTAGGTGATTTCATCCTTGTGTGACCACCACAGAGGGCAGTGAAAGGGAACAAGATTTGCCACCCCAAAATGTGTCTCTTTAACATGAGGATTATTTTAAGCTGATTGTTATTATTTTTTTTTTTTTGGTGAGGAAGATGAGCCCTTGAGCTAACAACTGTGCCAATCTTCCTCCCTTTCGCATGCAGGCAACTGCCACAGCATGGCTTGATGAGCAGTGTGTGTCCGCTCTGAGGATCTGAACCTGCAAACCATGGGCCACCAACACGGATCACACAAACTCAACCACGACACCACCAGCCGGCCCTAGGCTGATTATTTTTAAGAAACAAAAGACTCCAAGCTTTTCTTGTTACCTCCCCCTTAACTGCCTAAAAGAATTCAGATAAACAAGCCTGTCTCAGGAAGCAAGCTGTAGGTTAAGTGCCACATGCACTAGGTGGTGGACAGGGAGGCACCTAGAGAAGCCTGCTTGTCGGGCTCCCCTCTGTGTTCCTCTGTTTCTGTGGCCAAATACTTGTTTTCTCCGACCTGTGAGCTGCCTTCTTCCTTCTGAAGTCTCTGACTCTCCCCACCTCCAACATCTTCTGTCTTTAGCTGAGGACGGTATTTAAGGTGAGGGTTCTGGCCACTTCAGAGAGTTACTCAGTTTCCCCGGTTTCTACCATGTATACCTGTTATTAAACTCATTTGTCTTGCTCCTGTTAACCTGTCTCATGTCAACCTAATTCTCAGACCAGCAGGAGAACCTGGAAGGGTAGAGGAAAATGTCTTCCCCCCCTACAGTACTTACACAAACCTGGATGGTCTAGCCTATTATACATCTAGGCTATAGGGTAGTAATCTTTTGGGACCACCATCATATATGCGGTCCGTTGCTGACTGAAAGGTCATCATGTCCCACATGACTGTATCTAAGGTGCCACCAAAGCAATGCTCTCTGCCTTCAAAACGATTGACAGAAACAGGAAATCGGCCTCTGTGGTAAAAAATTAAGAGACGAAGGCAGTGATCAATAAACACTTTCCTGCACAGGCATCATACTTCAGCTGCCAAGGCAGTCGGACAACTATGACCCCAGCTCCAGGAACGATCTCCTGTGTACGCCTCATGGGATTAAATGACAAAACTAAGTCATAGCTAACCAGAAGCTGAGAAGTACAAAGTCTTCTCCCTCATTTCCCAACCCAAGGAAACTCAATTTGGGAGATATGAGTAAACATTAAGGAGTAATAAACTGTTCTAAGAATGATAAAGCCTTAATTTCATCTCTAAAATGAGGGTATATTGGACTAGACAGCCTCCAAAGTTCTTCCCAGCTCCAAAAATATCTCCTGGATCTAACAAGGACTAAGAAACAGTTTGGAAATCTCCTCAAACTCATACATGCTACCACATGGATGAACCCTGAAACATGCAGAGTGCAAGACACCAGACTCACAGGGCCACACGTTGTATGATTCCATTCATATCAAATGTCCAGAACAGGCAAATCCCTAGAGAAAGAAGTCAGATTGCAGTTGCCAGGGGCTGGGAGAAGGGGCAATGGGGAGTCACTGCCAATGAATACGGGGTTTCTTTTTGGAGTTATGAAATGTTCTAAAACTGACTGTGGTGATGGTTGCACAATTCTGAATATACCAAAAAATACTGAAATGTACACTTCTTTAAATGAGTGACTTCTATGGTATGTGAATTATATCTCAATAAAGTAAAA
The DNA here is from genome assembly GCF_041296235.1 of Equus asinus. Taxonomy (NCBI): domain Eukaryota; kingdom Metazoa; phylum Chordata; class Mammalia; order Perissodactyla; family Equidae; genus Equus; species Equus asinus. Next base: position 46,724,400 of record NC_091817.1, on the reverse strand, counting down.
AAAAAAATCAGGTCAGTATTTGATGGATGCTAACTGACATCTACTGAATAGTTACAGTGTGCTTTCAACTTTGGAAAGTGGTGCGGGTGATTTTGGGGACATCTGGAGATGACATTGTTCGGTCAATGCACAGCAGGAATTTCGTTGATTTAACAATATGATTGAGTACCAACTATCCACGCTGAACTATGCTAGCTTATGAGAATAAACTGAATAAGAGACACGGCGTTCAGGACACGACTACACGTACAGTTTTGTCACAGCGCAAGTGGACTGCAAGTTGCAGTGAGTGTTACAAAGGGCAAGGCAGACAAAGGGACAGGGAGGCAGAGGCATGTGTCTCGGCTGGTGGGCTGCAGACCTCTACTTTCTCAGGGCAGACGAGTCCCGAGAAGGGAGCAAAATGGACAAACCATGTGACCAAGCCACTCCCACAGACGGCATCCCTCCTTCTTAGGATTCGACGTCAAAGTACTGTACTTTAGTGTCTAGTTTCATGTGGTTTGTGTATTTTATTCTGACTATTAAAGTCTTATCCAAAGACAGCCTCTCACCTTTCAAAGGAGGATTTTTAATAGGTTGGCTGCATATTCTTTAAGCGCTTTCACGGAGATTCTGAGCTAACCTTGTTCCCACAGACTGCATCTCCAAATTAGAAAACATGATTCGTTTAACAAAAATCCACTTTTACCAACTTTCCAGTCCTATGTCTGCGTTAGAGTTACACTACACAATGGCAGTTAAATTTTAACTTGCTTTGCTCTAAACTAGTACTAAACAGCTAAGATAATAGAGATAGCCCTCATTATACAGTAACTTGTTATATAGAATTTTTATCACATGGAACAGAGCTAATAAATTAGGGAGTGAATTCAGGGAACGTTATCTGGGATAGAACTAGGAAAAGTTCAAGATTCCACCTATTTCCATATCCATTACAATCACCTTGGTGCTAATCTTGGAAGGGAGGGAGGCAGGAAAAACAAAAGAAGAGGGGAAAAAAAGCAGGTGGCCAGTAAAAAACAAGCTCTCACTAGCCCTACCTTTGCCGGGCCAGGGTGAAGGAGAGGACAGGCTGCAAGGGGCACAAGGGGAACCGCTGGGAGTGATGGGAATGATTACACAAACACAGACACTGGCTAAAATTCATCAAACTACATACTTTAAATGGGTGAAATTCACTGCATGTACATCATACCCCCATAAAGTTGGTTTTTAAACAGGAATCAGAGGCTGGCCCCGTGTCCAAGTGGTGAAGTTCGCACACTCTGCTTCGGCGGCCCAGGGTTCGAGTCCTGGGCGTGGATATGGTACCGCTCATCAGGCCATGCTGAGGCGGCGTCCCACATACCACAACTAGAAGGACCCACAACTAAAATATATACAACTATTTACTGCGGGGCTTTGGGGAGAAAAAGGAAAAATAAAATCTTTTTAAAAATAAATAAATAAAAATAAACAGGAATCAAGTTAAATTCATCTTTGTATCGCCAGCAGTTAATACAGTACTTGGCATACAGTAGGTGCTCAAAATAGCTTTGTTGAACAAATGAATTCAGAAAGAGGAAGAAGAAAAAACCCACAACAAACACAAGAATAAGAAATACGGAAAAGGGGCTGGCCCAGTGGTGCAGCGGTTAAGTGTGCACGTTTCACTTTGGCGGCCTGGGGTTCACCAGTTCGGATCCCGGGTGTGGACATGGCACCACTTGGCAAGCCATGCTGTGGTAGGCGTCCCACATAGAAAGCAAAGGAAGACAGGCACGGATGTTAGTTCAGGGCCAGTCTTCCTCAGCAAAAGAGGAGGATTAGGAGCAGATGTTAGCCCAGGGCTAATCTTCCTCAAAAAAAAGAAAGAAAGAAAGAAAGAAGGAATGATAACCTCGCCATCCTCCACAGCAACAGTTTAAACTTCACAGATGTCAGTGGACTGCAAAATTTTTTTTTTTTCCTTTTTCTCCCCAGAGCCCCCCAGTACATAGTTGTATATTCTTTGTTGTGGGTCCTTCCAGTTGTGGCATGTGGGACGCTGCCTCAGCGTGGTTTGATGAGCAGTGCCATGTCCATGCCCAGGATTCGAACCAACGAAACACTGGGCCGCCTGCAGTGGAGCACGCGAACTTAACCACTCAGCCACGGGGCCAGCCCCTGGACTGCAAAATTTTAACTTGACCCCTCTCAGTGGATTTTATTCTCCTGTTTTTATGATCACCAGAGATGTTCCAGTCAGGAGCACAATTTTCATTTTTAATATAATCTTTATAAATAATCAAGATATAACATTTAATTTTTAAATATAACATTTAAACACAATCAAGACAACTGAATTAAGCTTTACAGAAAACTTAAAGAGAATACCTATTTTGACCTAGAGGAACACCAATCACAATTACCACGTGGTCTCCCAAACTAAAGAAAAATCAACTTTCAAAATTTTAAATCTAGAAGAAAAAATGGGCAAAACAAAGCACAGACATGATCAGAAAGTATCAGGGCAGGGCAACCTTTTAAAAATCCATTTTTATTTCCCACCCCACACTACCCCCCACAACCACGCATCATCTGTGTCTGGCGTGAAGAAGGCACTCTCCTAGTGTCACCCCCCTCTTTTTTGCTTAAACTTACAGTTCTTTCCTTGACATATTTAAGAAATACGTATTTTCAGGCAGATTTATTTTTCTGTCATAGAGTGAACTCATGGTCCTATGGACAAAAAATTCCTTCCCTTTAAATTGACGCGGGCCAGCCCGGTGGCGCAGCAGTTAAGTGCACACGTTCCACTTTGGCGGCCCGGGGTTCACTGGTTCGGATCCGGGGTGCAGACATGGCACCACCTGACAAGCCATGCTATGGCAGGCGTCCCAGGTACAAAGTAGAGGAAGATGGGCATGGACACTAGCTCAGGGCCAGTCTTCCTCAGCAAAAAGAGGAGACTTGGCGGCACATGTTAGCTCAGGACTAATCTTCCTCAAAAAAAAAAAAGTGACACACAATAAAATCAAGAAGACTGACAATACCAAGTGTTGCTGGGGATGTCAAAGAAGGGGAATTCTCATGCACTGCTAGCATGAATGTAAAACAATACAGCTGCTTTGGAAAAGCCTGGCAGTTTCTTACAAAGTAAAACATACACTTACCATATAACCCAACAATTCCACTTCTAGGTATTTTAGTCACAAAGAATGAAAATGTACGCCCACACACAGACTTGTACATGAATGCAGACAACAGCTTCATTCATAATAGTCAAACGCTGGAACAAATGTCCATTAAGAGGTAAAGAGACAAACAAATTGTGGCAGGTCCATATAATGGAATACTACTTGGCACTGAAAAGGAAGGAACTTTTACACACAACATGGATGAATCTCAAAAATGTTACGCAGAGTGAAAGATGCCAGATAGAAGAGTACACTCTGTATGATCCCACGTAAACAAAACACTAGAAAAGGAAGACTTAGCCTATAGTGACAGAAAGCAGATCAGTAATTGCCTGGATATGGGGTAGGGATTCACAGCAAAACGGCATGAGGGAATTTTCTGGGCAATGGAAACGGTCTATATCTTGACTGTGGTGGTAGTTACCCTAGTGTGTACATCTGTCAAAACTCAAACTGCAAACTTAAAATGGGTACATTTATTGTGCTGAATTACATCTCAATATGGTTGATTTTTCTTAAGTGATGCACAATCAAATTGATTAATTGATGCGCATCCACAAATAAGGTGGATGAGGCAGGTGTATTATAAACACAGCTTTGAAGACCAAAGACTACAGTATTAATCTTTCACTTACTTAAGCAGAATTCTTTAGCACTCAGTATTTATACATATCCACACACTGAGATTGTTTTTAAGATTTCACGTTTCTTGGTCCAAAGACTCTTACTAGTGGTACCCAACACCACCTAAACTATTCTGCGTGATCTGTGCATTTCTCTCCGTCAGCACTATGAGGCTGCCTGTCCTTCTCTAAGCGTCCATCCATCATTATCCAAACACTCCCTTGGACTGTCCGCGCCTGGCTGGGTCTTTATAACTGCCTAGACCCCTGACCACCTTCTCAAACCCCACACTACACACAGAGACACTGACTGCCAACAACACCGAATCCAAACTCTAGTGTTGCATTAAACAGAGTGCTACATGGGCAGAAACTTGTAAGTACATCTGTTCTACAGGATTTTTCACTTAATGAAATATGCTGAAACCAAACCAACAACAGCTGGGCTGCTGAAGGCCACCTGCTGGAAAGAAAAGGACATCACTAACCAGAGCTTCATGTTAAAAGACATTCAGGAAAAAAGCATGACTACATAAACGATTTTCTTCCAATCTGCTGGCCATTGCCAATGTTCTTCCAATACCGTGGAGGAGTCAGAGCTGCCTGATTAGAAGTACTTACGTGAGCTGCTACATGCAGCCCTCTCCTTCCACCTCTAGGGAGGAGACGCACAGTGTTCCCCTTAATGAGTTGCTTTGGTTGTTAATGAAAACCAGTTACTTAAAAGAGTTGTCGAAGTAGTTAAGAGCTGCAAAATTACTCTCTGCTGAAAATCAAAGAAAGCAAAAAGGCATGCTGCTAGCTAAGGACCTGCCAGGTCCACTGAGGAAGCAGTACACTGTTCACCTTCTCCATTTAACCTCCAGCTAACGATCTGTTGAAGAACGGCCTGCAAAGACTGTCATTATGGAGGTACAGTTTACTTCACCAGCCAAAATAACAGACTGCACCTCATTCTGCAATTACGTATTTAAGTTCATAGTTATGATTAAAAATCTTTTATTAGAAAAATGAAACAAGACTTCAGAAAGTCCCCCTTATAGTAAATATGTGGAGCTCGGGACTCAAGTATCCTGGAAAAGAGATTTTTTCCACCCAATCAGCTCACAATACTCTGTTTTTTATACAGAAGCAGAAAACCAAGCCCTAGTGGGGCTCCCCTAGCAGGGGGAGCAAGCTGGGCTGTGCGGAACCTGAGGCAGCGGCTCTCAGCCCGGGCTGCACCTCAGAGTCACCTGAGGAGCCTCCGGCCACGCCGGCAACAATTCTGGGTTCAGTGGTCTGCGGGGAGCTCAGGCTTCGCCCAGCATTTGAAACACTTCCTGTGTCATTCTGACATGCACTTAGGGTTCAGAATCACTGTGCAGGGGTGTTCACATGCCCCAAGGAAAAGCTCTACCGTTGCAGACAATCAAGGGTGGCAGGAACTAAGCAGACACCAGGAGGGAGGGTGCGCAGAGCTCCTGTGCCACTCAAGCCCCCAAAGCAGGCAGAAGCCACTATCAAACAATCTGAGACGATTATTCACTTCAGAAGAGAACCTGCAGTGTGAGGAACATCCAGAGCAGACGTTTGTAAAGTGGGAACTCTCTCAGTGCTTTGAAGGGTTTACTGGTCATTAACAACAAAGCCAAATGTCAATCAGAAGAAAACCTATAATGCAACTAAACTAGAAATAATTTGATGGACAATTCAACTCCCACGTAACTTTTCAGGAGTATCTTTTCCACAGACACTTCTTCTGTAACTGAACTCCTTTCCTATTTGCTCTGTTAACTCACTGGGACCTAACTTTCCCCTCCCACACTCTGCCTTTTCAAAAATAACCTTCCAATCCAATCCAAGATCACTCTACATCCTAAGCTCGTCAGTCTACCAAGCACCCGATTAATAACAAGTTCTCTCTCACACACACACGCGCGTACGTGCACACACTCTTCCCACTATCGTCCGTGCAGTGTCTTCCGTAACTCTGCAGGACTGGGTTCTGTCTCTTTAACCACTCGCTCCCTCTCTTTCGGGCTCGCACCTAGATATCGCCCTGCCCAGCAGCTCTCCTAACCCACAGCCCCAACCACACTGATGAACTCCAAATTCACATCCGCAGCTTGGACTGTCCACTTGTATTCCAGTTCCATTTTTCAGGCTGCCAACCCCACAGCACTTCCACTTTACGTTCCAGTTAAACAAATTTTAAAGGCCCATTATTTTCTGAAAACCAGCTTCTACACACGTCAGTGGCACACTTCGTTGGTCTTCCAACCTTCCAGATGAGAAATTTACAAGATTATCTTGAATTATATACCCTTCCCATCCCAAACTGCTGGGAAGACCTCAACAAAATACCAAAATGTTCAAAAAATTGTATTTGGCAAGAACAATAGCAGTTGCATGAACTGAAAAAGGCATTCTAATTAATTAACCCTACTGACATCCCATACAACTGAGATCCAGAGAACAGGATTTCAATGAATCAAAGGCAGGAGCAGCACCTTTCTGAACATACATTATACTTCAATAGTAAGATTACTAAAAAACAGATCTGATTCATCTCCTCTTCAAGCCTACTGTCACTATCCAGCTAAGCCCTGATGACCCCTCCATGCCTGGATAGCTGCAATAACCAAGATTAGATGGCAGCCTCAGTATCTAACAAATTACTTAGGGGCTGGCCCCATGGCCGAGTGGTTAAGTTCGCACGCTCCACTGCAGGCGGCCCAGTGTTTCGTTGGTTCGACTCCTGGGCGCGGACATGGCACTGCTCATCAAACCACGCTGAGGCAGCGTCCCACATGCCACAACTAGAAGGACCCACAACGAAGAATATACAACTATGTACTGGGGAGCTTTGGGGAGAAAAAGGAAAAAAACAAAATCTTTAAAAAAAAAAACACACAAACAAATTACTTAGCACATAGGAGACCCTTAAATGTTGATGGAATGGCTAACAGTCCTAAAACAGTGTGCCACCAAACTAAACAGATTTTTATTGAACACCAATGGTATAGAAGATATTAAAAAGATATTTAAGGGGCTGGCCTGGTGGGGCAGCAGTTAAGTTCACGTGTTCTGCTTCAGTGGCCTGGGGTTCGGCAGTTTGGATCCCATGCACGGACCTATGCACAGCTTATCAAGCCATGCTGTGGGAGGCATCCCACATACAAAGTAGAGGAAGATGGGCATGGATGTTAGCTTAGGGCCAGTCTTCCTCAGCAAAAAGGGGAAGATTAGTGGTGGATGTTAGCTCAGGGCTAATCTTCCTCAAAAAAAAAAAAAGATACTTAAAATGTTTAAGCAACGTTTCTTGCCTTCAAAGAATTCAAAGAAGTTGGCAGGGGGGTTGGGGGGAGGGAAGGAGCACAGATACCTAACACATGCTGAATGACTGTTATGGGTTAGGCACAGCATTAAAGGCATTTAATATATAGATCTCATTTAACCAACACATTATTTCTAAAAGGCATGATTCCTAACCTTTCCTGGGTGGTGGTAGTCCCCCGCTGAGAATCTGATGTAAACAAATTTGGCCCATTACCTAAAGAATGCACATTCACACATTTTTGCATATGAATTCTGGGACTTTGCAGACCCTCTGGTGCTCCTAATGTCCTATACTACCCTGCTACTCGAAGCGTGGTCCCCAAGCCAGCAGCAAAGGCATCACCTGGGAGGGTAGGCAGCTCTCAGGCCCCATCCCAGATCTACTGAAGCCAAATGCGCTGTTAACAAGATCCCCAGCTGATTCTTAACGTAGTTTGAGTCGAGAAGCACTGCAATGCTGTATCTCATGTGACGCCAGGGTCCTAACTACAAGGTAAGCCCTTCATCCTGTACATGCTATTGCACGGCTCTGAACTCCTACTTTAAGCTGGGTGACCATTTATCATCCAAACTGGAGGCACATTTCAGAGTGAAAAGATCACATTAATTACCTTGGAACAACAGGTATAAACCAGGATGTACGGTCAACTTAATTGTAGGGTATACAGAGATGGAATCTAAACTTTTTAGCCTGGTGTAACGGTTGTCCCTGCCTTAACAACCTAGCCTCACCTCCTTGCACACTAAGACCCCAGTTACTCTAAATGTACTCACTGGTCTCCTGACGGGAAGCCTCCTGCAGGCAGCTCCCTCCTCCCGCACTGCCCTGATGAACTCCTGCTTGCCCGGCAGGCTTCACACAGCCATCACTTCCTCAGAGAAGGCTTCCAAACCCCTATTCCTATCAAAGCATTGTTGACATCTCAGGGTAATTCTCATTTACCTACTTATCTCTGTGAATGAACTGCGATCTCCTTGTGTCTTTCAGTTCTGGATAGCGTCCACTTAAACACAGTACTGAGAATCCAGAATACATTTGCTGACTGAATGATGAAGATGAGAAAAACCTTAAGTTCAGAGAAATACTCTTGCCCAAGATCCCAGGAACAGAAAATGGGAGAGTCATGATTGGAACCTGGGGCTGACCCCAAGGCACAGAGACACGAACAGGCAAGCGACGACAAAACTTAAGGTACAAAAGATGCCATCGGACAGTACAGGATGACCTGCCGAACACGAAGGACAGTCTTAAGCCTGAGGAGTCCAAACGAAGGAAGAATTGACAACCGTCGGAAAGGAGAGTGCAGGGATGGGGCTTCAGGGTGGGAATGTCAGGAACTTTGCAGCCTTCCTCCCAGCGCTCATTCTCTTCCTCCCCTGTTGGATGGGGACCAGTCAGTTCAAAAGGCTGGCACACATCTATCCCAGCTCCAGAGCCCAGCAAGGCATCACCCTCCTAACCCACAGTACCTGGTTCAGGGGTAGCCCAAAGGGCACGAAGCTCAGAAGTCTCAACACGGCCGAGAACTGTGGGACGCACACCCACTCTCTTGTGGTTGATGTGGTGGAGGCTGGGAGCAAATGCGAAGCCTGCAAATGCTGTGGCCATTTTGCTATTCGAGGGAAAACTAGCCTCAGAATACTACTGATACAACAGAACTGGAAAGAAACCAGGTCCTCAAAGATACCACTGAATTGATGAATCAAACCAACCTTGAAGCCTGACCTACCTCTGCAATTTCTAGTTCCATGAGCCAATAAATCTCTAGTTTATGGCGTAAGCCAGCTAGAGCCGGGCTTTCTTTTACCTGTTATCAAAAGCATCCTAACTAAGATAGTAACAGAGTGAGCAATAAAAGAGATAAAAGGCTTATTCCAAGTTCAGCGGCAGCCACCAGAGGATTCATAAAAAGTAAGATCACTGGACAAGCAAAGCACAGGTTAATCTGATTTGTTTGCCTACACAGAACGCCCTCCTCCTTCCTCTCCATTTGCCCAAACCCTATGCATTCTCAAGGCTACTCACTGCCCATCTCCTCCCCTCCCTCAATGACTGCAGCAGCACTTAACGCGCGCACCCGTAATTCAGCACGCACACGCCTCGCAATGTGCCCCGCTGTGTCCTAAGCCTCAGCCACCCACTTGGTTCCCCACGACCTACACAGAATAAGAACACTAATATCTACAGCAGTAGCTAAGAGTTGGCCTTCGCCAAACATGAGCCAGCTTATTGACAATTATTTTATGACAAGATCTTTTTCAAATATTTTATATGTATAACTTGCTCTTGATCAAATTAGTACTGTACGCAGTTTTAAAATCCACGAACATAAAAAAACTTCATTTTAAATTACCTCTAATTATTTTCTCAACATTACTTAGTAAAATATATCTCCCACTCTGCCCCCAAAATAATCAATGAATTAAAGACGTTTGTCTTTCAGTTTACAATGCTGTGCTTTAATTAACTCTGGGAAATAAGATAATCAACTCACAATCAGAAAAAACTAAAAAATGGATCCAAAAAATGCCGAACATTACTGTTTTTGGTGTGGGTAAAATATAATCTGTGAATACTCTGCAGTACTTAAGAATAATACTGAAGAAAAACGTTTTATAATGAAGAATATTCACAATACGAGAAGTGGGGAAAAAAACACTTGACTAAACAACACGCACTATAATCCTTTTTACTAAAAAACAACATGCGTTACTAAAAGCACAGGCCCCTGGCGCTGCGCAGCCCCCATGCCTCCTCTCACATGGGGTCGTCCCAAAGCCCTCAGCTCCTCTGCCCACTGCCACCCCGAGAGGAGGCCTCAGCACTTCTCACTGGGTCGCGGTGAGGGCCGAGCTGGCTGCCTCCAGTCTCACCCTTCATGATCTAGACCCCATGCGGCCACCACAGTGCTTTCTCCAACATGTCAATCTCATTATTTTGGCCCCAGGAAGAGCCTTTCAAGGCTCCCAGGGCCTTTCGGGAGCCAAGCCGCCACCCATGGCCCCACAGCCCGGGCTGCAGCTCCCTCCGTGGCCCTCCACGCCACTGAGCATGTGGGGTCTCTCGCGTCGCATCAAGTGCCTTCTCTCTGGCCTCACCTCACACTCCAGAAGTTGGTCCCAGAGTCTCATCTTGGCGAACTACGCCCCGCACAAGCCTGCCGAGTCCCTCGCTCAGACTGCACCAGGTGGTGAGCCTGCTTCCCCACTCGACTGTGGACTTCCCGAACGCACGGACGGTGTGAGAGCGCCCACTCCTTCACCCACCGACGAGTCCTCACTGGACACTGCCTGCCTTCTAAGCCCTGGATGTGCCAGTGAACTAACCGCACCCCGGCCCACGTTACACTTCCATTTCGGGAGAGAGACAGAAAATGAACAGAATGACTTACGTGAGGCTACTAGACACACAGGATAGCGGAAGGGGGTGAGTGAGTGAGGAGAAAGAAGGCAAAACGGTGGCGAGAGAGGAGGAGGGGGCCACTCTACAGAGGGCAGTACAAAAAAAGACAAAATCGTCCCATCCACAACAACACGGATGGACCTCAAGGGTGTTACGTCAAGCAAAATAAGCCAGAGAAAGACAAACAGCACACGGTTTCACCCATGTGGAGAATAAACAAACACACGCACGAAGAGAACAGATGAGTGGTTACCAGAGGGGAAGGGGGCCAGGGCGTGGGCACAAGAGCAAAGGGGCACATCTATGTGGTGACTGACTAATAATATACAACTGAAATTTCACAATGTTATAAACTATTACGACCTCAATAAAAAATTAAATTAAAAAATGAATTTAAAAATAAAGCGGCAATACTGCAGGCCTCCCTGAGAGGATGCCATCGACACAGGGAGTGGCTGAGAGCTGGGGAGCAGGCCGCGTGGACAGAGGGGAGGAGCATGTCTGGAGCAGAGGGTCTCAGGTAGAGACAACTTGTTCACACTCACTTTTGTACACACAGTGCCTGGCACATAGCTGAGCTCAACAAATAACAAGAGGATGAATGATAACACTGGCTGGGATATCTAAGGTAACAAAAGTGGCAAACATAAAAAATAACCGAGGCAAGCCACGTGAAAAGTTCTCTTTCCACACTCATCACCGACACACATGCAGGCTCTCTACCTGGGAAGGCTGACGGCCCCGGGGCGATAACAGCATTTACTCTGACCTGGTCAACAAGGGACCACTGCCACGCCCGCTCCCTGGGCATGGGAAAGCTGCACTTTGTCTGCATCAGTAGCTGCCCTCTGATCTCATGACCACATTTGTGCAGAAACAGCCCAAAGAATGAAAGAAAACAGCTTATTACCTGATCTGCAGGTCAGTCACCTGGATTCGGGACACTAAATGATGGAGATAAAGTGACCCATGGAAAACCTTAAAAGAAGCTTAGCGGTCACACATGCATTCTCACGGCATAAAGTATGGGTTTCCAAGGCGGGCAAGCCTGTCCCTCACCGTTCTACACCGCGTGGTCCTGATCTTCATTCTTAGAACTAGAAACACCAAAACAAACCCATATGCAGGCCTCAATAGACTGAATGACGACCAGGCGTTCTCTTTATTTCCTTCAACTGGTCCTGCTGTCAACTAACTGACCCGTTCCACACACACTGAGGCAGGACGCCGTGCTGGGCAGCGGGGGTGCTGGAGGAGGACCAGATCACACGACACTCAAGAAAGCCTTCTTGAGCCGCCAGACCACTCCTGGGGCCCTGATCCTACCCCAGAGCAGCTGCCAAGCTCTAGTTAGACAACCATCTGTGTGGTGCTCCCCTCCGCCAGGCAGGGCCATGTCTTCCTTCCGCCGCTGTGGGCACAGGGCCCACTCGGGGCCTGGCAGGCTGCAGGCCTCCGTGAATGGCTGGCTGACCGTTGGAGGAAAGACAGGGCACCGACAGAATCAAAGTCCACTGGCCCTCAGAGCTCACAGGCACGCTCCTTTCCCTTTTCATAGAGAAGCGGTGGGCTACTTAACACAGGTAACTCAAATCTATGTTTCCACCAAAAAGAAATCAACGGCAAAGAAACCAAAAAGCAATGTACCTTACTTTCTGTCCACCTTAAAAGGAAAAGAAACCTGTTTGTCCACATGTTCCACGGGATGCAAGACAAACTCTTTCCAAACACAGCTCTGGTAAGTGTGGCGGGGACTAGTCATTGCTGGGCTATCGCTACAGTATCGCTCGGAGGGAAGCTGAAGTTACAGCCAGCGAAGCTTCCAGCCAAAACTGAAGAGAATGCTTCCTAAGATTTTTTTTAAAAAGTTACTTCATCTCTTTCTCACTGAATAGAACTCTAGTCACAGATGAAAATGAAAGCTTACGCTCCTGGCACTTACCTCACACTGTGTAGCTGTGGCACGGAAAAGCCAAGAGTTCGATAAGAACCAAGACAGAACCAAGAGTGCTTATTTTTGCCTCCAGTTTGTGAAAAACTGGAGGCAAAAATTTCCTGAGCAGACAAATCCATGACCAGGAATAAAAAAAGGCAGCAAGACCTTCTGATAGCAAACTGGCTCAATACTGTGCACACATCCTCGAACAGATTTTGCCCCCCAGCAGGCTTCGTTCGGCATGAATTAGCGGCTCGGTCCAGCTTCTGGACACCAGGCAGCCCCGTCAAATCAGGCTGTGCTGGAGGCTGTGCTGCGCCCATGCCTTCCACTAGGGCCCCAGCTCAGACACGGAGCCCAGCACTCAGCAGAGCGGCTCTGGTGGCTTTGGGGGAACGTAGTCGTACTTACATACTTTTCTGTAATTACATACTTTTCTGTAATTGTGTTTTGCAACTTACAAACCCAACATAGGCCCCAGCATACAGCAAGAGCAGGATAAATATTTGTTGAAAAGGAATTAATTAATCAGTTAGTTAACAAACTTCAAACAAAACTGAACTCTCACTCTGAAGATCCCATGCAGCAGATCTTCAAAGCGGCAAAATTTTCAGGCTTCTCAGCTGGTGCTGTTTCCACAATTCATTCCACTCGGTGCTAAAATTAGATAATACCGCCCCTCAGAGCGGTACGAACCTGCACTTGTTGTCGTCGTTCACACCTAACCTAGAGTGGAGAAGTTAAAACATTTTTGTCCAAAATATGACTTAGTTAATCCTATTCATGGGAAGTGCTCAACAGGTTAAGTGAAAAAAGCTACAAATAAAACCATGTGCAGGTTCTGGAACACGGAGTGGGGGCCTGGTCACAGGGATCCCTACTCAGTAGGTCTGGATGGCACACAGGGTGCCAGGTGGTTCAGATGGAGAAGACCGTGACCAAGGATCACAACTTAAGAAATACTATTATATAAAATGATCCCAAATGTCTAAAATTTTCCACAAAAAGTACTGAAGGGAAGCATTTCAAGTTTTAAAAGAAGTCATCTCAGAGTCGTGGGATTTATGGGTGATATGTTTCTCCTAATATTTTCTTTATTTTCTAGGAACATAATCAATGAAGAAATGCTTACTTTTAAAGGTACCCACTAAAAAATAAAGGGAATAATGTCCCCAAATGACATTCCCTAACTACTCTATCCAATTATCACTGAGGACATTCAAAGGCTATTTGCTTCACATTAATCCGCCTCAGATGTCCCCAAAAGAACGCCTTAGTTTCTTCCCTGCAGAGTTTCGGAGTTCAAGATGCTTGGGGTACTGAGGTGAGCAGAGAGCACGTTCCCAGATCTGGTGAAGAGCCTCAAGAGTGAAACCTTTGACAAACCATGACGGACCCCAATTGGCCCCCTGTACAATCATCTCCAACAGCAATGCTAACACAGAGAAGTGCTACCCACTTCCTAAAACCTGTGGTTTCTCACAGGCACCCATCTGCTTACAAGGCAAATGCAGTCTCTGGCTTGGTCATCAAGGTCCTTCCTCACTCCTCTGACTCCTGGCTCACCACTTCACCCTACATATCATTTCAGCCGCACACTTATCTCGGGTTCCCAAACATGCTGCAGGCTTTCAGACTGCTCCTCTGCATGTTCTCCCCCATATGCCCTTGTCCTCATGCTTCTCTGCCCAAATGTCAGCTTTTTAGAAGAGACATCTTCCTAGTTTCCCCTGAGAGCCACTCTCTTCCTTTCTCAGTCCATCTTATACCACATACCTCTGGATCATGCCACTTCTCTCCATCTCCACTGCACCCTCCCTAGTCAAAAGTCCAAGAACCCCCCTACCTGATCTCCTTATGGCCACTGAGACCCTGCTAGAGTCTATGCTATACAGGACAGGCAGAGGGTGAGCCCAAACTGCACCCTGATTGTGAGGTTCTGTGCTCAAACGCTGCATCATCCCCTCTTCCACATTTTTCTCACGATAAAGATGATAAGGAAGGTTGGAAGGTTGAATGGACTCCTTTCTACCTTCCTCTCCCAGCACTAAGCTCAAGATACACGAGTCCTCTCTGAGTTCTCCTAAGTGCTCCAAACTCCTTCCAGCCACAGAGCCACTGCAAATGCTGTTCCCACTGTCTCGTGCTGTGCATCTGAGCAAAGGCACTAATTCTGGGGGACCCTTCCTTGACTTCACCAGGCCACTCTAACAGACTCTGTTCCCTTCCTTCCAGACACATTTCTCAGTTTGGAATGACACATGCATTACTGTGATTATCTGATTAGCAACTGTCTTCCTCATTAGACAGTAAGCTCCCTGGTAAGGGGGACCATGCCTGTTTTTGCTCATCCCTGCATCCTCAGTGCCTGGTACACAGCAGCCACTCAATAATTATTTGCTGAAGGAAAGAATGAATGAATGAATGAATAAAAGAATGAAAGTTCTTGGCTATGTTGTTCACATTTCTGTCAAAAGAACTACGACCCTAAAACAGGATTCACCAATTAGCCTGCTTCTCTCCCCCACTACTCTATGAACTTCTAAAACACAGGAACTCTCTTTTCAGCTCTATATTGCTAATGCCCAGCCACCAAAAATCCTTGTTCGAACAATGACAAAAGATATAAAGTCCTTTATAAGCAGTTCTGAATAAAAGAGTCTGGTATCCTACAAATTAATTCCAAATGAAATAGAGTGCTCCCCTTGGAAGACTGATTTTGCATTTTACTAGAGTCAGCAGTGGCTCAATGTGGTTGTCTCTGCGGAGAGGAACCTGACGTGGGGAGCGGGAGAGAGTTATTTTTTGTCACTGCAGTACTTTGATAAAAACAAAGGGGCAGGAGAAGAAAACGTAATTTTGGAGAAGACAGGGAAAAACCCAGGTTAATTACCCAATTCCCCACTATTCACTGGGGCTGGTGACCCACCAATCGCTCCCACTAACGAAAGGTTTGTCCTCTCAGTAATCTTGTCTAGTACAGAGACTGACTGATAGACAAGAACATGAATTTGAATCAGACTTCTTTTTACAATATAAAAATTGGACAGCATGGATGCCCTAATTAAGGGGCTGTATGTTTTCAAAATATCGCTTCTTTAAAAAAAAAAACATTGTTTGAACATTTTCTTCCTCAAAGATTGGCACCTGAGCTAACGACTGTTGCCAATCTTTTTCTTTCCCTGCTTTTTCTCCCCAAATCCCCCCAGGACATAGTTGTATATTTTAGTTGTGGGTCCTTCTAGTTGTGGCATGCGGGATGCCACCTCAGCATGGCCTGATGAGCAGTGCCATGTCCGCACCCAGGATCCGAACCAGCAAAACCCTGGGCCACCGAAGCAGAGCGTACAAATTTAACCACTAGGCCACAGGGCCGGCCCCTGTTTGAACATTTTATCACTAAGAAACCCCACAGCACTTCCATAGTCTTCAGTATACTGGGTCTCAATGAGCCACTTTAACCTCCAGAATATCTGCTCTGTTCCCTGGCAAAATTGGATAAAAATAAGAAAACTTACTATACTTAAACACATGTCTTTAATAATTTTGAAAACAAGCTTTGCTCCAAAAAGCTCAGCTCAGTGACTATCCAGTTATAACAGACTGTATTACGATACAATGGAACAACAAAAACGTCCTAACAGGAGAAAAGCACAGAAGACACACATCAAACTGAAGATTGCGGATCAAAGAGGAAGAGAATGGCCTATTTTTTACTTCAAATACTTCTGTATTGGCTGCATGTTTTAGACATAGCATGTCTTTATTTTGTATTTAGAAAGAAAATCAAAAAGGACTTTTATCAAAATGCACTTCACACAAAATTTAGTAATTAATAATTGGTAACATATTAGTAACACTTAGTAACATATTGGTGTCTTTAAACATTTCAATCTTTGTCTCATTCGTTCTCCAGCCCCTAAGCTTCCATTGAGGAACTAGTGCGGGGAAGCTGTGATGTGAGACACTGTGCCCGTGTCAGTCTCTTCCAGGAAAGCAGTTTGGCAAAGAGTTCACAAGGCCAAAGACCTGCTTTTAAGTCCCTGGTCACTGATGGTCACTCACTTAAGAGCCACGTGACTGGAGGCCACAAGCTCTGTGGGTCTCACTTCATTCATCTGTAAAACGGTGACATCAGCAATACATTACAGGGTTGTTGGAAGGATCAAACAAGCCATGGCACTTTATAGACCATGCACAACATCCTACACCTGTTGATACTGCAATGCTTCATTAGTGCTTTAGAATGAGTATGCTCTTCCCTACCAATTACCAGATCTATTCAGAAGGCCTACTCCAGCTTTCAAATGAATACACACATCTTGGCAGCCATCAAAGGGGAACTACTACTTGAAATATCAAGACGAGCATTTTACAACACGAGGCAAGAATCTCCAAAGACTCTAGAAGTAAACTTCATCTTCCACCTCTCTTCTGTCTCCCCCAAAGCCTCACCATGTCCCACTGAAAGGAGACAGCCTGGTAATTTCAAGCAAACAGGGATGACGTGTGTTTTACTCACATAAGATGCATGTCTGCTGAGAGGCACTGTTTCTCTGTCTAGAGCTACTCAACTGCCTAAAATGGGAAAAACCCGAAAGAAAAGGAACACCAGAAACCCTCTTGACAGTCATCAGAATACCAAATACATTCACAATTGGTCCTGACCAAATTTAAAAGAATATAATAAAATGAAAAATGCACGCTCTTATCCAGGGCAAAGGACACCATCACGTTGTTGCGAGAACAAGTGAACAAAGCGGACTGTAACCCTCAGACCAAACGGCAGATCAAACTGCTCTACACAGGACCATATATCACACGCTCTTGGGCAGTTCCAGTTTGCAAGGTCCACAGCTTGCAAAATGTAACATATACACATAACCGGCTTAATTCAATATATTTTAAAACATAAAAGTGAGTACTTTTGACACATACTCACAATAATGGTAACCTTCTATTTTGTGGAGAGGCAGGAGAACAAGTTGTGGAAAGCACGCCCACCGCCTCGGGTGCAGCCTGTGGAGCTCACCAAGGACTGCAGCCCCGGGGCGCCCTCCTCCTGGGCTCCTCCCTTCCCACCGGCCAGCCATCCGGAAGCACAGGTCTGTAACATGAACCCCTCTACTTTGTGCAGTCTTAAAGTGTGTTTTTTCCTACATTCAGTTTCTTACAGCAGGGTGTACCTGATACATCTAGTATTATTCAACTAACGTTTAAACATATTTTTTTCCCACAGTAGCTCCAATGAGAATATAAGTTGGGAGCTGTCACAGCAAATCTTTTGATACTTTTAAGACTACTTTGGCAGAAAAGAGCAAGGGCATACCAATTTATCCACATCCAACACAGAGATGAAAAGGAGCGCTTCTCCATGAAACAAGGACAAATGGGGAAACAAAAATCTACCACCATCAGATATGTTTAAGACAGACAGAGAGACGGGGGTGGAGGGGGCCAGATAGGAAGGCAGCCCGATGTAAAAGTCAAGTCCCAAGGGTATAAGGGCAGGGCCACCAGCCTTCCTCCGAGGAGGTCCTTTCATTTCTAACGCACTAGTTGTCAGACTCTTAAATCAGAGTGCAGGCTTACGAGACGGTCCTCAGGCAGATTCCAGAAAAACAAATTCAGAACTGATCTGAAGAACAGCCACCAATAAACCTGCAGACAAGCCCAAAGGGGAGGGGCCTGAGGATCGCACCAGCGGCCATCATGAGCATGTGGACACTCGTGGCAGGCACCGGGCTAACACTCCACACGCACGCTGTCATCTAACAATTCTCAAGGAAGCCAGAAAGAGAAAGTCTGGGAAGCTCTGCTCTGATCTGCTTCCAGCCCCAAACCATGCTTCTGCCTCTACTCCTCAGCTCCCCATCTGCAGGAGAGGGCAACCAGAGCACAGGCTGTTTCAAGGGGGGCAGAATGGAGGCACTGGTTGACAGCAGCTGGTTTCTCAGGTCTTGTGCTGAAAACCGGGTCATGACAGAGCAGCTTTCAAATAGTCAGAAAGTAGCCAGCTCATGAAAAGTCTACATTCTGAAAACGCCCCATCTAGGTTTATGACAGATTCT
Source organism: Equus asinus (assembly GCF_041296235.1). Taxonomy (NCBI): domain Eukaryota; kingdom Metazoa; phylum Chordata; class Mammalia; order Perissodactyla; family Equidae; genus Equus; species Equus asinus. The sequence continues at coordinate 46,705,885 of NC_091817.1, read as the reverse complement.
ACAATTTCTGGCCCTTGAAACAAATACCACGAACACACCCCACACGCTACCTTTATTTCGTGACAGAAATGGTCACAGAAAGACCTTTTGGGAGATCACTTCAACAAACAGGAAAACTGCGGTCCAAGCACATGTGAGTCTTTGGAAATGAACATCTACACTGCTGAAGTAGCACTAAAGTGACAAATGACAGTAATCCAATGGCCCAAGGCCAGTAAATTCCAGTGCAAAACGATTTATCTGTTTCATGCCACAGGGATTCTTGCATGTGCGGCAGTAAACAGAAATGTAACAGCCTAACTACAAATTCAAAAGCCAGCTCTTCCTACTACTTTCCATGCTTTAGTATATAATGAGTAAGAAGTGTTCTCAGCAACCACCTTTAATGCGCCACTTGAAAAACCAGATCCATCAATATCAAGTACTTACATGTCTGAAATTCGTAAAAACACAAAAACAAACAAAAAATAACCTTGATGTAACTAATTCAAGCAGAGACGATATGACTTTTCTCAATTATTTGAATACTAAATTCGGAGAACAGCACAAAGTAAATGTGCCACTAGGCTTGGCATTGAATAATCATTAAGCTTTGTAATCCTTCTCTCCTTTAAGTTTTCCTATGTGAACTACTATTTAAATCACGTCAGTTCCACATTAAAAAAGCCCTGGAATATATGTCCTAACTTCTGCTCCAGAGAGGAATTTCGAATGAGGTGGGTCACTTGTTATTCACTGTGATTTCAGTACTGTGGCCCCAACGAGATGGGCTCCAGAACCCGAGGGCGAGGCCTGGATGTGGCTCCTCCCGCACTGTCGGTCCCCAGAACCACCGAGGCAACCAACAACTCACAAGCGTTCAACACCACATCAAGTCTTAGGACACGTTTCAATATTTTGCTGTCACTATGCAAAAGAAAACTGGTATCTCCAAATATCCTGTATTTCAAACAATTTTATTTACTTCAGCTGCTCACTGCCTGAGACTCGAATAAAAATCTCTTTCGAAAATTACTAACACAGCTGTCAGTGATAAAGATCTTCAACGATACGGTAACACTCCGCCATATGCTGTAAACTGGATCCCAGGAATCCCAGTGTGAAGTGTGGGGCCCGCTCCTGTGGGGCAACGAGAAGACTGCGGCCAGCCTGCCGCAGGGACCAGGACAGAGCAGCACAGTGCAGCCCCAACAGCGGGCAGGAAGCGTTAGTGAAGGGATTTCACTATAGGCGACTTCAAGGAGCACAAAAATTTCTTCTGGTTTAAGGCAGAACTGCTCAGTTCAAATTAATTACCCCAAATCACTTAATCAGGTCCTCTGCGACAACAAATATTCATAAATCAGAGAAGTACTTACACTTCAATTGTCTAAGTTCATCACCTGTATTTGTTAAAAGGCTGAAAGCTATCTGCATTAGAAAAGTTTCTGAGTTTTGCAGTGTTTCACTTCAATCCAGGAAACAGGGTTCAACCAAAAATATGGGAATAAGATATAATCTACATAAACTCTTAAAATTGTAACCTTAATCCAACTTTTAAAAAGGACTCTTACTGTTATTTTGTGGTTGTCAACCCCAACAGTAAACAAGTCACAGGCATACCACGGTGCTGAGCACACGGTAAGCGCTCAATGAGGTTTTGCTGAATTAATGAATGAATGGCCATTAACGTGGCAGGACCGAGGATGGCAAGTAACTGAATAAAACAAACGTATTAAAACGCTCAGCCTAACTCAAGCAGGACACAATCACTAAATCCTGTCACGTATGATTTCATTACTGTTTCATCACTATTCTTTCACAAAGAAAATTCTAAGAAATCAAACTATTTCCTTTGCTACCTTCTCCATGGCAGAACATAAAAGCACTTAAATCACACTTTAAAAGAATAAAAGCAAAGTGTCGATAACATTCACATTCGGCTAACTTTCGCCACTCCAATTTTCTAAAGACGTATATAGGCAATACTGTTGTATAAAACATAAATACCTGGACAACGAATGCATATGAAGTTACAACTAAGTTTACATATTATCACCACTAATTAACATTTCAATCAATTGTGCATTGTGATTGGTGCTTATAATAACGGAAGTGAATTATGCCTAAACACACTTTCTTCATTTCAAAATCACCATGAATATTATATTGCACATTAGTTCACAATGAACCTTGTCCCTGTTTGCACTAATTTTAACACTAAGCTATTTACATTAATATTTAAGTTGAGAAAAAAGCAAATACCAAATCTCTTACCAAAAAAAATCTTTGAATTACACCTTTGTAAAAATCACTCAACTAAGCCCCTTTTTCGTGCCAAGAACTATACGAAACACAGAAGCAGGCGGACAACAAAAAGTTAAAGAGGGAGAGTTCCAGCGCAAACTAAAATACTAAAAATTTAACAGAACTGCTGTTTCCTGTAAGATCGAATTTTTTTTTAAAGTTTTCGCGTTTTAAACCCCACAACAAGCATTAATTACAACAGTTATTAAAAATCGACTTCACTTCCAAAAGAGCAACAAAAAACCAATAGCTTACAAAGGGTTAGGGTTTACTGGCCACGAGTTTTCCGAATAGTTACTTTGTTTCATCTTCCCGTATTTAATACAAAAGCACACTGAGATGGTACAGAAGTGTGCAACAATTTCCAGCGATTCGATGTCAACAAATCAGCAGTCTCCAGCCAGCCTGACAAATACCACCACACGCCGATTTTCATCCAGAGTAACTGTAACCGGGGAGGGAGAGGGGAGCCAACAAATAGCTCAACTCCCCGCTCCCTAAAAGCGAAAGGTGCGTTTGACTCTTCCTTTCCCACGACGGGATGGCGATAAACGGCCCCCAAACTTTAGATGCTGTTCTGACATAGGGTGCGTTCGTGTCGGCCAGGCTGAGACGGATTCGTGCAAAAGATCGCACTCCAGTGCAAGTCAAAGTACAGCCCTGGAGACTCATTTCGAGTTTTCTTTGCAACAGTAACCTAAGGCTGCCCCTGAGCGATTTGGGGCTAAAAACCAGAGACCCAGCCGGCCCCCCGCGCTCCATCAAGCTGAGAAAGCAGCCTTGGCGGGGGGGGGCAGGGGGAAACGGGGCACCCCCAAATCCCGGCGACTCGCCCCGGGCGGGGGACGCGGGGCCCCGGGCGCGTGGAAACCTCTGCCACCCCGGGGGTCTTCCGAAGCCCCCCGGCCTCCGCTCCGGGGCGCCCGGGGCCCCGCGTCCCCCGCCGGCGGGCGCGCTCCCGCCCGAAGGTTAACCCCTTCGCGCCCCCGCGCCCTCTCGCGCGGGCCCGGCGCCCCCTCGGCCGCGCCGCCCCGAGGCGGGCCCAGGAGCCGGGGGGCGGCGGGCGGCCACGGCGGAGGCGGCGGCGGCTCGGGCCTAGTCCCGGGCAGCGTGTCCCGGCGCCCTCCCCCACTCCCACACGCCCGCGCCGGGCCAGGGAGCGCCCGCCGCCCGCCCGCCCGCGGCTCGGGGCCCCTTCCCGCCGAGGGCGCGGGCCGCCGGCTACCTGCGGGCTGCGGAGGGCCATGGCGGCCCGTTTCAATGAGCCTCGGCGCTCGTCCGACTCCTCACGCTGCTTCCCCCGCCGCCGCCATCTTCTCGCCCGCACATACACACTCGCATCGGCCGCCGCGCCTGCGCACTGGCCGCGCGCCGCAGGGCGCGGGGAGGCCGGGCGCGCCGGGCGCGCGCTGCGCATGCGCGGCCGACAGGTGGGCGTGCGCGGCTGGAGGCAGCCCCGGGTGGACTCGGAGCCCGCGCCCCTAGGCCGGGTGCGGGCCCGCCCGCTGCGAACCCGGAGCCCGCGGGCCCGGCGGCGGTGCCGGCAGGGGAAAGGGCAGGGGATGGAGATGATAACGCCAAAGCGCCCAGCCTTCCCGGGCTTCTCACATGCTGGGAGGCCATCTGGGTGCCGGGCCGCACTCAGGACGTCCCGAGCCCGGGGCAGCGGCCGGAGGTCGGCCCTGGGCCCCCGAACCCCAGGATCTCCCTGGACCGGGGTCTCCAAAGTGAACGCTGAAGATCGTGGGGGAGTCCCCTGGTTGATGGAGGTCACATCCGTCCTCATTCATTTATTCACTCTTCATTCATTCCGCAAACGTTGTCTGACCGCCTGCTTTGTGCCGCGCCTTTTGCTGGGCATTGGAGAATATTCAGATCAGTAAATAAACGCACACGTCAGGCGCTTAAAGAGTAAGCGCTCCATAAGTGTTACACACATGCATGCGTGTGTACAGACGGACCAGCTTTGGGTCATAGGTTCAGGAAACAGTGAGCCCCTCCCTGACCACGCAGTTTTCCATCTGGTTTGGCCCCGTTTCTAGCTGAGTGATTTCAAGCAGGTGACTTCCCTTCCCTAAGCCTTGGTTTCCTCAACTCTGGATGAGATTAATAAAATGTCTTAACTCATGAGAGTTTTTTGAGAATCAAATTAGACGAGTATGGACGCACTGACCAAGAGAGCCAGCCTTCGATAAAAATTAGCTACTATGATTATTTTTCATAACCGTTATCACTGGTTTCACTTATTCAACCAACAGCCTGCGGTCACCAGACCCTGTGCCTAGCAGCAGAGAGCCACAGGGCGATCCATGCCCACATTCCACAGGACGAGGGCCTGGTCTTTTCAAATATGGGGTGCCATGAAAAATGTAAGTGGCGGGGGGGATAGTGCTTAAATAAAAGAACTAAAATGACGTGACCAAATACAATGTGTGAATCTTGATTGGATCCTCGTGTGTTTTTTAAGCTGGTAAATGTTTTTTGACAGCTGGAGAAATTTGAGTATGGCTTGGATATAGATGATTTTAGTGAATTATTGGTAATTTCATAGTGTAATGATGATATTGTACTCGCGTAAGAGGTTGATCTTATTGTTAGGATATGCATCTGAAGAATTTAGGGGTCAATGTCATAATGCCTGGGAGTTATTTTTTAATGGTTCAACAACAAATAAAAGCATAAAAAGACACAAAAATATCCATCGAGAGAAACCAAATAAGGTAAAATATTAACAATTCTTAGATCTGATTAGAACTATCAGCTTTTATGTATCTTTGAAAATTTTTATAACAAAAAGCTAGGGTAGCAGAATATAATATTGTACCCATGCTATGGTTACAAATGACAGGAAAATTGTATCTGCACATGGATAAAGGCTGGAAGGGAAATGAAAACCCATTGGTGAGTTATGGTGGTTGATGTCTGATTTTTATCATAACAGTGCTTGAATAAAAAATAAAAATTATGGTAAATAAGACCCGGCGCTGATTTTCAAGTCACTCACAAAGATATTAACACATGATTTCGAAACAAGGAGATAAATGTCAAAAGGAAAAGATGAACTGGCACTGTGGGCCCTGCAGTGTTTAGCAGGCCCTGGAACGTGCAAGGAGTCTAGGGGCAGTGGAGGAACCCGGAGCCGAGACGTCCCCGAATGAAAATCCTGACTCCCCACTCGCTGGTTGTGTGAACTTCAGCAGATTCTCTTAACCTTCCTTTGAATCTTTTGATAAAGGAGGTGTGGTAGGCAGAATAATGCCACCCCCACCAGCCCCAAAATGTCTACATCCTCATCCCTGGAACCTATGAATATGTGACTTTACAAGGCAAAAGGGACTTTGCAGATGTGATTAAGTTGAGGACTTTGGCATGAAGAGATTATTCTGGATTATCAGAGTGGGCCCATGTCATCACAAGGATCCTAATAAGGGAAAAGAAGGAGGAGACCAGAGAGTCAGATAAACAAGGAGATGTGATAAGAAGCAGGGCAGAGAGAGAAGGAGACAGAGAGGTTGATAGCAAGACACTGTGCTGCTGGCTTTGAAGATGGAGGGAGGGGCCCTGAGCCAAGGAAACACATTCTCCCCTGGAGCCTCCAGAAGGAAGATAGCCTTGCCTAGACCTTAATTCTAGCCCAGGGAATCTTCTGACCTACAGAACTAAAACAACCATTTGTAAACCAGTAAATTTGTGGTCATTTATACAGCAGCAACAGGAAATTAACACGGGGAAATAATACCACCTACTTTGCAAGCGTGTTGCCAGGAGGAAATGAAGTAAGCAGTCTAGCACGTGGAATATGGTGCCTGGCACTTTTTAACTACCACTCAACAAACGGTAAAGGGCTTTTTATTGTATCCCGGGGAAGGTGTAAGTTTTCTCCGAACAAGTAACATTTGAGCTGTCTTGATAAGTATGTCTTGAGAGGGGGTCCATGTTACCCGAGAAGCCAATGGATACATAGTCTCACAAGCAAATTTAATTTCTGAGCCCAATGGGGCAGAGCATTTCAATTAGGCCTGTCCTACCTGGAAAATTCTTTTCTGGAATTCTGATAGTATAGAAGAGTGCCACTAGCTGTGTGACCTTGGGCAGGTACCTAACCTCTCTGGACTTCAGTTTCATCTGTAAAATGGGAGAAATAATACCTCACAGAGATGTAGCAACATGAATATAATAACAAGATAACACATAAATTCCTTAGTAAGATGTACAGCATACAGCAAGAGCTCAATAAATGGTGGAAAGTATCAGCATTATTCCCAGACTCCTTGGAAAGGAAGGTGATATTTGCACAGGGAGAGCTCAGTGCATTTGACAGAATTTATTGCTGCTGATAAAATTCAAGCTTTCAAACAAAAATTAGAATTTTAGGAAACTCGTATTCCCCATTGTGAGCTGGACAGCTTCCCAACACTTAAAGACTTTTCTGGTGAGATTGGTGATAATAGTAACAAATGAGGGGGTTTTAAAAAAAATAATGAATAATGGAATGTTTCAACGTTTGGAAATTCTGCATAACTCAGTAAATCAATATTTTCCAAATGACCCAGTTGGGATGTTATAAAATTAGGCATGAGTAAGAGAGTCGCTCAAAGTACGAGAGAGCAATGGATTTTAATCTAACACAGGACAGAAAGTTCATTGATAGGATTTCACATTCCACTTTCCAATGTTCCTGTAAGAAATTTTGCTTTTGGCAGAGCAACAAAGAAAAATATCAACAATTATCTGAAAAGGCCATTCCTTTTGAGGAATATACTTTTCAGGAAAATACTCCTGCCGCCCGTTCCCAGCTCCATTATGCAGGCGAGACGAGATTTTCTTCATGTGCTTCAGTCGAAGCAACATATCACAACCGACTGAATTCAGTGGCAGATATGAGAACGGAGTTGTTTTCCTATTGAGCCAGACATTAAGGGGCATTACAAAAATACAAAACAATGCCAATCTTCTTTTTCATTTTAGAAAATCATTATTTTTCCTTAAAAAAACACATTATTTTTATGTTGATATACAATGAGTTTAGGATTAAGTTGTCATACATATTTTTAAATGTCTCAGTTTTCACTCCTAACCGGTAAATAGCAACGGATATAATTCACAAAAACAAAAGCTTTTGGGCGTCAGCAATTATTTTGAAGAATGTCAAGAGACCTGAGACCAAAAAGTCTGAGAATGATAGCTCTGGGCACCAGGCAGCTCCGTGTTCACTTTGCATGTGCCTGCCATCTGCCTAGAACGTTCTTTCCCTTGCTCACTCAGGTCTCTAATGGCCATCTCCTCTGAAAGGTCTTCGCTGAGCCCTCTGTCCAGCAGAACCGCCCCACCGTCGTCCCTGCTGATCGCCTGCTTGATTCCCTCCACAGCACTTATCACCAGCTGACTGTTGACAGTGTGCTTCTTCCTTGCGTGACTCATCTGTCTCCTCCACTGGACTCTAAGCTCCAGGCGGCCAGGTGCTTGGTCTTGTTCCATATGTCTCTGGCACAGCTCCAGACATTTGGCAGCCACTCAATAAATATTTCTTGAATGAAGGAACAAATAACCAGTCATTTCTTCTCTCACAGCTCTGGAGGCCAGAATTCTGAGATGGAGGTGTCGGCAGGGTCCGTTCCTTCCAGAAGCTCTGAGGGAGCATCTATCCCATGCCCCTCTCCAGCTTCTGGCCCTGCAGGCAATCCTTGGTGTTCCTCGGCTTGTAGCTTCATCACTCCGATCTCTGCCTCCGTGGTCACCTGGGCTTCTGCCCTATGTGTCTCTGTCCCTGTGTCACTTAATAAAACCAACACAGAGGGTTTTTCATCCAGAGCCGAGTCAATTCTCAGGTTGTCTACTTGAGCCCTTAATTATGCCTTGCTCTGTGGGACATGCTATCTGAAATCTGTTTATCTTTAAACATGAACATCAAACTCAGCCCAGCAACCCGCTGGAGGATGGAAGGGAGCAGACGACGGACGCAGGCTGCTGCCTCTCAGCTCGCTCTCGGAGACGCATCCACTCTCTGGATGGCACGCTGGCTTGGCTGTTCGTCCTTTGATTTCTTCTCCATCTCTTCCTCTCTTATCTTTGGTAGCAGAACTCATATAGTCAAAGTCTCTTCTTAAGGAGAATATCCATACAGGTCCTCACTTCCACATTGTAATCATTTCCTTGTCTCTGCCCTCCCCAGGGAATGGCACTGTCCCCAGACAACACGGTATCATGCAGACACCACCCTCTTGAAGGACCTTGGCTGGGGAAAAACTGCTGAAGAGGGGGAGTAAAGAGAAGGGAAGGAGCACCCTGGTCTGCACTGCATCCTTCATCCCGACCCCAAGTCGCTCCAAGACTAATTTTCTGTAACTGGGTTCCTACAAAATACGGAGAGTGCTGTGTCATGCCCACCTCGTCGGGTGGATTCCCGGATCACCCAGGATGATGAATGTGACTGCAACTTAAATCACATAAAATGATCCGTTACTGCCACGCGTTCGCGTTATTAACGAGTTCAAGTGGCGACATTGCTTTTTAATGCCCTTTCATTTTTCTTGATCCAGTCACCCCGACAAACCCTTCCCTTCCCCATCCATCCAACAATCTCTTATTTTTCATTGATTTTCATCTAACTTAGGTTTTTCCTTTCTGCCAGACAGACAGCATGAGGGGAAAAAAAGCATTCTTCCCATTTCCTTTAGCCCACAAAATAAGTATTTTTTCGAAGCTAAAGCCAAGATTAATTATTATGACAAAATCAAGAGATTTTGAAGAAAAAAAATCTGTGACCCCAGAACGCTGCCACAAACACTATGATTGATTTTTCCCCCTGAGCTCGTTGTTAGGATGTCATGGGCCTCTACAAAGCAGACTTTGGAGTCCCGGAGGCCCGAGCTCGGCTCCCCCTACCCCACTCAGCAGCGGGTGGAGGGGGCGAGTCCACTGCGGGAGCCTCGGTTTCCTTGTCCGATGCCTTTCTCACAGGGTCGCGGTGGGGACTAAAGGAGATCATACACACTATCTGGAGTAGAGTAAGCTGAGGAACGAAGAGAAGTCAGCCGAGGCGACCTGAGAAGCTGATACCAACCAACCCTCCGAGGGGTGCGGTGGGCGTGAGGGAGTGGAGAGGAGTGAGTCCAGGAGAGACTAGAGGAGCCCACCCGGTGCCTCTAAGCACAGGGCCAGACGAGCAGCCAAGTCTCAGGGGAGGGAGGGAGGGAGTCTCGGCGGAGATGTTGGAGAAACCGGCAGGTCGTATACTAACATCTATCGTTTACTGAGGGCTGTGCACTGGGCACTTCGTTAAATCCTTTATATGTGTCAGCCAATCGTTTATTCGTGTATTTGTTCATTTGACAAAAACGTATTAAGCCCCTCTGCACGCAAGCGTTAATCTAGGTGCTGGAGATACAAGGGTAAGTCCAACAAAATGTATACACAGAATGTGTCGGTCTGCGGACGGTGCACGCAGATGCACACATTCTCAGCTGACGTTGTCCAACATGTGCGTTGTTTCCACACTTCACCATCACTGATGACTCTGCCATGAAATGCGTGTGGCTTAACTTGTCTTCTCCTGACTTTATCTTTGATTATTATTTTTTTTTTTTTGAGAAAGATTGGCCCTGAGCTAACTACTGCCAATCCTCATCTTTTTGCTGAGGAGGACTGGCCCTGAGCTCACATCCATGCCCATCTTCTTCCACTTTATGTGTGGGACACCTACCACAGCATGGCTTGACAAGTGGTGCCATGTCCGCCCCTGGGATCCGAACTGGCGAACCCCCAGCCGCCGAGAAGCAGAACGTGTGCACTTAACCGCTGCACCACCGGGCCGGCCCCTATTTTTGATTATTAAGTAACCAAATAAGCAATGACTTGGTGGCCCGTGAGCACATTTTAGGTGGGGGATGACCCAAGGTTTTCCTGACAGCTGTGAGTCCTCATAAAGGAGGCCACTTCCTGCCCAGGGCCCTGAGCAGGAGACGGCTTGTTTCGCCCCGTTGCACACTGGTGAGCAAAAGCCACGAGATTTCCTGGTTCTGCTCCAACAGCATGATTGTGCTCTGGGTGGGGGGGGGGGGGGGGGCCACGCACACCTTGCTTTCCACAGGAGCCTCGACACGAGGCATAATCCCTGACACATGGTGAGTGCTCCATCAATACTTGATGAATTAATGAAGAACGGGGGCCCCAGAGAACATTCGAATGGTAGCGAGGTGCAACAGCTTCAAGCCTTCGAAACCCATCCTCACGTTTTTCTCCTGAGATTTGCTTTCTCCCAGTGCAGGACAAACTAGATTTTTCAACCTTGACAAGGTGACCCAGCTAGTTAGAGACAGAAAGATTAGCCCCTCACACCTTGCCCGGATGATGGCAATACCCTACTAACACAATATCCTACTCCTCCACCCTTGTCTCTTTCACACAGCAGCCAGAGAGATCCTGTTAAAACTCAAATTTGATCCTGTCCCTCCTGTGCTCAGAACCCTCCACGGGCTCCATTGCCCTGAGTAGAAGTCCATGTTATGACCTCTCAGGCCCTCCGTGATCTTGTCCAGCCTCCCCTCATCTCCTACTCCTCTCCTCCCTGCTCTCTGTGCTCCTGCACGCTGGCCTCCTTGCTGTTCCTCAAACAGGCCAGGATGTTCCTGCCCCAGGACATTTGCACTTGCGGGTCCCTCTGCCTGGAATGTCCTCCCCACATGGCCAAGGCCGCTCCTCCACTTTCTCCAGGGTCACCCTCTCACGAGGACTTCCCTGGCTGTCCTGGATAAAATGGGAACATCCTCCCCGACACTGTTTATCCTCTTCTTTGTTTCCTTTTTTCTCCTTAGAACTTATCACTGATGTGCCACACATTTAATTTATTTCCTTTAATGTCTGTCTTGCTCCCTAAAATGGAAGCACCAGGAAAGCAGAGATGTTTATCTGTTCACTATAGTATCCTCAGAGCGTGGAACAGCATCTGTCACATAAGTGCTCCACAAAATGCACTGAATTAATTAAGGAGTTAATTAACGGACCAGACTGAGGGTCTCCAGAGAGCCAGGACAGGTCACTTCTTTATCTGAGGGCTTCTCTAGTGACACATCGAGGATGGAGCCACATCTCTAAGATTGTTTTACCTCTGACAACCATTACTTGCAAACATCAAGATTTTGACTACTCTTCCATTGGTTCCAAAACATTCTTTTTTTTTTTTTTTTTTAATGTTCTCTAGAGCATGCTAGCCTGTAGCTGCACCTTCTCAAAGGCACCGTGGAGATTTCTTCCTGAGTTAACAGCCCGGAGCCATCTCTTTGACAAAATCTCTGCGCGTGGGCCCGGGCACAGGTGTTTTGTGAACGCCCCCCCCCCCCCCAGCTGTTCTAACATGCAGCCCAGAAAGAGAGCCACAGCCTGTGCTCTCCGGCCTCGCCATACCCTCTCCGGCTTGCCATCCTCTAGAGGCAACGTGATCTCTCACAGCTCCATAGCTTATCAGTGCCCTTCCCTCTGTCTACCACACCCTTCCCTATTCCCTCCAGTCTAGCCTGGCAAACTCCTATTTACACATCTTGCATTACTGGAGACCACACAAGCTTTGGATTTGGATGGACTTGGTCACAATCCCTACCGCTTGTTAGCTGTGTGGACCTGGGGGAAACACTTGGCTTTCTGGGGGCCTCGGTGTCTCCATCCATGGCGCTCGTGCCAGTAGGCATCATGTGGGGCTGTGGGTGAGGGGAAACAGGTTATGCACATCCAGCAATTAGGTGGAGTGCTGGGTGCTCAGCGAGAACTCACCAAACACAAGATGTTTTTATTAGTATTATTAGTTTTTGTTATTGTTGTAGTCACAGCAGTAACAGTAGTAATAGTCTGTAGTAGCAGAAGAAATGTGCTGGTCTGCCCCGTACCCCACTCCCACTCCAGGGTAATCTTGCTCCTTCCAGGGCCGGCGCCCGTGCTCCTCCCCCGGGGACAGGCCTGGGGCTGGACTCAGCTGACTGGGGGGTGATTCTCAACAGCTGGGCTCCGTGCTCCGCTCCTGGGGGGCACCCGACCCGGCCGGTCACTCAGTCTCCTCCCAGGATGCAGCCGAGCCACTGAGCAAGATGGGCACCGGGATGGGCCACTGCTCATTGCTGGGGCCTCTGGGGACACTCTGTGGTCACATGAGAGGACCTGCTTTAGAAGAAGCCAAGCGGATGCCAGCAGAGGTGAAAGGTGGAGAGAGGGAGGGAGAGAGAGACAGAGAGAGAGGAAGGGAGGGAGGTAGAGAGAGATGGGGGGGGTGATGGAGGGAGGAAGAGAGAGACAGAGGGAAAGAGAGAGAGAGGGGGTGATGGAGGGAGGAAGAGGGAGATAGAGAGAAAGACAGAGACCCAGAGACTGAGGGAGACGGAGACAGAGGCGGAGAGAGACCTGATGATGTTCCCCGGTCCCCGGGACACCGCCAGCCTGAGACTAGAGATAACTCCGATTTCCACATGGACTGAGACACCCACCTCTCTCTCCCCTCTTTAAACTTTGCCACTTTGCATTGGGATTTTGTCACTTGCAACCTTATGAGGGTCATAAATACCTTATTGTGTTATTGTTGTGCAAGTATCCTTTCAAAAAGTGAAAACCATGACCTCGGGTAAATGTATGGAGAGCCTCAGTCGGAGGCTCCCTTGGCTGGTTAAGGAGGGAGGCAGCAGGAGGGGAAGCGGGCTCGGGGGAGGCTGCTGGAGGCCGCTGCGTAGGGAGTGGAAGGGAGACCGCTGGCACAGGACTGGAAAGCCCGACACAAGGGGAATGCCCTGCACGGCGAGACAGTGGTAACATTCGGGGCCGTCTTCTCCTCCACACGTAAATCATCTTCCTCTCCATGGGACAGACATCATTTGTGACTCACGACTACTCTGCAAGTTAGCATCTAACTTCACAAGGTGTAGGCCCTAACAGTAAGTAAGAAGTCAAACAAAATGACCATTCCCTCGAGAGGCAAACTGCGGGCCAAGAAGGCCCACTGCTTGTTCATGTAAATAAAGTTTTATCAGAACACAGTCACGCCCATGTGTGTACATTGCGTCTGTGGCCACTTTCCTGCTACAACTGCGGAGTTTAGGAGCTGCAACAGAGACCCTCTGGCCCACACAGTCTAAAATCTTTACGATCTGCCCCTTCCGGTAAAAGCCTCCTGACCTTTGCCCTAGAGCTGTGGTTCCTAACATGTGGTCGCGGGACCAGCAGCCGCCCCTGGGAATTGTTAGAAATGTAAACACTCGGGATCCACCTGAGTTCAGAGCTGCTGAACAAGAAAGTGCAGGAGCAGGCCTTCCAAGGTGGTCCTGGTGCCTTTCAGAGGTCGATGGTCCTCCAGCAGCCTTGAGGCCTCTGCTCTAGTAGTCTGGGATGACATCTGAAGGGCATTGAGCGTCCCAAGGTCAGCATAATTTTTCTTTATATGGCACGTGAGGAAAAATGTTGGGAGGTGAGATTGGGGAGCTGGGCAGATGGCAGATTGTGTCAAGGCAGGAAGTTAAGCTATTATCCTGCCATCAAAAGCTTTTGGCACAGGAATAGTGACCAGACTTTCACTTTAGAAAGACATCTCAGGCATCGGCATGTAAACCAGTGGGGATGGGAAGGTGGTGAAGTTGGAGGAGCGCAAGAGATAGGAGGATGTGTGGCTAGTTAAGAGGCTGTAACTGAATCCCAGGCTCAAGACACAGTGTGAGCTCCTGGATACAGCCATGCCTGAAGCTAGAAATAATTCATAGACTTCCCAATTAAGCCATCCTGAGTAGGATGCTGCAGAGGAGCTGGGTCACAGGCAAAAGAAGCGAAAGGTATTCAGATAATGGGATTCGTCAACTGATATGAAAGGTGAGAGACAGGTGAAGTTATCCTAATGCCATATTTCTGATTTTTTGGACTGGGTACCTGGGGCAGTCCCGGAGGAGCTGTTTACACATAGAGCCTCTCTGGTGGCTGTCCACCTGATGGGAGAGAGAAAGACAAGCCAAGGGAAGGCCAGAGCTCCTCTGGGGCATAGTATACACGTCTTGTCTTTCTCTTCCTTTCCATTCACGATCCTTTGAGAACGCCACAGCAGAGGTTGAGAACACGTCTCTACTGGCAGCATAGCCTGGTGGTTGAGACCGCCTCGCTCCTGAGTTAGAAGCTCCTAGGCTTAGATTCTAGCTCTGTCCCCTCAACAAGCCATTTGAATCTTTCTCGGTCTCTGTTTTTTCACCTGTGATCTTGTGATCACAAGATGGACCTCCAGCACGGCAGCGAGGGGCGCATCTTGAGACATCCAACGCGAAGCGCTTTTCACGCCGGTGGGTCCGTGGTAAGTGTTTCATAAGGGGTGGATGTTATGATGATCATTCTGGGACCTCCAAACAGACAGACATTTTTTGACTAACTGGCTTGTGACATGGATTGTTTCTTTCCAATTTAAGATGCTTTCTTTTAATGGAAGTTTAAAAGAATAACAAAAGTGTAATTACCCTGTGATAGATTGTTACTATGCTGTGCTCGCTCTACAATTACAGTGATTTGCATAGAAGATAGTGTTGCTGCTGTCAGCACGGTTGATACATTGCTTATACGGTAATTTTGAGCTTAACTCCATGGGCAGATTCTGGGGATGGAGGCCCCCCAGGAAAGGGAGAGGGCACCCCGCCACCTGTCATTGCTGTCCCACCGGTACCGCGATTGCAGGTAAGTCAGATGAAGGGTCAGGCAGGAGAACGAGGCTCCAGGCCTCTTGAAAAAATTCTGTTTGCTTTAATTCTATCCAATTAACAAGGCAACACAAGCTCGATGTCCAAAGAAGGTAAAGCAAAGAGGAAAGAAGAAAACACTCTTCAAAGACAAACACTGTTGGCTTCTTCTGAGTCTTTTTTTTTTTTAAATATATTTTTAACATAGCGGTGAGAATTTCACTTAGTTCAATGACACATATGAAACACCCAGGATGGTGCCTGACACTTAGTTACGGCTCAAGAAACAAGAGTGTTACTGTTATTATTACTGGATACCTGATTTTGTATTCTCGTGTTGCCCATGACACTTATGGAAGTATTCTTCTATTTTATTAAAAAGAAAAAACTCATGGGGCTGGCCCGGTGGCATAGTGGTTAAGCTCGCATGTTCTGCTTTGGTGGCCCAGGGTTTGTGGGTTCGCATCTCGGGTGGAGACCTATACACCACTCATGAAACCACAGTATGTTGGTGTCCCATGTAAAAGAGAGGAAGATTGGCAACAGATGTTAGCTCAGGGCCAGTCTTCCTCACCAAAAAAACTAATGTGGAACCATTAAAACTTTCCAACTCATTATTAAAAAAAAACAAAAAACTCATAAACACTATTTTAAGTGATTGTATGGTATTCTGTCCTGTGCACATTTCATGTATAAAAATTGTTTCTAATTGTCCCCTCTTAGGAATATTAATGAACATATTTATGCATAAGGTCTTCTCTGCATCTCAGGTGATCACATTGTATTAGAGTTCTCCAGTGAAACACAACCAACAGGAGACGTTAGATAGATGATAGATAGACAGACAGACAGACAGAGAGATTATAGGTAGATAATAGATAGACGTAGATACATAGATCTATGGAGATTTATTATGAGGGACTGGCTCACGTGCTTACGGAGGCTGGGAAGTTCCACGATCTGCATCTGGAGGCTGGAGACCCAGGAGAGCCGATGGGGTCATTCCAGTCTAAAAGCAGGAGAAGACAAATGTCCCAGCTTGAAAACAGTGAGGCAGAGAGCAAATTCTCCCTCCTCCCAGCTTGTGTTCTATTCAGGCCTCCACCGGATTGGATGGGGCCCAGCCCTATTGGGGAGCATCATCTGCTGTTCTCAGGCTATGGATTCAAGTGTTAATCATTCAGAAACACCTTCACAGAAACACCCAGAATAATGTTCATCCAGATACCTGGGCACCCCATGGTCCAGTCATCTTGACACATAAAATTAACCACCACACTCAGGCCTTTTTGCACTCACGTCCAGTTATAAGTCTGAGGATTCTACAAAGATCTTCTATGAAAATCTGGTTGGAAAGGTGTCACGGATACAGGACTCAACATCTGCCCAACTGTGGGGAAATGGGCACTCTGGTGGAAGTACGCACTTGTATCACCTTTCTCCTAGGAGTTTGACAATGGATTTCCAAAAGCATTTTCACAAAATAGTCTGGATGATACTCTTTTCGTTACCAGTAACAGAAATTCATCTGTAGCATTAGGAAAAAAAAATTACTGTTTGTTGGAACTGGAAGTCTAGGGTTTCAGGCATGGCTGGATCTAGGGTTCAAATGATGCCATTAGGGCTCCGTGTTGCTTTCTCCATCTCCCATCCTTGCTTTCCTTTGGGTTGGCTCCATTCTTAGGCCAGCTCTTTTCCCCTGGTGATAAGGTAGTACCAGAAGCTCCCTAATTGCATCCTTTTCTTAGCACGCCCAGTGGAACCAGCATTTCTTTTCACCAACTGTACAAACAAAAGACCCAGAACACAGGCTCACTTGCATGGTCCTGGGTCATGTCTCCATGCCGACACCAGTGACTCCTGCCAGGAGGATGTTGATTCTTTCATTGCCCGGGCTTGCATCCATGGAGTGAGTGCAGTTCTGACCGACAGCAGCAGTGCAGGCTCTGCCTCCAAAGGCCAGGGAAATGGATGCTGAGTCAGCAAAAGCAACAAAGGTCCACCCCCCCTGCCCTGCTGGGCGCTCCATCTAGGAAAGCAGTGCGCGCACACGGGGGTTCGTTGTATAACTGTTTACGGCATCAAACAATGGGAACGGCCCACATCTCAACAACAGGGAAAAGATGTGTAAATTGTGATATATCCATATCACGGGGGACTAGGAAACTATTGAAAATTATCTTGTAGAAAAACATTTCTTGACATAAGGAAAATGTCACCTAACTAGCCACTGGTTTTGGGATTAGACAGACCTACGTTTGGATCTTGGCTCTGCCACTTCCTGGCTGTGTAAGGGACCCGGGGCCAGTCCCTTAACCCCACGGAGCCTCTGTTCATTCATCTGTAATATGGGCATGACAGCGTCTGCCTCGTAGGGTTGCTTTGAGAGGTGAAAGTGTGTCAAACATTTAGCATGGTCCTTGGCATACAATAAGGACCAAATGAATTAAAATCATCGTTGCTAAATTAAAGGGCAAAAAGTAAAATGTGAGCGCACCATATCGAAAAGACATATAGCAGAACGTAATTGTCTTTGGCTATTGAGATTTTGGGTGTTGTGAATTTCTACTTTGTCCTTTTCTGCATTTTCCAAGATTTCTATAGTGAAACTGTATTATTACAAAAATAATACAAAAAAATCCCCCAATACATGTGACTTTCCAAAGGTTGCTGCAGTTTCACTGTGGTGACAAAGCAAGTCAGAAAGAGAGCAAAGAGCTTTCACACACCCACCTGCAGGTTCGAATTATACTTCACACCATGGCACAAAGGGAAAAGGACGGGCATGCAGACGGTACTCAGGGTTGCTCATTTATTTCACAGCTTTGTTGAGGTATAATTTACATACCATAAAACGCACCGTTTTAACCTATTCTATCAGGGGGAAGTCAGAGCCTGAATTTTCAAGGTGCCAGGTAGAATGTTAACTCCTCTGGGAACCTGCACCCCCAGACCCACAGAGCCAGAAGTTGCAAGGAGTAAGGACACCCCTTACAGGGTCACTGGGAGTTGCATCACTCGGGGCCATATCTACTTCCAACCCGTAGACATCAGCCGACCATCCTCTTTGATCTCTTCATGGCATCTTCCCGGGGGGGGTGACAGGACATTCACTGAATCTTTGACTGTCAGAGTCGATGGGACACAGAAATCTTTTAGCTTCCCATTTCCCAAAGGGCGTTGTACTGACGCAGTCTCTGTGGTCACGAACAGAGGAAAAAGGAGGGGGGACGGGGGCGGACAAGGTTGAGAAATCCTGGTTCAAGCAAAGTTAGATGGGTGTCTCTGAGGGGACTTTCAGAGGCTGCAATATACAAATGTGTACCCTGATGTGACTTCCCGAGAAGGGAACCTTGCCTCCAGAGTTCCCCAAACCTTTCCCAGGACTTCTTTCGATAGCTGCTTAGGGGACAAGGGTTCTTCAGGTCACACCCTGAAGGACACGAATCATCTCCAGCCATGTCATCCCACAGCGTGAGGCACTGAGACATAAGTGAATGCCTTGCCCAGGTGGCAGGTGACAGAGCCAAAGCTGAAACCCCCATTCCTGTCGCACAGCCCTGTGCTCCGTCCACATCACAGAGATGGGATCTAGTCCCCGTTCTAAAAACAGGAGACACCGAACGAAGCCTTGCTCGAGGCCGGTTAGTGACGAGTATCTGATTGGAATCCAGGTCTCTTGAATTTCTGCCTGGAACGAAAGAGGCCCGCAGCACCAGTGCACTGAGAAGTTCGTAAGTGCACACAGGAGTTGTGCATTTCAGCACCTTTAGACGGCCGCAGGAGCGGGGCTGTGACTCCCGGGTGAGATGAATCACCATTGTGGCATGCCCGGTAAAGTGATTCTATTGAGCAGAGCGTGAAGTCCCAGAGCCAGCGGATGCTGGAGACCATTCAAAGGGCTGGGCTGCACCCCAGAGCTTCCTGCCTCCGTCAACAGGAAGTCCACAGGCGACATTCACTTTCTCCAGGATGCAGCAGGTGTGTGGCCCCTGCAGGGGTTTGCTCCAAGATCTTCTCCAGCCTTCTCCAGCTGGAAGCTTCAGCTACCCCTAGACCATACTGTACTTAACCAGAGAGAAGCCTGTGGTTCAGGTTTTGGCTGGCACAAACTGGGCACAGCTGTTGGTGATCTGGCAGAAACTCATAGCCCAGGAAGGCCTGTGGGTGCAAAAAGGAGCAGTGGTTCTCAACTGGGCATGCATTAGACTCACCAGGAGGGCTTGTGGAAACACATATTGCTAGGCCCCATGCCCGGAGTGGCTGATCCAGCAGATCTGGAGTCGGGGCTGAGAGTCTGCTTTCCAACTTCCCTGTGACACGGATGTTGCTGGTCCGGGGACCACTGTCTGCGGACCACTGCTCTGGAGCGCCCTCTGGAGGATGCCCTGAGGTCCATGCACGCAGAATTGCTCCCTGGCAGGCCTGAAATGAAGGCGGCCTCTATTCTCACCATTTTGTCCCCAGTTCTAGAACCCAAGCAGGGAGGTTTGTATCCTGGCTCTCAGCTTGCAGCTACCTGGGATACCAACACACAGAACTCAGAGAATGGGGTGAATTCTTGCTTTAATGTTTTAACTAGCTTATTGAGATATAATTCACATACCGCACGATTCAATGACTTTTCGTATAGTCAGAGATATGTGCAACCACAACCACAGTCAATTTTAGGACATTTTCATCACCACAAAGAGAAACCCTGTACCCTTTAGCTATTGTTCCCCTGTCCTCTCATGCCCATCCCAGCCCTAAGCAGCCACTCATCTACTCTCTCTGTAAATTCGCCTATTCTAGCCATTGCATACAAAGGCAATCATACACCATGTGGTCCTTGTGTCAGGCTTCTTTGACTTAGCATAGTTTTTCAAGGTTCTTCCATGTCGTAGCCTGTGTCAGGGCTTCATTCCAGTTCTTGACCGAGTAATATTCCATTGTATGGATAGACCACACTTTGTTTATCTATTCGTCTATTGTCGGGCTTTCATTTTTGCAGCGAATAACTGATTATCTGTTAAAATTCATAGAACTGTACACGCACACAGAGTAAATTTTACTGTATGTTAATTTTTAGAAAAAGGACATAGGCAGCTTCTCTTGGAAGAGGGTTGCCCTGAGCTGCCAGGTGAGAACGCCTCAGACTTCTCTGAGACCGCCGCTCGGGGAAGGCCAGGTGTCCTGTCAACAGTCCCAGGTGAGGCAGCCTTTGCCTCCAAAGCAGACATGCAAGGGAAGCCGGACCACCGAGAGACCCGGGCAGAAGCCACAAGGAGCGGTAGATGCTCCTAGCTGAGCCCCACCCAAATTCCCGGCCCACAGAATCGTAAGATGTAATTAAGTTGTTGTTGTTTTAAGACACCAAGGCCAGGTGCGGTTTGCTTTGCAGCGACGGCGCCTGGGGCGGCGGTGGTGCGTTCCCCAGAGGGATGTATCTGGGAGTCTCTGCTCCCGCCACCCTCGCCCACAGGTGGACCAGCAGGGGCCCCCGGAAGGTCAGTCTCCCTCCTTCCACCCTTCCTTTCTCTCTGTCTTCTCTGGCAGCCAACGCATTCCTTTGAAAATGGGAGTCGGTCACTTCCCTGCTCCGCTCAGACCCTCTGAGATTTGCCCCCAGCTCCCCTTTCTCCCCTCTCTCTCCTCCTCTCTCTCTCTGCCTTTTGCTCCTCCTCTAACCTGCCACGCATACTCCCCACGCAGAGTTTGAAAAAAAAGAGTTTGTTGTGATACAATTCCCATACACAAAACGTGCCCATTGGAAGAGTCCAGCTGGGTGGGTTTTCGCACATTCCTGTCGCCTTCCCTACCTGACCTGTGCTGGCTGCTCTGTTCCTGCCCGGGAAGATGTCAGCCGGTGGGACAGGCATCTTGCTGCCTCGTTCACCACTGTCCCCCCAGCCTCTTCACGGTGCCTGCCTGGCACAGAGCGCTTGCCTAGTGAATGTGTCGCCCTCTTGAACACAGCTGTCCAGCTCCACGAAGGTGAGATATGAGCTGGTCTTAATTCAAGGATGTGGGCAGGTCCTTGCGACCATGGGGGGGGGCCTCAGCTGCCATGTGGTGAGGACCTTGTCTGTGTGGGGCTCTGGGGAAATGGCGTGGGTCCTCACCCTGCCCTCTGCCCAGCCCCACGCAGACTTACGTGTCCCGGACCTGCTGAGTGAGGGGACAGCAACCTTTGCTGATGGCTGAGTCAGAGCTAAGGGATCCCCTGCTTAGCCCCTCAGCTCACATATTTGCATCCTAGGGGGGCCTTCTGGGGACACAAAACCCCACATGGGGACTTTAAGTGGTGGTTGTTTTTGAGTAGTTGCAAGAGCGGGGTCTGAGCTGGCAGACCCGGGTTGAAATCCAGCCCCAGGCATGGCAGGCGCCCCTGGTGTCCAACACAGGCCCTCCGCCCTCCTCTGGTTCTATCGTAGGGCAGTGGCTGCTCAGGGTGGGCTCCGCAGGCCACACGCGGCCACTGTCACCCTCTCACACACTTTGCTTCTTTCTGCCCCAAGGCTTCTCAGACACCGACTAGCCGGCTGGGTGCACACAGAGCAGGCCGCGAGGAGGGTGCTGTGGCCCCCCGGCGGCAGCAGCGCTGACCAAGGAGGCAGGGGCCAGGAAACAGTCCGCTCTCCTTCCTTCGAAAATGCGTGGGGACACACGTGCTGCCACCATTCGCTCACTCACCCAGCAAGAGGTGCCATCTCTGTCTCTGCCCCTGCCAACCTGGGAGGCCTTCGTGGTGGCCTCAGGGAGCTGGATGCAGCAAAGGGATGCTCCACGGCTTCCCAGGTTGCCTTAGAAAAGGCCATGTGGTTGCTGCCACCCACACTTGGGACACTCACTCTGGGAGCTTCTGGCTGCCATGTGAGAAGTTTGGGTGGAGAGACCAGAAAGAGAGAGAGAGGCTAAAGAGGAGAGGAGGGAGGGAGGGGAGAGAGACAGAGGGAGAGATGGGGGGACGGAGAGAGGGGGCTGGGGGATGGGCCCCCCCCCCCCCCCAGGACCCGTGGCCGCGAGCCTGCAGGAACCAGCGCCTGACCACGACCGTAGGGGAGACCAGGGTGAGAGCTGCTGAGCTGAGCCCGGTCCACCCCAGATTTGTCAGCAAAAATTATTATTATTGTTTGAAGCCACTGCTTGGGGGTGACTTACTACTCAGCCATGGACAAAGCAGCTTCTCCTCAGCTTTTCCGCCATCCGTGTCTGGCTCTGGCTTCCTGGGGACCACCTCCCCAGACAAACCACCTGCCCTCAAGGCCTCAAGTTCTGCATTCACGGGAACCCGACCAAGCCATCCACGACCGGCCGGGTGGGCAGGGGATGCAGCTCGGGTCGGAGGGTCGCCCCGAGCTGTGGGAGCTTCATCTGGAAAATGGCAAGAGTATCATTTCTAACCCAGGATGCTTCTGAGGTTGAAATGGAAGAATCCAGGTGAACTTAGCATCTGGCAGCCGGTGTCCGGGGCAGCTCATTGGCTCAGAGGCAAATTCAAATCCAGTTTCCAGGTGTGATGGGCACAGCAGGCACCGCCCATCATCCCCCCAAAGCTGAATTGCTAAAGATTCAGGGAAGAGGCTCCAGCCGTGACTGGGCTTGACTCCTGGCGGCCTGGTGGAAGCCCAGCAGGGCAGGGAGCCATCATCCTCTTCTCGGGCCCTAAGGGAAATAAAGCAGACTCTGTTCTTATAGAAATGTTATTGTATCTTTCTGACACAGATAATAAATTCCTGGTCATAAGCTGTGTTTCCTCTGGTTTCTATTTTTTTTTTCCCCCAAGCAAATTACCCCAGTGGACACAAATTGCGGCAAACAGTTTCATTTCAGGTCACAGGACTCAGTGCTGTGATCAAGGATCTGAATGAAATTCCTGGCAAAATACAGTAATTAGAAGCACAATGAAAGCAGACTTGAAACGGCCCAGCCTCTCACAACACCAACAGGCAGGCTGGTTAATTTCCAAATGATATTTGGGTTCCACATGCCAGGGGCTCTTTTTCATTCGGGCAGAGAAAATAGGACTGAAGATCACGACAATAACCACACAAGACTCGGAGTGTCATTATAAAATGAAATATCCCCTAGCAGGCAAATCATTTTAATGTGTTTCAAGAACTGAATACTCTGTGTGGAATTAAAAACAAAGAAAAAAAAATCAACGTGCAGAAAATTAATTAAAAAGAGGTAAGACATAGAAAAGCTTCGAGTGCCATAAAATTACAAATACAAAAGCAACAAATTAAATACACACAGGTACAGTTACAGATTTCAGTAACATTAGTAGCCGGCACATACCCACTGAATTATGTCATTGTCAAATATCTTACTAATTTTCAAAGGGGGCTGGTGGTGACAATGAACTTATTGATCCAGGGACTTGACTTTTCCCTCCATTGCAAGCAAACCTGTAAAGACGGCTTCAAGTAACTTTGAAAAAATGGAGTTCCTTTTTTCAAAGAAAACTGACATAAAAGTGTTTACCCCATCTGCCCCCCTCCACCAGCAAAATGTGTACATTCATTCAACTCTTTTAACTAAGGCAACCAAAAGACAATTTCTTGAGACCCCAAATGACCTCAGAAGCTACAGATTCCATCCACGTAAGAAAAAAAGGAAAGAACAGAAGAGGACAAGCTCCAGAGCTGAGGACAATGATTCCATAAACAGCAGGTCAGTTCACTGTTACAGCTTTTGTGGATTTCATGTTAAAATGTCTTTAAAAGAAGGGGTGGACGGGAGAGGCTCAGGACCCCAGCCATGCCCTGGGTCAAGAAAGGACCCACATGAGAAAGGTGGTATGTGGATCAGTTCTCAGGGATCTTCTTGACCCTGTGCACACTGCTGAGGTAGGAGCTTCGGAAGAATGGCAGACCATCTTAAGGGAGTCAGTGTCCTCATGGCAAATCAGTGCCCTCTTGCTCAGTTGGGGGCCTAAGATGGTCCCAGTCAGCGGCCACGTGGGACCTTACAAAACGCAAGCGTTGTGTCAGATTGCAGCCACGGAGGAGAGCAAGATCCAAGATAGCCACACGAGGTGGCCGAGATCCTGGTGCTGACCACAGGACATTTGCTGTCTAGTGCAAGCTCAAGGGGGTTGGGGGTAGGGGGTGAGGTGGAAAACCCCAGCAGACAACCTACAAAATTGTCATTAGTAAATGTATCAAAAAGTATCAAAACATTTCAAAAAACTTTAAAAACTGCCAGGCTTGGCAGACGCACAGGGCAGGATCTCTGAGTCGCCGTGGAGCTGCCCTGTCCCTCCAGAGGCTCGTCCTGGAGGCTGGGCCCCCACCCCTGCCCTCCTGGGAAGACACTCAGAATCCAGAGACGGTGAGGATGTCCAGGCAGGCCACGGTCAGAACTGCCCCTCCAGGTTTGGGAACAGCCATCTGAGATTGGAGCCAAGAGCCTGTGAGGCGCTCGCTGCTCAGGCTGGTGCTGCCCGCACGCCACGGAGGACCAGGGTCAAGATGAAGGCTGACAATGCTACAAGGGCGGCAGGTGTGGGAGGGTCCCCTCACTTCCCACATTGCTGCAGACCACCGAAAGCTCACTGCTGGCTTAGCGACCAGGTACTTCGAACCACAGGTCAACTCACCTGAACTCATGGGGTGGGACCCTGGACCTGAGGAGGGGCTCCGCTCCGCTTTGGTGTTTGGGTTCCCACTGACACTGACACCCCTTAGGGTCGGCTTCTGGGGCTCCTACTGCATCACCGTGAGGTCACCTTATCAGCCAGGGGCCGGGGGGCACTGAGAGTATAAATACACACATGAGGTTTCCTGCTCAGATCAAGAACTAGAAGTCCTTCCGGGAGGTCTTTCCAGAATGCCAGAATGTTAAAAACACCGTTTGGGCCCCATGTACCAGCAGGCTGCAAAGACAATCTCTGCGTATCTCGCACAGCAGAAAGACCACTGGGAGTAGCAAGGGCTCTTCAGCTTTTCTCTCTCCTTCCCTTCTGTCCTTTTGTTTTATGTCTTAAGCAAACTGGGTTCCGACCTGGGGGATGACCAAACCCAAAATGTACAACCAACAGGAAGTTAAAACTCTAATTCTTTAAAAGTGAGAAAAAACCCAAAACCTGAATAAAAGCCCGCCATGCTTATTTGCAAAGATTAAAAGAACGACGCGGATGTTCTCAAAGTTCAAGCAGGACAGCTGGGAGCCCTGCCAGTTGCACACTGCCACGGCCCGGGCTTGCGGCACTTTGCTTTGAAGCCACACCATCGTGATTCTCCAGTTCAGACGGCCACCTGCCTAAGTGCATCCCCAAGCTCTGGCCATCTGAGTTAAAAGCCACTTTCTTCCTTTCTTAGTTGGACTGCACAGCGGAGTGATTTCCACCTTAAAAACACGGATAGCAAAAAGCTGCCATGGGACCCCCTCTGTGCTTTCCTGCGACCAGGCAGACACTCCCCATTGGTCATGGTGTTCCTTCCCGTCGACCCCAACAAGCTGGGAAACCTTTCTGAGCACAATGGAGCCACCAGTTTTTGGAAACTGGTTCACAAGCGGAAACTTACTTATCCACCCTGCCTCTAAAGGAACCCTCCCAACCCCGAGAATATCAGATTCTAAGCCAAGTGGATCATGAGCTGCCTTCCCAGCGGCAGGAGAGACATCACAAAATATTAGGGGCGGGACATCGTACATAACTCACGAGGCACAAGAAAACCAGCACAGAGGCCAGCACCGCACCCTTTTCCTGGGACGCACCGTGGTCGTCAAAAATAAAACAGTTGGCTTAGGCTGAAAATTGATGGCTGTCCTCTCAAGGTCCAAGCCATCTCTCTCCCCACAGCACGCACAGCGCCGTCCTATGCGCTCCTCCCCACCTGCCCCTGGATTCTGGCTGAACGACCACCTCTTTGTTCTTGACCCGGGCTGAGCTGAGAAGAGACCACACAGGTTCCATGCCTCATAACGGGTCTTCAAGTGACGAAACCTTTCCTGCAACAAGAAGGGGGCAAGCCATCTCAAAGTTGGTGGAAGTTCTGCAAAACACGCTTTGTGGAGGGCAGGACCAGGTGTGAGACAAAGAAGCGTTCCAGGTGGAGACGCTGGGTCGATGGAAAGTTCATAGTTAATGCAGGACTTCTCAGAGCCTTGAACACACACAAGCGTTGGGGAGCTCTGAGAAGAGCGTACAGTTTTTTGGTTCTAGTGCGTGCCTTGCAGAACCTCTCAACAGTCTGTAAGCCTCTAGGGACTTCCATATGCAGGGAGCTAGCTAAATGCGCAGACGGCTCACCCAGCTCGCACTGGAGGGCAATACTGTGGGTACCGAAGCTTTCGACACCCAAGTCGCTCCGAGGTTTCCTGGTTACTATAGAAACAGGCCAATCTAAAACACAGTAAACCTTGAAGGAAAAAGAAAGGAAGTACAGTGAAGAGACAAAAAAAGAAACTAAGTTAACGGGTTCTAGTATCAATGCTAATAAATCCTGAATTGTCCTCATCTCTGTACTCAGACCTCAGCCAAGGCACAGAGCAATAACGTCCCCCTCGGCTCACGGGTACCGCCCATCTCACCCTCTCCTCCTGTCACCCTCCTGTCACACAGTGGCTCGGGCAGGAGTCCCCATGCTCCTTCCAGGGCACGCTCTCAATGCCTGCTCCGGTAACTGCGGAATCAGCGCTGGGCGGCTGCGCATCTCAGGAGCTGAACGTAGTTCAACAGCTTATAAGACTGAAGGGGCCTGACCCCTGGGAGGGGGAGTCTGGCGAGTATTTCATCTACCCCTGTCGCTTAATGAATGAGCAAACAGCTCGAGACTCGTCACAGAATTTGCCCAGCTGCACAGACTACTTCACGTCTGAGACCAGGATCCGTCGCTTCGGCTCGGGGAGACGCTCACAGCCCCTTAGGCATCAACACCTGCTCATTCGTGCAGGAGCTTTCAATGGTTTCTCAGAGCTGCAGTCACAGAAAAGAAGGGCAAATGCTAGGGTGCTCCCTTTTCCTTTCCTGAGAAATAAATGCAGATTTGGTGGGGGTGGTGCTCAAGGATGTCGGTAATAAAAGAAACGGTGGATTCAGAAAAAAAAAAGAGACAAAGTAAAAAAAAAAAGCACAAATCACAGAATAATGTTTATAAAAAGCTTCAGGGCTTTTTTCCTTCCCTCCTTGATTACCTATACCCTTTTAGAATTCGGGAAGATCACTAACCAGGGAAAGGGGGACTATTCAGAAACAAGGAGCGGGAACACGCCCCTGGTGAGAAGTCCTGGGCCAGCCTGTCCAGCGAGCTGGTGACCCTTGGTCACTCACTCACCCTCTCAGAGTCTCTGTGTTGCACTCATAGAATGAATGCGCTTGACCTCGCAGCGGTTCCCAGAGGCGGCTGCTGCTCAGCCCTTCCAGGAACACGTTAAAACACAATTTCCAGGCACCCCCCATGCGACACCCCTTCGCTCCGGGTAGTTTTAGACGTGATCATTCTGAGATGGGGCCCAAGAATCTGTATTTTTAAAAGCTCAGCCAGGTTTGGGGAGGCAAGGACTAGAGGGTCCAAAACGTCCCACCGAAGCCTCTGGTTTCACCACGAAAATTTCGGCGTGACCCCTGTGTGCCAGCTACTCTCCGGGGGACGGCTGGGGGCACCCACGGGGACTCGTAATGTGGCAAGAAGGCTGCACAGACAGAAGGGGACAGCTCCTGCCTGGGCCCAGGTTTAACTACTCGAGCAAGATAATATGTAAAGTTATATAGAAGATTTAATCGGTTACTGTGATATCATAGAAATACCAAGAATCATAAAAGTAAAAAAAGCTGCTAAGAAGTACGGGGCGGTTCCAGGGTTCTACGAAGGCGCTGCTGGTCTACAGACACTCTGGGAGCCGGCGGTGGGGACGAGGTCGGGGTCGCGGCCAGGCGCAGGCGGGGTCACTGGCCCCGGTCCTGGGGCCTCTTGCCCTTGCCCTTCTTCTTCTTGTCCTCCAGCCGCGGCTTCAGGGCGCACACGCAGGCCGACACGCCGGCGATGGCCTTGGGCAGGTCGGTGCCTCGGCTCCACCTGTCCTTCTCGCGGTCGTACACCTGCACCGTCTTGGAGAAGGCCGTGTTCTCCCAGCTGTAGCCGCCCAGGATGTAGATGCGGCCCTCCCACACGGCCACGCCCGACTCGCTGTTGGCGTGCAGCAGCGGCGCCACGCGGGTCCACTGGTTGCACTGCGGGCTGTAGGCCTCGACGCCCAGCACGTCGAAGCGTTCCATGGACTCGATGCTGTCGTCGCTGCCCCCGATGGAGTAGATGCTGTCCTCCAGGCTGCACATGCTGTGCCAGCCGCGCGCCGTGGTCATGGGCCGCCGCTCCTCCCACACGTCCGTCCGGTGGTCGTAGCACAGCAGGTTCTTGCGGTAGGGGCCGATCTGGTAGTCGTGGCCCCCCGAGATGTACACAAAGTCTTTGTAGATGGTGCCCGCGTGGCCGTACGTGAACCTGCGGAGAGACAGACAGACGGATGGACGGACGGAGACGGAGAGGGAGCTCAGCGCCTTGCCGGGCTGAACCTCCACGAGCTGGGGCCTCTGTCTTCTCCTCTACAAAATGGGGACAACCTGCCCGTGGGGGGGGAAGGCGGGGGCAGTGAGGATTTGAGAGTATAACACAGGGAGCAGGGACCCCGTGCACACGTCACAGAAGGCAGCTGTCGCTGGACAGGAAGAAGCAGGCAGACCGCTGGGTGAGAACCCCAGCTCGGCCCCTCTGTTTCCCCATCTGAGAAGAGCGGATAAGGGGCCGCCCCGTGGCCGAGTGGTTAAGTTTGTGCGCTCCGCCTTCGGTGGCCCAGGGTTTTGCCAGTTCAGATCCTGGGCGCGGACATGGCACCATTCATCAAGCCACATTGAGGTGGCGTCCCACATGCCACAACTAGAAGGACCCACAGCTACAAATGTGCAACTATGTACTGGGGGGGTTGGGGGAGACGAAGCAAGGAAAAAAAAATACTGAAAAAAAAAAAAAGAAGAGCAGATAATCACAAGACTGTGATCCTTCCTGTAAAAACTGAAAACAACAACGTGCTATCAAGGCACAAATATGGACCCGATCAGATTACACACCTGACGGGGAAGGGAAATCGAGTGCAATTCCAACTACGTGACATTTGGGAAAAGTCGAGATGATGGGGACAGTAACGGACCAGCGGCTGCCAGCGGTTGGGACTACGGTGGGCAGGGAGGAGTGCGCAGAACACACGGAATTCTTACAGTGGGGAAACTATTCTGTCCGCTACCGTGATGGGAGACACAGGACATTATACATTTGTCGAAACCACGGAATGTACAACACAGAAGGAACCCTAAAGCACACCGTGGGCCTTAGTTAATGACAGTGTGTCAACTCTGGGGCATCAGTTGGAACAAATGTATTGCGCTATGCACTATGGCAAGATGTCAAAAATAGAGAATGTGTGTGCTTGGGGGAGAGGGCACGTGGGAACTCTGTACTTTCCGCTCAATTTTCTGTACACCTAGAATTGCTCTAAGAAATGAAGCCTCTATAAAGACAAAGAAGAAAAACACAAAACGAAGCATGAAGGTGAAACAAAAAGGGAACAACGTCACAAAATTCAGGACAGCGGCTCCCGGCAGGAGGCAGGTGGATGGGAGAGAAAGGATTGGGGTGACCCAGCGTCGGAGAGACGGGAGCACCGCTCAGCGTCCTGGCTCCCAGGCTGGGCTGTGGGTTCACGGCGGTCCCGTTATACAAACAGGTCAATGAATGAACAAAGTGTAAGTCAATGAAATAAATGTGGGGCCTGCATGCAGTAAGGAGGACAGCCTCGTGGATTATGTTTATTCCAACTCTGTACACCGAAGGCCCACTGAGAAAGAAAAAGCAGTAATCAGGTGGTTGCAGGCTTAGAGGTGCACGAAGCACACAGCAGCCCACAGAGACAACGGCAGCAGACGCTCTCAGCACTGTTATCAGGCCTCACTTCTTCCTCTGTAAAACGGGACAGTAAATAAAGCCCCTAACCCTACGGAGACCACACGACCTGCCCTGTTCATCCTGGCTTGGACGATAAATTAGACAGGCGCCAACCTCCACCCCACAGGTTACTGAGATGTCCAGGGACTCGTCACATGAAGCACCCGGCCTGGAGGTGGCAGGTAGTAATCAGCAGCTACGATCATGGATGTCAGATTGTCTGATCACAGGTGCCCGGTGTTACTCCCCGGGCGTCTGGGGACCTCCATCAAAGTGACAGGGGCCTGGAGGAGCTGGGGTTCACACCCAAAGGCTTACCCCCTACAGTCTCCTAACTCCCAGGGACAAAGTCCCCGAGATGCCTGAACACGCTTGACACGAGCCTGGTTCAGAAAGGGCGCTTTGCAGCTTCATCGACAGGGAGCCGGTGAAACGGAGGGCATGCCCTTTCTGCTAAACCTGTGCTGTAATCAGTGCTCAACAAACGCACGCCTCAACGCCGGGAGACTGAAGAGAATGAGGAGGGCCCGGAGGCCTGGAGCATCTCCTGGGCGCTGGGTGCTGTGTGGGGACGCCTAAGTGGTCCGTCCTTCCTCCTGACAACCCTTGGGGCAGGGGATCTCAGCGTGCCTGCTTTACAGACGAGGAACAGAGAGAGCGGGGTGAAGACGCATGCTGGTGTCAGAGATCTGGTACTGATGCCTCCACCTCTCTGAACAAACTCCTGCCCAAACTCAGAGAGATTTCAGGTGAAGCCCTCAGTGTCTGAACTTCATACTCCCTGAGACTCAGGAAGCAAACCGACTTGGAAACTGAGGGACGCTTGCCTAGTGGCAGAGCTGACACGTGCACCCAGACGGCCCAGAACAGGAGCCCTGATGTGTCACCAGCAGACCCTCCGCCCCTCGGGGTCTCCCGACCGCTATTTACAAGCGGGGAGATTCTTTCCGGAATTGGAGGCCGGGCCATCCAGGAGGTGACGCGCACTGAACCGTAACCCAAGTTGCCATGTTTGAAGAGTCCGCCACAAAACGCCCCAATCACCTTGGCAGGCCGGCCACGTAGGACCAGGAGTCGGTCTTGGGGCTGTAAGTCTCAACCGAAGAGAGAGCTCCATTCTCGTTCCGGCCCCCGACGGCCACCAGCATGTCGTCCACGGAGGCCAGGTAGAAATCCACGCGGCGCTGGTTCATGGAGGCCACCTGCGGAGGCGAGACACTCGTACCTTCCCTTCCCCATCCCGGACAGCGTCAACATCTGCACCGAGTCCCCAGAGGTGCTCTAGGGGACACGCGGCCCGGGAAGGCCAGGCGGTGGTTGGGTGAGTTTGGGGGAAGGGAGTCAAACTGGAAGAAAGAGGGGTTTCTCAGGTGGGACTTCTCAGAGCCCCCAAGAACCCCTCCGACATCGCAAACTCCCAAGAGAGGGATGGAGAACATGGTTCCCCAAACTTGTTTGGCCACGTGGCCGACCTTGTGGACTCAAATTCTGCAGGACACACAGTCAGTTCACAATTGCTGATTTCGTGGTTTCCTGGAATAAAAATTCATCTTTCCTCTCGCCGCGCCCCCTCCCCCGTTCAGATATTTTTTAAATTAACACTGATTGCCAGCTGTGTTAACAGGCAGAAGGTGGCACTCAACGGGAAATTAAAAAGCAGAAGAGTCAACTCTTTTTTTAAATAACCCAAGCAGAACACACAAACGGAGTCCCAAGGGAGACCCTACATTCAGGCTGCCACTGCTACAAAAACTTTGGAGGATGGGCTCCAAGGCTGGGAGCCTCTTCCTGGTGGCAAGAGGGGCACCGTGGTGGGTAGTTTTAGATTTTTTTTTTTTTGAGGAAGATTAGCCCTGAGCTAACTGCTGCCAATCCTCCTCTTCTTGCTGAGGAAGACTGGCCCTGAGCTAACATCCATGCCCATCTTCCTCTACTTTATACGTGGGACGTCTGCCACAGCATGGCTTTTGCCAAGTGGTGCCGTGTCTGTACCCGGGATCCGAACCGGTGAACCCCGGGCCGCTGAGAAGTGGAACGTGCGCACTTAACTGCTGCGCCACCGGGCTGGCCCCTAGTTTTAGATTTTTCAGAATAAAACTGAAAGGTCATTGGAATCTGTTCTGAGTTTTGAGCTCAGAAAAACACCGAGTTAAGTAAAAACACTGAGGTGTAAATATAAAGACTGAGACCGGGGCCGGCCCCGTGGCCGAGGTTAAGTTCACATGCTCCACTTTGTCAGCCCAGGGTTTCACTGGTTCGGATCTTGGGCGCAGACCTGGCACCGCCACCAGGCCACGCTGAGGTGGCATCCCACATGCCACAACTAGAAGGACCTACAACTAGAATATACAAGTATGCACTGGGGGGCTTTGGGGAGAAGAAGAAGAAAAAAAATAATAAAGTAACACTTTCATTAAAAAAAAAAGAAGACTGAGACCAGCTTTCGTGGGTGGGGGCCTGGAGAGGTGTCCGTGGGAGAAGGGAACGCCTTCCCTACCCAGGTGCTTGCCACTCAAAGTGAGCTACAATCCCCCTGACACTGGAAGGTCAATGTCCCCCAACCCATTTGCAGAAGGCGAAGCTGAAATTCAGAGAGGGCAAGGAACCAGTCTGAAATCCCCAGCGATTCAGCCAAGTTGGGATGTGAAGTCAAGTCTAACACGAAGACCCACACTCTTCCCAGAATTAGGCCGCCACACTGGCCAGAGGGCCATAATTCCTACCGGGCGTGAACATCGTAGCTTCCTTAACTAGCTCCAAACCTTTCCAAAAGAGGAGCTTGGCGGAGATTCTAAGACGGGAAGATTGTTGGAAGTGTGGGTCAAATCTCTAGACGGGAGCTATCCATTATGGTAGTCACTAGTCTCGTGTGGCCATTTACACTCTAGTGTAAACTAGTTAAAAATGAAATAAAATAGAAAATTCCGTCCCACTGGCCACATTTCAAGGGCTCAATCACCACATCTGGCTGGTGGCTACTGTACTGGGCAGTGCACACGTAGAATATTTCTATTGGCGCAGAAAGTTCTATTGGAGAGCGCTGCTCTGGACAACGGCTGACCCTGCAGGAGGCAGACGGCCAGCCCTCACGGCCCCGAGCCAGGGTCTGGGTGCGGGGGAGGGTGGGAATTACATGGCTCATCGGTTTATCGTCACATCTCGTTCAGAAGCGGGACCCCAATTCAAGGTCTGAGAGAAGGGAGGGGCAGTCGAGGCTTGGTTAAGGAGATGGAAAGCCCTCAAGAGTAAAGAAATAATCTGGCTTTAGTCTCACCTTGATCCACTGTTTACAGCGGGGGTCATACCTATAAAGAAGATTGGACGCTGCATCCCCTCCGTTGTCCCGTGAGAAGCTGCCACCGGCGATGAAGATGAACCCCCCCAGCACGGCGACACAGTGGTGGCTCCGCCGGGCCGGCAGGGGCGTCTCCTTGACCCACTGCTCGCTCTTGGCGTCCAGGTAGCAGGTGTCGTCGCTGAGCTCCAGACACCGCTCCGAGACCTCGCCGCCCACAAACAGCAGGCGCTCCTCGTTGGTGCGGAGCGCCGTGCGCTTGGTCTGCATGACCGGCTGGGCCGCCAGGCTGTTGTGGTAGCGCACGGCCTCCTCGATGAAGCCCTCGCAGTTGGCCTCCCGCGGCAGCAGCGAGCACACGGCCGGCTTGACGCGGTGCAGCAGGTCGTTCTTGGGGATGAGCGGGAAGTGGATGTTCTCCAGCACCTGGTAGGCGTGCGCCTCGCGCTCGGGCTGCTGCGTGAGCCACTGCAGGGCGGCCTGCAGGAGGTCGTGCTCGCACTCGCGCTGCACCTCGCTGCTGCTCAGGTACACGCACAGCTTCTGCATGGAGATGTTCTGCAGGAAGTCGGGCGTGAAGGACAGCGTGCCGAAGTGGCTCAGGATGAAGCCGTCGATGAAGGCGTCGAGCCGCTTGAGGCTGTAGATGGAGGCCAGCTCCTGGAGGTACAGGTAGTTGTCCTCGCTCACCTCCTGCTCCAGGTACTGGCAGCAGAAGTCCACCACGGTCCAGATCTGCAGCAGGTGGGCCGTCTCCAGGATGTAGTCGATGTTGCCGCCGTCCAGGGCCAGCTCCCCGCCGTACAGGAAGTCCACCACGGCCTTGAGGCCGATGTAGGACGCGCCGATCAGCTCCACCTCCTTCTGGAAAGCCTCGCGCATGCCAATGGTGAACATGGAGTTGAAGTAGTCACTGCACACGGCCAGCAGGTTGCGGTGCGCCGGCACACGCTGCTCGTCGGCCACCAGGACGATGTCGCAGAACAGGCCGCGGAGGCGCTGCTCGTTCAGCCGCTGCAGCACGGTGCTCGAGTGGTCGGCCCAGCGGTACACCTGCGGCAGAGAGTGCACGTCAGGGCTCTGTGGGCACCGGGCTGCGGAGGGGAGCACGCCCACCCGCCCCACGGCCATGGGTCCTGGAACCAATGCGCATCACGACTGGCATTTAAATACAGTGGAACGAAAGAGAACAGGAGATGAAATCTCAGTGCATCGCAGGAAATTAGGGTGTTTCTCTGTGTGTGTATGTATCGCAGGTTCCCTTCCTTCCTTATCAACACAATTCCTAAAAACTTTCTCTCTTTCCCTCTCTCTTCTCCTTCCTTCCTTCTCTATAAATAGAATTCCTAAGTTTTCTTTCTTCCCCCCCTCCCCCTCTATCTTTCTTATTGTGGGTCACGAGCGAACAGGTTTGAAAAATGCTGGGGGAGAAGCTGCTTGGGGCAGAGCCTCCCAGGTCGGACAGACTCTGGGTTTGAATCCCAGATCTGCCACCTACGAGCTGGACGGTCTGGGGTAAGTGGTGAGAATTCCTCGGCTCACAAGTGGGGCTGAGGGTATTTACCACTCCGGTTCAAGGAGTTAATGAGACAGGACGTGGCAATGAGCTGGAGAAACGTTAGCTGTTGTGATCGTCGGTGCCCACCGAGGCTGGTGCTGAGGAGACGGCTTTCTCAGTGTCTTAGAAAGCGCTTGGCACATGGTCATGCTACAGAGACCTCATTTCTACTGATCGGTCGAGGGATGTGGCAGGTCCCGAAGACTCAGCAATGTATCCAGACTAAGGTGCTCTGGGCATCCGTCTTTCAGAAAGGTGGCTTCACCAGCCACCACCAGGGCTAAAGGAAATAGCTTCAATGTCAAAGGCAGGAAGGCCATCTCTTCTCGGGGGCGTACATGTACCGTGCGCCATGCTGTGCACTCTTTCCTTCGAGCAGCACAAAAACCTTCCACGGGAACGCCTGTTATTATGTTATTATTAATATCATCTTTTAGGTTTGTTAATAGTCGCTTTATGTACTTGGTGCTTCTGTGTTGGGTGCATAGACGAAAACTGAGGTTCGGAGACTAATAGTGACGGAGGGGCAGGGCTGAGATGTGAACACAGGTCTGATTCCAGACCCAAACCTTTAGTCACCATGCTCCCCTGGAATCAACAAGTCAATCAATACGAATAATTAATCCGAACTAAACTCAATAAATTCAGGTTGGCAGACATTCACGGAGTGCTACACGCCCGCCACGTGCTTTTGAGGATATGCAGACACGTCAGACCGAGACGACAGTTTCTAAGTCTCGGAGGACTAGTCACGCATGAGGCATTGAGGAAACCGCACACCGCTTTATTCATTCGCCAGAAAATCGGAAAATTCAACAGAGGGAAAAACAGACCATTCAGAACTGTCAGCAAGCAGCTGGTCTACGTGGGGGCGACTGAGGGAAAGGGCCGGCCAGGCGTTAAGGCTGAAAAGCAGAAATGGAGGAAGGGAAGAGGGAGTGAGGGCCTGGTTAGCAGGTGGGAGCAGCTGTGCGACTGGCTTACGAGTCCCGCAATTCTTACAGGTGACTTCTCAACATGCGTCCTACAGGTGTGGCTTTCATCTCTTTCTTCCCCTCCAGATGTGCTCTTCACTGCCTCCGACATGTTTGTAAGCGGGGGACTGTATTCCCCTGCGCTCCTGCCTCGGCCGGCCAATTCCAACGTCAGTCGTTCCGTCTGTATTACAGGCGCGGGCGACGTCCTCATGAGGACACCAGATGTGACCTGAAGCTTCCTTCCCTCCCAAGTTGGGAGAGCCAGGCTCTGTGCTCCTCCATCACAGGGTGGCTCCTCACAGGCCCACTCATGGGCATCTCCATCTGTTCTGGTTACTCACAGAGAGAGCCAGGCCGGCTGGTTTTGGTTTCTAATTAAGCAGGGATGGTCTGGGCTCCGACACACACTGGCTCGGAGGTCCTCTCGGGTGTGGACTGAAGGAAGGGAACTAAAAAGCACCACAGCACCCCTAGAGTGATAGGAAAGGCTTAGTGTCCTGGGAGAAGCAGGTGAGGGGCGTCAGGTGGGCTGTCTGCCCACCCTGGGCCCCCGGTTGTCTCTAAGCTGGTGTGTGTGTCGGTACTATACACTTAAAGGGGGGGCACGTATGACCCCAGCCTGCGGAGTAAAAAGGGAAAGAAGCCCGGGGGCAGGGACCAGGGAAAGCCTCAGACAACAGCTGCCGAGGGAGCCATCTGCTCCCGTGAGGCAGGGCAGAGAAAAAGCCTGCCGCTGTTTCTAAAACTGGGTCTCCATGCTAAGCAGGCACGTTCCATTTTTTACCGGGGTCTCGGGCAAGCCCGTTTCTGGTTATTTGATAGTTGTAGCCAGAGAGATGAGAACTTTCAAAAAGCAGACAAGTGTGAGTTCCCGATTTTAAAGGGACGTCAGTAATGGAGTGGCAGCACTTCTCATAACTGAGAAGCCCCGATCCCCAACATTCTCTGATGGTATTAACCCTGTTCATTCCCGCATTTCCTATTTTGGTGCCTTACTCAGAGGCAAGGTGGCTGAAGACGCGCAGGGACTCAGGTGCCAACCCTGGACAGGAGGCGGCAGGTTCTGGGGTATTTCATGTGAAAAAAGAATGCAGCATCAAAATGGATCAACCCATCTTAGAACCGATGAACCAACAGGGGCCGTCACACAATGGAAGACTCCATCGCACTGAGAAGGAACAAGTTCCCACCACGGGTGGCAAGTGGGGTGGAGCTCAGAAGCGCAATGAGGAGTGACAGGAGCAGGTACCACGCTCTGAGTCCATTTACAGCAAGTTTAGGGCAGCAAAGCTCTGGTGCTGGAAGCGGGGAGAATGGCTCTCTTGACTGGAGGGGTTGGTAATGCTCTTTAATTTATTTGGGTGCTGGCTACATGGAAAATAAGGGTACACTTATGATTTGGGCACTTTTTTAATATAAAAAGTTAGGAATTGGGGCTGGCCTGGTGGCATAATGGTTAATTCAGCGGCCTGGGGTTTGTGAGTTCGGATCCCAGCCACAGACTGACACACCACTCATCAAGCCATGCTGTGGCAGCATCCCACATCCAAAAAACAGAGGAAGACTGGCAACATATGTTAGCTCAGGGCCAATCTTCCTCAGCAAAAAAAAAAAAAAAAGAAAGAAAGAAAGAAAAAAGGGAAATGTTTGGAACCTAAATATAATCAGCCAAGGGAGAGAGCACCCTATTCCTAAAACCTTTGATTCAGAAAGAAACAAGTGCAGTATCTGGCTGTAAGGGACAAAGATTTCTAGTGCTATCGAACTTAGAAAGCTACACTGTCTCTGCAGGCAAGCTCTGAAACAAAGCCCCTTTGAGACGGCAGCAAGACCTCTGCGGGCCTTCACGGCGGATAAAGCTGGGCTTGGCAAGAGCCTCCTCAGTGACTAGAATGGAAACAGGAGACCGTTTCTCAGGAGAACCAAGCTCTCCTGAAAATCACATCCCATTTCTCTTTCATGCACATCTGTAGAATCCCATTCTCTCTTTTTTTTTCCCTCAAATCTACAGGCTGCTCACAACCCCCTTCATCTAAAGTGGTATTTTTCAATCTTCTTTTCCAATCCTCTTTTAAGATATTTTTTCCTAATAGCCCCTCATGAACTTTTAACACCACATATGTTCTGTATGTCTGGGCAAGTACCTATGTACAGCGTGCTTTAGACATAAAGAGAGTAAAATTCTTTCTGCACCCCCACGAACCAGCATCACCCCCCTGGGGGCAATATCGGCCCCATTGAGAATGCATGATCTAAGGTAAGCATAAAATTTAATCTCGAAAAGGGGCCAATTTTAAAGAAAACAGGGTGTTACTAATATTTATAAAGAGACAGGTGTAAACGGGGACCACTCCGCGATTCGGTCCCCCGATCCTTATCTATAGCAGCTTCAGGGACAGACGCTGCTCTGAGTCCCCCGAGGTGTAGGTTTCCAGCGCCCGCTCTCAGATTTTAATTTAGCAGGTCCGGGGTGGCGCCCGGCAGACGTATTTCTAATGAGACAGCTCCTCCACACCTTCTCTCAGGGAGCTTCTGATGCAGCCAGTGCGACACAGGCTGGTAGCCTGGCCCTGGGGAACCCACCCTTGCTGGCTCTCAGGGTCCCAGAAAGTAAGGACTCTGGGCCTCTAACACCCAGGGACACAACGTATCACCCCCGCCATAAGGTCAGGCGCTGGCTGCTCAACGGACACATCCTTGGAGCTTTGGAGCCCCCAAGTGTGGACGGAAATCCCACGGCCTTTATCCCGCCCCATCACCTCTTGGGGTTGAGGCGCAGAATAAACGAGCCAAGCTGTGTCTCTACCCTCCCTTGCGCCCCAGCTCTCTCTGACTCCTGGCCCGATGTCTATCTCTTCTCATCATTAAGGAGACTAACAGCGCCACCAAGAACACAAAATCGGCCAGCACGTGAAGAATGAGCTCATCAGAAAAACGTCACACGTCCGAGGCAACATGCACAGGGGGTGGGCGACCACACACAGACCTTTGAAGACTCGCTGATCTTGTATGGCCGAGACACTCGCGTCTGCCGGCTTCCCTCCATCGCGAAAGGGGCTGCAGCCCTGCGACAAGAAGACGGTTTCTGATTATGCAGTAACAACTCGCGGTCATTCATTAATTGCAGGCTCTGCTGGCAGATGTCACTGACAACAAGAGCAAAAACAGTCACATGAAGGAAAAGAGGGAGGGAAACCAGCATACGACAAAGAACTCTTCTGCACTGTGAGTTGAAAACATCAAGTCGTTAGAATCAGAACATTTAACAAGTGTTCCTCTGTCACCTAAAAGCCGACCTCATGTCTCTTAGCCCACCTCCTACAAATACCTACTTTTTGATGCTTGATCTCAACGAGGCCTTTGGGCCAGATCAAGGTTCTAAGGACGATGGTTATCATTTCAGAGCCCAGACTGCAACCCTGGATCCAAGCTAAAGGACCCTCACGAGCTAGCCCCACAGGCTGATGTCACTGATCCCATTTTACAGATGAGGATGTTGAGCTCAAGGACACAAAGCTGGCCAGTGGCCAGGAATCAAAGCTGGGCCCCTCACCGTGATGCTCTGCTGCTGGGGGGCCCAGTCTTCTTTGAGACTATCTTACTTTCTAAATACCATGATGAAGGGAAGGATGTGGTGCACTGATGTCTACCCAGTACAGAACGTTCTAGACAAACGGCACTGTCTGAAGGGCTTTCCTGTGTCTTAACTGACTTAATCCCCACAACAACTCCATGAGGCCAGCACTATCATCATCCTGTTTACGGAGGAGGAAGCTGACAGCCGCGAGGGGAAGTAACTTGCCCAGCGTCCCCTAGTTAGGAAGACGCGGCAGCGCTGGGATTCCAACCCCGGGTGGCTTCTGCGCTCTCGACCCCTCGGCTTGTCTGCCCGGCCTTAAAAATAAAAAAGCCCGCAGGCAGGAAACCTCTGATGGGTTTTACGCCCCATCTGGAATATTTGGTATAAACTTGAACAAACATGTTACCCTTTCTAGACCTCACGGTGGCATCTATGCAATGGGCTGGTGTATCAGATGTTAAGCTTTCTTCCGGCTTTCAAATGCCAAGCATCAAGTCAGGCTGTGGGGGAGCACACAGAGGAAGGTCGAGGCCAGCAACAGGGGCACAAGTCATATCCTGGGACTGCAGGTTTAAGGAGGAATGTCCCACCCCCTAGCTGAGATCAGAAGATCAATTTGTTACCTATTGAACAAACAGGCTTTGCTAATAAGGAACAACGTGACAAAAAGTCATTACTGTTTCAAAACTGGAGACAGCATTCCCACGGGAGCAATAAATTCGGGCACACTCCATCCTGTCCAGCTCCCGGGGGAAGGAAGGGACAACTAGATTTCTCTTGACAAACTAGCAACTTTGTGACAAAGACCAGTTGTACCCCAGCCCTGTCCCAAGTGCCCCCTCGGGGAAGGGAAGGAAAACAGCATTCATGCCCTGCCTGCTGCACAGCCCTGACGTCCTTGCTTCCCCTTCACCCTCTGAGACAGGTGCCACCATCACTTCTGACACCCGGGCTCCGGCGGCAGAGGGGCCCACCCAAGGTCACACAACAGCGAGCAGCTGGCCCCTCTCTCCACCCCCGCGGGCAGCCAGCCAGGGCTCAGTCGGCCCTCGGGGCTCAAGGCTGTCTTTTCTAGGCCAAGATTTCTAGAGAGAGTTTTCTCTGGCGGAGGCGCCCTTTTGTCTCCGGGCAAGTGGTTTGGGGCCGAGTTCCACGGGAGTGTTGGGCGTCAGCTGCCTCCTGTGCTGCCCGGGAGCAGGTGAGGGGGTCACGGCCATCCCCAGGGCCTGTGCGCGGAAAGAGTCTTTGAGTAAACGCGGGAACCGAGGCCGCGTCCGGACAGGAGGGTCCCCAGAGAGCTCCTCTCCTCCTCCTCCCCCAGGCTTCGACCCCGAACCCGCCCGAGCTCCGCGCTCGGGGAAACACAACGGTGCCCAGACGGACACGGGGCCCGCAGCACTCACCCGTCCCGGGGCTGGCCGGCTGGGTCTCCGGAGACGCCGCTGTCGCTCGCTCGGACCCGGCAGCCCCTGGCGGAACCGCCGGCGCAACGGCCGCCGGGCAGCTCGAGACGGCGGCGAGGAGCGGCGGGGGCTGCGCCCGGACACCTCCCCTGGCCGCGCGGGCACCTGCGGGGCGGCTCGGAGGGACGCGGCCGGACGCTCGGGGCAAGCTGGCGCCCGGAGAGCGCGCGGGGGCCCAGGGCGCGGAGGCCCACCTGCAGGGCGCGCGGGGGCCCGGGGCGCGGAGGCCCACCTGCAGGGCGCGCGGGGGCCCGGGGCGCGGAGGCCCACCTGCAGGGCGCGCGGGGGGTCCCGGGCGGGGGCGCGGAGGCCCACCTGCACGGCGCGCGGGGGCCCGGGGCGCGGAGGCCCACCTGCAGGGCGTGCGGGGGTCCCGGGCGCGGGGCCGGGGCGCGGAGGCCCACCTGCAGGGCGCGCTAGCGGCGCGGCGCTGGGGGCCCCGGCGGAGGGGCCGGACGGGCGCGGCGGGTAGGGCGGCGGGGCGCGGGCGCCGGGGCCCCGGGGCCGGCCGGGTGCGCGGCCATGGCTCCGCCAGGAAGTGCGAGGCCGAGGGCGGAGGCGCGCGCGGCCAATGGCGGCGGCCGGGAGGCGGGGGCTCCGTGGCGCCGGGGCGGGGCCTGCGCCTTGCGGGCCGAGGGGCGCAGGGTGAACCCCGTCGGCTCGCGCCCCACGACGGCCCCGTCCCGCCCGGCAGGGGCATGCCCCAGCGCGCATCGCCAAGTACCTGCTGGTGTCTCCCGCCGTCCCAGGCGCGGCGACACAGCGTGGACGGACAGGCAAGGTCCCGGCCGAGGGGACGGACAAGCTTGCGGGGACCTGAGTCCTGGGAGGGGCATCGCCATGGCATCTTCGCTCCCTCACCTCCTTCCAGTCTTAGCTCGATCGGGCCCTGCGTTCACCCCACGGTGAGGCCTTCACAGACCCCTCTATTTAAACTCACATCCCTTCTCTCTTCACCCCACTTCCTGCTTTACGCTTCACAGTAGCTCTTGCCACTGTCTAATACTCTAAATAATTTATGCATTTGGTTTACTGTCTCCGCTCCCCCACTAGAAACCCTCCAGGGCAGGGTTTATTGTCGGTTTTATTCCTGGCTGGGCCCTCAGGGCTGGCACACAATAGGCGTTCATTAAATATTTGTGGAATGAATGAATTTAACCTTCACCCATCAGTCTATCCATTGTCAAACTTATCTCATGCTATAAGATGGATGGACCTTGAAAACATGCTGAATGAAAGAAGCCAGACACAAAAAGACACATAGTATATGATTCCATTCATATGAAG
Source organism: Equus asinus (assembly GCF_041296235.1). Taxonomy (NCBI): domain Eukaryota; kingdom Metazoa; phylum Chordata; class Mammalia; order Perissodactyla; family Equidae; genus Equus; species Equus asinus. Next base: position 46,663,832 of record NC_091817.1, on the reverse strand, counting down.
TGTCCAGAATAGGCAGATCCATAGAGACAGAAAGCAGATTGTGGTTGCCAGGGGCCAGGGGAAGAGGGGGATTGGGGGTATGTGGCTGTTAAAGAATAAGGGATTTCTTTTGGGGGTGGTGAAAACGTCCTGAAATTAGATAGTATTGATGATTGCATAACACAGTGAATATACTAAAAATCAATGGATTGTGCCATTTAAAAGGGCCGGCCCCGTGGCCGAGTGGTTAAGTTTGCGTGCCCCACTTCGGTGGCCCAGGGTTTCGCCGGTTCGGATCCTGGGCGGGGACATGGCACCGCTCATCAGGCCACGCTGAGGCGGCGTCCCACAGGCCACAACTAGAAGGACCCACAACTAGAATATACAACTACGTACTGGGGGGCTTTGGGGAGAAGAAGAAAGAAGAAGATTGGCAACAGATGTCAGCTCAGGTGCCAGTCTTAAAAAGAAATGAATAAAATAAAAGGGTGAATTGATAGTATGTGAATTATATCTCAATAAAGCTGTTTCAACATCAAAACCAAATAAAAAACTTCTCTCTCTCCTGTTTTTCTAGTCTCTGTCTCCTCTGGAAAGGAGTCAGAGCATCTTTCAAGGTTGCGTAAGCAGGGCTAGACGCAACCCCTGAAGGTGGGCCAGAAGAGAAGGCAAAATAGGGGTGGGGAGTCAGCATGACCAGGCGCATCCTCAAGGCCTTTCTATGTTCTTCTGTTCTAGACACAACACTCCACTTGGGCCCCTTCCGTCAGGTCGTGGCCCCTGAGCAGCCTGGTCCCGGCTCTGTCCCACCCTTGCCATAGCACGTCTCACCAGCGGCTGCCACCTGGGGGTGTGTGAAGGGCTGGGTCTCAGTCACCTCTGATGCAAAGTAAGGATGCAGAAGGATTTGTGCAGTGATCGAATGACTGCGTTCTCAGCCTTACTGGTGGGGCAGATTGGCGTGGGGGAGTAAGCTCCATGCTCTCTTCTGAGGGAGCTCCGCCACCCGAGCTCAGTTTCCTGGTCTGTGAAATGGGGTCAATAAGAGCCTCTGGTCTCCCTGGGCTTCTCATTCCTAGTTCACTCCACTACCCACTCACACCCTGATTCTCCCTGAAAAGCATTACATTTATAGGCCTTTATTTTAAAAAAATTTTTTGTGACTGGAATTAGTATTAAATATCATTAATTTGTTCAGAAACCAAAGTATAGAAAGGGTCTTTTTAAATTAAAGGGAGTCAGAGTAAAACCAGCCCTGAAACCCCCTCGAGGGCCCTTTCAATGATGTTCTCACTGCCCGGATTGCTGACGCTCCATCTCTCTCCCCTTCTCTATGGGGACAAATACACGTTCACCCTTCAGTACTTTCTTAAGCATCGTCTTTGCTCCGAAGCCTTACTCGCTCATCTTCAGCCCTTCCTTGACCCATCTCCACCCCAAAGAAGCTGATCCCACATCTGGCTCTATGTCTCTGTCTTGACAAGCGAATCTCTGCTCTTATGTGAATTGGCACATGCCTTCATTCACTAATTCATGCAGCAGACTTTTAGAGAATTTCTACAATGTGCCAGGCACTGTGGTGGGGGCCGGGGATAGAAAGAAGAAACTTTCAGGGATTTTAAGGAGGGAGGCAAACAAATAAATCGGTAATTACCGTATCATGGTTAGTTTTGTGCTCGGGTTATATTCAGAGTGCTGTGTGTGGGACGTATTCTTTTTTGTAGCTACAGTTAAAGAGTCTCTCTCTAGATAGATGGATATGGATATGGATAGAGATGGGTAGATATAGATAAAGTTATTTATTTGGATCTCTATGTATATATGAATATATCTATATCTATTGAGATTTAGCTGTAGATGGCAGATATTAGATGTAGATAATAAATAGGTAGATATTTTATTTTAAGGGCCTATAACTCGGCAGTGACATCTTAGGAGATGGACAACCTGCAGTGAGGGCTTGGGACACGCTCAGGAATCCACACGTGACCTTGAACTGGAAAATATGCAGACGTGGCTCACTTGACTTCACCTAGTTTTCCCCAAGACCGCTTCGTGAACTATCCTTTCACTTTCCTTTTTTCTTTAAGGAACATTTTTCTCAAATTATAAAAGGAGTGCATGCTTAACTTGGGAAATAAAAGTCCGAAAGGAAAAATAAACCCCTTACTTCTGCCCCATGCAAAAATAATAATTGTCAATGTTGTCGTCTCTCCATCATGTTCCCTTATATAATTTCTTCACAGTAATATCGCCACCGCTTACATACAGCTTACTACGTGCTAGACGTTGCTCTTAGCTCCCTGCATGTGTTAACTCGTTTCAGCTCCTTGACCCTTGGAGGGAGGTAGTATTACTTTCCCTGTTTACGGATGGGGAAACTGAGGCCCAAAGAAGTTAAATCACTTGCCCAAGGTCACAGAACCAGGCAGTTGGGCTCAAAGTCTGCTTCCTGCAGGCCTGCCCCTGGCCCCTGCCCCCTCCTGCCTCTGTATCGTGATAAAGGGGGTGCACCCGCTGTGCAGAGAACTCGGAAAGCACAAACACACACGAAAGGGGAAAACGTCACCCGCCCGAGGAGAACAGCTGTCGGTACTTCGTGTCAATCGGCCCAGAATTTTCCCCATGCCTATATTTCCCATGTATCTACGCAGAGGCGGTCAGGTGATGTGGCCCCCTTGGTGACCACCATTTTTTCCCCTTGAGTCTTTCCCATGTCAGTAAGTTTTCTTCCTCGGTGTGATTTGAACGGCGGCATCCGATCCCCGGATTTGGTGTGTGCGTTTGACCCGCCATCACTGCTGGGCATCCGGCTGGTTGCACTCTGATAGACGGTGCCGGGTGAACACTCCTGCACACACAGCTTTGTGTACATCTCAGAGGGTAAGGTGGAGTTGCTGGGTCAGAGGAGCGCACACTGGTAAGGCTCTAACCAAGCGCTCAAAGGCAGTGCTAGCGGGTACCCCTGTCTGTGGCTCTGCACCTGTCACTTCTGAGACTCAGGCACTGCTAGGTGGAACCAGGGGCGGCTCCACAATTTGCAGGGTCCGGTGCAAAAGGAAAACGTGGGGCCCCTTGTTCGAAAAGCAGGACAAAAGCTTTCTCCTTTCTTCTGTGGTCTCCCTTGTGACCAGTCCTGGTGCTTTTTTTGCCTGTTTCATGCTGCTCCCTGGGCACAGGGATACTCATGGGACACACGCAGACCCTCACAGGTGCCTGGGACCGTGTGATTTGGTGGGCAGGGTGCATGTGCCCAGGCCCCCATGGGGAGACGGTGATTGCTGGGCAGGGACGAGGGCGCAAGTGGCCAAGAACCATCCTGGGTGACCAGGGGGGTGAGAGGAGGTGCGACCCCATGTGACCCAAGGCTGCAAGACCCCCAGCACACGCTCCATTGTTCCATTCACTTTCGCTCCCACAACACAAATGCAAAAGATGAAATTATTAAGAATCTCAGGACAAACCCAGAGCATTAAACCCCAAGGGCAGGCCTGTCTGATGTGGGTCCCTGTGTGACTGTTGGCCCCAGATGGAATGACTGGAACTCTCACCAAAGAGGAACCTGAGAGGCTCACATTATTTTCATCCTCAATGCCTCAGTTCAAAAGCACATGTCACAGCAGAGTGCCCGTGCAAAAAGCACACCATCTGGACAGTCGGAATGGCCAAAGAAGGGCGGGGGAGGGGGCCTCTGTTAATCGTGGGTAATGCACCATAACCCGATGGGTCGATGCGATATTATCCCCACCTTACGGATGAGGAGACTGAGGTTCTGACCCACTGCATGGCACATTGAATATCACACAGCTGGCAAGTGCAGGAACCAGGACGAGGGACCATGGCCATCATATGCCAGTGCCGAGTTAACCAGTTAACCAGCATGCTGGAAGCTTCCCCTGGCAGGGCTGCAAGCTGCTTTTCTTTGATGCTGCTGAGTTGGGTCTGACCTGCCTGGTGCCCAGGAGGTCTCGGCCAGCACTGAGGGGAGACAGGGAGAGGTGTCAGCCAGGCCCCCCAGAATAGCTGGGCCTGGAATGGGCGGGACCCTGTGAGAACAGCTACTTGCAGCCAGCTCTCCCCAGCCAGGGAATTTCCAGGTTCCGGAGCCTCCTGGAGGAGGGAGGAGGAGGTGGGACCGGTTCTCTAAACACCCTGTTCTTCTCGCCAGAGGTTTGTTCTTGGCCAGCTTCCCTCCCGAAGGCTGAGTAATCTAGAAAAATCGCAGCCCAGCAAAAACGAGCGGGCCCAGGGGCCAACCCAGATCACGTCCACAGGCAGAATTCTTGGCCGCTCACTCCTCTAAGTTTGTAACTGTTTAGACCAGAGAACAAGAAGCAACAGATGCCTCCTGCGCACCAGACCAGCAAACGGGTGGAGCCATAGCGGGAGTCAGGCCCCAGTCCTTGGGTCGTCCTTAATCTCAGATTAAAGAAAAATTGGCACCTGCCCCTCCATTCTCACCCCTCCCCCTTCCTCCTTCTCTCTCCTCCCCAATACTTTTCTCCCCAGCCCTGCCTGGATGGGAGCCCTGGCCTGGCTACTCCCCCAGCTGTGTGAACTGGACCAGCTACTTAGGTCTCTGCTGCCTCAGTTTCCCCACTTGCTTCTCTCTTGCAGTGTCGATGGAGAGTTACATGGATTAATACATGCCTACCGCTTCCAGCAGTGCCCAGTACATAAAGCTCCATGACTCCCGGCCTTTGCTGATGGTGCCTGACACGCTACCAGTTGGAGAGCTATTCTCTGGCTGAAGGCTTGGCTTCCTGTTAAGATGGAGGTCGTTTGGAAATGGGCACTTTTCTACTAGTCATTTGTACTTTACCATTCATCAGCTTCGGGCACTTGCTCAAGTTCCCCTGTGACTGGAGGGAAAGGACAGAGGTACAGAAGAGGGAGGGAAGCAGGTACAGGTATAGGATGGACCGGAGGAGGCTCCCTGTATGTCATGGTTTCACCTGGAGCAGACTGTCTTGGGGCCTGTCAGGTCAGAACCGCTGTCACCACTGACGTTCCGCACTAAGCTCGCGTTGCCCACTGCCTGACTCCTCCACACCACACCGGACCAACCATGTGCTTCTCTCTCTCTCTCTCTCTCTTTTTTTTTTCTTGAGGAAGATTAGCCCTGAGCTAACATCCATGACCATCTTCCTCTATTTTATATGTGGGATGCTGCCACAGCAGGGCATGATAAGCGGTGCATAGGTCTGTACTGGGCATCCGGACCGGCAAACCCTGGGAGTACACGAAGTTAACCACTGTGCCACTGGGCCGGCCCTCACCTGCTTCTCTTTTCGCCAAATGTTACAATGAGGGGCTTGCGATTTCAGAGTTGCAAACCCGGCTTGGGTCCGAGGCAGCAGGTAAGCCTGAGTGAGCTGTGTCTCTGGAATCTTCAAGTCTCTCCTGTGTAAAACTAGACGACACGGATAAAAGCCTTCACAGAATTGTTGGACACAAATGCAATTACTTGTCGGTTCATTCACCGGTTACTGCCTGCCCTCCCCGATGAAATTCTTCTTTTTTTTTTTTGAGGAAGATTAGCCCTGAGCTAACATCTGTCACCAATCCTCCTCTTTTTGCTGAGGAAGACTGGCCCTGAGCTAACATCTGTGCCCATCTTCCTCTACTTTATATGTGGGACGCCTCCCACAGCATGGCTTGACAAGTGGTGCCACGTCCACACCCCGGGTCCATTGAGAACCCCAGACCTCTGAGAAGCGGAACGTGCGCACTTAACCGCTGCGCCACCAGGCCGGCCCCTGAAATTCTAACTTAAAAGTCTCAGTGCCCTCGTATGAGACTGTGGAGGACCTGGGTTGTGTTCTCTGACTCCGGCATTTGGTGTCAGCCTTGGGTGGTCAAGCCCTCAGGCTCTAGAGCTATGCTGTGCAAAACGGTCCCTACCGGCCAAATGTGGCCATTTCCATTTCAATCAGTTAAAACTACATAAAATGAAACATTGGCTTTCTCAGCTGCCCGAGCCACATTTCCAGTCCTCAGTGGCCACGTGCGGCTAGTGGCTGCCATGTTGGACAGCACAGATTGCAGAACATTTCCATCATCGCAGAAAGTTCCACAGAGTTCCTATGGCAGCACTTACTACACACCCAGCACTGCAGGACTTTGAGCAAGTTACTCATCTCCCTGAGCCTCAGTTTCCTCATCTGCAAAATGGGAGTTCATCTATTCAACATCAAATACTTCTTGAGTTCTGGCCATATGCCAGGTATTCCTTTAGGTGCTGGGGATATGGCTCTGAACACAGGTAGACAAAATCATGGCCCCCAAGGAGCTGACCTTCTAGAGAAGGGACGAAAACAGCACTCGTCTCCTAGAGCTGGTTTAAGGATTAAATGAAATAGAGCAGGAAAAGCATTTAATGTGGTGCCTGGCATGCTCTAGGTGCTTAATAAATGTCAGATGCTGTTTATCTTCCCAGCTCCCTTCTCCCACAGTCCTGTCACCTGGGATGGTAAACACATAACATACGTTCCCACACTTGCCATCCCGCACCCATGGCAGACATTGCTAATCAATCACAGCATACTTTCCCACTGAGCCCAGAGGTACCTGTGGGATTCTCGGAGTAAAGTACCAGGCAGCACTCAGACACATTCCCTGAGAACTCACAGGCATCCTCTTCAGCATCACCTCTGAGTTCCCTACACACTGCCTGGCCCCCCATACCTGGATGCTGGGACCCCTTAGGTCCTGAGGAAGCTCCGACTCCAGCCCCAGGCCGGCCCCTCTTTTGGAGAAAAAGCGAACGCCCGGTCAGTACCTCATCAGCTGAGTAGCTGGTCCTGTTCTGACCTCGTGCCAGGAGCTGGCTTCTTGCTGTGCTGCCTCTGGGAGTGGGATCTGGCTGTGATCTCACCAGGGCTGCCGGGGTCTCGAATCCTGTACCTCTCCTCTAGTCAAGAAAAATGGATTGTTTCTAGCCTGGGCAAACGGTCCTGGCCAAAAAGGGCTGAGTGAAGCCTGGCCTTATGTCTGAGTGGGGGAGACAGACACGGGAACACGCAGTTGCAATCTGGTGAGATAAGGGGGCTGGCGGGGGCTGGCTGTGGCCGTGGGACCCAGGGGAGGGAGGAACACTGGAGCCCCGGGAGTCCGCTTCATGAAGGAGGTGCCCATCCTGGACCGCCGTCTCCTCCATCAGCAGCCAGACCCTCAGAACTGCTTGTCCTAGCCCACTCTGTCCCCCAGGGCAGGGACTGACCAGGACGGCCGACCTGACTCAGCATGGCTGTCTTCTCTCTGGATCTTGTGTCATTTTGGTTTTGCTAGTTGCGTTCATTCAATCATTCACTCAGCACAGCATGCGGTAATGACACAGGGTATAAAGGGTCTGAGTTCAACTCTTACTTCGGCCACTTACCAGCTGTGTGACCTCGGGCACATTATCTAGCCTCGCTGTGCCTTGTATGCCTCCTTTGCGAAATGGGGTTTACCATAGAGCTTACCCCTGGGGGTCAAGGGTCATAGGGAGGATTTAGTGAGTTTTGCATGGAGAGGGCATCACAGGACTCTGGGCCACTGTCATAAGTGCCCAATCCTGGCTCACTGCGGCTGTCAGTCATATACGTGTGCCGGATCCCTGGAGATTTTTCTCTCTTACTCTGTTGGCATGGTGAAATCCATGAACTATTTTTTTTTCCAAATGCTAAGCTTTCCGGGCACCCAGGGATAAAATTTCTCTGCTCATAAACTACATCTATGGGGCAGTGACGTTCGAGCTGCGTCTGAAAGGGTCAGTGGGAGATCACCAGGCAGACGGGAGGAAAGGGGGTCCCAGGCAGTGGGAACAGCGTGTGCAAAGGCTGTAGGAATGAAGCAGCAGATGGGGTCTAGGCAGAGCCCAGGCTGGCTGGAACACGGGGTGCTTGCAGGGAACAGCGGGAAATGGGGCCGACGAGAAAGACCTTGAACTCCATCGGATGGAAATCCTTCGGCACTGAGCTGGGGGTCTGGCACAGGCTGACTGTATTTTAAATTCCACAAGTACATGTTGAACTTTGGGAAGGCGAAGTTCGTGTATCCTGGCTCTTTGCCACACCCAATATATATTTGTTGTCTGTGTCAAAATTTCAGCCGCTTTGACGCTCCTTTTCCTATAACCTGCACTCTGCAAGTAGAAGATGCTGCCAGAGCCCCACGGGGTCCCGCCTGCTGTGAATATCTGGAATGCCTGCAAGGTTTCGGCCCCTCTCCAGGAGGGCAGCCTGCAAACACCGGCTGGCCAACAGCGGGGTATAAAGATCCGGCCCCTTGCCTCAAGGTCGAGGGGACAATTTTGTGGTTCTATTCATGCTCCAGGGCTCCTCCTGGGATCAAGCTGTGATGAGCCTTTGCTGGGCTTTCTCCCTGCCCTGCCCTGCTTCCTCAGCTTCTTCTAGGTTTCTTCTGAGAGCTCTCCTGCCATAGACGGCTGCAGGAGAACCCGGGTCTCACGGTCCGCTTCTTGGACTCCCAGACCTGAGACCCACAGATGAACCAGAGAATGACGGCGCAGGGCTGCGGGTGACAACTGCTGTTTTTGTCCTTTTCATGAAACAATAGCCCCTGCCCCCTACCAATCCTTTTTCTCTTGGTCTAGGTTCCCCTGGAAGCAGACCCTGAGGCTAGGATTCAAGTTCCAGTAGCTAATTTGGAAAGTGCAGGAAGCACCGATTGGGAGGGGAAGTAAGACAGCAAAGGGAGGGGATCCCAATGGCACAGAGGAAGCCAGCCACTTCTGAGGGTGGCTGGAACTTTATACACGGGGGAGCTTTGCAAATAGTGGGAAACACCCCTTAGAGGTATCCCACCGGAGGGATGGGGGCGATGGGGTGTTACACGTCATTGCTGGCGTGTATTGGCTGATGGCTGCCCATCGGGGTTAACTGGCCTGCTTCCAGCCTGCTGGGCCAGTGGGCAGAGCATCTCCTGAGAATCCGGGACAAAGCTCTCAGACCTGCAGCTGCAGATACTGGCAGCAGTGATGAGGATTTTAGGCTGGTTACTTTTAAAACTGCAGATGAGAAGCAGGCTCTGAGGACTGGAATTTGCTTGCTCTTTGAGAGACATTTGCATTTGTGAAGGAAGGGGGGATGACCTTGTAGGGACCTGAAATTGGCCACCCCAGGATATGTCTCTGGCATCGGGATTGTTTGGGGCTGATTGCTTTTGATAAACTGGGACAGGGAAGGAGGCTCTGGGGAATGGAACTTGCCCTTGTTGGGACACATTTACATTTGTAAGGTAAATCTCTATCTGTAAAAGGTGCCTCCCTCTCTGTACCAGGAAGAAGAGGAGAGATGACCTTATCCCTAGAAACTCTTAATGGGGAAGGCAAGAACTTAAGTTGGTTGCTGTCTGGCAATCTCATGTAACTGATTTAGGGTGGTGGCTTCTAACCTTTCTAACCTTTACCTAATCCGATTTGATTCTTGTCTAAAAGTCATGGGATCACCCAATGACCAGACCCCACCTGCACTGATACCATTTTAACTTTTTTTTCATGTTCTTTCCTTTGTCTTGTAAAGAGATGACTCACATACCCATGCCTTATAAAATTAGCCCTAACCCTCAACTCGGGGCAGCAGCAGCAGCTCTGCCTGCCCGTGGGTCCTGTCCCCACGCTATTCCACACTATTCTCTAAATAAAAGAGCACTACTGCCAGATGTTGAGAGTCCAAGAAATCTTTCTTTCGACTCCTCGGCTCACCGACCCCGCATCAGCAGCAGAAGTAAGGCCCGAGGAATATGTTTGGAACACAGACAGCAACCGCTGCACCTTCCTTTAGGGAACTATTCCTCCCCCCAAAGTCCTTTCCGAAAACCTCTGTTGAAGCTGCCAATCTGAGGCCCCCACACAGCCCCATCCACAAGTGTGGGCACGTGACCCAAGTCTAGCCAATCACAGCAGCTGATTCCTTGGCTGCAGTGATTGGTTCAAGGGGTGAACGTGTCATCCAAGCAGGGCCAATCAGATTCGTTCCCTGGGATTTTTATACCGTTGCTGGGAGAGAGAAGTTCTCTCTTTTCTCTGCCGTTAGCTGGAGAGGATGTAAGCTCAAAATTCTCTGTGTGGAAGTAGCTTGTATGCCCTGGAAGTGTATGTGGCTGACACGCAGAGAAACAGAATTGAGAGATGAGAGAGACAGAGGGAGAGAGAAGATGAAGATGGTGATGTTGAACCCCTGGACCCCTTGTACCTCTATTTTCTCTGGGTGGTTACATGTACCAGTCAATTCCTCATCTTTTTCCCCCAAAACTATTGGCTTAACCTGGTGTGATTTCTGTTTCTCTCCCTTGCAATAACCAAGTCCTAATTAATGCAGAGTCTCTTTATATTTTAATCCCTCCGACTCAGAAGTGGCAGCATTTCAGGGATGAAGACACATTTGTCGACCGAGAATCTTGGATTATGAGTCTGTGTACTCGAGGCCAGGCCATTCCCAAGCTCTTGGCTCCCGGAAGGCTGAGCTCAACTGGAAAGCTTCATAGTTTTCTTTTCCAAGTTACATAATAAGTGTGATTCCAGGAAGTAGGAATGCAGGACGGGGGTGTGGAACAGGGAGTCAGAGGTGGCCAGTCCCGGGACATACCCTCAAGTCAGCTGATGCTGGGGCGACCGTGTGGTTGATCCCGTGGGACCTCCTGGGGAGCCCATGAAATGCACCTCAGACTGTCCACCTAGGAGACAGAAGGAGGACACATTTGTTTATCAGTTTCCACACCCTCATGGTTCAAGGGTGGCCCATGGGAGTTGACCCCACTGCCATCTTCTGGGTTGTGCAAGCATGAGTCCCTATGGGCTGTGTGGTATTGCATGCCATGGTGTCTGAGAAGTCTGGGGGCTGCAGGTGGGAGGTAGGTGGTCCTGGCCGGGGTCCCCCGTCATTTTGCTCTTGCTCAAAACACCCGAGGCCAGTACAGAACTGATGGCTGTGCCGTGACAGGAGTAAGAGGAAGGGACAGAGGATCGGAAGGGCCTGCGCCTCACAAAGTGACCATTTCTCATCTAGCAGATGGAAGAGCACAGTCCACCCTTCCTGGGACTTTCTTGAATCAGGATGAAAACTGTAGAGTCGTCTCTGCCACACTCCTTGTCTGCCTTGTTGACCTTCAATGTCCTGCAAAGTCCCTTTTCTGGTCTAGCTGTCACCTTCTGGGCATCAAGAGGTCTGGTGGGCCTGGGTCTGAGTATCAGTTCCCTCTGACCCCCTTGGTGGGTTGGCACCAATGCTGCCCTGGTAGGCGTGTCCCCCCCCAGCCACCTCCTCTTGGGTCAGTCTCAGAGAATTCTTAACATTTTAAAGGAAAAAAGAATTCCCACCCTATTAATTAAATACAGCTTATGCCACCCACGGGCGAGAAGGTGGGCTGGTTATTCCCCATTTGCGCGCTCCCTAGATCCATTCTCCATCTTCACTGTGTCCCGGAAGTCTGACCCTGATGGATGGCATCACCTGGCTCCCTTCCCTGTGACTTTCTGTTGGTTTCGGCCGATGGGAGGGACCAGCAGGAGAGTGGAGGGCAGGAGTAGAGAGGTGGGGCATCTCTTCCCCTTTCAATTCATGTGTCTGCACGTTCCCTGCCTCGGGCTGAGCTTCCGTGAGGGGCCGCTTCCTTCCGTGACCGCAGCTTCTGCCAGGAGATCCTGCTACAGAGAAATTATTCTGACACTTGTCCAAGATGCAAGACGGACTTCATTCAAGACTGTGGCAATAGGGGAGAGAAGCTGAGCTCACCTCCGAATATAGCAGAGTCAGCTTCAGGTTCAGAGCAGAGTCAGGGGGTCAGCGGATGGAAAATTACCAAGAGGAGATATTAAGGGAGATTCTTGCTAAACTGACTTAATAGGATTCTTGCTAAAGACAAGCCAAAGACTTTGATGTCAAGGGTGGGAGATAAACAATTTGACCAGATATCAAGGGTGGGGGGACTCTCCCTAAACTGACTTGGCAGGATTCTTTGCTAAAATTGGGCTCAGTGGGCCAAAGGCAGATGGGGGCCAAGCTTGAGCCCTCATCAAGGAAAGGCTCAGAGGAGCCGGACTGAAGTTCTGTCCAGGAGGAGCCTTTGCAGCCCCTCCTCCCTGCTCCAGCCCCAGCCTCCAGTAACAGGTTCTCCCGCCTCTGCGTCCTCAGGCCAGGGTGGTGACAGCTCGGTTCTGGGAGCCCTGGCTGCCTCCACAGCCCTTGTTGGTTCTTCTAACTCGGTTCTCTAAATAGTCCCTTCTTTGCATTCTCTTCAGAATTCCGTCTGATTACACTGGGGAAATATGCCTTTCAATTCATGTGTCTGGCAGTTTCCAAAACGGCTTCTAGAGTTGTCTGCTTTCCACCTCCCACTGTCAACATGGAGAACCTGAGTTTCTGTTGTAAGGGGAAGATAATCTGAACCACACATGGCATGGCAGGAAGCACATGAGGATCCACAGCCAGGAGACCTCGGTTTGAGGCCTGGCACCCCTACTTGCCATATGTGTGACAATGCACGAACGGCCGAGCCTCAGTCTCCCCAACAATAAAACGGGCACAACAATCCTGACCCTGCCACTCAGCCTGTGCCAAGCACTGTGCCTACGATTGCGAGGTCAGCGAAGGAATATTTACTGAACGAGAGAATGAGTGGACTACTGGACAAAATGAGCTAATGCACAAAAGGCACCTCTAACTTCTAACAGCTAATCAAGTCTTAATTTTTAAACACTTATCTTTTTTTAAGATGCTCCGTTAACCAGCGTCCGCTTAACTGACTCCGTAGATGAACGGACGTGTCCCATTGCTTCCGGGAACACCCCAGCATGCTGACCCTCCCCTCCATCCTTCTTCCCCTTCCGCTTGGCCTATCTGACCGTCTAGAGTCGGCTGTGTTTGCCCCCAGACTTGCTGATGGCAGTTGTGTCTATTATTGTCATTAACTGATTTAATTAAATGTTATGTAATTGTGGGAACGTGAGGATAAAAAGAAGGAATGTTGTCTCAGGGAAAACTAAGATGAAACTTGGGAAGACGTGAGGCGTGAGCGACTAAGGAAACCGATACTGAGGCGGGAGTGGGAACCGGGAGGACCAGATGCAGGGGAACGAGTCTGCGCGTGGATTACTCTGTGAGCATCTTTAGGTTCTCCAGCCACTGTCAGCAGGAGGAAACGGGGGATTGTAACAGAAATTTGTAGGTGTGGTCTATGCAGGAAGAAGACACAAGGTCCCCTTCAGCCAGCCTGTGCTCCAAGAGGGGATGTACACTCGTGTACGTCAGTCAAGTTAAAAGCACACGGGCTGGATGAATTTACGGTGACGCCCGGTGACAACTGACTTCTTAGATTCACAATTAGCTGATTGGCCAAACTCCTGATTCTGCAGGACAAGAAAGGTTCCTCTTCTTTCTGAAGTTCCCTGTCTGTCTCCTCTTTTTTCCTCTTTTCTTCTAGTTTCTCTTTTCTCTATTTTCTCTTCTTTTTTCTCTATCTATGAATGTCCAAATATGGCACTGGAGATTTTTGGTTTATTATATTTATGGAACTAAATGGAGTATTCTCGGTTAATGGACTTAAACAGTATTTCTTTACCCGCTGCATGCTGCTGTCGTGGGCCACTTCCAGCCAAAGGGACACTCACTTCAACAAATCCTGCAGACAACTGTGGCTTTTTAGTTGCATATCGTCCACATTAATTTCTTCCTCTCTGTGGACCTCCTCAGTAAAATAGTTTCCCTTCTCCAGCATGTAATAAACATTTCAGAAAAAATCTCAAAAGAACCTGAAAGTGTATTTTAAATGTTCTAGGGAAAATTACTGTTTAAAAGACTCTTGTGGTCATTTTTTTTCTTTTTTTTGCTTTGTTTTTAGTATAACCAAGAACCAAGATTTTCGTGCATTGTGTTTGCGTAAAGTCAGGCAGATCTGCAAACATGTTCCTGGCTGGGAGGAATTTACAGCCTGTGGAGGGGAACAGGACAGACGGAGAGTTTTTACAAAGCAAGCTTAAAAGTTTAACTGATGATACAAGATCCCCTGTGTTACAGAAACTTCTTTGACATGTGGAAAGTAGAAACTAGCTCAGAACGGCAACAGTTACCAGATCAAGAACTAACTCTCAGGGCCAGTCTGGTGGCATAGCGTTTAGGTTCACACACTCTGCTTCAGTGGCCCAGGGTTTGCAGGTTTGGCTCCCTGGTGTGGACGTACACCCAACTCATCAAGCCGCACTGTGGCAGGTGTCCCATATACAAAATAAAGAAAGATTGGCACAGATGTTAGCTCAGGCCAATCTTCCACACCGAAAAAAAAAAAAAAAAGAATTAACTCTCATAATTCCTTTGCTGTGACAGAGCTCCCTACCTCACAGAGGAGCCCATTCTTTTTCCATTGGAAAGAACTTCTTCATGTTGAATCCAACTTGGTCTTCCTATAATGATCTGCCCTTGGGAGGTTCATATAAGAAGACCATCACCTGTAGCAAGAGAGAGTCCCTCCAAATGGAGAGGCAGTCCCCACGTCCTCCATGTGACTGCTCTCCTGCAGGATAGACCACATCTGTGTCTTCCCGTCCCCTCCCAGTCCTGAGCACTGCCCTGGGACAGCTGGGGTCCTCCTTTACGCGCGACCCCCGCATCAGAACACAATCCTCAAGTGTGGTCTGGCCAGCTCACGGTAGAGCAGGTTTTTTCTTCCCTTCTTCTGGGCATTCTGTTACTCTGGAACCTGTCCCGTCTGCTCCCTGCCTTGCCCTCCTCTGCTCGGAGTCCCTGGGGGTGGGGGCAGAGTGGGGACAGGGTCTGCCCCTGCAGGCTGTGTTTTCCAGGCTCCCTGGTCAGTGGGAGACCCTGGTGAGAGATGGGAGGGTGGGAGGGAAGAACGGGCTGAGGTCCTTCCACCCCTCTCTGAGCAAATCTCCAGCAGCCACAGCTCCTTGCTGCTCCAGCTTCCCCTGGGGACCCCGGCCCCAGGACTCCAGTACTCCCTTCTCCCCTCCCCATCCCCCCAGCCCAGGGCTGGTCGCCAGTCTGTGTGCTGTGGCTAATTTCCCAGCTGCTTCACCAACCTGCTCAAGTTCTCAGCTCTCCCACCCCTTGTGCAGCCAATACCCTGCATGCAATTCTTCCTGCTTATATACTTGACTCTCTACAAGTGGACATACATATGCTTACATAGTTTCTGTTTCCCTGTGGACTCGAGTTCAGCGTGCTACTTCTAGTGACACAGTTTAAGACTGTATCCAGATTTGGGGGGCTGGCACTTGGAATACCAGCTGCTGTTATATCCTTTTACGTGCATTTTCCACATGTGATCCTCCAACAGTTCCTCTGTGGGGGGGTAGGGTACCCATTTCACAGAAAAGGAAACTGAGGCTCAGGAAGGGTATGTGGTACAGCCAGGATTTGGGGGAGTGGTCGTCCAAACCCTTGACCATTAGACCACACTGCCCCACTTGGTGACCTGGACCCACGCTGCCCTTCTTCACTGGCAGCTAAAATCCTAGGTCACATTGTTGCTTCTGGTGTCTTCCCGCCCGATTTCTGGAACCTGAGTGGAGTCTCTCGGAGCGACTCAGTTCCTGAGAAAGACCATTCAGGAGCTCCGTTTTATGCTCCCTCAGTCGGTGGGTCAGCATCTTCATTTTTCAAATGTTCCTGGGAGCCTCTTTTCAGAGACTTGACAGTCGGTGAGCTCAGCACCGAGTCTATAAATATCATTTTCTATTAATATCCATTCCGTGTAAGGCACCTGCTTCAGAATCACAACTACCTTGCTGAGGACAGCAAGTTTCAGGGTTATGCTTCATTCCCATCTCTAATTACAGCTGAGGTGGGATTTCTTACTTTTAAATTTGTAGCCCTAAGGAAAACGTGGAAATCAAGACACTGACCTCTCAGAGTCTGCAAGCTTTTTGCAATGAAAGCGGTAAAGCTCATGCAAAAATGATGGTCTGAAAAAGCCAGCCCAGATTTCCCTTGTTGTCTCAGAGCTCATGTAGCTGAGCTAGCTGGGGTCAATGTCAAGGTCTCCAAACTCTGCTTCCTGGTGGGGAGGCTCAGACGCCTGTGGTCAGACTGCCTGGGTTCAGATACTTTCTCTGTAATGTTCGAGCTGTGCAACCTCGGGAGAGGGCTTCCGCCTCCGTGCCTCAGTTCCCTCATCTAAGTCAGGTCTGAGCAACAGCGTCTCCTCCAGGAGATGTGAGAATTAACTGAGAAAACGGTTGTCAAGCACTTAGCGTGGTGCCTGGCATACAATCCGCAGGGGGACGTTGCTATTACTAATACTGCATGATATAGCTACTATGTAATGTATATGCTACATAATTACTATTGCTAATTACATGTAATATTATCATCCATCCAGACATGCTACATCACTTGCCCAGGGGGCATGGAAGGGGGGCTGGAAAGAGGCCATACGGGGAAGTCACTGAGGAGCTCGCACACACTAATCTCTGTCCTTTGTCCGTTTCCTGGGTCAAAAACAGACTTAAGAATTTCTTTGTGCACTGTCTTATGGCCCTCCCCCCTCGCTGTCCGCTTTCTTCTCCTCCGCCTTATTTACAGGGATGGGTCCGAGCTTGTCCGATGCTGGCCGCTCCCCTTTCCTGAAACACCACCTCTCCTGAGCTTCTCCCCGTCTCTGGAAGGTCCTCAGTCTTCCTGGCAGGCTCCTTTTCCCTTCACTGCTGCTGATCTGTGGGGCTCCGCTGCAGACCTCCCACCTAAGCACCCTCCCTGGGCCATCGCAAACACCCCTGGCCTAGTCATCGCCCGGAGACCCAGGGCCTCCCGGCCCGCATCTCCCACCCCGTCTCCGCCCCGAGTCGCAGACCCGTGGCTCTGCTGGATGTCTCCACTGTGATGTCCCACGAGCAGCTCAAATGCCACCTGTCCCAAACTGGACGCATCTCCCCCACCCACCCAGATGCTCAGGCCCCCAACCCAGGAGCCTTCCTTCATTCTTTTTAAAAATTTCATTGACCATTTTTTTCACGTGTACAGTTTAGTAATTTTAGTACGTTCACAAATTGTGCGACCATCATCACTATCTAATTCCAGAACATGTTCATCAATCCCCAAAAGGAACTCCATACTCATTAGCAGTCGCTGTCCACGCCCCCCGCCTTCCCCAGCCCCTGCAGCCACAAATCTACTTTCTGTCTCTATGGATTTGCCTATTCTGGACATTTCATTTAGATGGGATCCTATACTATGTGGTCTTTTGTGACTGGCTTCTTTCACTCAGCGTGATGCTTTTGAGGTTCATCCATGTTGTAGAATGAATTCCTACCTCATTCCTTTTTATGGCTGAGTAATATTCCACTGTGTGGCTAGACCACATTTTGTTTATCCATTCATCAGTTGATGGGCATTTAGGTTTTCACTTGTTGGCTATTACGAATAACACTGCTGTGAACATTCACATACAGCTGTTTACGTAGACTTAGCATTTTTATTTCTCTCTGGTCTAGTCCTAGGAATGGAATTGC
Organism: Equus asinus; assembly: GCF_041296235.1. Taxonomy (NCBI): domain Eukaryota; kingdom Metazoa; phylum Chordata; class Mammalia; order Perissodactyla; family Equidae; genus Equus; species Equus asinus. Next base: position 46,646,386 of record NC_091817.1, on the reverse strand, counting down.
TGGGTCATATAACTCTATGTTTAATATTTGGAGAAACTACTAAACTGTTTTCCAAAGCGGATACATTTTACATTCCCACTAGCAATGCATGAAGGTTCCAATTTCCCCACATCCTCACCAACACTTGTTATTGTCTGTCTTTTTAATTTTAGCCACCCTAGGGTGTGTGAAGTGGTATCTCAACATGGTTTTGATTTGCATTTCCCTAATGACTAATCTTATTGAGTGTCTTTTCACATACTTGTTGGCCCTTTGTATATCTTCTTTAGAGAAATGTCTATTTGAACCCTTTGCATATTTTTTAATTGAGTTACCTGCCTTTTATTTTTGAGTTGTAAGAGTTCTTTATATATTCTGGATACTGGATCCTTATCAGATATGTGATTTGCACATATTTTATCCCATTCTATTCATGTCTTTTCGCTTTCTTGATGAGGACCTTTGAATCACAAAATTTTAAAATTTTGCTAAAGATCAACTTATCTAATTTTTTCTTTTGTTGCTTCTGCTTTTTTGTGTCACATCTAAGAAATAATTGCTTAATCCACAGTCACGAAGACTTATGCCTAGCTTTCTTTTACGAGTAACTCTTATGCTTATGCCTGTGATCCATTTTGAGATTTTTTTTTTTAAAGATTGGCACCTGAGCTAACATCTGTTGCCAATCTGTTTTTTTTCTTCTTCTCTCCAAAGCCCCGCAGTACATAGTTGTATATTCTAGTTGTAGGTCCTTCTGGTTGTGCTGTGTGGGATGCCACCTCAGCATGGCCTGATGAGTGGTACCATGTCAACGCCCAGGATCCGAATGAGCGAAACCCTGGGCTGCTGAAGTGGAGCGTGTGAACTTAACCACTCCACCATGGGGCTGGCTCCTTGAGATTTTTTTTTTTAATTTTAATGTTTTTAGTGAGGAAGATTTGCCCTGAGCTAACATCTGTGTCAATCTTCCTCTATTTTTTGTATGTGGGATGCCTCCACAGCATGGCTGATGAGTGGAGTAGGTCCACACCTGGGATCTGAACTTGTGAAGCCAGGCTGCCGAAATGGAGTGCACAGACCTTTAACCACTCGGCTACGGGGCCAGCCCCGAGTTAATTTCGGAATACAGTGTGAGGTACGGGTCCGATTTTATTCGTTCCAGCACTGTTTGTTAAAAGGACTGTTCCTTCCCCATGGAATTATCTTGGCACTCTTGTCAAAAATCTGTTAACCATAAATGGAAGAGTGGATTTCCGGTCTCTCAATTGTGGTCCGTTGATCTATATGTCTACCCTATGCAAGGACATCCTCCCTTGACTCTTCTCTCTCCCTTGTCCTGCATCCGTCCTCTCAGTGACAATGAATTGTGTGTCTGTCTGGGACTGGCACTGTGCTTGGAGATGGACATACAATGGTGAGTCAGATGGACACTGTCCCTGCCCTCAGAGACCTGACATTCATCTGGGAGTAGACAGGCAATATACGAGTAAAGAGACAAATGATAAAGGTGATTTCAGATAACAACTAGTGCAATGGAAAACAAAAGAAGATTATGCGACAGGGAGTGACCAGCGGAGATACAGAGGGGGCTACTTTACATTGAGATGCTGGGGAAGGTCTCTCTGAGGGGTAACATTTGAGGTCTGAGTGAGAAATCAGCCATGCAGAATTTGGGGAAGGGTGTGCCAGGCAGAGGGGCAGAATATGCCTGAAGATGAAACTGATGGACGAAAGAGGGCAAAATAGAAACAGGTAGAAAGATAGCGGCAGAGCCCTGATTCAGACGTGCCTGAATTCCGCTTAGCTCTGGGCTTGTCAGTCACTGAGCCATCGTTTCCCCTTCACTGTTTAAGCCTATTTGACTCGAGTTTTCTGTTGTTAGCAACCAATAATATCTACACTAAACTAACTGCTGGTCCCCCCTCCTGGACTGTAAGCCCCATGAGGGCAGGGAGTATTTGTCTAGTTCAAATTTGCACACAGGCAGCTCTTGTATGTAACATTTTTAACGCCAAAGTTTGAGAATCAAGAGATTTCACAAAGAGGTGCAGATTTCTTGCTTTTCTTAGACAGTTGCAAAGCTTGGCACCATCATGCTAAGATTCCTGCATAGCAGCCAGGGCAGAGCTGAGAACCAGTGGTCCCCTTTAGATGTCAGTTCTGAAGACGAAACGGCCATCCCGTGGAGGGCAGACCAGACAATCACCTCCAGAAACGTTTTTCTTACAGGCTGTGTGCTTGGCTCATTTCTATTACGTTCCTGCCCCCTACAGGCAAATAAGTTTGTGATTCCCTTGGACACATCATGGGCTCAGTGCCAGGAATGAATGAATGAATGAATGAATGAACGAATGAAAGAACGAACAATGAATGAATGAATTTATACTACTCCCCCAATTCTTGACACAGTAGGTAGCACATGTATCAAATATTTTGATGTGATTTCTCTTCTAAAGAAACATGAATTGAATTAGATTGCTTTTTATATTATGTGGATTTCAATTTAAACAAATATTTACACACAGGCTTTATTTCTGGTGCAGTTTACTTTTCTGCCTTAGCTGGGCAAGCTGACTTCAGGGTGCTCAAAATCGGGGTTCTCTTTAAAACCAAACCTTTACATTTTCAGTCCAGTAGAGGGCGACAGCAACAATGGATACAAAGAGAAGGACAGTTAAGGGCGAAATACTTTCAAGGTCTTCCCCCGGCTGTGCTGAACCCGGGAGTCAAATTCAGGATGGGAGGCACTTTGTTGTTGTTGTTGTTCTTTAATATTCTGAATAGATAGCACATTCACATGGTTCAAAAATGGAATAGAATAGAATAGAATAGAATAGAAATGAATGGTGAAATCCCCTCTTCTCCTTCCCCCTGTACCTGGCTCTCTACCTCACCGCCATCACAGATATGACTTATTTTTTCTTGGGTGCTCTTCCAAAGGTCTTTATGCACTTATAAATAAATAAAGATATCTATTTAACCCTCCCCTACAGTTTACCCAAAAGGTAGCAACACCAGAAGGTGCTCTGAACACACAGCTTGCTACCTTGCTTTGTTTGCTCACGATGTAGTTTGTAGAATGCTCCACATCAGTATTTAGACGGTCCTCTCGCTCGCGTTTTCTTTCACAGCTGCCTAGTTCTCCATGGCATACCTGTATCATTACCTATTCACCCAGCTCCTTGTTGATGGGCATTCAGGTTATACCCAACTTTCCGCTGCTAGAAATAAAGCTCAATGAATAACCTTGAATATATTTTGCACACATGTGGTTGTGTCTACAGCAGTTGATGTCAGCCCCAGCTGCCCATGAGAATCACGGGGGGGGGGGCCATTAAAAATCCCAACACCCAGGCCACGCCTCGGATCACTTGCATCAGCCTCTCTGGGTGTCGGGCCCCCGTATCCTGGTGATTCAGCGTCTAGCTGGCGCTGGGCACCACTGACCTCTACGGGAAACTGAGTGGTCAGGAGCACACAGATTTGTGAATTTGCTAGATCCTGCCGAATGGCCTCCAGGGGGGTTGTGCCAATTTGCACTCCCACCCTCGCTGTATGAGAGGGCCGGGTCTTCATAGCTTCACCAACAAAGCAGACTTATCAAACTTTGATTTTTTTTCCCCAACCTGCTAAATTTTTTAAAAGGTATCTCAGTCCTGCTTTAATTTTCATTTCCCTTATTAGAGGTTGCAGTCGAGCGTCTTTTCAAGTGTTTAAGAGCCATTTGATCTGTCTGGTCCCATCTTGTGCCCGTTTTACTTTTCTGTTTTTTAGGTTAGTTTCTCTATAAGTTAGCAAGACTAATTCGTTGTGATTTGAGTTGCAAATATTTTTTCAATGCTTCCTCTCTTGTTTTGACACTGCACGTGGGGCGATATGTTTTTTTTCTCCTTGAAGAAGACTTTCTATGTATTTGAATGTATCCATCTCTTTTATGGCTTCTGGATTTTGAGTCATGGTTAGAAAGGTCTTTCCCATTCCAGACTGACGGAAGGAGATTCCCAGGTTTTCTTCTGGAACTTTGGGGTTTTCTTTATTTAGAGTTAAATCTTTGATCCTTTCGGAATTTATCCTGATCAATGGTGTGAGGTGTGGATCCATCTTTGCTGTTTTTCTTTCTAATGGCCAATTTTCTCATAACCTTTATCAAGGAGTAAGGGAGGAACTGCTTTGGGCTGCATCAAACCAGAATTTCTTTGTTTTTGTCTTTTTATTTAGAGCAACACCTGCTCCTATTTTCCTGAAAATGTGGTCCCATCCACCCACTCATTTACCCATCCACTGACTGATTGACTGATTTTGTTTTTTGTTTGCCACTGAGAATTTTATTGTTAATTGGACATCGTCCCTGACCTTTTGGGTTTCTGTTTAGGATTTATTTTAATTGCTTAATAACCAACAACAGTGACCTTTTCTTGAATATCTAACATATTTGTTTACCTGTATCATTTCAGTTAAACCATAAAACAAACCTACAATGTCAGGACTATTATTATTCCATTGGGGGGAAGTAATCTCAGAGAGTTTCTGAGGTTTGTCCGAGGGCCCACAGGTAGAAAGTGGCAGCGCCGGCTGCAATTCAAACGTCGGGTCTCCAGGGTCCGGCCTCTTCACCCGCCTCCACACTGCAACTGGTCTTTGTGGCCCGCAGGGACGAGGGAATGAATGAGTGAGTGAGAGAGGGAGTGAGGAAGACAGAATGAGTCAGCTCTTGCTCTCAGAGGAACCCAAAGCGGGAGATGGGACCTGAAGGCAAATAACCAGAATACAAAGTAAACAGTGATGCCCCAGCGTTTTGGAAGCAACCCACTTCTTTCCTCTCCAATTGGAAATGGAGACCTTCTTTCCAGGTCCGCCTCACCTGGAAACCTCGAGCGGAACACTGCGTGGGGGCAGCCTCCTTCGGTTTGGCGCACTGAGTCACCCACTTGGAGGTCCCCTGTGGGGCTGTGGAGCTCTGCAGCAGGGCAGCGGGGAGGCATGGGGGGACGTGGGGGCGGGGAGTGAGGACGGAGCAGAGAGGAGGAGGAGGGAGATGCAAGGAGGGGGAGGAGGAGGATGGAGGGAAGAGGGAAGGGAGGAGTGAGAAGGGGGAAGAAGAGAGCTTGAGGAGGAGGGAATAGGGAGGACGGAGAGGGAACAGAGGAGAGGGAGAGGTGACAGGGATTGGGGAGGAGGAAATGGAAAGGAGGAGCTGGGGGAGCGGAAGAACGAGGAGGGGGTTGGGAGGACGAGGAGGAGGAGGGAGAGGAGAGGAGAGGAGAAAGGAAGGAGGAGGGAGGAGGAGGAGGAAAAAGCCCCTTCTCCAGCCCCCACCGCGGAGTTGCGCAACCCGCCCGGGCTGGGATTGGCTGCCGACGAGTAGAGACGCCCCGCCCCCTCGGGCCGGCAGCCAATGGCGAGTGGGGGGCGGGGCGGGCCGCGGCCCGGGCGGCCAATGGGCGGGGGGGGCGGGGCGGCGCGGCCTGGGTCCCGGCGCGCGCTCTGGGCGCCCTCGGAGCCGCCGCCGCGCTCGGAGCCCGCAGCCCGCAGCCCGCGTGGCTCTCGCCGCCGCCGCGCCCGCCCGCCCTCCGCGCGTCCCCGCCGCGCTCCGATCCCTGCGGCCGGCCCGGGGTGCGCTCCGTCCTCCGGGCAGCTTGTCCCCCCTGCGGCCCCGCGGCCATGGCCACCAAGATCGACAAAGAAGCTTGCCGGGCGGCGTACAACCTGGTGCGCGACGACGGCTCGGCCGTCATCTGGTGAGAACTTCCCATTGCTCTCCGAGCCCCGCTCCCCGGCTCGCGGGGGGCCTGGTGCGCTGAGCCGGCTTCCAGACGGGACGGATTAAGGGGCATCCGTGCTGTCTTCCGCAGCCCTGACCCAGGACAGCGTGGGAAGCCAGCGCGCTGGCTTCTCCCCAGCCAGAGCATCTCTTAGATGGTCCTGCTGGAAGCTCGGCACCGTGCAGCCACCAACGCTGATGTGTGTGTGTGTATGTGTGTGTGTGTGTGTTTTCTCCATCCAAAGGGTGACTTTTAAATATGACGGCTCCACCATCGTTCCCGGCGAGCAAGGAGCGGAATATCAGGACTTCATCCAACAGTGCACAGGTAGGGAGACGCACCTTTTGGGGGAATTCCTGATCTTTTGGGAAATTGTCAACGCCCGGGGAGGAGCGACAGTAACGTGGCCTTTCTGGGCGCCTCTGGCGCTGGAGGAACCAGATCTGACCCTTTTAAAACCTCATAAAGTATTTTCCCTTCTGGACATCCAGAGCAGTCAGAGGTGACCAGCTGGCTTCCTTGCTCCCGTAGGACCCTCTGCAGATGAGACAGCTCCTTTGCCCTCTGCGGGTCACTGGTTTTCCATGGTCAACTCATGAGGTTCCAAACTCTGGTGCTCAGCCCTCCCACCTCCCCTTTGATCGGCCAGTGAGCCAAAATAAAAATCCTGGAGCTAAGAGCAGGAGAAGGAAACTGCCAGCTGCACCCTCCTTTCTCTCACGATCATTGTCCCTGTGCTGCTTATATACGTGTATTTTATTTGAAGACTGTAAAGCCAGGTACAAAAGGGTACACAGCGTATGATTCCATTTACATAAAATTGTAGAAAAGGCAAAGCTAATCTATGGTGTGAAAAGTCAGAAGAGTGGTCCCATTTTGGGATAGATAGCCACTGACAGGGAGGGGGCACACAGAAGGCTGGGTCGGGTGGGGTGGGGTGGGGTGGAAATGTCCCGTGTTTTGATCTGGGAGGTGGTTACACAGGTGCGTACATATGTAAGAAAGCATCAAGCAAAATACTTAAGATTTGTAAACTTTGTGCCCTTCCCTGGGGTGTGTGGAACCACTAAAAGGAAAGAGCACGTGGTGTGTATCACCGTTGACCTCTCAGTAGAGGCAAAGGCTCAGCCTCATTGGTAATAGGACCCTTTCCAGCTGAGACTGGAGAACGCGCTCTCTCCGGGGCCCTCTCCCAGGCTCTGGTCTCTGGCTCAGAAGCAGGTAGATTCAGACAAAGGCAGTGCAGCCTGGAGGTTAGGGCAGGGACTCTGCGCCAGTCCGGTGCGTCTGAATCCTGGGGTGGCCACTTCCTAGCTCTGTGGTTTGGGGCAAGTTACTTAACCTCTTGGGGCCTCGGTTTCCTCATCTGTGATTTTGGAAGGCTCCTGAGGATAAGTGAGTCCATGTGTGTGAAATGCTTGGGACCGTGCCCATCCAAGCTACATGGCCATTTGTGAAATAAATAAAAAATACAAAATTGTGCCCAGGATCATGTGGCTGCTCCGATCCTTAGCTGCTTCCTGAATCACATGATATTTTGCAAGTTAGTTTAAGTCAAAGAATATTTTTGAAGTATCTGCTACGGGCAGTATACTGGGTGGCACTAAGGTTTTTTTTTTTTTAAAGATGTTCTCTCAACTAAAATGTCTGTCTGAGAGCTGCCTCTGGATAGTCGCTAGTTGCTTTTGTAAGGAATTGGTTCAAAATATCAGATGCGTTAAGTACTATAAAAATTCGTGTTGACTAAGGTGCCCAGGGCCCCTTGTTGGGAGTTCATGGGCCAGGATTTGAACCCACGCCCCTGCTCAGCCTCTGTGTCTCCACTCTGTCTGTCCCGCTGCCACAGTGGTGAATGCTTCTGCAAGTAGAAAAGTGCCGACTATTGACTTTTCCGCGCTCGGGTGCACAGCTAGGAGGTTCAGCGGCATTTTTCTGCCTTGCCAGCTCTGAGGCTTTGTCTCACAGGCCAGCTTCCCTCCTCCCTGGACAGTCCACTAGCAGTTTCTTTCCTCCTGCTGGCCATCCATCACCCCAGCCCCCACTGGACTGCGTCCCCCTTTGAAGCTATTGTTCTCTCCACCGAGCAGGAGAAGGTGACGGGGAAGAAAGAGCATCCTGTCAATAGATTTCGAACAGATGCTCCTGGCCATCGGGCGAGGGCTCGGTGTGGTCAGAGAACACTTCCTTCCTCCCTGGGGGCTTTCGGGTTTCTACCCTGACCCTTCCCCGACGACAGGGGTGGGAGTGGGGAGTGCCTGGAGGGGGAACTGAAAACGCTCTGCCTGCTGCTTGTTGATCTTATGGATGGGCCGTGGGATCTGAAGGCTCCGTCTGCTTTGGCTGGAAGTCTGCCTTCCTTCCCCAGCCATCTGTTGGACAAATGCACAGGCGAGCTATGGTTCCCGTGTCTGCTCTTGTTCCGCTCGGAAAAGCTTGTTCCTTCCCACTGCCGTGTCCCCGAAACCCAGTGACAAAGGAATCAGAACACCGAATAGCAACTTTCTAGATGCGAGTCACTGCACCTGGCCTGCCTTGTCTCCGTTACTGAGATTGTTCCCCTTCCACACATGAGTAAACCAAGGCCCAGAGGGGTTAAGTGAGTTGCCTGAGATCACACAGCTAGGACGTGGCCAAGGTGGGACTTGAACCCGGGCAGGCTGGCTCCGAGGCCCATGCTCTTGGCCTCTTCTCTCTAAGGAAGTGGTTTTGATTCTCATCTGCGAGCCATGAGACCTCTTCAGTGCCCCAGCAGGTTCTGCTCAGGGATGTGGGGTGGTTTGCAGGTTACAAAAGACGTGTTTGCCCACTTGCATGGTGCAGGAAGGCTTAGTGGCCTTAATTTGTGGCCAGGTGTCCTAACGGGCCTGAGGGTCCCGTGCTGTGAAGACAGACGCCCACTCTGGCTCAGCCTCCCTATTTCCAAACATCATCTCGCAAGGTGTGCAGAGCACTTGGAGCCTGAAACAGCACTGGTCTCTTCCTCCATCACCCCCGGGGGTGAGGGGCAGGAGTTCCTCCTGGGCTTTCTCTCCTCCCCCACAGCCCCTCCTCGGGGGTTCTCTCTCTGAAACACCCTTTCCTCTGCCCTCTGGCTACTGTCAGTGCTTCCCAGAATGGAATCTGCCCATCCAGCCTCCCGTCTCTCTTCTCTCTTGGGGCCCCAGGCCTGGCCTCTCCTTGTCCACTGCAGCTGTGTTCTAGAAGGTCGCGGATCTGGAAATCGCTGTGCCCTCTTCTTCCTGCTTCTTTCTGCTGGTAGGACCTGGAGCCCTCGGCCCCTGCCCCCGCCTCTTCTGGTGTGGGACGCACCTGGCTTCACTCTTTAGGGGCTGACTGCTCCATCACCGCCTCCACTCTCCCTTCCTGCCCTTTACTCCGTCCCAGTGGGATGTCAGCGATCTTGCAGGTGCAGTGGGAGGAGCCCAGTGCAGATTAGCTTAAGCAAACAATCAGCCTGTCGCTCCCCTGGTGAGGCTGCCCACACTCGAAGGCCCCTCCTCTGTCTCCTGGCTCTGCCTTCCTCCGCTCTCGCAGTTCTGGGGCCAGAGGGCAGGTTCTCCCTGAGTGGTGATACAGATGGCCACTGACCGCCCCGGCTTCCAGGACGTGGGCAGAGCCATCCCGATGGAGAGAGGGATCCTCTGCCGGTGATTTCAGTGGAAGTCTGCAGACTGACAGACACTCCTTGGCCTGGCTGGGCTCATGTGCCCGTCCTGAACTGGTCACTGGGACTCCGGCTGGCTAGGCCTGGACCAGTGCCCACCCTGGAGTGGGGGACGGGCAGCCCCACCCAAAGGAGGAGACAGAGTAGGGGAGGGTGGCTTTCTGAGAGAAGGGTGGGGGGGCATGCTGCTTCCAGAAGAGGGGCAAACCAAAAACAGGTCCCTTGCCTAGCATCCCCTAGCCCTTTATTGCAGGTCTCTTAGCCCTTGACGTTGCTTGTCTTACATCCATTCTACCCCCCGTTGCTGGAGTAACTCCTGCTAAAGCACATCTCTAATCAAGTGCCTTCTCTGCTCATTAACCTTCCATGGCTCCCCTCTGCCCACTGAATTAAGCACAGCCTGTCTGATTGGCGTTCCAGTGAGTTTGTCCCCACCCACATCTCCTCCCAGTGGCTCCCCACACCCTGACACTGTAACACTCTCGGCCTTGGGGCCTTCACTTTGGAGGTTCCCTCCAGGTGGAATTCCTCTTCCCCATCTTAGCCCATCCAGGAGTCAGCCACCCGCCCAGCCTCCTGTGATCCCTTATGTCAACAGCCAGGGCACTTTGGAATCAGAAAAGCTCTAGGTTCACCTCCCAACTCTGCCTCTTGCTCGCTGTGTGGCCTTGGGCAAGGACGTCCCTTCCTCTGTGCCGCCGTTTTCTGGTTTGTAAAGTGGGGATCCCGACAGCGCTACCTCTGAGGGTGAGTGGGAGGGCTGACTGAGCTAATCCGTCTAAAATGAGAGCACGGGCCCCATGCACGTTGGCTGTCGTTCCTGTTGCTTTCATATCATTACTTTCTTAGAGTGCCTGTGATGACAGCATGCTTTCTGTTTTGCAGCTTTCAGTGTGTGCCCCAGCTCAGCACACAGTAGGCACTCAACCTCAGGTTAGCCCACAGGGTGTGCTCAACCCCAGGCTGGCACGCATTAGGCATTTGGCCCCATGTGGGCACGCGTTAGACCCTTGGCCCAGGTCTGCATGCAGTAGGTGATCAGTACATGGTGAGAGGTTGTTAGCACAGTGGTTGAAGGTTTGGGCGGCATCGGACGGCCCGAGTTCAATACTCGCCGGTCATGTGACCTGGAGCAGGTGATTTACCCACCTGCTCATCCTTCCACTATAACGTGGTCATTAGGAGGATTAAGGAAGCAAGTCCACGGGGCCAAGGATGAAGTAAGCGCTCTGTAAATGTTAGTTACCGTGGTGGCCATCTCATTGGTGGGATGTAATTCCAAGATGCAGAAGTAGAGTGTGTGGTCCCAGAGTGCCAGGTAGGTGGGAGGGTGAAGAGATGATGGGGAGAAAATTGGTACCGAGTGGTGCTGGAGCATCTCTGGTTCCCCCGACAGAGCCGGGGGTGGGGTAGGGGCAGGAGGAGCCAGGGCTCAGCTGGCAGAGGCCACGGGGAAGGAGCCGTTTGCCAGACTGATGTGACATGGATCTCTCTGATCGCAGCAGAAAGGCTACCAGATCAGGTCCATGTGACGAGGTGGTGGCTCGGGCTGCCTGTGACATCATGTTTTGTTTTTGCACCTTACAAGTAATACGTGTTCCTTGTAGGATATTCAGAAAGGAAGACTAAGCAAAAAGGAGAGAATCAAAACCGGATCCAGTTCAGATAGAGTTTTCCCGCTGAGAAGTTTGTTCCTTCATTCTCTTTCCTGCCTTCCTCCAGTGTATGCGAATGGCTACTCTGCAGGGTACTGATCTGGGCATGGAGGGTGAATCTAGAAGCCGCGAAGGCCCCTGTCCTCATGGAGCTGATGTTTTATTGTCATCGCCCAGCTTTTAGAATGACTACATGACGTTCTCTCATATAAATGTAACATTGTTTCACCGATCATTTATTGATGGACCCCAAAGTACTCTGTTGCAAGCACTTTTATTTTGGGAAGAATCCAGGCATCTGGGAATGAATCCAGTTTTCCGTCGGTACAGATTTTGGAGCTGTCCAGTTATAAGTATTGATGGCGGAGCCAGGGTGTCTGCCTTGACTTGTAGCTGTGCTGTGCTGTGTGACCTTGGGCAAGTCTCCCAGGTTCTCTGTTTCCTTGTCTGTAAGATGCGGATAAGGATTGCACATAATGCACAGGGTTGTTGTGAGGATAAATTGACGTGATGCGTATAAACCTGTGGGGCCGTGCCTGGTGTAGTGTCAGTGCTCAATACATGTGGTTATTGTTAATGTAGCACCTTCTTGGCAGGTGTTGCACGTCAGTGCATAGGTTGAAATAAACTTGATGTGTGGGGTGGTTACCAGAAAAGATGCATTCACTGAGGGCAGTGTCAGCATGAAGCTTGATTTGGGGTAGATGCCCCGTGATGTTGGCTGAATGATGGTCTGGGTGCAGATGATATTCCCATGATGCTCTGGTGAGCCTGGAGTGTTCAGCTCAAAACATCACTCACAGAGAGATGTGGGGTTTGATGTTCTTGTCTGTTCAGCATCCATCCTTTGGGGGAACTTCCTCTCCTTTCTAATAGTGCTGCTCAGCCAATGTACTTCCAGTGGGGCTGACTCTGCCCCTCCCACTGGAAGGGCACATGACCCAAACCTGGCCAATCAGAGTAAGCCATCCCCTCTGTTAGCTGATTGGTTCAGGGTTGCACCCATGTGACTCAAGTCAAGCCAATCACCTGTATCCCTGAGACTTTGGATGGAGTCGTTGGGAAAGGGTCCTTTTGTCCTTCTCTGGGATTAAGACCTGTAAGCATAATGAAGGCTTGGAGCTTGTGGACCTGTCTCCCATTTGGAGAGAGCACCTGTCTGAGAACTCAGGAACAGAGCCAAAGATGGGGCTGGAGACCAGATGACATGACTTAAACTCTTGGATCCAGCCACGCCTGAAGCTCTCTCTTTAGGCTGTTTGCTTTCATGAACCAATTAAAAAAATTTTTTTTTAAGCCAGCTTAAGCGGGTTCGTTATCGCTTCCATCTAAAAGAATCCTGGCCATAGGCCTCAGGGTAAACAGCTGGGACAGGCTAAGAGAGGAGAATCCACGTTGGGAAAGGAATTCAAAACCTCTCCTGTGAGAACTGACTGAGGAAATTGAGCGTACTTAACTTAGAGAGACGCCTCCCCCCAAGGGGGACATGAGTGTTGTCTTCAGATGTTCGAAGGGCTGTCGTGGAGGGTGTGGACTTCTTCAGTGTTCCTACCCCAACCCCGACCCCACGCGGCAGGAGACTAAACAGTAGAAATTTTAGGGATAGACTTGGGTTCACCTGAGGAAGAGCTGTCCTCAAGTTAGGATGGCCTGTCACTAGAGGTAGTGAGACCCCCATCATAAGAGGTATGTCAGGAGAGGCTGCCCAACCACTTGGCATAGATGTTTAAGAAAGGGATGGAAAGAGGCCCTCCTTGACTGTGTACTCGCCTTCTCTCTCACAACTCCCTTCTCTGGTCTGTTCTGCTCCAGGATGCATGACAAAATGCATCAGCAGAGGCCTGGGCTGAGGTCAGCCCTACCAGGGACTGAGGGTGGCACTGGGATGGTTCCTAGGGAAAATGGGGGTGTGTTTACTGTTGAGGAAAAAGTTATTCATCCTGACACTTGTCAAAGAATGGTAAGGCAGGCTTTATTCAGGGGAACTGTCATGACAGGTGTAGGGCCAAACAATGGGGTTTTGCAACAGGGGAGAGAGATTGGGCTCAACTCTGAATACAACAGGGAAAAGGGGGCATTTACGGTCAAGGAGCAAGGGGAGGGGTCAGTGCATGGAAATTACAAGAGGACGTGTCGGGGCAAGGGGGCTTCTGGTACGCTGACCTCACAGGGTTCTTGCTGACGGCGGGCCAGGGGTTCAGACGTCACCTGGAGGAGGGCGGAGGATGAGGAACCCGATCAGCTATCGAGGGCGATCAGACACGGAGCATGAGGGATGGTGGCTAAACTGACTTAGCAGGATTCTTGCTAAATCGGATAATGCAGAGATGAACACGGAAGCCCAAAAGTTGAGACCTAGTTGAAAGCGAGCTGAGAAGAGCCTGAGGAGAGTTAGTTCAAGGAGAGAATGTTTGCCATTATCAGGCGAAGAGGGATGGGATGCAGAAGAGACAAACACACTTGCTGTCCGTGGCCTCTGTGTGGGTAGCTTTACGACACACACGCAATTGGCAGTCTATTATCATGCCCTTCTGTGCGTGGATTTTTTCTTCTACCTGCACAAACACGTATGGATTTCAGAAATTTGAGTGATAAGAAAGAGAAAGAAATTGTGTAGTGTGTCTCAGGGAATATGAGGGTCAGAAAGAAGCTTTAAATCTGTAACAGTGCTTTGTACAATGTAAACTGCTGAACAGTCTGTCAGTCATGCAATCAACAAACATTAATTGAGCATCTGCTTTGCTCCAGGAGCAATGTTGGGTTATGGTTTGTAAGTGGTACCCTGAAGGGCTGTTGAGCCATCCCCTTCACAGTGTTGTGCAGTCTCCAGTCTCCCCGGGCCTTCTTTTCCTGCACATCTCTTGCTGGAGGTCCTGAGTCGCATCGCGTGGCTTCTTTGTGTCATAAGATGCACGGGCTTTGTGACAGATGTTTTGGACTGCCTCTTGATGTTGGTGTTTGCGTTTGAGTTTGTGGCCACGTCTCCCATGGGAAGCTTACTGGACGTCCATCTTCCTGGTGAGAAGGGTGCCTCTTGTTCAGAAAAAGTGTTCAAGTAGTTAATTGAATTGAGTATGTGCTCCTTGAAAATCCTTCGGAGTTAACGCACGCTGTTTGAAAGTGTTGCCAGCCCGGTGGTGCAGCAAAGTGCACACATTCCGCTTCAGCGGCCCAGGGTTCTCCAGTTTGGATCCCGGGTGCGGACATGGCACCACTTGGCAAGTCATGCTGTGGTAGGCGTCCCACATATAAAGTAGAGGAAGATGGGCACAGATGTTAGCTCAGGGCCATTCTTCCTCAGCAAAAAAAAAGGAGGATGGCAGAAGATGTTAGCTCAGGGCTAATCTTCCTCAGAAAAAAAAAAAAAGTGTTGCTTGTGGATTGCAGAGATGTTCTCTCCACCTCCTCATCTCCATCCTTTCTTCACCCCCTTCCGTGCTGCTCTCCCCCCACACCCCGAGCGTGGAACCGCATCCATGGGTCTTTAGTAATCTTCTGGGTGCCAAATCTAGTGGCTGTGTCTTTGTCTTGATTCCGCTTTGCCTCCCCCCAGCGTTTGTCAGTGACCTCCGCTTACTGGAAAATGGTTTCCCCTCCCCCTGCTTCTGCCCCGCCAGGCTCACTCACTTCTCCTTTTATGTCTCTCATCTCTCGTTCTCGCTTCCTGCTGCCGGTTCTGCTTTCCCTTCCTGCCCCATAAGTGTGGGTGTTTCCTAGGGCTCCGCTCTTGACCTCAGCTTTCCCTCTCCCTCTTTCTTGAGGGCCTACTGTGCGCCAAACCCTTCGCCAGGGCTGAGTGGGCCCTTTCCGTGGCCCCGGTGAACTTGTAGTCCAGGCCACAGGTGGCTTCTGAGCTTTGCACCAGGTTGCATCAGCCCGTCTCCCCTTAGGAACCTTTGGGAGCTTTTGCCCATCAGGTCCAGAAGCTCAGAGATGACCTGGGCTGCCCTTTAGGATGGATGCTCGCCAGCTAACCCCTCCGATGCGTGTCCCAACATGGATGATTCTGACCTCGTGGCTGCCCAAGTGCCAGGCACCGTGTGGTGCTTGGCGTGTGTCGGCTCCTCTAAATTTCCTTCTCCGGGAGGCAGTCATGAGCACAGTGACACCTGCAATAGGAATTATCCCCATTTTACTGATGAGGCATCTGATGGTTTCTTTGGAGAGTCAAAAGCCACTTGCTTGAGATGGCACAGTAAGCGGAAAAACTGGACTTGGAACCCAGACCTGTGTGGGAGGCTCCCCGCTTGTTCTCTGCACGGCGCTGCCCTGCCCTCCCCCTTCTTCCTGACTTGTGGACAGTCTCCCCTCTTCCTGCACTGTCCTCATCCGTGCTGAATTCCTGGAGGACTTCTATACATCCGTCAAGGCCCACTGTGAATGTCCCCTCCGCTCAGATGCCCTCCTCGCCTTTGTGATGCTCACCACACGGTGCGGTGGTTGTGTGCGTGTCTGTTTCTTCCATTCCATGGTGAGGTCCTGGAAAGAGGGTCTTTGACTCTCTGGAGGTGGTATCCTGGGTGGAGAATCCCCGACTCTCATGGTCAGCCGGTCCCTTGGGTGTGTCACTCCCTTGTGTGGGCCCAAGTCGTGGGCTGTATCACCTACGGGTTCCCCAAGTTATTATGTGCAGGAGCATTCACGTGTCGGTTTGTCGTCTGCCTCCCCTGCTGGAGGCTGAGCTCCACGGGGGCAGAGTTCTGCTCTGAGTCTCTGCTGTTCCGTCAGCACCTGGGGCAGCACCTGCCGTTCAGACGATGGTGGAGCAGATGCACAAACCACAGTCCCCAGATGTCTGGGAGCTGAGCTTTCCCCTGGAAGGCCCGCTCTCCCCTCTGCCGGCCTGTGCAGAGGGTCTGCAGGCCCCCAGGCTCCCTGGCCGATGCCCCTGCCCCCACGGGCCTCTGACCCAGGTCTCCCGCCCCGGAGCCCCTGCTTGGCTGTGTGGCTTTTCAGATTCGGTTCCGTGGCCTCAGCAGGGGCAGATCCCCGGAGGCCTGTGTCTGCAGGTCGGGATGCACCTCCGCATTTCGTATTTTATTTCATCAGTGCATTTTGAGATTAACCTGCCTTAGATCCTGTTTTCATTCTGGACGTAGTTTATCTCATTTTTCCCTGTGCATTTATCTTCTATGCATTTCTGTAAGCTTCCTTGCCCATAATAGGTAATAATAGCACTTCAAAAAAATAATGGTGACCACTGGGCCTTTATTGTGCCGGGCATTGTGCTGAGGTCATCGTGTGAATTTCCTGTGGCTGCTGTAACAAGTGACCACGAACTTGGACCTTAAATGCCTTAAAACAACATAATGTTATTGTCTTACAGTCTGGAGGCCAGAAGTCCAAAATCAGTCTCATGGGGCTGAAATCCAGGTGTCGGCAGGGCTGGTTCCTTCTAGAGGCTCCAGGGGAGGTCTGTTCCTTGCCTTTTCCGGCTTCTAGAGACCCCTGCATCCCTTGGCTCACGGCCCCTTCCTGCATCTTCGAGGCCAGCAATGGCAGGTTGAGTCCTTCTCACGGTGCATCTCTGCTTCTGGCTCTCCCGTCTCCCACTGCCCCCTTTGAGGATGCTTGTGATGACATTGGACCCACCAGCATCATCCAGGATCATCTCCCCACGTCGGGATCCTTAATTTAATCACACCTGCAAAGTCCCTTTTGCCGTGTCAGGTCACATATTCCCAGGTTCCACAGATTAGGGCGCAGACATCTTTCAGGGCCTTTGTTTTGTCTGCCATAGACATCTAATCGTGACTTCATTTAATCTACACTGTGACCCAGTGTGGTCGGCCCTGTTATTCCCATTTTATAGATGGGGAAACTGAGGCTCAGAGACGTGAAGGCACTGGCCCAAGGTTGCACAGAGGCTGAGCTGTGTTCCTTGCCTGGAGCCTGCCCTCCTGGCCCCGACTCTTGACACTGCTGCTTCCCCACCCTTAGAACTGAAATTCCTTTGAAAGGTAGGAAGATCACAGGCAAGCTCCTCTGTCTTTCTTCCCCCCAGTTTTATTGAGAAATAATTGATGTACATCCCTGTATAAGTTTAAGGTGTACGGCATGTGGTTTGATTTGTGTGAATTGTGAAATGACTACCACCGTAGGGTTAGTTAACACCCACCATCTGATCTAGAGACGATAAAAAGGAAAAAAAAAAATTTTCCTGGTCATGAGAACTCCTGTCTTAAGAACTTTCCACAAGCTCTGTTCTTGAATGCTAAGGGACAGACTAAGGCCCGTGCCTCTGGCGGGTGACACGTTGTGGGAGTGCGCAGCTCAGAGCGAGTTTTCTGCCTTCGCTGAAGTGGAAAACCTGTGCTGGTCTCCAGGGAGCGACACCGTAATTCAGACGCCTCTGTCCTTCCCAGGGTGAAATTCTGGTTTTGTTACTTTTGTCTGAAAGGATGTCCCTTGGAGGTCATCCGATCTGACCTGGAAGTAGTTTTCTTCCCTTTTTTGGCTATAATTCTCCCCTGACTGTAGATTGGAGTGTATTGTTCATGGTTTGCAAAGAAAGGAGGCTGCTGCCCGGGGCAGGCCAGGGGCCCCTGTGGGTCACGCTGCGGCTTCTGGGGGGAAGGGCGGGAGCCAGGCTCCGGGCGGCCCTGGGTGAGCCCCTGCCCCACAGAGGGGGGTCTGTGTTCACTCCCGCGAGCTCTTGCAGCCCTGAACCGGGATGCCGCTCACTCTGCTCTTGATTTGGCGGCGTGTCTGATTCTGGGAGAGTAACTTGCTTTCTTCTTCAGTGACTCGTAATTACTCGTTCATCCAACACATATACATCGAGGACCCATGATGTGCCAGGCGCTCTGGACATGGGGAAGTCGAGGGAGCCGAGTGGCAGAGCCTCCATTCTGCGGGAGTGTGGGGACAGGTGACAGACGAGCCAGCAAATCGATCGTTTCAGACCGAGATGAGGGCCGTGAAGAGAATAAAACGAAGCAGTGGGCTGGGCATGGGCTGCAGGGAGGCTGCCGTTAG
Source organism: Equus asinus (assembly GCF_041296235.1). NCBI lineage: Eukaryota > Metazoa > Chordata > Mammalia > Perissodactyla > Equidae > Equus > Equus asinus. Next base: position 46,628,348 of record NC_091817.1, on the reverse strand, counting down.
CCAGGGGGCTCAGGGGAGGCCTAAAAGGAGGTGACCCCAACCAAGACCTGAACGAGGAGCCGGACGTGCGGGTACCTGGGTGAGGAGTGGGCCCAGCCAATGGGAAGGCTCTCAAGGTGGGTATCTGATAATGGTCTAGTGTCCAGAATATATAAAGAGCTCTTTCAACTCAATAATAGCAAGACAACCCAATTAAAAAATGGGCAAGGGGGTTGAATGGACATTTCTTCAAAGAAGATATACAAATGGCCAAGAAACACATGAAAAGATGCTCAACATCATTAGCCATTAGGGAGACACAGCTCAAACGACAGTGAGATATCACTTCAACACACTAAGAGGCTGTGATGACAGGGGCTGGTGAGGATGTGGAGTCAGAACCCTCGCGCACTGCTGGTGGGAAAGGAAAATGGGGCAGCCGCTGTGGAAAACAGGTAGTTCCTGGAGAGGTTAAGCTTCGCAATCCCAAGAGAAATGAAAACACATGTCCACACAAAAATTTGTACACGAATGTTCACATTCAGCATTATTCGTAACAGCTAAAAAGTGGAAATCACCCAGATGTCTATCAAGTGATGAAGGGAGAGAGAAAATGTGGTCTAGCCCTACAGTGGAATAGTATTTAGTTGTGAAAAGGAACGAAATACTGACACATGCCACAGCATGGATGAGCCTTGAAAATATTGTGCCCCGTGAGAGAAGCCAGTTATGAAAAGGCCCTGTATTGTGTGATTCCATTCATATGACGTTTCCAGAACAAGCAAATCCTCGAAAGTGGAAAGCGGATGAGTGGTTGTCAGGAGTGTGGACAGCGGATGAGGAGTGACTGCTGGTGGGTATGAGGCCTCCTTTTGGGGTGAGCAGATGTTCTGGAATGAGACAGTGGTGGTGGGTGCACAACCTTGTGAATATACTTAAAACCAATGAGTTGTATACTTAAAGAGGGAACACTGTCCGGTATGTTAATGCTGTCTCAGTTTTTAAAATGTGAAGAAGAAAAGGGGCGAGCGGGAGGACAGAAATGCACCTGTGTGCGGGGAGGCGGGGCCGGTGGCGGGCAGGGCCCAGAGTCGGCGGGCGGGCCTCGCGGGCCGTGGTGGGGACTCTGGATTTGACTTGAACAGCATGCGTTTTATATCCACTCTTTGGTTCTGCCACCTTCTAGAATAGGACCTTGGCCCTTTTTGTGGCCAATTCCCAGGCCAGTGTTTTAGTTCTGTCCCTTTTCCCTCCATGTCAGACCTGCCTTTCCCCTCCCCGACCACTGGCCCGCAGATGCACTGGGCCCGCCTGCCCCGCATGCTCCCGCGTGGACTTGGTCATGCGTGCTCCCATTTCCCCGCTACCTCCACATGCTCTGTAACGTTTGTGCGGTCCTGGGCCTTGGGGTCAGCGATCGCTTCTCAGTGCCGCTTTGTGCCGGGCCAGTGCTCAGGGCTCTCACCCGCCAGCGCATCCTGATGGGGATCGACATCCAGAGACCCAGCGCCGTGGTCACGGCTGTGCTGCCCTCTCTCAGGGCAGAGCCTGGCATGGAGCTGGTGCCCAGGATGTATTTCATTGCCCTAAACCCTTGTGTCAGACGTGAGTACTTAAGAAGAGTGGAGATTCTGTCTTGGATGTTCTGGTGGGTTAATGAGTAAGGAAATCACTTAAAGAGGAAAATGAGTCAGCTGTCAGCGTGTTAACAGCCACAGGCATGGAGACCACCTGTGGTTCTGTCCCCCCCCCACCCCCCGCCAGGGGCTCTGGGGCAGAGAGGGGGAAGCCACTTGGCTGTGGTCACACGGTGGAGAGAGGCCGAGCTGGCTGTGGCCCCGGCCTCCTGGCTCTCTCGGGCCACTGAGGTTGAGCTGGCTCTGCTCCTCTGCGGTGCTGCCCTTGGTGATGGGAACGTGCAGAGAAGAGCACACCCCCCCCATCCCCCCACAGTATGGAGGTGGCGCTGGCTGAGCAGCCTCGGGCTGTGGGTCTGCCCTTCCCACATGCTTTTACTTAAAGGGCAGGTCTGTGCGGACCAGTCGGTCGTTATCTGCCTGCATCTGATCATTTCTGCCTGTCTATTCATTCCTGCTCCCTGTGGGAGGAAGCCACACCTTGAAAATCCGGGAAGGGCATTGGTTTTATTCTTAAGAGATAGCATCACCCACGGAACAGAACATAGCTGAGACTTGGGGCCTGAAAAGCCTCCGAGCGGCTGAGACAGGTGGCCAGGGGCCCTTCATTCCCGCTTGAGATAGAATGGAGAACAAGATTCCTGCCTCCTGGAGCAGGGAGGAGCAGGCTGGAGCAGCCCTCGGGAACTCATTCTGAGCCTTTAAACTCTTATTTTATGCAAAATAATAATAAGTCAATTATATGCCCCTCTGGCCTGTGGCAAGTCAGAAACAGAGAGAAGGTCTGGTGGAGGGAGGCATTTTGAAGTTGCCTGCAGAAGCTGTTGCTTTTGTCTGTGGAGTTCTGCCAGAATCTATCCCTCAAGTTGTTAACAGGAGCCCCCTTTGTCTGTACCCTGTTCGCTGGAAGAACTCTGAGTCATCCTTCAAGACCAAGAGCAAGCATCACCTCCTCTGTGAAGCCTGCCTTGATCACCACCCTCCAGGCAGAGTTAATTTCCTGCATTGTTTGACGTTTCCATTGGCCCTGTGATAAACTCTCTGCTGTATCACTAACTTCATTATGTTCACGCTCTTCGTTTTTGTTTGCCAGGCTGGATTGTGTATTTCTTGAGGGTAGGGATTGTGTCTTACTCAGCAAAGTCCCTGAATCACAGATTGTCAACAAGTGTTTGTCAAATGACTAACTGACAACAACAGAAGAAACAGCAAAACGATAAAAAGCAGCTACAAGAATGCAGAGCAGTGCATACCAGGGGCGCATTCAGTGCTCAGGCAAATGGGTCCTGAGTCCTCCGTGGCTGCGGAGCATCTCATTGTGGGTGCCGTGGTAGTGTGCTCAGAACCTCCAGGAACTGGTTGTCTCCCCTGTTCTCTGAGTCAGATGGAGTTGGGTGTAACACACTGACTGCCATTTAAGGAAGTAAAAGTAACCATTTAAAAAAAATCCTGGTGCTTTGTCATGGGGGAAAACCTTTAGCTGTCCTTAATAATTTGTGCATCCAGACCTGCTCAGTCCCTGGGGGTCCCACGGTCATAGTCACTCACCTTCTTTCCTCTGGCTGTCCTGTACTCCATTTTCTTGTGTTCTCTGCCAAACTAGGAAAGCTGGGTCATTTGGCATTTAATGAAAATTCATTAATCATTTGAGACTCCACTACTTTGAGGACTGGGCGGAGCAGAGTATCAAACTGGATCTCCAGTGGGATCGAAAATGGAGATGATGTGCATGTCCGTAGGTGTCCATCCAGCCGAGATCATGTAAATACAAGAAATACGTACGCATTCATCCTCTATGGGGAAGAACCCACAATGTAGATAGGGCTTTCATTCCTGGCATGATGAGTTTTCTTTATTTTTTATACTTTTTAATACTTGCTAAAATTGTTTTGAGTGGGACAGGAGGGTTCTTTGTTGTTTGTCTTACCAATCAGGGCAGGCAATAAAAGTCACTGAGACAGAGACAGCCAGTGACATCGGGCTTTTCAATGAGGACAGCTCCCACTTCAAGGGAGGACCCCGCCTCCTTTTGGCCTCAGGCCTCCGTGCCCCTCCCGGGACCCCCCCACAGGCCTCCGTCCTCTGTGTCCGAGAGAGGACATTTTCCCCTTCCAAAGTCCTGGTCTTGTCGCTGCCTGGGCTCCCCCATTAGCAGCCCGCTGGGAGCCAGCCCTGCCGTGGCCACTGTCCAGTTGTCCCCTTGCCCCAGGCTGGCGGCAGGATGTTAGAATTCTTTCCATTTCCTTTCATTCGCTCAGCGAGCTCGCTAGTGGAAGCTGACAGCTCAGCTTTTTGGTGTGTGGTTGTTTTCTTCCTTGCTGACCCTTGTTTGCATAACTTCTTAGGGAGTCTATATAAGGTAAGGTCAGCTTCTAGCGGGCTGCAATCATGTCTTGCTCTGGGGCAATTTCCTCCCCTCCTCTTCCTCCTTTCTTTTGTCTTGCTCTGAAGTTCAGTGTTGGGTAGAAGTTACGAAATGCTGAGCTCTCTCTCCTTTTTCTTTCTGTTGCCGCAGATGGGCATCGGGTGCCCACTCTGTGTCTGGCGCTGGGGGTGGAACAAGAACTGCATAGATAGGAAAGTAGCTAAAACCATTAGAGGGACATGTGCCCAACAGTTTACTTAGGTGTGACTTCGAGTGTTCACTTAGGGTTCCTTAGGTGGTGAAGCAATTATTTCTGCTTATTCAGGGCATTTGCACAAGCGTGTGACAGTTGTGTGCTACTTGGCCCGTCGTGGATCCTCAGTCTCCTCAGGGTTTGGTCCTTCTCCAGCCAGGACTGCTTTGGGGGCAGGCAGTGGGGAAGACTAGGATCCCTTCTGGGAGGAGGTGGGGGCCCTGAGCAATGTGGATCCTGTGCTGGGTCACCCTGGGGAGAGTGCTGGGCGGGCCTGGTCAGAATCAGCCGCTCTGTGGTTACGTGAACCTTGGCAGATTTCAGTTCCGGGTGGGAGGGACGGGGCGGGCAGGGGGGTTACGTGCTGTTCGTGGTTTTTGGGAGAATATCAGAGCAGCTCGTCCTGGTGGGCTTGGTGATTCTAGAGAAGTCTGAATCCTCCCTTTTTCCTTTATCCCTCTGCCCTTTTGTGGTCCTCTCTCCCTCTGTGTCATTCTGTTCCCTCCCTTGTGCCCTTGCTATGACTGCTCAGCATTGCCCCCTTGGTCCTCCTGCCTTCCCTCTCTCTTTTCCTAAATCCTTCCTTCCTTTCTAGCCCGAGATGGAGCGCGCGGAGGAGAGGAGAGGTGGAGGGAGAGACGCAGACGGGGAGGAGGGGAGGGTGGCAAAGGCAATGGATGGGAGAGAAGGAGGGAAATGCCGGGTGTTAGAGGGGTGTAGGAGCAGAGCCAGAGGAGGACGGGCTGCAGAGGAGAGACCGCTACACGACGCAGCCAGCGTCTCTGAGCGCTTACTCTGTGCCGGGCACATCCCCGGGACTTCACGTGTGATGACTCATTGCTGTGAATTCACTGACTTAGGAAATGCGGGTGAGGAGCCCTGAAGAGAGGAACAGGACATTGAACCAAGGGCCCTGCCTGGGGCTTCTAGGTCCTGAGGGGTCCTGAAGGCTGGTGGGATGGGCTGGTCCAGAGGCTTTTCCACATGATAAACCTCCATTGGCCTGTGATGACGCTTCACAGGTCAACCAAAGGGTCAAGTTTATTTGTGGACGGCGTTTTATTAACACCGTGTGAGGACTGTCTTTTCATGAACAAGACTCTCAGTGGGCGGGAAGGAGAGGGTGTCCACAGTCCCTGAATCGGGAACACCTAGCGTGCAGGCAACCTGGGCTTTGAGCCCATGGCACCGGCCAGAAGGCAACGCACAGAGGTGTTGCCCGTCCTCAGGGACGGCGCTCCTGACTTTGCTTTGTCATTGGTGACGTCTCCCCTGGGATGGGGCCCTGCGTCGTCATTTTATGATGCACTAGAAATCCTGGTGAATGCTGGCTTATGTCGAATACATGATCTAGAGGCAACAGAAAGAACTCTCTGAAAGCCAGGGCCAAGTTCAGTAGCTCTTTTTCTAAATACCGCTCTGCTCTTTCCTGGGCCCTGGGATTTTGGGTGGAGGGAGACCCCCTGGGGGCCAGTCCCGGTGGTCTTTGGTGGTGAGATGCGCAGGAACCACACCTAGATCCCTCGAATTCTGTAAATTATACTGTTGAGAAGCCAGGCCATACCGGAAGCCCCTCTACATGATGAGTTCCTTAAAATGAAAGGGGTGTGGGCGAGGAGGAAGGGGTGGGGGCTGAGCCCTGAGCGCTTCAGCTTTTCTGCTGAGACCTTTCGTCTTGCCCTTTCCCTGCCAGGGGCGGAGCGAGCTTTCCGTGCTGAAAGCCCCATCGTTTCCTCTTCTTCTCGCCTCTTTCTCTCGGTCAGTGGTTCTCAAGCTTTGGAGGCATCAGAATCGCCCTCGGGGCTTGTTCAAACTCGGTTTCCAGGCCCCATTCCCAGAGTCTCTGAATTCCCGTGAGTTCCTGGGTGACGCTCATGCTGCTGGCCCGAGGACCGCACTTTGAGAACTGCTGCCCTAGACTTGACCAGTTCTCCACCGGGCAGGGAAACGTTGCCTGGTTCCTCATCACTGCGCCTCTCTGAGCCCCAGTTTCTTCATCTGTAAAATGGGACCGTGAGCAGAGCTGACGTCACAGAGAGGTTGGGATGAAGAAATGTGCAGATGCGTGTAAGTGCCTGGCACATTGTAAGCGCTCAAAAACCACCGGCCTCTGTCATCATCAAGTCCCTCGCTGGTCTAACCTGTACTCCCAGTGCTGACCATGTGCTCGACACATAGTAGGTCCTCAAGAAATACTCATGGAACGAGTGACTAAATGACTGAGGAGTGAGCATAAGGTTGGTGGACACAGAAAGCCAGCAAGGAAGGTAGAGGGCAGGGGGGCTGTCCCTTGGGTTTGGCTGTTAGGAGGCCACTGGGGACCTCCGAGGGCAGCTTCATGGGAGAGATGAGGATAGGAAAACAGCGACCATCCCCATCAGCCAAGCCTTCCACATGTGATGTTTTCATTTAATCCTCACAACCACCCAGTGAGGTCGGTATTGGACCCATTTTGCAGATGTGGAAACTGAGGCTCAGAGACAGTTGGGAATCTGGTCTAGGTGACAGAGCTGGGACGCAGTGGGGCTGAGCTTCTAATGGATTCTGGAACTTGGACTTTAACCTGGACGTGGTGGAGCAGAAGGTTGAGGGCAAAGGGCCGAAGGAGCAGCTGGGCTGGCCTCTCAGAGGAGGTCGGGGTCTGTCTCCTGGTGCGAGCGTTCGGGGAAGGTCCAGGGGGCTGGGGTCGTCCACAGGGCACCCTCAGCGCCTCCGTCGCGGTCTGAAAAGATGTGCCGTGGCCCCATTGGGGACCGAGTAGAACCATGGAGTGACAGCAACCTCACGTACCAACCTTCTTCTGGCCAGTGTTGCTGTCGTAGTGACGCGTGCACACACATGCGCGACATGCACACGCTGCTTACGTGTGTGTATACATATACGCATGCGTACATCTCGGATGAGGTCTGGCTGTGCTTTTCGGTGGATACACCCACGTGTGCGTTTGTGTTTGGTCTGTCTGGTTGGTTCTGGGGAGGGAAGGCAGCCCAACCAGCCAGTAAGAACTAGAACTCCCTCCTGCACGGACCGGTTTGAGGTCAAAATGGGCTTGGAACCTCCGTCGGGACGAGTCGGGGAGAGAGGGGCTTCAGGTCTGCGTGGGCAGCTATGAAAATGTTGCCCAGACTAACAAGGTTTTCGTCTCAGACTCAGCTGACGTTTCCATGTCGTGCCAAATCTCGAGCGGTAAACATTTGTAAGCATAACGTGACTCTTGGATTTTCAAAGACGTCAGCAATCTTCTTGGCCAGACCATTGTCAGATAAGCACCAAACAGCCACCTGGGAAGACAGGCCCTCCTGCCGTGATACCTTAGATGACATCAGCGTGCGGTTCTGGAAGGTCCCCAAGGGCCAGGCTCCCCGTGTCCTTGGAGGTGGGGGGTGTGCCTTATCGTGCATCTATCTTGTGCCAGGTCTGGGCCGGTACTTGGGACACACGGTTTGCAACTTTCCCACGTGGGGGCTTTGGCCAGCCTTGGGGCGCTTGGGATCTAAATGCCATCACAGGAACCCAAATGCCACACTGACCAATGTGGAGATGGGAAGTAGAGTGGTTGCCATGGAAACAGATGGCTATTTTTTTGGGCTTGTGTTGCCTCAAGTCGCGAGGCATCCGATGTGTGGCCCCGCCTCCCCCTCAGGTCCAGGCAGCGATTTAATTAAACACTTTGGTGCTGGTTTTCCTTTTCCTCCAATGACACCATGCAAGACAGTGCTCTGGCTTCCCGGACACGGCCCTGAGTGCTGGGGAGGGCTCTGAGCCACAGAGCTTCTCCCCCAGCGCTCCAGCTGCCCTGGCCCCCCCCGCCGTGAATTTCAGTTCCTCCGTCCCATCAACCTCATTTCCTGTGCTCACCACCCACCTGGCGGCTCCGCCCTGTGGCTGCAGCTTCGGGGAGAAGGGTGTACCGGGATGGGCCAGGCGGGTTTCACGGTGTTCATATTTAATTCTCACCTTCAACTCGTGAGGGACATATAAACTCTCCCCAGTTTGGAAACATCCCGAATGTCCATCAGCAGATGAGTGAATGGACAGAATGTGGCATATCCACACAATGGGATATTCTTCAGCCATAAAAGGAATGAGGTCCTAATCACGCTACAATGTGGGTGAACCTCGAAAACATGCTGAGTGGAAGAAGTCAGACACAAAAGACCACATAGTGTGGGACTCCAACTGTGTGAAATGTCCAGAACAGGCAAATTCAGAGACAGAGAGCAGATTAGTGGCTGCTTAGGGCTGGGGGGTGGGGGTGGGGAGTGATGCTGGGGGGTGTGGGGTGTGGGGTTTCTGGCTGGGGTGATGAAAAGGTTCTGGAATTAGATAGTGGTGATGGTTGCACGACATTGTGAATGTACTAAATGCCACTGAATTGTACTCTATAAAATAGTTAAAATGGTGAATTTTATGTTATGTGACTTTTACCTCAATAAAGAAAAAAAGTGGGAAGGACAAAAAAAAGTCACCCCATTTTACAGATGAGGCAGCTGAGGCTCAGATGTTTGGGGATTAAGTCAGAGTCCTTGGGGAGTAAGAGATGGAGTTTGTACCCCCGTGTGGAAGGCCCCTGGACTCTTTCTGTCCTTCCCATGCCAGTCGGTCACCAAGCCCTGTCGATTTGTTCTGAAGCGTCTCTGAGACCATCGTTTCTTCTCTGTGTCCACTGTCTGTCACCCACTGACCCCATGGTCAGGTCCCGTGATGCACGCCCACCAGACTCCCGTGGCTGGGTGGGGGCAGTTCCCCAAACCATGAGGGGCTGGGCAGACACACCCACGATGTCCCCACTCTTGGCTTTGTCATTGTCATAACCTAGGGCACATCACACAGCCTCTGGCCTCCTCTATCAAGTGGCAATTTGGACGTTAATGAAGGTCACCATGGTGGCCCCCCATTGCCCACCTCACAGCATCCTTGTGAAGACCAAATGAGACCATCAAAGATACACATGTTTTATAAGAGAGTGCTGTATCAGTGTGAATGGTGGTCAGTGTCTGTTTCCTTTAAGAAATGCGTGTGGGGAGTCCCCTGGCCTGGACTGTAGAGTTTGAGAACCGTTTCTCCGCTCCCCTGGGACAGATGGTCGCCCATCAGACGCTGGAGCTTGCCGTCCAGGATGTGCTCAGGCTTTGAGGTCCTGGCCAGGCAGTGGACCTCACCAGCTCCACACTGTGTCTCCGTCACACTCACTGGGCTGGTGGTCTGGGGTCTCAGTGTAAACTTCCACATTGGATGGGTTTTGGCATGGAGGCGCCTAGAAAGATTCTAGGAAGAAAGGCACCTTGATTTAAAAAAAGAAATCTTAAAACCTCAAAATGTGGTTCTTTGAGCAGCGTCATCAGCCTCACCTGGGAGCTAGTTAGAAATGCAGACCCCAGAGCCCCATCCTAGGCGTGCTGAGTCAGAATCTGCATTTAGCAGGATTCCCAAGCGACTCAGATACACAGGAATGTTTGCGAAGTGCTGCCCTGCGGTGTCATTGGGTACCTGAGAAATCCCAAAGGCCGTCGAGACCGTAAGAGCTAACCGAGCAAAGCAGCAAGTACAAGACGAATGACCCCCATCCGGCCGTGTCCATGTGCGCCACCCATCACCTGCTAGGGGTTGCAATGAGATCTCACTGATAGTTGCAATTAGAATGTGAGATATTTAGGAATTAGGCTGAGTGAGGATATGTGATTTCCTCAATGAGAGCACAGAATTTTGGTGGAAAACACAAAGTGGGGATACAAACTATGTCTAGAAATTGACTCTCAGTGGGGGGGCAATTCTGCCCCCGAAGGGACAATGGGCAATGTCTGGAGACTTTTTTGGTTGTCATAAGTGGGGCGGGGGGTGTGATGCTGGCATCTAGTGTGTGGCGGCCAGGGATGCAGCTCAACGTCCTACAACACACAGGGTGGCCGCCCCACAAAGAGTGACCCAGCCCCAAACGTCAGGAGTGCTGAGGCGGAGGAACCCTCCTCTGTCCTCGTGGGACACACGCACGCATGCACACACACACACACAGACGCACAGGTCACTTTACAAACTCAGGAATGTCACATGACATTTTGGTAACGCAGAGCAGAGGAGGATGGGGAGCTCAGCATGGCAGATGGCGGGAGAGATTCTAAAGTGACGATAGCAAGGATGTTGGTCATCAAACAGACTTAAATATAGATCAAGGGAACAAAATAGCCCCCAGCGTCATTTTAATAAAAATGAATATATGACAATATAACAAGCATGACACGCTCAATGGAAAAAGAGTCAGACTTCCTTATTGGCCCGTGTAGCCACAAGCTGATTGTGCCCGTGGGCGTGGATCTGTACCCGGGCCCAAATAAGGGCCGGGTCTCTTCTCCTCCCCCCACCCTTCCCCAGCCTGGGTCCCATCTCTCCTCTGTGTGGCTTTTGCGTTCCAGGGAGGGCCTCAGCGATTGGGGATAAGAAGTGACAGACTTCTGCTCCCTAACTAAGACCCAGAATTTGAGCCTTGACCGTGTGACGGGAGGGGAGGGGAGGGTCACAGGTGGAGCAGCCAGAGGCCTGGGTTCGAATCCCAACATGGCCTCCAGCTGCCTGTGTGGCCTGGAGGGGGTCCCGTGACCTCTCTGAACCTCATCTCCATCTGTGACACGGGCATGAGAGCCCGCGGTGGTGGTGTCGGGATTCAGGGAGGGACCGTGGCAAGGTCAGGGTTGCGCCCCTGCCCTGCCCTCCGGGCGCACTCGCGGCCCCCGGCCCCTCCTCGGGGACTCGCAGTCTGGGGGTGTTTTAACCGAGCACCGCGCCCTCTCTTTGCTGTTGGCTGCAGATGACATCCGGCTGTTTGCCTTCGTGCGCTTCACCACCGGGGACGCCATGAGCAAGAGGTCCAAGTTTGCCCTCATCACGTGGATCGGCGAGAACGTCAGCGGGCTGCAGCGAGCCAAAACCGGCACCGACAAGACGCTGGTGAAAGAGGTGGTGCAGGTGACTGTCCTGTTCTCCTAGGTCGGGGGTCACGCATGGTCACCATCCGGGGTCACGCACGGTCACCATCCGGCAGGGTGAGAGGGCTGGGCTCGACTCCTGCCTCTGTGACTTAGATGTGACTTTGAATGTGCTCCGTCCCTGGACCACTAGAGCCGCTGCTGACCTGTTAGTAGAACTGTTCTCAGGGGTGGGCTGGGCAGCAGGTAGCTGTGTCTGTGGTCCTGCCCGTCACCTGAGGGATGCTGGGAGTCTCCCTTTGAGGGGAGGCAGGCAGTTCATGGAGAAGGGGGCGGGAGGGACGGCCAAAATGGCGGCCAACACAAGGTTGAACGATGATGGACTTCCAATGGTGGCCGTGAGGACCCAGTGGAAGAATTCACGTGTGCCCTCTGTGAGCAGTGCCTGGCACACAGTAGGTACTCGTAATGCTTGTTGAATGAATAGATGTCAACCTTATGTCCAACTTTATGAGGGCCAGTGGGGGTGTTATGATGTTGGTGGCTGTAGAATGACAAAGGCTGTGTCACCAATGCCACAGACACCTGGGCTGGGGAGCTGGGCACTGGCCATGGCTGACTTCTCCCCCAGCGCCATTAGACTGGAAGGAAAGAGGGGAAGGTGGGTGTACCCTTGGTTTCGTCTCTGAGCTCCTGAACACTTCTACTTGTAGACCTCTCTATTTTAAAGGCTTTTTTCCATCCTAGACAACAAAAATTGACACTGTCAGAAATCTCCAAGGTGGTTCCTTTGGGGCTACGGCATGGGGTCATGCTGAGAAAAGAAAATCTGAATTCCAGAAAGATCACCCAGGGGAAGGGACGTGAGGGAGAGTTGTCTCCTTGTCAAAGGTTCTCCATTTTGCAAAACCCAGGGTTGGAAGGTGGCAGCTACTGGGTACGGGGTTTCCTTGAAGGTGATGGAAATACTCTAAAATTGACCATGGTGATGGTCGCACATATGTGTGAATATACTCAAAGCCATCGCGCTATGAAAAACTAAAACAAAATGCACACACACAAAACTAGCCTGAATGCAGCGTGGAATCCTGGATTGAATCCTAGAACGGAAAGACTAGGGAAATCGCAGTGAAATCTGGAGTTTAGTTAACAGTAACGTTCCCACGTTGGCTCCTTGGTTGTGACAAAGGTACCACAGTATCGTACGGCGTTAACAATTGTGAAGACAGCCTGTGGGGTGTGTGGGAATTCTTGCTACTGTCTCTGCACCTTTTCTGTAAATCTAAAACGGTCTCCCGATAAAACTTTTATTTAAAAAATAGTAATAGGAAAGAAAAAAATTCCTATCATTCCATTATCACAGCCTGTTTTCCATCCTCCCTCCCAGCTCCGTGGGCGAGCTCACCCACCTCTGAGCGTTCCCGCAGCCACAGCCTGCAAGTCACGCTCTGCTTGGCTTCGTTTCTCTCTGTTTTACTTAGCATAATTTCATAAATTATGTGGCTGCAGAGTCTTTGTGATAAACGTTTTGCTGGTGGCTGAGTGTCCTATTTCACAAGTGCACTGTAATGTCCTAAATGTTCCCCCGTTGTTGGCCTCTTGAGTTGCTGCCAGGTTTTATTTTATTTTTTTTCTGTTGAAGAAGATTGGCCCTGAGCTAACATCTTGCCAGTCTTCTTCTTTTTGCTTGAGGGAGATTGTCACTGAGCTAACATCTGTGCCAATCTTCCTCTATTTTGTATGTGGGATGCTGCCATAGCATGGCTTGATGAGCGGTGTGTAGGTCCATGCCCAGGATCTGAACCTGCGAACCCTGGGGTGCTGAAGTGGAGCATGCAAACTTAACCACTATGCCATTGGGCTGGCCCCAAAGTTTTATTTTTATAAATAATGTTCCAACCAACATTTTACTCTCTGCTGCTCCTCTCTCTTTTCTGCTGGTTTATTTCTTTAGAATACATTCGAAGAGGTGGGGTTCCAGAGTTAACCGGAGTGGTGACCGGTTTAACGAGGTCTGGGTGTCAGATTACCTTCCAAGCCCAGTGCCTGCACAGAGCAAATGCTGAGTGATGTCATTCACTTCCCATCGACATCAGCATTACCGGGCAGCTCTGTGTCTGCACCCTGTCACCACTGACACCCTGGCTTTGCGAGGCCACCTCCTCAACCCTGCGGGCTATTTTTCTCCAGGCCAGTGTGGCTTTTAATGGTTAACCAGCTTTTAGAGGTCTCCCTTGTGGCAGCAGAATGGAAAATGCAAAGGAATGCATGTTCCATGGCCAAAGGTCTCCTATTGAATTTTACGGTCCACGCTTAGTCCTCCTCTGCTGGTCAGCCCGGACGTGGCCAGGAGAAAGGGGGACATTGGGAGGGAATATTTGCCAGGATGTGTCTGGTGGGGGTGGCCAGCCTTTCAAATCTCTGCAAAGCTCCTTTTTCCTTTCCGTTTTTAAAGTTCTGGCAGAACACAATAACATAAAATTTGTCACTTTAGCCATTTTAAAGTGTACAGTTCCATGGCCGGAAGCACATCCACAGTGTTGTGCCATCATCCCGCTTGTTCAGGTCCAGCACTTTTTCATCACCCCCAAAGGAAACCCTGTACCCGTCAGCAGTCTGCAGAGTTCCTTTTAAATCTAGAACTCTTCTCAATTTGGTTAAGCGGGCCAGTGACTGAGGGTGACTTTGGGAAATATGATTCTTTGGTGGGGACCTTCCATGGGAGTATCGGTTATAATTCATTTGTTTACAAGCTCAAATAACGTTGAAACAGAAACAGGAATTGCCTGGATCTCTGAACTGGAAAGTACAGGGGTTTCCAGCTTTAGGTGTGGCTGGATCAAGGGCTCAAGCAGAATCTTCTTTTCATCTCCATTTTCGTGGGTTTGGCCTCAGGCGGCCTCTTTGTGCAGCAGGAGAAATGGTTCAGGCTCCGGTGGTTCTTCTGGGTGTTGATCCTCGGGGAGGAGAGAGCCCTCCTCCCTGAGTCAGTCATTCCCTTACAAGGGCCCTGATTGGCCCAGTTTAGGTCACGTGTACATCCTATGGGGCAGGGAGGCGGGGCTTCGTGATTGGCAGCTGCAGCGTGATCCCAGTTGTTAAAAGAAAGGGATGCGGGTAGGTGAAAAGGCTGGGACACCATCTTGGACTGCAGGTGCAAGGTAGTATTTTGACCATTACCTTTTGCATTTTCTACCTCTGCATTTAGAAAGGTTTATTATCTGGAGCTGTTACAAGACCTCACCTTTATACTACAGCTACAGATACATTTCAGTAACAAAGGGTCAATTATGAGGGCATAACGGTGTCTTTTGACAGTCACTAAAATCATGCTGAACCTGGCCCTGTGTCAGCTTTTCCCTCCGTTTAACGAGGACTTGGACCAGATGTTCGTTATGGGGCCTTCCAGATGGGCCATTGTGGGCTCCATGCCTTGGGCACTGGACCCCTTCTCCAGCTGCCTTTTACTACAGTTTCCACGTGGAGAATAAGTGGATTGACTTCTGGTTTCAGACTGTTAATAGACTCTTAGCTTTTATGGCAATGAAAGCAACATAACCCACATCCTTTACTCTGTGTGAAACGTAGAGCATGTAAATGGATGTGGAGACACTGCAGTCCAGAAGGGTGGCTCTTTACGCCGCCTCCCTGACTGTGGGCGAGTCTCTCCCCTTCTGGGCCTCGGTTTCCCCATTTATAAAACAAGTTCGGTGAGTTGACTTGCTGTGTCATATTCTGTTTTGACACGTGATGATATTTTTTCTTGTTTTTTAAATGGGGTACTTTGTTTATGATGGTATCTTACCTTTAAAGAAACCTTGTTCTTTATCAGACAAAGAGACAGTACAATGCAGTGGAGTGTAGCTTCTGAGCCAGATGGCGAGGGTTCAGGTTTCAGCTCCAGCGCTCACTGTGTGGCCTTGGGCACTTGCTTACCCTCTCTGGGCCTCAGTCCCCTGAGGTCTAAAACAGGGGTAATGTGGTGTCTGCTTCTTGGGGTTGTTGTGGGGATGAATGAGCAAGTTGAGAGGAAGGGCTTAGAAGAGAACTGGGTCTGGTCGTTGGTCTGGTCAGGTTTCCCTGTAGACAGCACCGCAATGCACCGCTTTCTTGCCTGTGGACTATTTCCTTAGGAGGTGCTTGGTCCACGTGTTGAGTGACCGGGTGTGAATCTTGTAGATCCACGTTGCCTAATGGTCTTGCAAGTGCCCTGGACCAAGTCACACCCATCGGCAACACAGCCCCCGCCCTTGCCAGCGCCGACTTCAACAAGTACCCTCACCTGCCTCCCAGGTGCATGAGCATTTGGGGAAACTGAGGCCCAGAGCAGGGAGAGGACTTGTCCTGAACCCTTGGCTAACAAGCAGCAGGTCCGGGGCTGGACCTGGAGGGGTCAGGAGCTTCGACGCTGGGTCTCTATCGTCTGGGTCCAGAGCCAGGCTGAGACACTGAGCCGCGGCTGTGGCTGCGTCTGCGGGAAACAAGACGGAAGGAGCCCCAGGCCGGCACGCGGTGGGCGGCAGGGGCGGGGCGGTGGTGACCGAGGACCTGGGCCCAGGGAATGCGCCGAGTGGACAGCACGCATGGCTGCTTCGTGGCAGCCGTCGTCTGCCGCTCGGAGGTGCCCGACTGCTCCCTGGGACAGAGCCCCCGTCCCCTTGTCCCGGCGCCTCTGCGGGATTACGGCGACAATGCAGTCACCCCCGCTGGAGACCTGCCCGCACCAGGCTGGGCCGTCCTGATTTAGAGCAGACTCAGCCAGGGGTGCATTGTGCTCGCCTTGCAGAATGGGTCTGGTCACGTGGTCCTTTTATTTTTTAACATCATCTGAATGGTCACAGAGCCAAGTAGCCAGAGGGAACCTCTCAGCTTTCAGCCTGGGGACAGCGAAGGGCAGAGTGTTCCTCCAGGAGGCAGCGGAGGCGGGGAGGACCCACGTTTCAGTGATGGGGTGGGACGGCCAGCTCGGCGTGCCTTCTGATGGCTTCTGAACCCCAGGAGCCGGGGCAGCTTCCATCCTGGACCTCCTCCCACCCCAGAGCTGGGACCAGATGTACCCAACCCTCCTCCCGGAGGGTCACTCGTGTACCACGTGGCACTAATATCAGCAACGGGAGTTTGTGCCCCCACTGTGTGCCTGGCACTTTTAAGCCCTTTCTGCATATTAAAATCATTTGTTCTTCACCACCAGGCCAGTTCTGTCATCAGCCCCATTTTATAGATGAGGGCCTGGGGCCTGGGGAAGTTGGGTGACTTGCTCCAGGTCCCAGCGCTGCTCTGCCTGCAGCCCAGCCTGTCCAGCCCCCGACTCAGTCTCTTCACCCCTCTCCACGTTTCCCAAAGTCCTCCAGCACCAGGCAAAGTGTTCTGAGCCACCTCTATTGTGGAAAGTCTACTTTTCTAGATTCATGTTGCAGTGGGCATGTTAAAGGCTCTGAGAAGTTCTGCAGGAAGCAAAGCTTTTACATTTATTTTTAAACTTATTGGTTCTCAATCTTCCTTGATGGTAGAACCTTTTCTTTTTGTTAAACTGGAAACTGAACATCATCACAGCTGAGGCAAATGGAAAAGACCATGGGCCTAGGGGGAGCAAGACCCAAGTTGATATTCCAGCTCCATCAACTCGTAGCTTTAGGACCTAGAGCAAGTAACTTTATCTCTAGAATCTGTTTTCAGTTATGAAAAAGGGAGTGTACATTTTCATAGAGCTGTTGGAAGGATTAAAGAAAAGCAAAGAATATGAAAAGGGTTTCTCCATTTTGGTGACTGATGAACTCCTATTCATCCTTCAAAACCCTGATTCTTTATCCCATTCTCCTGCCAGCCTGAATCGGAATGAATTGCTCCTTTATCTGTGTTTCTATTAATCTTCAGATTCCGTAAATTATAATCAAGTGATGCTGGAAAGTAGTCTTGACAGCAGAGACCGTGGCTGCTTTATTGCGTAGTATTCCTCATGCCTAAAAGAAAAACAGGTGCTAAAAAGCGAAGAAACAAATCTGTTCACAGAGGCTCTGGACTGTGTCTTGTTCTTTGTGTATTCCTGGACAGAAGCTAGTAAACGTTTAATAACTGTTCTTTGGGTTGATTTAATTGTGGAAGCCAGTCGCACTCAGGGAGGGGTTTGGGGGTGAGTTGGAATTTCCAGAGGCTCTGCTTTTGTCGCAACAGAAAGCAGAAGCGAGAGCTGGGAGGGTCAGCTGGGAGAGCCCTGCACCTCCCTGGTGGGAGATTTACGGGGCCGCTGCTCCCCCTCGCAAAGAAGGCCTGGCACTCCAGCACCAAGTGGAGACACCTGTGGCTCTCCAGGGGCTTTCGGCTGTTTGTCTTCTCGGGGAGTGTTTGCGCCCCTTCCCGGCCCTGGCTCGTGGAAAGGCCCTTTCTTCTTCTCAGAGGCAGAAAGGGGCTTCTGTGCTGGTGCTTTTCACCCGGGCCTGGATTTGGGCACGGGGGCCCTGCGTTGCTCATGTTTACGTTTAAGACACAAACCACCTGGTTACACAGCGAAGGCCATGAGCAGCCTGGGAGCCGTGGGGCCTGGTGTCTGGCCAGGTGCTGTCAATGCCCCCAAGACCCAGATAAGGAAGCTGAGGCTTGGAGGGACGAGTCCTGAAGCTAAGGGGAGGGTTGAGGCAGGAGCCCGATGGCGGGATTGCAGCCCACAGTAGCGGTGGGGCGGGCAGTGGAGCCCTGTAGCAGGCTCTGCGCTCCAGCTCCTAGAGGTGAGACCGAGAAAGAGGAGCCCCCACACCCTGAGCCTGGCCCGGAAATGGGAGCCGCTTTTACGAGCCAGGAGCTCTGCCCAGTGGGCGGTGGCCTGGGTGCCTCTCACTAAGCCCCCGACGGGTCGCAGCCCTGGGCCAGTCGGCCTTGGCACGGCACCTGCCAGGCGACCCACCAGCAGCTGGCCTCCTGGCGCCTCATGCAGTGGTTTCCGACACTGTCCCCAGCGTCCGGTTTCCACGGTGCGAGGACACCGGGTTAGAACACGTGCAGGTCTTCACCCGAGGAGCCCGGAGCGCCGGGTCCAGACAGGTGGCGTGGGTGAAACGCGTGCCCCACGTTGCTCGTGGCGGCTGAAGGCTGCCCGCTCCCTTTGCATCTCATTCTTTCAGAGTCTTCCTCCCTCCTTCTCTTCCCTTCCGTGTGTCTCTCCACACCCTTGTCCTTCTCTTGTCATTATTTGTCCCTCGATGGTCTGCCTTTTGACCCTCCCTCCCAGAAAAAGCCCCACGCTTTCCGTTTTCTCCCTCACGGTGGTTTATCCCAGGCGTTGTGGTTTTTAAAATTAGTTCAGACAGAATTCAGGGACTAAATAACGATCAGCCGCGATCCTCCGCTTCGCACGGCTGTTTCCGCTGGTTCCCGCGGAGCCCTCGCCCCTGGGACGCGTGTTTACAAAGACGATTAATTTTAGCAGAGGTCCACCGTGTGTCCTTTCAGCAGCTCAGAAATGTTTGCAGTTCTCCTAATTTCAGTGGCTGGATACTGACCTGTTCAGTGCATGTCGTGTAAGGCGTGCGTGTGTGTGCACCTGTGAGTTCAATCGCCTGCGACAGACCTCGGCGTGGAGTCAAATGTGGGTTTCAGTCCCATCCCACCTCGCCGGGGCTGTGGCCTTTCGCTGGCTGCTTCCCTTCCCTGAGCTTCAGCTTCCTCCTCTGAAAATCAGGGATGATAATACGTAACGGGTAGAATTGTAAAAATTAAATAAGATACTGTATCGCATGGAATCGTAAAAATTAAATAAGATACTGTATATAATAAGTGTCTGATGTATATGAAATGCTCAATGTAGATACTGTTTACTTATTTATTCAACTTCTGTTGAGAAGTGGAAACAGCCTGGGATTTACTGACCGTGAACACCTGTGGGTATGTGTTCAGTGATGCTGAGAAATGGGTCACTGGGCGATTTCGTGATTGTGCGAACATCACAGCCTGCACCTACACAAGCCTAGATGGTGTAGCCTACTGCACACCTAGGCTATGTGGTACTAATCTGATGGGACCACCATTGTTATGCAGTTTGTCACTGACCAAAACGTCATTTTGTGACGCATGACTGTATTGTAATTGTAAAAAAAAAATCTGTTGCATTATTTCTTTGGGAAGAATTCCCCAAAGTGGGTGTTGCTGAGGAACAAGAAATGCTAGGCGCAGTTTTAACCATAGAAATTGGAGACGTATGCCTGGATTTAATACTGCTTGTCAGTTGATCAATAGCAGGTGTTAGTTGGAGTCTTGGGTTAAGAAGGATTCTGAGGGTGAGTCTGGACTCAGCAGGGAAAGTGCCACGATGGCTGTGGGATGTCTGCCGTGCATACAGGAGGTGAGAGGGGAATGTGTTTCCCACATTTTTGCCGTCCATGCTCCGGATGTAGCTGGAGTCAGAAATCAGGCAAAGTGGAGTTAGAGCTTCTGTAAATGTCCACCGCCAGGAAAGCGGGTCAGCACCCAGGCAACCACCCAAATGCTAAAGAGTGGGCTGGCCCTGCGGGGGTCACGGTTCCAGGCGTGTGGACCGCTGCCCTGCTTGGTTTTGGCCCACAGCTCCCCACAGCACGCTGAAGGATGTGACAACTTCCTGCCAGCCATCTGCACGGGACAGTACCCTGTGCCCACCTGAAATGCGGCGCCCTGCCTCTCTTGTCCTTTGTCCTCTTCCTAGGGAGGCAGTGTCGTGTCATTCCTGGACTGCGACGGTGACGCAGGCGCCTTTGTTCCTGAAGCCGTCAGACGCGCGGCCGTGCCATTTCACTGTTTGTTGTTTCCCTGGTCTGTGGTGACTCACGCCTGTTGGAAGAACCTGTTCTCGTTGAGTGAATTACACCTTGTGGGAAGGATTTTCAAAACCTTGCTGTTTGAAGCGCTTTAGAACAGTTGTAGGAGGGGAAGTGCGGGGGGCCCGGGGTGGGCGGGCAGGTGAATGCCTAGCGGGTTGGACGCTGTGCGTTTTCATCCGGCTCACGTTCCTCGGAGGGCGCCCCTTCTCTTAGCAAGACGCAGCCTGCTGGGGACCCGCGGCTTTCCTTCAGCACGCTGAGCTCTTTGGTTTATAATTCATCTTCACCCGTGTGGGGAAAAGATGCATTATTGTGGCCAGCGTGTGCCTTGTCCGGCCCCTGCCCATCTCACACGTGGGAGGAGAGACCCCCGTCCCCTGCACCTTTATTGCGAGGGTTCGGGCGGGCCTGCGGGTGGCACACAGCCTTCCTTTGGAAACCCGAGCTCTAATCTCAAAGGTGACTTTTCCGTGCCTGTTTCCCCGTTGCCCCTTGGATACTGGTGTCTGCACCTTTTCAGCCAGGGACACGTGTTCCTCAACAAGACAAAGAAGAGCTTTCTAGAGCCCCAGGTGACCGTGCCCCAGACAGGCACATTTTGCTCTGAAGTCTTTGACCCGTGGCTTTGGCAGCCTTGAGGGTGTGAGAAAGGCTGATGCGGGAGGGACGGGCCGTCTGGAGCAGCCCATGAGGTGCGATGCAGACGAAAGAGGACAGGACAGACCTGGGGCCAGGACCGGCCCCCAGGGCCCCCGCTGGGAGGCTGCTGTGCACCCTGGGATGCGTTGCCTCCCCTCTCTGAGTCTCTCGCTGCTCCTTGATCCAACAAGGGGGTGAGTGCTGGGGTTTCAAACGCTCTTTCCTTTCAGCTCCACGTTCCCCCCTTTTCTTAACCAAGAAAAGGTATAATTTGCACAGAGGAAAACATACAAATCTAAGGTGCACAGCTTGATGAGTTTTTGAATTTAAAAATTTTGAATTTTCATACCCACCTGTGAAACTACCACCCAGGTCAAGACGCGGAACATTTCCAGCCCCTGCTCCCCTCACCAAAGGCTCCCCCTCCCCCACTCAGATCGGCTCTAACATTTGTGATTAATGGTTCTCCTTGATTGAGCACATTGTGCTTTCAGACTCTTTCCTGTTCTCTCGAGACCTGTGCTGTCACCACCACGTGTGGCTGCTGGGCACCTGAGGTTTGGCTTGTCCGTGCTGTTCTGTACCCTACGTGTGGAAAAAAGAATGCAGAAGATCTCATTAATGATCTTGTGTATTGATTGCATGTTAAAATGGCAATAACTTGGACAGGTGGAATTAGATGAAATACTATTAAAATTAATGTCATCTGGTTCGTCGTTACTTTTTCACTGTGGCTGCTGGAAAATTAAACATTCCGTCTGTGTTAGCGTTGCTCTGGGCCATGAAAGTCTCCTTGCTCGTGAGGACCCGCCTGCTGGCTCTGGCTGCCCCCGGTGTCGCCTGCCTCGGCCCCAGCCAGGCATTCGTGCTGTGTGGAGGGTGCCAGGACGGTGGTTGACGGTGTGGAGGTGTGAGTGTGGCCAAGAGGTGGCCCTGCTTTGCACAGACCTGTTCTTTGTGGTTTTCAGCCGCAGGCAAGTCCTCGCAGGCTCCTTCTGTTCTCAGTGTTTCTGCCCACCGGTCAGGGTCTGGCTGCCCAGAGAGCCATTTTTGCTGTTTCTGCCTCTTTTTGAAAACACACAATGAGGCCTGCTTCCCGAGGGTGCTGGCACCTCCCTTGCCAAGCCGAAGCACACTCGGCAAAGACTGTTGGAAGGAATGGAGGTGGAGGAGCGTGGGGGCTCTGTGAGTTGGTTTTAAGGTTGACTCAGACCTTCTGGGGACTTTTTGTGGAGTCCCCACCCTTGAGGGAAGCATTGTCATACCTCTGAAGCCCGTGGGGATGTCTGAGCATCCTGTGTGAGGGGGGCCCTGCCGAGGCTGCTAGGACCGCCTCCCCGTGGCCGTCCGCCCCTGCCTGCCCCTTGTGCCTCTGGAGGGTTCGTGAGGTTGTTTACTTTCGTTTGATAGAATCCTTTTTTTGGCTAAGCTTTTGGTTTTAAATGTACCCCCAGTACACAGCAGAGGGTTTGGAGCTGCTTTCTTTTGATAGTTTGAGACATAGCTTTCTTTGAAGGTAATCTTGTTCATTTATATTTATTGTTATGTTTTTGCTAGATTCTGCTGTCCTCGTTTGCTCCTCCTTTTGTCCATAATTTGATGTCCCCTATACTTGTGGTTTCAAAGTGGACTGTGCACGGCTCCATGGACAGTTCCAGCATTGATTGCTCAGATCTTATCAAACGTCTTCTTAATCTGAATCTTTTAATGGCTAACAGATACAAACAGGGGTGTTCTTGTTTCTTTAGATTGCCGTATATGGCGACCACAGAACAGAGGACCTTTGGACTTCCTTTTGTAGGCGTCTTGAGCTGTTGGCTTCCTCCTCTCCGATGTGCTCTCCACCCCTTCCTCATGCCACGGGGGCTCAGGCGGAGAAACACGTTAATTCTTAGTTCTCTTTTCTGGCTCTTACATCCAGCTCGTGTTCGCTCTCTGTCCTGAGGACGTATGAAGACTCTTAGCAGCACAGTATGGAGGAAGGGAGCAGAAAGGGTCAGACGATGTTTACTCATTCTGGGATAGTCACACAATCTCGCCAAGCCCCACCTGTGGGTCTTATCATAAAAAAAAAAGCTAATATACTGAGGGAGGATTAACTGAGAAAATGTGTGAGGCTGCGCCTGGCACATATTAGTTTCTTGATAAATGTTAACGTCCGTTCCCCTCCCTGTTAGTATTCTTAGTGGCTTGGCAGACGGTTTGTCTTTATACTGTAAAACTCGACCTTGAGGTTCTCCTGGTTTAGTTATGCTTTTGGGAGGTACGGTGACTTTTTTTTTTGGTATTCTTTTTTTTTAAATTGAGGTGAAATTCATATAACATAAAATTAACCATCTTAAAATATACAAGTCAGTGGCATTTAGTGTGTTCATAATGCTGTGCAACCACCACCTCTGTCTAGTTCCAAAACATTTTTAACATCATCCCCAAAAGGAGATGGTGACGCTTTTAAGAATGCCAGCTTTGGAGTCAACAGGACCTTCTAGCTGTGCGACTTTGGGCAAATATTGTAATTTTCAGCCTCTGTTTTCTCATCTTTAAAACGGAAATAATATTGGTCATTTTACATGATTTTTTAAAAAACAGATTTGTTGAAGTATAATTTACATACCACAAAATTAATTCCACCTATGTGTACAATTCAGTGACCTCGTAAATTTACAGAGTTCTGCAACCATCATCACAATCTAATTTTAGAACATTTCTATCATTTCCTGTTTCTGTCTCCAGCCCCTGGAAACAATAATCTGCTTTCTGTCTCTGTGGATTTGCCTTTCTGGACATTTCATATGAATGAAATCATATAGTCTGTGGTCTTTCCTGTCTGGCATCTTTCACTTAGCACGATGTTTTCAAGGTTCACCCGTGTTGTAGTATGTAATAGTGCAGCATTCCTTTTCATGGCCGAATAATATTCCACTGTACGGATGGACTGTGTGTTGTTTATCCGTCATCTGTCGATGGACGCTGGGTTGTTTCTGCTTTTTGGCTGTCGTGAATAATGCTGCTGTGAACATTTGTGTACGAGTGTTTGTGCGGCCGTGTGCTTTCATGTCTTTTGAGTGGATTCTAGGAGTAGAATTGCTGGGTCCCAGGAAAGGGTTTTAAGAATTAAGTTTGCTGATGTGTGGCAGTGTCCGGTACCCATAGGTGCTTCATAAATGGTGGTCATTGTTTATATTATTTCCTTGTGGACTTTTTTTTGATGTGGATGATTTTCTGGCCTTCAGACTTGTTATTCGTATTTTGGTAAATTTTTCTATATTCTTATCTGTTGCCGTCCTGAAATTTCCCTTATTTATTGAAGTCTTATGATCCATGTATTAAAACAGTTGTTTGCCCTTCGTGGCTCAGGGCTATCTGATAAGCCAGATCAGCTGCTTCACTCATTCATGCCACAAGCTTTTACTGAGCGCCTCATGTCTGCCAGGCCTGTGGGGTTTTATGGCTGAAATCTGCGCACCCCAAGAGGAGACGGTGACTGCTTCCATTTTGTTAATCACTATGGCCCCATCATGTGGCATGGTGTTTGTTGAATGAATGCAAGCAAACCCCCCCCCCACCCCCCCCAAGTAACTGAGTATGGCTGGAAAGCCCCTCTTGTGTGTTCCGTGCCCAGGCCGATCCCTCAGACCTGGGACCGGAAGCTCTGTATCGTTACAACCAGGGGGGCCTGAAGCTAGCTTGTACCAGCTTAGGAGAGCCAGCCAGGTATCTCTTCCCAGCTCCAGCCAGTCATTGTGGGACTACTTATACCATGGAAACAGGCAAAAGCTACGAAGCTTCTCCCCTTTTTCTCTTTTTTTCCGAGAACCTGGTGTTAAACATTTACCAGCACACTAGCCTCTTTCCAATCTCATCTCCTATTATTCTCCTGACAAGCTGGTTTTTCACAGATGAGGAAACTGAGGCACAGAGAGTTGAAGGAACTTGCCCAAGGTAACACAGCCAAAAAAAGACAGAGCCAGAAATCAAACGCACATCTGACCTTGACCATCTCTATGGTTTTGGGACTACGCAGTACCCGGACTTCACCCATTTTCTCATCTCTAGTCGTGCTTTTTTCTTTTCTTTTTTTTTTTTTTTTGCCAAACCACTCTGCCACAGAATTCTCGTTTTGATCATTTCTTAGTGTTTTAGGTGCCAAGACTTCCTGGCGGGTTGCCTGAGCAACGCTTGGATCCTGTTCCTTCTTCACGGGAACTCTGTGTTTTATTTTGTTCTTGCAGAATTTCGCTAAAGAGTTTGTGATCAGCGATCGGAAGGAGCTGGAGGAAGATTTCATCAAGAGCGAGCTGAAGAAGGCGGGGGGAGCCAACTACGACGCCCAGACGGAGTAACCCCAGCCCCACCCCCGCCCCTTGCTGAAGTCATCTGCCTGCTCCCCTGGGGAGGGGACCGCGGCCTCTGCTCCCAGCCCGCCAGCCCGCCAGCCCGCCAGGGAGAGGAGACGCAATGAGAGGCAGCGCCCGCCACCCTGCCCACACCCGCTCCCCTTCCCTGCTTCCCTCCCTGGCCCTGTCACCACGTCCTGTCTCACGACGCTCATGGAACATCTTTCTTTCATCCTTTTTTTCTTTCTTCCCCCTCTTTCTCGTTCTCAAGAAAAATCATTTTGATGCCAAGGGCACGTGCCTCATCAGATCTGAGGCTCCTCCCGTGGTGACCCCTTTCCCTGGCATTTCTCTGACGCGTACCTAGCCCATCGTGGCCTCATGCTGCTTCTGGAACCTGGACCAGTGCTGCCATCTTGGTTTTCCATGGCGTGCCCGCCTGCTGACCGCGGAGGGGGCAGCTGCCCAGGGGCTGCGCCCGTCGCCTTCATGAGCACACACGTTCATCCCGTTCCTCGGGCTCAGACCTCCCAGAATGTGCCCCCTCGCCCCTCGCCCCACCCCATTCAGAGTTGCCTAAGCTACGTGGCCAACAGAGACGGTGCTCGGTGGGGAGACCGTCGGCCTGACTCAGACCCAGAGAGGAGAGAAAATTCGCCTTAACAGTTGCCTGGCAGTGGCTTTGCCACCTGGTCTGAAACGGCTCGTTCGTTCCCACCCTCGTCATGGAAATCTCACTGTGGCCCGGAGTGGGACAAAGGTCTGAGTCCAGATTGGACGAGAGACTCTTTCAGGGTTAACTTCAGGGGCTCCCCAAGCGACAAGGACGCGAGGGAGAGAGGCAAGGGGTGCAGGATGGGATTTAGGGAGAACTGGGAGCAGATTCCTCACTTTGAGGACGGTCCTCTGCCGCCAGCGAGGACCCTGGCCGTGTGCGGAGCGGCAGCCGTGCCCTCCTGGGACCAGAGCATCTGCGGGTCTCATCCCTAGGTTTGCGCCACGCATTCAAAAGGATTTTTTTTTTCTCAAAGAAAGATGAGATTGGCTTGGTTCTTCATGAGCACATTTTATATTGTTTTGTTCTTTTTTTCCTGGCTCATTTCATTTGGGGGGAGGAGGTCTGTGCTGTATTGGGGTTGCAACGAACATCTGCACTCAAACAGTTTACAGAAATAAATGTTGTTTTGTTTTTCAAAAAACAAGTTTGTCGGCTTTGTGTTATAAAGCTTCTTTCTGTACTGTAAGAACAAAGGCAATTGTCGTGTTCAGATTTAATAGGCATTTACAGAGCTCCTGGGGGCGAGGCACATTGATATTCAGGAGTTTGTTTAATTTTTAATGACAACCTTAAGAAATAGGTGCTGTCTGCGTCCCCATTTTGTGGAAACTGAGGCTCAGAGAGACCAAGTGATTCACCTGAGGCCACCCAGCTAGAAGGTGGCAGAGCCGGGATTCGAACCCAGGTCTCCTGGTGTCTCTGGCACTGCAGTCTTAGGGGAACAGAGAGGCCCTGGATTGGAGAGAGTGACATGACAGCAGGATTGCGGCATCTCCCCAGTCACCAGAACCCCCCACTCTGTCTTTTCAGGAAAAGCTGAGAGAGGGCGCCCTCCTCTGCTGGGCCCTGACACCCTCTCTGAGGTTGTCCTAGAGCTTAAAAACGACTTCCAGCATGCCAGGCCCTGTGGGAACTCAGAAGCGGGTCGGAGGAGCTTCAGAGCCAGAGACAGCCGGGTTTGGAGGAGCTGAGTGTGCAGTGAGGGGCGGACGAGGCATGGGGAGAGGGCAGAAACCCAATGAGAGCAGGAAGGACACTGTGAGGTGTGGGCAAGGCCATGGTCACACTGCTCCATGCCGGCCACATCTGGGTTCTAATACCTGCGCCTCTGTGCACAGCTGTGTGGCTTTAGGCAAGTTAGTTAACCTCTCTGGGCCTCAGTTGCCTCATCTGCAAAATGGGCCACAGTCTTACCTACTGCCATAGGTGGGAAGGCTTAAGGAGCAGGGAGGATTGTGTGGGTGTCCGGTAGGGGCTCGGGTCTCATTGCATCACGCCTGCCACTAGATCTTGTGAGCTCCGCGTGCCCCAGTTTTTTCCTGCACCTAAAGCAGCCGGAGGCAAGCTAGGTCTCTAGCTTCCCGGCTTATGGGCTTTTAGCTCGTTAGAGAACTTGGGACAGGTGCAGACAATAAGCCCTCTCTGGAAGGAGAGCCAGGCTCTATGAGAGAATTACAAGGGCACTGGGCCCGGTCAGGGGCACCAAGGAGGGCTTCCCTGAGGAGGCAACACCTGAGCTCAGAACTGAAGGAGAGGAGTGAAGCGGGCAAAGGGGACGGAAGACAAAGGCTCCCTGGGGATGTTGCCTGAGGGAAAGCGCAAAGAGGGTGGAGCTGGGTTTGTGTGTCAAGGAGCTTGATTTTTATCGAAAGCTGCAGCTCAGGCCTCTGCCGGGATTTCGGAGGGCGGCTGGCCGATGACAAGGGCTTCAAGGGCGGAGAGAGGCCTCTCCTTTATCGTCTCTTTATCCCCCGGAACTAGCACCCAGTAGGCGTCTGGAATGTTGCCTGGAGCTGGCTGCACCTGCCCCCGTCTCTGCCCGAGGCCAGGACGCCCTGATCTGGCCTGCATCAGGGCCTGGCAGGGGCTGGGGTGGAGCCCGGGACCCGAGCCTCTTGCTTAGACACGCTCCGGAGCACTTCACACGCTGGGCATCAACCGCTGCTCCACGTTACCCCACATCGAATGGTGCCAAGCCACCCCCGTTCCGTGCTGCCCCGGATCTTGTCGGGCAGAGTTCAGGAAGGGCTCAGCTGGGCGATCCTCGCTAGCTGGGGTCCCTCACTGGGTGGTGGGCACATCGACTGGGCTGGACGGCCAAGCTGCCCTCTCAAGTGACCGGAAGCGGATGCTGGCGGTGGTCTGGGAGCTCGGCTGGCGATGGATGGGAGCACCCTGCGTGGCGGGCTCGGGGTTGTTGACTCCTTGTCTGGCGGCTGGCTTCCTCCCCAGCGAGCGTCCCAGGGACGAGAGGAAGCTGCCTGGCCTTTTCCGACCAAGCCTCAGGAGTCCCACGGCAGCATTTCCGATGGACTCTGCTGGGAAAGTAGTCCTAAGACCCCTAAATTCAAGAAAGGGGATGTCGACCCCACCTCTCCCTGGGAGCAGGGTCAAGACATTTTCAAAGGACTTTTCCTTCTTTTCAAAGGACTGCACCTGCTGGGACGGGACACTGTGCGAGGTGGGGGTGGGCGTGGGGGTAGGCGGAGGCCATGGGCAAAGTAAGCCATAATTGTGGTGGGAATTCCTGGTCCTCCCAGAGGTGGCTGGTCCTTGCTGATGGGCCCCTGAGGGAGCTGGTTCTCAGCCCTGCCCGGGAGCCCCCCAGGAGCGGTTCCTCTCCAGGGCTCTGAGCTGGAGGGGGCCAGCCCAGGGTGCCGCCCCATCCCCTGCTAGGGTGCCCTCCTCACAGTCTCTCTGCTCCTTGCTGTTCCCTGTTCTCAGTGAGTCACAGAAGACGGGAGAAAACAAGAGCTAAAAACCAAGTCAGCTACGAGATGACTCATCTCGGGACAGGAGGCCGCTCTGCGCTCAGATGAGTCAGGTCTGAGGTGACCAGCCAGGTGGTCTGGGCCAGCCCCTCCTCACTCTGAGCCTCAGTTTCCCCCTCCATAAACCAGGGTCAGGATCACAGCCTTCACCTGTCTTAGAGCGCCAGGCTGCGATCGCAAACACCACAGGCTGGGTGGCTGGTGAACAGCAGAAATTTCTTTCTTATAGTTCTGGAGGCTGGAAGTCCAAGCTCAGGGTGCCGGCAGGGCCCGGTGAGCGCCCTCTCCCGGCTGCAGACTTCCTGCCGTGTCCTCACTCGGAAGGGGCAGGGAGCTCTGCGGGGTCTCCTTCGCCAGGGCACCAACCCCATCCTCCAGGCTCCGCCCTCACGACCTCAGCACCTCCCGATGACCCCACCTCCTAATACCACACGAGTGGGGACTAGGATTCCAACAGGGGCGTCTGGGGGACATTAACGTTCAGATGCATTGTCACCTCGCGCATTTACAGGAGGAATAAACGAGATGAGGTGCACCGCTGGTCACAAGGTCACCTGTTGCTGCTATGACGGCCACTCTGTATAGTCCTGGGAGACCGTTCTTGGTCTGGGGAAGGGCTGGGCCCTCAGCTGCTCTGGCTTAACACCAAGGCAGTGATAGAGCGTCCAGAACCTTCTACCCCTGCTTGTCGGCGCCACCACTCATGGGCCCACCATTATAGCTCTGGGTCGGGCAGACACGGAGAACACAGACGCTTCTGGGATGAGTTTTGCCAGAGCCAACTGATGGCTGGATGAGGCTTGGGAGGGGCTCTCAGACCCCCTGGTGGGGAGAGGGGCTGGCACTGGGACCCAGCACCGTGTGAGGTGGAAGGGTTCAAATCCCAACTCCACCACTTACAGGCTGTGTGACCTCAGGTGGGAGACTTGACCTCTCTGAGGAGTAGCCAGGCTAGGTCACATAGCCATGCCAAGTGAGTGGGGCGGGGATGTATCACCAAATATTTGTGAACAGAAATACAATCTGCCACACACACCTGGTAACTGGCTAAGCCAGGCAGTCCCAGGTACGAGGATCTTTTCATTAGCCCATGCTGTGGGGTCTGCCGCAGGAATGAATGAATGAGTGAGCTCCAACATTCTGCCCAGTAGGAAGTGACTGCTTAGCCTCACCTGGGTCCCCTGCTGCCCGTTGGCCGGGACAAGGCCCCTTGGCAGGCGGCCCCTCGGGGTGTAGGCAGGCTGGAGCAGGAATTCGGGCCGTTGGGCTCCCATACGAAGAAAGAGGGACAGACACCAGGCAGCCAAACCCCACCATGGCCGTGGTGCCTTGACATGAGGGAGCCGTCACCACTGTTTCTCCAGCTGGAGACAAAACTGAAGGCGGCTCGAAGCGACCACGTGAGGCCTTGGTCGGGGCCTCTGGACACGTGGGACTTCCCTCGAACACAGACCCGGAAGTTCGTCCAGTGGGGCAGCTGCCCAGATGCTCACGCTCCTTGTCTTGGTCAGAATGTGTTGTCAGCCTTAGAAACCGTAACCTGGAGAAGGAGAAGTCACGCATTTGGCTGAAAGCCGCTCCCAAATCCAGCCAAACAACGAACGGGTTCCAGGTGACCGTCCACGAGGAAGCCGGGGAGACGGGCCGTGAAGTCCTGGGAGCGGACGCGGCCGTGTCCGGAATCTGAGGCCTCCTCCAAGGACTGCGCTCGGACTCAGGGAAAGGAGGTGACTGCCATTTCCCTGCTCCTCTGTGAGTGGGTTCGGGTCACGATAGCTCCCCCAAAACCTCAGGGGCGCTCCAGCCTCGGGGACAGAGGGCGACGAGGCTGCTGTGCTCGGGCGGCGGGATCCCACGGAGTGTCCAGTAGAGGAATGGCGTCTGTCTGTTCTCGCTCACGACTTGGAGGCGGAATCCCGAGGGCACACGAAGCTGGACTGCGCCCTCGTGGGGGCAGCTCCCCGCGTCCTCCCAGAGCCTGACAGTCGGGGGCCCTTGACATCGCTCTTGTTTGAGTGAATTCTTAAGTCATGGAACTAAGAGAGAAACATATTTAGAACTTACTTTTTTTTCAACATTACTCTTTAATTCTGAGCCTTTTGTTGCCCATTGGAAAAGTTCATCCTAAATTTAGAAGAGAATTTCGCCCCAAACGGCAGCTGCACCGTCCCAGCCCCTCGCTAACCCCCCAGGAACACCTCTTTGCCCTGTGATCCATTTACGCTTCCCAGCGGGGCTGGGCCTGTGTGCCTCTCCGGCCGGGACTTGGTCCACTTCCCTCCTCGGACCCCTGATCTCCGTCCTTCCTTCCCTTTCCTGAAGACCCCGCTCCCTCCCTTGAGAGAAAGACTGGTCCCTGCCCCGACCTGCTTCTTCTAGAAGGTCCCCCCACACCCCGTGTAGTGGGCTGAATGGTGGTCCCCCAAAAGATACGTCCGTGCCCTGGAACCTGTGCCCGTGACCTTATTTGGAAATAGTCTCTGTAGGTGTAATTAAGTTAAGGATCTCCAGATGAGATCATCCTGGGTTTAGGGTGAGCCCAGAGCTAACGACAGGTGCCCCTTCTGAGAGACACAGAGGAGAGCCCGTGTGAAGGCAGAGGCAGCGATGGAGGGGTGCGGCCACAAGCCCAGGAGCGCCCGGAGCCACGGAAGCTGGAAGAGGCAGGAAGGACCCTCCCCAGAGCCCCAGCATCTGGAGGGAGCGAGGCCCTTCTGACTCTGTGATTTTGGACCGCGAGAGAATACGTTTCTGCTGTTCTAAGGCCCCAGTTTGTGGTCATTGGTTCCAGGAGCCCCAGGACACCCCCCTCTGTCATTTGCTTCTCTCTCTGCCACCCACTGGGAACCTCTCCAGAGCAGGGCCAGTGTCCCCATCGCCTCGCACAGAGCAGGTGCTCAGGGAACAATGGGTGAGGAGGCCCTGCCCTGCTCTCCAAGATGCACAGGGAACCCCGTGTGGTGCTGAACCAGGCAAAGGGGCTGGGGGCTCCTGGGCTTCCCCCACCTGGGAGCTGGCTCCCACCTCTGGCTCTGCCCCCATCCCGCCCCTGGAGGCAGGCTCGTATCTCGTGTACCTGTGTACCTGTCTACCTGTCCACCTGTCTCGTGCACCTGTCTGGCTCCTCCACCTCCAGAGGCTTGAAGTCATTACGCTGACTGCTCCTCCCTTTTAATTGTCTCTGGAGGAGCCTTAGGGACCACAGGAAGGCTGCTTCCAAGGCTGGGGCAGGTGTGGGATCTCGGCTCCCTCTGGTTGGGACCAGGGGGACAGGTGTTGCCGTGAGGTCAAGACCCACACCAGGGAGTCTGAGGCTCTGGGGACCACTCGGCCTGCGGGGCTTACAGATCCCCTTGAGATGGTGGCACCTGCTGCCGTGGGAGCCTGGGGAGGGTCTGTTCTGTCTGCCCGTGCCGGGGACCTGCGCCGGGGAGCCCCTCTCCGTCCCTGGTTTGGGGAGCTTCCTGCCGCTGGGGGAAAGGGAGCAAAGAGGCCCCTTTGAACTGAGGGTGAACAGTCTGCCATGGCTAAGTCCCTGAGAACTAGAGCAGACATCCACATATTGCTCTTCGCACGTTGTCCCGTCCCACAGCAGTTCCCGCGTCTGGTGTCGTGGCCGAGGACATCCTAAGCCACGGGTGGCGCACAGAGGCAAGAGAAACTTCGATTCTTCCGATAAATCCCAAAGCATAAAGGTGGGTGTAAAAGGCACTTTGCAAAATGATAAAGGCACAGATTGCTAACACTGGAGCTAAATATTCAGACAAAATCACAGGACGTATTGGTCATGAATGTGTGCATGTGAGCAGAAACACATCAGATGCGTGAGAATGAGCCGTGAGCCCTGTAAGGGGGTGGGGTTGGGGGAGAAAGCGTCCGAGTGGGACCCCAGCTGCGTGTGTTGGTCTCATTCATTTTTCGTTTTTAATTTAATTTTTTCTTTGAGGAAGATTAGCCCTGAGCTCACTACTGCCAATCCTCCTCTTTTCGCTGAGGAAGACTGGCCCTGAGCTAACATCCATGCCCATCTTCCTCACCTTTATATGTGGGACGCCTACCACAGCATGGCTTGACAAGCAGTACCATGTCCACACCAGGGATCCGAACTGGTGAACCCGGGGCTGCTGAGAAGCAGACCATGCACACTTAACTGCTGAGCCACCAGGCTGGCCCCGGTCTCATTCATTTTTAAAAGAGTGGAAAGAAATATACACAATAAAATGGAAGCATCAGTGTAATGGGCATGTGGAATTTGTCAGGTTTTCTCCATTTTCCTGTCTGTTTGGTTAATATAGAATTTTAGAAAAATTTTAAAAACGAACAAGAATTCACACAGCGCGGCCAGCAGAGAGGCGTGTCAGTCTGCTCACCTGGGACAGGTGACTTGTCTGAACTGATGGAAGAGTCGAGATGAAGCTAAGAAAAGCGAGCGCGATCTTACGGAGGAGCAGCCGAGAAGGGAACAGACGGACTGCTGCTCAACGGCGGGGTTCTCAGCGTGAAGATTGAAACAGCGACGGAAATGGGGCCAGGGGCTGCTGAGAACCAGGTTGTTGGTGTGGAAGATCAAGAGGAAGAGTGTCTCCAGACGCCCCCGCATGCTCCTCCTGGCTTCCTCCCTCAGGACCAGGGGCGCCCATCGCCCAGGCCCCCACCTCCCGGGTCCCTGCACCCCGTCTCAGCAGCATTCCCAGAAGCCTTCCACCGGTGCTGGCTGCTTCTGGCTCTGCCCCGACTGTCACCCCTGGACGGCAGGGCGTGTCTTCCTTGTCTGTCTGGCTCCTCCAGCTTCTGGCACAGTGCCCGGCACACAGTAGGAGCCCAATTAATGCTCACTTAATGGACACCACTAAATGGGCTTGCACCACGAGGAGGTGCTGTGCTCCTCCAAGGGTGTCGCCAGACGAACCTCCTGGCATATTTGCTGAAATGCCGATCCCCCCAGGGCCCCATCGCAGACCCAGGGAGTCATGATCCTCAGGGATCAGCCCAGAATCTGCATTTTCAGCGAGTTTATCCAGTGATTCTTAGATGCTCGAATGAGAAGGCCGCTGCCGAGGGCAGAGCCTAAAGATGCTCTTCCCCAGTGGTTCTGAAGGGCTGGGCCAGGTCTGCGTCAGCATCGCCTGGGAACCTGGTGACAGGCAACTCCACAGCCCGGTCCCTGGCCTGCTGAGCCGCACGCAGGGGCTGGACGGAAGTCTGCGTTTAAACACGACCCCCAGGGGATATAGACGCAGGTGAGTTCCAGAACCACTGTTTTTGAGCACAGCCCCATTGTCCTCTCTTTTGGTAGAAAAGAAACTTTGATTCCATTTTAGAAGAAGTTTTAGAATAAACACATTTTTTCGCTTTATAAGTATTACTTGCCATCATAAAAATGTTTAGAAAACAGCCGAAGAAGATAAAGATAAAAACGATCTAATACTCTGCCTCCCAGAGGGAACCACTGTCACCTTTGGGGGTGCAGTCTTCTAGACTTTTTCGTGCAGCATATGCATTTTTATTTTAAAAAATTGAGATTCTGCTCTGTTTGTGTTTTTGTAACCTGCTCTTTCCACTTATCAATATATGGTGAACGCTTTTTCGCACCAGTGAGTGTTACCGTAGTCATTTTTTTGTAGCTTGTACTGGATGGTTGGGCAATTATTAATTTAGCTAAACCTCTATGGCTGGATATTTAGACTTGGAATTGGCAAGCTGGTGACCCACAAGCCAGATTTGGCCCCCTGATGTTGTTGGACTGCACGTATATAGCTGCACAATTTGCCAACGCACAACTGCAAGACGGCACTGTTCATTTGAACTTACTTGAGACTGCTGCCCCCAGAGTTGTGCAGTGCACAACCTGTACAACAGTACTCAGAGGCCCCCATCCCAAATTTTGAATGGTTGCCAATGTTTAAAAGTGGAAAGATTTCACGTAAAAACCCAGATCTCAACTTTTCTTGACAAATCTGAATATCCAATAACACTAGGATTACATTCCTGCAGAGCAATGGGGGCTGGGACTGAGATACGGGGTGGGGGGTGGGGGGCACGCTCTCCAGTGAATCCCCTTGCCATCCTTTGACATGAACTCCTTCATGTTAACAGCATTTGAGTTGCCACCCTTGGATGACACTTTTAAATATTTGTTGAATGAAGGAGTCACTCTTCAAAGCTTAGAGACAGAAGATGCTTCCCTTGTTTCATTGAAATGGCCCAGATGGGGAGTTGCTATGGCAACGCTGGGACCATAGTGTAGATTGCTTCAGGGATGATGACAGACGATGCTCCTAGAAGAAGCACCCCCCACCCCTCGGCGACCCCCTGGGGAGCCACTTCCAGCGTGGCTGTAGTTGCGATCATTGTCTGATAGGATCGCTTTTAGAGCTGACTGTTGGCCCTGAGAGGGTCACGGTTCCACCTGGCACTGTGATCCCCGTGCCTCCCCGACAAACGATTCCTCCTATTGTTTACCTCCCCACGAATACCGCGTCTTGGAGCGAATGTCTGCCAGACCAACTGCCTTTCTGAAGCACAGATTCATTTTCTCATTGAAGAAGAAAATCAGAGGTGAACAGTGGTAGCCCCGTGCCATGCCCTGCCGAGGCAAATGGGCTCTAATCCTGGCTCTGCCGTTCACTTGCTGTGCAACCTTGGGCAAGTTACAAACCCCTCTGAGACTCAGTTTTATCAACTTTTAAGTAACAATAATAACAACAACAGTCCCCATCTCATAAGGTTGTTGTAAAGTATCCGATGCGTGGTCGTGCGTGAAGCCCTCCACGCGGGGCTTGGCTGACACAGCGGCTCCTCCACACAGAGTGGCCGCTAAGATTTTGATTATCAATAGCCATCAGAGTGCGAGCTTAGCGGGACTCAATCTGTGTAGCCACATTGAGGTTAAAACAGAGAAAGCTGACCCCCATTGCCAGGTTTAAGGACCACTGGGTCATCCAAGGAACCCAGCCTGGGGCCACGTCAAGGCTGCTGGGACCGTGCACGTGCGGTTGGGCCCTGGAGCGGGTTCTGCGCTGGCTCCCAGGGCCCGTCTGTGTCCTCGACCTGCTGTGGCAGCGTCGCTCTCCTGGGTGAGGAGCCCTGGTACTCAGCCTTCACTGCTCCCTCCTTCTAACGCTGCCGAGGCTGAAGTCCTCGGACCCTCTCGGAGCTGGGGTTCCGGGTGCAAGTTTGGCGATGCCAGTCAGATGCGTTCACGAGCAATCTGGAAGGCAGGAGGAGGGGGAGCTGTCTCTCTGCAGTCTGTTTCCTCTTGGCAAGTGATGCTGGCGTCCAGTCTCCAGCTCTGTGGGGTCGATCGTGCAGGTGCAGGACAGCAGTGGGGGCTCTGACCCCTGACTGTGTCTCCACGGGTGTGTTCTTGACCCAACAGGCCCCTCAGCCGCTTTCTGATTCTCCCTCCTCTGACTGTGGCATCTCCTCTGGTGGGTCAGTTCTGCAGCATCTCGGGCTCGGCCTGGAGCTGCTCTCCAGCCAGCCATCGGCTTTGTGGGCACCCAGTACCTTGTGCTGAATTGCTTTCGGCCAGAAATACTTAGAGTCGGTTCTCCTTTCCGTGTCTAGCCTGACTCACGCCACCTCCCTGGGTGCTCCATCCCTGCTGGCTGCCCGGCACGTGTGCCCACCTTGACCTTCCATCCCCGGCTGGGTCTGGCTCTCAGCCTGACTCAGACCTCAGCGGGTGCTGCTTACCTGCAGTGTAGACAACCCGCTTCAGACTGTGGCTCACCTGCACGGAGGCACTGGGGCCCCCTCCTGGAGAAGAACAGCGTACCGGGGGTGCTGTTCCAGGTTTGCACTACACTCTGAGTTCTGGGCTCTCGTTCAGCAGTGAGTGAGTTCAAGAGTCGCTGAGGAATATTTCAAAACTAACCGTGAGGGGTCTGGCTTGAAAATGACTCCCCGCCTCATTACATGAAAAGGCCTGTGGAGGCGGACAGTTTAATGTGCCTTAAAAATTCGGTACTTAGTGACTAAGTCGTGAGCTTTTCCTTATTAATGTTTCATCTTTTTCAGCTACAAAAATAATAGATATCCAATGTAACTAATTCCAATAATACAGAAGTGTATAAAATAAAAAGAAAAGTCGGGAAGAATACAAACGAAACTATAAAGAGTGGGTACCTCAATCTGTGTTCTTCCAGACTTTTCTTTTCTTTGTGTGCACACAAGCACACACACACACACACGCATACAGGCGTGCATACATTAAAATGAAATTATTTCTAAGTGAAATTATATATGCACATAAAATGCACAGATGTATAGTTTTGCAATGTGCTACTTTCACTTAACGATGCATCAAGGAAAATGTTCCCCGTCGGTTCATGTAGATACATCTCATTTAAATTCTCTTTAGTTTTTGAGATCCTGGAAGTGTCACAGTTTACTGAACCAGGCCCTCACTCATGGGCACTGTGGCAGGCAGAATTCTATGATGACCCCCAGGGACCCACACCCTTGGAGAGCCCCTCCCCTTGAGTGTGGGAGGAAGATATGGACGTGATGGGGTGTCACTCCTGTGCCTAGGAGATGTTATATGGCACTGTCGAATTAAGACAGTGAGAAAGGGAGATTATCCTCTGTGGGCCTGACCTAATCAGGCGATCCCTTAAAAATCCCTTAAAGATTCAAAGCGTGAGAGGAGTGAGGGCCTGAGAGAGGCCCCCAGGCACTGAGAGCGACTCCTGGCTGATGGTCCGCAAGAAAGCAGGACTCAGTCACAGCGCCACAAGCAAATGAATTCCGTCACCACCCTGAACGAGCTTAGAAGAGGAGCCTGAGGTCCAGGTGGGACTGCAGCTTGCTGACGTCTTGATTCCGGCCTTGATGCCCTGAGCAGAGATGCCCGTGTGACATCATAAGGAGGGGCTTTGGAGGGGAGAGGGCTTGTTGTAAGTTGCCAAGTGGGTGGCAGTTTGTTTGGCAACAATAGAAAGGTGGTATTTAGCTTGTTTCCAGCTTTTGTTTGTTTTCCGTTAACCTCTCTGTCTTGAACCTCTTTGCACACTCATCTTTAATCCAGGGCTTCTGAAAGATTTTTGGGTGAATCGTTTAAACAGCGACACGAGCAACCCAGCCGCCCTCCTGCAGCCCCGGGCTGACAGGCTCCACCCCGTCTCCCTGTGTCCTCGCCAATGCTGGATGTTATCTGCCTCTTTTTATTGTGGTGAAACACACAGAGCATAGCATCTACCCTTTTAACCATTTTAAAGTGAACCATTCAGTGGTGTTATGCGGCCATCACCACTCTCTAGTTCCAGAACTTTCCATCACCACAAAAGGACACCTCATATCCAGAAGCAGTCTCTCCCTGAGCCTCCATCCCCCATCCCCCGGCAGCCACCAATCTGCTTTCTGTCCCTCATCATTAATCTTTTCATTCTTGCCAATCGGATGTGCAAATAGGGGTGTTTATTTCAAGCTGCTCTTACAACGGGCTCCCGTGCCCTACTCCAGCTCACACGCGTGTGTATGAGTGCGGACTGACCAGCCCCGTGGCGAGGGGCTCAAGGCACAAACAAACGGGGCGTCTTTGCCCCTCCCCACCTGCCCGCGCTCCCCATCTCTGTCAGCCCCGTCTCCTCTCAGCCCCACCTCTCCAGCCCCAGGCCTCAGCTGTCTTCTCTCGCTTCCGTGTTCCAGGTCTGTTGATTCTAACTGGGGAAGCCACCTGTGCCTTGTCCTGCCCCCCGACATCCCCCAGGCTCGGGGCTGGCCTCCCAGAGGCCTCTCTGGGCAGGGTGCAGGGACGGGGCTGAGTGCGGAGGAGACGGCAGGGAGAGGTGGGGAGTGTGGCCAAGGGAAGGGTCGGTCCTTCCCAAAGAGGGCGGCTCTCACCTCACACTGTGGTGGCCGTGTTCCCAGGTCTTCTGATTTTCCAAAGAAGCCCCAGCTTTGGGTATTTATAGGAAAGCGATGGGCATCCCATTCAGAAAGCACATTCTTGCTCTGAGCAACCTGGAGCAGGGGGTGGTGTGCAGGAGGGTGCGGTGTGCAGCAGAGAGCCATTTTGCCCCAGGGCCTGGCTCCTTTGCCAAAGAACAAGAGGTGTGGGGACAGCAGGTCCCAGCTTGCTGGAGGCTTCAAAAGCCCCAGACAGACACCCCCGGCTCTGCCTCCAGGCCCAGCGTACTCCTGCCAGGCCCTTTAAAGACTCTAGAACATTCTCTCCAGCTGCCTGTGTGACCGCGGCTCTCCCCTTAGTGCAGCAGAGAGTCTGGGAAAAAGCAAGCCTGTGTGTCACTTTCCTGGAGCATCTTGAGGTCCCCCGTGGGCCCGGCACCCCCACCCGTGTGACACGGAGATGCCCCGGGTGGGGTGGTTCCACTGGATTTACGAGCCCCCAGAGCAGATGCTGTGGGAGGCTCTGCCCTTCCCACCCCGGGAATTGTGCTGAGGTGGCGTTGGGGGCTGGGCTATTACCGGCTGAGAGAAAGAGACAAAGAAAACCCCAACCACAAGGCCCAGGCTTGGGGGCAGGCCGGGGATGCACCAGCTGTCGGGGCGGGCTGTGGGTGCCGGGGGAGTGCTGGAGAGTTC
This sequence comes from Equus asinus, assembly GCF_041296235.1. Lineage (NCBI taxonomy): Eukaryota > Metazoa > Chordata > Mammalia > Perissodactyla > Equidae > Equus > Equus asinus. The sequence continues at coordinate 46,589,335 of NC_091817.1, read as the reverse complement.
CGGGGGCGCAGGCGGCCCTCCCTAGGGCTGCTTGGCTGTGGGGGGAACGCTGGCTCCCACAAGCCCTTAGGGGCCTTAAAACCTGGCTCCTGCTTGGAAGTTCTTCTAAAGGGCTCTTCTTGACAACAGCCATCGGCCCCAAGGTCGTAGCCACATTAACCCAGGGTCTCAGGTTTCATCTGCATCTGGGAAGGCTGAGCTCTGGGCCTCCCAGGAGCCTCTGGACTGAGCTGAGAGGTGGGCTGGGTGGTTTGGGGGAGGGGAGAAAGAACCCCTCCCGTGCAGGGGAAGCCACCGTTTTAATTGAGGTCCTGCTACGTGACAAGCATACGTCATTCTCATCTATGAGGGAGGCGATGCTGTTAACCATTTTACAGATGAGGAAACTGAGGCTCAGAGAGGTGAAGCTACTGACCTAAGATCACAAAGCTAGGAAGTGGCAGAGCTGGGATTTGAGCCCAGGTCTGTTGGCAACAAAGTCCATGCTGACGTCTTTCCCTCCCTCCCTCCTCGTCACCTCCAGAATCACCCATCTCATGGCCTCTTTACATTCCAAGCTGGGTATTCCACCAGCCTCTCTAGCTTAACTGGTGGAGGTGGTCTGAGCTGCCACCAGCCCTTGTGTGGATTATTGTCACAGTCTGCGGCTTCCCTCCTTGTCCCCATGGTCTGTTTCCTCTCAGCCACCAGCCCAAGGGATGCTTTTAAGATCTAAGACGGATTACATCTGCTCAGACCCTGCATGGCTTTCTGTTCACACAGAGCAAAACCAGGAGTCATTACAATGGCAGCAAGGCCAACCGTGATGGGGACCCCGATGTCTCAAGACCTCATCACCTGCCACACACCCACTCTCTCTGGTCTGGGCACACAGGCCTCCTTCATGTGCTTCACACTCACGTGGCACAGTCTGCCTCAGGGCCTTTGCACGACTCCCTCCCTCTGCCTGGAGAACAATTACCCTCTCCTCCACGTCCTCATGCTCACTCCCTCCTTCAAACACCTCCTTCTGCTCAGTGTCGCCTTATCAGAGGGCCCTGCCCTGCCCCTTGTTCTGTTCAGCCCCCTGTGTCCCCTCTCGGCTCCAGGCCCAGTGAGTTTTCAGAGCACTGATCACCTCCTGACCAGCTGTGTATTTGTTTGTTCGTGGCCGGCCTCTCCCCTCCAGAGAGGACCCCCAGGAGAGTAGGGACTTCATGCTGTTCCCCGGCACCAGGAGCAGTTCTGGCTGTAGAGTGGGCTCCAGAAACTTGCTTCGTGAACGTGTCTCCGTCTGCATCTGTCTGTGTCCATATCTGTCTCTATAGCTGTTTCTGTGTCTGTGTCTCTCTGCTGTATCTGTATCTGTGTGGGTGTCTGTCTGTATGTGTATCTATATAGATAAATAGCTTAGGGTGGTTTTAAACAAATGCACCCTCTTCTGTAACTCGGTCTCACCTCTTGCTCTGTGCTGGCTCTTAGCTTCCTTGTAGATAGACCAGCAGTTCTTAGCTGCAGGCGATTTGTGCCCCAGGAGACGTCTGGCAACGTCAGGAGACGTCTGTGATGATCTCGCCGGGCGACGGAGGGGGTGATACTCGGCATCTGGCGGGTGGAGGCCAGGGATGCTGTTAAACCCCTCCAGTGCACAGGCCAGGCCCACCACAAAGAATGACCCAGCCCCGAATGTCACCAGTGCCAAGACTGAGAAGCCCTAATGTAGATGTGGCATTCTTCTCTATGACAGCACAGTCCACAGAATAAATGTACCATAATTTATGTCACACTTGCATCCCGATGAACGGTGAGGCTATTTCCAGTTCCTTACCCCTGTCAACCACACTGCAGGGAGCGTCTTGTGCGGGCCTCCCTGGGCACCTGTGCAGGTATCTCCTGAGGACAGAGAAAGAGCAGAGGGTCAAAGGAGGACACACCCCTTTGCAATGGGGAGGGCCCTGCCAAGTCGCCCTGCACATAGGTCGTGCCAGTGCACATCTGGCCCAGCATGGGCGGGCACCGATGCCCACCTGTGCTGCGGGCACCCGTGTCCGCGCCTGTTCTAGAGGAATCATGGCACAGTGCACCCACCGGAGGGAGACGAGGCTTGTGCCGAGAACAGAGCCAAGGGGGCCACTTTGGCTCTTTCCCTTTTGGGGCCAGCTCCTCCCCACGCCTCTCTGTGGGAGCACAGAGCTCAGCTCTGCTACTTATCAGCTCTGCGAGCTGGGCAAGCCGCTTCCCCCTCTGTGCCTCAGTTTCTCCATGTGTAAAGTCTAGCTAATCAGAGCAGTCCCAGCTCGAGGAGTGTTGGGGATGAAATTAGTTATGACTGGTAACTGTTAACAAAGACCCTCCGGGCTGCTAGCGCTCCCCGAACATGGGCTCTTCCTGTGTCGGTCCTTTAAGGACAGCTGTTGGCATTATTTATAAAGCTGAACAGCTGGAAGCAGCCAGATGTCCCGCCGTAGGGGAAACACCGAGTGCTTTATGGGGCGCCCCCACGGAGTCTGCGAGCCCGGCGTCAGCTCTGTCGTGGTCCTGCTCGGGTTGCCGGAACGAAAACCAGAGATGGAGCTTCAAGAACAGGCGTTTCCTTCTCGCAGCTCTGGAGGCGGGAGGTCCAAGATCAGGGCTTCCTGGCGAGGGCTCTCTCCCGGCTTGCAGGCGGCCGCCGTCTTACTCTGTCCATGGGTCTCTTCCTCGGTGTGTGCGCGTGGAGAGAGCGCGCATGCGAGCTCCTGGTGTCCCTTCTCGTAAGGACACCAGGCCTTTCAGATCGAGACCCCACTTCATGACCTCATTTAACCTTCATCACCCCCTTTACTAGGCTGCATCTCCAAACAGACATACAGTGGGGGCGGGGCTTCAGCGTATGAATTCTGGGGAGATACATGCACTCAGTCCGTAGCAGGGTTAATTATCCTGAAGTGCCAAGATTGAGAATGTTCTACTTGCCACCTCACCCGCAAATGGCGTGCAGTTATAGAGAAAGAAAGTTTTATTTTTGCTCATTAAAAAGAATGATTCTGGGACTCCGCCAGAGGAAAGGCCTGGAATGGGTGGGCGGGAGGAGGTGTGTGTGGCCCCCTGGCCTCTCTGTCCGTCAGTCGGCTTTCCTCTCCTCCCGGGAGCATCTCAGGCTGCAGGGAAATGATGGTCCTGGGCCAGCTTGCCCGCCGTCTGCCTCCCTGTCCAATGTCTGGGGTGGCGGCTCCGTCCGCCCCTTCCCTTCTCGGGGCCCAGCACCTGGGAGGGCACCGGGGCCATAGCAGGTGCAGATGGGCAGGAAACAGGGCTACGGTCTGTCCTGAAGTATCAGCAGTGTCACGGGGACTGGGAGCGAGCGTGGGAACGATGTCAAACTGTCTCTTGCTTAGGTTTGTGACACAAAAACTGGGGAAAGTTGAAATGGGTTGTGTATAGATTTCCCCAAAGGCCAAACCGGCGACTTCACTAGTTCCTGGTACGGCGGTGAAGAGGAGCTTTAATCAACCTGAAGGGGTGGGGGGCGGGGAGGATGGTGCAAACACTGCTTGTAATCGATGTCCCCCCAGGGACCCCAGCAGAGACGACCCAATCCACACATCCCCTACATGCTCTGGGAATCCACCACGAGGACCAGACAAGAGAGCTTTTTAATTATTCATGATTCGCACTTTATCTCAGTTTAGAAAAGAAAAGCTAATACCAGCGGCCATTTTTGCGGCATCCTCGGGTTCCACTCTGAAACCCACTCTGGGTTCTGGTTTCAGATCTGTGATTTCAACCCTGCGATGACCCTGCGACCCCTTGGCCTTCAGGTGCCAGGGGTTGGTGCAGCCTGTCATGGACGAGCAAGGTGGCCCCACGTCCCCATCTGCCGCTGAGGAGTGCACGCTGGGAAGGGCCAGGCCGCCGGGCCACCGTCACACAGCCGGACGTGGTAGAACTGATGCTTGAACAGGTGGGGACCCCAGCACCCCAAAACCTGTGCTTCCTCATGTGAAATCCTGTTCCCTTCACCTGAGGGGCTTTTGAGAATCAACAGGCCCCACCAAACAAGAAAAGTCAGAAAGCCACAGGTGTCAGACGGACCCCATGCGGTCACTGGAGAGAACGCGGCCCAAGTGAGGGTCCTGGCTCCGGTCCTGGTTCTGCTGTGGACGAGCTGTGTGGCCCTGGGGCTGTCCCCCTGCTTCTAGGGCTCTCAGTGTCCCCTGAGATTTGGTCAATCTTCCCAAAGGTGACGTGTATGAGACTGGCGGTTTGTGCGGTGACTTCAGGGCACACAGAGGAACAGTCGTTATGTTAATTGCTATGTCACCATTTTCCTGTGTTGAAACACACAGTAGCAGAGGCTAACACTTCCATCAGCAGTTCTGACGATTAAGCACAGAACCACCTGGAAAGCGTGTCAAAATGCAGATTGCTGGGCCCCCTCCCAGCACTTCTGATGCAGTGGGGCTGGGTGGGGCCCGAGGATCTGCCTTTCCCACAAGGCCTCAGGTGGTGCTGATGCTGCTGGTCTGGGGACCCACCTTGAAAATGGCTGGGTAACATCATACTCCCCAGCTGCTGTGTGCTCAATGGTGTGCTGGAGCCAGCTAGAACCGGCTTACAGGAGCCACTTGCACTGGTCCCTTCCCAGCTCCACGTTTATAGCTTGAAATCAGCCGTGATGCAAGCATTTACATGGTAAGTGGGAAATCGGCAAAGACTGCCCATCGGGGCGCCCCTCAGAACCAGCTGATAACCATCTACCAGCTCGCACTGCGGGCCCAGGCCTGTTCTAAGCACTTCACATATGTCTGCTCACTTTATCCTTTCGACCACCCTATGCAGTCCATGCTACCGTTATTCCCGTTCTAGAGGTGGAAACGGGGGCCCAGGAAGTTTAAGTAACTTGCCCAGGGTCACACAGCTGTAGAGGACTCAGGAGCCCGGACCTTCTGGACCTGCTGCGTGTGTTATTAATGACTGAGCTCCACGGCTCCTCAGGACCCTGTTGCATGGATATTGCCTCTGGGAAGGCCAAGAAAAAAGAAACCACGGCGGGTTGATTCTTAAAAATATGCACTAAATATTAGTACTGCTGTGTTGCAGACAACAGAGTTAGCTCAGATGGCAGGTGGGCTTTCCCGGGCTTGTTTATAAGGGAAGCCGTGCCCTCCTTTGGAGAAAAGGAGCCAGAACACTTCCACAGTGGGGAGAGTTCACACCCGTGGATGAGCGGGGCTGGTGGCAGAGGCCTGTGCTCGACAAGCAGGGGGCTCTTGAGGATCAATGAGTTCAGATGATGTTTCTAGATGAGATGAGCATTATGGCTTTGACTTTTTTTGTGTGAGGAAGACTAACCCTGAGCTAATGTTCGCCGCCAATCCTCCTCTTTTTGTTGAAGAAGACTGGCCCTGAGCTAACATCCGTGCCCATCTTCCTCCACTTTATATGTGGGATGCCTAACACAACATGGCTTGACAAGCGGTGCCATGTCTGCACCCGGGATCCGAAATGGCGAACCCCGGGCGGCCAAAGCAGAGCATGAGAGCTTACCTGCTGTGCCACTGGGCTGGCCCCTGGCTTTGACTTTTAAATAGTGATGCAAGCTCAAACTTGTCCTAAAATTTGGATCTGTGCACATTCCTTTGAGATCTTATCAATGTAAAAATGGAAAACCAAGGAGATTTTAGAAATCCACCCTAGGTAGGGCCTGGCAGTGGGAAAATCTGTCAGGAAGGCCTTGAATGGAGAGGGCTGTGAGATGCCGTGGGCCGAGTCCTGCCGGCGCTGCTGGTTTGCGAGGACCTGGCCGTGGGCTTTTCGTGGGGAAAGTAAAAGCAGGACCAGAACAGCAGGACCAGACCTAGCGCTGAATGCACGCCTTGGAGGTGCTGGGCGCTTTGTGGGCATTAATCGCTTACATGACATTACAGGCATTAAACGTCTGCTGACTGAGGCTCAGGGAAGCTAATAGTAGAGAAATAACAGAGAAATCCAGAAGTCACCATCGGGACTCTCCGACCTCAGATTCCTGAAAAGCCCCTGTGGGTATGAAGTTTAGGCTAGAATCTGAAGGCTGAGGAGGCGTTTTCCGCGGAAAATCTGGGGCATTTGGGGGAGAAATGTGACTGGCTGAATAATGGCCCCTTAAGATGTCCAGATCCTAATGTCTGGAACCTGTGAATGTTACTTTATATGGCCAAAGGGACTTTGTGGGTGTGATTAAGTTGCGATTCTTGACGTGGGGGATGCTTGGCATTATCCTGGATTATCCAGGTGGACTCTATGTGTAATTGCAGGTGCCCTTATCCAATGGAGGCAGAGCAATATTGGGCTACGGAAGTAGATGTGATGACGAATGTAAGAGATTGGAATGATGCAGCCACGAGCCAAGGGATGTTGTCAGCTGCAAGGAGTCAGAAGAGGTGAGGAGCCGATTCTTCCCGGAGCCTCCAGAAGGAACCAGCCCTGCGACACCTTGATTTTAGCTGAGTGAGACTCATTTCAGGCTTCTGAGCTCCAGAGCTGAGAATAAATCTGTGCTGTTTAAAGCCACTGTATTTGTGGTCATTATAGCAGCGTGCAGTAAAGGATCAACCTCGACCTGCCTGCCCTTTGTCCTGGGAGGTGACCTCAAAGCCCTTGGAATACGCTGCCTAAGAGTGTCCTTGTCTACCTGGGGCCTTGGCCACACTGTGTGGTCAATGCCAACAATGTGACTTTCACTGGGGGCCTGGGCCCTACACTGTCAGCTGGACCCCCGGAGGGGCTGGAGGTTGAGGTCAGTCATGCGGTTGGTCAGCCACGTCTACGGGACTGAGTCCTGGTAAAGACTCTGGACATCAAGGCTGGGGGGAGCTTCCTTGTTTGGCAGTATCGGAGAGTGTTGTCACTCATCAGCGCTGGGAGAAATAAGTGCTGTCCACACGACTCCTTTGGGAGGGGATCCCGGACGCTGGCCAGGGCATGGTGTCGCCCAGACTCCACCCCACGCACCTCTTCCCGTGGCTGAGGTTACCCTGCGTCCCTGCCCTCTAGTCAGCTGCAACCGTAAGTACGCTGGCTTTTCTGAGTTCTGTGAGTCCTTCCAGCAAATGATCGAGCCTGAGGGTGGTCTTGGGAAACGTGCAGCTGGTGTAGGAGGGGAGGTGGTCTTGGGACTCCCAAACTTTGCAGCAGCAACAGGAAAGCACTGTTCCGGGCAAAGGCCCCGTGGTAGGAAGGGCATGGTATGGGCGGGCAGCTGTCACTAAGTCAGTGTAGCTGGGAGACAGAGAGTGCTGGGGGGGGGGGGTCTGCCAGCCACGGGGACACAGGGACAGCATCTCCAGCACTGACATGGTGGGCACTCGTCACCCGACTCTGATGGCTAGTTTCCCCGGCAGCCATGCCCTGCTGGAGATGGATAGCTGGGGCCTCTGGAACCAGGCCATGAAACACGGCCCCCTCGCCTCCCTGCCTGGCCCCATCCCTGAGATCCAGACTGTCCGGGGATGTTCCCTGGGCTCCTCTCAGAACTCTGCTTCTGCTCTGGCCATTGGAAAATGTTCACACTGAGTCAGCTTCGGACAGATGTCCACCAGGCACGTCTCACCATAAAGGAATCCGGGTTCATTCCGGTGGATGTGCTCTAGCCTCATGTCCTGGGGCAGCCTGAGCCCCAGCCCCTCAAGGTGCTGACACTCTTGTCATGAGACTGCTCTGGGCGGATGGAGACACCAGGAGCATCACCAAGAACCGCACCCCTTTTGGGGGCCCTCGCCCTGGGCCCGACACTGCTGTGAGCCGCCCTCCCTCTGCTGCCGTCCTCACCATCACTCTCTGGGGCGAGTGGCGGTTGTTCCCATTTCACAGATGAGGGCCTGAGGCTCGGGGGGCAGTAACTGACCCTGGTAAGTGACACAGATGCAACTGGAATCCGGGTCTGACTCCACAGCCCGACTCTCAGCCCCCAGGGTGCTGCCCGTGGATCAGCAGGGGGGCAGCTTCGACGTCCTAGAAAACTGCTGCTTCACCCACGGGTTCCAAAATGGTTTCTGAGTGCCCTACATGCCAGACCCTGGGGGCTGGGGATGTGGCGGCTGACTTAGTTTGGGCCCCCAACCAGCAGAACCCGAGGCAAGTATTCGAATGTGAGCGGTTTATTTGGGAGGTGGCCCGAGGTACGGAAGCAGGGGTGCGGGGTGGAGGTGGGGGGGACGACAGGGGAGGGAAGCAGCCCACAACGGGCACGGTTGTGGAGTCAGTGACCCCCACAGGAACGGGGGCTCAGTCCCCCTGGGGAGGCTGCCCTGCGGGACACACTTGAGCGTCTTCCCACCCGAGATCCAGGCAGCTGAGTGCTGCCCTCCGCTCCCTCAGATGTCGGCTCAGGGACCTCAGCCCTCAGCACTTCCCACGGCCAAGCGGGTCCCGGCCAAAGGGGCTGCCAGGCAGAGAAACACGGGTGCTGGTGGTGGAGGGCAGGGGGACATCACATGATCAAGGGGAGTCGGGGGGCGTAGAGAGGCAAAGAGACAGGATCTGGGGGGCATGTGGCTAACATACAATTAACATACGATTAACAAGGGGGTTACAAACTCAGGCTCTGGGGCCAGATGGGGATCACAAAGGAGCAAATGGTCTGGGTGGGGACCAGGGTGACCAACCGGTCTGTTTTGCCCTAGGACTGTCCACTTTTAAAACTGAAAGCCACACATCCGAGGTAATTCAGGGTGGTCGGTCCCCCCTATAGTGGGGACCGTGATACCGTGCAAAGCAGGTGCTCCCTCTGAAGTGACAGTCACCACCTTGCTGAGTGAACTTGGTCATGTTGCGAATGTGGCTCGATTTTGCCAGATCATCTAATATTTTAAGAAGAGCCAGAAACCTGGGTTTTGTGTGAAATCTCCCAAATTTAGTTGTTTGGAATTAATCCACAGTTATAAAGCTCTGGGTGGGCCCAATAGTGTGCGTCCAGGGCGTGATGGGGACAGCTTCTCCCGTAAAGAGGTCAGAGGTGACAACTTTGGTGAGCAAGATGCACACAGGACCCAGGGCAGAGCCATTCATCCTTTGACATTTTGCCCTCCGGGCTGCGTGTGATGGGGGACAGGGCCACTTCTGGGTGCCCACGAGGGAGCCCACAGGGCAAGGACGGCCTGCCTCTGAGTCTAAAAGCCCCCGTGGTGAAGGGGAGCTGGGCACCCGAGTCCAAGTCCTCATTTCCCAAAAGAGGCACAGAGATGGGAGAATCTTGTCTGAGGCCACACAGCAAACCGTGTACCACCACAGGTCACCCATCCCAGCTTTTTCTGACCCTGACCCTCACATCCCAGCCCAAACGCGGGCGGTCCCTTCCTCCTAGCCACCGCATCCATTGTTTCTATTGCAGGGTCTCAGATTCTTCTCAAACGCAGGCACCACGGACTGACAAGAAACAAGATGCTCCGTCGAGTGGGAGAGGCCATGGCACATAGCTGCTCTCGAGGTTTTGTTAGGGAGACCGGCCCAACTAAAGAAAGCTGCTGGCTGGCTTCTGTTTCAAAACAAGGAGGCTAGTAAAACCTTGTCATGAGAAGGAGGGTAAATATATCCTTTTCCTAGTCTGTTTTTCAAGAAGCCTCTTATGGAGAGAAGCCAGATCTCTGATGCTGCTTTAACACACAATTACTTTAATCACAGAAGTTTGGGATTCTCTGCAGCCTACACCCTTGGTTCTGAGTCCTTTCAAATGCAAGCCCTCTGCTTCATGCAAAAACGGAAAGTGTGGGAGCTGTTAGAGCTGTTAAGAACTACCCACCCCCGCAACGGGGCGAGCTTAACGGGCAATGGGGTACTTATTGGAAGAGGCACCAGTCACTCCTGCTGACCAAGGGCAGCAGGGCCTCAGGAGGGAGTCCGACCAGAGGGAAGGCCATCAGGGACCCTGGAAATATCCTTTCTCCATCTTCTGTCACTGCCGACCTGCTTGCTCTCCTCTGTCCATGTGGTAGACGGCTGCCCCTCAATGTCTAAAATGACGAGCCACCAACCCAGGACACAACCTGGTGGAGGCGTGTGCTCAGGGCAAGAATCTGATTGGCCCAGATCGAGTCAGGTGACCACCCCTGGTCCCATCAGCTCTGGTCAGAGCAGCTGACTTGCCAGGTGCAAATATGGCCGCCAGGGTCCCTGCTTGGGAGGAAGGGGAGCAGAGTCCTGGGGAGGTGGGGTGGGTGGGCTCGAGGACTGAGCCCCAAGCTGTGCTTTCCATCATCTGGTGATTCAGAAAATGTCCAAGGATGAAAGGCTACTGCAGTTTTAAGACAGCAGTGGTCGAGCCTCTGTTTTATTCCTTACAGCTGCGTTTACATGACTTTGTGAAATAGCAAATGTATGCTGGAACTGTTTTTAAATTCTGTTCGCTGGTGGGTTTGCAGACCCCTTTCAAGGACCCACCCACAGGCTGAAGTTAAGGAACGGAAGCCTCAGGCAGCTTGCTTTGTCATCATCCTATCAGCCTCTCTCCGAGGGACGCCCTCCTGCCCTGGCCCAGGAGAGGAAGAGGTTGTCCCGTCAGCTTTTCAGACGGCCCCTCTGAGCTGGACTCATCCCCACAAAGCCCAGAGGCAAGGAGGACGCACCTCTCGTTTTCTCTGACTCCTAAACAGGGTGAGGAGCCAGGAGTGGGGACAGGAGGGGAAGGGAGGAAATAGGAACAAGGCTTCCCTGTGGCCACCAGCCGGAGGCGCAGCACGTGGCTCATCCTCTACCGCTGGCTCCTCACGCACTCCCAGCCTCGCCCGCTACATCAGCGTTGAGTCATGCCATTCATGGATTCGTTCGTGCAGGGACTGCCAAGCCCACACTCAGCCCTGGGCACTGGGCAGATGAGAAAACCCGCCGTCATGGTGCTGAGAGAGCCCTGTGGTGTGAGGGGGCCAGGGTGCCGGGGCTGCAGGAGCCCGGGGAAGGAGCAGTCAGAGGTCAGAGACGAGGCGCTGTTTGAGCTGGCCTTGAAAGGTGCATTCGTTCATTCATTCATTCGGTCACCCGATACTTAGTGTCAACCGCGTGCAGACATTGTTCTGGCTGCTGGGGATACAGGCGGAGCTCAATAACAAGGTTGCCACCCTCCCCTCCCAGAGCTGCCAGGCTCGGGAACCGAATTCATCAGGTGGGGATGAGGGGAAGCCAGCTGCCAGCATCTGGGTCGACAAGACTCAGCGGGAAAGACTGTCGGTGAGAACTGCCGCGCCGGGCTGGCCCCAAGGGAGACAGTGGCGCCGCTGGCATTTATTGAGCACCTGCTGCATGCCTGCACTGTGCTCAGAGCTTTCCTGACCTACTCACCCAGGCTTCACAACAGTCCTCCTGGGTGGGTGCTCGCATCTTCCCCGCTTTTCAGACAAGGAAACTGAGGCTTAATGACAAGAAGTGACTTGGACCCGCTTCCATCTGTGTGTTTGCCCAGCACATTTGTCCCCGCTCCATTATGGTTCTTTGTCCAGCCGGTGCCCTCGCTGGAGGGCAAGGACATCACCTGAACACAGAGGGTGCTTACGGCGTGTTCGTGGGTGCGGGGGACTCGTGTCTTCCCTGCTCCCCGCTCCCCAGCCCCCCGGCCCTCCTCGCTCAGGGCTAGCCCTCTGTGAGGGCTCCTGCCACCCGGGAAGCCGCAGTGAGGTGGCAGGACCGGTGAGAGCGAAGCTGCGCCCTTCCAGGGGAAGGGAAGTGATGACGGGAGGGAAGCTTCCTGGTGGAATTTCAGGCATCAAATTGGGGGGAATACTTGAAGCCCCCACTTTCCTTGCCCCCTCCCCCCAGAACTGGCTGCAGTAAGAGGATCTGGGCGGTGGAAGGAGTTGAACTCAGGATTTCCCGTTTCCGTTTTACTGGGACTAGTCCGTGGGACACGCCCCTGCATTCACCCCCGCGGGTCTCCAGATCTTGGGAGGGTCCCCAATGCTCCCGCTCTCTGCAAAGTCACCCCTCGGCCTCACCAGGGGTCAGCACCCCTTTCCCAGTGGGCCCCAGTTGCTTTCAAAATGAGAAAAATCTAGGGCAGCAGGACCTGAAACAATGCCCCGTCCAGGCAGCCAGGGACTTAGAATCCAGAGGGAAGGGCCAGCCAGCCTCCAGGCGCTGAAGTCAAGGCAAGAAGTCAGCTTTAACCTTGAGCGTGACAGGTCCTACGTCTGGCCCAGATGAGGTTAGCCTGACCCGCAGTGGGCGATAGCCTGAGGGCCTTGGAACCTGGTTCTAGCCACTGCTCTGCCACCCGCATTGCTGTGTGGACCCAGGCAAGCCACTGCCTCTCTCTGAGCCTTGGCTTCCTTCACTCAGAAGCAGGAGACTGCAGACACAGTGTCACAGGGCCGGAGGGCGGGGGAAGCAGGATGAGGTTGTGGGAGACCCAAGCTGGCTTCCCATGAGGACTCAGCTTTCTAGAGCTTCTGATTTTTCAGGAGACACCAGAACTTCAGTTTTTTTTGTTTTTTGTTTTTTTTTTGAGGAAGACTGGCCCTGAGCTGGCATCCGTGCCCATCTTCCTCTACTTTATATGTGGGACGCCTGCCACAGCATGGCTTGACAAGCTGTGCATAGGTCCGCACCTGGGATCCGAACCAGTGAACCCCGGGCTGCCAAAGCAGAGCACACGAACTAAACCAATGCGCCACAGGGCCTGCCGCTGGATTTTTTTTTTTAATGTCAAGATTTTATCATACTTGCTTTTGTCATTTTAAGGTTTTCTTTCTTTCTTTTAATTAAAGTATAACATTCATGCTGGTCCTGGTGGTCCAGTGTTAAGATTCGGCCCACTTCTGAAAAAACTTGGCCATGAAAACCCTATGAACAGCAGCAGAACTTGTCTGATGCGGTGCCAGAAGGGGAGAGGATGGGGCAAAAGACGGGGCAGGGTCCCGCTGTGCTGGCCACAGGGTCGCTAGGAGTCGGGATCCACAAATAGGACTCACGCCAAAAAAAGATGTTCAAATCAAAAGTGTGCATCTGGATGGATTTTTGAAAACTGAACGCACAGGTCAGCAACCAGATGAAGAAAGAGCACGTCCATCCCCAAAATCCCACCTTCCCCCTCACCCCCCAGCATCACTGCCTTGATGACCCCCGTCCCCAGGGCTGAGCACCGTCCCAGCTGCTGACGCCGGATATCAGCTGTGCTGGTCTATATTCATACCTCACCTACAGGGTGTGCTTTTTTTTTTTTTGAGGAAGACTGGCCCTGAGCTAACATCCGTGCCCATCTTCCTCCACTTTCTATGTGGGACGCCTATCACAGCGTGGCTTGCCAAGCGGTGCCATGTCCGCGCTCGAGATCCGAACCGGTAAACCCTGGGCCACCGAAGCGGAACGGGTGCACTCAACCGCTGCACCCCCAGGCTGGCCCCTAGGGTGTGCTTTTCTGTCTGGCTTCCTTCCCTCACATCGTGTCTGTAACGCATACGAGTTTTGGGCGTCGTTGTAAATCGTTCACTCTCAGCTTCCGTACCTTGTTTTCTGGCGCGAATGTACCGCAATTCATTTATTCATCTACCACGATGGGCATTTGGGGAGTTTCTTGTGTGGGGCTATCGTGAATAGAGCAGCTGTGAACATTCTAGAAGATGCCTTTGGTGTATGGACATGCACATTTCTATTGAACCTATCCCAGGAGTGGCATTGCTGGGTCGTAGGAAGGCAAGTGTTCAGAGAAAGATGGATTTTATCTGAAATCTCCCTATTTTACAGAGACAGAAAGCAACGAGTGTTTGTCTAAACGAGGGTTCAGCCAAGTGAAACATTCTCAGGCAGATGCTGGCTGCTGGCGGCCGGGTCATCAGCTCTGGCTGATGAACCGACGTTCTCCAGGAGTCCTCACAGCGTATGATTCGCTTCCTTTGTGGTTTGTCTCGCTTCTTGCATTTTATAACCTTTTTCAATATAAAAGAACTATAACCACGTTGGAGAAAATTCAGAAAATGAAGAAAAGAAAAAAATATCCCCAGGAGTTCTTCCCCCTAAAGCAAACACAGCAATTTCTTTGCATATCATATCCTGGTTCTTTTTTCCCCTTGTGTGTCTACGTGTCTTTTTCTTACAAATCTGCAGTATTGGTGAGCATACATGATCTGCCCTGCCTTTCTGACTTCATCATAAGCATCTGCGTGTTATTACACGGCCTTCCTATCCAACTATGGTGGGGTTTAGATTCCTTTAATTTTCTGGGTGGAGAGAAAACAATTCTTGTCTATTTTCAGACTTATCATTACGTCTATAAATAAAAGGCTGCTGGTAAGATGCTTTCTCTCCTGTCATAGTAAGGCTTTATGCGAGGTGCAGAGGGAAGAGGTTTTAAGAGCTTGAAGTTGGCAGCCGCTCCCCGTGGGCTCGGAGTCCAGCTGGACTGGTTCCTCACTGTGTGGCCTCTCCAGGCCTCGGTTTGCCTCATCTGGAAAATGGGGATGGTAAGCGGCACCTGGCTCGTAGGTCGTTGTGAGGTTAAAGGAGGTGATACAGAAAACGTGCTCAGAAGACGGCTTGGCATTTTGGAAACATAGGACAAAGGCTAGCTACTTATTCTTAGCCCCAACGATAACTATCTTTTATGTTTATTTTTCTGCATATAAAAGTAATGCTTGTTGACTATCGAAACTTTAGAATACTCAGAGAGAAGCCCCGTGAGCCTTTGTGTGTATCTTTCGCCAGGCTTGTATTAGCTTATGTGATATGCATGTGTGTGGACCCAGAACTCAAGATATGGGCCGTTTTGCAACCTGTTTCTCCGTGATCCCCAAATTTCTTTCTCTGTCGCTGTGGGGAGACTGTTCTCCGTGGGTCTCAGGTTTCTGCATGTCTGGCACGCAGAAGCATTGACTGTCTTTTCAAGGATGTTTGTGTAGCAAACGGCCTTGGTGGTTAGACATAGTGTCTCCCACCAAGCAAAGGGCCAGTTAGTTTTCTGCCCAATGTAATATGGAATCTCCCTCCAGGACAAAGGTCAGGCAGGCTTCCTGCCCAGCAGGAGAGATCTGGGCTCCCTAAGCTCAGGATTCCTCAGTGAGGAGGAACATGCTCTGCGTGTGGCATCCACCCGGGTCCCATCACATCGACCCGTTGGGACTCGGGGAAAGGAGAACTGATGCAAAGCTAAAGCTCACGCTGCCTGCTGTGCTGCGAGTCATAAAGTCCTTTGTCTCTGATCCAGGAGACTCGTGTCTTCTACTAGCAGCTGTGAAACCGTGGCAGGCTAACTTGTCGGCTTGCCCGTAGGGTGCAGCCTCTCTCCTTCACGGGCCTTGAGAGTCACTCAACGACCTTCTCCAGCATTATTTCTGGCAGCTGTGCAGTATTCCCTCATCCCTTGCTTTTCTGTCACTCTTTGGGCCAATCTTTCATAAATAAAACCAAGAGGATGCAGAGGAACCCTATTTCCTGGCGTTGAGCCTGCTGGTTCCGTGTCATCTCTGTTGGACTTCAAGCAATGTTCTGAGTGTCACAAAATCACATCTAGTGTAAGGAGACCGGCAGGGGCAGAGGAAACGTAGGACTCGGGGCTGCACCGGGGAGGGGCCGGAGTCGGCTCCTTCACCCCCTCGATCTTCCCCTCGGTTAGTCCCTGGGAAAGTTATTGTACACTTCGCTTTCTATTGAGATAGAATACATACAGAGAAGTGCACAATTTGAAACACACAGCTCCACGAATGCTCACACTCTGAACACAACCACGTGATCGGCATTGAGATCAAGAAACCCCACATTACCAGCCCCTAGCCCGCCTTGTGTCCCCTTTGACCCCCGCATGCCCAGGGGTAAGCATTATCCTGACTGCTAACAGCACAGATTCGTCGTCCTGCCTTTATGCTTGGAACCACATGCGTGAGCTCGTTTGTGTCTGGCTTCTCTCCCTCGGCGTTGCATTCGTGGGATCCAGCCTTGTTGTCGTGTGGACCTGTGAGCCAGCTTTCTTCTGTGTGGTTTTCCATCACATGCGTGGGCCCCCTTTGTCCAGCCATTCTACTGTTGGTGGGCATTGGGTCATTTCCAATGTGAGTAATGTTGCTAAGAACATTCTGGTACAAGTTCTTGCACGTGCCCACAGCCCTGTTGGGTGTACACCGAGGAGTGGAATTGCTGGCTTGTGGCGTGTGTCTGTGTTCAGCTCTGGTAGATACTCCCAAATGGGTAGAAGATGTATATTCAATGAGCGGCTTTCTCGAATCAGAGAATCAGGGTGACAGGTAAATCGAAGCGCCAGCTGCAGTCAGGGCTGGCCTCACGGGTGAACGGCCTCGTGCTCACACGGGCCTGTGCCTGGGAATTAACGCTCTGCAGTGGCCTTCTGGACCTTCTGGATAATTTTATCTTTGCTTTTGTGTTTTGGAAGTGAAGTGCCGTGGGACAACGCAGCGTGTGCCAGGGGCTTGGTGGTCCCACCTGCTGCTACCTCCTTACCTCCCAGAATGCATTTTCAGCCACCTGCTCCCTTGCCCCCCACGGTAACCACTGCTGGTCCCCATGAGCATCGTCCCATGAGTATCCTGTGCCTATGGGAGCATGTGGTTAAATAACAAAATAAAAACACACCATGACAGAGTGAGACAGAGACAGACAGACAGACAGACAGACCCGGCTAGAGCTGATCCCACACTCGCCGTGGCCCAGGCCCTCTGCCAAGCACTTTACACAGAGATCACAGTTAACCTCTCACCTCCCCTGTGAAATCGCCTTATTGTCATCACATCCCTCTTGCAGACAAGGAGGCGGAGAGGCAGGGAGCTTGGAAGCAGCCTTCCCAGGGCTCACTGGGGAGTGGGTGCTGGGTGAATTTGAAGGCTTCTGGGCCCACCCTAAAGCCTGTGTTCATTACTCCCTGAAGGTCCCCAGCCCTGCTGCAGGTCAGGCCCCCTCAGACAGGCCAAGATCATGACAGGGAAGCGGGAGAGCCCTGTGGAGAAGGGACCCAACAGGCACGGGCGTCAGGCAGGGTGGCATCCACAGAAGGCCTGGCTGGCATTTGTGGCTGGGGGCTGGCAGTCCCCTGGGGCTGGCGTGGGGACAGCAGGGGGATAGCAGCCTGCAGGGGCCCAGGGGGTTTCTGCAGCATGCAGCCCGAGGAGGGGCAGCGGCCGTTTCAGAGTGTGGAAAGCTTTATGAAACGATCATGAGGTCTTGATTCATAATGCATGAGAGGTCGGGGGCGGGGTGCCCCGCCGGACACTGGGCCTTTGTTCCCGGCGGGGCTGTGGGAGCACTTTCCTCGTAATCATCTCGGAGAGGAAGGAAGCGAAGAAGATTTATCTCCCAGCGTCTAATCAACTGCCTTTGGCGAGGCTGCTGAGGGCCCCACACAGAACTCCGACTGCCCCCAGAGGATGCTTTGCAGGGAGCTACTGAGGGTCGGACCATGAAGGGCCAAAGATATATAGCTTGCTTACAGAGTCAGAAAATGCTCATTCTGTTGTGTGTGTGTGTGTGTGTGTGTGTGTGTGAGAGAAGCATCTTTCCAGACCAGCCGTCTTCACAGATATGTATATTGTTTGCCCTCCCAGCCGCCTTGTGAAGTTCTGTTTATTTTGGTTGGTTGGTTTTTAAACAGGAGGAGAAAGAAAATGACAAAGAAGCCATAGGCTTTTCCCCGAATCAATAGCGCAGCTGGAAATGGACTGAAGGTCGAAGGTCACCTAATCCATCACCCACGCGTCGGTGGACCTCATTCCAGGCAGGGCAGCTCCTGGGAGAGCGAGCCTGAGATGACGAGGCCGTAAATCCTGGGCCTCGGCGGCCGGGGGCCATGGTCTGTGTTCCCCGGGAAGGCGGCCTCGCTCTCTGCCAACAGCTGACTCTGTTTCCTGCTTCCCAAACAGAGGGAAGCCGTGTCGGTCCCGTGGGGCCCGCCCCCTTGGCCGGCACTGATCTCCGTCCGGTGAAGTCGCTGCCAGGAAGGATCCCTGAACAGAGGAGAGGGAATCTTGGAGGGGCCGGCAGCGTGTTGTCTCGCTCAGAGGGAGAATAAGGCAGGGGGCAGAAGTGAGAGCTGGGGGGGGTGGGGGGGGTGGGGGGAGGAGAGGGGCCTCCTGGGCTCCTTCAGGTTCCCCAGGCCCTGCTTCCAGCTCTGTGAGGCCCCATCGCAACCTTGCCTCTGGGTTCTCTGAGGTGCCCGCTTGTCCTTCCAGTCGTCTCCTTTGGTAATTCAGATTTCCAGAATGGCTTTATGCAGGACCAGCTACATGCAGTGTGGGGCTTGGCCCCAAAAGGAAGCTGGGGGTTCCCTTTTTCAAACACCTTTAGGAATTTTAAGGTGGCAACTGCAGAGCATGAAACCAAGTGGGGACCCCTCCTAAGCCGGGGCCCTCTGCCACTGGGCAGGTTGTGTGCTCACGGAGCCGGCCCTGGGTTTGTGTTATCTGCAACCCAAAGAACTTTGAGCAAGACAGACAGACTCTGTTGGCAAGGTGGTTGCCCCAGTGGAAGGAAAGGCATTTCAAAATTCTTTCTAGAATTGCATCAAAGTGGGTGGCCACAGGCCAAGGAAACGTAGAGGACAGAAAATGTCCAGGATGACTAACTAAAATGAGAGAAAAGGCACACCCAGGGCAGGGCCGGGCAGCCCGAGAACCCGGAGGGGACTAGCACAAGAGCATGACAGCTGAGAAGGGGAGCCTGGACCAGATCCGAGCAGAGCGAGAGCTTCCTCTCGGCCCATCAGCAGTATGGGGCGTGGGCCTGGGGGCTGCAGAAGACCACCGCGCCCCTCCGGGCATATCTGCACACCTGCCCTTTGGTGTCCATTGCTACGTTTAGTTAACCGTGGAACTGACTGCGTCCTGTTCTTATTCTCCACTGTGGGTTCTGATGTTCCCACCCGATCCTTGTAAAATCTCCAGTTAACATAAGAACTATCGCGCCTTGCTCTTCCGATTGGATGAGGCCCACCTGCATGTGGCCCCGAGCCTGGGGCTCGGAGCAGACAGGAGAGGTCGGCAGTGTCCGTCACGGGGCCTCCCTTAGCCAGCTCGTCTCTGCTGCCTGGGGTGCACAACACATCCCAGGCACTGTGCCCGCTGCTGACGGGGTGCGAGGGGGTCAGGGGATCAGCCGACTAGGACCACGCTGCATCCACAGTCCTGTGATGTGTCACCCCCTCGAGTGGTCATCAGTCCTGCCCACGAATCAGTCAGTTCCCGTTGAGGGCCATCCTGCAACAACTTGGAATCCACCTGAGTGGATTAAATGTCCAGGAAGTTGTGAGAGATCTCTTTCACCTCCAGCCTCACCGTGTCTGTTGCATTTTCCCGATTTACTGTCTGAATTCCGGCGGAAAAGGAAATAGGTGAGCTGGCGTGACGTTCCCAGTGCAATGGTTGGAGATCAGGCTTAGTGGAGGACAGGTCTGGATTCGAATCACAGCATCTCCACTTAAGGGCTGTGTGACCTTGGCAAGTCACGTAACCTCTCTGAACCTCAGTTTTCCTCAGCTTTAAAATGGGAATCATAATATTTCCTGTCCCACAAGGTTGCCGTGAGGATTAAAGGAGATAATGTAGAGTTACCTGGCATGTGGCGAGGCAGATTATTATTATCGTTGCTGTCATTGTTCTTCCATACGGGTTCCTAGCAGACACTACTTCTTTTCCGGGTTTCCTGGGTCAACCATTCTAGAGTCTTGCCCGGGGTGGAGAAGATGGCAATGAGTAGAAGTGCTCGCAGCGGTGGTGTTATGCTTGTGTGTGGAGGTGCAGAACCGAGGTGACGTGGCAGGCTGGAGACGCTCTCCTTAGAAAGGCCTGCTTACGTCTTGGCTCACGGGTGGCATCCAGGAACCGGGCACTGGACCCGTTCTGTGCATTCCCTAGCTGACAAGGACGCGTCACTGTGCCTGGTGTGTTTGTACAACAGTACGGCTTATGCGGAACCCTTGCTTTTTTTGTGGGAATCTGGTGTTTTGGTCCGTGCCAGGCAGAGGATGCCTGCATGACCAGCCCCAGGGAAACCCTTGGGCACGGAGTCTCCCACGGGCTGCCTGGGGCGGGGACACTGCTGCAGGAGGAGAGTGCTCTGTGTCACCTTCCTGGGAGAGGGAGCATCAGGAAGCCTGGGTACGGATTCTTCTAGACTCCATGTCTCAGTCAGCTCAGGCTGCTGTAAGGAAATACCACAGACGCGGGGCTTTCAACAACAGACATTTACTTCTCAGAGTTCTGGAGGCTGGAAGCACGAGATAAAGGTGCCGGCAGGTTCGGTTCCTGGTGAGGGCCTGTTTCGCGCCCTGCAGACGGCTGCGTCCCACTGTGGGTTTTCCCCTTATGATGCAGTGGTGTGTCTGACTCCACGGCTGAAATCGCTCTTTGCCACGGATACAGCTAGATGTTGAAAACCGTGAGTCCTTCCAGGGAATCTCTGAACATGGGGGTGGTCTTGGGGACCCCTGACACAATGAGTGTGTCTGTGAGTGTGTGTGTGTGTGTGTGTGTAATTTCTTGCTTTTCATTTCTGGAAGGTAGTTATAATACTTTCATAAGGAACAATAAATATGCTTTAAAATTTTGTCGAATGAATCACAGCCATGACGTTATTTCAGGAGTAAGATCATGCTCTTTGCGCAGTATCGGCAGCGACAATTTCTGGCAGCTGCTCAGCTGTGTGGCTTCCTTCCTGCTCCCAGCCCCCAGGGCCCCAACATCCCTCCCGATGACGAGATTGTCAGAACTCACCCCCACCTCTCCTCAGCCGCTGGTGGCAGGCAGGAAACGGCTGGGGTGTCCCGGAGGAAGGCCTCGCCCCCGGGAGGGAACCGAATGTGCGTGCAATGAAGAGCCAGAACTGCCAGATACAAAGATGAGATTTTCAGCTGCCGAAGAAGGTGCTTCCAGAAACAGCACCAAGGCCCTCAGCTGCTAATGGGGCATTCCTCGCAGGAATGCTGGGGCCACTGGCCATTCTGTTCCGGAAAGGTCACTGCTTTCATCACACTCTCTGTCCCGACGGCCCTCCTGGTTACACTCATGAATGAGGGAGCCGGAACGGAGTGATTTCAGCAGAGTGAGCAAAAGGACAGTTGGCCAAAAATGCAAATCTGGCAGCCTGGATTGCCCATAAATTTGCAAGTCGGTAACATTTCTGTGTTTCTTTGTTCAGGTTCTGGCCTGTCTGCTCAGAGGACGTGTTTGTCAGGAGTTTCCAGACTGGCCCTGGAGGGGAACTCAGAATTTGTCCGCAGGACGATGCTGCCTCCCCCTGTGGAAGTCGTGGATGGACGAGCAAACGGATAAGAGCGGGAGCAGGTGTGGCTCTTAGAAACGCAGGACCCCAAACCTAGGATCCCACACGGCGGTGCAGGCTGAGAGAGGGGGGCAAGCATGGCAGGTCAGACAAGGGCGGGGGCCTCAGACGGGCGTGGTCCCCCACCTGCCTCGAGCAAAGCGACCTTGGGCAAGTCATAGGGCCTCCCTGAGCATGTTTCCCCGTCGGTACCATGGGGACAATGGTTTCTTCTTCAGAGGGGCACTGCGAGGAGGAAAGGAGATTATGCGTAAGGGGCGCAGGTGCTGTGCTAACTGCTAGCCCCTCAGGTGCGGGGTGATCCAGCGTTGGAGGAGGGCAGACTTCTACCTCCTTACCGCAGAAAAGAAGGACGAGGAAGGGCACTATCCTTGCTCTCAGTCAGTAATCCAGCAGGAAATTGACTTTTTCTTTCCTCCAAACCAGAATCCGCTGAGGCAGGGCAGGGCTTTTCAAAATTTACTGTACACACGAATCGCCCGGAGGAGCTTGTGAAAATGTGGATTCCGATTCAGCGGGTCTGGGGGCGGGGGCTGAGATTCTATGTGTCTAACAGACCCTCAGACCACACTGATGCTGCTGGTCCATGACCACACTTGGAAAGACAAGAAGGTAGGCAACTCTTACGGGGCCCATGGCACAGAGGAGGAGACAGAGGTTCAGTGAGGAAACCCAGATGTGTCTGCCTCCAAAGGCCGTGCTCTTTCTCTTGTACTGCTAAAGGTTTCTCAGTGGCCAGGTGACATTCTGGTTGACATATGACAAGAAGATAAATCAGACAGCATTGGGCAGCGTGGATCTGATGCAAAGAGGATGGAAGAGGGGTGCAGATCGGGAACTTATTGAAGCAATTCGGGTGGGAGGTCATACAGTCCTGGAATAGGGGCGGGAATAGGAAGGGGGCGGATGCAGTGAAGCTTTGATGGTAGACCCAGAGTGTGTGGGTGAGGATGGGTGCGGGGGCGTTTTGCAGACTCGGGGTACAATGGGGGTCATGAAGCAGTGTTGTGTGCAGGTGAGCTGCATTTGTTTGAGTCGGTATTGGCAGGAAAGGGTGGTGTTCCCAAAGTGTTCCTCAAAGGGGGTGTCATTTTAAGGGGCTCTGGACAGAGGTTTGGGCAGTGGAGGGAACCAGACCAGGATGGCAAGACACCCAGAAGCCACAGCAGGGAGCCACTGCAGGGACGCTGAGCGGGGAAGGTGAGAGAAGGCTTTCACTGGACTCTACCAGCGTGGCAGCATCACAGAGATGCTGACCAACAGCAGCCGTGGCCATGGCTAAAGAATGAAGCCACTGCCAAAAGCAAGCCCAGTGTGGATGGAGCTGTAGGGAGCGTGATAAATACCCTGGCCTCTCTCTCCTTCCAGGCTCTCATCTCCTGCTGGTGCTTCCCAGTGGCCAAACCAGGAGAGGCACAAGGGCATGGAGATCGGCTTCCTGGGCCTGGGACAGAGGAGAAGGGCAGAGAGCGGATCTGGAGAATAACCAGCATGTCCTTGAATCACAGATCTGCTGCTTACTAGATGCGTGCTCTCAGGCCAGAGAGTTACCATCTCTGAGCCTTGGTTTCCGTAACTGTAAAGTGGGGTGAGTAATGGTAACTTTCCCAGAGTTATCCAAACATTGAAAAAAATAATGCACATTCCTGTTTCCTATAATAACCCTGCTGATTAGGACAGAAGCTTTGGGAAAAGAAAAAGGCTTCCTTTCTTATGCCAAGAGCTGAAGGTATAGCAGTTGGGCTGGAAGTGTCAGCAGCCCAAGCTGGAGTCCTTTTTTCCAAATAAAAAGACCTCCAGGAGCTTCATAATATAGTCCTGAACAAGCCCTGAATGACCACCCCATGCTGAAGCATGGCAACTGTCTCCCTATTTCGATGGTTTACATAAAATGCAGAGACTATGAAAATGTTACTTTATGCGGCTTTGGCTGCATATTATGTGAAGACTGTTGGAGAATCAGCAAAATGTCTGTTCCACAGCTTGTTCCCATCATTGTCCTCAGTGAAAGACTCCAGCTCATTCCCAGGTGTACATACCAGAATCCCAGGAGGCATCCGTGACCCCATTCCTTCACCCTATGTCCTGCTCATCACCACGTCCTGTCGATTTCATAAAAGCAGCTCACTTCCATTTTCATGACTCTGGTCCAAGCCCTGCCATCCTTCACCTCCTCACTGCTTTCCACTCTTCCCATCTGTTGTCCATACAGCTGCCAGGGTGATCTTTTTGAAACCCAAATCTTAGCATGTCAGTCCTGTTGAAAGCTTTTAATCACTTCCCATTGCTCTGAGAATGTGGTCCTAAAGGCCTCTCATGAGCCAGCTGTTCACATCTGTGGCTGCCTCTCCTGGCCTGCTCTGCTCGACTACCACTGGTTTCCTTTCGATTCCCCAGACTCAGCCCACTCTCCTTCCCTGGGCCTTCCTGTAGCCTGGACTGATTCCTCCTCTCTCCCTCCCGTCCATGTCCTCCTACGCATCTCTCAGGTCTCAGCTTAACTCCCACTTCCTCCCTGACCAGGTCCCATCCTTCTGTGACACCGTGTCCTGGCCCTGTTGCATTTTCCTTCACAGCGCTGGCAATTAAATGATTATGTGCATGATATGTTGTTTGCTGGTATTTGTCGACTTAGAACGTTCCAGGAGTCAGTAACTATGTCCACTGTCTGCCAGTACTTAGCATATAGCAGACACTCCAGGGACATTTGCTGAATGAATGAATGAACCAATGAGTAAGTGAGATAGGATCTCCATAGGTCCCTTCAGTCTCCAGCTCCTGAAACTTAAAACTCGTGTCAGCACAGGGAGGAGCTGACGCTGGATTCCCCTTGAGGGAGTTCATGTCCTGGGCTTTGGTGTTGAAATGGGAGAAATTACCCATAGACATGGGTGTGACCCCTTTATGACTTTTTAAAAGTCATAGTCATAAATCATAAGCCCATGTGGCCCACACTCGGGATGTCATTAAGTTAGCCTGGGTGGCTGCATTATTCCTGCAAATTCACTCGACTTTCAGAGAGCAGTGAGGTGATGGTGCTGGTGGTGGTGGTGGTGGTGGGAGTGTGGAATTGAGCAGAAAAACAGGAATAGCAAAGGGTGACCTTTGTTCCCCACTCAAGAGGAGCCAGGCGCGGTTCTGGGAGCTCCACTCGTTTGATGCCTGGAATGTGAGGTAGGCATTGCCACCCCCACTTTACAGACGGGAAACTGAAGAACTGGCCCGTGTCGCACAGCTAGTGGATCTGCAGAGCGTGGCTCTTTGTCTTCACCTGGAGCCTCTGCTGTCTCTGGCTGATGGTGGGCGCATCACAATGAGCTGTTCCAAGAAACAGGCCAAGGGGATTTTTGCCCTTAAATTCAGTGAGTTTTGATCCTGTTTATGAGCCAAACGCACTTCTCCTTTCTGCGTTTCCTTTCTTTTCTCTGTAGCAGGGGGCAGTGGTGAAGTTCAGCGACTCCAGAATCAAATGCCGAGTGAAAATCCCAGCTCAGACATTCTTGTGTGATTTCCAGCAAGTCAGTTAACCCCCAGCGCCTCGGTTTCCTCAAGTGTAAGCTTGGATGATGCCTGAACCTGCCTCACAGAACTGTGGAGATGATTAAGTGAATCAACGCCGGGAGGGGCTCAGAACAGCGCCTGGCACAGAGCAAGCGCAACTTGTGTGCTTGGCATTTTCAAATAACAACAAACCATATTTGCTCAAGGAACAGACTTTGGTTGGAAAGTTCTTTTAATCGGTTCCTGGGTGGCCAACAAGCAGTCCGCTCTGCTTAGAACTAGGAGACCCCAGCTCCAGCCTCGGCCCTGCCCTTACTGGCTGTGTCACTTGGGGAAAGTTACTGGATCTTTCTGAGCCCCAATTCACATGTGTGTGAAATCAGCTGTGGTCCTTCTTCACGAGATTCCCGTGAGCATTCAGTGAAATCCTGGCTCAAGTGGCTGAACCTGAGTCTCTTCTTTACAGCCAATTAATCTAAGATCCACACAGGCCAATCGAACATCAGGGCAGCGATCGTGTTTCTCTGAGCTCGGCACAGGCCGCTATTAGAAGCCCGAGGAGTCGTTAATAACACAGCCTCACTGTCTTTTCCTGTTTCCCACCGTGGGCCGCTGAGGGGCTGGAACTGTGTTGTCCACAGTGGGGCTGGGGCGGCATTGAAGGAGCGTTGGGAGCTCTCGGTCCCGACAGAGAAAACAATATGCCTGTGCTTCTCCAAGGGCCGTGCTCTCCATCACAAACATACCGGGGCCCTGTTCCGGAGTGTCACATGACTTGCCTGAGCTGGAGGAAAGTCCCCCTTCCTCGTGGATCAGGGACCGTCTTGGGTGGTGTCTTGGCTGCACTGGCCGAGGGTGGATTGTGCTTTGTGAGGGGGATTTGCGCAGAATCTGCTTATGCTCTTAGGTTGGCTGGCGCGGCCGAACAAAGGATGGAAGCGGAGCTGTGGAGGCTGCAGGGAGGTGAGGAGGAGCGGGCGGATGGCAGCACAGGAGGGACCCTCCCGCCACGTGGCGTGGAGATGCTCCTCTGCACACAGGCTGCGGCGGGGGCCTGCCCACCTGCTGCTGCCGTCTTGTTTCCAAGGACCGGCTCCAGAAAGGGGTTGGTGGGGCCAGGGCTAATGGTGGAATGGGGCACCTCTAAGGCACAGCTCCTGAAAGCATGGCCTGGGGGCCACCTGCTGGTCAGGAGGGGCCTTCCTTACGTTCTTCCCTGCAAATGGTCAGGAATTCTCCGGCCTTTCATCTTTACATACAAGTAAGGGAAGCAAGAAGCAACTTATTAAGCTGTTATAATCATTAAGTTGGGGTCCATGGGACAGGGAAAAAATATTAACAATGCATGTCCCTCTCTGCCCTTCTAAGCGGGGTTGATGGACGGATGGGTTGACTGACACGCTCTCCGATCTTTATAGTTTTGGTCAGGGGAATGGGTTATAGTTACATGACAAAGACACAGTGAAAACATGCAGCAAAGAGAAGAGACCTTAAAGGCGAGGGAAGGGGGGAGAGAGGAGGGGGCAAGGGCTGTTAGGGAGAGCGAGGTTGGGTCAGCTGCTGCTTGGGGTGGGACTTTGGGGAGAGGTCCGAGCACAGAGGACACTTATGTTGTGGCCAGCCACGTCTCCTGAACCCCATTCCTGTATATGGGGACACGCCCACTGCTGAGTCCTGAGCTAGTTCAGGTCCCACGGGCAGCAGAGGCCCAGCTGGAATTAGATGTGCAAGAGACTTATTGGGTATGATGCCTGTGATGGACGAGAGGGAGACCGAGCAGGCGGTGGGAGATGCTTCAGCCCACAGTGCGGATGTGACACCCGAGAAAGGAGAAGCAGAAGGAAGGCGGGTTGGGCAGAAAGAGGCTCAGCCTGCAGGGCAACAAGCAGGAAGTCTTGGCCAGCTGACAGGGAGCCCCGGCGCGAAGATGACCCTTTGGAGGAGCCGGCTTGGGGCCGGCATGGCCTGCTCTGGCAGCCCCGCCCTGCTCCACTGTTGTCTGGGGACAGAAAGGAGGGAGGTCTGAGCAGTGCACCCCCACAGTGGCCACAAACTCGAGAGGAGGGACAGAGCAGCCCCAAAGGGGGCGGGTTCTGGCGGCAGAAGTCCTCCGCGGGAGTGAGGGGTAGAAGGCAAGGAGGGTCCCAGGATGACGGCCCGGGGGCCCCATGGGATGGAAGCAGAAGCATGGTTTCAGACAGGCTGCCATGTGGGCCACTGCCTCCACCTGCCACTGCCTCCACCTGTGGGTTCTTAAGACGCCCCTGGCTGCCACAAGGCCCCGTATCTTCCCACAAAGCCCCAGTCGGTGTGGCAACAGCTTGCGGTCACACGCTCGCGGTTCTCAGTGCTGCTGTGCGTTGGATCCCCTGGGTGGCTGAGGCCTGCCTCCCAGAGCTGCTGACCCATTGGTCTGGGAGCAGCTGGGCACCAGGACTTGTGTGAGTTCCCAACGAGATTCCCACGTGCAGCAGGCTGAGAGCCTCCCGTCCACACCAAGAGTGATGGGCAGTTTGATCGTTCCTATTGCCTCCAACAGCCTGTGCTGTCCAAGTGTGTGTGTCCGTGCCTGTGTCCCAGCTCCGGGGACCTCCAGTGCTGGGCACCAAGGACTTGGACACTCCCATTCAGGGGTCTCATTAAACTCACGCCGGGATCCTTTATTGGCGGGTGTTAGATGTTTCTAGAAGCACCACCAGATAAACATCCTTTTATCTGGGGCTGGATCCTTCCCTGGTGGCCTCCCCTGGGAGTTGGTGCCCCAGTTTCTTGCATGACATTTGTAGGCTGGTGGGTGGGGCCACACCTCAAGGCCACATCCCCACCCCCAGTGGAGGTGCCAGGCCTGATGGCCACCTGGCTGCCCCTCTCTGGCCCCTGGTGGGTGTCAAAAGCCGCTGGTGGTGCTGTAATTGAGATCGTCAGCACCCGTCACCGGAATGAGGCCTCCCCCACCGGCTTACGGAGGACTGAAATCTCTTAAAGGACATGGCCTTTCTCCCGCCCACATGAGAGATTTAACAAACGTAAAGCCCCTCAGAGAAGAGCGACTTAAACACTGAAAGGTGTAAGCCACAAAGTGGACCTGTGGTGGGTGGAAAGGTGGCCCCCCAAACAGATGCGTCCAAGCCCTCACTCCTGGTGCCTGAGCATGTGACCTGCCTTGGAAATAGTCTTTGCAGATGTAATTAAGGATCTCGAGAGGAGATCATCCTGGATTAGGGTGGGCCCTCAATCTGATGTCTGATGTGCTTATAAGAGACAGAAGAGGAGAAGTCACAGACACAGGGAAGGCCGTGTGACGATGGAGCAGAGGGGGGTGATGCGTCGACAAGTCCTGACGCCGAGGGTCGCTGGCCGCCACCAGAAGCTGGGGGAGAGGCCTGGAGCGAATTCTCACTTGGAGTACCCAGAGGGAACCTGAGTTTGGACACTGACCTCTGGGACTGTGAGAGAATATATGTCTGTCGTTTTGAGCCACTCAGTTTGTGGTACTTTGTTACAGCAGTGCCAGGAAATAGTATGAGACCCTTTCCAGAAAAATCAAGCTTCAACATTGGAGGATGACAGCTAAGCCTTGTCCTCGGAAGAAGAGGGGGCTGGGAGGCTGAGCCTGAGAGGCCACACGCACTTCCTGTGTGCTGGCATTTTGCCTGCACTGAGTCCTAGGTCGATGCCTGGTCTCCCGGGGAGCTGGTTAAAATGCAGATCCTGGGCTGACAGTCCGGGGCAGGCCTGACATCCCGCATTTCTAACAGGCTCCAGGGGATGCTGCTGGTCTGCAGACCACACTCTGAGCAGCGAGGGCTCTGGATGGTTTCTCTGTGCGTGCTCCCTGGACCACGTGTGTCATGGTCACCTGGGAGGCAGAGGGAAGAGTGCAAACATCTGGGCACCACTCCTGACCTACAGACTCTCTGGGACCGAGTCCTGGAACCTCACCTTGACCACTGCCCCAGGACAGCCTGACAAGCGCTGAATTTAGAGCCCACAGGGCCCTGTGGGTTTCTGGGATGGTCAGAGCTGGGGAGACAGTGGCCCCGGAGTCCCTTTCTCATCGGGGCAGGGAAGAAAGCACCCACACTGTTGGAGCACCTCTCCTGTGCCAGGCCCTGTGAGAGAGCCTTACAGTTCATTCGTGTATTTAATCCTCAAAACAGCTCCTGGAGGCACCTCCCATTCTTACTCCCACTTTACACGTGAGCAAACTGAGGCCCAGAGAGCCAAGCCTCTTATTCAATGTCCACAAGCAGATCTGGCAGAGTCGGGTCCCCACCCAGCGGTCTGACAACACATTGCCCACCCACCCCGCCACTGGGTCTCGGGCTAGCTCTATTTAGGCCAGGCCTTCTCAGATTGTAACGTGCCTGTGAATCACCTGGTGAAAATGTGGGTTCTGGCTCCCGGGGGATGCCAAAGCCGTCGTCCTCAGACAGGGCCTCCGCAAGGCTCAGTTTAGGAGCCATCTGCAGGAGCCATCTGCAAATACGCAGAAGGGATGAGAGACCAGGCACTCTTGGGGAAGTGGGGCAGGGCCAGACCGCAGGCAGGGGCCGTCCTGTTTTCCAGGCATTTGGACTCCTGGATAATAGAGGCTGCCACGCAATTGAATTACAGAGCAATTGGCTTTTAATAGAGCAGAGCCCACGAGCACCTGCTAACAGATTTCTTTGAAAGTGAAGCAGCTGTCCAGTTGCCGCGTTAATCTCATTAGGCACCTGCTTGGAATTACCTTCTAGTAAATCAGTCGCCCTACCTAACGAGAATGGAAGCGCTCGCTCTTCACGGGGAACACCTGGGACCGCAGGGCGGCGTCATTAAAAGCAGAATGGGGAGAAGCTGGCGGAGGCCCGCTACAAAACGACACCCTTGGGATTTTGGAGGGCGGGGCGAGTGCATGTGTATAATCCCAGCTCCCTTCATCCTTTGAAGAATCTTGTTGAAAACCAGTCACCGCAGATCTGTAATACCATAAGAAACTCGAGTGTTCTACAAGACAAGGCGTTTAATTTATTGCTTTTTAAAAAATCTTGTCTTTCTAAGATTTAGGTGTTAAATTATTTTACTTTACAAAATAGATGATAAATGGCATTATTGTTTTTTTTTTTACTATCCTTAGTTGTTAAAATAAACAGGCAGCTTTGGATCAGCCCCTTGATATTTTAAATGATATATATATTTTTTTATTAACTTTTTTTTTTGTGGAAGATTAGCCCTGAGCTAACATCTGCCACCAATCCTCCTCTTTTTGCTGAGGAAGACTGGCCCTGAGCTAACATCCATGCCCATTTTCCTCTACTTTATATGTGGGACGCCTACCACAGCATGGCTTGCCAAGTGGTGCCATGTCCGCACCCGGGATCCGAACCGGTGAACTCTGGGCTGCCGAAGCGAATGTGTGCAGTTAACCGCTGTGCCACCAGGCCGGCCCCAGCCCCTTGATACTTTAATTGGCCTGTGAAATTCACACATCTGGAAACCCCAACGTTGGGCCATTTGTGTAAGGATATATATGCACAAGGATTGTTGCACGTAAAAGCAAAAGATGAGAAGCACACGAAGCACTCAGCCGTAGGGGTTTGCTCAATTAATCACACACAGTCAGACAAGCGGGTTACGAAAACAGAGGTCTGTGTGAGCTCCATGATATGTTGCTAAGTGCAGGAAAAAGACACTGTGTAAAGCTGTGGTCGGCTTCTGGTGTGCGTGTTCAAGGGATGTTCGTGGACTTGAGTATGGATTTAGAGAAGAGCTCTGGGAAAATCCACAAGAGTTCTGGCCGTGGCCGCCTCTGGGGAGCAGGACTCGGACTGCGATGGAGAGATTCTCTTGTCATTAAATCCTCTCGGGACTGTTTGAGGTCGTTACTGTGTTCCTCTATTAATGTTTCAACAAACAAGTGGATTAACAAAGTGACTGTGTGGGGACCGCAGTCGGATGCAGATGCTAGCTGGGAGGTCCAGGAAGGAAACACCCGGCATAAGCTTGGCTATGCAAGTGGATTTTGCTTCTTTACAACTCATCATAAAGACAGCTAATCGTTCTTAAAATCCCTGTGGGCTGGTACGGATGGAGGCTATGAGATGCACGGGGCGCTTGCGGCCCACACCCCTTTAAGGCTCTGGTTCCCACACTTGAGCGGGCATCGGAATTGCCAGGAGGGCCCCACCCCACAGTCTCTGATTCAAGAGGCCCGCCTGGGGCTTGAGCATCTGTATTTCTCGAAAGCTCCCAAGGGATGCTGGCGCTGCTGGTCCAGGACTCCACGTTGAAGACCACAGCTTGGAGGGTTCCCACTCTAGTGCTGGTGTTTCTCTCCCCGGACAGCTTACAGCCCTTCCCCACAAAGCGCCAGGCAGCACTGGGGTTTCACCCGGCCTGCTGTTTCCCAGCTAACCGGGAGAGTGGAGCAGGGATCCACCGGTGCTCAGCCGAGAATCCCACGGGAATGTCACGAGCATCGGCGCCTAAGCTCCACCCCAGCCCGGTTACATCAGAACCTTTCAGGGTGGGCTCAGCTTTGGGGGGAGCCTGAGCGCAGGCTGTGGGCATGAGTATCCTGGGGCTGACATAGCACAGGACCGCAACCTGGGTGGCTGACAACGACAGACGTGTTCTCCCAGCTCGGGAGGCCTGACATCCAAAACCAAGGTGGCTCTCGGCCAGGCTGGTCCCTCTGAGGGCTGTGAGGGAGGGACGCGTTCCAGGCCTCTCTCCTTGGCTTGCAGACGGCTGCCTTCTCTCTGTCTTTTCACATCGTCCTCCCTCCATGCACATGTGTCTCTATGTCCAAATTTTACAATAAGGACCCCGGTCACACCAGGTTAGGGCCTGCCCTCCTCCCGTATGACCTCATCTGAACCGACGATGTCTGCAATGGCCCTGTTTCCAAATAAGGTCACGTCCTGAGGTCCTGGGGTTTAGGTCTTCAACATTCGAATTTTGGGGGACAGAATTCAACCCCAAACAGACTGGGTATAATGTTTGCTTCTCAGACTGTGATGTGAGCCTGAACTACTCTGGGACCTTGAGGAGGCACAGACTCTGATTCAGTGGGTCTGGGAAAGGCCTGCGACTCATTTCCAACCAGAGGCCCGAGATTGAGGATCAGATTATATAAAAAAATGACTGTTAATGGTATTGTGGTTGGGTAAGAAAGTGCCTTTTTTTTAACCAAGAGATGCAGACGGACAGATGTAAGGCTGACAGGTCAGGATGACTATCTTTTTTTTCCCCAAATAGTCCCATGAATAGGAAATATGGCAAAAATGTTAACACTGATTAAATCTATGTGGTGGGTACAAGAGGGTTGGTTTTATTAGTCTGCTTTTCCTTCTGTTAGAAAATTTTCCTAATAAAAAATGTTAAAAAAGCCTTCTGTACCTCTGGGATGGATGGAAAGACAGATGGACAGAAGGACAGACAGAACGATGGGGATGGGGGACACTTATGAACTGGACGTTAGGTCCCAGGGCCGGCTCCCAAGTTCTCTAACTGGGAGCAATGGCTGTAGGCATCAGCATCTTCCGTGTGTCAGCACTTTTTAAATTTTTCTGCCACCGTCCCTTCCTTCCGTGTGCCCCTGAGTGGGTTCGGGGAGGTATTGGGAAGGGGGCAGGATTCTGGGGTCCCCTGCCGGGTTTCCCTGCTCTGGGAGCACGGACAACTGAGGTTTCTGAGCAGCAGTCTTTGCTTCTGCACCCTAGCCCTTAGCACAATGCCCAGCACACAGCAGGCACTCAATAGATGCACTGAATGGACGAACAATTGCACACTGACTCTGAAGGCCCCGTCTACTCCGGAGGAGCCAGGCTCCAGGAGGTCAGGTGACCTGTGTCAAAGGCCGAGCCAGGGCTGCACTTCCAGGCCAGGGCAGTCCAGCGGGAACAGGAGGAAAGCCCCAAACATGACTCTCAATCTTATAAAGGGCAAAGAAATGGGTGACATTAATCTCAATACTACATTTTATTAACCTCAGATAGCCAAGATATTATTTCAACATGTCATCTCTCTTTTAAAATTATGAAGAGGTGGCAGGAGGGAGATGCCTGTGGTGAGGGCTGGTTCTGTTCTTGGACTGTGGTGGTGGTTACACGGATCCACACGTGTGACAAAAGCACACGGAGTTATCACACACACACATGCAGTTTCCTGGTTTTGATACTGCACGATAATTATGTAAGATGTCACTACATCTTTGGGCCTCTGGGTACTGCCTTTGAACTTCCTGTGAACATTTAATTATTTCAAAATGAAGCTTAAAAAATTTGAGATATTTTACAGTTGAAAATAATCTTTTAACTTAAAAAAATTAAAAAATACAGCCAAGTCTCTGAACTTTGTGTGTTGTACTCATAGCACATCTCAGTTTGGACCAGTTCAAGTGCTGGGTGGCCACACGCAGCTCGTGGCTGCTGCGTGGGACGGCACGGGCTTCTGCCCCTGTCCCCCGGGACAGCATGCCTGGAGGCCTGTTGTGTCTCTCCCGCTTACTGGTTGTCTGGTAGATAAGTTCCTTATTTTACGTTAGATAAGTGACTGGCTTCCCCTGAGCCTATTTTCCTTATCTGTAGAGTGGGACTAATAATGGTGCTCATCCTACCCAACTGCGTGATGGTTAAGGGAGATGCTGCATGTTGGGCACTTGGTTGTGGCCTGGCCATAATTCACTGGAAGCTGACATTTACCAGTATTGCCATTTGGAGATGAAAAATAGCAGTTCCGTCTGCTTCTCCTAACTTTACACGACCTCCTGCCTCTCTCTGCCGGTCTTCTCCAAGCAATAGACTCCTGAGCATCTCTTGGTTTAACCATAGGATCTCCCCTCCCCTGGACGCCGTGTCTTTGGCACCTGACTCCGGTTGCTGGAGACACCCTGTCCCTCCCACAAAGGTAGCGAGTTGGCTCCTGCAGGCTCGGAGGCCAGACCTTCTGCAAAGATCCCTACAGAGCCTCTTTTGAAACTGAGGACTTCCTTTATGAGCCCGGGGCAGCTTTTCACCATATAAGGCAATCCCTTGACGAGGCTGAGACACAGGTGAGCCAGCAGCTGCACGGCCTCGCTCAGCTAAGCCGCAAAGACGCTTCCAGCTGAGCGTGTGCACAAAGGATTTTAGCAACGGGGAGATTTTGACACCTTTTATGGTTTCAGAAGAAGAAAAAGACCTACGTACCACAAAAGCAGAAACACAGAGCTTTATCGTGGTGAGAAAGGGTGGGTTGACCTCACAGAGACACTTATTGCAAAACCAGGATGTAACTAACATGGCAGAGTGGCTGGTTCACAAAATACCCCGTGAAGGAGGCGGTGTGCACCCCAGGTCACCACGGGCGCAAGAGGCAGTCACGGGGATGCGCTGCAGAATTTAAGCCAGGGGAGGGGGGTCTGAGGGGGCATAAACCCTCCACCCCCCTCTACCCACCTCCACCCCTCCTGAGCCTCAGGGCTCAGCGTTGGAGTCTTGCCGGCCTCCCAGTCAGGGTAGACTTCCCCAACTGTCCTGGAGCCCTGTTCTGTCTTCAAAGGACTTCACCCACTCTGCTTCCACTTCTTCATCTCGGCCTCAGAGGTGGGGGTGGAAACCGGGCAGGAGGGTCTCTGGGAGGTGGAATTTGAGCAGAGGCCTGAAGGGTGAGGGAGCGGAGAAAGTGTGGATGCTTGTTCTGGGCAGAGTGGAAGGGCCGGTGCGAAGGCTCTGAGCTGGGGAATTGGCGTGCCCCCAGAACGGGAGGTGGTGTGCACAGGGAACGGGGGCTGCGGGGTCCGCCCAGGGCTCTGGGAAGTCGCTGGAGGGTCTGAAGCAGGCGAGAGGCCCGATCTGACTCACTTGGTGGGATCTCGCTGACGGCTACAAGGAGGTTGGCACGGACAGTGAGGGAGCAAGCTCTCGTTCTTCGAGCAGCGGCTGTCCCTCCAGTGCCTCCCATGGCCAGCGTGGGGCCAGCTCGGGGCCAGGTGCAGACACCGGGCTGCACTCTCAGGGGTGCCGCGTCCTGGGGCTGCTTACAGGGCAGGGCCACCTTGTCCCTTCACCCTTCTCGGGCTGCTCTCTCCTGGGCTCTCCTTCCTAGGACCCCTGTGAGCACACTGATGAGGTTTTCCTTGGATAATGGGAAAGGTGGGAAGTGACAAGCACCCCAAGTAATTGTCTTATGCTCCCAACTTTGTAAACCCCCGAGGTTCATGTCATCATTCTGTTCTCACACCGTGGGGCTAGCATCCCCTGCCCCCACTTCTCACCCCGACTCCCGCAGTCCTCACAACCGGATGGCTCTCACGGCCAAGGTGACAGGAAATGGTTAAAAAAGGAAGACAAGCCTTTGAAAACCACACGATCCAAACAGCACAGTATGGACGGGAGGAGGAGTTGGGGGGGGGGAGGGGGAGAAAGAGCGATTACAGCGGAGAAACCGGACATGGTGGTCAAGGTCAACACCAATGGTGACAAGTCACGATGATGGCACACACCCTTGATATGATGTGGTGAGGCGCTTTACGTATGTCTGGGATGTCCCTCCCCCAAACCTGTCACCCCTGTATAATTGGGGGAAAAACATCAGACAAACCCCCATAGAAGGGCACCTGACAAACACTGACCAGCACGCCTCCAAACGGTGAAGGTCATCGAAAACAAGGAGAGCCAGAGAAAGTGTCACCGCCCAGGGAGATGAGACAATAAATAGACCGGGGATCAATATCGGTTCATCAATGGTGACAATGTCCCATACAGATGGAAGACGTTTATCACAGGGGAGGCTGGCTGAGGGAGACACAGGAGCTCTCTACCGTATTCTCAACAGTCTTGTAAATCTAAAACTACTCTAAAAATTTTTTTTGAAAAACCAAGACCATGGCAAATTATTTTGCAGTGGTCATGAGCGCCACCTTGCGGGCACGCGGCTGCGCTAGCTGTGCGGCGTCTCCGCAGGTCACAGCCCAGGCGCACGGGGAAGGGAAGTGGCTGCTTCCTGCCCTGCGGTGGCTCCTAATCCAGGGTGAAGAGGCAGAGCAAATACAGGACTCCTCGGGACCGCTGACACCTTTTTGCCCTTTTACCTTGGGCTACAGACTGAGCTGATCCACCCCATCGTCCCTGGTCCAGCCTTGCAGTGCAATCGTGAAACCAGCCTTATTTCCGGCTGTCCCTGAACTTGCTGAGTGGTGATGGAAGGAGGCAGCCACCCATCCTGTGCCCGGATGAAAAGCCCAGATCTTCCCTGTGATTTATGTCCCTTCTTAGGAAATTGGGTCCGGGGTGGGGGGTGGTCTCAATTCATTCATTAAAAACGTCCAGTCCCAGAGAAGAAAGCTTGGACCTTGATGTCACATGAAGTCTCCGAGCCGGCTGTGGGGTTCAGGAGGAGTGTGGCCTTTCTCTCCTTGGCTCCCCTCTTCCTCTACAGCTGCTATTTTTGGCTAGGGTTGCAGATAAAACCAGGATGCCCAGTTAGACTTGTATTTCAGGTAAACAATGAGTAATTTCTCTTTTCATAAGTATGTCTTGTGCAATATTTGGGGCAATTTATACTAAAATATTATTCGCTGTTTATCAGAAACTCAAATTTAGTGGGGCATCCTGTATCTTTATTCGCTACATCTGACAACCCGGTTTTGACCCCTCCAGGCTCAGGGCAGGGGAGGGAGGAGGGGTGGGGACGGGCCGGACGTTTTGACTTGATGTATGGCAGTTTATTACTTCCCCTTTGCTGCTGGGACAAATTACCACAAATTTAGCGGCTGAAGACAACATTAATGTGTCCTCTTACGGTCCTGGAGGTCAGACGTCTCGAATCAAGGTGTTGGCAGGGCTGTGTTCTCTCTGGGATTTCGAGGGGGAGAATCTCTTCTCTTGCCTTTTCCTGATTCTAGGAATCCTTCCTCTGTCTTCCAGCCTGTCACACAGCGTCTCCCAGTCTCTCCCTCGCTCCCTCCTCCCCTCCCTCCTTCGTCTCCTCCTCTGACTCTGACCCTCCTGCCTCCCTCTCATAAGGACCTTTGTGATGACATCGGTCCCACCCCGATAATCCAGGCTCATCTCCCATCTCAAGATCCTTAACTTAATCACACCTGCAAAGTCCCTTTTGCACGAGGTCACATATCTGCAGAGTCCAGGCATTAGGACGTGGGTGTCCTTGGGGGCTGTCCGTCTGCTGCCCACAGGTGGCGAGCTGGCCTCGGGCCACCTGGGCATGGCCTAGTTTCAAGCTGACTTTGATCTCATGGCTCCTTCTGTGCGTCCTTGGGAGG
Source organism: Equus asinus (assembly GCF_041296235.1). Classification (NCBI taxonomy): domain Eukaryota; kingdom Metazoa; phylum Chordata; class Mammalia; order Perissodactyla; family Equidae; genus Equus; species Equus asinus. The sequence goes on along the minus strand of NC_091817.1, from coordinate 46,552,392 downwards.
CCTCCTTGCCCGCTGCCTCTCCCCTCCCTGGGCAATATCCATCCTTCGCCTGGAGGCTCCCGGTTCACCCAGGGCTGCCTGACACCCCTGCAGCCTGTCGCCGCTGGGTCCTGAGGAGAGTCTCCTTCCCTATGACCCCAGGTGGCCGTGCCCACGGTGTCTTCTGGATCCTGTCCCAGATCCCGCACCTCTGAGCAGATGCTGGGGGCAGGATGGGCCCTGCCGGGAGCAGACTCCACTCTGCGGTCCTCACCCCTCAGTTACTGCATGTGCGATGTGGACATTGTGGGGGGCTCGCAGAGAGGTGCCACTGGGGCCCCCAGCGGGCAACCACCCTGGGGTGAGAGGCAGGCTCCCCACCAACTCACTGGGGGAGACGGACTCAGCCTTCCAACAGGTCTCTCCCAAGATCCCCTCTCTTCTCCATGGCCTTGACCCTTTTACAGTCATGTGCAAAGTCACAGAGCAGTGCAACAGTAGCTTTTAGATTGCTCTGTAGTTGAACACTTTTTTTTTTTTTGGGTGAGGAAGATTGGTCCTAAGCTAACATCTGTTGTCGATCTTCCTCTTTTTGCTTGAGGAAGATTGTCCATAAGCTAACATCTGTGCCAATCTTTCCTGTATTTTGTATGTGGGACGCCACCACAGCATGGCTTGATGAACGGTGCGTAGGTCCATGCCCAGGATCCGAACCCGGGAACTCTGGGCTGCCAAAGCTGAGTGCGTGAACTTAAGCACTCGGCCACGGAGCCAGCCCCTGTCGTGGAACACTGTTAACCACAAACACTCCAAGTGGTCATGGAGAATGACAGCACTGAACCAGCACAAGTGCTGGCTGCCCGTCTTTACAATCATTGTGTTCGAAATGTTTATGTCAAATCTATTCCTTTAACGCAGGAATAGGTGCTATGGGAGGAGCTGGATACTCAAACTGTGCCCTAAGTGAGCTCAGAAAATTCCAGAGATTTCAACTGACTCTGAGATGAAGGCCTGGGGCTGAGTCCACGTGTGATGGGGGCCAGATCTGTCACTGGGAGTTCTCCGAATAAACTCAGTTTCTAAAGGCTATGTAATAAAAATGTACAAATTTGCAGCTTATATAAATATTATTAAAACACAACAGTAATTGTAGTAACTGTTGAGAACAGGAGCCAGCAAAACCGTGGCTGGCAGGGCAAATCCAGCCGGCGGCCTGTTTTTGTATAGCCAGTGAGCTAAGAGTGATTTTTATATTTTAAATGGTTGGAAAAAAGTCAAAAGAAGAATAATATTACATGACGTGTGATTATGTGAAATTCAAGTTTCCGTGTCCATAAATAAAGTTAGAGCGGAACGCGGCCACGTTCTATTGTTTACATCTTGTCTGTGGCTGTTTTCGTGCAAGGCCAGCAGAATCCAGGAGTTGTGACAGAGACCATATGGCTCGAAATGCTAAAATATTTACTGTCTGGGCTTTCCCAGAAAGTCTGCCAGGCCCTGGTTTAGTGCTTAAACCAATCGAAGGCTCTCTCAGGGAGCACAATTAGATCACTGATGTTGCTTAGAATCCTGGTGACACAAAGCAGACCGACTTTTACTGGGCTTTATTGTGTTTCAATCGCTAAGGCCAGGCGCTCCCCCTGACTGCCCCCGCACCTGCCCCCGGGTCGGCCACTACTGCTCCTGCCATCGGGGAGCTTCTGCCTACAAGAAACCGCCTCTTTGTGCAAAATGCAACCACCTGGTGTTACTGAAAATATACACACGAGGTTTGTGGGATATACACACGAGGTCTGTGTGCATGAGAAGCACGAGGGGGTTTAATCTTGCCCATCCTGGGCTGCAGGGGCAGAAACCTAACTTGAATGAGCTGAAGTTGGTCACTCGAGTCACCAGCCCACAGGAGGGTGGGGGCAGCTGGGCTCCGGGACTCTGTGCTCACAGAGCTGCTTCTCCTAGCATGCGGGCCTCGGGCTCTGACCCACTTCTCCCTAGGGACCACGCCGTAGGCGCTGTCAGCAGCCAGGCGCAGCCCTCAGGCAGGCCAGGCTGGCAGGGGCTCCCTTCTCCTTGCTCCTGGCCTTGGAAAACGGCCAGGAAGAATCGGATTGGCAGGGAGGGTGGGCAGGAAGAGCTGGGAAAGGCGGTAGACCCTTGACACAAAAAAGGAGAACGTTCAGATGGCCTCTGAGTTCTTTGTAAGTCTGTTTAGGAAACATCCCCGTTTCTTTTCTATCCTACTGTTTTCCCGCTGTAGCCTCTTACCGTTCTTGGGGTTTTTTTCCTCCTTTGTTTTCCCCAAACTTCTCATCCACACCCACATCCCCCAACCATCCCCTCCCTTGGTCCTGGTCCCCCCACTCATTCAACAAGTGGGAACTGATGATGAAGTCCGAGAATACTGAGAGTGGGGACGGTCCATCATTGCTGTGTCACTGCCACCTGCCACACTGTGGGTGCTCAACAGGCATCCACGTGCCGGGAAGCTGGGCTGCTCACCTGAGAAAGGGAAAGAGTTGTCATAGGATTTTCGGGAAGGGTGGGTTTGAGTGAAGTTTAATTGAAGTAGTGTTTTTTTCTTTTTATTATTATTTTTTTTTGAGGAAGATTAGTCCTGAGCTAATATCTGCTGCCAATCCTCCTCTTTTTGCTGAGGAAGACTGGCCCTGAGCTAACATCCGTGCCCATCTTCCTCTACTTTCTATGTGGGACGCCTACCACAGCACGGCGTGCCAAGTGGTGCCATGTCCGCACCCCGGATCTGAACCGGCGAACCCCAGGCCGCCCAAGCGGAACATGTGCACTTAACTGCTGCGCCACCGGGCCGGGCCCCTGAAGCAGTGTTTTGACAGGCTCAGGGCAAAGCAGGGCCATGTGCGAAGGGGCCAGCATTGGGTCCGAGCTGCAAAGCGGCCCCGGCCCCTGGTCCCTTGGGAACCACCAAGTCGAGACAGCTGTGGAATGTCGTGTCCAGAAGCCACGCATCTGGAGCTCTGCTGAGGTGCTGGACACCCAGGCTGCTTCTCTGCCGAAGTTGACAACTTCTCCAGGAGGGAGCGGGAAGTTTCATCTTACTGATAGAAGTTCAACAGCAAAGTTTCTATGAATCTATGACTTAGAGTTCAAAGTTCTTTTTTTTTTTAAGATTTTATTTTTTTCCTTTTTCTCCCCAAAACTCCCCAGTACATAGTTGTATATTCTTCGTTGTGGGTCCTTCTGGTTGTGGCATGTGGGACGCTGCCTCAGCGTGGTTTGATGAGCAGTGCCATGTCCGCGCCCAGGATTCGAACCAACGAATCACTGGGCCGCCTGCAGCGCAGCATGCGAACTTAACCACTCGGCCACGGGGCCAGCCCCTCAAAGTTATTTTTGAGTAAAATAATTATTACTCAGAGGAGGGGGTGGTGGGCTGGCCTGGTGGTATAGTGGTTAAGTTCGCACGCTCTGCTTTGGGAGCCCAGGGTTCACCGTTTCCTGAGCCTGGGCGCAGACCTGTGCACCACTCGTCAAGCCATGCTGTGGGGGCATCCCACATAGAAGATGAACTGGAAGGACTTACAACTAGAATATACAAGTATGTGCTGGGGGCTTTGGGGAGGAAAAAAAAAGAGGAAGATTGGCAAAAGATGTTAGCTCAGAGCCAATCTTCCTCACCAAAAAACCCCCCAAAAAACTGGGGGAGTTGTTACCACACTTTATAGCTGCAGCTGCGTGTCCTTGAGAAACTCTGCACCTCGTGAACTTTGCAGCTGGTTTGATCTGTGTCTGTCATTCTGGCCTGGTGAATGGCCTGGCTGCTCCTGTGACAGTCTCTTCAGGCTGGGGGACAGGACAGGTACTTGCGTGGTAAGTGCTCCATTGGCTCTGGTGGGGGGATGGCCCGAAGGAGGGAAAGAGGCCAGGAAGGAGGCCGGTACTGGCCTGCACCAGGCATCCTGGGGACACGGAGGGACACAGGTGGATGCAGGACATATCTTGGAGGTAAAACAGATTTAGTGAGCAATCAAACACGGGGAGAGAGGGAGGAGGCAGCGTCCAGGATGCCTCCAGGTGGCTGGCTCAGGCCTGGAAGGTGGTGGCCCGCACCGAGGAAGGGAGCAAACAGGAGTAGCAGTTTGGGAGGGAAGGGGTTGAGCTTGGGTTTGGCTGGGCGTGAGTTTGGTGTGAGCAAGTGTCCACACAGCTCAGGGTGCAGGCTAGACCAGCTGGACATGCAGGTTTGGGGGCCGGCACCATGGACAGGTGGGAATCGAAGTCAAGAGAAGAGATGTCACAAGGAAGGATGTCATCTCAGGGAGGATGTGCGGGGTAAAAAAGGAGAGGAGCAGCGTGAGGAGCTCCAGGAGGGCAGAAGGCAGCAGAGACTGGGTGAAAACTCCTCGGGGAGAGGGGGAGAAAGACTGGGAAGGGGCGACCTCGGAGCCCAGGAGGAGAGCTCTGAGGAGGAGGCGGGCGTGCCAGCTGGGAACCACTGCGCCCAGGGACCGGCAGTGCCCCTGCGCCAGGGCTCAGGGCTTTGGGGGGTGAATGCAAGGTGAATCGATGGGGACGACAGTCTTGAAACATTTTGGAGGGAAGGGAGGTGGGTACCAGCTGACGAGGCCGTGGGGGTCAAGGAGAGTTTACTGATCAAGACTGGAGAGGCTTGAGTGCGTGCAACTGCTCCTGGGAAGGGCAGGAGTTAGAGACCCAGGCGGAGGGCTTCGTTCCCGGGGGCAGGGAGGGGTGGCTACCGAGGGAGGCAGCAGGTGGGGGCAGGGCCGAGGCCGGGCTTTCTTTGAGGTGGGAGGGGCTGCGGCCTGGGCGGAGGCTGGGTTACCCGCCTCTCTTTTCTCTGTGTCTCCATGTGGGCCGACTCTCCTCTGTCCGAGCTACTCCCCTGTTCCAGCCACACCCTAGCTGCTCCCACAGCCCAGCTACGCGCTTCCACCCCAGCCCAGACACAGCCTCCCTCCCCAGGCGCTCCTCCCCCGAATCACCAGCCACTCTTTTGCAGCTCCTCCCCAGCAGCGAAGCTGAATCCCATCCTCCCAGCCGCTCCTCCGGGCTCTCAGCAGCCCGCGGGCCCCGCCCACATCTCCGCCCACGGCCCGCCCTCACCCTCCAGCGCCGGCCCCCTCCCCATGACCTGCATTGCCATTGGCCGACTCCTTTCTAGGGCTCCGCCCCCTCCCCCTCTACTTCTGCGATTGGGTCAGATGGCTGCCCGTCAGCGCTGTCGCCAGGCAATGGGGCCGGCGCTCCAGAGGAAAATCCGTGGATGGCCTGACCGGAAGTGGGTCGGGTCGGTGCTGAGGCCGAGAGTCCAGGTGAGCAGAGGGGAGGCGCTGGCGGGCGGCTGACGGGAGCCTCGGGCTGGCGTAGGGATCAGGGTTGATGGCCCTGGTCCCGGGAGCACACGGTGCCGGAGTGGGCCTGGGCCTGTCCCTCCGTGGCTGGCTACGCCGCGGGCCGGGGGTGGGGGAGGTGGGGGCACAGCTGCCAGGGAGAGAGGGTCTCTCTGTGGTGAGTCGGAGCACAAAAGCACCCCACACCTTCTCCCTTTTTGTGGTGGAAATAAGAGGGTCCCGGCAGGTGGTCACCCCAGGGCTGAGCCAGCCGTCCGGACTGGAGAGCGAGAGAGCCAGTGTAGACGATAGAGCTGGTATAGATGCGGAAAGGACACGGGAGCATCTGCGGGAGGAGCGTCAGGGGGTTATACTGGAGTGCGTTTCCGGGGGGGGGGTGGGGAGTCCTTCCCTTTTGTATTGTGACTACAACCTACTAGCTTTGTCCCAGGAGAGTCGAGTGATAGCTAAATTCAGGGCAGAGGGCAGAGGAGAAGAAAGCAGAAAGGCACCCAGACTATACCACCCCTGCAGATCAGCCAGTGGGCCCCCTGGAGGAGGGAAGCCAGCCGTGGGCAGGAGCAGGACAGGTCACCTTCCAGGCAGTAGGGACTACGCAGAGTGAAGGCTGGCCCCGGCTCAAGCTGGCCCTTTGCAGAAGAGCTGCTGGTTCTGGGACATAAACAGGGCGTCAAGTGCCTCTGTCTAGAAGGGGCCGTTGCAGTCTGCCCAGAAAGGGGATACTGAGGGCTGGGTCACCACTCTCAGGACAGTGGCCCCTTGGAGGTGGTGGGTTGGAGGTTGGCAGGCCAGGGCAGAGAGCATCCTCAGGACAGGAGCCAGTCGGAGAGGCTCTGAGAAAGAGTTGACTGAACTATCCTAGGACACCAGCAGGAACTGCAGGCCCCATTCTGCAGAAAAACGGCACCTGGCTCCCTCCCCAGCCCTGAGGGAGTTCCTTCCTTTCAGGCCGGGCTGTTCCCCTTGTTCCAAGGCAAGAACGCAACCTTTAGTTGTCTCGGCGCCATCTGACTCCATCTTTGGCCTCCAGAAAGCAGAATTAAATACCCTATGTTCCCACCTTTAATCCTTTCCACCTCATTATGCAGCTGGTGGTATTCCCCCATTTTACTAAGGGTCAATAAGGCTTGGTAACCTGCCCACAGACATAAAACCAACCGGCATCAGAACTCGAACTCAGATCTTCCCATCTTGGCTAATGCCATGACCTCAGAGCCTGGGGCCCCTGTGATTGGAGGCAAGCATTCTGGGCATCAGCAGGCTTCAGTGCGGCCCCTCCCACTCTGCCCACTGGCCCGCATCCTTGGAAGCCAGAGGTTCTCACCCTCAGCCCTACTGACATTGGGGGCCAGGCACTTCTTTGTTGTGGGGGCTGTCCTGTGCATTGTAGGATATTTAGCAGCACCCCTGGTATCAACCCACGAGATGCCGGCAGCACCCCCCTCCCCAGTTGTGACAACTAGACATCATAGCCAAATGTCCCCTGGGGCACAAAACTGCCCCAGTTGAGGAGCACCTGTGTCGAGCAGTCTCAAAGTAGCACTGAGGTGCGTCCTGCTGAACGAGGATCTGGCATGCATCAACCTGCAGAAGACTCAGGCCGGCCTAGGGTGGTTTTCTGCACAACTTGCTGGGAAAAAGGCTGTCCCAGGTAGCAAGGTGCACCCAGGAGAGTCCCGTGAGAAAACTATTGCCAGGAACTGAAAGAAAGTTCAGGAACTTGCATTTGGGGAGAAGTAAGGACACATCGAGGGCCTCATTCCTCCCCAACGTTGATAGAAAAGATTTCCGGGGTGATTAATGCAATCGAGGCTAAGACCATGTGCCTGGGGACACTTTGTTCCACGGCCATTACTTCATCTTAAAAGGCGATGGGGCTGTCCTTGGAGCTGTTTGAGTGCATCCCTTCACCAGCATGGTGGGGCGGGGCGGGGGGCAGGGGCGTGATTGCAGAGGCTGCCTGACCTCCCCCCTCTCGGGGACTCCAGGCCCATGGCTCTTGCTTGCGGCTGCTCCACACCCTTCTCCCTCCTACTTGAAAACCTGGTGTTGCCAGCGTGCCCTGCTCCCAGCCTTTCCTGGTGTGTCCCCCTGGCGCTGCCCTGTGCCCACCCGCGTGCTCATGGGCTGCACCTCTGCTATGTGCCTCTGCCCTCCTGTGCTGCCTGTTGGCACCTGCCCAGCCCCGTTCCTTTCTGCCAGCCGTGGAGGTCTGGCCAGGCTGCTCCATCCTGCTCTGTTTTCAGACAACAGTGGAGGAACCTGTTTCTGGTGGGGTGGAGGAGGAGGTTGGGTGGGTTGGAGGTGAGGGGCTGGGCGGAGGCAGGCGAGGGACCCCTTGCTCGCTAGTCCCTCTGGTACCCTTTGCCACACCAGACCTCGCCTCAGTCTTAGTTTCACCCCTGCGCCTTTGTGCGCACTGTCCCCACTTCCCGGGTCAGCCACTGTGGGTGCCCGAAGACCCAGCCGGCTGTGTCCTTCGGGACATTTTCCCTTCTTGACTCCTGTGTTCTCACCCCCTTCCCACTGATCCTCGTGTCCCTTGTCTGTCCCTCCCTGGTGGATGGGACACTCCTGCAGGCCTGGGCCCCTCTGGGGCTTCCCTGTGTCTGTCCGCTCTCCCTGACGGGGCCTGGCCCAGGAGACGCTGAGTTATTTATTGAAGGAATGAATGCGTGTGCTGACGTCAGGAAGGCACGAGTCCTGGAGGAGGTGGGACCTGTGACCTCTTGGTGGCATATCCTTGGGTCTCTGATTCCTCAATCACAGAACATTTGGAAACTTCTGAGGAGTGGCATTTAAATGTTGGTGGCCTTTTAGCCCCAGACGCCCCCCTTAAAGAGGCTGGTGTCCCCGATGGAGCAGTTCCTTGATTTTGAGCAGGGAGGAAGCTTTCTCTGGATTTTGGGACTTTGAGGTACAGCATTTAAATGGCATCCCCGTTAAAGAGAGGCCGGAGGTGGCATTGGCCTGAGATCCCGTCCTCGCTCTTGGCTTTCCCTGATGGCTTCTGAGCTTGTTCTCAAAGTGGGGGTGGCTCAGCAAAGCGCTTCCCTGTTTGTGCTGAGTCCCTGCCATGCCCAGGCCTGGTGGGCTGTGGGATACCGAGGTGAGGGCGTCCTGGAGCCTGTCCTTGGGCAGGGGACAGGTTGTAGGTGGTAGAGCAAGCAGCACTGATCCAGGGGGCCCCTGAGGCTGTAGGGGTCCGGGAGTGAGCCCTGTGGGAGCCACTTGGGGGCCTCGGGCTTTCTGAGGACCTGGGCCAGGCCATCCTCCTGGGAGTTGTGCATGGGAGCCCACGAGGTGGCAAGGGAAGGGACCAGTCCACCTGAGAGGTCAGCAAGGAACGACACAGCCATCGGACATGCGCGTCCTGGCGCCTGCACGCGCCAGCCTGGCTCAGGGGCTGGGCAGGTGGCCCTGGGGCAGAGTCTCTTTTGTGACTTTCAGATTCTAGCAGGTGACTTGGGCATGGACTAAGGCAGGGAGCGTGGCTTGAGCAGAGTGAGCAAGGGGGGCCTTGCTCCGTGTCTGTTAAGGCAACAGTCAGGAATAGGAAGGACCTAGTCAGCAGACTAGGAAACTCCAGAATGCCGGGTAGTCTTGGAGCCCAAAGGCTGAGTAGGACGGTGAGGTGTGCAAGGTCAAGGGTGTGCAGAGGGCACAGTGAGGGCCCTTTGAGCCAGACGGGGAGCAGAAAGGAGCCGCTCAGAGGGACTTGAGTCTGATGCCCTGAGTGGACCACACGCATCCGTGAGGCTGGCCTTGGAAACTGGGGTGGGCACGGCCTTCAGCCGGCCTCCAGGGTCCAGCTCTGGTGTGATGCTGTGCTAACGTCTCAAAAACCTTTCCCTCCTAGGTGTCGGAAAGACTTCCGTCTCCTCCAGCCATGTAGGTAAGTCACGGGCCTTCTCATGTCACAAACCTGCAGGTTTTCCAGAAGTGAGAGAGTGATGGTCTTTGCTATGAAGACCTCGTCTAAGAAGGAAATAGAAATCCCTGGAGTGCACGTTTATACATTAACCATTTTCAGGATCTCAGCTGAATAGCAACATAGGGGCACAAGGAGAGTGGTGTGACAGATTTTTTGGTGACTTGGTAAATTAACAACAGATTTTGAGAAAGTCTTGAATTTTCCTGGGGAGGGAAAAATACAAACCTAAAACTACTTTGGCTAAGGCTGTCCTGATTTAATATCTGTAATGTTTATAAAGCTGTGACCGCCGCAGGTTTCCAGACGGCGTGCAATGTTAATACTAGAGAGGTTCTCTTTGTGTTTGTCACCTGGTAGCTGGCCCGTACATCACAGGCTTGGAGGCCGTCCTGCTGAACACAGACACCTTCCTGGAGCAGCAGCATCGTTGAGGGCACCAGCAAAATGAAGGGCCGTGTCCTTCCTGATCTTAACTTTAGCCCCACTCGGTTCCTCTGAGCACCATCAATAAGAATTTTATTGCATTGTCAATAAAAATGATTAAGATACCCGGGCACTGAATTACACCCAACCCAGACTGAACCCTGCCTTCTCGGAGTCTTCCAAGAAGACAGCCCAGACCTCAGACCAAGCCCCGCTCCCACGCTCTTACCGAGACCCCCACACTCGCTGCACGGCCCCCCCACCCACGTGCTCCTGCTCTTTAGCTGGCGGGCGTGGACGTGTCGTCTGTTATGATCTCTCCGGGGTTCCCACCGTGGGCTCTGCTGAACTCACTGCAGAGGTGGTGATGTTAGGGATATTAGTCCCTTTGCTTTCACCCTCCCCCCTCTTCTCCAGAACCAGCGGATATTTACAAATCCAGCGACAGTGGCTCCTCTCCTGATCAAGTCCTAAACGGTCAGCTTGTTTCTCACGGTCCTTAGAAGAGCTGGTAAAGAGGATGGGTCTGTCTGCCTTGGCATGGCTGCTTGGGCTGTGCCCCTGGAGGGGACCAGGCACCAGCTGGTGCCGCCCCCTGTGTCTTAGAGATGAGAAAGGCCTCGTGCAGGCTGGACCTTGAGCTCAGGGCTGGCGGTTTTCCTTCTGGGTTCTTACGCCGCTGAGAAACTTGAGGAGTGGAAGCATGAGGCCAGAGAGCCCGTGAGCAGCAGCCCCATGCCGGGCTGCAGAAGCCCTTGCTTGCAGCCTGCCTCTGCGAGGAACCCCCTGCCGGAGGCTTCCTGTCCCAGGCAGACGGTCCCCGTGCCAGGATGGCTGTGCTAAAAAGACGGAAGAATAGCAGGACTGTTGGAGAGGAGATGGAGAAATTGGAAGCCTTGTGCTTTGCTGCTGTGAATGGAAAATGGAAAACAGCCTGGCAGTTCCTCAAAAAGTTAAATATCAGATTACCATATGACCCAGCAATTCCACTGCTAGGTATATACCCCCAAATTTGAAAGCAGGGACTCAAACAACTCCATGTGCACACACATGCTCACGGCAGCACTGGTCACAACACCCAAAAGGTGGAAACAGCCTGGATGTCCATCAACAGATGGCGGGGTAGACCAGATGTGGCATCCCCATGCACTGGAATAGTATTCAGCCATGAAAAGGAATGAAGTCCTGACACAGGCTGCCACGTGGATGAACCCTGAAAACATTCTGCCAGGTGAAAGGAGCCAGACACGAAAGACCACATGCGTGCAACGCCATTTATATGAAATGTCCAGAGTAGATAAATCCGCACAGACAGACAGCATGTTAGTGGTTGCTGGGGACTGGGGAGAGGGGGCGTGGGGAGTGGCTGCTGATGGGTCTGGGGCTTCTTTTGGGCTCATGAAATGTTGTGGGACTAGATGGGGGGTGGTTGCACAACATGGCGAATGTACTAAATGCCACTGAAGTGTACACTTGAAAATGGATAATTTTATGTCTGTGATTCTCACTGCAGTAAAAAGAAAGACAAGAAAGATCTCGATTGTACCCCATTTCCGCTTGAGGTCTTGATCAGCCAGCTCTTGCTGGGCCTTTTTCCAAGCTCCCTGCTGCAGCTGGGAGGGCCTGTCGTCCACCCCCCCCCCCCCCCCCCCACCCCGAGGACCTGGCGGGAGACTGTTTACTGTTGCACCAACGGAGTTGATTGAGGAGAAGTGGGGGAAGGTGCTGTGTCTCCAGCAGTTCGCTGACGGGAGTTTCCAGGTGAAGGCTCAGGACAGAGTTAAGAAGTCACAGCATTTTGCTTCTTGAGAGATTTTTTCATGTGACTGTGCTTTTCTGTTTGGATCTCCAGATCTCTTGGCCCTTGACCCCTTCCTGTAATGAGGTCTGTGACAATGAACAGAGGTCACCCGCGTTTGGGTGCCATTCTCTGCTGGGATCTCAAGTGATAATTAACTCATTGACTTAACAGTCTCTGGGGTAGGGCCGTGATTATTCCCGTTTTACAAATGAGGAGATCGAGGCACAGAGAGGTTCGGTCGCTTGCCTAAGACCACACAGCTAGGAGGAGGTGGAACCAGGATCACAGAGGTAGAGCTTGTCAAATAGCATGTTGGCTTTGTAGGTGACATTTTCAAGGTGTTGATTTTATTCAAATATATGTGATCATCAGCCTTACAGATTTTTTTCAACTCAGGTTTTTAAAAAATGAACATTTAGATTAAAACACTGATCTTCTTCTACTTTTTACTTACATTAGCTTGGGAACTGTGTTTTCAAATGAAATCCAGACTTCTTTGCTCCTGGAGGCCGTGGGAATCAGGATTGGCTTTTCCCACTCCGTCTGTCTCAACTATCCGTTTCTAGCACACTGAAACAATGTTACGTGGCTCTGATGCATTTAAGCCGCATTTTGCAGCGAAATCAGTATTTATTAACTTGACCATGTAATTATGAACATTTATGTTGTGTGATTACTACATTTTGGTTTTTCTCTCTGACTTGATATCTTTTCCTTCTGCAGAGGATTCTGCCAGATAGAAGGGAAGATGGGGAATGCCAAAAGCCGCTCGGGGCAGAACGCGTGTTCACAGTTTCTTCCTGAGGAGCGGGCCGAGATCGATCGACTGTTTGATGCTCTGTCCTCGGGCAAACACAGCTCCAATACCCCGCCCAGATCCTTCTCTCTGCAGGCCCTCCAGGCAAGAGTAACAGTCAGCAGTTAATGTCTAGTCTAGAGCGAGGGTCTGCAGCCTGTGGGCCCCGGGCCAAAGTCGGCTGTCCGTGTTTTGAGACGGGTCTATGGGAATGCTATGAGGTTTGTTTCTGTAAAGGGCTGGATAGCATGGATCTCGGCTTTGTGGGCCACATCCTCTCTGTTGCCTTTGTAGCATGTTTTGGGGACGTTTTTAACTTGAGTTTGACCAAAGGGGCCAGCCCTGCTGCCCACCTCTCGAAACACTGTCCCCTGATTTGCCTCCGAGACCAGGGGACAGACTGCCTGAGCGGGGTTTGTAGGTCCAGTAACCACAAAGTTTCAAGTATGCCTTTGCTTTGAGAATTTGTAAGTGTTTGATGTCGTAGGAATTTTATGGTCCTCCTAACGAAAGGACAGTTTCAGATTCGGGGTTCACCTGATGAGAAGTCAAAACCGCCCATCTCCCCATCTTTTTGCCCCCTTCCTGGGGCTTTTAACTCTGTGTTTGAGTGCTCAGGCTGAGGCAGGACGCTGGTGAAGAGATATCAGCCCATCTTCCCGGGAGGTGGGGAGGGCGTGTAGTGTGTGAAGACGTTCCAGCGGCCTCCTCTTCTAGAGCATTCAGAATGGGAGCTGGTTGGGGCACTGGGGATCCCCCCGCGTGCTCACTTTGCAGATAAGGAAGCTGGCCAGGGAGGCTGGCCGGGTTCCAGCTGTGGTGTGCACACGGGTGCACCTGTGTGCATCTCCGCCAGCCCCAGAGGAGCCAAGGCTGCCAGGTGACCCGCTGAGCTGGAGCAGCCAGAACCAGACGGGCCAGTGAAGGACCTGCCTGCAGAGCGGGAGACTACATTCACGTGGGTTATCAAGATAAACATGGTTAAAAGTCGATCAGAAAACCTTGGCGACTGAATCAAGTTTCCTTTGGGAAGGAATCAGAGGTTGCTTTTCCAGTGGGACTTTGAAAACACCAACAGAGACAGGAATCCTCTTTTTGAGCAGTGAGGGCGAGAACCGGCTTTACAAGCACTTGCCGCATGTCGATGTTGTCACAAATGGTGCAGACGCAGTGCGTGCTTACAGGAGGATCCGGTCCTCAGACCCTGCTAGGAAGGAAATTCGCAATTTCATTCTTGATTTGCTTTCTCTCCCCATTTATTTGTAATCTCTGGACCAAATCAGATTTGATGTTGGAGTCAAAAAGGAGAACGACATTTACAGAGTGTCATAGGCAAGACATGAATTAAGAATTAGATTGAAAATTTAAATAAAAATTAATTAAAAATGCATACTGAGCACAAAGAACTCAGATAAGAAGTGAAAGCTAGTTCGTATATTTGGAAGTGCCTAATATAGAGGAGACCAGATGAGCTCCACACAGACGTATGGTCCGTGAGAATAAATTCCAACACGCAAATGGCAGCTGTTAGAGTCTAGAATGAAGAAGATGTTGTAAGCAGTGAAGAGCAGACAGTGGCCAGAGGCAGGAAGGACACGGCCAATCTGGGGAAGCTAGAAAGTTTGGAGGACAGGATGGGAAAAGACTGTGGATGAGTCTGATGGCCAAGATGAGCCACAAGCCGGGACGTGTTAGGTGTGTGGGTCCTTGAGTGGTGCGATGCCCTTGGGTGGGGGAGAGATGGCACACCTGGGACCCAGGAAGGTTACGTTCTGGTGGAAACAGCAGTGCTTGGTCTTGGTCCCCCAGTTATTTTTCCCTGATCCTACCACGTTTAACTCATACCCTGTCCAGCCTTTTCTCCTGCTTGTCCCCAACAGAGCCACATTGGGGAGGCTCTCCCCCCAGAGATGGTCACCAGGCTGTATGACGGGATGCAGAGGGTCAACCTGACAGGGACAGCGAAGGGGCCCAGCGAGGGTGTCTCCCAGGAGCAGTTCACAGTGTCGATGTCCCACCTCTTAAAAGGAAACTCCGAGGAGAAGAGTCTCATTATCCTGAAAATGATTTCTGCTACGGAAGGTCCTGTGAAAGCAAGAGAAGTCCTAAAGGTAGCAGGGCCAGGAGGCCCTCGGCAGCCGTCCCATGCAGTCTTGGTGTCCTAGGGTGGGGGACTTGGGAGGATCAGGCAGCTGGTGGAGGCCTCATGGAAATGTCCACCCGCGGGGAACCCGTGAGCGCTGGGTGAGGTCAGAACTCCTGGGCAAAGGCCTTGGGAAAACTTCTAGGCCAGCCCAGAGCGTCATTAGAAAAATGAAGACGTACCTAAGTTATGTGATCTTTTCCCACACTGCAGTCCACGTGGTTGGCATTAAAGAGAGAAAACGCCCTTCCCCGTGTTGGTATGACATAGGCCGTGGGTCACGGTGGAAATGTTACTAACGGTAAAATTTTGATGTCCAAGTTTACAGAGGATCTGGTTGGCTCTGTTATGCATGTGCTAGACCACAGACAGCAGCTGAGGGGCTGGACTCAGAAGAAAGCCCCGGGCTGCCCGCCCAGGGTGCAGGTGCTGGCGGCTCAGCTCTTCTCCGAGATGAAGCTTCAAGGCAAGTGCCCTGTGTGGGCTCGCACGCTGAGACCTTGGCTGTGCGGAGTGGTACCCCGCCGTCGCGATGACTGTAGTCTTGGAGTAACGTTTCGTAATCAGGAAGTGTGAGTCCTCCAGTTTGTTCTGCGTTCTCTAATTGGTTGGCAGACAATTCATAGTCTTTCCTCATCATCCTTATTCCGCGAGGTCGGTGGTGACGTCCCCACTTTCATTTCTGACTTTAGTGACTTGAGTCCTCTCTTCTCTTCTTGGTCAGTCTGGCTAAAGGTTTGTCCATTTTTTTGTTGATTTTTTTCGAAGAGCATATCCACCGTATTTGTGGATTTTCTCTGTTCTCTGTCTAGTTTCTATTTCATTTCTCTTTGCTTCTAAGTCTTTTATTTCCTTCCTTCTGCTTGCTTTCGATTTAGTTTGGTCTTCTTTTTCTAGTTTCTTAAGGTAGAAGGTGTGGCTATTGATTTGAGATCACTCTTCTTTTTTAATACAGGCGTTTATGGCTATAAATTTCCCTCTAAGCACCGCTTTAGCTGAATCTCCTAAGTTTTGATATGTTGTGTTTTTGTTTTCATCCATCCCAGTGTTTTCTAACCTCCCTTATGGCCTCTTCTTTGGTCTGTTGGTTATTTAGGAGTGTGTGATTTAATTTCTCCGTGTTTGTGAATTTCTCAAATTGCCTTCTGTTGTTAATTTGTAATTTCATTCCAGGTGATTGAAGAACATACTTAGTATGGTTTAAATTCTTTTAAATTTATGGAGGCATATTTTATGGCCTAACGTGGTGTATCCTGGAGAATGTTCCACGTGCACTTGAGGAGAATGTGTATCCTGCTATTGTTGGATGAGAAATAGTATATATTTAAATTTGATTTGAAAATACCTTGAGATTTAAAAATACCTTGTGGTGAATCTCTTTGCAAAATAGACTTGTTTTATAAAAGCATTACTGTTTTATTATCAACCTGGATTTTTAAATGCAGTTTGAAAATAGGTCATATTTCAAAAGTTAAGTCGTGTTTAGAACTTGGAAAGAAGAACTACATAATATTATGTATTATTATATATATGTGTATATATAAATATAAATAAAATACCAGCAGTTTGTCTTCTGGTATAGATACCACGTCATCTCTATTCTTATTCGGTAGAGACAGAAAGCAGGACTAGCGATGTTGCTATGAAACAAGTAAGCATCATTCATAGTTAATGAAACCCACTCTTCCCAGATGAACTAGAAGGATGCCAAGTAAATTAGAACAGCACGCGTCCACATGCTTTCCAAATGACTCTGGGGGTGGGGGTGGAAGCCCTCGACAAGTGGCTTTTGGGGTCATTTTGTCAGGAACAGTTGGTGAGGAGTCGCGGGGCTGGGCGAGAAGGCATGTCTGTCTCGGGGGGCCTCTGAAATGCAGCTTGGAGAGGAGAGAAAAGATCAGAGTGTTGACGCTGAGTTTTCAGATCAGTGCTGTTCCCCGAAGATATAATGCAAGCACTAAGGCAGGCCACACGTGAAACTTTCAATGTTCTAGTAGCCGCATGAAAATAGTACAAAGAAACAAGTGAAGTTAATTTTAACATGTCCAAGATATAATTTAACATTGGTAATCAATATGAAAAATGATCGAGACTTTTTTACATTTCTTTTCACACCAAGTCTTTGAAATCGGTGTGTGTTGTGCATACCGCACGTCTCGGTTCAGATGAGCCACACGTCAAGTGCTCAAAAGCCGCACGTGGCTCCCGTGTAGGACAGCCCAGGTTTAGCTAGGAGATACAAGTGATGTCGTCGCCTCACTAACGCTGTTCTCCCCTCCCTTAGAGGGTGAGAAGCTTCTGGGGCCTCAGCAGCTGGACTGTGACTGTGACCGAGCCATGATCGAGGACTGGGTGTTCAGGACCCCCCACGTGGCCACGTTTCTGAGCGTGGTCATCAACAGAGGCTTCCTCCTCCTGTGCTCGTCCCTCGACCTGTCCGCCCTGCTCCCCGAGCGTCTAGTCGACCAGGGGCGGGAGTTTGAGAGCATCCTGGACGTGCTGTCCGTCATCTACCTCAACTCCCACCTGCCCAGGGAGCAGCGCCACCGCTGGCACCTGCTCTTCTCGTCTGAGCTCCACGGGCACAGCTTCGCCCAGCTCTGCGGACTCATCACCCAGCGGGGGCCCTGTGTGATGCTCCTCGAGGACCACGACGGCCACGTGTTTGGTGGGTTTGCCTCCTGCTCCTGGGAGGTCAAGCCTCAGTTTCAAGGTAAGACTTTGACCAGGACCGTGAGTGGTAGAGGCCACTGTGAGCACCGACAAAAGATGTGGGCATTTCTTCCATCTTCTCCAAGTGGTTTTTCTGGATGCTGTCAGGAGGGTTTTAAAAGGTGATGCTGCTTTATGGTGGTTTAACACTTTGTGGGTATCTCTTTTGATTCTGGAAAGAGGAGGACAAGCAGGACAGGCACCCTTACCCCGGATTTCAGGGGAGGAAACTGGTGTAGGATCATTGCACGGTGTCTGGTCCCGGCCGTGGGAGAGACTGGGCCGTGGATGTCTCAGAAGGGACCGGGGGATGCTGACTCTGTCAGATGGGATGTCTTCTCTCCAGGACCCGCTTCCTTTCCTGGAAGCCGCCCCCCGCCCCGCCCCGTCTGTCTGCTTTGCCGCTTCTGCCCTTCTTGTCTGTGGTTTTCAGTTTTGTGAGTTTGCTGGAGTTTGGAACTTCTCTGTGAGCCTTCAGTGCCCTGGCTGAAAGGCTCTGAGTGCACTCTTCCCCATCCTCAAAGGAAAATATTCTGGAAAACATTTTTAAAGGACCACTTTTGAAAACGCTCCTTTCTAGGCCAGTGGGCTGTTCTTGTACTCAGAGGTGAACCTGCCTTCCCAGGATTTGGTGTCACTGCATGTCCCCTGGGTGCATGGCCCCGGCTGCCTGAGGCTGTGTTCTCAGTGGGTCTCCTTGGGGGCCAGCAGCTGTCAAAATGGACGGCTTTGCCTAGTGGCTCTGGGAGCCCAGATTCCAGCTGCCCTCACTCCCGTGAGCTAAGTGGAGCGGCCTGGCCTTAGGAATTCCAGAAGATGCCGCTCTTCTCTCTCCTTCACCTGTTTGCACTGCTAGCTCCTTGTCGGGACTCGGTCCAGGGTCACCTCCTCCAGGAAGCCTTCCCAACCACACAGAAAGGGCTGGGTGCTCCCTGTGTATCCTCTGTCGTACTGCCTGCCCCTGGAATTGTTCCTGTCTTCTCCCTACCAGGAGAGCTTCTGCCGGCCGGGGAGCCGCGTCCAGGAGCAGAGCTGCCATTTCTAGAGAGGGTCTGGCCAGCAGTGGGGCAGCCATTTGCCTGGGACAGGGAGAAGGAATTGTGAGATGAAGGGTTGGGTACCTCTGTCCCTGAGAGCCCCTTTCTTTTAGGATTTGGTTTTCTCTAGGTTTCAGAATGTTCTAGATCTTTAATCCAGTTGCTGCTACCAGCCCTTCCCCAGTATGTCAGAGGTCCCCAAGACCCCCTAGGAGGACTCACAGGACTCTGCCTATGGTCAGTACATCCTCACAGTCACGATTTCTCACAGTGAGAGGATGCAGAGCGAGATCAGCAAAGGGCACAGGCACATGGGGTGAAGCCCACGGGAAACCAGACGCCCGCTCCAGGGTCTTCTTCCAGGGGAGTCACACAGGACACACTTAATTCCCCCAGCAAGAGTTGTGGCAACACCTGTGAAATGCTGTCTGCCAGGGACACATTAGGGACCCAGAGCCCAGGGACCTACGGGGGGGACATGAGCACCCTTTGCCGACATGTACCCCAATCCCAGACCCCAGGAGGAGAGCAGGTGTTCAGCACCAGCCACGCTGTTTGCACAGTTTAGGCCCCGGGAGCCCCTCCTCTCAGTTCTGGGGGTGGTGGGGACCCTTCCCAAGTCCACGTGCGCAGACGCCAGCTGAGGGCCGGCCTTGGAAGCAGGGCTTTGGGGCCGGCCGGCTCAGGCCTGCTGTGTGAGCTCCTCTGCGCACCCACCTTCCTGTCACAGGTCGTGGGAATGGGGCGTCCTCCCCCTGCTCCATCTGTGGGCTGTGGGGGCGAACGAGCTGCTGTCCCTGCACCGTTGGGGGCTCTGCTGTAGGAGAGGGAAGAAACCCTGAGAATCATTATCAGAGGAACCTCCTTCTCTTCCAGCGCCTTTAATCTTAACGCCAGGCTGGCACTGCTGTGTCTTAATGTTTTATTAACAAGCAGAATCAATCTTCCTGGACACAGTGGAGAAATCAATTACCCGGTTTCCAAACGCGAGTCCTTTCCGTTCTGACGTGTGAGGCTGGGTTCCAGCAGAGGGCAGCCTTGCAGCACTGAGCCAGGTGGAGGTCGGTGAGCCTTCCTGTCGCTTTGTCCTGCAGACAGCCCTAATATTCGAGACAGGAAGTGATAGCAGTGGGACGGGACTTCATTTTCCCTCACCTTCTCTGTGGTGCAGTTGACGGGCCCACGGCCTTGGACTGAGCACACAGCCTCGCGAGTCCCAGCGCCAGCCCTGGGCAGCGTGCTTCCTTTCTCGCGGCCTCGGTTCCCCAGAACCGTGTGGGATGGTGCTGTGTGTGAACGCCGCCTGCCTGGCTCTCGAATGTCCTTGCTGTGAGTTAGGTGCGCCCTCTCTGTGGGCTCGGCTCTTTTGCAGGTGATGCCGACCCCTCGGGCCCTTGCCGCTGCACCCTGGAGAGCAAGCATCCCCCCACGTGGCCCTCCCCGCTGGGAGCGGACCCCAGGGTCCACTGGAATGGGGTCCATTGCAGCCGACGGGCCTACGCTCTGTGACCCCAGCACCTCGCTTAGCATCCGGGGCCCCAGAAACGTTGGTTGAAGGACAGCCTTAGGATTGCAAAGCAAAGTGGTGCTTGTGCCCAGCACCCGGGGCCCAGGGTGGGACCAGGCAGGTCATTGCATCTGAAAGTGCCCCTGGCCTTCTGGGGCCACCCAAGCCCGTGGGGTCAAGCCTGAGTTGTTAGCCTGGAGTAGAGCCCTCTGTCGTCCGGCTCCAGGTGACCTCTCCAGGCTCATTTCCCTTCTTCCCCGGTCCCAGGGCTCACAAACCCTGTGGTTCAGCCCAGGGGCCCTGCTGTCCCCGTCCCTGCGTGGAGTAGCCGTCTCCATCTCAGGACGTCCTTTCTGACCTCAGAGGCGCTAATTTTTGGCCTCCAGAGGCCCCTTGACCACCCTGACCGCAGAGGCCCCCGTGGATCTGTCTGAATTGGAGGCCCCAGTGTCGCTTGCCTGACTCTGCTGGGCCCTTTCTGCTTCCAAGGGCTGTCCTCCCCCTGAGGCCCCTCTGGGGCTTGCCTCCCCCCTTCGTGTCTGCCCTCCACAGTCAGGCTCCCGGCCCGCTTCCCAGGACCTTCCTTCCCACCTCACAAATGGCCCGACCCCAAAGTGCCGTGAGCTCGGCCCCGTGTCAGCTTGTGTGACATCAGGTGCCCTTCGCAGCGTTGCTGTGGAGGGGCAGTCCTTTGGGCCAAGTGCTCACCACTGTGGGAGCATCCCTGTCTGGCTCCTGCCTGGCTGGACGCTCGGGGGGCACGAGGCACGGCCGCCGTCCCTCTCCTGCACGAACGGAGGAGGGAAGGTGGGAAGGCGTCTATGAGACGGGGGTGCCGGCGTCTCCGGAGTTTCCACGGGTGCCTTCTTTCAGTGGCACATCTGCCCACACCTGTGCCCTTGGATGAAGGTAGACAGTCCCCTGTCACCATGTGTCCCTCCCACCAGCTCGTGCCCTGTGGGCGGCGGTGTGTCTGCAGGCTCTCTGCCCCCCGGATGATGCTTGCTTTTAGGCTGGGGACAGCCTCACACAGCATCACGTGCCTACTTGAGGACGCTGTGCTCGTGCCGAGTCAGGACCTGGGGTGACCGCCTGCCCCCTTGCTCCTACGTTAGAAGGACTCTGCTCTTTCTGACTTAGTGGGGCTCGGCCAGGAACAGCAGACAGAGTTCCCACCTCTGCTTCCCAGGAGACAGCTAAACGGCGTCCCCAGCAAGAGGATGTCACGTTCCTTCTTAGCTGTCACGGCTCCCCCCCGCCCAAGCATCTTCAGCTCATTCTCTGGGTCCCGGCAGCTGTGTGGCCTGTCCTCCGTGGGGTCTGGGAGCTGTCCACTGACACCTGCCCACGGTCTGTGATGGCCGAGGCCCCGGTGTGGCGAGCTCAGGGCACCAGAGGACCTGTGTGAAGGGTTTTGCCTCCTGAGCGGTGGCTGCTTCTGTTTCTGCTCCTCTCCGTGCCCAGCCCGGATCCACGACCCTGCTTATTTGCCCTCTGGTCACTTTCAGGGGACGACAGATGCTTCCTGTTCTCCATCTCCCCCAGCATGGCTGTGTACACCTGCACGGGCTACAACGACCACTACATGTACCTGAATCATCGGCAGCAGACCATCCCCAATGGCCTGGTAAGGACTTGAGAAGGGCAGGGGCGCGTCCCGCCTTCCTGCTGTCCATCCCTGACGGGATCGGCCCCCACATGCCCAGGCCGGCGTGTCCCCCATGTCACTGGGAGCTGTACGCGCTCGGTTACCTGAGCATGCCGGGTTCCCTTCATCCTGCCTGGGCTTTGGGGCCATGACCAGAGACAACAGGACAGAACTTCTCTCATGGAAGGACAGGCCTCTGTTGGGGTGTTTCGGTGGTTTGTGTGCAAATGGTGGATTCGGCCAGTTTTCCTGGTAATCAGGTGGTTGGCCAGTGGCCGTCATGGCTGGAGATGGTGTCGGTGTCAGACCTGCCACCAGGCATTGCTGCCCTGCCACATGCTGAGGGATCGGGGGGCAGCGGCCGGGGGCATGTCCCAGGCTGGGCTCCCTGGACCCACCAGGAGTTGTTGACAGTGACTCACAGAACAGCGTGTGGGGCCCCAGTTAGGGTGACAGTGCAGCCTGTCAGCTCTGTGCTCCAGCCTGGAGACTCAGCCACAGGACAACGAGGACAGGCTGAAGGCCAAGGACAGGCAGAGGGCGCTGGGGTGGCCGATGGGGTCAGGGCTGAGGTGAGGAGCTGGGACTGGCATCCATGCATGTCCACCAGCCCAGCACCTGTGAGCCACTTAGTTTGGGTGAGGAATGTGTCTTCTGCCAGCACCCCAGCCCATTTGTTTTCTTCTTAACAAAAAGTGCCTTTGGGGAAATTCCAGCCCTGTGCTTGCAGAGCCCGGGGCCCAGAAGACTGGTCCACCCTGTCAGGATGGAGAGGGCCCCAGTGCTCTTCCCAGGCTCGCTGCACAGCTCCTACGGAGCCCCCCGAGGACCCCCAGCCCCTCCCAGAAAGGGCAGTTTGGTGACCACAGCGGTGAGGGCCTTGGCCCCAGGAACAGCACCCAGCTGGTCCCCAGTAGTCGCCAGTAATTGGCCCGAGGAGGGAAGCAGCTATGAGTCGACTGCATTTCCCTGCTCGGGCTTGTGCTCCACATTAGTTGCAGGCCTCCCAGGGACCCGAGAAGAGGCGGAGGTGGAGGGAGAAGTGATCAGGAAGGTGGAACAGTGGTTCTGTTCCGCCAGCCGGTGGCTCAGAGCTGGCAGTGTGCGGGGCGGTGCAGAGGACGGCTGGGGGTCGCCGGCCCGGCCACCTCCTGCTTCCTCTCCTTGCCTCATCCCCTGCAGTGAGTGGGTGACTCATGCTCTGAGCGCAATGTCCGGGTCTGTGCAGGATGAGAGTCCCTGCCTGGAGGGCCCAGACACAGTAGGTTTTTCAGCGTCACCTTCTGTGTTGACCTCTCCGTTAGTTTAGTGGTTTGGGTCTCTGGGCCCTGGTGGGCTATATATTTCTTTTTTGTCTTCTGCTGTCACTTGGGCTTCCAGCCAGTGTGGCCCCATGAGAAAGAGCCATGGGGTGGGAGTCTGGACACCTCCGTGGTGGTTCTAGTAACTTGTAATGGGAAACTTAAATGGCGTCAATCTATATATTTCACAGTTAAAAAAAAAAAGAAAAGAAAATTGCATCCACTTCTCCTCCGCCCTCCTCTCAGGCTGGTGCTTAAGGCTGAGCGAGCTTAGGGTGTCTGATGTCCCGGCTGAGGACGCACTGGCGCTCTTCCCCTCACAGGGCATGGGCGGGCAGCACAATTACTTCGGGCTGTGGATCGATGTCGATTTCGGAAAAGGACACAGCAAGGCCAAGCCCACGTGTACCACGTACAACAGCCCTCAGCTGTCGGCCAAGGAGAACTTCCGGTTCGAGAAGTTGGAGGTGTGGGCGGTGGGCGATCCCCCAGAGTCGCAGCTGGTGAGCGTGCAGGCATTTCTCCACTTCTCGGCTGTACCCCTTTTACTCCTCCCTCTGGGGGTGGTTTATTCCTGATTTGTTTCCGGCAGCTGTTGCTGGCCAGAGGGATGCCCCCGGCTGCACAGCACAGTTGGGGGTCTTGTCGGGGTCCGTGGGGGTCAGTAGAATGAACTGCCCAGGGAGGCAGGGCCTTGTATAAGGTGTGAACCCCGGGTGGGTGGACGGCCCGTCCGCAAGGTGGGGAGGGTCTGGGGTTCCTTCTAGTTCCGTGGCTCTGTGACGAGTCATTGGGCCCTCTGTACCTCGTCACCTCCCTATGATGGTGTGGGGGCGACCTCAGTGAGGGAGCCAGAGCGCTCACTGCAGTGTCCTTGTGGCAATAATAGCATATTGATTGCATGCTAATGAGCTTGAGCTGGCCACCATCATTGAACAGCCCCACCTTCCCTTCCTCCAAAGGCCAAGAGCAAGAAGAGCATTCTGGATGTGGACCCCGAGGCCCAGATCCTGCTGGAAAGCTGTGGGCGGAGTTGCCACAGCCAGGGGCTCCGGGAAGTCCCGGAGGACGATGAGTGAGGTGTCCCCGAGCTCGAGTCTTCCTGGAGCTGGAGTGTGGCCCCCCAGGACCAGAGTGCACAGCCTGCAGAACATAGCCCGCCTGGACGGAGCGCACAGCTGCCGACCCTCCCCTCACCCCGCTTGTGCCTCCTGTAATGTAGAGCCACGCTGGTCGTGTCCAGGTGGTCCTGGCCGTGCTCAATCATAACAGAGTAAAATTCCTCTGGTGCCATATGTTGGTTGGTGGGTGTGTCTCCTAGAAATCCCGAGTCAGATTAGCGATGGAATTCTTATGCTTTGTCCATCTCGTCTGGATGAAATCCGAAGAGGCTGAGGTGCCGAGATGCTGAGACCTCTGCTGGAGTTAGCGTTCGTTGGGAACGTGAGCTCTTGCCGTGTCGGAGGGGGTTCCACCTGCCGGGGCTCCCATGGCCTCTGCTCAGACCGTCCCAGTTACACACGGGCCTCGATGGTCCATTTCAACTGGTAAAGCGGCGTTTGGATGTGAATTTGGACACTTTTGGGGAGCATCTTCCTATGACATGGAATTTCTGTATTTATAAAAAAGCATAGTATATTAATGGGGAAAATAGCTGAAGATTTTGAAGATCACAGTGGCATGGGTCCTCAGGAGGTGTTTATAATAAGGTGCCACATCTGCCTTTTTTGGCTGTTTTTAAATGAACGTGTGAGCAAATGGGGAAACCTCCTGGTTGTGGTTCTGTTGCTAGTTTAAATGTGGGGGACTCTCTGGTCCCTAAGGCGAGAGTTCTGTTGATACATACACACGGCAGGTCGCATAGGTTGGTGGTGACCCACTTGACAGTGCTGGCCTGTGTTCTGGCCTCCTGGCGCCACGCCCAGCAGTATCGCCCTCCCTGTCAGTGCTGTTCCCGAAGGGGAGGGAGGGTAATTGGTCAGTGTGGACTCGCTTTAAACAGACTCCAGTGATTCCGCAATGCTAACGATGCCCCAGGCGGGCTGGGCCTCCAGGCAGAGCTGCCATCTCCCCATCCGTCAGAGGCAGGCCTGAAGAAACTCTGATCTCACTGTGAGGATGCCCTCCTTAAAGGAGCTGTGGGGCTCATCTCTAGGAAACTTACCTCCTCTTTTTGTCTTTTGCTGCAAACTTTGACCTTATGCAGATCTGACAAAAGCGCAACCTTTTCTTACAGAGTTTGCCCTGATTATAAGCCATGGTAGACTGAGCTCTTTGCATAGTGCAGGCTCTGCATTTTTTACCAGGAGGCTCATCACACTGTGCACTTGGCAGGGCCCCTGGCTGAGCAGAAGGCCTTGTAACTTAGCCTTCAAAAGGAGAGGGCGAGCTCAGACGGGGCACGGAGGTGCAGAGGCGTGACACCTGCAGACGTGGCCGCGATTGATCTTCCTCATAAAAAGCCAGTCTTTAATAGCTTCTCAGGTGCATTATGTGACCTTCTGAACTGATGGAATAGCAGATAGGGGATATTAAGACCCTCAAGTATCCTCACCAGAATCCGTAGAATTAGGTCCTGAATCTTCAGTTTGTTGTGGAATTTTTTTATAAAATGCAATTAAATACCTCGCTGCTGAAAGGTCCCTTGGTGTCCGTGCCTTGAAAACCATTTCCTGGTGCCTCTGTCGGCGGCTGGCTGAGAGGGTTACATTTTGCATGCATGCCTTCTGCCCTGTGCTGTTCTAACAAGAGTCAGGTCACAAGTGGGGAACTGTCCCCCAAGACAGCACACTTCCACGCGGAGAGGAGCCTGCCCGGCCAGGCGCTTGGTAACCTGGGGGACGTGGCCCTCGGGTGGGTGCAGGTCAGCCATGAGACTTGCTTGGCGTGAGGTTCTGCCTCTCCCCGCTGGGTGTGGCTCTGAGCACACAAACCTGCTGAGGATGTCAGCCGTGCCCGGGGCCCCTGGGCCTGACAGACCACGCTCTGCCTGAGGCGGAGAAACCTGTGATGCTAGTTTTGACAAATGAAGAGTTTGTTCTTTTATGAAATGGGAATAAGAATTCAGGTTGTAAAGACCAGCGGTGTCCCTGAAACTGAAGACGGGCTAGGGCCCCAGAAGGTGCTAGAAGGAAGAAGTGAAAGGAGGACGTCTGTGGTGCAAATGTGGCTATTGTTATTTTTTCCCCATCAAATTGTCTTTATTAAAACTATTAACCATATGTGTACCTGGTGAAAAAGGGTGACGGACAAAAGGATATAGCTTGAAGGATGTCTTCCTCCTGTCCCTTCTCCAGCTGTTTTCATTCCTTAGAGGCAGAACCACTCATGATAAAACCACTGAGGGCTCCTGCCAGGGGGAACTCACTGCACGCCCGGCGTACCTGTGTTTTACCCACTGGTGTGTCCCTCACCTTGCTTTGGTGACGATGGCTCCGTATCCACCCCTCTGTCTCCTTCTTTGTCGTCATTGACCTCATGACGTCCCATGATACAGATGCTCCATGTTTCTGGTGTCTGACCATCCCTGGCTGGGAAATGTTTTGTTTGTAGCTAATTGTTGCTCGACTGAATATCCTGTACATGCGTCTTGCCCTGTGTCCGCGGGATGAACTCCCCGAGGCTGAGTTGTTGGATCAACTGCATGCTTTTCTTTTGAGATTTTGGCAAATTAACAAATCTCTTTCGAGCTCAATATATAATTCTAACATAGGAGAGTGCCTCTTTAACATGTTTTCACCCACAGTATATTAAAATTTAGTTTATACCTGATACACCAAAACTATAATTTTCTATTTCTCTTGTGAGCGGCCGTGGACAGCCTCATTTTTCAAAAGCCATCTGTATCATATCCTTCACCTGTCTGGTGTTTTGGGGTGTGGGTCTTTTTCTTAGTGATTTGCAAGAGGACTTTTTTTTTAAAGATTGGCACCTGAGTTAACATCTGTTGCAAATCGTCTTTTTTTTTCTCTTTTCTTCTTCTCCCCAAAGCCCCCAGTACATACTTGTATCTTCTAGTTGTAGGTCCTTCTAGCTGTGGCATGTGGGACGCCGCCTCAGCATGGCCTGATGAGCCGTGCCATGTCCGTGCCCAGGATCCCAACTGGTGAAACCCTGGGCCACCAAAGTGGAGCGTGCGAGCCTAACCACTCGGCAACCGGGCCGGCCCCTACAAGAGGGCTTTTTTGAATGAAGAAAAATAGCGTTTGCTGTGTATGGTAAATATTTTTTCTAATTTGTTTGACTTTATTTTTCTGTACATAAATTTTGCATCTTATGTCACATTTGCCAGCATTTCCTCTTAAGCCTTCTGAGAGTTGTAGTTTGCATGGAAAGTTTTCTCCATTCTGAGATAAAAACAAAAAAAATCCATGTATTCTGCTATTTCTGTGCTTTCCATTTTTTTTTACTTCTAAATCCATTCAAAATGTATTTTAAAATATACTTCTATGTTACCCCCAAATAAATTCCAGTACCTTTTATATTAAATGGTGTGCCTCTTCTCACTGACTTAAAATGCTACTTTCTCATCAGCTGAATTTCCCTATGAACTTAGGTCTCTGTCTCATGTTTTAATTACTGGAGTTTGATGATCAAAAGACATAAGATCTATTCCCCTGTAAGTGCTGTTTTCTGGAATTTTCCTTCATATGCTTGCCCTCTTATTTTCTGACCTTTGGTAGCACTTTGACCACTTCTAAAAAGTTCGATAGTGTTTCTGAGATAGCATTAAGTGGAGATGAACACAGTGAGAACTGACGTTTGGCTAATGTCGGTTCTTGTCCACGAATGGGCACATCTGAGTTTGCTACATTGTCGTTGCTGGCACTGGAAGTGGACGATTTTTTTCCCTAACTGATGATTGTTTGAACCCAGGAAAGCTCTTAATTTTCGACATGGTTTTGTACACAGTTACCTTGCTGAATTCTTTTATCCAGTAGTTCGCAACCTTGAGCCTGCATCAGAATTATCTCGAAGACGCCTTAAAATGCACATTGTGGAGCTCCGCCCCCAGAGGCTCTGATTCAGTGGGTCTGGGGAAGGACCTGAGAATTTTCATTTCTGATAAATTCCCTGCTGATGCTGCTTGTCCAGGGACCTCACGCTGAGAACTACTGCTTTTCATTGTTTTTGGTTAATTATGAATTCTCTGGGAGTTTGCAGGTATTCTGATGTTTTTCGTGTGAATTCTTTATTTTCCCTTCCCTTTTGAAGGATTGTTTTTGTTTTTGCTGAGGAAGATTCACCCTGAGCTAATATCTGTGCCAGTCTTCCTCTAATTTGTATGTGGGATGCCGCCACAGCACGGGCTTGATGAGCAGCATGTAGGTCCACACCTGGGATCCGAACCTGTGAACCCTGGGCTGCCAAAGCGGAGCACGTGAACTTAACCACTGTGCCGCCAGGCCAGCCACTGTAGTTTTTTGTTTTGTTTTGTTCAGATTTTATGTAAGTCATGTTTTCGTTTTAAAGTTGTGCTGGCTTTTCAAGGTAATTTAGAACCTTTCCTTTTTCAGATTCTAGAAAAGACAAATAGAAGGAGTTTCTTAAAGTTTGGGTAAAATTCACCTGGTACTTTTTGGGGTTTGGCAGGCAAGGAGGGGGTTCACCCTTGATGGCCTCATCTCTTTCTCTTATCGTCCGGATTGTTTTAAATCTCTGCTGGGATCAGTTTTGGCAATTTCTGTATTTCCTAGTAAATTTTCCATTTTATTTAAGTCTTCAAATTAATTTACATAGGATTGACTGAAATACTTGAAATCTTCTGTAATTCTGGGTTTTTTCTTGTTTTCCTTTCATTTTCCCTAAGTTATGTTCTACCAATTTTGTTTGTTTTTTGAGGAAGATCAGCCCTGAGCTAACATTGCCAATCCTCCTCTTTTTTTGCTGAGGAAGACTGGCCCTGAGGTAACATTCCTGCCTATCTTCCTCTACTTTATATGTGGGATGCCCACCACAGCATGGCTTGCCAAGCGGTGTGTAGGTCCACACCAGGGATCCAAACTGGCGAACCCCGGGCCGCTGAAGTGGAACGTGTGAACTTAACTGCTGCTCCACCGGGCCGGCCCCCAATTTTGTTTTTAAATTCATTTTGCTTTCATAGTACTTCTTCCTGCTTATATTTATTTTTATTTGTCAGATTTTTTGAGTTGGTTGTTAAATTACTAAATAAAAAAGAATGAAAGTAAGAATATACAGAGCTGTTTTTACTCTGAGCTCTGCTTTTTTTTTTATTGAGGTCATGATCGTTTATAACACTGTGAAATTTCAGTTGTACGTTATTATTTGTCAGTCACCATATAGATGTGCCCCTTTGCCCTTGTGTCCACCCCCTCAACCTCTTTCCTCTCTGATAACCATTAATTTATTCTCTTTGTCCGTAAATTTGTTTATATTCCACATGAGTGAAATCATATGGTGTTTGTCTTTCTCTGTCTGGCTTATTTCACTTAACGTAATACCCTCAAGGTCCATCCACGTGATTGCAAATGGGATGATTTTGTGTTTTTTTTGTGATTGAGTAGTATTCCATTGTATATATATACACCACATCTTCTTTATCCATTGATCAGTTGATGGGCACTTGGGTTGCTTCCCTGTCTTGGCTATTGTGAATAATGCTGCAATGAGTGTACGGGTGCATAAGTCTCTTTCAATTGTTGATTTCAAGTTCTTTGGATAAAAACCCAGTAGCGGGATAGTTGGGTCATCTGGTATTTCTATTTTTAATTTTTTGAGAAATCTCTGTACTGTTTTCCATAGTGGCTGTACCGGTTTGCACTCCCACCAGCAGTGGATGAGGGTTCCCTTCTCTCCACATCCTCTCCAACATTGTTTTTTTGGTCTAGTGATTATACCCATTCTAACAGATATAAGGTGATATCTTAGTGTAGTTTTGATTTGCGTCTCCCTAATGATTAGTGATGTTGAACATCTTTTCATGTGTCTGTTGGCCATCCGTATATCTTCCTTGGAAAAATATCTCTTCATCTCCTCTGCCCGTTTTTTGATCGGGTTATTTGCTTTTTGTTGAGTTGTGTGAGTTCTTTCTCTATTTTGGAGGTTAACCCCTTGTTGGATATATGATTTGCAAATATTTTCTCAGTTGGTGGGTTGTCTTTTTGTTTTGTTCCTGGCATATAGTTTTTTCATAGTATTTTCGTATAACCTTTTGTATTTCTGTGGTATCTGTTGTGATTTCTCCTCTTTCATTTTTAATTTTATTTATTTGAGCCTTCTCTCTTTTTTTCTTAGTGAGTCTGGCTCAGGGTTTGTCCATTTTGTGTATCTTCTCAAAGAACCAGCTCTTAGTTTCACTGAGCCTTTCTACTGTTTTTGTTTTTGTTTTTTTTGCTTTCAATTTCATTTATTTCTGCTCTTATTTTTATTATTTCCCTCCTTTTGCTGACTTTGGGCTTTGTTTGAGCTCTGCTTTTTTAGCAGCACTGCATAGATTCAACAGATGTGTGCTCATGGTTACCTTCTAGATTTTCTTCAGTTGTTATTTTGATTTTCTCTTGCTCCCAAGGGTCTTAAAATTTTGGTGTGCCGGAGAATTTTCTCACAAATTCTCTTGCTCCTTTTTAGTTCTGTTGCACAGTGATTAGAGAAGTCACCTAGATTATGTCTGCTTCTTGGAATCAATTGAGATTTTAGTTGTGTCCTCACATGTGGCCCATTAGAGTCCTGAATTTTCTGCATCTAGGTTTTCCCCTAAATTTCCCCTACTGCGCCCTGTGCCTTTGGCAGTTGTGTTGGTGCATACCCAGGCCTGTTAGATTTTGCATGGTGATTATCGCTCATTAAATTCCCTTCTTTGTCTGTCGCAATGCTTTTGGTATGGACTTCAATCCTGTCACCCCCGCGGTGCCTGCTGTGGTTTGCATTTGCCGGGTATATTTGTGAACAATTTTTCTGAGTCTGTTTTTTTTCTCATCAGCTTTATTTTGAAATAATTTTGGGCTGACAAAGAAGTTGCAAGCATAGTACAGAGAGTTCCTCTGTACCGTCACCCGGTTTTCCCCAACGAAAGCATCTTACTAACCAAAGCCCAAATATGAAGACCTGGAAATTGGTGTTGGTACAACTCTGTGAGCTAAACAGCCGACCGTGTCTGAATTTCATCCGTTTCTACACAGTAGCCAATTGTAGGCAAACTTGAGGCTAAGGGCACAGTCCTGTAGCTGGCAAGCTCTGCCCAAGATTTCTGACACCAACTGCAAGTTTAGGGGGTTCCCAGAACCACGCTCAGGGTTGCTAATTCACTAAAAAGACTCAGAGAACTCCATGAAACCTGTTCTACTGGCGTTCATGTTTATTACAGGGAAAGGATCCAAACTGGAACCAGCAAAGGGCAGAATCCGGGAGGGTTCCCCACGAAGAGCTTCCGGTCATCTTCTCCCTGTGATCCTTCTAGGGGGTCCTTGAGCCCGAGAGTGCCCTTGGGAACCCCGACACGAGATCTATGAAATTTCAGTGCATGTGTAGATTCATGTACCCACACTACAGTCAGGAGACAGAACTGTCGCATGACCCCAAAACTCCCTCCTCTGTAGTCACAGCCTCCTAACCCTGACCCCTGGCAACCTGTAATCCATTCTCTGTCACTGTAATTTTGTCACTTTAGGAACATTATGAGCATGGAACCTTTTAAGGTTGGCTTCTCTCACTCAGCTAGAACCCATGAGATCCATCCAGGTTGTGTGTGTGTGGTCCTTCTCCCTGCTGGGTGGTCATCCACTGTACAGATGCCCTAGTTTCTTTATCCATTCACCCACTTAAGGACACTTGGACCGTGGCTAAGATTTGGCTCTTATAAATAACGTCACCACAAACATTCATGAATAGACTTTTGTGTGAATATAAGTCTTTTCTAGGATCGACACCTACGAGTGAGATTCCTGCATCATATGGTAAAAGCCTGCTTAGCTTTACAGGACATTGCCAAACTGTTGTCCAGGGAGGCCGTAGCACTGACCTCCCCACCAACAATATACGCGAGTTCCAGCTGCTACACCTCCTTGTCAGCACTTAGTATTGTCAGGATTTTTTATTTTAGCCATTCTAATAGGTGTGGTGTAGCTCCTTGTGGGTTAAGGTTGCCTTTCTCTTCTGGCTACTCATGGTGAACATCTTTTCATGTGCCTATTTACCATGCATATGTCTTCTTTGGTGAAGGCTCAGTTCAAGAGTTTTGCCCATTTCCTAAATGTTTTCGTGTTAGAACTTCAAGTTTTAAAAAATATTCTGGATCCCAGTCCATTGTTGGATTTGTGATTTCAAAATACTTTTCTTCCAGTCTGTGGCCCTTTTTTTTTTTTTAAATTCATTTAATAGTAAGTTTCATGAGTAAAACTTTTTAATTTTGGTGAAATTCAATTTAGCAATTTTTCTTACCTTTTATGGATGGTATTTTTGGGGTCACGTCTAAGAACTCTTTGCCTGACCTGAGATCCCAAAGATTTTCCCCTGTGCTTTGGTCTGTGGCCCGTTTTGAGTTAATTTTTGTCGAAGGTTTGAGGATTAGGTCAAGGGGTTCCTTTTTGGTTGTAGACGTCTACTTGTTCCAACACCATTTGTTGAAATGACTGTCTTTTCTCCATTAAATTGCTTTTGGATTTTTGTCAAATATCAGTTGGCTATACTTGGGTGGGGCTATTTCTGGACTCTAGTCTGTTCAAGTGATCTGTGTGTCTGTCACTTGGCCAATATTACACTGTGTTGATCACCGTGGCTATATATTAAGTCTTAAAATCAGAAAGTGTGTTTCTTTCAACTTTATTCCTCTTTTTCAAAGTTTCAGCTATGGTAGTCCCTTTGTCTTTCCATGTACATTTTAGAATAAGCTTGTCTATGTCTACAAAATCTATCCTGCTGAGGTTTTGAGAGGAATTGTGTTAAATCTACAGGCCAATTTAGGGGGAACCAACCTCTTTACTACACTGAGCCTTCCAATCCGCGAACACAGTGTGTCTCTCCATTTTCTTTTAGATTTTCTTTGATTTCTTCCGTTGGCATTTTGTAGTTTTCAGCACACAGATCCTATACATGTTTTGTGAGTTTACAACTATTCCATTTTTTAAAATTGTGAGTGGTATTAAGTTTTTAATTGTGGTGTCCCGTTGTTCATTTCTGGTATACAGATAGACAAGGGATTTGTGTGTGCTACCCTTGTTTCTTGTGGCCTTACTAGGTTCACTTCTTACATCTAGAAAGGTTTTTGTTTCTTTTTAAAAATTCCTTGGGATTTCCTACATACACAATAATGTCATCTGTGAATAGGGTCAGTCTGATTTTCTGTTTTCCAGTGACTTGTCGTTTTCTTTTCCTGCCATATTGCGCTGGCGAGGAATTCCAGCACTAATGGTGAACAGGAGCGGTAAGGCTGGGCATCCTTGCTCTGTTCAAGATCTTATGAGGAAAGCATTCATCTTTCATCATTAAGTATGAAGTTAGCTATAAGTTTTTTGTAGATGCTCTTTATCAGGTTGAAGAAGTTTCTTTCTACTCCTTGTTTGCTGAGAGCTTTTTACAAATCATGAATGGGGTTTGAATTTTATCGAAGGCTTCTCTGCATCAATTGATATGACCATGTGTTTTTCCTTCTTTAGACTCTTAATATGGTGGATTACATTGATTATTCTTTTAAAATACCGCACTAGCCTTCCATTCATAGGTTAACCCCATTTGGTCACAGTATCTTATACTCTTTATTTATGGCCGGATCCCACGTGCTAAGATTTTGTTGAGGATTCTTGTGTCTGTGTTCATGAGTGCCGTTGGTCTGTCGTGTGTCTGTCTGGTTTTGGCATCAGGGTAACGCTGACCTCACAAAACGAGCTGACAAGTGTTCCCTCCTCTTTTATTTTTCTGGAAAAGATTGTGTAGAATTGTTATTTCTTTAACTTTTTAGTAAAATTTACCTGTGAAGCCATCTGGCTTTGGAGATTTCCTTTTTTTGGAAGGGTTTTAACTACAACTTCAGTGTCTCTACTCGTTATAGGACTGCTCAGATTGTCTATTTCATCTTCAGTAAGTTTTAGTAGTTTGTAGTTTTAAGGAATTGATTTATTTCCTCTAACTTGCTGAGTTTATGTGCATAAAACTGTTTTTAGTATTCCCTTAATTATTGTCGGACTATCTCGAGGGGTCTGTGATGGTACACCCTCTTTCCTTTCTAATATTGGCAATTTTTAGCTTTTTTTCCTTTGATACACTTTAGCAAGACTGGCACTTTTATTGATCTTTTCAGAGAACTCACTTTTGATTTGATCTTTTCTCTACCTTCATCTTTGACTTCATTGACTTCTGTTCTTTACTATTTTTATTTTGGTGAACGATGGGTGGAATGTTCTATAAACATGAACCAAACTAAGCTGCTTAATGGCGGGCATTCCAGTCCGTAAATCCCTGATGAAAAGGGGGTCTTCATTTGCGGGCAGCGCAACTCACCCATTACACTTTGTGGCTGGCCTTTTGTGCCTTGTTCAGTAAAGTTTTACCTGCCTCTATTTCTTCTTCTGAGAGCTTCAGTTTTACCTTTTACATCACAATATACCTTGGTTTGTTTTATATAGTATAAGTAAGGGTTAAAAGTACTTTTTGTTGTTGCGAGTGCAAGTATCACTCGGCCCTGGTTCTTTTTGATTATTATGTCTTACATGAGAAGCATACTTCTTGGCCCACTTGCTGAAGGATCCTGAAAGGGAGAGAGGCAGGAGGAGGGGTCTCTGACTCAGCGCGAAGCCCCACATAGGCCGTGTGTCCCCTGACTTGGCCTTCACTTCTCAGCAGTTGCTCTGGGATGGCAGCTGCTGGCCGCATATCACCTGCCCACAAGCTTTCTTCCCCAGCCAGCCCCCGGCCCTCTCGCAGGGACGGCCCATAGGTGTGTCTCCTCATTTAGCTCTAGTGTCACTTGTGTGGATGGAGGAGCAGAGTGACCTGCCCACAGGCTGTGACTCTTACTTTGGAGGAATCTGGACTCTACCTTGGAGCTGCAGGGGTCCACTCTGACCTTCCTCACCCTGATCGGGCCCAGGTGTCACCACCCCGGGCAGCCCATCTCACAGCTACTGTGGCTGATGGTTACTCTCGTATGTCAACTTGGCTACGCCATGGCGCCCCACTATTTGCTCAAACATCAGTCTAGATGTTTCTGTGAGGGATTTTTTAGATATGATTAAGGTTTAAATCAGTAGATGGTAAATAAAGCAGATTACCTTCGTAATGGGTGGGCCTCATCCAATCAGTGGAAACCTTAAGAGAAAAGACTATGGTCCCCTGAGAAGGAAGGAATTCTGCATCCAGACCTGACTGCCTTCAGCTGTGAGCTGCAGCATCAGCTCTTTCCTGAGTCGCTGGCCTGCTGGCTGGCCCCAAAAATATCAGCCTTGCCAGCCCCAACAATCCTGTGAGCCAGTTCCGTGAAACAAACCTCTCCCTCTGTCTGTCTGTCTCTCTCCATCCTGTTGGTTCGGTTTCTCTAGAAAACCCAGACTGATAACTGGGGCGTGATAGCTGTGGCCTCATTTCATGAGAGACGGAGTCGCACTTTCTGGTTCTCTGCAGTGGTTGCCTGGCTGCAGACGGAAGCCTGGGATGGAGGCCGCCCTGCTCTGCCGTCTCTCAACTGGAGGGGCAGACGTGTGTTAAGAGCAGTCTTGGGGGCAGTGGGAGGTCAGGCTCATCCTCGGGCAGGCGGGAAATAGCCCGGGTCCTGGGTCTGGAGGGCAAGGCCGCTCACTGTTCATCTTCAGAGCTGAGGCCTTTGTCTCGGCCGTTCAGGACGTGACTGCTTCTTGCCATATCCGTGGGCGTGAACACGAGGCTGGGTTCCAACCCGGCCGTGTGTGGGAAACCAGTGACTAAAGCCTTCAAAATGATGATTGGGCCCCTGGCATAGCACTGAACAAAAATACCCAAAGCCCCCATTTTATAGATGAAGAAATGGGGCCTCAAAGGGGCCAACATCGGGCAGAGAAGTGACCGGAAGCCCAGGCCCCGTCCCCACGGCCGATCTTCGCGTCCTTCCAGCAGCCCGTGTAGTCCCCATGAGCGGGCTGCGGCACGTTGAGCTGTGGCAAACACATAGCCAGACGTGGTTAATAAAAAGCATTGGTTTAATAAATAGCGAGCTGTTTCTGTGCGGGCTCCCCACCATCTGTCCCAGAGCCCCGCGGGAGAGTGACGGGGGGACGTGACCCGAGCTTCCTGCTGGTTTTCCGAGAAGAACCATGAGGGAGTGACCTAATGCTGTGGCGGCCCGAACACGCCCTCTGAGGAGGGGCCGGGGCAGGGCCACAGTCACGCGCAGACAGAGATGGTTCAGGGGGTTCCCATGGGCCGGGGCCCCTATACGGCTTCTTGGGGAACCCGGGCTTTCCTGGCTCTGGAGCAGAGTTTTTCACATAGTTTGACCAGCTCTGACAAAATGAACACGGACGAGGCCAACCCGGTCAGAAGCAACAAATCTGCCAACAGGTGAGAGGAGAAAAGGGTCAGAGAGCACAGGTGGTACCCCTGGCCCCAGCCGCACCCGCTCCAGACTCTGGCCAGAATCGGGGCAGCAGGCCATGTGGCGGTGCCTACGGGTCCGCCACACAGCTCCCAGGAGCCTTTGCTGCGGAGCGCTGTTCCTTATGCTTCATCCTTAGTTACAGAGAGACAGAGGCGAGGGGCCAGGAGCTGGGAGCTGAGAACCAGCCCTCTCCACTCCCGAGCGGGTGGGATCTCCCCCAGCCAGCATCCGGGATGCTGCAGAGCCGGCTCCACAGGACCAACCAGCCTTTCCAGGCTGCTCAGAGCAGCCGTCCCCAACCATCGCTCCCTCTCCCAGCCCAGCCCTCCCTCCCTCCTTCCTGGGGACAGATGCCTACAGTCTCGGCTGACCCCACTCTATCTTGGGGTTTAGAGCATTCCCTGGCTCCCTGTGGTCAACAGCTCGTGACAGCACAGTGCCCAAGCACAGCCACAGGGCTCCCTTCAGATCTGGTGAGCTTTCATTCCCAGGGGAGGGAAACCGCCATTACAAACATTTTCTTTCGGTTCTTTCTCTTGTCTGTGCCTGCAGGCATTCAGAGGGCACTGCTTTTTAGGTTTTGGGCAAGAAAGAGCTGTTGTTCCCCAGTCTTGCCCTAAAGTTGTCAATGGACTTGTCCCCCCGTGCTCAGACCTGACGAATTATTTCCTGGTCCTCACAGATGTGCCTGACCTGTGCCCACCCTGCGCTCTGCCTTGGGGGGCTGCCTCACCAGCCCCGGCCCTCTGGGGTTGGCCAATGGGAACTAGGGCCCGAAGGAAGGGAGGAGGAGGAGGAGAAGTCCCCCGGGTTGCTGCTGCTCTCTAGGTGACCTCCTCCCCCTCCCCAACCCCACCCTCCTCCCACTTCTGCTCCCTGTCATCTCAGCTTCAGGCCACCCCAGGAAGCTTCCAGAGAAAGAACTCGGATCTGTGGGAAGCCTGGGCGAGGACCGGGGGTGTCCCTAGGGTTCCGCACCAGGGTGTGCGTGGTCAGGGCCCCTGGAGAGCCACAGTCATTAAATGGTGTCCCTTTCAGCAAGAACTACTGGCTGGGCCCGCTCCCTGTGGCCAGGTAAGCAGGTGTCCACGTCACACAGGACTGTGAAAACCCCCCACTGCCAACAGGGGCAAACTCGCTCCTGGGCTGGGGGCACGCGGCATGTCACGGGCTGAGTCCAGACTTGGTCCATTGGGGCACAGCCCCTGGGCCTCACTGCACCTACTGTGTGCACTCTGAGCCCCCTGCCCCGGGGTAGGGGGGCCGGGATGCCAAGTCCCCTTCCGCCCTCAGCCCTACTCCTGCCACAGGTGCCTTGTCCTCTGTGGGTCCCTGGGTCTCCATGCTCCATCATGTCACCCTCCTAACCCAAAGCAGATGCCCAGGCATGAGTCTGGTCCTTTTGGGGACAGAATGGCCCCACCTAGGGACTTCGCACCCTAGAATGCTCTGCAGTTCCACTCCCCAGGGGGATGGGGCAGCATGGGGTGGCCCTGGCCTTGGTGACCCCTTCCACTCACCGAGCACCCCCAGGTTCTCTGTCTGGAAGACCCTCTGCAGGGGTGGGATGTAAATCACGGCCAGCTGCCCCAGGATCGAGCCGAGCACCGAGTAGAGGAACATGTGGTTCCGGAGGAAGCCGATTTCGAATATCAGCTTTGTCTGTGGGAGGAGAGGGGCGTGCGTCAGCCAGCACACAGCCCACAGCTCAGACAAGGACACCTACAGACGCCGGGGTGGAGGGAGAGCCATGGAGGGGCGGGTGGGGACCGCAGAGTTTCTCACTGGGGACCCGATTTGGGTCTACGGAAGAGGAGAGCGGCCCCCATCAGCCGGGTCTCACCTGAGAGCGGCAGGTCAGGGCGTTGAAGAGGTCAAAGAACACAAAGCAGGTGAAAGTCATCGTTGTGGTACGTGGGGTGCTTGCCCTGTCTTCAGGGATCTGGAACACATGCACAGGATGAGGGGGTCCCAGGGAGACACCTTGATTCCCTCAGATACTCATCAGACTGAGAGCCAGGGAGGGAGGGGCAGTCCACACAGTAGGCCACACTGTAATGGCCGCTCCAGTGTCCAGGCCGCGGCAGTGTAGATGTTTTACTAGGAATTCATCAAGACCTCCCTTGTCTTGGTGACCTGGTGAAGTGTGTCCTCTGACCACTCCAGGGCCCGGCCCCTCTGTGGGCACCTGGGGGCTGTCAGCCCTTCCTCAGGAATTTCAGCTGCCACGACACTGGAGAGTGGAAACCCTGCACAGGGAGAGGAGATGCCCCTTCCCACAGCAGGTGACGTTGCCTCCTGGGAGGTGACACTGGTACAGTTACATCCACTTAGCAGAATGTCACTTCCAACAAGGAAGGCAGGACATGGACCCCATGGAGAACTGGGGCCTGTGACGTCAGCATCATGGCAGAGTGAGCCGTTCCCTTTGTCTCTCTCCTCTAAATTACAACCAAATGGACATTCATTAACCAACAGGATTCCCTATACAACACACTAGGACGCCTGAGAGATCCTTGCAGCCATGCATCTGAAGCTGGGGGGACTGGATCCCTGGGAAGCAGTGGAACCAGGTGAGTGGCCCCCTCTCCCTCCCTGGGAGCAGCGATCTAAGTCGTGGGCCCTCACACAGTGGCCAGCGTGACTGTCAGAGGAGGCAGGGGCAGCCCAGCCTGCGTGTGAACACTTTCATAGTTGTGGCCCGGTCCGCGGGAGCACCCACTGTGCCGTGGTGGCCCCACTTGTGAGAACACTCCCCACTGAGTGGCTTGGCTCAGTCCCCAAAAAGGAGCCCCCACTAAGCGCAGCAGGTCAGCTGAACCACGCATGAGTGCAGACTTGGCCCATGCGTGTGAAAGAAAGCACCCCTCCCCTCCTGCCTAGCACACCAGCTCGTCTGGCCCCCCGTCGAGGGCAGCGGTCCTGCCCCAGAGCAACCTGCTGGCAGAGCACAGAGGATGCGCCCACACATGTGCTTGACCTACCACGTGGCTGTGGCCAGCCCGTGAAAATGCAGAGCAGTCCTACTAGCACAACTCCCAGCAGACAGGCTGGATCAGAACACAGAGCTTCTGCTCCCCCCCAGCGGTGGCAGGTGGAATCTGTGACCTGATATGACCACAAATGCACTGGCAAAGGATTAATTCATCGAACACCATGAAGAGCTGCAGTAACACTTCAGAGCAGAAGGAAAATGACAAGTCTCCAGATACCAATCCTGAAGTCACAGAAGTTTACAATCTAAATGAGAGAGAATTCAAAATAGTGTCATAAAGAAATTCAATGATTACAAGAAAACTCAGAAAGACAGTTCAGTGAGCTCAGGAATAAAATTAATGAGCAGGAGGAAGACTTCACCAAAGAGACCGAAACTCTAAAAAAGAACCAAACCAAACAGAACTTCTGGCCATGAAGAACACAATTAATGAGATAAAAAATAATCCAGAGGGCCAGCCTCAGTGGCCTAGTGGTTAAGTTTGGTGAGCTCCGCTTTGGCAGCCCAGGTTTGGTTCCTGAGCGTGGACCTATACCACTCGTCTATCAGTGGCCATGATGTGTCAGCAGCTCACATACAAAATAGAGGAAGGTTGGCAACAGATGTTAGCTCAGGGTGAATCTTCCTAAGCAAAAAAAAAAAAAGAAGGAAAGAAAAAAAATCTAGAATCAATTAAAAATAGAGCTGATGTTATGGAGGACAGAATTAGTGATTTAGAGGATAGAAATATAGAAACGCTTCAGATGGAGGAGAGAGAACTAAGATTTTTAAAAAATGAAGAAATTCTTCAAGAAATATTCAACTTAATTATGAAAAGCACCATAAGGATTATAGGTATTCCAGAGGGAGAAAGGAGGGAGAATGGAACAGAGAGCTTGTTCAAAGAAATAGTAGCTGAGAACTTCCCAAACCTGGGGAAGGAACTGGACTTACAAGTATACGAAGTCAATAGAACTCCTAATTACATCAATGCACAAAGACCTTCTCCGAGGCAAATAGTAAAACTGGCAAAAGTCAATGACAGAGAATGGAATGATATATCCCAAATACTGAAAGACAAAAGCTTTCAGTGGAGAATACTATATCCAGTGAAACCATCCTTCAGATATGATGGAGAAATAAGCTTCCCCAGGTAAGCAGAAGCTGAGGGAGTTCATGACCACTAGGTCTCCCTTACAAGAAATGTTGAAAGGGGCCCTCCCATCTGAAACTAAAAAGCGAAAGTTTACAAAACCTTGAGCAACGAGATAAATAGAATCAGAAAATTGCAGCTCTATAGCAGGATAGGTTAGTAAACATTTAATTATAAAAGAGAAGGAAAGCATCAAAATAACTATAAACACGTCAGTTTAGTCACAAACTCCCAACACAGAAAAGAACAATTTGTGACAACAATAACTGAGAAGGGCAAGAGGAGAGGGAAGGAAACTCTTTGGCTAATGGAGATACGAGGCTATCAGAAAATGGACTATCTCATCTATGAGATCTTTTATACAAACCTCATGGTAACCACTAAACAAGAAATCAGAGCACAGACACAAATCACAAATAAAGAGAAAACTGAGAAACACACCAAACTGAAATGGCAGACAGAAATGCAAGGGAACAGGAACAGTGGAGATATAGATCAGCTGGAAAACAAGAGAGAAAATGGCAGCATTAAGCCCTCACAGATCAATAATCACTCTAAATGGATTGAATTCTCCAATCAAATGACGCAGAGTGGTTGGATTAAGAAACAAGACCCAACAACACAGTGCCTCTAGGAAACACATCTCAGCTCTAAAGACAAACAGAGGCTCAAAGTGAAGGGATGGAAACCATACTCCAAGCAAATGGCAAACAAAAGAAAGCAGATGTTGCCATACTTATATCAGACAAAGTAGATTTCAAGATAAAAAAGGC
The DNA here is from genome assembly GCF_041296235.1 of Equus asinus. Taxonomy (NCBI): domain Eukaryota; kingdom Metazoa; phylum Chordata; class Mammalia; order Perissodactyla; family Equidae; genus Equus; species Equus asinus. The sequence goes on along the minus strand of NC_091817.1, from coordinate 46,511,344 downwards.
AGTGAGAGACAAAGAGGGGGGCAGTATATAATGATAAAAGGGACATTCCATCAAGAGGACATAGTACTTATGAATAAATATGCCCCTAACACAGGAGCACCAAAGTACATAAAGCGACTATTAACAGACCTAAAAGGAGAAATTGACAGCAACAGAATAATAGTAGGGGACCTTAACACCCCACTCACATCAGTGGATAGAGCATCCAGACAGAATGTTGGCAAGGAAATAGTGGACTTCAATGATACATTAGACAAGATGGACTTAATGGATACATATAGAACATTCCATCCGAAAACAGCAGAATAGACATTCTTCTCAAGTGCACATGGAACATTCTCAAAGATAGACCATATGTTGGGAAACAAGGCAAGCCTCAACAAATCCAAGATAGAAATCACATCAAACATCTTTTCTGACCACAATGCTATGAAACTAGAAATAAACTATAAGAAAAGGGCTGGTAAAGTCACAAATATATGGAGAATAAATAACATGCTACTGAACAACCATTGGATCAATGAAGAAATCAAAGGAGAAATAAAAAAAAACCTGGAGACAAATGAAAATGAAAACATAACATACCAACTCTTATGGGATGCCCCAAAAGTGGTGCTAAGAGAGAAATCTATAGCAATGTAGGCCTCCTTCAACAAACAAAAACCTCAAATAAGTAATCTTAAACTACACCTAACAGAACTAGAAAAAGAAGAACAAACAAAGCCCAAAGTCAGCAGAAGGAGGGCAATAATAAAAATTAGAGCAGAAATAAATGAAATACAGGCCGGCCCAGTGGCATAGTGGTTAGGTTGGGATGCTCCTTTTCAGTGGCCCAGGGTTCGCAGGTTCAGATCCCAGGCATGGACCTAGTACCTCTTATCAAGCCATGCTGTGGCAGCTTCCCACGTATAAAATAGAGGAGGAGTGGCACAGATGTTAGCTCAGCAACAATCTTCCTCAAGCAAAAAGAGGAGGATTGGCAATGGATGTTAGCTCAGGGCCAATCTTCCTCACCAAAAAAAGAAAAAAAAAGTTACCCAAAACAAAAACCTTTCAAGAAATAAATGAAATAGAGACTAAGAAAATAATAGAAAGGATCAATGGAATTAAGAGCTGGTTCTTTGAGAAGATAAACAAAATAGACAAAGCCTTAGCCAGACTCACTGAAAAAAAAAAAAAAAAGAGAGAGAAGGCTCAAATAAATAAAATTAAAAGTGAAAGAGGAGAAATTATAACAGATACCACAGAAGTACACAGGATTATAAAAGAATACTATGAAAAACTATATGCCAACAAACTGGACAATCTAGAAGAAATGGATAAATTCTTAGACTCATACAACCTTCTGAAACTGAACCAAGAAGAAACAGAGAATCTGAATGGACCAATCACAAGTAAAGAGAGTGAAACAGTAATCAAAAACCTCCCCCAAAAAGTCCAAGACCAGAAGGTGGCTTCTCTGGAGAATTCTACCAAACATTCAAAGTTGCATTTCTATACACTAATAATGAACTAGCAGAAAGAGAACTCAAGAATACAACACCATTTACAGTCACAACAAAAAGAATAAAATACCTAGGAATAATTTTAACCAAGGAGGTGAAAGACCTATACACTGAAAACTTTATAGTTTTCATTATTGAAAGAAATCGATGATGACATAAAGAGATGGAAAGACATTCCATGTGCTTGGATTGGAAGAATAAGCATAGTTAAAAATGTCCATACTACCCAAAGCAACCTACAGATTCAATGCAATCCCAATCAGAATCCCAATGACATTCTTCATGGAAATAGAACACAGAATCCTAAAATTCATATGGGGCAACAAGAGACCCCGAATAGCTAAGGCAATCCTGAGAAAAAAGAACAAAGCTGGAGGCATCACAATCCCTGACTTCAAAATATACTACAAAGCTACAATAATCAAAACAGCATGGTACTGGCACAAAAACAGGTATACAGATCAATGGAACAGAACTGAAAGCCCAGAAATAAAACCGCATATCTATGGACAGCAAATCTTTGACAAAAGAGCCAAGAACATATAATGGAGCAAGTAAAGTCTCTTCAATAAATGGTGTTAGGAAAACTGCACAGCCACATGCAAAAGAATGAAAGCAGACCGTTACCTTACACCATACACAAAAATCAACTCAAAATGAATTAAAGACTTGAAGGTAAGATGTGAACCGTAAAACTCCTAGGAGAAAACATAGGCAGTACCATCTTTGACATCGGTCTTGGCAGCATCTTTTCAAATACCATGTCTACTCACGCAAGGGAAATGAAAGAAAAAATAAACAAATGGGTCTACATCCGACTAAAAAGCCTCTGCAAGGCAAAGGAAACCAGGAACAAAACGAAAAGACAACCCACCAACTGGGAGAAAATATTTGCAAATCATTTATCCAACAAGGGGTTAATTTCCAAAATGTATGAGGAACTCATACAACTCAACAAGAAAATAACAAACAATCCACTCAAAAAATGGGCAGAGGAGATGAACAGAAGAAGATACACAGACGGCCAACAGACACGTGAAAAGATGTTCAGCATCACTCACCATAGGGAAACGCAGATCAAACCTACAATGAGCTATCGCCTCACACCCATCAGAGTGGCTATAATTAAGACAAGAGATAATATGTGTTGGAGAGGATGTGGAGAGAAGGGACCCTTCATTCCCATTTGAGTGGGAGTGCAAACTGGTGCAGACACTATGGAAAACAGTATGGAGCCTCCTCAAAAAATTAAAAATAGAAATACCAGGGGGCCCGGCCCGGTGGCGCAGCGGTTAAGTGCGCACATTCCTCTTTGGCGGCCCGGGGTTCGCGAGTTCGGATCCTGGGTGTGGACATGGCACCACTTGTCAAGCCATGCTGTGGCAGGCATCCCACATACAAAGTAGAGGAAGATGGGCACGGATGTTAGCTCAGGACCAGTCTTCCTCAGCAAAAAGAGGAGGTTTGGCAGACGTTAGCTCAGGGCTAATCTTCCTCAAAAAAAAAAGAAATACCATACAACCCAGCCATCCTCCTACTGGGTATCTACACAAAGAACTTGAAATCAATACTTCAAAGAGATCTCTGCAGCCCTGTTTTCACTGCAGCATTATTCACAATAGCCAAGACGTGGAAGCAACCCAACTGCCCACCAACTGATAAATGGATGAAGAAGATGTGGTGTATACACAACGGAATGCTGCTCAGCCGTAAAAAAGACAAAACCATCGCATTTGCAACAACATGGATGGACCTCGATGGTTTTATACTATGTGAAATAAACCAGACAGAGACAGACAAACACCATATGATTTCACTCCTATGTGGAAGATAAACACACAGATAAGCAGAACGGATTAGTGGTTACCAGAGGGGAAGCGGGTAAGAGGGTGGGTGCAAGGGGTAAAGGGGCCCACGTGTATGGTGATGGATAAAGCCTAGACCATTGGGGGTGAGCACGACGCAGTCTATACAGAGACATATAATAACGGACACCTGAAATTACACAACATTATAAACCAATATGACCTCAATTAAAAAAAAAGAACAATAACAAGTGTTGGTGAGGATGTAGAAGAAAAAAAGAGAATGAACTAGGGCCTTTGAGGCTGAGCGGAGGAGGCCGCGGACCCCGCCCTGGCTTTGGCGCCCCTGCAGGACCCGAGTCAGGTCTCGTTTTGGCTGCATCTCGGGGGCAGAGCTGGAACCAAAGGTGAGAACGACTCACGATGACAAGGTTCTGGGCAGTTCTCCCCAGCTTCCCATGCCTGATGTGAGCAGTGAGGGACCTCGCTCTGGCCCAGGCAGCAGCCACCACTCCTGCCTGAGCTCAGCTGCTGGAGCGCAGTTCGCAGCAGGCTCCCCCGGGACGTGTGTGGAGAGAGACAGCTCAGGAGCTCTGCGTTTCTCCCAGGCTCTGGGGACGCGGATGCTGCGGGGCCCCACGCCGAGGACCGCGGGGCTAGGACGGGCAGGCCTGCGCCTCTCCCTCCAGCAGGCTGAGCACACGGGCTGGACTAAAGCGAGGCCTCTGCCACCGACCCGGCAGGGAGAATTCGGGAAAAAGCAAAGCTGCTCCTCTTGGGGCAGAGCGGCTGCTCGAGAGAAAGTGAGAAATGGTGGCTTTTAACCCTTACTAATACCATATAAAACAAACCAATGTAGATTGTAAATGCAAAAGGTAAAACTAAAGCTTTCAGAAGAAAAAAAAATAGGGATAGGTAAAATTTCACTAAACAAGACACAAAATGCTAACCACAAAGTATAATGGGTAAATTGGACTACACTCAAATGCAGACCTTTTCGTCAAGGATTTCATAGACTGCAACACTCCCGTCCTGCACGTGGGCAGGTGGAGACCGACCAACTGCCTAACCTTCCATCGGGGTCACTGGATGTCACGGCACGGGGCCTCCCTGAGCCTGTGGGCCCCGAGGAGGTGACCCGTAACAAGATCCGGCAACCAGACACCTCCAGGGACTAAGCCTGGAGTCCTTTTTAGATTTCAAATTGCTTCCTGGTGATAACAGAAAGAAGAACGGCACCGTGTCCCATTTAGAAAAAAAATGTGGATTCTTTTCTCTGCCCCTGAGGCCTCACATCCTTCCGCCTCGTCCCACCTCTGCAAAGTCAGCTGCTAGCCCCCTGCCCTCTACCACCCAGCCCCATCGGTCCCCTGTATGTACGTTTGTCTCCCCTGCATGGTCCTGAGCCCCATGGGGGCCAGGGCAGGGAGCGTGCGCCCTGCTTCCCACACAGCCCAGCCCCATGTCGGCCACCACACAGGCCCTCGGGGAACCCTCTCGTTGGACGAGCCAGTGAGGAGTTTCCTCACCTCTTTCCAGAAGATGAAGAGGGTCCCGCTGATGATGGCGGCAGCCGACAGGAGGATTCGCAAGATGAGGGCTCTGCTGAGGATCGTGTCCTTGAGGTTCCGCGGCGGCTGCCGGAGGGTGTCCTTGTCAACCGGCTCGACCCCCAAGCTGCTCAGAACAAAACGGGACACTTTGAAAAAGCCACAGAGAAAGGGTGGTTTTGAAAAGACGTGCGACGATTAAATAAATAAGGACCCCTGAAGCAGATGCACTAGTTGGCAAATGACTCCGGGTTGTCCTGCCTGAACCTGGGGTGCTCCCAGTCTCACGGGGACCTCCCCGTCCTCACATCCTTGGACCTCTCCCTAACCGCCCAGACCCTCAGCTGCTTCCGGGGTGCTCCCCAACAGCCTGGACCCCATGGGCAGCCGTCTACCCCCTCCACCCTCATGCCTGCCCATCTCCAGCCATCCCCAAACACGGGGATGGAAAGCCACCCCCAGCGGCTGACCACACTGTGGTCCTGGATCCACGCCTGGTCACTCCTCATGCTCAGGCAATTTGTATCACCATGCGGGGACCCCCTCACCCCCCTGCCCAGGTTGGGCCTGGCCTCGTGCCAGCTGGTGTGGGTAAATGGGATCCAGGCCCTGCCACGGAGACCCCCCATCAACTGAGCAACAGTTGCCTTCAGCCGACTCTGAAACAGTGGGATTGATGCTGGACCCACAACAGACAGCGCGGGGGCACTGAGGAGGGAGCAGGCGGGGTGGGGCCCCACTCTGTGCAGACGCAGCCGCGGTCCAGCTGTGCTCACGGCCCCGTGCCCAGGGAGAGCATGTAGAAGAGGTGAGCCTCGTGCTGGGCCTGGAGGGAATAAAGGAGGACCCTCCTTCCCTCGGCAGCTGTCACGGTGACGGTTAAGTTAATCCCGGTAACGAGAGCCCACCCCATTTGAAACAGCACCTCTATGTGCTCAGACCCAGTGATCCTGGCTTGGTCCTGCAGGGCTTCCTGAATGCAAGCTCGCTCTTTCTCCTGCATCATTCAGCTAGCCTAGCCGTCCCTTCTCATTCATTCATTCAGCTGATAATTTACTGAGCACCTACGTGCCAGGAACCGTTGCAGGAGCCAGGGATTCTGCAGAGAACGAAGCAAAAGTCTTGCCTCCGTGAAGCTGACTCTCAAGGGGAGATGGATTATAATCAGATAAATAAGGAAATCTATGTATATTTTCCCCTCCAGGGAAAAATAAAGCAGGGTAAGGTGACTGAGAGTGAGGAGGCTGCTGTTAGAGTAATCCGGGAGGACTTCTTGGAGGTGGTGAGCTGAATGAAGAGAGGGATTGGGCCACGCAGGTAGCCCAGGGACAGCATTCCAGGCAGGGGGGCAGACAGTTCTGCCTGCATAGGTGCTTTCTCCAGTGTCCAGTGCATTCCACTCTGTCTCCCTCCCCCGACCCAATGCACCACACTTAAGTTTCCTGGGACTCCTGACAGCCAGCGACTGTCTTTGCCCATCTCTGTAGCCCCGGGCCCCTGCACAGAGAAGGGGTACAGTCAGTGGAGCCTGGCACAAGTGCTCCCGGCCAGCCTGGTGCCTCACCTCTGCGCGGGTGGCCCGTCCATGATGATGTTGATCCATAGGATCTGCATGGCATTGAGAGGGTTGGGCAGGTTGCACACAGTGGACAGAGCGATGAGGCTCAAGGCCGAGATGCTCCTGCGGGACACAAGCGGCAGACACACGGCACCGTCAATGGCCGCTCGCCAGAGGCAGACGCAGCACCTGGCGGCACTGGGGATGCTCGACTTACGTGCTCAGCTGAAATCGGACAAAGTTTTTGATGTTATGGAAAATCCCCTTGCCTTCCTCCACTGCATTCCTGCGAGAGAGCAGAGAGGGTTTGTTCACAGAGGGGGCCTGGCGGAAACGTGCGCTCGGCTCCGTCAGCTGCTAAAGGAAGTCATGCTGCCACCCAGGGGTGACATGCTCGGACCCTTTCCTCCCGTCCTCCCTGGCTGGCGTTCTCGGAGACACACCCGTAAGGAGGATGATGTGCTAACGGGTGCCATCAGCCGCTGGGGACAGGTCCCTGAGCCATGATCGCCCTTCTGTCCAAGGACTGTCAGTTACTCTGTCACCCGAGCCCGGGGCCCCAGCCGTTGCCCAGGCCTCTTGAGGGGCCTAACGTGCCTCGGTGGGTCACCCACGACAAGAGGCACAGCAGACCCAGTAAACCTGGTCCCTGGATCCAGGAGTGGCAAGAAGGGAGGGCTAGGAGGTTGAAGATATCAACTACTGTATTTTTAGAACAATTTTTGCAGAAGTCCTTTAAAAAACTTGATCTTGAGTCACGAACGTAGAGAACTAATTCCTCCTCTGTTTTACTAGAAAATTCTGCAAAAGAACTAAAACTGAAGGGCTATATATATATTAACTGAATTTTTTTCTTTTCCTCAGGACGACGTGTTTTAAGGATTCCCATGGTGAATCCATTAGTAAAGAAAAGATGCCTTTTATAAAGTCGATCAGCACACCAAACTTCAATGTGGGTTCAGATTTTTGGTATCAGGCTTAAGACAACTTTTCTCCCAGCCCCAATTACTGTGATTTACCTATGAGTGAAGTCTTAATTAGAACTAATTAAAATTAGAACTAGAGGAAAGGTAAATTTATCCAGAGAAAAATATAGAAAAGTGAAACAGGATAAAACAGATTTTTCAGAACCTCAGAACCTAGAGTTGGCATCTGTATTAATGCTTTGGGCATTTCTGTCCAATCTCTGTCAATGCATGAAACATACATAGTGACACAAACACAACGCTCCACTCAAACTGAATATGTTCATTTTTAGCTTTTTTCACTTAACACTACAGTGTGAGCATTTTTCTGTGTCATTAAAATGTTTTTTTAAAACATGATTTTTTCTTTTTTGCTGAGGAAGATTGGGCCTGAGCTAACATCTGTGCCCATCTTCCTCTACTTTATATGCGGGACGCCTGCCACAGCATGGCTTGACAAGCGGTGCCATGTCCGCACCTGGGATCCGAACCAGTGAACCCCGGGCCGCTAAAGAGGAATGTGAGAACTTAATCGCTGCGCCTCCTGGCCGGCCCCAAACCATGATTTTTGATGGCCACACAGTCTGCCAGGCCCTTGCTGTTGGCACTAGGGCTGGTCTAGGATTCCCGTATAACCAGCTACCGTTCACAGGCCACATGCACCTCTTCTGTATGCCCCACCCCGCATTTTCCATCAGTGCCTGAAATGCACCCTCAGGCTGCAAATTACGGTTCTGCTGCACTTGTCTGTAACATTCCCCTGGGTGCTGCGTGCCACCAACCTCAGGGGGGCCCCATGACCCTGCTTTAAGTGGTGTGCGGGTCTGGGGACACCTCGTGTCTCCAGCGCAGCAGATCCCAGGGGGCACCTGGCTGCTCCAGGCGTTTTTGCAACTAAAAAAACCCTGAAGAGCCACTTACATGATGGCTGAGAAGTCATCGTCCACCAGGATCATGTTGGCGGCCTCTTTGCTAACGTCCGTGCCCGTCTGCCCCATGGAGATCCCGATGTCCGCCGACTTCAGGGCGACCGCGTCATTCACCCCGTCCCCCGTCATGGCCACGATGGCCCCCGACTTCTGCAAGGCCTTTGGAAAGAGGAGGCGACTGGAGGCCTGCAGCCTGAGGACCTTCCTTCTAGTCCCTTCCTTCCCGCCTGCTGCCCTGCCTCTCACACCGCCAGCTGACAGCAGGGACCGCGCCTCTGGAGGGCGCTGGAGTTGGCTGGCCCGGGTCTGAATCCAGTTGCACCTGCACCGGCTGTGGGAACCGGGCCAGCCTTGGACCTCTCAACCTCAGTTTCTCCACCTGCAAAGTGGGAGCAGCAGTCCCTCCTTCTCGGGGCTGTCGTGAGGCCTCAGCTGAGACCACGGGTGTGACGGCCCGGCAACAGTAAAGGCTGGCACGTGTTGTCCATCACCATGGCCACAGAATAACCGACAATCGTCCCCTGAAACCGCGCGGTGCCCAGTAAGTATTAACATTTCCTTTGAGGAATAACTTGCACAGAAATTTACTCTGTAGAACTAAAAAAACCCCAAAAATAACATAAAAGAAAAAACACGACCACCAGCAGAGTTAAAGAGCCCATTTTCAAAGCGCGTGTGTGCAGGGAAACCAAGCACATGGCAGGACTCTCGTTCCAGCGCTTCCATTTTTTGATGCACAATCAGAAAATCACGTCAGTTCTTTACTCGGCACCTGCTGTGTGCCAGGCACTGTGCCAAGAGCTCTACAGTCCAGGCTTTGTCTAATCCTCTGGCCAACCTTGTGACTCAGCTGATCTCATTCATATTATCCCCATTTTACAGATGAGGAAACCAAGGCTTGGAGTTAATAACAAGAATACCCTGAAGAGCACTCGACTCACGGAGGCTAGCCTCTTTTTAGTTTTCCCTTGGCACCACTCAATTCCTGCTGTTTTCGGTGTATGTGGCCAAGGGCCCCCAGTCGTCGTCTCCCCAGAAGCTGGGACAAGGTCCCCACTGGTGTAGCCACCCTGGACCTAGAGAAGGAGGCCACAGCTTGAGGATGGCCGAGGTTCCTGCCAGCATGAGTCCTGGCCCACCCCGTGGGGGAGAGCCACTGACACGGCCACCCTGGCTTTACCCTGAGGGACAAACGAGGGACAGCCTGTCCCCTCACATGGCGTACCTTTATGATCTTGAGTTTATGCTTCGGGCTGGTCCTGAAGAAGACGGACACCTGGACACAGAGACGTGAAAGAGCCGGGTCAGTGCATGCAGAGCTGGACACAGGCCCCTCGGCCGGAGCCCTGGGAGGCCCCCACCTTCCGCACGCGGTCAGCCAGCTCGTCCTGCTCCATGCTGTCCACCTCCTCCCCGGACACGGCTTTCAGCTGCCCGTTGCACAGGCCGATGTTCCTTCCTGCAGGGGGAGGGAGGACCCGTTCTGAGGGCTGCCCCTGCCTCCACCCCCCCCGACCTCAGCCCCTGCCTTGGCCGCAGAGAATCCACAACAAAACCACGATGGCAACCGCATCCTGAGCACCTGCCACGGAATTAAGCTGCAAGAGAGGCCTTCTTATCCCAGCTTTAAAGATCGGGAAACTGAGAGGGAAGTGACTTCCTCAAGGTCATGGAGCTGGTAATTGGTAATTTTGTAAGCTGACATGATTCTGTCTGATTCCAGAGTCTATGCTCTTTTCACAGTACCAGGCTGCCTCAAGACAGAGGGGTAAGAAAACCAAGGCGTGACAACCCTCATAGCAGTAATAAGTAAACTGCAAGGAGGAGGGCTGTTAACCCTCTGCTGATGAAGAGCCTGAGGGTCAGAGTGGTTCAATGATTTGCCAAGGGCACACAGCTAGTGGCAGAAGCCAGCCTGGAACCGTACACTGGGAATGATGCTGCTTGTGAAGATGAAGTGAGATCACGGATGGAGGCCCCTGGCATACAGGAGCTTCTCAGAATACATAAGGTCTTCTCCCCTTTTGGAGAACCCGCCAACATTTCAGAGACAGCATCCTCAAGGGTGGAGCGCTGGTCCATGAATCTCAGCTCTGTTCTAAGTGCTTGGAAGGCAGGTGCTCGTCTCGAGGATTAGCCAACGGCAGCGCCCCGCTGGAAAGGACGGGCAGACCCCTTCTTCCTCACCCCTGGCTCTGCTCCCTGCTCACCTATCGCCAAGGCCGTCTCCAGAGCATCTCCCGTGATCATTTTCACAGACACGCCCGACTCAGAGAGCACCTGTACCGCTTCCTTCACGCCATCTCTCGGTGGGTCGATGATTCCGACGAGACCCAGAAATGTCAGTGCTCCCAGCTCGGGCCCAGAAGCCAGGGCCAGCACTGAGGAGAGAACGAGACCCGTGGAAAGTTCACTGGGGGCCGAGGGGGTGGGTTTTAGTCAGCCCCCGCCCCCATCGCGTCCCAGAGCCTCTTCTGTCTGCAAGGGGCTTGAACGTCCAGTTCCTGGACTACAGAGGGGAGGCAAGGGTCTGCCCTGTGGCCGTCAGGCTTGTGCAGGGCAGGGATCTTGATTACTCACCCCAAACCCAGAGAAATGCTGGACGACTGGCCCAGCAGGAAAGACAACTTTTGTCCGCTGGTGGCATAAAATCCCAGCCCCACTCAACCAGAGTGGCCACGAGAAAACCTGTGAGGTGGCACACGGGGGGGTTCCTGGCAGTTCTTGCCCTTCATTTGCTCTGTGCTCACTCCTCTGTCACCTCCAGCAGCCACCAAAGGTCAAGAGAACGTGTGGGAGGGCGACACAGGTGAGAGGACGCTGGCTGCTGGCTCCTCTTGGCCGTGGTTGTCTCAGCGGCACAGAAGCTGGGCCCAGCTCCTGGGGGCAGTGCTCCGAGGGGGGGTGGGGCGACAACTGACCTTACTTTGTCACCTATGACACTGGAGGGGGCTGTGGCCAAGAAGTCTCCAGCTGTGCCTCCTTCTTGCTCTGTCATAACACTGTGCCAATAACGTGGGTGCCGTTTGCCAATAATGTGGGCGCCGTGTGCCAACGGTGTGGGTGCCGTGTGCCAATAATGTGGGTTCCGTGTGCCAATAATGCGGGTGCTGTGTGCCAATGGTGCAGGTGCCGTGTGCCAGTGGTGTGGGTGCCGTGTGCCGGTGTCATGTGCTAATGGTGCGGGGGTCAGTCCTCCCCATTCCCAGTGCTCCCCTCCCCACCCTGCCCCTGGGGTCCGCAAATCCTTGAAGACCCATCATGACTGTGCTCTCAGTCCTGGAAAGAGTCTGCAAACTCTCTGTCCCCAGAGGACCCCACTCCCGCCTCTGCTCCTGTCACCCTCACCCTCCTTGTCACTCTGTGGGGTCTTCATCCTTTTTAGGGGCTGGCGTCTGAAGCCTGCACCCCTCTGGGGGCTCCCACATCTGTGGGGCCTGAGTCCCTGGTGTGTCTCTGCGCCTCGCCCACAGTAGGCCCTCCATTCACACTCGCTGGGAGATGAGGCACGTGCCCTCTGCCTCTGCTCCGCTGTGGGCTGGGGAAGACCACGGGTCTCTCTATCTCCAGTCCCCAGGATACACTTTTCCGGGAGGCAGGTTGGAGATGATCCATTATAAATATGAGAGGATCGAGGCTTGACTGGGGGTGGAGGTGGAGTCCTGGCCCATCTTCACGGCTGACCAACCCTCATCACATTCACCTTTGAGGACCAGAATGGGTCTTTAGGTTCCAACGCTTTGCAGCCAGACAGGTCTGAGTTTAAGCGCTGGCTCCACTATGGACTAGCTGTGTGGCTCAGGCTGGTTCCTCAACCTCTCTGGGCTTCGCAGCAGCTCGGTGGGGATTCAGGGAGTGGTCTCAGTGTGGCACGTGGCAGGGTGCCCGGCACACGAGCGGGGCCCAACTGGCGGGAAGCGCCAGGAGCAGGCATGGACTTAGAGGGCTTGTGGCCACGACTGACCTCAGCTGGCTGGTCAGCTGGCCAGGGGTCAGTAACAGGTGGGAGACACGCTTATTAATCTGTCGGGTCTTCAGTGATGCTGTGTCAGTGTCGGGAGTCGTGTGACGTGAGCAGATGCGTAGTTACTTTACAGCTTGTATCAATTGTAACAACAACAGCCAAAGATGCACCCGTTCTCTTCCAAGCCCCCCTCCTCCACGGACTTGCCCCCACAGCACCTGCTGCCGTGCCTGCCTTCTCCAGGTGGGGAAACCGAGGCACAGCCTTTACCTGCAGGCCTGTTTTAGACCTGGCACAGCACAGACCGTTCTGGGGGACCCTGAGATGTGTCAACGCCTCTGCTTTGGGGGGACACACCCTCACTCAGGAAGGGACGACAAACGGCTCGGTGTTCGCCAACCTCAGCCCGGCAGCTGCTCTGTCCTTGCTCTGCACGCTCGTCAGTGAGCTGCCGGCCACTTGTCATTTCTGTTCCCCGAGGGGGAAACCAGGGCGGCTGGAACCAGGCTGGCAAGGCCAACACTCCTCGTGTTCCCTGAGAGAAAACGAGTGTTCCAGGGTGTCTGTAAACACTCTGTCTGGAAACGGGCAGGCTGACAAATGACACCATGGGAAGCATGCGTCTAATGTCAGGCTGTCAGGGAGGGCGCTGGCCCCGGTGCGGAAAACTGGGAACAGCCAGGGAGTAGGAGGTCTGCCTCGATTTAAAAGCGCTCTGGGTTCTCCCGACAGTCAGCGACAGGTGCAAAGACCAACCAGGAAAACCGATGTTTCTGGTGCATCCCATTCGCCCACCTTAGAAAACTCAGGAGGGAGGGCTCCCAGTCTTCTTGTACCCCGGGACACGCCTGAGCTAACAGGTGTCACTGGGGGGCTGGCCTGGGGTGGGGGCTCTCTATCTCTCATCTGGCCATGAATTCCATGCTTGCTTGGCTTCCATTACACACCGTCCGACTGCTATTGCGATCAGTCACCGTGCTGACTAAGGACCCCGCATTATGTGCTCGCAAGTTCAATATGACACGCAAACTTGAAGCTTGGGGCCCGAGCCGCAGGCACTCACCCCGCAGGCCGAGCGAGCCCATCCTCTTCTCCTCCTGCTGGCAGAAGGATCTCTGTTGGGGCGTCAGTGGCAGGGGGATGCCCCCGTTGTTGTACATGGTACAGTAACGGATCACTTCTTCAAAGGCCCCCTTCATGAAATAAATGTCTTCCTGCTCCTTGAAAAGGACAAATGGGAAAAAAATGTGCTGTCATTGGATGCTTCAGCCCTTCGTGACCATCGCCTCATCCACACAGAGATGTTGACGGAGGGGTTTATAGTGGACTGTCATCACTCACCAACACAGGACAGGTCAGAGAAGCCACAAGAGAGCCACACGATGGACTACTACGCAGCCCAGACAAGGAGCGAGCTTGATCTGCACCTCCCCTGCTGTACGTTCAGTCCCCTTGTTAATGTCGCCCAGAGCATCCCATACATTTCTTTAATTGGTCACATCTCAGTCGGTGTCATGCCTTTAGGTATGTCATTGACTGCGAGATGTCTATTTCAGGTAGACTGTTGCAGGCACCATTTCCATCTCGTTCCCCCCTGCACTGGGCTCGTGAGAGTGAAGCCACATGAGTAGCTGACTGTTTGCTTGTGCATTTGTTAAGCTCTGTCCCGGCTGAACTCAGTGGCAGGCGCTGTGGGTCATACTGGATCCCCAGCATCAGCCCAGTGCCCACCTACTCATGGTGGGCCGTGAATGAGCTCGTGTAACTGACAGGGAAACATGCCCCAGACATCATTTTAAGGGAAAAGAGCAAAGTGCAAATGCTATACACAGCATGACCCTGTTTTCAAACTCCCACGCCACGTGTTGTGATGCTCACATTTGGAGTCTGGGACACTCTCTCCCAGACTGAAGGGCCGGGGAGTGGGGTGGGTAGGGAGAGAAGAGGGCAGAATTACAAGGACCTTCCACTTTTTAAGTCACATTTCTATAATTTTTTCCAATGAGAATATATTACCATTGCTTTTGGGGGAAAAAAAGATTTGAAGGTATTCAAACATTTTTAAAAATTCATAACCCCTGTATGCACCCAGAATTTGTGTGTCCATCCATGCGTGGCAAAGACCTGGGATAAACCGGCCGAGCCGCCCACTGCCCCCAATGAGATGAGAAATCTCAGCATGGGCAAAACATGAGAGATTCCAGGAGGCGTGGGAGAGAAGGGAAAGGTGGAGAAAAAGGTGGAAGGCAATAAAAAACTCTTTTTCTAAAAAAAAAAAGCTTTTTTTCACTGCAGAAAATCTAAAAAGCTGCAGAAAATTAAAAAGAAAAAAAGGAAACAAAGTCAGCTGTAATCCCCAGCCAGGGGTACTCATTCTCGTTTGGTACATATTCCTCTAGTCACTTGTAACATGTGCACATGTGTGTATGTCCGTGTGCATGTGTGTCCGTGTGAGCTCACGGTTCACACCATTTGTGGTGGATGTTGGGAAGGCGCCTCCTGGATCCCTCTTGAGGGATGAAGGATTGTTCCCCACCGTGACAGCTGACGAGCTCATGTGTGTGAAGAACTCGCACTGGGATGGAAGACAAGCTGGCAATGGGGTTGGGGTCAGTGGGAGCTCATGGCTGCTCACTAATCAATAATCATATTATAGGCCGGTGAGTCTCCCAGCGGAGTGTGCCTCGGAACCCCCAGCAAACAGAGTGCTGGCTCCCAGCCCTGGAATTTCCGGAGCCTGAGGATCTGCTTTCCTAACAAATTCCGAGGGGCTGCAGATGCTACTGATCCAGAGACCCCAGTATGAGAACCAGTGACTCAGATGAAAATCTCAGAAATGGACTCGAGAGAATCCAAGGTTTGTTGCTATCAATTGTATTTTCACGTATCTGGACCCTTGAAGAAGCAGATAGGAACTCTAGATGCTTCTCCCTGACGGCTGCATCTTGCTTTGGGGGGGGAGGGGTAGGAAAGGGGCGGAGACACACTCACCTCGTTCTTGGGTCTGCACTCCACTGCCATCCACTTCTGCTCCGAACTGAAGGGGATCTCTTTTTTTCTCACGTATGAATCTTTAATGTCGCTTAAGTCCATCTGGGATAATAGATTGGGGCACTGTCGGTGAGTCTTCCTAAACCAATCTTTGTGCAACGTCAGTCCATTTAAAAGATTCATTACTCTAACCAGCTTGCGCAGAAATCTAAGCTAGAATTCAGCTAGAAGCTGAAATCTGCTCGAAACAAAAGCCCGAGGGGTTTCTGCCAGGAGGAAGGTTTCAGACTTGAGGACGTAGCAATTTCCCAAAATGGAAAGCCTGGGTTAGTGGGGTGGCCTGCTGTCACAGCCTGGGGGCCTTGCCTGGCCTGACATTCATTCGCTCTTTGATGGCTTTCTGGCCAGTTACTTGACATCTCGCAGCCTCGGTTTCCCCAACTCTTACGGAATCACTGGAAAGGGGTTAGAGGCCCGCGGAATGTTCTGGAGCCACACAGCATCTCAGAGCCCATCTCTTCCACCAGTCAGCAGACGGCCTGAGGATGTCTGGGGCCATTTTCTCCCATTGTCACTAAGCTCCCCCATTCCTCATTCGCTCAGACAGCCCGAGATTTCCCACCTTCATTGCCAGGGCGACCAAGGCGCCCTCCGTGGGCTGTCCCATCACGGTGTTTCCTCTGATGATTGCGTTGTT
Organism: Equus asinus; assembly: GCF_041296235.1. NCBI lineage: Eukaryota > Metazoa > Chordata > Mammalia > Perissodactyla > Equidae > Equus > Equus asinus. Next base: position 46,495,380 of record NC_091817.1, on the reverse strand, counting down.
GGCGACACAGCCTGCCTGGAAGGGGGGATTTCCCACGTCTTTAGTTAATACTTGGAGCCAGCACCCATCAGGGTCCTGGGCTCACTCAGGCACGTGAAAAAGTCAGACATGGACAGCTGGACCCATTTTTGTGGGTACAAGTGTGGGGTGACAGCGAGTGACTCCAGTGGGTGTGGGTTTCTGTTTGGGGTGACTAAGTGTCCTGGAATTGGACAGTGGTGATGGCTGCGCAACGTTGTGTGTATACTAAACCCACTGAACTGCACGCTTTAAAAGGATGAATTCTGTGGTATATAACTTATACCTCAGTTAAAAATAATAATTAAAAAAAGAAAAGGGGGCCGGCCCTGTGGCCGAGTGGTTAAGTTTGCGTGCTCTGCTCCAGTCGCCCAGGGTTTCACTGGTTCGGATCCTGGGCACGGACATGGCACCGCTCATCGGGCCATGCGGGGGTGGTGTCCCACACAGCACAACCAGAGGCACTCACAACTAGAATATACAACATGTACGGGGGGCCTTGGGGAGAAGAAAAAAAAGAGAGGAGATTGGCAACAGATGTTAGCTCAAGTGCCAATCTTAAAAAAAAAAACAGGGGCCAGCCCTGGTGGCACAGGGGTTAAGTACACATGTTCCGTTTCGGTGGCCTGGGGTTCACCTGTTTGGATCCTGGGTGTGGACATGGCACCGCTTGGCAAGCCATGCTGTGGTAGGCGTCCCACATATGAAGTGGAGGAAGATGGGCACGGATGTTAGCTCAGGGCCAGTCTTCCTCAGCAAAAAGAGGAGGATTGGCAATAGATGTTAGCTCAGGGCTAATCTTCCTCAAAAAAATATAAATAAATAAAAATTAAATAAAAATTAAAAAAAAAAAACAGAAAAGGAGAAACAAACACAGGAAAAGAGCATGGAGGTGGATCCCAGCTCCCTCCCTCAGTGGCTGGGTGATCTTGGGCACCCACGCCCCCTCTCTGAGTCCCCTGTTTCTTCATCTGCACAGCTGAGATAATAGGGTCGCTGCGGTAATGAAGTGGGCCCCTGGAGGTGGGACTTCCACAGACTCATTAAAAATCATAGAAGACGAGAGCTCGGTTCAGACCTCACGGAGGGAGGGCATGCTATGTGGGGAGGAGCACATATCAACGACAGCAGTAGGCAGCGCCCAGCGCAGGCGTCTCTTTAAAGCCCTTCCAGCAGGCAGCAAGGAGCACAAACAGCTCCAGCTCTTGCCTTCCCTCTGATTTGTCATCTGTTTCCGGGCCACTGTGACAACCTGACCCCTGGGTGTGGCCCTGTCGTCAGCAAGAACCAGTTGGTCCAACTGCTGTTTCTCTGTCCAGAGAGAGCCCCCATCAGCTCCGTTTTACATGCATATTTCCGCCGTGGCGCCGCGGACACTTACCTCCACCAATTTCCCGACCGAGACGTTGCAAAACCCCTTAATGACTTTCTTTGACGGTAAAAGACAGACGGTCCCTTTGCCGCTGTACCCAACTCCGCTGACCTGCGGGGGCAGAGCCGCAGAAAGGAGGTCACCCAGAGTCAGAAATCCGCTCCCCCGGTGGGCCCATAATCTCTTTTTTGGGGATCCCTCCCAAGGACATACTCCTCCCCACGAACAAGGCTTCAAGCACGAAGATGTTCCCTGCAGGATTACGTTCCAATCAGAATACCTCGCCGACTCAGGGCCCTGCTCCAGTAAATCGCAACGGGATATTCTGCAGCCGGTAACGATTATGGTTACGAAAATGAAGTAACAGCATAGAAGAGTGCTTATGTTCTGGAACACGGCTGGGCACACTTTTATCATAGGGCCAGAGAGCGAATATTTCAGCCTTTGCGTCCCACGCAGTCGCTATCACAACTACTCAACTTGCCTTTCACGCCTTAGCGGCGTGAAAGGAACCGGAGACGAAGACGTAAACGAAAGGGTGTGGCAGCGTGCCAATCAAACTTTATTTACAAAAATGCACACTGGCCCCCGGGCCATCATTGTTGCCCCCTTGGCCTGCAAAGTTTTGTGAAAAGAATAGCAGGATACAAAATCGCACACTCAGGGAGCTCACAGCTGTGCCGAACGCATGAGAGAGACTGAAAAACACAAATAGACTCCTCGTGGTCAGCTGATTGTGTGAGGTTATGGGTGATTGTTTTCTAGCTTCTCAATTTTGAAATGTGCTTATTATGGAAAGATAATTAAAAAATAAAGATGGCTACCCTAAATCAGTCATGTTCTTTGCTGCTATCTGTAGCAAGGAGATTGTCCAATAACCTGTATTTGTTTCTCACTGTTTTCTAGAAGACGTCACATGCTTTCTCTGGGAGGGAAAGGGTCTGCAGGGCATACCTTTGTCTCGAACCTTCTAAATCGCACAGGACTCACCTCAGCATGGAGCCCATCAGACGTTACAAGCTGGGTGACAGTCATTTCATTGGCAGTCAGAGTCCCTGTCTTATCAGAACAGATGACATTGCAGCAACCTGGCAGAAGAAAATATCAGAGTTTGTAGGAAAAAGAAGTCATTACTGTTAACTCAGAGGCTTATGGGACAACCAGGGTGACCAAACATGGCACCAAAATATCCATTCAAGCCAACTCACAAGAATCCAGCCAGCTGGAGTCACTCACCCAGTGTCTCCACGATGGGTAACTTCTTCACAATGACCCGCTTCTTGGCCATCCGCAGCACTCCCAGCACCAGCGTAACCATGACAACGATGGGCAGACCCTCTGGGATGGTGGCCACAGCCAGGCTGGATCAAAAGGCCAGACACGTCCCCTTTAACACATGCTCAAGGACGATGTGAATCCCAACTGGGCTGGCGACACTTTTACCTGGTGGAGCTCGTCTCTGGTGTCCCAACGCCCCCATTCTGTTCTCTGTTTCCAACGCCATGGTGCACCTGCCTCCTTCTTCAGCATCCATTGCTCTGAGTTCTCGCCCAACAAAACCTTGCCTTTGGGAGGGGACCTCCCCTATGAGGCATCCACACTTCAGTGTGAATTAGTCTGTCAGTTGTCTTTGTCTCTTTAAGTGCTTTTGCATTTACATTGTTCTCATTTATTAGAAAAATCTTGGGCCCTATGAAAGGAATTTCCAGAATCAGGCAATAAGAGGGAAGTGGAATCTTTTTGTTCAGAATGTCCTCCTCGGGTCCCTTGAATTTCACTTTTCATTGGTCCAATGGTTTAAGGCACTTCCCGTAAGGAAGCCAGACGAGGAAATTAAAGTTAAGTGAGGTAAAGTGACATAGCTCTGCCTTTGCCTGTTGCAGCAGATCTGTTTTGGGCATCTCATCACTTTTCTATTCTCTCTCCTACTCTTTCTGTACCATGTGACCCCGCCCTCCCATAGTCACGGCTGATTGGATTAGAGGCAAGCATGTGACTCAAGATGAACCAATGAGCCTCTCTCTTGGGAATCTGAATGAGATTGAGCACAGCATGCGCTTCCTGTGGGTGGTGTGTCAACACCGGATAGGCTGTTAAGAGGGACTCCTTCTGCCTCAACTATGGCTCCAGGACATTGGGACTGACTGCTCCCACAGGCCACACTCCTGAGTAGGCCTGGCCCAGGCAGAGGGCGGGTTCTGGACTTTCCGCTGACCTCAGGCCAATGAGGGTGGCTGAAGGGTTGAAGGGCAGGCTGGAGCAAGCGAGAGGGGGCCTTTGTGCAGAGCGGTGCCATGAGCGTCCCCACGCCACACCCCAGCACGGCTCACCCTCTGCAGTAAACACCCAGCAGGGCCCTGTAGGCATTTGGTAAATATTTACTGAATGAACAAACGAGAATGAGTGAACATATGGCAGGTGCTGAGAGCCACGCTGGCCTAGCACACGCCAAGCGCTTGACATGGGCTGTTCATACTCAGAAGGCCTGGCTGCTGGATGCCCGTGCACCCAAAGTCACACACGGCTATCACAGTTCACGAAATCAAGGACGCTGCTGATGGGGGAGGGCAGCGTGATCTCGTGCCCCACTAAGAAAGAAGAGATACTACCTGCCAGTCAAGGGCACGGTGCTTCCCCAGCACATTGCTTATCACATGCAGCCGGACCTCAGAGACGTTAAAGCATGAAAAAGAACATGCATCTTAGCATCAAAGAAATACGGTTATGTGCATGTGGCCTTTCGCCCAGAGACAATGGAGCATTCAGGAACAAGTTCTATAAACCAAGATTATTGAATTTGGTCAAGGGACTGTGACCAGTTTCTATGGTGACAGCAAGAAGACTTCCTCGGTTTTATGACTCAGGCCGACGAGCCCAGCTCAGCAAACATTTGCAGAGCGTTATGATGGGGACCTTCCCCACGTGGCGTGGGAAGGGCGGGTGAGCACGTACCTGGATGCTTTCCCCATCATGAAAAATTAATCCACAAGCAAATAAAGATTAGCCTGGACCAGGAAAAGCAAGTGTCCCTTGGATCGTCTTGAATGTCATTCTAGGCAGGGGGAATTAGGACCATTCTAAAGTTTCTAAAAGAACCATTCTCATTTTATTTATTTTGGAGAATCTCTTCCTGGCCTTCTATCCCACCATTTCTACCTTCTGATTCGGTGCTTTCGAGTGACTTTCGTTCTGCTAAAAATGGAAAAACCTCATCCTTTCCAAGTCAAGTGAAACGAACAGAGTAAATTTTCTCTTGGTCGCAAGTTTCCCACGGACCAGGCGGGGTGAATGCGACGAAGGGCATGTTCAGACAGGGGGTCAGAAAGGACCAGTCAATAGCCCTGGGGGGGAGGGCGGGGATGGACATGGAGCCTTTTTCATTATTTACCTGGAAATTTTTAATAGTCTTTTTGGCTCCCGGAACTTTCCGTGGTTACAGGATGGGACGGGAATGCACCATTATTTCAGGAGGGTGTTAAGCATCATGGCTTCTGAGCGCTCTGCTTTCCTGGGAGCCCCCAGGGCTCCGGCTTCTCTGTCCCTCTGCCGCCACACCTGCCTCTGCAGGCTTCGTCCCCTGAGCCCTCTTCCTGCCTCTTGCTGGAGCCCTGATTGGGGTAGTTTCTAGTCACAGTCTCACTGCTCAGCGTGTGCTCCCTGATCAGGCAGCATTCCACCCCCTGGGAGCTTGTTAGAAATGCAGAGTCTTGGGCCCCACCCAGACCCACCGAGTCAGGCCACCGGCAATCAGTGTTGAACATGCTTCCCCAGGGGCCCTTACGTTCTTAGGCTAAATTCTGAGAGCCAGCCCGGGTGGCCTAGCGGCTAAAGTTCGGTGCTTTCACTGCTTTGGTGGCCCGGGTTCAGTTCCTGGTCGTGGAACCACACCACCTGTCTGTCAGTTGCCATGCCTCGGTGGTGACTCACACAGTAGAACTAGAAGGATTTACAACTAGGATACACAACTATACACTGGGGCTCTGGGAGGAAGAAAAAAGGGAGAGGAAGATTGGCAACAGATGTTAGCTCAAGGCCACTCTTACCCTGCAAAAAAAAAAAAAAAAAAAAGTCCGAGGGACTCTACAGGGATCCACTCTCCCAGGCTGCCCTGCCCGCACCTCAGACTCCACCTTCTACCTAACAGCCAGCTTCCCCTCCCCATCACCCCCTCTTCCCTCTTGTCTGTCACAAGCTGGGATCCACTTCCATCGCCATCAGTCTCTGTGTCAAGAACGGCCAACGCTTTTCACCTCTCTGCTCCAAAAGAGGAATTGTAACAGCCTGGCATGGCGTGTTGAGAAGGGTCCTGATGACATGACTAGAATCAGGAGAGAAGCAGAAGCTCCCCCAGGATCTGTCCCCTAACTGATTCCACAATCTCCTCTGCTCACGGAGCCCACCCCGTCTCCCCCTGGCGTCCCCCAGATGCACCATGCTGGGTCCCACCTCCGGGCCTTTGCCCAGGCCATCCCCTGCCGAGCCCAGCCAGCTCTGCTGTCAGTGGGCTCCTTCTCACCTCTCCAGCTTCCACTCCTCAGAGACACCTTCCCTGGCCACCTTTTCAGGGCACGCACCTTCTGATCTCCCTTTTAATCTCTCTCCCTGCAATTGTCTCCTTTGTAGCATTGATGATAAATTGTGATTACTTTATTAATGTTCACTAAAATTGTTTATATTTACTCTCCCCACCAGCCTGCAAACTCCGTGATCCAGTTCTATCTGGATGATGCAAACAGTCAACAGAAGCCCAACAAACACCTGTAGGGCAAATCGACAGCCTTGCTGATGGCTGGGAGGAGGGTAGGCAGTGGGGTGGTGGCACGTGGGAGAGTTCCTATCTGCCCGAGGGGCAGCAAGCGGCACTGACAAGGACGCTGGCTTTCGGTCAGAACGCAGTGGGTCTCAACCTGTCTCTCCCGCCCCGCGATTCTGTAACTGTGGGCAAGCGTGTGAGCCGACACCTCAGTTTCCCCATCTGTGAAGTGGAGACCGGTTGCCTCACGGAGCTGTGCAGTGATGAACTGGGGGTCACACATTCCGTTCATGCTTCCTCCTCTTGTTACAGCACCGAGACCCCTGGGCACGCCCCCTCCCGCTCCTTGAAGACTCTAGAACCGCTTTCCTAGTGCTCTCTCCACTTGCTTCACCTTCTTGGCAGCTTCAGCATCCACGTGGATGGTCCTCCCCAGCCCTGCTCATAAGCATCCTCGCAGAGCTGTCGATGGTCAGTCACCCTTCTGTGTGGGATCCAGCTGTGACTCTCACTGGATCCCTCTCGTGCTCAGCTCATGAGGATGGTTTCTTTTTCCTCTACACCCTCCCTCGCACGCAGCTGAGGCTATAAAGTCAGGAAACCCCGGTGGACTTGAGATCGTGACCTCGTACGTTCAGAAGAAAACCTTGGGCTCTGTGATCTGCAGCTTAGAAGCCCTTCCTCGTGGCCACTGGCAAAACGCAAAGATGAGCCTGGCACGTTTCAGGGAAAAAGCCTGAAATCCAGCAGGACCGCCCGTACAGCACAGTGGCCTTATCTTCAAGGTTCCAACGACTTTGTGGGGAAAAGCCCAGACCCCAGTATTACCCCATTTATTTATAGATTATTTAAAGCTAAAACGTGAGGACAATGAACTGTTCGTGCAGCTTTTGGTTTCACACGGAGAACTATCTTTTTAAGTATCCTGATGTGGTTTGAATGTCTGTGTGTTTCCTTAGAGGAATTCTTTTTTTTTTAAGGAAGGAGGTGGACTTTATTTTTTGGAATTAGTCTGAGATGGGGTTTTCCAAATGTCTGTCATTGCATTTTGCCTTTACGGTTTTTGTCATGTGTGTGTACCTTCTATATTCTTTTTTGTGTGTGTGAGGAAGATTGGCCCTGAGCTAACATCTGTTGCCAATCCTCCTCTTTTTGCTTGAGGAAGATTGGCCCTGAGCTAACATCCATGCCAATCCTCCTCTGTTTCATATGTAGGATGCTGCCACAGCATGGCTTGATGAGTGGTGTGTATGTCTGTGCCCAGGATCAGAAGCAGAGTGCGCGAACTTAATCACTCCACCAGCGGGCTGGCCCCTGGGTACCTTCTGTATTCTAACTGCATAATATTCTCTAAACCAATTTCACTTTTCTCTTAAGTTTTATTCTTTCATCACCCAGGATCTGGCGTTAATGAGATTTTGTTTTTTAAGGAATGGCAAAGTGTCTAAAACCAGACACAGACTTTTCCAGTTTCCATTCATTCAAACAATAGTCAGTGAACACCTCTATAATAGGACACACTCCTGCCCAGGCGTGCATTTTGCTGGCCTAGCCTTCAATCAAGGCACACAGTGCAGTGTGACTGAAACACAAGGTCCCTGGTGTTTTTAAAGACCTGCACGCGAATCTCTGCTATTGCTAACTGCCAGGTCACGGGCACACTCGTTTATACACAGTACCCTGTACCACGGACGTACCCTCCCAGCCCTTAAAGCAAGGTGCTCTGGCCCACACCGGTCAGCACTGGGGAAGCCGCAGCCCTGACCTGTCCCGGCCCCCCCCCCGGGACGCCCGGTCCAGTGTGGGGGCGTGACTGTAATTGACTGCGATGACACAGCGCCGTGTCAGCAAACAGTTTGCTTTTTACATATAAAGTGGAAAGGCTCTAAGGATCCTCGTCATCACAGCTTCCTAACGACCTCCTCTATGTTTTCTTTTGTTTTTTTATTGGTAATTCCCATACCATAAAGTTCACCCTTTTAAAGTATATAATTCAGCGGTTTTTAGTTGACGCAGAGTTGTACAAACATTGTCAACGTTAGAACATTTTCATTACCCCCGAAAGAAACCCCATCACTGTTAGCAGTCACTCCTCGTCCCCCCGCCTCCCCTGGCCCAGCCCCTAGAGCCCACTCGTCTCCTTTCTGTCTCTATGGATGTGCCTGTGCTGGACATTTTATATCCATGAAGTCATATAACCCGTGGTCATTTGTGGCAGGCTCCCTTCCCCCAGCATCACGTTCTCAAGGTTCATCCACATTGTAGCATGTTTCAGTGCTTCGTTCCTTTTCGTGGCTGAGTAATATTCCACTGTATGTTGTTTATTCATTAGTTGACAGGCATCTAAGTATGTGTCCATCGTGGGTTTGATATACTCAGTATATATATTTTTGCCCACAGACATTAAAATAATTTTCCACGTATCACCTAAACCATCTTGCAGACACCAAGACCATGGGGGGGGCAGTCACCCTCCCAAAGCACCGGGCTTGACAGGAGCCTAGAAATGTGTTGCCTTCTCCGTGTCCCAGAAGGGTCACCTGCCACCCTTCCACCAGGACACACCCAGTCAGTGACACTCCCCCGCACTCTGCCTCCCTGGCCTTGGTGAGCAGCATGGAAAAGCCACAGCAACGTCACGCCACTGCACGGAGCTGGGCTCCCCCGTTCATCTCTGTATCGCCCACTGGGACCCGGCAGGGGCAGGGGGACTGTCGCTTGTTAGAGTTGCCATGTGGAGGAAGGCAGGTTCCCTGGGCTTGAAGACAACGGCCCTGATGCCTAGCCCTGCCATCAACTGTGTGGCCTCCATGACATGCCCTTTGTCCTCTCCTCCAGAAAACAAGGAGGCCTGGACTGAGTTCCCGACAGATAATAAGCAAACACACACTGTGGCTACGTGCTGTCGCGGGCACCCGCCTCAGCACGACCTGGGAGGGGCTATATCATCACTCCCATTCCACAGAGGAGCAAACTGAGGCACAGAAAGTTAAGACGCTTGCCCAAGGTCATGCAGCTAGTAAGGGGCAAAGCTAGAATTTAAACCTAGGCTGGCTGGCTCTGGAGTCCACGCTCTTAGCCAGAAAGATCCAAACCCACAGGCAAAGAGTGACGGGAACAGGAACTCCCTATGGTCTGCTTTCATTCATGTTGCAGGCGTTTGCTGGGCCCCGACCTGTCAGACAACGTGCTGCTGGGAGGCTGAGGCTGCGGTGAGGAGGGTGCAGCCGCCCCACACCGTTCCCGCTTCCAAATCTCCCCGCCTCCTCCGGCTGCACTGACCAGGGGAGAGACGGCACGGCGCCCTTACCTGACCCCGATGGTGAACATGGTGAGCAGCTGCTTCCCTTGCAGCCAGCCGGTGAACATGATTAAGCCTGGGGAAGAGACCAAAAACAAAACAAAACAATATATATACACACACACACACACACACACACGCACAGAAGTACATTCTCCACCATCCGAAGGCATTTCAAACTCATTTCCTTAGACAGTTTACAGGAATATAGACACAGGACAGCGGTTAATAACCCCAAGGGCTTGCAACCCCTCTCCTTTAGCTTTTTAAGGAAGGTCCTTCCACGCCCACAGAAAAGAATGGTCCTACTTTTTCAGGGAAGGACCCAGCCAGGTCAAGTTAAAAACACAACCACCCAGTTTATTCCGGGCCGTCTGCAGACATTTACAGATGACTCCAAAGGTCTCCTCCGTGCCACACACACCCGGGACTTCCCCGGGGGGTATCTGATGTGGCAGATGACAGCCGCTCCTGTACTGGGCGGAAGCGCCACTGTTTCTTAAATTATTTTATCCCACCGTGTTCTTGATTAAATCTATTCCCTCTTCCATTTTCTCCTTCATCATTACCCAGTGTTTACTCAACCTCAGGCCCTGTGCGGGGCACGGACACATGGACACTGTCGGAGGCAGACCCTTGAGACAGAGAAGTGGCAGGAGTCATGCTGGGACCCATGAAAGTGCATGAGATGTCTTGGTAATAGGGACAAGTTCTGGGGCCACCAGGGGCAGCCTCAGTTTCCTCATCTGTAGAGTGAGGATAATGACCACGCCTTCCTTAAGGGGTTGTCTCAGGATTTAAGATGTCACAGTCCATTGGAGGTGCTTACTGAGCACAGCTCCTGGCCCACAGTAAATGGCCGTCATTAGCTGCTGCTGCCATGGTTATTGGAAGGGGTGAGAGGAAAGTGGGAAGGCGAGGGGAATGGTCTGTTGACCTCCTTGGAGGAGAACACCAACTTTGGGGCCGGCCTGGTGGCGCAGTGGTTAAGTTCACACGTTCCCGCTTCTCAGTGGCCCGGGGTTCGTCGGTTTGAATCCCGGGTGCAGACATGGCACTCCTTGGCAAAAGCCATGCTGTGGTAGGCATCCCACATATAAAGTAGAGGAAGATGGGCACAGATGTTAGCTCAGGGCCAGTCTTCCTCAGCAAAAAAAAGAGGAGGATTGGCAGTAGTTAGCTCAGGGCCAATCTTCCTCAAAAAAAAAAAATCAGCTTTGTTTTGCAGGGAATGGGGAGCCAGGGCAAGTTTTGTGCTGGGCAGTAGTGGGGTGTGTGTGTGTCTGTGTGTGGGGGGTTCTCAAGATCTGATTCATAATTATTATTATTTTTTCATACTATGATTAGCAACAGAACTCAGTAGTCACATGAAATCCTAGCTGGAACCCAAACAAAGCCAGATGCAAAGGATTAGAGGGTGGAAGATCTGTTAGAAATGGGGGCGGGGGTCCACCCACTAGGATGCGACCCTGCCCTGATGGCCTCCTTGCAGTGAAAGGTTGGAGCTCGCTCACAGGGGCTCAGGAGCCACTTGTGCACATCTCTTCCCAAATCCACGTTCGGTCACTCCCTTCTGGGAGCTTGAAATTGGCCATTTACGCCACGGAAACTGGCAAACACTCCTTGCCCCTGGAAAGCCAGTAATTAAGCATCTGCCAGCCACCACTGCTTCCCTGCATCTCCTCCTGGGTCCTCTAGGGATCCATGGAACACTATTTCAAAACTCCCGCTCTCCTAGAACATTCTAGAAATATTTATTAAAAAGAAAAAGGTCTAAGTGGTATCATGGGACTGACCACAGACGTGCCAATTTCACTAAGTTCTAATATAACTTGAGGAGTAACGGCTCACACAAGGCAGTGACCTTGAAGGACCTCTGAGTCGGAACTTTTTTTTTGGACAAATTTCATCTTGTGGAAAGGCCTGTTCATACCATCTATTTGACAATCTGCCTTGAAGCGCAGCTACTTGACATCTGTTCTTGGGGCTACTGAGACGGAAGGAGCCACAGTCTCCTTCTGGGGGGCCCAGTCACCTACAGCAGGTGCTGCAAGACCTTTTCTATAAACAGGTCAGATAGCAAATAGTCTCGGTTTTGTGGGCCACATGGTCTCTGTTGCAACTCGGCCACTGTCGCGGGAAAGCAGCCACGGATAATGTGTGAGTGGGCGTGGCAATAAAACATTATTTATGAACACTGAAATCTGAATTTCATATAACTCCTATGTCAGTGAAATATTCTTCTTCTTAATGTAAAAAATATTCTTTGCTTGTGGGCCATACAAGAAAGGGCAGCGAACCCAATTTGGCCTAAGAGTCATAGTTTCCAGACCCTGCTCTAGAATGCCAAAAGGGCCTCTGGGCAGCCAGGGCCATGTGGGCATTCTGCTCTGCCAGAGACGCCTGACCGACATGCAACCCTGAGGATGGCAGATGAATGGCGGTGCACAGCCACTTTCCCCTCCTGTGTCCACGACAGATGTCACTAAGCCATCACAGACCTCTTTGCCACCAAGCCTGAGCACGGCCTCAAGATCATCTCACAGCCCAGAGCCCCAGAGCTGTGATCAGACTTGGCGGGTTAAGATAAAACCCATTTTCCATCACGGCTCCAGGACAAAGTAGGGCGGAGAGGAGGGAAGAGAGCATAGAGCTCCTTACAAACAGTAAACCTAGTGGTTTAGCAAACTCTGAGCACTAAACCCAACGCTGAAGCCTGGAAAGGAGACTGGACGTTGGAATGTTGGGAAGGGTGGCCTGTGAGGACAGAGAGAGCAGATCTGTCCCCAGCATGACAGAATTGAGAGCCCTGACTCCATGCCACATCCTCGCAACCACTTTGCAAAATTTACCACCTCTTACAAGTTGTAAAGGAGTGGGAGGTACCTTCCATGCCTTTGAATATACCCTTTGCTCTGCTTAGAATCCCCAGTCCTCTCTTTTTTCACTCGGCAAACTCCTACTCATCCTGCAAGACCCAGTTTAATATCACCTCCTCCTGGAGCCTTCCCAACTCTCCCAGATTAACGAGATTAACTGCTACCTTCATGTCTCATATTTGTTCAGATGTCTCTCCCCCATTCTCCTGGGGCTCTTCAAAGAGAAGATAACTGTATTTGACTCATCTTCGTGGCCCCAGAACCTATCACAGGGTCTAGCGTGTCAGAAGACGCTCACTAAATGAATTCATGCATCTGGTTGGCCAGAGGCACAAGAAAACTACCCCTAGGAGGGCCAGCTGTTTGTCCCAGACCTTCCTCTGACCCTGCAGTTTCAGCAGACTCTCTAGTCCTTCCTCTCGTCACTGCTTGTGCTGTGGGCAGTGTTGGTTTCTTCCTTTATTAACTCACTCACTCATCAGATGTTTATTGAGAATTGACTATGGGCCAAGCACTGGTTGGCCCTGAAGGCTGGGAACAAAGGACACAGAAGCAAAGCCAGAGCTGGAGAGAGCAGGAAGGAGCAGGTGAGGGGACCAAGGCAGCCCCAAGGGATGTTCAGGCGTCAGATCCGAATTTAGGTCTGAAGCATCGTGTTGTGGTTTGGCCAGGAGGCACAAGCCCAGGCACAGCCAGCTTGGTACCATAGAGGCATGGCTGGGAGCACTTGTAAACTACATTTCCCAGTCTCCTTTGCAGTTCAATAGGCCATGTGACTCCATTCTAGCCAATCAAGAAGGGGCAGAGGGGATGACTGCACTTCCCAGTCCATTCCTTAGAAATTTCCCATATAAGTCTCTGTGTCCTCTCTTGCCGCACCTGCTGGCTGAGTAAAATTATGGGCGGCCTCCCAGGACCCAGAGAAAGGGAGAGCAACAATGCAGAAGGGGCCTGGGCCCCTGGGTCAGTGTTCAGAAGTGAGCTATCCAGGAAAGCCACTCAACCAGGAAGATGCCCGTGGACTGTGGTGTGAGCAAGAAATAAACTCTGACCACGTTAAAAAGTCTTTGAAATGTGGGGCTGCTTATTACAGCAGTTAGCCTGATCTGACTAAGACAGAAACCTCTTGTTGCTGTCAGTCTCTGATGCCAACCCGGAATCCTCCAGCAGCAGAGGAGCACAACCTGTGAGAGTCAGCCGTGGCTGCCCAGGACCGCTCCCCCAGCCCCATCCCCAGGACCCAGTGCAGACACCGCTTCACCCACCAATTATGCCGAACGAGAAGAGCGTCAGTTGCTTCCCCAGCTTGTCCATGCTTTTCTGTAGAGGAGTTTTAGGCGTCTGAAAGGATGAGAACAATGGGCTGGTTAGATGAGATCCCAGCAGCGTCCCCCAGCTTCTGCCTGGCTCTGATCTGTCTTGAGCAGAGTGACGATTCCACAGGGACACACACATATAAAAATTCATCGACCTTGACACTTTAAGATCTGCGTGCGTTAGTGTAAGTTACATCTTGCCCAAAATCCTAATAAATGTCTTAAAATAAAAATAAATTTTTAAAAACTATACTCAGAATAACTATACGATCCTCATTCTTAAGGGGTAGGCAGGGCTGGCATCACTGGCTGAGAATAATCCCAAAGCCCAGCTGACGAGAAGACCAAAGCCCGCTGCAGCCCTTACCTCTTCAGCCTGCATCATCTTAAACACCTCTCCAAACTGAGACTTCTCCCCTGTCCCGATCACGACTCCCTGTGTGCGAGAGAGAAGTGTGAGGTCTGCAGCTGGGAGCCCCCCTGCTGGAGACGGAGGTCGAGGCCCCCAGGGTGCCCCGGGGCTTACCTGCCCCTTCCCGCACTGCACCAGGGTCCCCATGAAGACGATGTTGCTCAGGGTGCTGAGGTCCCCTCCGTCTGTCAGCGGGCTGTCCGTCTTACTGCTCGGCTCAGCTTCTCCCGTGAAACTGGACTCGTCCACCAGGAGGTCGGTGACCTTAGGGAGCAAAGGGAAGGGACGATGGAATCTGCCCGCTCACCCTGTGAACTGGTTTTAAAAGCACAGAACCGTATCCAGCACCTTAATGTCATCTGACAACAGACGACGCACAAGGGACACGTCGGCATCAGGGAACAAGTCCCAGACCATGGCCTGAGACGCCTCCAGGAATCAGAAAAGCTTTGACCTGCAGCCCCTCCCGAAAAACATAAAGTCTCATACCCTCTTTTAACATTATTTTAAATTTTAATATAAGATTAAAAAACTTAGGCAACGGTTGATTTAGAATACACCTTTCAAACACCTGGGCCTCTCTCCTAATGTGCCACATCCCACCTAGCTTGGAGACTCCTGTGTGATCTGTGTGGTCTGAATATCACTGAGCCAGCCCAAAGCTATGTCAACGCCAGAAACACACACACACCAGGAAAGGAGGAGGTGGGTGCTAACGTTTCTAGAACACCTACTATGTACCCGGCCCTGCCCTGCTGAGCACTTTACAAGGCTTATCTCTTAATCCTCACGCCCTCCATGAAAAATGCTATGATTTTCTCCATTTTACAGATGGGGAAACTGAGTCACAGAGCGATTAAGTAACTTGTTCAGGGTTACAGAGCTGCTTAGTGCCAGAGCTGAGGTTTGACCCAAGGCTGGTTCCAGAAACCGTACTCCTAACCATCCTGCAAAACTGACCAGAGACCCAGCAGGGACCACTGAAGAGGTGAGTCTCCTGTGCGCCAGATACCGCCGAGGACATAAGCCGTCTAGGGCGGGTCCTACCCCTCAGGATCTTGTCATTTGAGCTATAAGACCATCTTAGAGAAGCCATCTTCCTACAAACTCACAAGAGCGTGGTTAGATCAGCATTTCTCAAACAGGGGCCCGTGAGTTCTCTACAATTTCCAATTCTTAACTTGAAGCATTCACACTAACCCCATGGGAAAGACACTGCTCTGATTCCCCACTTGCCAGATGAGGAAACTGAGGCTCTGAGAGCTGAAGAAACTTTCCCAAGGCCCAGAGGCTGGACGTTCACGGCTGGATTCTGCACACTCCCCATTCTCCTAAGCGCAGGCCGGGCTGGGGAGGTGGGCGGGCCAGGCCGTGAATGGTCAGAGGGCAGAGCTTAGACTTGACGCCTGTGGAGCAGGAGCCACCGCAGGCTCCAGGGGGCAAGAGGCTCAGTGAACACAGAGCCTGGGAGAGGACCCTGAGGGGGCTGCGTTGGATGGACGAGACAGGGGAGGTTCGGCTGGAGTGACAGCAGCGGTGGCCCAGGCACGAGGATCTTTCACATAAAGAACCCTATTCATTGGCAACACATTAAAACGCAGGGAAACACCCCCGAGCCCGGTGATCAAGGTCAACATCAACAGCGATAGTTGCGGTGACGGCACGCACCCTTGATAGGATGAGGGGCGTTTCACCTCTGGGGTCTTCCCCACAACCCACAGCCCAAGTCTAACCCTGACAAATGTCTAACCAGAGCAATCCCAGCTGAGGCACATTCTACAGAATCCCTGACCGGTACCCTGCACAAGTGTCCAGGTCACTAAAAGCAAGGCAAGTCTGAGAAACTGTCACGGCCCAGAGGAGCCAGGGGGGACAGGACAACTAAATGTCATGTGGGATCCTGGATGGGGCCTGGGAACAGGAAAAGGACATTAGGGAAAAACTAAGGAAATGTGATAAAAGCATGGACCTCAGTTAAGAATAATGGACCATTACTGGTACAAAACCAGGTGCACAGATCAATGGAACAGAATTGAAAGCCCAGAAAGAAAACCACACATCTATGGACAGCTAATCTTCGACAAAGGAGCTGAGGGCATACAACGGAGAAAAGAATTTCTCTTCAACAAATGGTGCTGGGAAAACTGGAAAGCCACATGTAAAAGAATGAAAATTGACCATTCTTTTTCACCATTCACCAAAATAAACTCAAAATGGATTAAAGACCTAAAGGTGAGACCTGAAACCATAAGGCTTCTGGAAGAAAACGTAGGCAGTACACTCTTTGACATCAGTATCAAAAGGATCTTTTCGGACACCATGCCTTCTCAGAGAAGGGAAACAATAGAAAGAATAAACAAATGGGACCTCATCAGATTAAAGAGCTTCTTCAAGGCAAATGAAAACAGGATTGAAACAAAAAAACAACCCACTAACTGGGAAAAAATATTTGCAAGTCATATATCTGACAAAGGATTAATATCCATAATATATAAAGAACTCTCGCAACTCAACCACAAAACATCAAACAACCCAATCAAAAAATGGGCTGGAGACATGAACAGACATTTCTCCAGAGAAGATACACTGATGACCAATAGGCACATGAAAAGATGCTCATCATCGCTGATCATCAGGGAAATGCAAATCAAAACTACACTAAGATATCACCTTACACCCATTAGAATGACAAAAATATCTAAAACTAACAGCAACAAATGTTGGAGAGGTTGCGGAGAAAAAAAGAACCCTCATACACTGCTGGTGGGAATGCAAACTGGTGCAGCCACTATGGAAAACAGTATGGA
Source organism: Equus asinus (assembly GCF_041296235.1). Classification (NCBI taxonomy): domain Eukaryota; kingdom Metazoa; phylum Chordata; class Mammalia; order Perissodactyla; family Equidae; genus Equus; species Equus asinus. The sequence continues at coordinate 46,478,522 of NC_091817.1, read as the reverse complement.
GATTCCTCAAAAAATTAAAAATAGAACTACCATACGATCCAGCCATCCCACTACTGGGTATTTATCCAAAGAGCCTGAAGTCAGCAATCCCAAAAGTCCTGTGCACCCCAATGTTTATTGCAGCGCTGTTTACAACAGCCAAGACATGGAAGCAACCTAAGTGCCCAGCAACAGACGAATGGATAAAGAAGATGTGGTACATATATACAATGGAATACTACTCAGCTGCAAAACAGAACAAAATCATTCCATTTGCAATAACATGGATGGACCTTGAGGGAATTATGTTAAGTGAAATAAGCCAGCGAGAGAAGGATAATCTGTGTATGACTCCACTCATATGAGGAATTTAAAATTATGGACTAAGAACAGTTTAGTGGATACCAGGGGAAAGGTGGGGTGGGGGGTGGGCACAAAGGGTGAAATGGTGCACCTACAACATGACTGACAAACATTAATGTACAACTGAAATATCACAAGATTGTAACCTATCAATAACTCAATAAAAAAAAAAGAATAATGGACCATTATTGGTTCATTCGTTATAACAAATGTCCCACACTGATATACGAATTTTAACAATAGAGCAAATGGGTTTGGGACGTATGGGCCCCTCCATACTACTACCTTATTAGTTCTTCTGTAAAGTTAAAATGGCTCTAAAAAAGAAAGCAGCAACGTGTCTGGTCTCTAAGTCAGGGCTAGGCACGCAGCTTGGGCCTCCTCTGCCTAGAACAGCTGATTCATGTCCATTCCAGATCAGCTCAAAAGCCACTGCCTCCAGGAAGCCCTCTGTGACTGCATTGGGCTAGGCAAGCCTGTCCTGTTTGGGAAATCCAGAATTCCCTGTCCTTTCCCCAGCAGTCGTCGAACAGTTGCCTGTCATGAGTAAACGTGGTCTGTCCGTCACTCAGGCTATAAGCCCACAAGCGCAGGGACCACTGTCTCCTCAGCACCCAGCACAGGTTCTGGCACACAGCAGGTGCTTAAGAAATATTTGTTGAATGAATGAGCAATGGGGATATGGGGGGGGGGGCCTTGAGGCAGGAAGGGAGGGGAGAGTGGCTTCAAGGAGGCCTCAGTGTGGTGGGGAGAATAGTAGCCCCCCATTCCATGCCCCAAAGACACCGACGTCCTAATCCTTGGCACCTGTGGATATGTTTCCCGTCATGGCAAGAGGGACTCTGCAGCCGTGATGAATTAAGGGCCCTGAGGTGGGGAGATTGTCCTGGGTGATCTAGGTGGGCCCTAAATGTCATCACCAGGGTCCTTAAAAGAGGAGGGTCAGAGATGTGTCTGAGAGAGAAATGCGATGATAGAAGCCGCGGGTGGAGTGACTGGGACCGCGAGCCAAGGAGCATGGGCAGCCTCCAGAAGCTGGAAAGGGCAAGGAGCGGATTCTCCCCGGAGCCTCTGCCAGGAGGGAGGCCCGGCCAGCACCTTGATTTCCACCCAGGGAAACGGATTTTCATTCTGACTCCAGACTATGAGATGCTACATGTGTGTCGTTTAAGCCGCTTCGTCTGTAGTAACGTGTTACAGCAGCTGGAGGGACTGGACACACCGAGCAAACCCAGAGGGAGGGCCAGCGCCAGGAAGCCAGCCCCGCGAGCCACACGCAAAGACACAGCGTGCGGCGAAGGATGCGGCCCGGCAGCCGGGCGGCCAAAATCCCCCTCCCCGCGGCCCGCCTGTGACCTCCGGGGGGCTCCATCTCTCCAAGCTCTGCGCCCTTGTTGAAAAATGGGGGCACCATTCTCTTAAGGGCGTTGGGAGATGAGACGAGGCGTTTTTTATCCGTGGTCAGCGCAGACCCAGCTTTTTCCTATGTACATATTAGTTCTCTTCACATGAGAAAAATCAAGGGGGATAGAGATTAAGGGGGGTGTCTGGACCACGAAGCAGCAGCTGGTTGTGTGTGTGTGTGTATGGGCGTCTTCTGGTGACCTCCCAGCACCATGTCAGGCGAGGGAGCCAGTGGCCAAAAATAGAGCCGGCGCACAGAAGCCGCACAACGCCAGAGGTCACCCAGGAGGTGGCTCAGCCTGAAGACCGGGTACAGTTGAGGGCTCCTGAGTGGCCCCATCACCCCAGTCTCCTGCCTCGAGGGTAAAGCTGACGGGGAGTCCTGACAGCTCCCTCTGCATTTTCAAAACGGTGGGAAAGAAAGGGCAGTGGCCCCACTTGGCTGCAGTCCCACGTCTGCCTGTCACCAAGGCCTTGGCCTTCAACTCCAGGAAGAGAAGATGCTTTGTGACCCCCATACCCTATGCAAAAAGGGCCAGCACGTGGGTCACTTAACTTCAGGAACTTTCTTGAACCTACTGTTTCCTGGACCTAATGCTTTAAAATGTATATACAGCTCTCCGGGACCTCAGAGCTTAATAGCTGATAAAAATACTCCCCTGTGAATAAACAAAGCTATCGATTGTTCCGTGGAGTGGCAAAATACCAAAAAGGAGAGCTGGAGGGTTCGTGCTGGTCGCGTTGGAGAAAACCCTTTGCAGAGTCAATAACCAGGCACCATGTGAGTTCAAGTCAGCAGGGCAGGAAGGAGGCCAGCTGAAGTAGTAAGGGAGATATCTGGGGTTTAAAAATTATCTCAAAGAACCCTTAGGGAGACTGGTAATGACCCGTGCTCACGTCGGCTGCTAATAGTTACTGACCGCTGACCCGCATCGGGGAGCGTGTCAGCCTGACACAGGTCTCGGCTGGGTTAATCTTCACAGGAGCCCCCTGAGGTGGAAATGAACGTTCCCCTTTGATAGATGAGGAAACTGAGGCTCGGTGAGGCCAATCCCCTCCTCAAAGTCACACCCTGGGAGGGGCAGGGCGGGGACGTGAAACCCAGGGCCCCCTGACTTCCCACACACGCCCCTCACTCCCCCGGCCAGGCACTGTTCTGAGCACTTTGCCTCTATGAAGCCATTTAATTCTTACAACCACCCTGTGGGCACTATCGTTCCCCATTTGACAGAGGAGGAAACACAGAGAGGCTGGGCAGCTTGCTTCACTTTGTGAATGATAGGCCCCGGGCTCAAACCCAGGCTAGTGCCCAGCCCACGGCACTGACCAGCTGACCCCACGGATGTGTGTCCTCTGATTGGCGGCCCAGCATCTGGACCCAGCCCTGGACCTGGGGGCTCCCCCACCTTGGGAGGCAGAGAAGTGGACAATGTCTGACTGGCTTCCCCAGCCGTTCCCACGGGTGGGCTTTGGCCACTGGACAATGGTTCCTCTAATGGGACCCACACGCCCCAGACGTGGAGTCGGACCCTGAACGCTGGTGCAGGGAGGAGCAGATGGGGAGGAAGCCATTCTGGCACTAAGGGGCAGCAGAGACCCTGAGAGCCAGCGCCGTCTCTGCTCACCCTGGTCCCTGCCCCACCTGGAGACCGACAGCCGGGGGCAGAGGGGTTTTCCAGCCATCCCTCTGGCCCCCGTCCCTCTGGCCCTGACTCTGCTTCGACGACTGGCTAAGAATGTTATAAACACAGGTCCTGGGGTTGGCTCCCAGCCTCTTTGCCTCTCTCCACGCCTCCACGCCCAGGCGCCCAGGCCACCCTTTTAGCAGCATGCTACTGATAAATAAATGGCTCGGCAGATAACCTGTGATTAATCCTTTATCACTAAAGCCTTTGAACAATTCTTAAGCATTCTTGGAAGGAATGATAAAACAGATTACTCTCCACAGATCCCTCTGAACTTAACGTCACCCTTTCCTGAGAACCCAGGATTATCTGGGAGAGCCCCTGTATTGTTCTGTGAGGTTGGGGCACCCTGACACCCACAAAGCTTGGGGAAACAGCTTGCCCCATACCCAACATCTCCCCACGGGGCTACTGCAAGAGATTGTGCTACGTTTTATGTCTTTATTGTTCTGTTTCCCTCCTCGTTATTAAAGTCTGATATTGTTTCTTTCTGACATCAGTGTAGCCGCTTCTAGAAGGAACTCTTGCCTCCTTCCTCAGCCCCACCCTGGCTTAATTCGCTGCTGTAGTCTGCTGTAAACTAGGAAAATCACGTAACCAAAATCTGTCAGGCTTATACTTAAAATGAGAATAAAAAAATCTGTGAAATACGATTTGAGGGGCTTTGCGCTTAAAATGAGCTTGTTTGCTAACTTCCTGACTTGCTTGTGTGCGTGTCTGTGCGTGGATGGGTGTGAGCAGGGGAACGCCTGCCTCCATAAGCTCAGGGTCTGCACGCCCGCCGAGCGGGCTCGGGGCCCTCACCTCCGTGAGCCGGATGTCTGCGGGGATGCGGTCTCCGACGGAGAGAGACACGATGTCTCCGGGAACCAGGTCTCTGGCGAGCAGGTGCTGGAGCCTCCCTTCTCGGATGCTGCAGTGGAAACGCCAAAAAGCAAGAGCGCCCCGTTGACACCCATTTTTACACACTCGGGGAAATCTGAGCAAAGATAATAGAAGCACACTTTCTCTTTCGGTTATGGACAAACACTTGTGCCTTTTGGGTTTTATTATTTTTTAAATTCACGCATCCTAAAAGACTTTTGGGAAAGTGTGTGGCTTCTGGCGGACCCTGGGCCTCATCCGAAAAATGGGACTACTGCAGTTTATGCTGTCTGGAAACGAAGCTGGGCCACGCGGCCTCCAGAAGCTTCTGCAGGTCTAAGTCAGCGGCTCTAAAGCTCCTTCAATGGAGCTGGCAGCTGGCGGCACTTCTGTCCTCAGAGAACACACCGCTCTGGTGCACAGGGACCATCTGGAGAATTCGGGGACTTTCTGATGACCTTAGAATCAAACCCACAGGCCCTGCAAAGGCCCTCTAGCCCGGGCTGCCTCCTCCCCCACCTCCTGCCGCTCCCCCACCCTCACACTGTCCAGCCGTTGAACACACCCAGATCTTTCTAGTCTCAAGGTCTTTGCCGACCTTAATCCTGGCGCAGACATTCCCCTCTTCCTTGTTAACAGAATTTGATCCTGTTCAGGTCTTCACCCTTCTCCCCACATGTGTGCTCCAGGGGGTGGGTCATGATAGGCTGAGACTATCATGGTGAACGCAGCCCCTGCCCATGACTGGCTTAGGCACAGGCACATTCTGCAATCCTGGCCTGGGAGACATGAGTGGACACTTGCTGGGGGCTCCTGAGAAAGGTTTCCTCACTCTGTAAACACACATACACACACGGATGGCCTCTCTTTCCGTTGGACCTTTTCATGTCTGGCTGTGATGCCTGGAGCTGTGGCAGCCATCTTGGGAACAGGAGGGGAGCCAGCCAGAGAACAAAGCCAATAAGCTGGGGATGGGAGAGTAAAGAAATAAAAGGAACAAGTCCTCGATGCCATCTTAAATTAACTAACCCCTTTGTCCCTCTACCTTAGATCCTTTGCCATGAGATAACACAATTTCCTTGTGGTTTATCACCTATGAGATAGACACCTACTGTTTTCTCAGCTCTTCCCATGGCTGGCTCCGTCTCTTTCTCAGGCCTCAACTTAAACGTCAGCTTCTCCTTAAGCAGCAGACCAGGGCAGCCTGATCACCAGCTGTGGAAAGCTGCTTCCACTGCTCCATCAGTTAATATAGCATCTCTGGGAGGTTTCTGTTTGTTTTGACTTTCATGTGGCTTTGAGATTTCTGGGTCTTTCGACTTTAACGCACGTGCCGCACTCCAAAATCGTCTCGTTCCTTCACTTTATTACCTGACTGCCCTGGTGGAAATGTGAGCACCCGAAGGCCAAGGCCTTCCCATCTTGCTCACAGGTGTAACCCCGGCCCTATTGCTCCCGGCATGCCGTAGGTGCTCAAGAAATATTTTACGACTGCATGAAGGATGGAGGGGTGCAGGAAGGGGCTGTGCAAAAGGCGTTTCTCCCACTTTGTAAGACAGGTCTCAGAGCCTCAGAGGGTGCGGCCGTACGTCTCCAACGCTATTTCAACTCTACCAGGCTGCCTGCCACCACTGTTCTTGAAAAGAAACTCGCCTTTTACAAGTGACTTCTGGGGACATCAGTGATGCACACTACTCTCCCGAAAGGCCACGACTTGGTATGTAAACTTACGATCAGATCATCAAACCACGTAAACCATGTGTGCTTTCGTTTGCTCGTACGATTACCTAGCATCACACGCCTGGATTTCTGACGGCCTTGTTTGCCCAGATGTCCTTACTGCCTCCAACGAACCTTCTAGAATTGACTCATCCTCTCTCAGCTTCCACACTGTCCTCTTTTTGTCTCTATTTTGTTATTCATTATTCTCTGCCTTGTGTTATATACACACACATGCGCGCACACACACACACACACAACTTGCTGCCGATTCCTTGAGAGGCAGGACTCCCTCTCACTATATCTTTCTATCCCCCAGCCCTGAGGCTCACTGGTGCCATATTTACCCAAATATATGCGCAGCTTCTTCCCCAAGAATTATCCTCCAGAAAATAGTTACCGTACGTTTAGTTCCCTCCAGAGCACCTCCACTCATGGGACCCTCTCCTGACTTTCTTTGGAGCAGCAGGGCATCTTTGAGAAAGACACGTGACCCTGAAATGAACTCAACCAACCCTAGGAGGGGCGAGGGCAAAGATTTTGGCCTTTTCTGAAATCATTTCATTTTCACAAGGAGAATAAACGTATGACTTACTGGTATATTAAAAATTAAATCAAGAAAAAGCCGGGCCTAACCCATCATCCCTTCTGTGCCTGTGGCTTCCTGCTCCAATGGCAGCAGCCCTCGCAGACGCCCGAAGCCCGAGCGGTCCCATCTGGCAGCCGCTAGCCCACGCGGCTACTTACATTCAAATTAAATAAAAAATGAATTCAGTCCCTGTCACCCCAGGCACCTTTGAAGACCTCAGTAGCCATATGTGACTAGCGATGCCAGACTGGACTGCGTAGATTACAGAACATTCCAGAAAGTTCTATGGCACAGCACTGCACCAAGCAGAAATGCCTGTGAGGTGTCGGCAGACATTTTTGCCTTTTCTTTTTGCTTTTTAAACGTCTTCGGTGAGGGCTGCGTGATAACAAACAGCCACACGGGAATGTCAGGTAGGAAGGAGGCTGGTGGGCTGCTGCTCAAATGCCTGGAGCTCATCCTCCCTGGTCCCACCTCCACCCCAGCGTTCTGGTGCCTCGGCTTGTTAAAGCCCCGCATCTCACCCTCAGCTGAATCCACCCTTGGGGAGGCCAGGGGAATCTCTGCACCCTCTCCCGAGGAACAGTGCACGCAGGTTTGCACGCTGTATCCCAGGTTTCATGGGCCACCCTCTTCCCAAGCCATTCCTGCCAGCTGTGGCCCCCAGGCGAGGCACCCTGATTAGACACTAATGACAGAATTGAGGCCCAGAGAGGTCGAGTGACATGCCCGGGGACACACAGTCATCCATGGCCAGGGCGGAGACCAGCTCTCCTAACCCCGGGAAGACCTGGTTTTCCCAGATCACACTACAAAGGACACAAATCTCGCCAAGCTCACAAGCCCGCCAGCGACACCAGTGAACCAAAGCCCCAGGGGGTCTCCGACTTACCAGTGACATTCGGGGGGAACCAGCTTGGTCAGCTCTTCCAGAGACTTCTCCGACCTGTACTCCTGGCAGGAAGCACATGGAACATGCAGTTCAAGGGTGGGAACCCCACAGAGCTCCCGCCATGCCCGGGTCACCCCAGCGGGGACCTCAGGAAATACACACCTGGATGAAGGCCACGGTCACCACGATCAGCACGGCCTGCGGGGCAAAGGGAGGCACGTTAGCACCCAGCTGCCCAGCGAGCGAGTGAGGGGACCCACGGGAGGCGAGGAGAGGGAATCGTTTTTCAAAACATATTCCGTTTCTTCTTGCCAAGTAAGTGCACTGTGCAGAAATTTAGAAAACAGACAAGCCAAAAGGAGAGCAGAAAAATCACCCCAAATTCTACCACCTAGAGGTTCACATTTTGGGGTGCCCTTCTAGATTTTTCTACATAGACACTCTAACAACACAGGATAATAAAATACAGATATATTCTTTTATAAACTGCCTTTTCCACCCAACAACATGCTGTAAACATCATTCCACATCACGAGATGTGGGTCTAACCTCAGCCTTTTAAACAGAGGCAGCGCGTCCCATCACATGGAATGGGCATGGTTTGTATTGTAAGGAGCACAGGACAGACGGACGGAGGCAGGAGTGACAGCCATCCAGAGGCTCCAGGAGAAGCCAGATATAAAAGGTCACACAGCGTATGATTCCATTTATACAAAATACCCAGAACGGGCAAACCCACCAGACAGAGAGGGATCGGCGGATGCCAGGGGGCAGGGGGAGCGACTGTTTAATGGATACGGGGCTTCCCTTTAGGGCGATGAAAATATTTTGGAACTAGATTTGTGAATGTACTAAATGCCACTGAATTGATCACTTTAAAATGGCGACTTTCTTATGTGCTTTTCACCTAAATAAGAAAAATGTTTTTAAAGAAAGGTGCTCCGCGGTTCTCTCTGGGTAAAGGATTACCAGCGATTCTTCTTTGTCGTCCACACACGGCCAGGACCGAGTGGAGGGCTAGTGTCCCCAAGAAAGCGTCAGCCACATAAACCAGGACCCCCCCCACGTGGGGATGCAGAAGCAGGAGGATTTGCTTTCCTTTCTTCTGCTGCCGTCTTTTCTATTTTTTTCCTCTACAGCCAAACTCTTTTTTCCTCGCACAACAAGAAGAAGCAGAGACTCAGTGGGCCCCTTGACGGCAGGTCTGGGAGCCAGGTGCTGTCCACACGCGCCATCCCGCGCACTCACCAAGGCGATGCTGATGGCGTCCTCGTACTCCTTCGTGAGGATGCTCACCAGGGCGGAGGCCAGTAGCAGCATGATCAGCGGGTTCTTAAACTGAAAGACAGAAACAGGCCACTAGGTTCTTTCCTAACCTCACAAAGATGGGCGACCCAGCTTCTGACCGCACGGCAGTGTCAGCTCTTCCTCAAGGCCAGGCGGCCAGGCCAATGCTGCAGTGACCCGAGGGGCGGGGAGGAGGGCCACTGCCATCCAGCGGTTCTCATCCACCTGAAATCCCACTGCTGCAGTTTCCCTGACACTGCCCCTGTCCGGACACTGGTCCTGGTCCTGCTGTTGAATTCTTGGTCTCACCTAGCCACATCTCCATGAGGCTCCAGGTCACAAGCTGCCCCCTCTGGTAGGATGCCAGCCCTGGTCCAGCACAGCTAAGGGTCCCCTCCCGCCACACCAGTCCCCCAATCCTCTGTGTCCCAATCACACCCATCTGCTCCTGTAACTGCCTCTGGGGGCTCCAGAGATGTCCCTCTTGAGAACAGGTGCTCCAGAAACTTCCCCAAAGGATTTCTACTTTATCATTCTATGTATCTGCCTCCTCGTTTCACACATACATTTCGATTGTTACAGACAACTGAAAGGAAGCATAAACACAAACACATAAAAACGGGATCAGAGACAGTAGGCCAAAGATCAGGATCAGGGTGAGAGTTAAAATATCAACAAGCAGGTCATGGTTGTCTAAAATGGGGCTGCACATTTGGCCCAGAGCTTCCCAGCAGCCAAGGCAAAAGGGGAAATGTGATCAGATGTGTGATTTATGCTGTCCACAAAAAGCAGCCCATCAGAGACATCACGCCAGTATGATGCGAGAAGGGATTTAAGGCCTCCCACCCCAGAAATGCTGTACTTTATCTTCTCTGTACGAGGGACAGGGCGCTTTGTGGTCGGCTCACCAGCAGCCCTGAGTTAGCCACACCATCTGTTTTGAATCATCAAGACTGAGCAGCTCAAAGACATTTCACCTTCTTAGCTCCACCTCCACCGTTCCCTCACTGAGAAACCTCAAGCAAGCCTGTAACTTCAGCAAGCCTCTGCTTTCTCTCGGCCGATGTGTGGACCGGAGGTGACAATGACAGTAAAGTCACCTGCCCGGTGGCGGGCATACAGTGGATGCTCAAGACATGGTGGCCACAGGTACCACCAGACTGATTACGGAAGGCACTAGATAAACATCAGGCGACAGGGGGAACTGTGGCCGCCCACGTTCCAGAAAATTGTCCCTCTATCAGGGCTTTCGGTCCCACAGCTGGCCCTTGGGGTCATCACACCTTCAGCAAGAATCGCCCCCCAAAGCCAGCTGGCCTGCTGAGCCCGGGGCTCAGGTCTGAGACACACTGGGAGTCAACTCGGGGAGGCCCTCAGGGGAGCTCCCCACGAAACTGGAACCGCATCGAAGGTCCCGGGTGGGACCTTAATCAGGTAGCAAGAGGCTTCTCCGTAAGCATCACGTCTCCAATATGTAGATAAACCATCTGTGAGTTTTGTGGACCTCATAAACTGTTCCACGGGCATGGATTCACGGATCAGAAAAAGGGCTGAGATTAAAGCAAGTGAAGGGACACACCACCCAAAAGTGAAAGTGGGCTGTGTTTAGACCCCGAGGATAACAAATCAGCTGTAAAGAGGCGTCTTTGAGGCACGTGGGGAACACCGGCTCTGGACCAGGCACTGGGGATGTTAACGAAGCGTTAATGGTATTAGCGGGATAATAATACTGTTGTTATGGCTAAAAAAAAAGAAAAAGAAAAATGTCCTCCCACGGTAGAGATACGTACCCAAGTATGGATGGTAAAATGATTCTGCATCTAGAATTTGTTTTAAAATGTTGTAGAGAAAGAAAGGGGCTAACAAATGTCAAAATGGGTTGGTAACTATTGCAGCTAGATGATGGCTACGTGGGGGTCATTCTGTTATTCTACTTATGCATACTTTTGCAATTTTCTCCAATAAAATATGAAAAGAAACCTTTTGGTGAGAGAAGTCCCAGTTTTGGTTCTGAAAGCACTGGAAAGTGCTGGGTGGGTGGGGGGCAGCCTGCAGAGGGAGGGGTTGCCGAGAGTCCTTGGGCTGGACGCAGAGCTGGCCACCTGGCAGAGCTCACAGTCACAGTCAAACAAACCACCCGCCCCAAGGAGGACTCGCCCTTTCCTCGGAAATCCAGGGAGGACAAAGAGCCAGAGAAGAAGGAAAGGTGAGCGCGGAAAAGCTCGGCTCACAGAGCACGTCAGGGGCCTGGGGCTGCTGTAACACGTGAGCACAACGTGGGGGGCTGAAAACAGTGGAGACTTATTCTCCAACAGTTCCAGGGGCCAGAAGTCTGAAGCCCAGGCATCAGAGGGCCATGATGTCTCTGGAGCTGCTGGAGAGGATCCTTCCTGCCTCTTCCAGCTACCGGTGTGGCTGCCACCCTTGGCTCGTAGACGCATCCGTCCAGTCTCGGCCTCTGTGTGTCACAGGGCCTTCTCCTCTCTGTGTGTGTCTCTGAGTCTCTTCCCTTCTTATAAGGACCCCAGTCATTGGATTTAGGGCCCACGTGAATCCACTATGACCTCAGCTTAACTAATCACATCTACAAAGACCTTATTTCCAAACAAGGTCATCTTCTAACGTTCCAGGTGGACATGAATTTTGGGGGGACACTATGCACCCTAGTACCAAGAGGAAGAACCCCTCAGTCCAGGGGAGTTAAGAACAAGATTTTACTTCAGCCCTGAGCCTGTCACAGACTTCCCATCCAGTTGGATGGAAGTGAGAAGCAGGGGGTGATGCACGAACAGGCAGTGAATGCCCACATTGCACCGGGCTCTGGCACCTCCCGATGCCCATCAGCCTCATGCGCACCAGGCCCTCCCACCTCAGGCCCCTGCATGCCTTCCCCTATGGTGCCCTGCGTCCAGAGCCCTGCATGGCTCCCCTCCTCACGTCCTGCAGCTCCCTGCTCAGACCCCGCCTCCTCTGAGCAGGGGTCAATGGCTCCCTGCCCACCAGCCCTCCTCAGCCGCCCCCTGCTGTCGCTTCCTAACTCCTCGTCCTGAGCCACGGGGTGCTGTGGTACATGCAGGCTGTCTGTCTGTCTCCCTGAAAGCAGAAATTGGTTTGGCTGCCGGTCTATGCACAGGGCCTAGATCAGGGATTTATCTGGAATGAATGAAGGAAGGAAAGAATGAACAAAGGAAGCAGTGAAGCCCCACGCTTAGGTGGGGCATCCGAGGTGTGGTGGGGCTGGAGCTCCTGCTCAAGGTCGCACAGCACAGTGGAGAACAGCACGGGGTCCGTCCTGCCCCAGCTGTGTGTCCTCCTGCCCAGATCACATTGATGATGCCTCCGGGCTCCCTGCCCCCACCTCTCCCGCCCCTGGCTGGGCAGCTCCCTCGTCCCTGCGGGCTGCACCCACTGGAGCCTCTGGGAGCGATGGGCTGTTTCTGGACAAGGGACCCTCCAGCCATGGGCTCAGGGTCAGCTCAGGGGAACGGAGTCCTGGCCGGGGCCGCCCTGAGAGCTGGTCTCTAGCCAGGCCCGGACCAACTCCCTCCTCCACCCCCAATTCCAGTCCTAAAGTCTCCTCTCACCTCCGTCCTGAGGCTGGACCTGAGCAGCTCTCCAGGCCGACACTGATATCACCCACCCCCTGCCGCCACCTCCTGGAGACAGTGCCAAGCACCTGTCCTGTCCCATCCCCAAGGGAGCTGCCGAGAGACACAGCAGACAGGTGAGGGAGCCACTGAGAAGAAGCCACACGCGGCACCACTGCACCTCTGGCCACAGATGATCAGACCCCTCCCGGCACACGGGGCCCCTTCTATGCCCCGGTTGTGAAGGGAGACAGGCAGAGGGGGTTGTCGAAACCTTGCTGTGCGGGAACTGGGGAGACACTGGCGATGTTTCCTACAATAAAAACAGCCAGCCTTTCTGGAGCACCCACTGTGTCCCACGCCCTGTGCTAACTGCTCCTCCTGTATCATTTCGGGGGCCCCTCCTCCCCCAGGGCACAGGCACTGCTACATAGTCCTGTGACAAACGAGCAACCTGAGGCTCTGAAAGAAACAGAAGTGCCCAGGGATTCCTGCAGCCCAGCTCAGCTCCGAAACCTGTGCTCTTAACTGCCGTGGTCCCATAGGACCACCCGGTAGACTCGCAATTGCAGGGGGGCAACCTTTACTAAGCAGTTAATTCGTGCTAAGCTTCCCTCTTCTTATGTAAAACTCAGAACAGTAGGTATTCATTAGTCCCATTTTCTAGACAGGGAAAACTGAGGCTCAAGGAGGATCAATAACTTGCTCAAAGTCACAAGGCTGGAAAGTGGGATTTGAACTGGAGCAGCATGACTCTAATCTCCTTTTGCCTCATGATTCTGGGCAGCATGGCCTGTTGGTGAGTCTCCTGAGATGGAGAAGAAGGGCTGCCTTGTGAAGTGGTGAGTCCCCCGTCACTGGAGGAGAGACAGGAGAAGCACACACCCAGCAGGGAGCAGGTGCTGCACGAATGTAAAGAATTGATAAGTGAGTGCAGACGGACTTTCTGTACGTGTCAAGGGCAGGCGAACAGGTCGCTGGGCACTGCCTTCCAATCCTGCAAGGATTCCCACAGATGGATCCCTGAAGTGACAAAGTTAAGATGAATTAAGCAGGAGCCCCACTCTTAGAAATGGAAGAGGTTTCATTTCTGGAGAGGCCTTGGCTGGTGGCTGGAGGAGAGCCCTTGGTGTGAGGTTTTGGCAGGGCAGAGGTGGGAAGGGGGACAGCCAGGGGAACGAGTGAGCAGGTCCTAGTGGGAGGGACAGCCAGGGCAGAACCGGCCGGGGCCGGGCTGCAGGAGGAGAATGTCTCCACAGGCTGCGTCAGCCTGCTTCCCTGAACTCCGACTTCTAGGAGGCTCTGTTGCCTCTTTCCAACACTGGGGTTCCAGGAAGTTTCTGGGTTGGCCAGAGCCACCTGCTTACCCAGAAGCCTATTGTGGAGCCAAAAGGCATCAATAAATGACATCCCCAGTGCTGAGAATGGACCAGTGAGCAGGGTGGGGACTGGAGGAGAGTGGAGGTTGAGGATGCTGCAAGGAGGGCTGTGATTGGTCTCTGAACTGACCAATCAACAGAGCCTTAAACGCTGAGCCAATAGGAAGGCAGCTGAAGCCTGGGGCGCCAGGGAGCCAGAGATGGAGAGCAAGGTGTGAGGGATGGGAGAGGGGGTGCAGAAGGCCAGGGAAGGGAAACTGAGGCAGTCTGAATGGCTTCAGGTACCTGGGGTATTCTGCCTGTTAACGGGGGCTTTCTGAACTGGTCGTGGGTGGGTGGTGGGGGTGTTGACTTCTAGGCGGGAACTTGCAGCCATGTCTATTTCAAATTTTTCTTTCCTCTTCCAACGTCTTCCAGGCGTTTGACTTGTGTGCCGTCCATTCAGCACCATGCTGGCCCGGACGGCAGCGGCTAAGGAGGGCAGGGGCTCCGGAGCCAGCTGTGGCGTCCCTCTCCAGCCCTGCCGCTTACTGCTATGTGACTTTGGGGTCCGGTTTGGCAGATAAACTACAGGACATCCAGTTAAATTTGAATTTCAGATCCACAAGGAACTTTTAAAAAATATAAGTAGGTCCCATGCAACATTTGAGACCTACTTATACCAAAAAATTCTTCCTTGCTTATCCAGCTGAAATTCAAATTGAACAGGGCATCGCGTATCTTCGTTTGCTGTATCTGACAACCCTACGCAGCCAGGGGAAATACTGCAACTTCTCTGTACTTCACGCCCTCCTCTCAAAACGGGGACTGGGAGGAAGATTAAGTAAGTTAAGGCTGACTTTACTTACGCCGTTAGCAGGGTGCCTGGCACATGGTAAACCCTGCTTGAATGTAACAACTGTTACTCATGCCCATGGCTGCCTGGGTAGTTAGTGATCTACTCAGGCCGTCCCTCCTGCTGGCTTAGAGCAGCCCAAATGAGGAGGAGCCTTCTTTATCTTTATAGTGCAGCCACCCCACGCCCTGGGACAGTCCAAGGACACCCTCTATCAATATTTAAAGAATGAATGGCTGCCCCACCCTCTCCGGCTTAGACTAGTTAATGAAAGAAATGACACCTATGGTCCTACCTGATCGAGATATTTCTTCCATGCGGGTTCGCTGTTGTCAGCGACAAACTCGTTCCAGCCGTGGACCAGCCTGCGCTGCGTCACCGAGAACTCCGACAGCCCGTTCTGTAAGTCCACCTGGAAGGAGGGAGATGATCGGGCACAAACTCACCGACGGGCCAGGGAGGACCGAGGGGCCCAAGTCACAGAGTGCCCACTCAGCCACCTTCACGACGGATGAGGAAAATGGGCTGGCCACAAAAGAGAGGGGACCGGTTCAAAGACCCTAAGCAGATGGGGCAGAGAGCGAAGGAAAACCCACAGTCCCACCGCTGCATTCTTTTTCAACTAGACCACATTTCTGCCCTACAATTACAGCAGAGGAGACAACCTTGGGCCTCAGTTTCAACCAGTGCCACTGTAGTACGAAATTCTGGAAATGCAGAAGCACATATTTTCTCTTTTCATAAAAAAAAAAAAAAAACCCAAAAAACCCAGGACTTGGGAAGGTAAAGGGTGCAGCTGCTATAGAAAACAGTGTGTAAATTCCTCAAAAAATGAAAGAATTACCACAGGATCCAGCAATTCCACTTCTGGGTGTCTATCTACCGAAAAAATTAGGAGTGGATCTCAGAGAGAGATTTGCACACAAGGGTTCACAGCAGCATTATTCTCAATAGTCAGAAGGTGGAAGCAGCCCAAGTGTCCGTCGATGGATGAATGAGCCAGTCACAAAAAGACAAGTACTCTATGATTCCGCTGATTTGAGGTACTCAGAGTAGCCAGATTTTCAGAGGCGGAGAACAGAAGGGCGGGCCCAGGGGCTGGAGGAAGGGAAGATGAGGAGCTAGCGTGTAAGGGGGACAGAGTCTCAGTTGTGCAAGAGGAAAAGAGTTCCGGAGACTGGTTGCACAACAGTGTGAACGAACACAACACGATTGAACTGTGCACTTAAAAATGGGTAAGATGGTAAATTGTATGTTGTGTATTTTACAATTTTTTAAAAAACATAAAAAAGGCAACAATAATAGGAAGAACTGTTATATTGTGCATACCCGGTGCCAGATACAAGGTCAAGCTCTTGACATAAACTAAGGTTAAATATAGCTGATTGGAGTCAATAACAACGTAAGGAAACTTTGTTGTTCTGGTTGCAGCAAAGGTATCCTTGGCTTGAGGAAGTCGGCCACAAGAAAGCTCCACCCGGTAGGAGAGGAGGCAAGGAAAGCCGAGTTGATTTCTTGATTCTTTTGAGGAGAGACAGAAAACCAAGCTCATTTTCCCAGTAAGGAAAAATATCTCGGCAAGGAAAAAATACTTCCTTCCCCTCTGCAAAGACTAACAACAAGCAGGGCTGGCATTTAAACAGACTTGCATTATTCTTAAGACTGGCATGAAACACTGACTTCCAGCTTCCTAGAAGCTGCGGCTTGTGCCCTTTTCTTAGCGGCTTCTAATTTGCTTTCCTAAAGGGTGCTGGGGTCTGAGTAAACACACACACATCACCACATTCGCTCAGTCTTTGCAGTAAAGCAAATTTCAAACATAAGCACGAAGTCCTGCAGCCTTGGAGGGCAGCTTCACGGAGCACGGGTGGGTGTTTTTTGCTTTTGTTTTTCTGTCTCGCACTGGCCAGGAGTTCAAATTCACTTGTGGAACTTGTGGGAATTTGGTTTCAGTAATTGGCAACCCCGAGGATTATAAACGATGAAGGGTGTGGCTAGCGGATGGTTAAGAGTTTGAGCTTTGATGTCAAAGCACCTGGATTCAACTCTGGCTGTGCTGCCGTGGGACCACGTGGGTGACTGCCTTCTCTGTGTCTCCCACCAAGAGAAGCATCTCTATGGAGTGTTGGGAGGGGGTTAGCTCTGTGGACAACAATGCTGATGGTGTTCTGCATGGGAAATCGGAAAGGTTCAGCGTCAACAGTATTTTCTAACAATGATAATAAAAATGTAATATAACACAGAATTCTAAAGCAGCCTTCAGGACTCTGTGAGGCTTTCCTCTTCATCTCAAACCTTACCATAAATGGCATCAAAGGCAAATTCAATTCTTACGTAAAAGGCTTTGGCCAAATCCTCTCTGTGGCATTTGCTCGCCTCCTTGGGTGGCAAAGCTACCACCGTCTTCTCTTTTTCAATGGCTTTTGACTCACATGGTTCACCAATCTGCGGAGAAAGCAGGATGGCCGTTAAGGAAATTGAACTTGTGTACTGATGCATCTCTTTAAAGCATAACATACCTTTAGAAAGTGTGCTTGTCTTAAGTATACAGCTTGAATGCTCACAAACTGATCCATATAACCAGGCTCCAAATCAAGAAAAAGACATTACCAGCCCCCATAAGCTCCCTCATGCACCTGCCTGAAGGGTAGCTTCTGTCATGATCTCTGTCACCACAGATGAGTTTTGCCAGGGTTTGAACTTTATAGAAACGCTAACATGCAATCCTCTTTCATGTCTGGCTTCTTTCACTCGATGTTGTGAGATCCACGCATGATGCTGCATGGAGCGATGGCTTGCTCATTTTCATGGCTGCATAGTACTCCACTAAATGAGTGTATCTCAATTTATTTATCCCTTCTACCACTGATGGACAATTTGGGTTGTTTCCAGTTGTTGGCTATTACTGACGCATCTGTTCTTAAGCAAACTTACTGAACAGAATTGGAAGTCGCAAAGCTGACAGAGTGAGGTAAGAGTTTACGTATTTAGAACGGTCAAACTTGAACTTTTGGGATTCTCAGTCAAATATGCACCATTTTGTAATGAATGTGCCCAATGATGACAGGTGGTATCACAGACTGTTCTGTGGGATGTTGGAAATAACCCGAGAAAATGTGTCTGGGCGTCTGAAGGCCCTGGGAGGACGCCGTACAGAACACCTGGAGGCTGACGACATGACGACAAAGAGCAGACTTCAGAATCGGGAAACTGCTAGGTATTTTTACAAAATCATTCCTGGTATTTAGCTACTCAGGACACGATAATCATCTTTTCCTTTTCCCCCAGGTTTTTGGGCACTGGGAAGGAGGAAGGGCAAAGAGGCGGTGGCTCGCCTCTTCCTTTAGCTGGAAGAGAGATGGCAAATTCCTCTTTTCCTTCTTGCTGGGCCCTCCTACCCCACTCGAATGATGTCCCAATGCCTCACGTGCTTAGGAAGCTCTGCTCACCGCATCACTTCCCGGGGCTGCTTCTCACTGGGCCAGTGACCAGGAAGCAAGCAGCCATCACACAGATCACTCGACAGGCTCTGCCCTTTGTCGCGAGCTCTCCTTAAGCCAATGCTACGTTCTTTGTTGTCAAGTTTCACTTTTAAGAGAAATGTGCGTCATAAAATGAGACAGAACCATCTCAAGATCTGGTTCAGTAAAGCGCTCGGTTCTTGCTCACGCCACAGACGGAGGCTGCCCTGGGGTTTCAGGACCTGCCGCCTTGGCTGTTCTCCATCTTGCCATTTCTTCCTGACCACGACCACACCCAATTCACTTTTTTTATACAGCATCTCAAGTGACCCTGAAAAATGTCAATCCAGTCCTCACCCCTGCCCCTCCCCCATGCTTGAAACATTTGGATAGATTCCAGGTGTTCTCAGGATAAAAACCCAACTATCTTTAACATGGCTACCGCAGACCCGCCTCATGTCCACCCTCCATGTCCTCCTGGTCGTGGTCAGGGCAGCAGTACACCTAACTAAAAACCTACTTCGTAGGCCCATGAGACACAAGGCTGCCCACTGGAGTCCCGTGTCCCCCAGGAAGGGCCCATTCTAGTGTCCCTGCAGGGGCCTCAATGGCACATTTTCGTGGCTGCCGCACCACACTTTAAATCAGGGGTCCCCACCAGGGCCAGTTTTGTCCCCAGGAGACACTGGCAATGTCTGGAGACTTGTTTAGTTGTCATGACTGGGGGGGCAGGGACGCTACTGGCATCCAGTGGGCAGAGCCCAGACACGCTGCCAAGCGTCCCACAATGCACAGGACGCCCCCATAGCAAGGCATGATCCGGCACAAAGTGTCTGCAATGCTGAGGGCGAGGAACCCGCTCTAGAGACAGATGGGTTAGTCTGTCCTGATGTCCTCCCGGACCAGGTTAGTCTACCTGCTGTCCCCTGTCAGCATCCTGGACTGCTCCTTGATGGCACCTGCACAACTGGCAGCAAGTGGTCATCACTTAAGTGCCCTTATCCACTCAGAACGCAGCCACTCTGCAAGGTGGGGACCAGCGCCTGGGCCACGCGGGCTGCTGCACAAGCATCTGTCAGTCAGAGCTCAGGACAGCCATTGAAATGTCCGTGTGCTCAGCTGCACTATATGGATGCCTGCACACACGGTCTCAGCCACAAGGGCAACCCTCACGGTCAGTGCTGCCCCGGAGACACTCCCACTCCGCTTGCCAGCCGGTCACCTAGGGGGATCACAATTTCTTCATCTGCGAAATGGGGATGATGATGTCCACCTTGTCATGCTTTTGAAGAATCAAGCGAGTGCATGCATGCCGAGGGCTCGACGCAGCCAGACCCGCCATGAGCTCCCAGCGAATGCTGGCTCAGAACGTGTGGTGGGGACCAGACGTCCAGTCCTTGTTAAGAATCACAGTGATGGTGACCTCGCTTGGGTGGCTCAGCCGTGTTTAGGAAACTCAAGAGCAGGAAGCAGCACAGGGCAAGCAAAGGAGCCCAGAGGTAGGAATCGCACAGACCTGGGTTGAGGCTCTGTCACTGACCAGCCCTGTCACCAGGGACGATGATCTGTGGGTCTCAGGTAGTTCTGAAGATTAAAAAACCAACTCCGTAAATGCGCCTTGCACGTGGCAGGTGCATTCAGCAAATATTCCACAAACAACCCCCAACCTAAAGAATCAGAGGGATCGGGGTGTGGGGTGGGGGTGGGGGGCAACCCTGGAGCAGGTGGCTTCTCTCTGTGACTTTGTCTTCCTGGGGACTGATCTTCTGTTTCTCTGAGAGGTTGAGGTTTCTACAAGTCAGTCTAGAAGATGCACAAATGCTTGAATCTGTGTTTTTAGTAAACACTGAAACTTCAGGTGGGAAAACTGTGAATTCTGTTCTTAAAAGTCCCCCTTGATTTGCATTTGACACTAGTCTCAAATAATTTCTTTATATTTCAGTTTTAAAAAAAGGTCCATCGGCAGATGATGGATAAACAAAACATGGTCTGTCCACAACAATGGAATAATATTATTCAGCCTTAAAAAGGAAGGACATCTTGACATATGCTACAACATTGATGGACCTTGAGGACACTATGCTGAGTGAAATAAGCCAGTCACAAAAGGACAAATGCTGTAGGATTCCACTTATATGCAGCACTTAGGTAGACAAATTCACGGAGACAGAAGGTAGAGTAGCGGTTACCAGGGCTGAGGCAGGGAGATGGGGAGCGAGTGCTAACGGGGACAGAGTATCAGTTTGGGAAGATGGAAAAGTTCTGGAGACAGATGGTGGGGATGGCTGCACAGCAACGTGAATGTGCTTAATGCCACTGAACTATATGCTTGAAAATGGCTAAGACGGTAAATGTCATGTTATGTATATTTTACCAAGCAGACAAAAAACCCAGAACAACAACAAAAAGGATCAAAGGAACCCACTCCCCCTGGCTTTGTGGGCTGAGGCCAGCAGGTGTTCCCACCCTCCTCCGGGACTCTCGGTGTCCGAGGCTGTCCAAGTGCACGACCCTGGGAGCCAGCCAAGTGGCGGAAAGAGGCTTGTGTGGTTAAGGGGAGGGGCCGGACAGGCCTCCAGGAGACTCCTGCCCACCCGCTGCGTCCTGTGACTGCAGGGCAGAGTCTGAGCCTAAAGAGGGCGGACGCTTGGCTTCCAACTGTGCTCTGTGAGCAAACGCCATTTCCACACTCCCAGCTACGTGACCACAGAACCGAAAACAGGGGCTCCAATAAGGACCCGTTCATGGACGTGCAGAGCAGCCCGAGTCACCGCGGCTCAAGCGTCCATGACGATGGATACACAACATGCGGAACAGCCACACGACGGAATAGTGTTCCGCCTTAAAGAGCAATGAAGTGCTGACACAGGCTGTGTTGTGGGTTGAACTGTGTCCCCTCAGAAAAGATATCTTGAAGTCCTAACCCCAGTACCTCAGCATGTGACCTCATTTAGAAACAGAATCTTTACAGAGGGAACCAGGTTACAATGAGGTCATGAGGATGGGCCCCAATCGAATGGGACTGGTGTCCTTATAAGAAGGAGAAATTCAGACACTGATGGAGACGCACAGAGGAAGGATGACGTGAAGACACAGGGAGACGACGGCCACGTGAACAGCAGGCCTCCACCGGCCACGGGCACCGAGGACGGCGGCAACCCCAGAGCTAAGAGAAAGACCTGGACCAGACTCTCCGCCAGAGGCTCAGAGACAGCACAGCCCTGCCAGCACCTCGATTCTGGACTTGTGGCCTCCAGAGCTGCGGGATACATTTCTGTTGATTTCAGCCACGTATTTTTGGTATTTGGGGACAGCAGCCCTAAGAAAATGAACAGCTTCTACAACACGGAGGAACCTCGAAAACATGATGCTGCGTGAAAGAAGCCAGTCACAAGAGATCACATATCAGCTGATCCCACTTTTATGAAATATCCAGAAGAGGCAAATCCGTAGAGACAGGAAGTAGATTGGGGTTGCCAGGGGCTGGGAGAGGCAGGGGGAGTGACTGCCAACGGGTGCGAGGCTTCCTGGAGGGGTGACAAAGTGTTTTGGAACCCTCCACTGGGGGTTCCACTGGAAACACTGGTCACGCAACAGTGTGAACGTACTAGATGCCATTGAGTTGTTCCCTTTAAAATGGTTAGTTTTATGTTATGTGAATTTCACCACAATAAAATTCTTTTAAAAAAGCATCTTTCAAAAGCCATTTACAAGCCGCAGACGGGAACCCCCTCCGTGACCTTGAACTAACGGGCACCCCTGACTCGCTCCTGGGTCCCACTCGTTTCAGGTCTCAGACCTCCGCCCTGCGCCCGCCCCAGGCGACTTTCCATCTGGCTCTTCACTCTGTCTCCCCATGAGCATCTCAATATGGTTTTCCAGCTTAAACACAACCTTCTTTCTGGGCTTCACGCTGGAGATGTCGCTCTTTCCCCTCATTCACCAAAATCGAGCTCAGGAAAGTCGTCTACACTCGCCAGCTCCACTTTTTCATTGTCAACCTACTTGGGCTGGGTCCCCCAGGTCCCTGCTGTGTTCCAAGGCTGCTGGGAGTGGCCCGGGAGCCGAAACGTCACCGGCGAGGGCTCAGTGCATCTCACTGTAAGGCTGTCACTCTCAGAAAGCAGAGGCCGTGGCTCGGGGACTGAGCACGTGGCCCCTGGCCCCCACGATCCTCACACGCGGCCCCCTCAATCCCTTACGAACACACACTTTGTAGACGTCTGTCCGGTTCAAATCACAGTGTGCTCCCTTTGGAACGAGAGTGGTGCATCCTGATTGAGGTTAGGCGCCCTCTGGGGCGCCCCAATTCTCGCTTCCTGTCAAACCTGATTTGGGGGGAGCTGCCCTCCCTTCTCCTTTGTGCGTGTCTCTCTCTTTTTTTTTTAAGTTCTTTTTTATTAAGGTGAAATTCACGTAACACAAAATTCGCCATTTTAAAGTGCACAGTTCGGTGACATTTAGTACCTTCCCCACGTTGTGCAACCAGCGCCTCTGTCTAGTTCTAAGACACTCCCATGACCCAAAGGGAAACCCCATCCCCATCAACTGTCACCCCCATCCCCCCTTCCCCAGCCCCTGGCGACCAGCAGTCTGCCGTCTGTCTGTGGATTTACCTATTCTGCATATTTCACATAAATAGACTCACACAGTATGTGCCCTTTTGTGCCCCCCAAAGTACTGTTTGCCCACGGCAAACAGACCCGCGCTGGCGTGCCAGGGCTGGCCATGGTGAGTGGGGCCTTCCCAAGCCCCAAGGAAGCAGTCTGGAATGTAGGGAGCCCCTCGGGTATTTTCACCAAGTGCAGACAGCTGGGCGCCGACGTCTAACCTCGCGGAGGCTTCCGAGGGAACCACGAAGGGCAAATACGGCCTTTGCTGAAAGATGAGCTGAGAGCTCATGGCAGAGCAAGCGGTGTGTGGCACCTGGGGGTGAACTGGCCTCCCCTGAGCCGGAACCCCACTTTCTCTGCCTTCCCAGCCTTCCCATCCAGTGGGGGGATTCAGCTCATTTCAAACAGTTACTGCGTTAGACCCCAATGATCGCTTCCCTGTTTAAAGGACTTATACAGACATTGATTTCTTCAAGATATTTGTCCAAAATTTATCCCATGCCTTGGTTTCCCGCTCTGGAAAGGGGAGGGGATAATAGCCGGGACGCCCTAAGGCTGCCCTGGGACAACAGGAAACCACCGACCTGGAGCCCAGCCCCCAGGAAGTACAAATGGAATGTGAGCACCCGGGGTGATGAAACGTGACAGCTGATGGGAACCCCAGGATTCCTCGTGCCCAGCAGCTCCAAGAACACAATAGTGGGAGGAGAGCTCTGAATAGAGCTGCCAGGTTGAGCAAATGAAAATACAGGATGTCCGGGCCAGCTCCAGGGGCCTAGTGGGTAAGCTCGGTGCATTCCACTTTGTGGCCTAGGTCAGGTTCTAGGGCGTGGACCTATACCACTTGTCTGTTAGTGGCCATGATGTGGCGGTGGCCCACATAAAAAAGGACAAAAAGAGGAAGATTGGCAACGGATGTTAGCTCAGGATGAATCTTCCTCAGCAAAAAAACCCCACAAAAAACAGGATGTCCAGTCACCTCTGAACTCCAGATAAACAACAAATCCTTTTTCAGTATGTGTGCTTGCCAAATGCGGCGTGGGACACATATATTCTAAAAAATGATTCACTGTTTATCTGAAACTCAAATGCAGCTGGGCATCCTGTGCAAATCTGGCAACACTAGGTAGGACCAAGCCGAGAGATGCCCATGACCCGTGTGCCATGCCGTGACAGACCTCACTTTGTAACGGGGACAGGTGGGGGCCGTGATTCAGAGTGCTGCGTTCAGGAATCATGGGAAGACAGCCCTGAAGAAGGAACAGGAGTGGGTCCCAGGGATGGAGAGCCCTTCCGGGTCTCGGGAAGAACGGTTGGAAGGTGCCAAGAAGAGCAAGCAGGGGGCCCGTCTGGGGACTCCAAGTGTCCTGAGTTGGTGGGAGAGCACGCAGCCCTGGAGGGTCTCAGAGGGAGGGATGGGGCCAGAGAGAAAGCCAGGGGCCAGTGAACCACACAGCCCTGCCCTGACCCTTTGAGAATTTCATAATATGGGTGGATCCCGTTACTGGGATCAATGCAGTTGGGGAAGAACAAAGTAAGGGTCACGGGATCTGAAGAACAATCAGGTGGGCATCATTAAGGAGGTGACGTGTGAGACAAGGGGCAAAGGATCCCCACTCAATGCCAATACTTCCTTCTTTCCAAGACTTCGGTCGCCATGTTTCTCAAGCCACGTGTCTGTGAATTACCTACTTAAACCTGAGTCTGATGGTTCTCAACGTGTGGTCCTCAGCACAGAATCATCTGGAATTTGCTAGAAATGCAGATTCTCAGGCCCCATCCTGGAATTAATGGATGAGAAGCTCCGGGGGTGGGCCCTGTAGTCTATATCTTAGCAAGCTCTCCAGGGGATCCTCACGCACTCCAAAGCTGGAGAATCACTGGCCTCTTGTAAAACGCTACCTGCTGTGGCCCATCTCCAGACCAGCTGAGCAGCGGAGCTCAGCCATCAGATTCCTAAAAGCCCCAGGTGATTCTAATACACAGCCAGAGCTGAGCTGAGGACGCCCGGCTGGGAGAGGCACTCCAAGAGCGACCCCGTGGGTCTTGTTTTTAAGGGGCTGCCATATTGGAGGAGAGAAAAGATGGTGATCAACGCGCCAAGCACCAGGGGGGACGTGCCTGGGGCCCCGTGAGAGCTGGGGGAATCCAAGCAGGGAGGGTTCCTTCTGCTTCTTGGAGGTAGGGTTGGGGTGAGGCCCTAAGGCAGCAAGTACCCCCAAGTCCTTTTAGAACAAGGGAAGGAGACGCCCAGCTACAACAATCAATACTACTGATTCAGCAGATGTGACAGCTAACATTCTGATATCACGCATCTTGCCCAGCATCCGACATACACAATCCCATTGAACCAGCCAGCCCTTTGAGGTGGATGCGGTTTTTCTCCCATCTTGCAAATGAAGACGTGGCTGAACGGGCCGACTCCGAGCCAGCACTTTTCGTTCCCGCTCTATGAAAACATGAGCAAACTTCTTTGTGGGTTTTGTGTAGCGCAGGCGGGAGAAAGCAGATAGAGAAAGGTGACTTTCTGGATCTTCTGAGCAGAGCAGAGGGAGAGGATGGTGGCAGCAGAAGAAAAGAGAAGCCTCGGTAACGGACCCAAAAGACGTCCGCGTCCTATTTCCTGGAGTCTGTGAAAATGGGACCTCACGTGGCAAAAGGGACTTTGCAGATGTGATTACATCAGGATCTTGAGATGGGGAGGTGATCCTGGGTGACCCGGGTGAGCCCCATGTCATCACAGGGTCCTTATGAGAGGGAGACAGGAGGGCGAGAGAAGGAGACGTGAGGACAGAAGCAGAGGCGGGAGTAATGCGATTCCTGGCGCTGAGAGGGAGGAAAGAGCCGCAAGCCGAGGAATATGGTGACTTCCAGAAGCTGGAAAAGGCAAGGAGACAGAGTCTCCCTCCAGAAGGAACCAGCCCTGCGACACCTTGATTTTAGCCCGGTGAGATCTGCGTCAGACCCCGACTCCAGAATTGTAAGAGAATAAAACTGTGTCGTTTTAAGCCGCTGAGTCTGCAGTCATTTGCTCAGCTGCCATAAGTCAGAAACTGACACACTGTCCCCCATCGGCCCCGGGAAGGAACCCCGTCTCTGAGCTCCCAGACTCCCGGGCCTCCCTCTGCCCGGCACACCGCTGACCCGCGTGTTCATGTCCAACACTGGACTGTGAGCCTCCTGGGCACTGGCTGGTCTTATCCAACTCACACCCTGGTGCCCAGCACAGTGCTTGGCAAGTAGAAGGTGCTCAAAAATGTTTGTGAGAGGGACAGAGGGAGAGACGGAGGATGGGCACGGTGTTGAGCTGCCTGGAAGGCCTCGATGTCCCCATGTGCTGGGGGCCGTGCCAGGACTGGAGGGAGGTGCGAGTGGCAGGTACAGTTGCCAAGGACAATGGCCAGGCGCAAGCGGCCTAAGGGAGTAGCAGTTAGAAGGCACAATCACAGAACATGGAGCTTCATCCCCCTGCACTGCCTCTCTTGATGCTGGCTGAGCAAATGCCCCGGGGGGGGGGCGGCCAGCACAGCTGGCCCGAGTCCTTGCACAATCTTTTCTCAGCAAACCATCCTTTGCTGGTGCCCTCATCCGTTCCTCACCTTCTTCCTGTGTGCAGGAAACTACGCCTGGTGCCCCAGGAAAGCAGACACAGTCCCTGCCCCAAATCGAGAAATCACACAAGCAAGTTTATTTAAAAGAATAATTAGGACTAACAGGAAAACAAGAAAGCATAGAAGAAACCATGGACTACATTTTTTTAAATCTGAGAGTGAGAAAGGACTTTCTGAGTGTAAGGAAAAGCCAGGTGCCACAAAGGAAGACTGATGATTTCATGACATAGAAATGGGATTGCTTTCTGCAAGGAGAATTGCACCCAAGTGCAAAGATAAAACCACCCTGGGAGCGTATCTGCAGCTCCTAACAGTGACGAAGAATACCTTCCCAAACGAAGAGCTCTCCCCTGTGAGGAAGGGAAAAGACGACCAGCTCGTGTTTTTAAAAAAATGGGCCAAGGATATAAACCGAGTTCACAGAAAAGGAATGATAAATAACTTTGAAACACAAAAAGATAATCAGACTCATTTAAAATCAGAGGGGCACATTCAAACGATTCCAGCGTACCATCCTTCACCTGGCTGATAGGTAAAGTTCGAGAAGTTAGTGACAGGTGGTGCCAGGCGGGGGGTGGGGAGGGCCTCTCATCCATGGCTGGCGGGAAGTGAACTGGACAAGCCCTCGTGGAGGGCAATTTGGCAGCATCAAAGTTTAAAACAGATCCCAGTTCCAGTAATTTATGCTCAGATTTACTTAGGGCAGAATGGTATGTGTTCAAAGTCCCCTACTGCGATATTGTTTGTAACAGCTGACTGCTGGAAACAGCCCACACATCCACTAATAAAGGACCAGGTCCATCACTTATGGTACCTCCATAACCTGAAACGCTATGCCGCCATTAAAATAAGAGTGTGAAAGTTTTCAATCTACCTGCATGGAAAACATTAAACATATCTTGACGTATAACCTGCAGACAGTCGTGTACACAAATCATAAGCGTGTAGCTGGATGCATTTTTCCATGTGTGTGTGCCTGGGTAACCCCACCCAAACGCCGTGTAGAAGCTCTCCAGCTTCTAGAAGTCTCCCTCATACCCCCTCCCAGTTGATAGCCCTCGAAAGGCGACCAGCATGTGGACTCCTATCAGCGTGGAGTTTTTCTCCCCGTTTTGGAACCCCAGATAAAGGAAATCATACGCATGTACTCTTGTGTCTGGCTTCTCTTACTCATTGTCATCTTAGCGAGACTCATCTGGGTTGTTCTGTGAACAATATGGATTAACAACTCCAAGTCATTCTATTTTGCTGCTGTGTGTATTTCAAACACCCCATTGCACGGATGTGCCAGAAGTCATTGAACTCTCGGCATGTGGTTGGGCATTTAGGTCGGGTCCAGCGCACCCTGTAATCCATAACACTGCTATGCACGCTGACGCGCAGGTCTTCCAGCAGATCTAAGCCGTCACGTCTCCTGGGTACACACCCAGAGGCAGAACTGCTGGGCCAGAGGGCACACATGCCTTTAGTTGAAGCAGACACTGACAGTTTTCCCAAGTGGTGGGACCGTTAACAATAGATGGAGAAGGAAAAACAAAAAGGCGCACAATATTGTGAGTAATCCGTTAGCCTGTGTATAATAAGGAGAAGAATATGCCCGTATATGCAAGGCACATCTCTGGCAGAATCCACAGAAACTGGGGGCTGGGGCTGCCTCTGGGGCTGGGCACTGGATGGCCGGAAGACAGAGGTCGTGAGAGACTCCTGCCAGACACCCTTTTGTACCTTCTTGAATCTTGAACCATGAGTAAGAATTGCTGATTCAACGGGGGAAAACCCAGTCCTGACCAAGCTTGGGGGCAGAGCTGGTGTGGGGTGGGGGCAGGGGGGGGGGCTTCCTAGTGAGAGGGATGCAATGCTAACTGGGGAAGGGGGGAGAGAGGAAGAGCCCCCCAGGCAGGGCCACAGTGTGGGCAAAGGCTGCGAGCAGAGGGAGCGGAGAGGAGGCTGGGGTGGGGGTGGGGCAGGGAGCACAGAGCGACAGGAGGCTCAGCTCCTGGGCAAGAGCACTGCAAAGGGACTCAAGAGGCCTGCCAATGTGCTTTACCGTTAGGGGGAAAACCCTGGATGCAGCAAACTGGGTGGAGGGAGCATCCCCGGGCCCACAACTCCCTGATCTGGGCTCTAATTCTAGTTCCCAGCTACCAGCTGTGCAACCCTGAGCAAGTCCCTTGACTTCTCTGAGTCTCAGTTTTCTCCTCTGTAAAATGGGAATAATGATATCTCACACCGAGGACTGCTGAGACACGGGTCCTCCAATTCCAGCCCCGGGTCAAGATGAGATTAGAGACGTTTTCCAGTCCCTGATACCATATCTAGGTAGTGTTTGTGATTGTGTGTGTGTGTGTGTGAGTGTGTGTGTAGTGGTGGAGGGACCCCAGACAGCAAAGAACCATCAACAGGGCAAAATGAGATGCACAGTGTACTTATCTTGTTCGGGGGTGACCAGTGTAGTCAGGGGCCAAGGGAGGAGACGGCCGAGTTAGGTGGTGGCCAGCGTGATGGAGGCCGAGGTTGGCAGGTAAGGAGAGTGGCTATCACAGGGAGATTACTCAGTGAGTAAATACACTGAGGATGATGGGGCTGCCACGCTCAGCGCTGGTGAACAGAGCTACAGACACAGGAAGAGCTGGCCCCGACCCTCTGGTAGTTAGAGAACTGGAATCTATAGTTTTTTATATATATATACACAAATATAAAACTAAATACGGATCTAACCCCATACGCCGCCCGCCCCCTGAGAGGGCCCGGAAGCCCTAATACCCCGCAGCACGAGCACACCGGGCTGGCCCCTGAGATCTTGATTTCTAAGCACCATTCTTCCAGCAGAAAGAACCAAGAATCCCGGGAGAAATGGCTGATTCCAGGGCTGGGGCAGGGAAGGCACCAGACGAGCCTGGGATTCCTCATTATGCCAGAAAGTAGGGAAGTGCTCAAAGAATGACGGAAAAAATGCCCAGAGGACACAGAAGTCACCTGACAGGGCTCCCGCGGGCCAAATCTGCGACAATCTGAGCATCAAAAGAAAAAATGCTGTGTCCAGAGCAGGCGAATCTAGAGAGACAGAAAACACACCAGTGGGCTACTGCTCCAGCCTTCTGCTAGGGCTGGGGGGCTGGGGGAAGTTGGGGGGACTAAGGGGCGCAGGGTTTCTCTTAGGGGTCATGAAAATGCTCTAAAATTGACTGTGATGATGGTTGCACAGCTCTGTGAATATACTGCAAAACTAAAAATTA
Source organism: Equus asinus (assembly GCF_041296235.1). NCBI lineage: Eukaryota > Metazoa > Chordata > Mammalia > Perissodactyla > Equidae > Equus > Equus asinus. Next base: position 46,449,018 of record NC_091817.1, on the reverse strand, counting down.
CACTTTAAATAGGTGAACTGTATGATATATTAATTACATCTCGATAAAACTGTTCTATAAAAAAAGAAAAAATGCTGGTAACAAACTTTTTTTCTTTTTAAAGACTGGCACCTGAGCTAATGTTGGTTGCCAATCTTCTTCTTCTTTTTTCTTCTCCTCCCCAAAGCCCCCCATTACATAGTTGGATATTCTAGTTGTGGGTCCTTCTGGTTGTGCTATGTGGGACACCGCCTCAGTGTGGCCTGATGAGTGGTGCCATGTCCACGCCCAGGATCTGAACTGGCGAAACCCTGGGCCATCGACAGAGCAGGCAAACTCAACCACTCAGCCACGGGGTCGGACCCCTGCTAACAAATTTTAACACACTTAATAAAATAGGAATTCCTGAGTTCATGACGATATACCAATGAATAAATGACTAAATGAAGGGGAAAGGGGCGGCTCTTCCTTCCTCCAGAACACCAAGTAGTCAACAAAGGAGCGAAGATGGAATCCAAGAATCACCGTCAGCAAACGTTGTCAGAATAACTGACGCAGGCGAGGGTCACCAGCGGATGCGGAAGCTAAAGAGGAAAATGGCACGAGAGCCGGGCTACCGCCACAGCCTCAGCACTGTCGCTCCGAAAATGCTCGTTAACTACAACGGGGAAATTAGTCACTTGCTGGAAGAGAAACCGGGCCAGGAGAGCAGAGAGAACTCACGCAGAGGATTCAGGCAGACCAGTCCACGATCCTGAGAGGGCTGTGTGACCCTGGGCAAGTTACTCAACTCTCTAAGCCTCGGATTTCTGCAGGGATTTTTGTAAGGATTCAAAATAACATGGTGCATCCATAGGTTTTCACTGGAACACTGTTTTAAAAACTAGAAAAAGGAAACCACTTAAAGGGCCCTCAATAGGGGGTGGGTTAAATAAAAATGCCTCCAGAGGTTCAAGGGGAATGTTCTCCCTATGCGTATACTGTGGGGATACGGGGAGGGCGGAGGAGGTGTAGACGGTGTGTGCAGGATGACCGTGTGTGTTAAAAAAAAAATTAAAAGATGCTCATGTCGTTGTATAGAAATCGTAATTCCTGTGAGCAGGTGCTGCCTTAAATGCTTCGTGTGCATCGAGTCCTTCCACTCCTCAAAAGTTCTCTGACGTGCGCACAGTTACTACCCCATCGTGCAGAAGAGAAAACAGGCACGGAAAAATGGAGGGATTTGCTCAAGGTCTCACCACCGGCAAGTGGCAGAACTAGAATTCGCACCAGGTGCTCTGAACCACAGCCTCTCGATGGGGTTCAGGGCAGGCTGCCCCAAGATGCGCCACTCTGGTATGCAGACTATTTCCAGCTGAAGACAACGAAGGCTCAGACTCAGCAAGAACATTCTATCTTTCTCCCCTAAACGCCTAAAAGAAATTTAAAATAAAGGCCCGTCCCCAGGACAGGCCATCGCCATAGATAACTCTGGGTTCCGGTAGACTGGGAGGATCCTTGCCCTTGAAGCCCCAAACCACTACCCCACACGTCCTCCTTGTCTGTAGCTGGAGATACTTAAACAGGCAGCCTCGGCCAGTTGGCTGAGTTCCTCAGTTTGCCTGAGCCTCTCCCATGTATACGTGTTATAAAGCTTTGTTTAATTTTCTCCTGTTATTCTGTCCCATGTGAATTTAATTCGTTGTCCGGCCAGAAGGACCCAGAGTGGGTAGAGGAAACGTCTTCCTCCCCTACACTCTCCAGAAAAGCACAGACAAGGGGCCAGGAATGCCCAGCCAGCCACCTGATTACTGCCAACCGATTAGAGGTGATCAGTCCCTCCCTCCACCCCTCACCAAGGAGGAGAGCAGAGCAAAGTAGCGGGGGAGGGAAGGAGGAATTTCATACTGTGCAAGTTTTGTTTTGTTTGTTTTTTGGAGAAGATTAGCCTTGAGCTAACCGCTGCTAATCCTTCTCTCTTTTTTTTTTTTTTTGCTGAGGAAGACTGACCCAGAGCTAACATCCGTGCCCATCTTCCTCCACTTTATATGTGAGATGCCTGCCACAGCATGGCTTGACAAGCAGTACGTAGGTCCGAATCCAGGATCTGAACTGGCGAACCCCAGGCCACGGAAGCAGAAGGTGTGAACTTAACTGCTGCACCACTGGGCCGGCCCTTCATATTGTGCAAGTTTTTATTGTGGTTTATGAAAGAATTTAATACAAGTGTAGAAGGAAAAAAGAAGAAAGGAAAAAGAGGGAGGGAAGGAAAGAAAAAACATGTATAGTTCCTGATTCATAAAAAATAGCAGAAAAACAGCAACTGACACCAGCTTAATTCAACAGTCAAGGAAGGTGAACTGTCACAAAGGTCAGTGTGCTGGTTTTTGGGGGAGGAAAGTACAGAGAGGGGCAGCCACAGAGAGGTGACTTCCGAAACTGGAGATAAAGTGCTGCTGAATGACACTAGCTTTCTGCAGAATTCCGCTGGGGGACAGGCACCTCCCAGATCAGAGGAGGGAAGCCATGCTCCGGGCCAAGCATAAAATGTGGCCGACATCAAGAATCAAAATGACAAATACAGGAGCGCATGGATTGAGGGCAAGTCTTAGTTCTCAAACTCCCTGCCACGAACTCCAGGAAGCCTCCCCAGATTGCAGCAGTAGCAACCCCACCAGGCCTCCACACTCAGGCTGTGCCCAACTCCTTTCTTACGTGTGCTGCTTTCCTTCATGGACTAATCTCAATTTGTAGTTACATGCTCACTAGTAGCATTATTTGATAACTCTCTCTCTTGCCCACCAGACTATAAGCTCCACCCAGTAGGACTGAGGTGTTGCTCACTATTCTGTCTCCAGTGGGAGACAACGGGTCTGGCAAATAGGAGGATGGATGTCAGAGGAGTGGAGAAGCCAACTGTGCAGAGCAGTGGTTCTCAAACGCAAGCGACCATGAGAACCACCCAAGGGCTTGTTAACACTCAGACTGTGGGGCCCCAGCCCACACTGGAGGAAAGCTGATCTAAAGAGCAACAAAAGTCTGTGGAGCACAGTGTGGTGGAGGCTGAAAAGGAGGGAACCAAAAGGCAAGAACCAGCAAGCTGGCGTCTCCCACGGCTGACCTCAGGACCACGACCCGCCCAGGGCCGCTCCACAGGTGGGCTTCAGAGGGTGTGTGCTGCCTGCATCGCCCTGCAACCGCCCTCTTGAAATTCTCAGTCATTTTTCCAGAAGGGGGCCCCGCAAATCATGCAGCCGGTCCTGCCCCCACCACTGAGCTCTTCTCTGGGCACAGGACCGAGCATGCATCCCAAGGTCAGACAACAAGCCAGTGATGGATTCCTGAGAAAAATTATTGTCGCTTTTTGAACAAGCCATTGCACGAAGAGTTTTAATAAAAACTATGATCCCTTTTTGAACTAAGCATTGTGTAGAGTTTTAAACACATTCTCTCATTCTCCTTTTTTTTTATCACTACATCCACTGAGGGAAGGCATTCCATGTGCAAAGAACTGTGCTGAACATTTACAGACATTACCTAATCTAATCTTCACAAAAAGCAGGGGAGGCACTGATGAGGAACCTAGAAGCCAGAAGGCAAACATCCCCACTTTCAGACAAAGACATTTGGATGTGGGGAGATGCAGGAAATTTACCCAAATTCACATAGCCAGTAAGTGATGGAGCCCAGGCTCGAACTCTGGGCTTCTGGCCCCGGTCCACGCTCTAAACCAAGATCTTCCCATGAGGAGTGGTCTTCCGGGCCAATATTCTTTCCCCTGCACCCACAAGGGCCCCCAAATTCAGTCTTGCTGGAGAGGTAAAGACAGGAAGATCCCGAGAAACACATGGGGCGACCCCGGGGCAAACTGTAAGGTAACCACACCTAATCAACATGGTAGTTTGAGTTCAGTGGTTTGACATACGAAGAATGATTATGTGTAGTACCTGTCTTTCTTCCAGATGTTTCAAGTCTCCCTTTCTCCAGGGACTCCAGAATCAGGAATTTTGAGCTCTTCTCCCCGTCATGTACTTGACTTTCAAGTCGGACCTAACATGTACTCTGCTGGGCTCTGCTCCCTACCAATGGGAAGGTCATTGGGAAGATGGTGGCGCTGGACGAACACCATCCATCCATTTCCTAGCCGGGGACTTGGGGCGGGTGGGTGGGGTTAATAAGCATTACATATTTTCCCATAGTGGCCCACAGCTCTCCCTTCATCAAATACCCTTTCAGGATATCTTCTACAAGGAGCAGAGTGTTATGGGCTGAATCGGGTCCCCCTCAAATTCGTACGTTGAAGAACCAACCCCTAGTACCTCAGAATGTGACTGTGTTTGGAGATAGGCCCTTTAAAGAGGTGATTAAATTAAAATGAGGTCATTAAGATGGGCCCTGATCCTATATGACTGGCGTCCGAACAAGAAGGGGAAATTTGGACACAGACACGCACAGAGAGGAGACAGCCACCTATGAGCCTTCTAGTCACTCCCCTTGGCAGCTTTGGGGATCCAGGGTCTGTTACCCTTGATAACAAGGCTCCTAACGTTGGGATCTGAGGCAGGGTTTCTAGGACGGGATCTTCAAACACATCCTCAAGAGCACACGAGTCTTCTAAGAACGTCTAAACTTTGAATACGTGTTTTAATGAGTAGCCTAATTAACAGAGACCTTCTGGGTGACCAATAAAGCACTGTGATGTGACACTCGTGACCATATCTGCATCCGTGACAACAATCACATGGCACGCAGCAAGGATGAAAGTTTCTCAGTGGCTCAGAGGGAAACACAGGCGGGAGAATCGAGTCATCCCAGCACACGGCCGTGGCATCGTGGGGTCAACCTTAAAGAACCATGAGGGTGTAGACACCTTGCAAGCGGGGGCCTTACATGAATCAAGTCTTTGTACACAGCTGCTTGCCACCGTTGACAAGCACCAAGTATGGGAATCAACACACAGTGAAGAAAGTCTCTCCACCACGTCAACGCTCACCTGGCCTTCAAGTGAACGAGCAGCCCTGCAGTTATCAAGCGACAGCCTCTAGAACCAGCACACACAGGCGGCTCGCTGGCAGTCGTGGTTACACAGCAGGCTGGTTATCCCAAGCCAGCAAATTCTTGACATAGTTACACGCCGCTTGTACACGGATGTGTCACTAGACATTCTCAACATGAGCATTATCAAAATCAAAATTCAAAGTCTAAGTAAAGATTAGAACTCAAGATGAATGAAAACACTAACAAAAACAGATAAGTCTGGAGCAGATAACATGCCAGGTGTGGTTCTGTTTTACATATGCATGATAAGGAGCTATTGCTTTCCTCTACAGCAGCAGGAGGCCTCTAAGCACCTGTCATCCCTCCCTCCCCGTTTTCACACCCCTGTGTAGTCCCCCCAACAACTCCAGCACAGGCTAGACCTAGACTGACTTCTAGTGAACAGAACTCAGAAGTGGTGCCATGTCACTTTCAAGATTGGGTCATAAAAAGACTGTGGTTTCTGGGCTTTTACGGTGCCCTCTCAATCAGTCTTTCCTGGATCAGTCACCCTTGGGGAAGCCAGCTGCTGAGCCAGGAGGCAGCCTTGTGCAGAGGCCAGTATAGCCAGGGTCGAGGCCTGCAAACAACCCTGAGAGTGAGCCAGGAAGCAGGTCCTTCCCCTGCCTCCCCGAGAGCCTTCAGAGGAGACCACAGCCCCGGCTGACAGCTGGACTGCAACCTCACGAGAGACCTGGAGCCAGAGCACCGCAATGAGCCACACCCAGACTCCTGACCCACAGACACTGTGAGATAATAAATACTCTTTTTTTTTTTTTTGAGGAAGATTAGCTAACATCTGCTGCCAATCCTCCTCTTTTTGCTTATAGTCATTGTTTTAAGCCATCACATTTTGGAGTAATTAGTTATACAGCAGTAGACAACGAACACAGCCATTCAACATCACTGATTGAGTTTTAATAAAACATCGCCAGTCATATCAAAATACAGTTGCTACATTTTTACTTGATGATTTTATTATAAACTTAGTTGGATGTGATTGAGTTATAGGAACACATCTATGTTTATTGCAAGTTTTGTGCATATATTTATTTGTCACACTTTGATACAAATGATTTAAGACAATACTGTGGGCTTTCAATAGATTTCTTCAAGATGTCATATATTGCTAAATTTTGAGAAGCACTAACAACTTGTGTGTGTGTGTATCTGTGTCTGTGTCTCTGTGTGTGTAGGTGCGTGCGAGCCTCCCAGTAAGGATTTATATGTGTGTGCAAGCCTGAGGTTAAAGATGTGTGTATTTGCACGTGTGTGTATATAGCCTCCGAATGGCCTCTTGTACATTCTCTTCCTGCAACGCAAATGTGATCTCTTAAAAACACAAATCTGATTGTGTCTGTTGTTTACTGCGTTCCTAATGTTTGGCATCAAATAAATGAATGACTGTCATGCCCCAACTTAAAACCTTTCCGTGGCTCCCTGCTGCTCTGGGGATAAAGCCCGAATTCTTCACCACAGCCCACAAGGCTCCATGCAGTTCCCCTCTGCAGCCCCATCCTCCTCCCGGCAAGCCCTGCGCCTCACTCCCTCATGCCTAGAACTCTCCATCAACCTGTGCCCTTCACCCAGCACAGCCTCCTAATCCTTGCCTCTCCTGTGCATCTTAAACATTCCTCCTCGCTCCCAGCTGTTACACACCTGTCATTAAACAGTCAACTCTGACCTGTAGTCTGGGATCCATCTCTGGCCCCCAGGATGGGGTGCCACGAGGGCAGGGAGAGAGTGCATCTTTTTCTCCACCCCATTCCTGGTGTGCAGCATTGGCCTGACACACAGTGGGTGCTCCGTGACTCTCGGCTGAATGAATGGCAACCACTACCTGAGTCTGGAGGAAGCCAGCCTTCACCCCACAGAGCCCCAGGAAGATGAGCCAGTTCACCAACCAGGCAGGCAGGGCAGGGGGGAGCCGTGCGAGACTTGGTTAAGAGATGGGAGCCCTGAGGGTGACAGATAACTTCCCCAGAGTCGAAACCCAGTCATCCGGGAAGCAGGAATTTCTGGTCCAGCGTTCTCCTTGCCCAACGTTCAGGTCAGCAGAGAGCAACTTTTTTCCAGTAACTAATTTAAGCGGGGCTTGCAAACACCTTTCCTTTCATTACACAGAAATGCAGCAAGAATGAGCGTCTCTGGAGCCATGAGGACTGTTCAGATTCAGCCTCCGACACTAACTCTGGCTCCTCCTGCTCCCGTCTCAACCACCTGTCCCCTGCCCAGTCACTCTGCTTCCTTACTCACCAGCACACTCGAGAATGCTGGATCTTCAGTTAAACATCTGTCGCTTTCCTTGCGGGCTGTGAACTTTGTTTTATACACAGCTGCATCCTTACCGCCTGGCCCCACCTAGCCCCACCTGTGAGCTTCATATCTTGGAGCGAGGCGACACGCGAGTGCTCAATAATTATTACTATTAAAACTGGGGTGACTTGGCAAAGCAATAGGAGGTTCAGGGCTGCTCCGACGTCGCACAGAACAAGTGCTCCTAAAAGAGAGTCGCCACCATTGTGGAGATGACCACTGCAAGCAAAGTTTGAAAAAGAAGCAATCTTTCCTCAGAAAAAAGAGTTCAGATTGGAGGATGTATGTGTGACAGCAAAGGTGGTGTTGCTGAGCTGGCAGGAAACAGCTCGCCTCGCCCAGTGGCCTCCCGCCACACTCCGCGTTAACTTCGCTGTAAGTTCCTGGGTTTGCACAAGGCCACCTTCAGAGAGGGGACACTTCATTTCTCCACCGGCCTTTGCTGTGGCTGCCTGGTCACCAGTGCCTGGTCACTTCACACTGCCAAGTCATCACCCCCCCCCCCCCAGGGTGGTCTGAGAAACCGGGGTCCATCACCAGGTGCATGAGCCCCCCAGCATACCTACAGGCAGGCTGAAGACCTGCCCCACCCGTGAAGGCCCCTCCGAAAAGCTTGAGGGGGATGAAGTCTGCTTTGGTGCTGAAATCAAATTCACCCCAGCATCTCGAGACATCATCTTACCTCATCCCCACACCTGCCATACCTGGATCCCTGGTGAACCCAGATGTCCTATAGAATCTGATTGTAACCAATTGCACATCAGGAGCGTTTGACAAATGCCCAGCTTGATGCAAAAATCAAAAGATGGAAGGAAAAAAACAGAAAAAGTGACGCAGAAAGGGCAACCATTGGCAAACTAACTTCAAACTCCTTTAACAGAACGCATTGCACAGCATATATGCTGCAAAACGGATCTTGGCAAAATAATCGAACTCTATACCTAATCCATATTGAACACACACCTCGCTTCAGAAAACGAGAGATGATCTGAGAACTGCTGGTTACAGGGCCCTGGGGTCGACCACTCCAGCTCCAGAATTCTCCTAACATCCATGAACAAAATACTCTTTTTTTAAATGCACAAATATTTAAGAAACATACAACCAAAATGTTCCAACTGTTGTCATTCTTGGGAGGAAAACTAAGCGTTTTAAATTACATCTTCCAAGCTGATGTTTTTCATTAGAAAGTAAATCTAACAGTGAAGTTTCCCGCCAGCAGTCAAAGGGCCATCGCAGATGTACTCCTGCACGTCCAGGGGACTATTTAGGCATTTCAGTTTTGAATGACTGATGAAGCTTAAAAGAAAACAGTGGAAGGATCAGAGATGCTTCTGCAGGAGTTCAGTGCCTTCTGCTCTTGCATCACAGAGCGGGTTCTGCTTACAAAGCAAAGGAGAAAGTTTGGGTTACCTGTCACCCCTGGCTCACCCCTGGCTTCTCCAAGTGGAGGGCTTTTTGGGGACAGCTCTGTCATTTTGTCCGCTGGTAAAAACCCCCACACCCGGGAATCTGAGCTCCTAGAGCATCCCCTGGAGGTCACAAAGTCAACACACAAATCTAAGTGGTTTTTCAAAAGTGCGCTGGGGTCGCGGGCAGCAAGGCTGGGAGGCCTGGCCATTCTTACCTTGATTTCCACCATATTGCTACTATTATTCTTAAAACATTTGCACAACAGTTTGTTTTTGTTTTTAACGTCCCTTTAATTCCGCCTCCCCCACCCCCAATCAAGTAACTTTGAAAAATCCATATAGCAGCCTGGGTGTGGAGACCCAAGACATTTACATTCTCTGGAGTTAGAGAAACCTAGATTAAATTCCTTGCGAGGTCATTTGCTAGCTGTGTGCCCCTTAAAGGACAAATTTAACCTGTCTCGGCCTCAGTTTCCTATCCGCAAAATGGGCTGACGCAGGAGGGGGAACCGGCAGCGCCCGGCCCGGGGCAGGAACGCGCGCAGGCGTTGCTATGAAGCCGGCTTTCTTCTAGAGCCGGGCGAGGGGGGCGAGGCGGCGGAGCGCAGCCCGCAGCGCGTGGATGCGGTCTCGGGGGGTGGACTGGGGTGGATGGGGGATCAGGTCGCACGCCCGGAGGCAGGTCGCCCAGACTCACCAAGGTGTCCAACTCGCCCCTCTCCAGCGGCTTGTACCGGTGGCCCGCGCCCGAGAAGGCGAGTTTCTGCAGGAACTTGGAGAAGCGTTTCTCCACCATGGTGAGCGGGCGGAGGCCCCTCTCCCAGCCGCCCGTGCCACCGCGGCCGCCCCTGCCTGCGTCCCTCGGTGCCTGGCGAGCCGGGGCTGGCTGCGCGCGCCCAAGCCTCCTGGGCCAGGCCCAGGTTACCAAGTAGCCGCCTACCTGCCCGCCGCAGGTGAGGCCCCGCCCCGGGGCGGGGCTGCGCATCCTGCTGCGCTCGGCGCACCTGTCCCTTCCCCGCCCTGCCGGCTCGCCCGGGACTCTCCCGCCCTGGGGGCAGCCGCGGCCCGGGAAGGCCTGGGGAGCTGCCGCGGGGAGGTCAGAGCGCGGGCTGTTTCCCAGACCTGCCAGGTCACAGGAATCACCTGGAGGGATGGTGCAGTGGGGGAGAGAAAAAGCTTGTTTAAAGTGCAGATTGCCAGACTCCTATCTTGAGTCGCTGGGTCTGGAGGGGACCAGGAAGCTGGGCTTTTACAAGCGTCCAGGTGATTCTCCTGGGGAGCCCAGTGTGGTCAGCCCTAAGGCGCTGGGAGCACGGAGAACCGGAGCTTGGTCAGACTCCTGCCGCTGCTGTGCGGCTCTGGGCGAGCCACGTGGCCTCTCTGAGCCTCGGTGCCTTAGTCTGTAATTGCAGGAGAAGGCGGCTAAGTCCTCACCTCCAGGGGGCGCCCAGGGAGTGAATCCCAGAAGCGGGAGGAGAGTTTGAGGACCCCACTGCCTTTGGGTTCTGCGTGGTCTTGAATGAGCCCTGAGCACTTTATCCTCATCTGCAGAATGGGCTCCTTTGATGGCTAATCCGGGGACCTTGGGGGGGTGGGGTTCTTAAATCTTCAGAGGCTTAGTTTACTGCTCTCTAAAACGGCATTCATGAGGGCAGCTCCCTCGTGGTGGAATCGAGAGCATTCAGTGGACAGCGCTGCACAGGAAGGGGTGGGGCGGGGCGTTTGTCGGTGGTACCATCATCATCATCACCATCACAGGCAAGCAGCTGGGCTCAGATGGCTCCCGAAGCCTGGGAGTGATGTGCAGTGTAGATTGTTCCAGCCCCAGGTGGATATACTGAGCAGTGTAAGGGCCATGGCTTCAGATGGGACTGGAATCCATAGCAAGACCCCCCACGTAGTAGGGAGGTAGATTTGGAGTAGGCTGTGCCATTCCTCTGTGCCTCAGTTTCCTCATCTATAGAGTGGGGTCACTTAAGGACTGTAGGACATGGCACGTGTATTTGTCCATTAAATTATGCTGCCCCTTTTGAACAAATATTTGCCCCTTAACTGCTCCCCAAGGGGTGGCCCCCCAGCCCCATTCAACCACAGGGGTGGTCCTAGTGGCCTTCTGCTTTCTCCTGCCTCTTCCCCCTTTACTGAAACAAAAGAGGTCACCGACATCATGCTGCCCAGCTCCACCGATTTCAGCAGAGGCCCAGGAACAAGGGACAAAGCCAAGCTCTGGTGTGAGTCAGTCCAGATTTGAGTCCCAGGCCTGTTCCTTCCAGATGCATGACCTAAGGCGACTTCATCTTCCTCCACCTCAGTTTACTTATCCACAAAATGGCGATGGCACTACCCACCTATAGGAGTCAGGGTCCCAGCAGGAAACAGACGCCACCCTCAAACTGGGTGATTTGGGGAGAGTTTGAGAAACAGACTATTTACAAAGGTGTAGGCGGAATGCAGAGAAACCAGAAGACATTGCAGTTGTCCAAGATTAGCAGCAACGATAAATTGCCCCCCTCCAAGGTCTGGAAGGAGAGAGGAGAGAGCAGTCCCCTGGAGAAGGTAGCTGTGGGGACCTGAGCGCTTCCGCGGAGGGAAAGGGAACGGAAGCTGCAGATGCAGAGTCCTGGTCTGAGAGGCCAAAGGAGAAGGGAGGAGAGTGGAGAGATCTGGAGCGACCCCACATTCCTGTTGTACAGATCCGAGCTCACGTTTGCGTAGCTAGAGCGCCTAATAGTACCTGACATAGGATGTCCTCAGAAAGCTCTATTGTTAATACAAAAGAATACATGGGAACGCAGCGTAGTTATTTCTCAGGTCCTTTCCAGCGGCGTTCTGTGATTTTCAGAGGGTATTGGATCCAGGTTGGAAGATGCCTTCTTGGCATAGAACTTCCATCGTTGTTTCTCCAGGTGGTGCAGCCTCCGTGAGCAAGGCAGTGATGTGCTGGTCGGACGCCTTGCCCTTCACAGCCCAGCCTCTTGGATCCCATCCCCGTGGCCTCTGCTCCAGCTCAAAGACGTCCAGGCCGGAGTTCGTGGATCAGGTTTAAGAATGCCTAGAGCAGTCAGGAAGGAAGCTCTGGGGAGTGGATATGGTGGAACACTGAGCCCTGTTGGGATGAACAAAAAATGGAGCGGACTACAGAGAAAGCAGTTGAAGGGATCAGCTGTGAGGCTGGAAGCAGCTGAGTGGGTCCCCTGAGGCCTAAGTTTAATTTTTGTTTTCGTCGTACTGTGATCAGAAAATGTAGCCTGCACACATGGATACCCACCAATGGGCTCGCTCTGCTGGCCACGATTGGAGCCAATTAATCACAATGAGTTAGAGAAGGAGAAAGGACGTTTTAATTCTATTAGTTGGTATAATCTGGAAGACGGCAGAGTAACGTCCCAAAAAAAAAAAATATCTTCAAGGATTACAGGATCTTGAGGCAGTTATATAGGGAAAATGGGCCACGAGGAGGGCATTTCCTTCAGGCATGACGGACTCCAGGGTCTTTTACTGTTCCATTCTTCTGTCCGCTGTGATGGATACCTTGTAGGTGTGTTTCCCGCCTGTGGTCAGCCTGTTCCCGGAGAGAAACTCATAGAACAAAGTTTTAATTTATCAAGCTATCCAGGAGTACATACATAAGCGGGAGGCCATAAATTAGGAGAGCAGGGGAGTTTTTTAGAGTTAGTGCAGAGCAGCGAGTAGTCAGGGGAGGGGCTGGGGCCATTTAGCGAAACAAGATGGCCTCACTTTTGCTCACTTACAACGTATGTACTAAATTTTCCTAATTGATTGAGACTGTGCCTGGTTGGTATGCAATTTTTGTAAATATTTCAATGGCACTAGAAAAGTTGGTGTAGTCTTCTTTGTAAGGGTGTCGGTAAGCTGTACTCTCCTTTGTAAATTAGTTCTGTATCTATTCATTCTAACTTTCTAGTTATATTGTTACGTCCTTATTTTTGACTGATCTGACACAGGAAGACAATGAAGAGTTTAAAATTTCCCAGTCTCATTGCTTACCTGTCCGTTTCTTCCTTGTATGTCTGAATTTTTATGCTTCTCTGTTGGTTAGTGCATATGACTTACCTGTTTATTGTAACTTGTAATTGTTTAATGCCATCTGTGTATCATTAAAGCATATTCCTTAAATTCCACTTTCTAGAGTTAATAGTGCCACTGTTTCTTCCCCATGGCTCGAGTCTGTGTGATCTACACTTACCTTATTTTTTGATATTGATATTTGTCGATATCTTATTTTTATCTGTCTTGTTTCGTTTTCCACCAGACTGTAATCTCTGCGAGAGAAGGGACCTCTTTCATCCTCATCACTGTGTGTCTGCTCAGGGTGTGTCATGGTAGATATAGTTCCTGAAACATGGGAAATGCCCAAAAAATATTTATTGAATCTATCTCTGTCGTAAGCAGCAGATCATTGAAATCTGTTTTTAATCTAATTTGAGATTATTCATTTTCTATGAAGGACATACATTGTGTCTACGTTGTTATAACTGTTACCATTAGACTACCTAGGTAGTCTGTCATCCTCATTCATGTTTTATCTCCATGCTTTTTGAGCAAGCACTCTGCTATGTCCTGTCATCTTTTACTTTGATTTCAGAGTAAACATCTCATTGAAAGTGCTATCAGGAACTTTCTGAAAGCATTTCAGAAATAGACACAAATATTTATACCATCTCTTTCGATTCCCTTTTACAAATATAAAGGAATTTTGTGAATTTCCTTTTCTTTTCCATTCTTCGCTTCTTTTCATATTCTTAGTAATTTAATCTAATTATCTGAACTCTTATTTTTGAGTCCTTTTTATCATGTATTCTCCACTTTGCTCCAGAATTACACCTGCTATTTATCTTTGTTTTCAGCATCCTTTCTTAGCTCAGCCACTTTGTTTGGATCTCATGGTCCTCACTACTGACCTCAGGAGTTTTTTCTGCCTTCAGCCTGCTGAATTCTCGAGTCCACTCTCAAGGAATCAAGTCAGACAAGACAGTTTGCTGGGAACTCTCTCAGGTTGGCGGCTCTGAGGGAGATCCTCAGGCTCCGGCCAGCACTGAGAGTCAGGGCGGGACTCGGCCGAAAGCATGCAGACTTTCTCAAAATGTCTGTTCTGGGCACCTTGAACAATGAAGTCACACTCTTCAACTCCCATTCACTCTCTACAGGAAAGTGGTGTCATTCCACTGCCCATAAATTATTTCCCAACAATACACTCTGTTGGGAAGCCTAGATGTGATCCCAAAGCACCTGAAATTCACTTGGTAATGAACCTCACTCACAAATTATAAGGTTGGCACTTGAAGGCATCCTTTTCAGGGGGGTATAGTACACAAAGGGTATAATTTGTATATATATATATTTTAATTTTAGGGCTTGGTCTGAAGTTATGGCTCTTTACATAAACCCTCAGTTCTGTTTGTTTTTAATGGCCGTGCACACAGGCAATAATATAATCATTTCCTACCAGAAGAAATTGGAGTTGAGGGAGGCAAAGCCACTTGCATTCATTCAGCAAATATTTTTAAGCACCTACTGTGTGGCATTGGAGACAGACCCCTGCACACGACGGACTCCATCCCTGGTCTCTTGTCTCCTGTCTCCTAGTGGGCGCCACAGGCTGCAAATGGATCAATGTGTAATGCAGTGTCAGACAGTGGATGCAGTGGGTTGAGTAATGGCCCCCCAAAAACGTGTCCACGCCCTAACGCCCGGAATCTGTGAGTGTAACCTCATTTGGAAAAAGAATCTTTGAAGACATCATTAAGGTAAGGGTCTCAAGATGAGATCGTCCTGGATTAACTGAGTGGGCCCTAAATCCGATGACTGGTGTCCTTATAAGAGACAAAAGCGGGGAGACACAGACACAGGGAGAGGCCGAGTGAAGATGGAGGCAGAGGCTAGAGGGATGCGGTCACAAGCTGAGGAACACCTGGCGCCACCAGAAGCTGGAAGAGCTCAGGAAGGATTCTGCCCCAGCGCCTTCAGAGTGTGGCCTGCTGACACTGATTTTGGACTTGTGGTCTCCAGACTGTGAGAGAATAGATTTGTGTTGTTTCAAGCCCCCCGTTTGCAGTCGTTTGTTATGGCAGCCCCAGGAAATGAGTGGAGTGAGCAAGGCTAGGAAGTACGAAGGATGGGGGCTGGAGACGGAGTGGCCCTCATAGTGAGAGCAGTCAGGAGAGGTGACATGTGACCGGAGACCTGAGTAAGGTGAGAAGTGACCCCTGTGGATATCTGGGGGACAGCATCCCATGCAGAGAGAAGGGAAAGAGGCGAGGTCCCGGGCAAAAATGTGCTTAGCTTGTGTCGCCATAGTGAGACCCACTTATGTGAAACAATTCACACATTTGCACCAAAACCATGGTGACATACACACACCCCAACCCCCCACACCCCCTACAGAGCCTGTTTCCAGGCACTGACCGTGTCATACATTGTCACTTCTGCCATAGTCACTGTTCACCAAACAACGGGGAAACATCAGCTGAGCACTTCCTGCAGCTGTGGGTGTCGTGGGCCTCCGCGGAGCTCAGTTCCACTGGAGAGACCAGGCGCAGCCCTGTGGAACACGACACCAGGTGCCAAATGACTGCACCTTGGGAATTGCTAAATGGCAAGAGGTAAATACACAGCTCAGATGCCGCAGCCCCCTCCTCCTCCACCCACGGCAGACGTCATCGTTCACTCATGGGGTGACATGTCCCCGTTGGCTGGGGCAGGCCTAGGAATCCTTCTTCTTGTCACACTTTAAGTAGCCACCAACAATTGTTTGGAGCTGGCACATGATTTAAACCTATTTACCAAAAGATTTTCAGAAAAGGAAGGAATGACCTTGGTTGGGGGTTGGGGGGGGGGCGGGAGTTATAGAGCCTTCTAGAAGCTGCAGGTATGGCTGAAGGAGAAGATCTCCATATGTAAAGTCCATAATTGACATGAGGGTTCCCTCTCGGTGTTGTATATTCTGTGGGTTTTCACAAATGCGTGATGGTATATCTCTCCCATTACAGTATCATCCAGGATGGTTTCACTGCCCGAAAACTCCCCTGTGCTCCACCCCCTTCACCCCAGACCCCTGGCAACCACTGATCCTTTTACTGTCTCTAGAGATTTGCCTTTTTCAGAATGTCATATAGTTGGACATTTGACTCCTTTCAAAATCTACCCTCATTTTAATAAATTCAAAAGCATCCAGGGCCAGCCTCAGTGGCCTAGAGATTAAGTTTGGCACACTCTGCTTCAGTGGGTTGGGTTTGGTTTCTGGGTGCAGACCTACACCACTCATCTATTGGTGGCTATGCTGTGGTGGTGGCTCGCATACAAAAAGAGGAAGATTGGCAACAGATGTTAGATCAGGGAAAATCTTCCTCAGCAAAAAAAAAAAAAAGCATCCAGTCAAGAGAATTCTGATCCAGAGCAGAGAAGCCCAAGGCCTTCCATATTCAAACTCTCCAGTTCATGCTCCCCACGGTCACTCAGAGGTGACCAACTGTCCTGGTTTGGCTGGAATGGGCCCAGTTTTAGCAGAAAGTCCTGGCATCCTGGAAAAGCCCTCAGTCCCAGCATGGCTAGTCCCCCTTCCTCCCAGGCACTGTTGGGAACTGCATACTGCACATGTCAGCCCCGGCTGCTCCCTTCTCTTCGGTTAAAGTCCAGACTCCTACATGCCACAGCAGCCACACCAAGACCTGCCCCGGCCTTTCTCCCCACCTCCCTGCTCTGGCCATGCCAAACCCTTTTCCTTCTCAAAGGGCCCTGGTGCGCACTCCCCCCGCCCACCCCACCCTGTGCCTGAGCTGTCCCATCTGCCTGGAACATGCCCCAGAGGCCCCCTCACCCTGACTCTCATCCCTCAAGCTCCTACTCACCCTTCAGGTTTTATCTGAATTGTTGCTTCTCCTGAGAGGCCCCTCCTGATCCCTGGACCAAAGGAGATGTCTGCAGGGGCTCTCCCACCGTCCCCATGCTTTCCAGAGAGTCGTGGCACTTTATTCCATTGACAAGTTAGAAAGAGGACTGTTGAGTGCAAACCCCCCCACATGTCCTGCAGCAGGGGCTCGATAAACAGAATGGGGCCTATCCGTGCACTGGAATAGTACTCAGCCGGAAAAAGGAGGGAAGGACCGAGACACGCTACAGTGTGGATGAGCCTCGGAAACGCTGCGCTGAGTGAGAGCAGCCAGACCCAAAAGCCACGTATTGTATGAGTCCATTGGTAGGAATGGCCCAGAACGGGCGGACCCAGAGAGGCAGCAGGCGGGTGTGTGTGGGGGGGGGGGTGCGGGGGGCTGGGAAGAGGGGCAGTTTGAAGATGAAAGTTCCTGGGGTGATGGCAATGTTCTGAAATCAGGTAGAGAGCATGGCTGTAGGACCTCAAGAATGTGCTAAAACCCACTGAATTACACACGCTAAAATGGTTAAAATGGTGAATTTTATGTTACATGAATTTTATCTTAATAAAATTACCTTTTAAAAGGAGGCACTGAATACGCACTTGTTGAAAGGAGGAGAATGAGTCTGTGTGTAGTTAAACTGGGAAGTCTGATGGGAAGTTGAATGTACGATTTCTGTTGGCTTTTTGATACAATAAAAAGTGCAAAGTTCCCAGCTCCTCCCTTTGAAAGTCTGTGGGGCCCTTGGGTGCCCAGGGCGGCTGTGCGTGAAGGGCGGGGTTCATTCTCAGCAAAGTCGCTGTTGGTTAGAACTGGGGGGACCTGCGTTCCCCCTGGTTTGGTGCAGCCCATCCCAGACTCAGTTCCCCGGGGTGGAGAAATTCAGAAGGGGCTTGGAATCCCTCCAGGCAAGGAGACAGGGGGGTCTCCCGTCCCGCTGCCCCTGCAGTCAGGCCTCTGTGCACCATCGGAGGGGCCCCGCACAGATGCACCTCAGAGCAGACCCCGCCCTGCTCAGAGCCCTCCTGGCTCCCCAGGGCGACGTTGTGCACACTCACCTGTGAGCGAAGGCCGCTTACTTCGAACCCCTCCAGGTGTTTGCTGAAGGATTTGATTTTGGCACCCTGGGCCAGAAATGCCAGCGTTAATGCCCACCCCCCATGCATTCTGCAGTGACTGACCAGACCTGATGGAGAAATCCCCTGGCTTTCTTCACCCCTGCAGGGGACAGCCCTGAGGTGTAGTCTACACTGTTGCCCAGGGCCCTCCCAGAGGATCAGGATCCAGTTGCTCACGGGGGTGGCTATTGGGAAAACCCCATCTGGGCTCCTTCCTTGTCTCGCTTTCCCGCTCCCCTCCTTCTGCTTCCTGGATCTCCTCGAGGAACCCTGGGACCTCACCCCAGGATCTGCAATAAAATCAGACTCTTGACACTGGCCCAGGAGGCCCCATCTGTCAACCCCACTCCTCCTGCCCAGCACCCCCCACGCCCTCCAGCCTCCTGGCTGTTTGTCAAACAAGCTGAGCTCAGTCCAGCCTCCTGGCCTTTGAACTTCACAGGTCCCTCCGCCAGGCCAGGGTGCTCACCCCGGAGCCACTCACAGGGCCCAGCTCGCCCTCCCTTCCGGCCTAGGCTTAGTGTCCTCTGGCAGGACACCTGCCCTGAGCGCCCCCATCACAGCATCCGAGCACCCCCATCACAGCATCTGAGCGCCCCCATCACAGCATCCGAGCGCCCCCATCACAGCATCCAAGCACCCCCATCACAGCACCCTCACGCTGCCCTGCAGGGCGTTCATTTAGTAATAGTCCACTGAGTGAAACTGGCACTTTGTGAACTTTCCCGTAGGTAATCTTTGCTTCAATAAAAAATTCTGTTAAATATTTCTTTTAAAAAGCAGATGAAAGTTTAATGAGAAACAAGATATTTTCACATTCTTAAAGTATGTCCCCACAAGATACTAATTAATTACAAAGGGAAAATAGTCACTTTACAGTGGAGAAACCTGGCAGACCCGGTCTTAACCAGGGGATCAGCGTTACGAGACCAGTGATGGGACAAATGACA
Source organism: Equus asinus (assembly GCF_041296235.1). Taxonomy (NCBI): domain Eukaryota; kingdom Metazoa; phylum Chordata; class Mammalia; order Perissodactyla; family Equidae; genus Equus; species Equus asinus. The sequence goes on along the minus strand of NC_091817.1, from coordinate 46,430,335 downwards.
TTGTGTGGCCCTGGATATGACGCACCAAGGAGAACAACAGCCTCACTTCCGGGGTGCTCCTGCTGAAATGCTGAGCCTGAATCCCTTGTAAGGAAACATCACACACACATGACGGGCATCCTAGGAAATAAGCTGCTTGTACGCTTCAAAAATGTCACTGTCAGGGGGCCAGCCCCGTGGCTGAGTGGTCAATTTCGCTCACTCTGCTTCGGCCACCCGGGGTTTTGCCAGTTCGGATCCTGGGCACGGACACGGCACCACTCATCAGGCCACGCTGAGGCGGCGTCCCATATGCCACAACCAGAAGGACCTACAACTAAGAACATACAACTAGGTACTGGGGGGCTGTGGGGAGAAGAAGAAGAAAAAAGATGTCAACGTCAGGAACAATAAGGAAAAGAATGTTCCAGATTAAAGGAGATTAGACAGTTATAACAATCAAATGCAGCTGGTGATCCTGGACCAGATCCTGGACCTGGAAAAACGTCTTTATCTCTGCTATAAAGGACATCAGTGGAACGGTTGGTGGATTCCAATACATCTGTCTGTAGATTATAGTAATATATTGACTGGACTTTCCTGATTTTGATCACTGCGCTCTTGTTTGGTAAAAGAATGTCCCTTTTTGGAAGTGTACCCTGAAGTTTTTAGGGGTAAAGATGGGGGAGGAGAGAGAAAGAGGGCATGCACACAGACGTGGAGAATCTGGTGAGGAGCGTATGCAAATCTGAAAAGATCACATATTGTATGATTCCACTTACAAAACATTGTCGACATGACACAATCAGAGAGCTGGAGGGCAGGCAGTGGCTGGCAGGGGTGAGGGGCGGTGTGGGGCGGAGGGTGGGTGTGGCTATGAAGGTAGCGAGGGGATCTAGGCGGGCATGGACCGGTTCTGGATCTTCGTGGAGCTGGTGCTTATATGAATCTACACATGCGATCAAATGACACAGAAACCACACCCCCACACTGCAGCGTGTGACTTCCCCGGCTTTGACGTGGCCCTATAGTTGGGCAAGACGTGACCGCCGGGGGATGTGGCCCTGTCGTTAGGTGAGATGTGACCACCGGGGGATGTGGCCGTGTAGTTATATGAGACGTGACCACTGGGGAACCTGCGTGAAGTGTACACAGGGCCTCTCTGTACAATCTTTGCAGCTTCCTATGAATCTGTAATTATTTCAAAAGTTAAAAAAGTAAAAGAAATAGCACCCCATCTCTGTCACCCTACATCCCCCATCCTGATTTATTTTTCTCTGTAGCTTGTATTGGCTGACTTCATGGCTTTGTGAACGTTTACCAGCAGAGTCCCCCGTGGGCCGTCAGCTCCATAAGGGCAAACAGGGAATTTGTACTTTCCTCCTTTATTCCTTTTTTTTTTAATTTAAAGATTGGCATCTGAGCTAACATCTGTTGCCAATCTTTTTTTTCCTTCTTCTTCTCCCCAAAGCCCGCCCCCCGCCCCGGTACATGGTTGTATATTCTAGCTGTGAGTGCCTCTGGTTGTGCTATGTGGGACGCCACCTCAGCATGGCTTGATGAGCGGTGCCATGTCCACACCCAGGATCCAAACCGGCAAAATCCTGGGCCGCCGAAGCAGAGTGCACGAACTTAACCACTCGGCCACAGGGCCGGCCCCTTTCTTGCTTTATTCCTCACACCTAGAAGAGCGCCTGGCACATAGTACGTGCTTAAAACTCTGCTGAATTGATAAATGAATAGGAGAGCTGTAGCCAGAGGCAACCGAGCGTGTTGGCCACAGGGAAACCAAAGGGAGGCACAACCTGGAGACAGTGGCCCTGAAGCACCGACGGGCCCTGTGGGAAGACAGGGCTCTGGGGGAGGGGGGAGCCGAGGCTGCAACTGCTTCCTCCTTGCTTGGGGTCCCGCTGCCTTTGTACCAGCCAGCTTGGACACAAAAAGACTCTGATAACCAGTCTGGGCGGTGAAGGGGCGGCCACAGGAAACCTGGTTTAACCAGTAGGAAAGCCGGTTCATTCATCCCACATGTTTACTGAGAGCCAGCGGAGACGAGAGGTGGCTGGCGGTGGCATGTCACACCAGCGAACCGTGCTGCCGGCTTGGCGCCAGGCTCTGTGCTTGGGTTCTGGCCTGCACTTAATTCTCATGACACACACCCTACTTGCTGTCAGCGCCCCACTGCACATAAGAGGGAGCTGCAGTGGATGATGTAGCTCTCCACCCAGATCCCCGGGTCTCCCTGTTCCCCATTTGGGGCTCCCCCATCTAACAACCCACACCTGGGGATCTCGAGAGGCCAGACCTGGCAGCACGAGACCTAAGTGCCTGGGAATGTCCTTACCCCCCAGGGCTTCCCTTGACCAGGCCAGGCTGAGCCCCAGGCAGAAAGCTTACCTCCTTGGCCCCGGGAGGGACAACTCAGGTCTAGCTCATCCTCCAGAGCTCCCTGTGGGCCAGGCTGAGCCTGGGGCCTGGCCTGAAGCCACACCCTTGCCTCTCCTGTTCCCTCCATTCTCTTACCAGCTTCTGCTGGAAGGATGTCCTTAACCAACCACTTGCCCTTGTCTCAGGCTCTGCTTCTGGGGACCCTGACCTGGGACAGAATCAGAAGCACAGAGTGGTTGAGCAACTTGACCACAGTCACACAGCTAAAAGAAGATGGAAAGCTGGAAGTTCTGTCCCCGGAGTCTGAGGCCAGAACCTGCACGTCTAACCATCATGCTGCACAGCCTCCGTGTGGGGACTCATTCACTCATGCACGGACTTGTTTGGACCATCCCCCACTGCCAGGCTCAGAGCTCATGAGGGCAAAGAGGAAGCTCAGGCCCCTCCTCCGCAGCTCTTAGCCTATTTAGGAAGGCAGACTCAACCTCATCCATGTGATCATTCACCAATTGGATAATCTTGTGTTGAGGACCTACTATGTGTCTGCATCGGATGCACGAAGCTGCTGCATCTAGAAGCTGGGGGAAAGATGAGTAAGAAGTGGTCCCTGCCCTCCAGGAGCTCTGGATCTGGTGGGAAAGGAGCAAACCACACGGCGTGTGTCACAATTTCCCCACAGGCAGGACCCAGTCGGGGCACAAAGGGGCACAGATCAGTCCACAGGAGGTTCAGGGCAGACTCCCAGGGAGGTGATGCAGAGGTGGGTCTAAAGAATGTGGAGGAGTCTGGCCGGGGGAGAAGGGGTGGAGACGCCTGGTCTGGGAGACGGCAGTTGCACAACAGCCGAGGCTCCCGGTCGGGCTGGAAGGAGGACACGTAATCAGAGTGAGTATGCTCTTGGCCCAGCTTGGGAGGAAACGCCCGTGGAGGCGGCCCTTGCAGCACACCTGCCTGTGGGAAGCGTTTCAGTGTGGGGTGAGCACCCAGGCCCCAGGTTGATGGCTTCTCTGCTTCTCTGGGACCTTGGGCCACATGTATCCGACCCTCTCAGCCTCGGCCTCTCTCATCTCCAAAGGGGAACAATTACACACGCCTTGCAGGAGGTCATGAGGGTCCCATGAGAATGACCTGGCCTTGAGTAAGCCCTGCCAGGTAGGCTGGGGCAGGTTAGGCAGAGGTTAGCGGGCCCCCGTCACACCATGGTAGGTTTGCAGATGCTCCTGGCAGAGGATGGGCACCCTTTTCAAAGCCTCACAGAGCCGCTGGGTGGACCAGCAGCAGTGCTGTCTTCGGGAGCTCCCACTGCGGACACTTGCCTTGGGGAGGGCATCTTTGGTACCCGGGCTCGAGCCCCACATCTGAGAGCGGTTCATTGGAGCCCGGAGCTTCACCTCCTTCCTGGGGCTTTGGGCCGAGTCAGACAGCAAAGAGAACATGGTGGGAAGGACTCACACAGACAGAAGGATTAGCACAGACTCTTGGACATCAGCCCGCTCTGGGCCAGTTCTCCCTCGACCACTGACCTCCAGGAGTCCTCGACAAGCTGCCCCACTTTCTGAGCCTCATTTCTGACAAGTTAGAGCAGAATAATGAACAAGAAGGATAACTCCCCCCACTCCCCGTCCCGGGGCTGTGAAGGACTGGCCGAAATGAGCTTGAATGAGCTGGGGAGAAAGCGCCAAGTGTCATGGCTGCTCATGACTTTGAACCGAATGCCCAACTACACCCCTTCACCTAGGAACACCCCATCTCCCCAAGTTACTGTATTCGCCTCTATATTTTGTTAAAGTTTTAAATGTTTCATGTATTCATTTTAATGAAAAAGCAACTATATGTATTCTTCAGGGCCTGGCCAACATCATGGGATATAACACACACACAAAAAAAGGAAAGCATGTCTCTCTTGATCGCTGTACCCTTCCTTCTCAGTGTGGAACTTTTTGTCTTGGCTGTCAGGAAGCTCAGGCTGTATCGAGCAGTCAGTTAATGCTAAGGGTCACCTGGCTGTATCGGTTAGCAGCCGCAGAAACTGACTCTGGTTATTTTAAGCAAAAGGAGGATTTAGTGATAACAGGTTTGCCAGGACTGCACAAGGGGAGGGAGAGAGAGGATATGTCCTTCTCAACTTCCTTAGTGGGACGCTGCTCCTGGCCACCCACCTATCCATCCAGCCAAGAGTTACTCAGTGTCTATACACACCAGAGATGGAGTGAGGAGCTTGGAGGGACGGCGGTGGTGGCAGAAGCTGATCCGTAAGCGGCCACAGGTGTTCCCCACAACTGGGTGATTCAGACGAACCATCTCCTCCACCTCGGGACGTTTTTCCTTAGCGTCTTGCTTTGGGTTTCGTCAGAAGCAAACGCTGAGACCAAGATTTGAATGTGAGGTTCATTTGGGAGGTGACCCCAGGAAACAGTGGCCGAGGGAGTGGGGAAGTGAAGCAGAGAAGGGAAGAAACAGATGAAGGGGGTATCGTGGAGCCGGTGACCACGATGGGGCCTGCAGACGGTGCAGAACACACTTCTCCCCACCAAGGAGTGGGGCAGCCAGAGTCGGGGAGCCCGCCACGTGCACCACAGCGAGGTTTATGTGTATACATGCGAAGCACTCAGCCCACATGCCACTTGTTGGTAAGTCTACTCTGCCCTGCTCCTTTGCATGATATAAATTATTAGTTGCGCAGACCTGTCTTCTTTCCTCTCCATGCCATTTCCTGAGCTGCTGGTGAAAAAAACCTCAGAAAAATCAGAAGGAGAAAATGTTCCATCTTCTACAGCTGCAGCAAAGGAGGTCCTATTCCACACCTAAAACCGTCCTTGCAACTGTTATTATTTTTATCTTGTTAAACGCAAAATGAAACAGTCTCAGAGAACGACACAAAACAAAGGTGCAACTTAATGAATCATTATCCGGTGAACTCCTGGAAACCACCAGCCAGGACAGAGCAGAACTTGGCCACCCTCCTGGGAGCTCAGCCATGTGTCCTCCTCCAATACCTACCGCCTCCCTCCCCAAGGGGGGCACCCATTCTCCTGACTGTTATGTTCATCGCTTCCGTCCAGGCCACTCCAGTTTGGTCTTGCCCATTGTGATAATTTGATATGTCCTTTAAATTTCTGTAACCCTCGGGTTTCCCACCTGCGTTCGTTCCCTGTGGCTGCTATAACGGATGATCACAGACTTCTTGGCCTAAAACAACACGAATTGATTCTCTTACGGTCCTGGAGGTCAGATGTCTGGAACAGTCCGAATGGACTAAAATCAAGGTGTTGGCAGAGCTGCATTCCTTCTGGAGGCTCCCGGGGAGAAGGCATTCTCTTATCTTTTCCAGCTTCTAGAAGCCACCTGCATTCCTTGGCTCCTGGCCCGCTCATCCATCTTCAAAACCAGAAATGGCTGGCTGAGTCTTCCTCGTGCTGCTTCACCTGGCTGCCCCACCTCCTGCCTCCCTTTTATGAGGATCCTCGTGATGACCTTGGGCCCACCTGGATCGTCTCCCCATCTCAAGACCCTTAACTCAAGTCACCTTTGTGAAGTCCCTTTTGCCATGCCAGGTCACCCAGTCACAGGCTCTGGGGATCAGGATGCGGACTCCTTCAGGGATCTCTTATTCTGCCGACCCCTCCATCTATTTCCCCCCTCACAGTCCATCTGGTGAGGCACCAGGCCGTTCGGCCCACAGCGCGGCCCCCAGTCTGGATTTCCGATGGCACGTTCCCAGTGCAGTTCTGCACGCTCCTCTCTCCTCGGGATTTCCTGCAAAGCAGCAGTGGCGTCGAGAGGCTGGCTCAGACTCCATCCCCTCGGCTCCTAACGTCTCACTGTCTCTTTTTGTGATGTTCGTACTCGCTGGTTCTCAACGTCCCGATTCACTAACTCAGTGGGGATTGCAGAGCTGTGATAGTCTAATTCCGTCATCTCCTGGTAACGTGTCAGTTGTAACACTTCCACAAGGAGCTGCTCTCCCCCATCTACAGTCCGGTTCCCCGTTGGTACAGGAAAGGCCAAGTCACCGCTTGATCCCTTCCCTTCACCAGCTTTCCTCATCACCTTCTGGAGGAGATCCACGAGATTTAAAACACATTTTTGTGAACTCACGAATTTAAACACAGGTGGGTTTGAATGCCTGCAGTATCCTCCTCTCCGAAGCTCCGACGCTCATGTCCTCGGCCGGGGGAGGGTCTTCAAGCTGGCTTCTGAGTTCTTGTGGCATAACCCCAGGAGTCCTCCTTAATAGTCCCCTTGCCGTTTGGGAAAACGAAATATTCCAGCCTTGTCTTGTCCATTTCCTGTCCGTTTCCAGCCCTAGAAACAGCTATTTCTCCAAGAAACCCTGCTTTTTCATTTGTTTAAAATGGGAAATGATTTTCAGGACCACAACCTGGGTGTTAGGCCAAGGAGGTGACCTCTTGTTCTGAGCCTTTTCAGGGGGCAGGGCTAGAGAATATAGATGTATTTTAAAAAATGGAATACCAAGCAAGTGGATTGGTTATCGCACCTCATAAGCTGTTCCCTGATGGAGCTGTTTGACTGACATCTCTGTCCTGTCAAAGGCGTGAAGCCTACGACTCTTCTCTCACATGCCTGGAAGGAGACAAGATTTCCATCACTGTTAGATTTCTCATTTAAACAAAGGGCTTGAGAGTCTGTGTCCTATTTAAGTTAACAACATGTAACTCATGTTTCCAGCCTTGGGGACAACCAAACCTGGGCAAGTGTCCTGTCAGTGTTTGCTCAGAACCCAGCCAGACCTCCCTCCTGTTCCCCCAACTCCCAGGTGTCCAGGCCCCCCACGTTCCTTGAGTGTTCACGCCTCCTGTCTCCCCGCTGGACCCCAGGGGACGAGAAACTTCTTGAGGCTCCCAGAGGCCTTGCAGCCTTGGAGGCCCCCTGCTCCGGTCCTCTCCCTGGGACCCTGGGGAGCCCATCACCCCAGGCGACCGTGAGCTCCTCCCTGGCCATTTCTCGCCATCACTGCCTTGCAGCCTCCTCACCTCAGGCAGACTCCCCGCTCTTCCCGGCAGCCCCCACACCGAGGCCATCCTCTGACTCCCCTCTTTAATCCTTCACTCCCAGAAGTTGGAAGGGCAGCCCCCAGATCTCCTTCCCGCTGTCCCCCGGGAGGCCTGGCCCTAGCCCCACCCCGAGAGTCAGGCTCCTGGAGACACGACTCGAGCTCACTCCCACGCGTCCTACGATGGCACATAGATTAGGCCACCTACTGGGCTCTGCCACCCGATTTGGTCAGACAGCCAGTCCTCCTGCAGCACTTGCTCTGCACCAGGACCCACCTGAAGGGCTTCATGAACTTTAACTAGTTTCCATCTCACAGCCAGCCCAGAAGGCACGTGCTGTCATCTATCTGCTTTATGGATGAGAGGACTTTGGTTCAGGGCCACCTAAGAAGAGACAGGAAGAGCCAGGTCTCACCCACTGACCATTGGGCTCCAGAGTGGACACGTCTCACTGGAAGACAATACCACTTAAGACCAGGCCCTCAGCATCCTTCCGGGAAGGAGCCAGAAGCTGCACAAGAATAAATCGAGTGAACGCAGGAATGGAATTGCCTCCTTGTGCAGTGTCTTTCTCTAGAGCAGCAGTCCTCGACCTCACGTGGCCTCAGAATCACCAGGAGGCAGTGTTCAAACACAGATGCCGGGCCCCACCCCACACTTTCTGACTCAGTAGGCCTGGGCGGGCCTGAGACTCTGCATTTCTTTTTTTTTTTTTTAAGGAAGATTAGCCCTGAGCTAACATCTGCCGCCAATGCTCCTCTTTTGGCTGAGGAAGACTGGCCCTGAGCCAACATCCATGCCCATCGTCCTCTACTTTATATGTGGAGCACCTACCACAGCATGGCTTGTCAAGTGGTGCCATGTCCGCATCCGGGATCTGAACTGGCGACCCCCGGGCTGCCAAAGCAGAATGTGCGCACTTAACTGCTGCGCCACCAGGCCGGCCCCAGACTCTGCATTTCTAATGAGTTTCCTGGTGATGCTGCTGCTGCTGGTCCGGAGACCCCACTTTGGGAATCACTGCTCCAGTGAACTGCCCGCCAGGGAAGAACAGGACACAGCTGGGACCGTCTGCTCCCTCCCAGGACCCACGGTGTGATGGTTCCAAGGCGAACTTCCCATCAAAGCAGTCCTGTAATGAAGCCCTTGTGGTTATGTTAAAAACAGTAAGGCCTCATCTGCTAGAGAGGCATTCTGAAGCAGTCACAGGTGACGTGTGTGACATCCGGGATTTACTTTAGAACACCCGAGGCTCTCTCCCCTGCAGAAAGTTGAGGGTTTAGATTACGCAATGGAAGCCGGCTGATGGGTCAAAGAGGCCGTTACACCACTTTCCACGGCTTGTTTATATTTGAAAGTGTTAATAATCAATCTTGCTGATTTCACGTAGGAGAAAGCTCTGGCTCCCACCCCTGATGACCACGGGACCTTGAGCAAGAAGCTTACGATGTCTGAGCCTCAGTCCTTGTGCTATCAAGGCAGACGATGGCATTGTTCCCATTGGGTTGTTGAGGAGACAGTGGATGTTTGACACGTAGCACTCACCTTGGCACATAACTCACGAAATTATACTGACTCCCGTTTGCCCTGCTCTCATACGTTCTCTAGCCCGGGCCTGGCCAGGGCAGCGTCTAATGGGCAGGGGACTCGCCCATCTCAAGGCACCTCTTCACCAAGTTCCTGGGTTGAGCGTGGAATTTACCAGAAGCCTGTCCATCTGGGGGCGGGAGGCGTGGGTGTGGAATACGGTATGGGCAGGCCATGTGCGTGTTCCCCAGGATGTGAGGCCTCTGGGTGGTCAGGGGCAGGATGGCCGCCTAGGAGCCCCCATGGCTGCCCCACACTGTGACTTGGACCTGGCGAGTGTTTCTTTACACCGTAAATGCATCCAGGACAGGAATCCTCTGGTATCCAGTTCAAAAGTGGTTCCAGTGGATTCCATGGGGTCTTCAGCTCACCAAGCTGTCCCAATCAAGGCGTTTTTTTGGTTGGTGTTCTGTATTATTTTGTTCTGGCTTGGTTTCGATTGCAAATAACAGAAACTCATTTATGCTAGCCTAAGCCAAAGTCAGGGGCGGCTGGCGCCTGGGGACCACAGAACCTCAGGATAGGGAGGGTGGCCAAGCCTCAGATGAGTTGGAAGCAAGTCCTGGAGAGCTGTCAAGGACCTCGTGGCTTGTCTCCCTCTCTGGCTCTTTCTCCCTCCTTCTCCTCCTCAAGGCAGGAGGTGGCCTCCACACAGCTCAAGTCCCATCCCCTCCGTGTACCAGGCCTTGGGCAAAAAGCATCACCATCAGGATTTCATGTAATCCCACAGAAGCCATGGCGGAAAGTGCTGTGTTCATCATTCTGACTTCCAGGGAAGGAAAGTGAAGCACTGAGAGGTTCAAGAAGCTGCCTGAGGCTACACGGTGCAGCAAAGAAGCAGGGCAGGGATAGCATCTAACTCCTGAGCCAGGGCCCTCATCACCCGGGGTGTTACCTCCTGGCATCAAAAAGACCCTATTCCCTGGGGGAAATCTGATTGGCCCAGCTTGAGTCAGGTGACCTGTTTCTGGACCAATCAGCTGCGGCCAAGGAGGTGGGTCTCAGAGTACCAACATGGCGACCCCCAGGCCCAGCTTTAGAGAGCTGGTTTTGGAAGGAGGGCGGGCGGGGATGGTGTGAGCCCGGCACCTGGTCCTGGAAAGATCTCACTTCTGTCCCCCTCCTCCTTCCTGGGTATTCCATCCCTTGCTTCCCACAGGCTCACAAAACTCTGCTGCATTCATCTTCCCACTTACGGAGTTAGACGTGGCCTGAGTTCAAATCCTGTCTGTGCCATTTTCCTAATGGTCCGCCTCATCTGTAAATGGGGATGGTCATACTGGGATAATCTCAGGGATGTGGGGAGAATCAGATGAGAGAAGAACCCAGGGAAAGCCTTCAGTGGTTCCCTTTTGTTTTCAGGGTCAAGTTCAAACTTGTGATGTGAACTGGCTGGCACCTGCTTGACTTGCCACCCTGCATCCTCCCACTCCTTGAGTGCCCTCTTTCTCTAGCCGCTCAGCTGTTTGTAGTCTTTGAACTTCTCTGGTCCGTGCCTTTGCACATACTGTTCCCTCTACCTGAGATGCCTTTCCTCTTCTTCCCCAACCTGACTTAAACTAACTTGCTCTCTATAGTGGGTTGATCTGTGTCCCCCCAAAAGATATGTCCATGTCCCAACCACCACCCTCCGCACCAACCTTGGAACCTGTGAACGTGACCTCTTTTGGAAATACAGTCTTTGCAGATCTATTTCAGTTAAGGATTTTGAGATGAGGTCATCCTGGATTTAGGGTGGGACCTGAGTCTGCTAAGTGTCCTCTTAAAAGAAAGGAGAGGGAAGTTTGGGACACAGAGTCACAGAGGGCAAGGCCATGGGAAGATGGCAGCCAAGATTGGAGTGATGCATCCACAAACCAAAGATGTCATGGATCGCGGGCGGCCACCGGGAGCTGGAGGGAGGCCCGGAACAGATTCTCTCTTAGCCTCCGGAAAGAACAAACCCCACTGGCGCCTTGATTTTGGACCTCTGGCCTCCAGAACTGAAAGAATCCATTTCTGTCATTTATGATAATTTGTATGGCAGCCACAGGAGACGAATGCTAAGGAACTCAGCTCAGACGTCCCCTCCTCTGGGAACCCTCCACGACTTCTCACCCCAACCAGATGCCCTGAGCCCAAGTACTTCCCGCAGTGCCTTGAGCACCCACACCTGTGTGTCCCCCTCCAGACAACAGGTGTCTGTCTCTGACAGCTCCGACGACAGCAGCCTCTCCTAGAGGAATCCGCGTTCTAGCAGGCCTCTAGCATCAACAACAGGTGACAGCCTAATGGTGGCATTTCAGGCAGCGCCCGCAGGTGCCAGCAGGAAGAAGTCTGTTTTAGTCTGGGCGCCTCTCACCTTCTCCCTCTTGGGGCTACTCAGCTCCTCCCAGGTAGGAGCAGGAGGAGACTTGCCGCCCCCCCTCCCCAGGGGGGTATAAGATAAGGTTCGTCCTGCAGGAGCCTCACCTGGAAGGGCCCCACCTGCCTTTGCTTTCGACTGTCTTGCTGATGTCTGTATGAATGTTCTCGGGGCCGGGGGCAAGAGCGGGGGTTACTTAATCCTGGCAGCTCAGATGGAAAAAGGCCCCAGGAAAGACTGTGGCCATGTCATTCTGCCCAAGGAACAGAGGGATTGTTTACTTAAGTTCTGGAAAAGCCGCTTCAGTGGGTGAGGCCCCTGCCCTCAGCCAAGTGCCCTGGGCTCTGGTCGCTTTTCAGGGGCCATGGACGGCAGGCAGGGCTGGAGCAGCCCACAGACTCGCCCACATTTCCCAGCTTCCTGGTGCCGCTCCTTGGGGCTGTGCTCCGAGGCTCTGTTTGCTCCCAGGAGGGACGCAGCCCTCTCAGAGGCTGGGCCACTCCTTATGGGAGGCCTTGTGTGGCAAGAGAGAACACTCTAGACTGGGGATTTGGAGTGGTGAAGCTGGCCTCCCCGTTCCTGGGAGAATGGGAGATGGGGTTCTGATGTCCCGGTGGCCTGCTCGGCCAGTTCCAAGCTGGGTGGCCTCAGGTCAGTCGCTTCACTCTCTCAGCTTCCTCTGTGGAACTGGAGAAAACTACCTCTGTGACTGGTACACCCGCCAACTTCCCAGCTGCGATACTGGGCTGCAGTTGCAAGATGCTACCGTGGGGGAGGGGGACCTCCCTGTACATGTCTTTGCATGTCCTGTGAATTTACTATTATTTCAAATAAAAGGGTTTTAAAAGTTATTTTTGAAAAAGAAAAAGAGGTAGATGACCTTAGTATGAGGTATAATTTGACTTGGACAATTAGTGGCAAAAAAAAAAAAAAAAGAACAAATGTATTCTTTCCTTCCTACAATCTTTTCTGGAAAGGCTTCCTGTAATTTGTGCCTTCTAGGACACTAACAATGTCTGTCGTGTCGCTCTACTCCGATGGCTACAGATAGAATAATGTCATAATTAAGTCGGATATTCGAGCAAAAACGCAATACCTATATATGTTCACACACCTAGACAAATTATAGGCTTTTTGCTGTTGATTAAAAAAAAAGAAAAAGTTCCTACCTCCCTAGGACTCTGGAATCAGATTACTTAGGTCCATGTCCTCACTCTGCCATCTACTAGCTGTGTGACCCTTGCTAAGTGATTTTCTCTGTGCCTCAGTTTCCCTCATCTGTAAATGGGTGTCAATAGTGTCTTCCTCCTGGGTTGGGATAGCTCAGAGGAGCTGTTAGTTTCTGTAAAGGGCTGACAGAGGCCCTGGCACATAGTAAGTGCTAGAAGGTGCTGCTACCATGTAAGGTTGCCATGAGGAGTAACCTAATAATACAGGGCGAGTGCTGGGAACAGAGGGGGTCCCTGAAGGGTTGACCACCCACCTATCACTGCCTGGCTTTGTATGACCTTGGGCAATCACGATACGTTCTGGCGTCCTGCTGTCCTGCCTCGTGAAATGAGGTCTCTGGTGTGGACATCTGGGAGGCCGTCTGCCCACCCCCTGTGTGTTTCTCCCAGGACCCGCTCCCGGCGCACCATCCCCACCCCCACCCCCAGTGCCTTTGTTAATGGGGAGCTGCCAGTTCTTTCGTTGGCTTCCCTCGGCCGCAGTCGATGGGCGCAGATCTGGGTGCCTTCCCCAGGGGCTCAGAGGGGCAGCGAGCGCCTCCCTCTCGGTCCTGTTCAGGGGGTGGGTGTGCCAAATGGAGAGTCTGGAGCTGCCACATTTCATGTCACCAGGAGACAGTCACTCTGCCCGGAGAAGACAGACAGAACTGGGAGACTCCGTCCCTGGTTCCTGCTGTTCCACAGGGGGGGCCCTGTCTCCCCACGCGGAGGTCGGTCGGTTCTTCCTTAGAGATAATAGTAACAACAACAATCGCAGCCAGCACCTGGAGAACACATACAACGAGCCAGGCCTTGTTCTGAGACCCGCAGACACTTTAGCTCTTTACGCCTCATCACAGCCCTGGAGCATCTCCACTCTCTTTTACAGATGGGGAAACTGAGGCACAGTGACTAACTTGTGTGATGTCACACAAAGCAAGTGTCAGAGCCAGCACTTGAATGGGTCAGCCATGTCCCCAGCCCCTCCTCCACCCTGCCCTTCCTTGAGGCCCTATTTGCCCCAGCTGGTTGAAGCCACCAGCACAGTGGACATAGAGCCCCTCGGGCCCCTTCAGTGCTGGGCTGGGCCTCTCTTTCCTCCACCTCTGAGCCCCGGGAGACCCCGGCAGGCCTTCCTGATCGCCGGCCGTCTTCACGCCCCTCCCCTCATTTGTCCTGTGCAAGGGACTGCAGGTGTCATTCCCATTCCATCGCAGTGGAAACCGAGGCTCAGAGAGGCTAAGCTGTGTGTCCAGGGACACAGAGCTGTACCTGGCATGGCCACCACTGGAACCCAGCTCCCAGACCAGAGCTCTCTCATGCCCCGGACAGCTGGACCTCTGCTCAGATGTCAGCTCAGGTGAGAAGTACCATCGCCTGGTTTCCAAACCAGTCAGGTGCAAGGAAGGGCTGTGCCAGCTCCCAAGGGGGACGCGGGTCTGGTTCAAAGCCGAGAAATACAGCTGCCTCCAGACGGGCCCGGGCACTCATCCCACCTCCTGCGGCAACAATTCATCTCTGTGGCTCCCTCCAGACTGAGCACCCAGGGCAGGGAAGCAACACGGCGGAGGCAGGTGAGGGGAGGCGAGCCCCTCGGGGGGCAGTGGGATGGAAGGCGGAGCCCCTTCTCCTGGAGACAGCAGGCCGTGGTCCAAATCCCCGCTAGACCAGCAACGCCGTGCAGGCAGGGACCATTTCTGGGTTGTTCCCATCTATATCTGAGACTGACACAGTGACAGGCATATCATATCATAATTCATGCATAACTTTATATATCATTAACAGCAAAAGGCACTTGGCTGGTTTAATGGTTTTACCTTTCTATTTCAAACTTTAAATTAAAAACCTCTTTCAGACTTCTTTAGACCTAGATTTTAATCCTGTGTCGTTCTCGTACACCAAAAAGAAAATATAAGTGAAATAAACCGGACAAGGCATTTCCAAGAACATCACTACCTTTGCATCCAACTCTTCCGAATCACTTTTCCACTCAGAGTCGCCAATATCTGAGTTTTTCTGCCAGTGTGGCCCTCTGAATCCCTGGGAGGCTGGTGACGCAGAATTTCCCAGAAGACGGTGCCTCTGTGTTTCCTGGAAGTTTCCACCAAGCCACTTACAGCCAACGGGCACGTTTCGCCGTGCTCATGTGCCGGCAATGACGCCTCCTGCCTGGTGGCCACAGCTGTGACACATCCCAACTTCAGAGATGTGGAAAGACGAAAAAATGTGCATCTTGGGTTTTCTAAGAAAAGGTGGTTGGCGCTTGGTAAATATTTCTTGACAGAATGAATGTACGAGTGAGTGCATGAATAGGCGATGAGTGAGTGGGGAAGTTAATTAATTACCTCGAACCTAAGGGGAAATGCTCCCCTGGAACTGACTGATGGCGGAAGGGATGCCAATTGGAGTCTTGTTATTTGGGCTTCATCCAGAGGTTCTCAACTGGAGGCAGCTGTGCACCCCGGGGACTAGTGAGCCACCCTAATAGTAATAAGGAATTATAACCGTGCCCACTGAGCTCTTACCATCTATCGTCTCACGTAATCCCCCCAGCAACTCTGAAAGGCAGCTACTCTTATCACACTCATTTCACAGAGGAAGAAACTGAGGCTCAGAGAGGGTAAGTGCCTCGCCCAGGACTGGAACCCAGGTTGACCAGTCTACTCTCTCCACCCCAGCTAGCGGGCAGCCCTCCAGCAGAGGGGATGAATTCAGCTCTGTACCCAGAGCCCTCTGCAGGTCTGCACACCAGCAATGTCCCCCTCTGGGCCTCAGTGGCTGGAGGGAATCCGCTTCACCAGCCCAGAACTGGCGGAATAGCTGGGTGTCTGGAGCCTGAGCCGTGGGTAGGCAAACCTGGGTGGAGTCCTGGCCCCGGCACTTCACTGGCCCTGGGACTTTGGGTGAGTCCTTTCAGATCTCTGACACTCGCTTGGTCTCCTCCTCTGGGAGATGAATGAGAATGCCAGGCACACTCAAGTCCCTGAAGGTTGTGACTGTTTGCCTCCGCCGTGTGTGGCGAGCCATGGGGTGGACAGTCCCTTAGGCCTGTGGTCCTCAGCCCTGATGAGCCTGGCTGCTTGTGAGGACACCCCCCTGACCCCCTGGGGCTTCAGCCAACCTCAGCTTGGGTCCCTTCCACACCAGTGAGATGGACCCTCCAGGACATGTGGGGCACTGGGAACGCAATGAGTGACCCACGCTGGCTTGTCCCAAGGAAATCACGTGCATAAGTTCTATGACGTGGCTGGTGCCTGGAAGGGACAGACATAAACCTCACTCTGCAAAATGGCAATCGTATTCGTCTCCTGTCGGACCTGCCGTTCTTGGGTAAGGTCACCTCTCTTTTCTATCAGTGTGAAGGTCAAACTGCCCCCAGGCAGTGTGACAGGTGCACACTTTACACAATTTTTACATGAATCGCTTCACTGTTTTTCTCTCATGTTCCACACACAAAAACAAAACAAGAAAATAATTCTTGAGCAATATGAATGCACTGATGCTCAGAAATGACAAAAAACAAAAAGACCCATCAGTCATCAATCTCCACTTAAAATAGGACTTGGAATATTTTCCAAGAGAATACGGATTTATGGGGAGAAAGAGTGTGTGTGTGGGTGTGGGTGGGGCGGGAGAGGGGAGAGCTGCTTGGTGTAACATACAAGTACTCAGGTGTTGCCTCCACACGAGCCCATTCTGGAATTCAGAAGGTGGAGTCTTGTCAAAGGGCTGAGGAACGCCAATCGCCATGGGGCTTTTTGAAAGGGACGAGCCATTGGGTGAACTGAAGCATCCCCCACAGCCTGTGTCTGTGTGCATCCCTTCTTGTGCAGACATTGTTGAAATTTCGATTGTGTAACAGGAGCCCCTGGGGCTCTGCCCATGTCCCCTTGGGTCCCTGTGTACTTGACAGCCCCTGGCTGAAGGGGCCACCCATACCTGATCACTGAGGGGCGCTGGGGGCCTTATTCCACACTCGACTCCCTTCCTCCCTGTTGGGCCGACTCCACAGTGTGACTCAGGGCCACCTGCACCGTTTGCAAAATGAACACGTGGGCCCCATTGTTCAACAAATCCTAGGAATGTCATCACACCAAGCGCAAAGCCCTTCTGAGCAAGCGCATGGGTTCCCGCCCCTGGGGGCCCTGGTGGGACTCAGGCTGCCTCTAGGACCCCTGAGGGGATGGTGCCAAAGTTATCCTCCGTGAGACCTGGACCCTTCACCTTGTCTGACCTTCTCCCCCTGTCCCATTTCCCCATCCCTCTGCTCGTTTTCCCCAGGAACTTTTCCTCATAAACAGGTTTCAATAGACCCCCCTCCCAAGGCTGCTCCAGAGGGACCCAAACTCCAACACTGCACACGGGACCCAGGTGCTCCTGGTTCCTGAAGCAGAGCTGAGCTGACCTCTCATCCCAGTGACAGCCCCTCACCGCCCCCAGGACCCAGTGGCACCAGTACATTCAATGTAAGACCATCCGGTGGTTAAAACTATGAATCACGCATGTGCAGGTGAGTGCATTTGCATGTGATGAAGAGTGAGTTTATTTTGAGAGCATTTGGGATGGGGACATGCCTCCCGGCGTCAGACCTGGAAGACAGTCGTCAAGAACCAGGACACTGAACTCTGTCTTAGAAAGGGCTTCAGACACGCTCGCAACAGCAGTCACTTCTTCCCTGGGGAGGATCTGCGGAGCTGTAGGGTCAGATGAGATTCCTGGGCGTGCCTTGTTTCCAGGATGATAAAACGGGGACCGGGTGCTGGTAAGGGGCTCCCACAAAGTCGTCCAGCCAGGTGGGGCCAAGCTGGGGCTGACAGCTGGGCGTCCTGTCTCTCTGGGGTTGTGCTCTGCTGAGCTGGGCGTGACTTCTGAGGGTCAAATCATTTTTACCCAACTGTTTCCAAGGCTTAGCAGAAAGTGGAGGAATGTTCTTGTAAACTGGCTGAAAGGGAAGCAAAGAAGGAAGGAATAGGAGCCACTGCTTGGGCAGAACATGGGGCCACGAATCTGTGTCACCTCCTTTTTCCTCACCCGCCAGAAATCCCGAAAGACGCCAGTTTCTGCTAAGGCTAAATTCCGACCTCACTGTTAGGTCTCTGTGGGTACCATCTTATTTAGTTCCTACATCTGCATCCTTTCCCATCCTTCCCCTTTACGGATGAGGAAACGGAGGCTTGGCGAGTTGAAGTCATTTGCCCAGGGTCACATGGTGGTAGAGTGAGAGTTTAAACCCAGGTCTGGCTGGCCCCTAAAAGCCATCCTGAACTGGCTTTCACAGTCCTGTTCCTCCCCGCTGGCCCCCAGCACTTCCCCATTTGAAGTTCACAGTCCTCGGTGGGTCAGCCCCACTCCAAGGACTGTTCCTGTCATCAGCAGGTAATAGACACGCTGGCATCCATCCTCACGGGTCTAGATTGTCCCGGACGACTCACACCTGAATATTCTGGAATCTGAAACCTGATGTTTACCTTTCAAGGACAGCCTGGGGAGCTCGTCCACTCTCCAGGGCTTCTGTCTGCCATGTGTAGACATTCAGCATCTACGGGGCATGGGTGGGTCGTCAGGTTTTACCCACTGAGACCCCTCTGAGCTGCCATCCCACAGCTCTGTGCATCCACCTGCAGCTCACCTTGGAGAGCATCTGAGAGCTGAGCCTGTGACCTCTGGTGCCTGCCTCCCCACCATCACTCTGTTCCCACCCCAGTGCTTCCTCAAAGCCAACATCTTTCCTGCCTCGGGACTTTTGCTCTTCCGGCTCCTTCTGCCTGGGTGCCCATTCTCCAGGTCTTCCCAGGGCAGCACCTTCTTATCCTCGATGTCACCTCCTCACTGCGGCCTTCCCTGCCCCGACCTGAAGCAGCTCCCTGTCCTCGCCCCTGACTCTGCCTCACATCGCCCGTCCGTTTCCTTCACAAGACTTGCGGCAGTCTGTCACTTTCTTGCTGATTTACTTATTGGCTCGTTTAGTCTCCTCCTAGGATGTGAGCCCCGCGAGGGCAGGAGCTCTCTGATTCATTCGCTGCATTACCCAGCACTGCTGGCTTACACAGAAATCCATGGGCGACTGTTGAGTGCCATGCCTGTACCCGCCCATCATAGAGCTGGCACTCGACAGTCGTGTGTGACAGAGGGAGGGGGAGACAGAGGGACAGACTTTGTGGACAGCGGAGGACCTGTCCGTCTGTTTGTGGAGGCATTAAGACAAAGGAATGGAAAGAAAGTGACAGCCTTGTCTAGTCTGCAGACTTCGGTGCAGAGAATATGGAAACTTCCGCTTCTGATTACACACAAAGTTCGCCAGTGTTCACTTTGAAATCGGAAGGGAATTTAAAAATTCCCCCTCAGGTAGAGCCCCATTCTCCCCTTCCCACTGGGCAACTTGTGATTAAAGCCACGTGGCTGCCTGAAGCCACCGCCCGCCGTTGACTCATCACTCCTCCCACTCACCTGCTGTCGTCGCGTTACTGAAAGTGCCTCTGTTGTCCTTTTCCGTGCTCTGCCACGTTCTTGGAGTCACCCTCTGTAAAGAGAACTGGGCTGTCAGGGCGGGTGTGCAATTCCTGCTCAAACAGTCACGGCTCACCAGCCACTGCCAAAGTCGGTCAAATACCTTGGTCTGGCCCGGCGCCCTGGCTCCGTGCCCCCCTTCTCCCCAGATGAGGTCACCCACGCCCTCCTGCAGCCTCCCCCCTCTGCTCACCAGGGCCCCACTGCCTGCACTTCTGCCCTCGTCTCCTGCCACTCACCCCCTTGCTCACTGCACACTCCGGCTGCAGTGATGGCCAGGTTGCTGCCAACCTCAGGATTTTCACACTTGCTGTTCCTCTGCCCTTAGACTATGTCTTGTTCTCTAGGCTGAGCTTACATGTCCCCTCCTCAGGAAGGCTTCCTTGACATCCTAGTTGAAGATGTCCTTTTCACAGTTTCCTGTATATGACCTCAATTGCCCTGATCACTCTTGTCACTAAATAACCACTTGGGTTTTTATTAATGTTTTAATTTCCTGCTTTATATTAGCTGCCTGATGGCAGGGACTGGGTCTTCCATGTTCACCAATGTAGCCCCAACCTCAAGCACAGAACAAAGCTTGATAAATATGTGCTGTCGATTCTTAATAAAGATATGATGGATGGATGGATGGATAGAAGAATAGATGGATGGATGGAAGAATAGATGGATGCACAAATGGATAGACGGATGAATGGAAGAATGGATAGATGGATGGGTGGATGGGTGGATGGATGGAAGAGTGGATGGGTGGATGGGTGGATGGATGGATGGGTGGATGGGTGGATGGATGGAAGAATGGATGGGTGGATGGGTGGATGGATGGAAGAATGGATGGGTGGATGGGTGGATGGATGGAAGAATGGATGGGTGGATGGGTGGATGGATGGAAGAATGGATGGGTGGATGGGTGGATGGATGGAAGAATGGATAGATGGATGGGTGGATGGATGGATGGAAGGACGGTGTCAGCCATATTTCCAGTTCCCTGAATGAAAATAGGAGGTACTTTAGCACACCCAGTCCCAAGTTCTGATGTTTAACATGAGCCCTGTTGTGCTGTGAGCCCCTCTTTGGCTCACACCTCCCCCGCCCACCATCAGACAACAGGGCTTCTAGTTTATTTTCCAATCCTAGTTCCCATTTGTCCCCGGTGAGACATCCCTGAGCCGCTGCCTAGCCCCAGCCTGCAGCCTGGAATGGCTCCTGCCCACATTAGATGCCACCTGGAGGACCCCTCAGGCTGGAGGAGAGATTTCACAACCGAAGCATCTTGGCACCCCACCACCGCACCCACAAAGTGCCAGCTGATGGCATAAAAGCAGCTGGGGAGAAGATGGGCGTTTCCCTTCTGAGCAGCTTCAGACTGGAGTGCACGTAACAGCCAACGGGATTGTACTTTACTTCTTCACCTGAGAAATATTCATGGTCCTTTTCCATACCCTCTGCAAAGAAAGATTGGTGTCCTCTCTTACCTGGATACTCTTTGTGAAATTTGTGTCGTAGGAATCGCCCATCTGGAAAACAAACGAGAGGATTAACCTCCTTTCGTGGAGTTTATAGGGCCCTTAACTATTTCCATAATAATACTAAAGAATTATTTGTGGTTTTTCACTCTCAGTCTCTCACAAGGGTATGGTAGAAGTTTCCAGAAGCTATAGGACATGTGATACCACAGCTGATGTCCATACCCACACCAAGGAGAGCTCTCTGGGGTTGTCTATATTTTTTGAGTGTAAAGGAGTCTTGAGACCAAAAAGTTTGGGAACCACTGTCTTAAGAGAGGAACTGGGGGGCTGGCTCCGTGGCCGAGTGGTTAAGTTCGCGCGCTCCACTGCGGCGGCCCAGGGTTCCGATCCTGGGCGCGGACATGGCACCGCTCATCAGGCCACGTTGAGGCGGCATCCCACATCCCACAACTAGAAGGACCTGCAACTAAGATATACAACTGTGCACAGGGGGGGTTTGGGGAGATAAAGCAGAAAAAAAAAAAAAAAAGATTGGCAACAGCTGTTAGCCCAGGTGCCAATTTAAAAAAAAAAAAAAGGATGAACTGGAAGCAAAAGGTCAACATATTGTTCAGCAAGTGTCATTACAAACTCTGTTCACAGGGGGAGTGAGTGGTGCTCCTTCGAGTCCATTCAAAAGAGACTTGAATGTAATAACTGAAAATGACAAAGAACTCAAGGACGCGTCTTCCCTCCACTGCTCCGCTGAGCCTCTCTCAGCCCCGGTTTTCACACCTGGAAGTGGGCACAAAATCCTCTGAAGTGACTGTGAGGATTAAAAGAAATAATTTCATTTAAAACATATATATGCCAATATTAGGAGGAATGATTTTAAATTGCCATTTTCATATGTAGGAAGCGGTCAACTCTTGGCAATTTCGTGTCTCAAATTACTGACAATTTCCACTACATAATTCCTGCTGTGGATTGTCATCGACCCCACGTCTTTCCTCCGCCCGGCCCCCCATCAGGGAAACATTCAAGGGAGAGCCGCGAAATCGGGCCAGAACCCGGGAAAAGCCGCCGTCAGTTGGCTCGCTTCCCCACCTCGGCATATCGGGCTTGTCTGACTGCTGTAATGTTAATAAATCACATTTACACCCCTGAAACTAATACAATGTTATCTGTCAATGACATCTCACTAAAAACTCATATTTGTGCTATAGGCGGACCTTTTGTTTTCTGCTGTTTTGTGATCATCCTAAAAATCCTCAGGGTGTTTAGGACCGACCAGCCCTGACATTTATTGTTTAAGGCTACAGAATCCAGTGGAGCAATCCACCCTCAGGCGGACAGCTTATCAGCCACTGTGGTAACAACTATTTTCCGAAGCACATGGAGATTTTCCAGGCGGGAGGCTCCTCCCCGAGACATCCCGGCTCCTCCCTTCTCCTTGGGGAGGAATTCTGGCCCACGATGCTACAGAAAGGAGAAGAGCTATGTGTGGAACTGGACACCCACCTCACACCTAGTATGTTTACCGAAAGAGGTCCCATGTCGTTTTTACAAAACAGATTCCCCTGCTCAAGGCTGCGTGGCCCTACTTTATTCTCACGCAGCATCCCATGAAGTCACTTGTCAGAGGCAAGCATGGGGCCCCATCTCCCACCTCTCGGCCCTGAATGGTCAGCCTCTGAATGACCTCGAATGCCCTCAGAAAAATGCCCGGATTCCTTGACCCAGTCCTCCGAAGAATCAGATTTACTGCACGTGTCGATGTTCATCTTCCTCTTAAGAAAGACATGACCCCTCCCACATCGGGTCCCAGGCTGAGGGACTGTGAAACCCCAGTGATCTTCGGCCCCGTCTAGAAGCCGGCTCTCAGAGAAGACTGGCATCTTAGGTGTGGGCACGAGATCTGCAACTTATTCTCAAATAGTCCGGAAAAATAAATAGGTAGATGTGTACGGAGGGAGAGCAGGGGTTGGGGAGAGGGAGAGAGAGAATGACAAAGCCAACGTGACAGTATTTTAACAATTGATGGATTGGGTGGAGGCTATTCTTGCCACTTTTCCGTGAGTCTGAAATTATTTCAAATGTGTAATTTAAAAAACAAAACTTAAATAACAGGCTTCTTCTTTGGTTACCCTGGGAAAAGAGTGCTCCTCCCTGAGGCCACTGCTCCAAGGGAACTTGCTGGAATTCAAGATGTTTCCAAACTTCCATGTAATTAACAAAAATTATTGCTAAGTGACAGCCCCCTGGGATGTCACACACACACACACACACACACACTCACAGGCTCGGGAACAGGTGAACAGGCTCAGAGTTCCCACTCTGCTCCTGGTCAGCCGTGGGCACTGTCTGGGCGAGTTCCTGATCTCAAGTGCTCCCTCTTCCGTGGACAGACACGATGGCAGCACACATTCATTGAGGACCTACTGTGCGTCTGGTGCTCCTCTAAGCACCTTATGGGTGTTCTCTCTTTCGAGCCTCATAACTACCCCAGGGCAATTACTACTGTGACCATCCCTATCTCCAGGATACAGAGGAAGAAACTGAGGCTAAGAGAGGTTAGGTTACCTGCCCAAGTTCACCAGGAAGAAAGACACAGGATTTGAACCCAGTTCAGTGGTTCTGAGCCTGCATTCTTAATCAGACACACCACTGCCTCCTGGTTCAACTTCTTTGATGGGCTTGCACTAAAGCTTAAGGAGGGCACCCGTGAGGCACTCAAACCACGGCACGCATCCCAAGCACAGTCATTCACTCGTCTGTTCTCTCCGCTAACCTCCAACCTTGAAGTGGGTCTGTTTTGAACTGGTTTGGACCCTCTGGAACTGGTTTGAACTGGTTTGGCTTACCCTGGTCTTGGAAGTGACATAACTGAATGAGCGCGATCAGAAGATGAGAGGCGAGGCGGTGCCTGGCCTCTCTGGTTACAGCAATGACATCACCATCAAAGGACTCCTAACCTGCCCCACCACTCTCGTTCGGAAAAGGCTGTCCCTTCCACCCTCCAGCAGGTTCCTGCAGGCTGGCCTGCCCTCGGAGTTTTGCATCTGAAGGACCACACCCCGCTACGGTGTGCTTTGGTGTCTAGAGATGAACAACGATGCAAATGGGAGAGATTCTGTTCTGTGCTCGCAAAGTGACAGGCCTGGTTTATGTGGATTCCTCAGCCAGTCCGTGAAGCAGCTCAAGTATGATTAGCCCATTTTACAGACAAGGAAAATGAGGCCCCAAAAGGTTAGGCTATTTGCTGCCCACAGCAGTGAGGGACCAAGTGGCCCTCGGACCGCAGGCCGTCTGGCTGGAGAACCCGCTCACAGCCCCAAATAGCACGTGAAATGGAGGGAAAACCACACCAATGCCTAGGTGGTTCAAATCCTTTTATAGGCAATTTTTTCAAAGCTCAGAATTCCAGGAACTAGGATTCTCGAGACAGTTCTGATGTCTCATAATTTTATTATTTGCAATGATAATGATGTTAAATGCGTAACTGACTTAATGCCTATCTCTTTCTGGAAACAGTTCAGGGAGACAGATTCTCAAATGAGGGGAAGAAAGTGCTTTGGCAGATCACGCACTGATGTGTTCTTTCAGCCCACGGGGTGGCTGGAATTATCCTCCATCGTAACCGAGGATACTGTCCTCGGTGAGCAGAGCTAAGAGCTGCAGAGGCGGGGCTGCGAGCCCTGGACTGGGTGGGCTCAGGGCTCCAGTGAGCTCTGCTTTCACCAGGTTACCCTACATCTCCCTGAAGTTCCAGACTCTTTGCTTGCCACCCATTTCTGCCAAACTCCACAGCAAACCTCTCAACTTCACGCCCTGCAGGAGGCACATGCGGTGTACCCAGGTATCTAGGTACCACCAGCCCTTCTTGCCCTCCAACAGAAAATTATGCAAACGGAAGCAATGCTATTCACGCCCTTTGCTGGTCTGTTTATTGCCCTGTCTCCAAAGATGAAGACTAATGAAGTCACACTGCATGGTCCTAGCAGAGGTCCTGGGAAGTTAGGGGTTCTCGGACAATTCAAAACATAGATCTACCTAGATGCATATGAAATATCCGACATTTACGGAGCACCTGTCATCACCAGGCTTCACATGTATGTTTTATGTGAATCTCCATAATAACATAAAGTAGCCCCATTTTACAGATAAGACCATTGAGGCCAAGAGATTTGAAACAAGTGACCCAAGGTCAGCCCTGTAGGAGATGGCAGAACGGGAGTTTGAAGCCAGTCTGCCTGCTCAAGGGCCCATGTCTCGTGCAGGCAAGGGGTGAAGAACCCGAAAGGTGGGGCGGGGCAGGAGGAGCCGATGGTTTCTCTGGGACAGTCTCCCGTGGGGGCAGATGGAGAGGGCAGCTGCAGCAGGGCTGGGCACCCACGCTCACCTGCCTGCCGGCGCTGCTTGACGCACTGCCCGCGGTTGGGGATGCCCTCGGCCATGTCACCCGGGCTCAGGATGTGGCACTCGTAGCCTGAGGGGCAGAGGAGTGGCTCGGCCCCATCCTCCGTGGTGCTGCATGCCTCTGCTGTGGGAAGGACACACGCGGGGTCTCAGGGGCAGTCCCCCGCAGGGCAGTGAATGCTCATCACCCAGAGGGGCTGCCTCTCATCTGCACCCCAGATTCCACGCTGTGCCTTGGGTCTCACAGCGGCACACGTGTGCGCATGCACACACACACATGCACAAAGGGGCCGTCCAGAGGCACAGGATCCTAAACACGGCCTCACATGCATAGTGACGGACATAGATACATGTTCACCCACACACCCTGAAACACATATGCTCATGCTGCAGTCACGTGTACATGTGTTCACACACACCTATCCTGACACACACACACGCTCACACATATCACACATGTATTTTCACCACCCCATGAGCCCTAAAACACATATACACACTACACATGCAGCCACCCACACACACGTTCACAGGCACACAAATCCTGCACACACATTCACACACATTTGCATGCACACAGATGCACAAATATTCAGACACAGCCACAAGAACAGCCACACAGTTGCATGCATAGCTGCACACCCTAATGGACACAGGCACACACCCAGAGGTGTGCAGAGTCACGAGCACAGCTGTGCACACGCAGATGTACACTCTCACACCGCTACGAGTCTCTGGGCCCCCAGGAGATGGCTCTCCACACACCCAGGAAGGAGGCCTCATCACTGGGGAGCAGTGAACACCTTCTTATGATTTTAGGGGTCTGAAAACCAACCCCGAGCCCCTCCGTCTCAATTCTCCACCAGGAAGGAGGCCCCATTCCCAGGGAGGGTCAAGCCCTACACGGCTCTGGGGATTCTAAAGGCCTGGCCAAGCCCCCACCACCACCCTCTGTGCTGCAGTGAGGGGGGATCCAAGAGGGCTGAGTGTCTGGGGACAGACAGCCTGCTGGGGCACAGGCAGCCCCTGTCATCAGTTTCCTGGTGGCAGCCTGAGACAGGGGGACCTGGCTCTGATGTCAGAGGGGGTTCACCCTGTAGGTACCTTGCAATGTCTCCTCAGGGCCATCCAGGAGCCAGCCGTTGCCACCAAGCCATCGAGGTTTCGGCTGCACCAGCCAGTCTAAAACTAACACAACGCATGGTTAAATCGAGGCCCTCCTCAGGCAGCTGAGAAATGGCCCAGCCTCTGGGGTGGGGGAGCCTACATTTTATGATGAAACACGGGGGCTCCCTGTGGGGGAAACAGCTGGGGCTCTCCAGCATATGTTCACCCCTTCCTTTTTGTTAAAGAAATGTTGAGTTTTGGCTGGGCACCAGGTGGCCGGGATGGAGACTACATTTCCCAGCCTCCCTTGCAGCTAGGTGTTGCCAAGTGACTGAGTTCTGGCCAATGGGATGTGAGCAGAAGCAATGATGCAACTTCCTGTCTTGCCCTTGCATTGATGCCTGATTGCTCCCCTCCCTCTCTCTTTCCCTCTTCCTGCAGGCTGGGAGCTACTCTAACCATGCAGAGCAACAAGACGGAGGGAACCTGGGGCCCTGGATGACTATGGAGTGGAGCCACCTGCCTGCAATGGATCACCCATCGACTCTCGCCTATTAACTGAGGGATAGGTAAACGCCTCGCAGGTGGGCCCCCGGATTTACAGGTCTTTTTGTTACAGTAGCACAGCCTGTTCTCTAACCAATACATTTCTAATAGGAAGAGTGACCCACACAGTAGACTGGAAGGTCATCAAAAACCCAAAGCAGGGGTCAGAAGCCCAAATGCCTCCACGGGGCAGACAGGTGACAAAGCAGGAGGGCAGGCAGGACTACGGCAAACTGGAGCCTGTTGCTGCCTCCCTGGGTCAGCTGCTGGTTAGCTCTGGCCGGCCATTCCCAGGTTCCCAGGGCCTCTGGGGTTTGGGGTTTTTTCAAAAAAACTTTAAGTCTATATTTTTTAAACTATAAATTCCAGGTTTTTAAATGTTGGCAATTAATTTTTAAAAATTCTAAGTGCTCTGGAGATCAAATAAAACTGGTCTGGGGTCACATTTGTGTTCGACCTCCGCTTTAGTTTGACTCCAGAATATGACAAAAATAAAGAGGCTGGTGTGCTGTCTACCACCTTTTAAAGTACACAGATGCACATTGGTAAAAATGCTGGTTAGCTTTTTCCTTAAAAGAGCATGAGATGGTAGCTCGCAACGCGGAAATGAAACAACAGAGGAACAGACCAGCGTTTGCAACTTCCGAACTCCAGGATGACCCGACGAGGCCCCACAGCCACTGTTTCCCATCTCCTGCTCCTTCCCTCCTCCCCCCACCACCCTGGACCTCCTGTTAGTGAACGTATTTCCAATGCAATTGTTACCAGTAGGGAACATATTCGTGTTCACTGTCTGTATCCTCCTTTGCGTTGCTCAGAGACTTCCAAGCAGCAGGGACATGGGCACGTTTTCCTGTACTTTTTGGAAATATTGAGCCTCGCTCCAGGCCTCCCGTTCATCTGCAGACCCCTAAAGCCTGGAGGCCCAGGGTCTCCCCTCTGCTCTCTCACTAGAGCTTCCTGGGATCACCTGCTAAATAAGCGCCCCACGCCCAAGCCCTTATCTCAGGGGCTGCCTTCGGGGGGAACCACAGGAAGACGGCAATGAAGTGTGTGGGCTGCTGGGCGCAGGGCCTGGCGCATTTCAAGTCATCCGCTCCTCTCGGATCAGTGGTCCTCAGTGTCGAGCAACTTTGTCCCCCAGGGAACATTCCGCAAAGTCTAGACATATTTTTGGTTGTCACATTGTCGGGTGCGGTGCTGCTGGCATCTAATGGGTAGAGGCCAGGGGTGCTGCTCAACATCCGAGGATGCCCAGGCCAGCCCCCTGCGCCCACTTCAACTAGAATTATCTAACCCCAAATGTGAAGGGTGCCCGGGGTGAGAAGCCGTGTTCGATATTATTACTCTAATTGTTAGTATGACTAATTAATGGTTTGACGGCCCTTCCTGCTGGCCAGGGAAGCGAGTCATTCATTGATTCACTCACGGTTCACTGGAGTATCTTTTAGGCGCCCAGAGACGGTTTTGGGTGGTGGGGATACAGCCGTGAATGAAACTGACCAAACCTCCTGCCTCGGGGGCTCCCTTTCAAGTGGGGGGAACAGTCAAAACCAAAACACAACAATCCAGATTGTGCTATAAAGAAAACTTCAGCAGGGAATGGGGTAAGGAATGGCCAGAGGAGGGATGGCCATTTAGAGGGAGATCCCTGAGAAAGTGACCCCCTCGGGACCAGGATCTGAAGGAGGTGAGGGAGTGACTTGTGTGGGTGTCTGGGGGAAGGATATTCCGGGCAGTGAAGGACCCCACAAATGTGCCTAGGGGGCGCCACATCCCTGCACTCAGGGCCTAAAGCAGCAGACACTTCTCCACACTCAGAACACTGGATTGAAACTCCAGCTCTGCCTGCTGTGTGACCTTGGGCAAGTGACTCAGCTTCTCCGAGCTCCAGTGTCTTCAGCTGATAACACTTCCTCCACCCCATGGGACCGTGTGACCATTAAATGAGATGATGTACAGAAAGGCTACCGGGAATGTCATGGACAGTTGTACATTTTGTGCACTGCTCAAAAGCACCTGGCCCGGGTGGCAAGTGAAGCCAGAATCCCTATGCCCTATTGCAGTCCAAAGGAAGGGGCACCCTTTTTGACTTGCCCTGAGAGGGGAGCACCTCTGTGTGCTTCTTCCACCAGGAGGGTGCCCCAGTTTCTCTTTCTTCTAAAGCGCCCTGGAGGAGCCAGCCTGGGCCTGAGCGCCCACCCTGGCCCTGGACAAGCGGCGGTGCTCGAATGCACTGGAGACTGTAATTATGAGTGTTACTAAGGGTGCTGAGTCCCTTGTCATCGCTGTGACCTCACCCCAAGGAGAACAAAGTGCAGTCAGTCTTGCTTCGGCCTTGGGAGCAGGGGCTGGGGCCGCCGTCTCGGAGCCGCCTCCAAGAATTAAGGCCGGGGGACCCTGAAGCCTGTTGCTGAAAGGTGCAGTCAATCAGGCTGTTAATTTTTTTTTTTTGAGGAAGATTAGCCCCGAGCTAACATCTGCTCCCAATCCTCCTCTTTTTGCTGAGGAAGACTGGCCCTGAGCTAACATCCATGCCCATCTTCCTCTACTTTATATGTGGGACGCCTGCCACAGCATGGCTTGACAAGCAGTGCCATGTCCGCACCCGGGATCCGAACCGGCGAACCCCAGGCTGCAGAGAAGTGCAAGTTGTGCACTTAACCACTATGCCACTGGGCCGGCCCCAGGCTGTTCTTATTAAAGGCTCAGCCCGGGCAGAACTGAGGGGGGGATGTTTACTGCCCCCATCCTGGGCACTCAGGGGGCAGTTTTCCCCCACCGGGGAGAGGGAGCTGCCATCCCCCTCAGTGTCCCCGGGCTCCCTGCCCTCCCCAAGCCTCTCTCTGGAAGGGATCAGAAACACCTCTGTGTTGATGAATCCCTGAGCACCGTCTCCCAGAGATCCGTGTGAGGGTTCCACAAAGACGTCACTGATCACCTGCCCCAAGCCGGGTGTGGGGCTGAGCACTGCCCAGTGTGCAGACTCTGCCCTGAGCCACTCGCTCACTCTCTCTCCAGGCCTGTTCTCCGGTGGGGAGATTTAAGGAGGTGACCAGCTAGCTGTGGATTTGAACCCAGGGGTCTGCCTCCCCCGCCTCTCTGGGGCATACCCCACTCAGACTACTAAGGTTCCAGGAATGCATTTCAAATACCCCCAGGGCCAGGCAGCACGGGTCGAGTGGGCCTGGTGGGGTGGTGGAAAGCTGGAGGACCCACTGCCATCCACGGGGCACCTGAGGCTCCAGCGGATGGGGGCCCAGGGAATGTGGTCCACCATTTTTAAGAAAAGCCAGAAATGTGGGTTTTTAAGGAGAAATCCCCCCCAGCCTCATAAGAGGGGTCATTTTTCCCGGGAGGGGTGTTTCCTGGACTGTAGCTCTGCGGGCAGTGGCTGCCCCGCACACAGCTGGCGCTCAGTGCATCCAGCAGGATGCTTGCGCAGGAAGCCGCAGGGTCCCACTGCGCAGGGGGACGGCCCAGGTGTGCGCCCAGCTCCGTTCCTCCCCTCCGGGCCCCTCCGGGCGGGGCGGGACAGGTGACCCGCGGTGTCCACCCCTTCCCCCTCTCCGGGCCCGGGCGCCTACCTGGCGGGGGCGGCACGGCCTCCAGGCAGGCGTAGGCGCAGCCGTTGTAGCAGCAGCGCCGGTGGCGCGGGCACTCCGAGTCGGCCTGGCAGCGCGCCGCCTGGCACGCGCCGGGGGGCAGCGAGCGCGGGGGCGGCGGGCAGCGGTCGGCGCGGGGCTGCCGGGAGCCACCCGCCTCCTCGGCCTGTGGGGACAGGGCGGCGGTCAGCGGGGCGGGGCCCACGTGCGGATCCCAGCGCCGCCCGCGGCTGTGCGCCGTGGGCGAGTCGATGGGCCTCTCTGAGCCTCCGCGTCGTGGCGTGATCCAGCAGGACCAGCCTCAGCGGCCCGCTCTGAGGATTCAGAGATGCTGTTTCTCTTTGTAATATCCCGAAACTGAAATAACTGTAAGCCGTCAGCAGCAGAAAGGATCAGTGAGTCTGGAGAAGAGTTGTATGTTGTGTCTATCCGGTTGCTTATAGCTACATACGCACATGTATGCACATATAAAACAGGGTATTATATGTTCATCTATATGTATATATACAAACACGAATATACACATATATTTCTGTATATACATACTTATCCATATGTTTATACAGAGCCTTGAAATTTTGCAAATCACACATGGAATGGATAAATTCATGCAACTTGGGTGAATCTCACAAACATAATATTGAGCAAAAAATAAAAAGCTCACAAGAGAACACACAGTGTGATTGCATTTATAGTTTTAGTTTAAAACCCGGCAAAGCTGATGTCCGGGGTGAGAAGTCAGCAGAGTACTCACTTAGTGGGGGCGGGGGGGGGGGGGGGGGGGAGTGGGGGCGGCGGCCCCGGGGTCTCTGGGGCCCACCTTGTTCTGCTTCTTGATCTGGAAGCTGGCTACAAGGTGTGCTCACTTTGTGGATATTCACGGAGCTGGATAAGTGAGTTTTGCTCTTTTCAGTGTTATGTTTCAATAAAAGGTTAAAGATAAGATACAGTCCTTGACATACAGGAAATATGGGCATGTGACCAATAAAACAAGCATTTTAGAGATGGGGCTGGGAGCGTTGAAGTCACACCAGGCAACGCAGGCTGGTCCCTCTGACAGGAGACCCCATCTATGCTGGGAACACTGCTCTGCTTCTGGGTTTGGAAGTGGGGCGTGTGGAGGGTGGGTCTTACACAGCCCTACACACACACACAGAGTCAGATATCGAGTAGGTTCAGTGGGAAAAAACAGCCTGGCTTGCCCCACCTCCTGGCTTATGCCTAAACTGCTCCTGTCGTCTAAAAACGCTCCCCCCAGGCCCCCTAAGACAGAAATATTTCAAAATCCTGCCCCCTTGTACTACCCGAGTAAATAATGCCTGTCTGCAGACCGGAAGAGTATGCAGCCATTAAAACCCGCCCTTAATGTGTTAACCAAAAAATGCAGTCAGCTCTGTTGGGCTGCTCATCAAAGATCCCAGGATATGGTGGCTCGCGAAGAAAAGTAGGCGCAGAAGAGTTTTATGCAATTACCTAACTATGTTTTAAAATATACAGATGTGCACACGCAATATGCGTGTATTGTACGGGCTGAGAACCGTTTTGGAAGAATGCACAACAATACACAAGGAACGATATGGAAGCCTGCCCCGGGAGAGAAGAGCTAGGTTCTGAAGCCGAGGGAGGTGTCTCCTCATTGTCCTCACTGTACACTCTTTGGCACAGGTTCAATATATTTTTTGCCGTGTGCATGTTACTTTTTCAATTTACAGAAGGCAATTAAAAATTTTAGAAACAGAAGTACTGAAGTACTGACGAAGGATTTTCAATGACAGGGCAAACACTTAGAAAAGCGTTAGTTTAAAAAAAGGCAAGACACAAAATGGCACATGCCGCTGATCTCTTCTGAGTCAGAGAGGAAAGGTCAAGGACGCTGGAGTGTCTGTCCCCATAGTCCTGTGTGTTGTGTTCCCCCCACCCCCCAATATTGCTGTAGCCTCACCCTCCATGTGCTGCTCCCCACGCCCTGTAGGGGGCGTCAGGTTACCGAGAACAGGTCCCGACCAGCAGCATCTGCGAACTGGTGGAATAACAAGGACCAGTGGTTTTCAAACTACCTCCCAGGGACCCCCAGGGGCTAAGACTGAGGGCCAGAGAGCAGTGAGCAGGTGGGGAGGGGACAGCCTGGGGCTCCTGGCCTCACCCCGGCTTCACCCAGAGAATTCATCTTTTCTCCCTTATGGAGGTCATTAAATGCATGAAAAGTGAAAACCAACAGGGAGCCAACACTTGGCAGATGGACGGAAACGACGGCTTCAGGAGATTGTCCCCCCCTAAAACCAAGGAGAGAGCAGAGCGTGCATGTGAACTCCTGGGCAGCCCTTTCGCCACCCCCTGCTCGGCTGGCCCCCTAATTCCCATACCATCATGAATAATTCCCAAGCTGCAAGCAGGGGACATAATCCCACGCCATTAGCTCTTAGTTCATTTTCTTCAGAATTAGCGAAATTGGACCCATGCGGGGGCTCCACCATTTTAATCCCGATCCAATGTGACAGCTGCCCCGGCCTCCTTCAGGGGGTGACATGGAGGGCCCGAGCGTGGTCGGGAGGGGCGGCTGGTTTTTCCACCTCGCCTGCGTTTACATCGAGCCTCATTTATGAAATTTAATGGGACCCGCAGACCAGAAGTGAAACACTTTCCACCCACCTCCGGCGCCTCCCTAACCGATGACTTCCTAATGGCAGCCCCGACCCGGGAGTGGAGGGACATGAATTTTAGACTTGCCACAGCTCTCCGAGGAAAATTCAAACGCTGTTTCTCGGAATTTGGAGAGAACAAAAGAGATAAGCGCCTTAGAAGTCGAATCTCTCAAGTTATTTATGGCGCGGCCGAAACAGCAGATGGTGTGATAAAGAACTGATTCTGCTGAGGGGCCCAGATGAAAGGATTAAATGTTTTGAAAAATATTTCATGTCACGCAAGGTGATGCTCAAGGAGGGTTCTAAACAAAGCACGTTTCCTGGGGTTCTGAGGAAGAACTGACTTTCAGCACAGGAATAGATACCCCTCCGATGGCTTCGCAGCCCACGGAGGTTTAAAGGCCAAAGGCCAAAGTCAGACCCGAGCTGCCCCCCAAACCCCCACTTCTCTGACCTGCCTCCCACCACTCTCCTCCTGGCTCAGTCCTGTCTGGCGCCCTGGCCTCTCTGAGGTCCCCGGGACATGACAAGTCCAGTCCCACCTCTGGGGCTTTGCACGTGCTGTGCCTCCCTCCCGACATACCTGCCTGGCACCCGCCATTGCTTCCCCCAGGTGCCTACTCACGAACACCCTTCTCTGGTGCTCCCCGTCCCCTCCCCCTGCTTTATGTGGCTCCAAACCACCAGCACCCGGGGGAGCACTGTTTTTCTCCTCCTAAACATGCTCTCCTTAGGATTCGGTTTTGGTCCTCGCTGTGGCCCCGACACGGAACAGATGCTCAGTTCAGATCTGTGTGGTTGAACGAAACCTGTGATGAAGATGACGATGACTGTGATGGGCAACACTTACTGGGGTGTACCCCACCGGGCATGCTTCTAAGTGTTTGTGTGTGTAGACTGATTAATCTGCACGCCAGCCCCGTGCGGCTGGCTCTGCGGTCCAGGTGGCCGTCACTGCCGTTGAGCTGTCCCTTCATATTTGTTTAACGTTGCGCCTTTTATCAAGCACATTCCTTTGGTCCCATGAGTCCAGCGGGGGTAGGTCCTGTCATTATCCACGCTCTAAAGATGGGGCCCCCGAGGCTCGGAGAGTGACAGGTTTGCCCAAGGCCACAGGCAGAGAAGGCTCGTGAGCTCACGGATTACTCTCCTCCCTCGTGGAGCCCCCGAGTCACGCATCCAAAATATGAATCCCGAGTGGGCCGGCCTCCACTGCTGAGCCCTTCCTCCTCCTCACCTGGGAGCCTTCCACACCCCGTTCCCTCCACCCAGAACGTCCCCATCTCTTGGCCCAGCTCACACATCCTCTAGCTTTGGGGCAAGAACTCAGGAGCCATGTCCGACCTTCGAGGGCACCAAGATGCACGGCCCGCGACCTCATAAAGAACAGGGGCTGAGCCGACATGACCCCTGAAGCTGTGTGATCACACAGGAAAATGGCTGAGTTATCCAAGCCTCCATTTTCCTCATCTGCAAAATGGGCACGAGAGTTGCACCTGCTGTGGGTGTTTGTGGGGGGAGCAAATGAGATCGCATCGGTGTGGTGCTCTGCTCAGCAACGTGGATCCGCTGGTATTATTTCTACTTCTCTCATTGTTGACTCGACGGCCTCAGAAGCCTCTGGTCCTGCAGCCAGGGAGCTGTCACGTTCTGTTCTGTTCAACTCGACTCGCGGTAGCTTCATTCATCTCTCTCATCTTCCCTTCTCCCTCTCTCCTTCCTGCCCTCGAGTCACTCACAGAAGCATGATTTAGGTTTGGCGCTGAGGCAGAGGCTAAAGGAAACTAAGAGCTTGTTCCTGCCCCCAAGGAGTTAACATGCAGGCACGCAAGACACCCTCAAGCCACAACGCAATTTACAGCCTCCTGGTGTCTAGACAGGACGAGCGCAAACAATGAGCAGAGTTCCTAAAAGGAAGGGGGGGGCAGTGGGAACAGCCACTCCCTGCCCTCCTCCCTGAGGGTCCGTGGAAGTAGCTTCCATCCCCATCCTGTAGTTACTGCTTCTGTCCCCATTGATAGGTGAGAAACTGAGGCACAGTCAGCATATGGGCAGGCAGCATTTATTAAGCTCTTACTGTGTGCCAGCACTGGGCTAGGTCCTCACGTACTGAGTCTCATTGAACCCTCAGCATAACCCTCAGAGGCCGCTGCTATGATTAACCCATTGCACTGATGAGCAAACCGAGGCACAGAACATTAAAGGCACTTGCCCAAGGTCACACAGCTGGCAAGCAGTGGAAGCAGGATTCCAACCTGGGTCTGTCTGACTCTGGCGCTTTCCCGTCCCGGGAGCCTGGATCTGGGGAGCTGCTCGCCAGCCTCACCCGGGAGCTTCCTCCAGCTCATCAGCACAGGGCCCCTCCCTCTCACATGGCCCCGCCTCCTGACTGCCTGTGGACCAGCCCCGGATGTAGTCACGTGACTGCCTCCCTCAGGTACACGTCCTGGGAAGAACATGTCCTCGCCCCACGCTCTGCAGCCCCAGGCGGCTGTCCCCTCCATCGCCACTCAGTGGTGTGTCAAGTCCCTCTGAGCAATGAGGCAGCGCACCCTGGACTGACAGCATCCTTCATGGAAACCCCAGTCAACCCGCGATTCCCATCTTTTCTCGCCATCCCTGCAAATCGACTGCATAGCAGATCTATATCCAAACAGCTGTTGAGCAGGCATTTATGATGCAACTCAGACCAGAACTTTCCAGGGCTGTGTGCCTTACTTGGATAAAAATGACTCCCTTAAGGTTTCAACCTGGGGGCTACCTTTTTTCACCCTTTGGGGAGATATTTTTGGAGGCCTCTGTCAATTTGCAAAGCCATTCTGCGGCTGACGTCCTCTGGAAGCAGCTTAGGGAAATGCCGGTCCTGGGCTCCTCCAGTTGGGAGCCCCATTTGGAAATCCGAGTCCAGATTCCACTGGAGCAAACGGCCTGGACAAAGGAGGCTGCAAGAATAAATACTGGTATATCCACACCTTGGAACACCATAGAAGCCTTTGAAAAAGGACACAGATCTATCATATTAACATATTCATCATATATTGTTCAATGAAAACCACAAGCTACAAAATGGTATGAATGAGCCAGACACAAATTCTACGTGTTGTATGATTCCATTTATAGGAAATGTCCAGAATAGGCAAATCCACAGACAGAAAGGAGACTGGTGGTTGCCAGGGGCCGGGGGAGGGGAATGGGGCCAACTGCTGAATAGGTCTGGGTTTTTTTTTTTTTTTTTGCTTTTTCTCCCCAAAGCCCCCGAGTACATAGTTGTGTATCCTAATTGTGAGCGCCTCTGGTTGTGCTATGTGGGAAGCCGCCTCAGCATGGCTTGATGAGCGGTGCCATGTCCGCACCCGGGATCCAAACCGGCGAAACCCTGGGCCCCCAAAGCCGAGTGCGCGCACTTAACCACTCGGCCACGGGGCCGGCTCCGGGTGTGGGGTTTTTTTGGGGGGTGATGAAAATGTTTTGGAACCAGATAGAGGGGTGGTCGCACAACATTGTGGATGTCCTAAATGCTAAGGAACTGTCACTTTACAATGGTTAATTTTATGCGATGTGAATTTCACCTCAATCAAATATTTGTCCAACAACATGAATCAAATACCACTAAGTAAAAATTTGTTTCGAGTATAACGGTTTCATGAAAAAGTCTAGGCACACACACATCAAAATGTCAGCAGCGCTTATGTCGTGGAGGAAGAATTTAGACCATTTTTACTTATTTATAACTGTATTGTCTGAATTTCCTTTACAGTAAACATTATTTTTCTAATCAGGAAAAAGTTTTAAACTATTTCCATTTAAGGAGAAAGAATCTAATCTCTAAAGCTGCCCCAATTTACCCGCATCCCTCCCTCGGCGCTCCCCACCCACTTCATTCTGCGTGCAAGAGCTCTTTACCCGTCTTTGGAATGTTCCAGAGACTTAAGAGCCAGACCAATAAAAGAGCACCCTAGGACTGGTTTGCTTGGCGCAGGAAGAAAGCCAATTTTCCTCTAAGTATTACTTGCTCTTCCTCTGGAATTTGGACGTCAAAGATCTAAAAATATGTCGGTCCCTGGAACAGAGGGCTGAGTTCAGTGTGCGCTGACGAATGCCGTTTCCTGCGTCCTGGGACCACAGCGCCGGGCTCTGGAGCAGAAAGCTGCACAGCTAATGGGGCTTCCTCGGAGAGGTACCCCAAACCCGAGATCTCACACCGGGACACCCCATCTCAGTGCAGCAAGACTGCAAACTCCACCAATTCCTTCAGCTGGTGTCCACTGAGCCCTCCTGTGCACCTGAAGGTCTTCTAGAACCTTCCATCCCTTCTATCCTCTTCTGGACGGTTTTAGAGAATTTATTCCTTCATTTAATGGTAAATTCATCGTTCCCAGGCTGACTACATGCCAGGCATCCGGCTGCAGACGAGAACAGCTGAGCTGAACCAGAAGGCGTTGTCCCTGTCTTCACACGGCTCAGCTCCAGGACAAGTGACAAACTAAATGCAACATCACACAGAGAAAGCAAACTAATTGCTTTTCTTTGTGATCTGCAAAAGTAGTTAATGAAAAACTGAACAAAGCCACAATAAAAAAATAAATCATGCAGATAATAATGGAGCTGAAGGCTATGCAGGAGAAGTCGGGATGTTAGGAAGCCGCTTAAGAGAACTTCAAACGGGGAGTTCAGGGACCGGCCCTCTGAGGAGCAGCCCTTGAGGCTGACGAAGCAAGACCAAGAGTCGATGCCGGGAGTCAGCACTCCGAATGCCCGCCGGGGGTGCTGGGGACACAGAGGGGACCGCCATCCGCTCCCCCTTCACAGAATCCCTAAGATGTTCTTTGGGTTCCTGCTGCTTTTTAAATTATTATTGTGGTAAAATATATATAACATTTTAACCATTTTTTTAAAACATCTTTTTTTTTTTTTGGTGAGGAAGATGGGCCCTGAGCTAAAAGCTGTTGCCAACCTTCCTCTTTTTTTTTTCTCTCCCCAAAGTCCAGCACATAGCTGTATATCCTAGTTGTAGGTCATTCTAGTTCTGCTATGTGGGACGCCGCCACAGCGTGGCTTGATGAGTAGTGCTAGGTCCACGCCCAGGATCTGAACTGGGGAACCCCAGGCTGCCAAAGCGGAGTGCGCAAACTGAACCACTCAACCACGGGGCTGGCCCCTTAACCATTTTTAAGTGCACAATTCAGTGGCATTAATTACACTCATGGTATTGGGCAACCACCGCCTTTATTTCTAAAACATTTACATTACCCCAAACAGAAATTCTGTTCTCAGGAAGCAGTTCCTCCTCGTTCCCCGCCCCCCAGCCCCTGGAAACCTCTAATCTGCTTCCTTCTCTTTGAATTTGCCTGTTCTGGACATTTCCTACAAACAGACCATACACTATGTGGCCTTTCGTGACTGGCTTCTTTCACTGAGCATCACGTCTTTGGGGTCCATCGTGCTGTAGCGTGTGTCGGGGCTTCATCCCTTTTTACGGCTGAACACTGTTCCACTGTGTGGACAGACTTCCATTTGTTACCCACTCTGAGCTTATGGACATTTGGGCTCCTGCCGCCTTTGGCAGTGGTGACCAGCGCTGCTGTGGACAGCCACAGAGCTTCGCTCTGCGCTCCCAGATTATAACCATGCAGGCCCTGGAGCCCTCTCCGTGCTCGTTTCCATCTGGAATTAATTTCAGGACTGGAACCTCAGATGAGGAAGCCAGGCTCAGAGAAGACAAAGTGATGCGCCTGAGGTCACCCCCAAAGTCACACTATTCGTTTCCTTTTCCTTCCCTCCGTCCACCCGCCCATCCAGCCAGCCATCTCCCCGTTCTTACACTGTTTCTGAGGGCCTGTGACGTGCCAGGCTCTGTGCTGGACACTAGGAGATGGCCACGCCTATGGCCGGGCTGCTTCACTTAGGCAGGCATGCCAGTTCTCCTCTCTCCTGCCCCCAGGTAGGTAGGACCCACGTGCTCTTGGCCATGGACACTTCAGGGCCCGCTGTGCAGCCCTCGCCCCTCCAGATGAAGGCATCTTAGTGGTCCTGATGATGGGGCCCTCCAGGGGGGTAGTGTCACATCTTTGAGGAGCAAGGAAAGTCCCCAGGGCTCGGAGGGTGTAGTGGTAGCTTCAGCCGTCCCTGGCTGGACTGGCATGTGGTGCGTGACTCCCCACTGGGGCCTCCATTTCCTCATCTGGGAAATGTCTGTCGTCAGAGTTGCCGGTTGCAAGCAACAGACGCTGACTATGTTCATTCCCAGAAGCAGGCTTTTCGAGGGTCCTTAGGTTGCTGTAACAAAGGACCACAAACTGGGGGCTCCAACAACAGAAATACATCCTCTCGCAGCTCTGGAGGCCAGAAGTGGGAAACCAAGGTGTCAGTGGGAGGCTGGCTGAGGGAGGATCCGGTCTGTGCCTCGCTCCCAGCTTCTGCTGACTCCGGCCACCCTGAGCGCCCCTTCGCTTGTGGTACATCACTGCCATCTCTGCCTCTGTCTCCACGTGGTCTTCTCCCTGTGTGTCTCTGCTCTGTGTCTTGTCCTCTTTTTATAAACTCACCATACCAAGCACGGCGAACGCTTGGCCTGACACGCCTTAAGCCCTCAGGAAAGAATTGTTCTTACGAGTTTCATCGAATGCCAGGAAAGACAAGCCAAAGGCACCAGCTCCACAGAACGGACCTCGGGCTCCCCAGGAAGGCTGTAAGACGATTCACAAACATCCTTCTTCTGCCTTGTCCCGCCTTGTAAATATCTGGTTCTGTGTTTTGCTGTGTTTTGTTTGCAGTCATGCACGTGTAGAGAAGGTGGCTCTGAGCCAGGCACCGAGCTGACGGCTCCGCTGAGCAGACGCTGACGCTCGCCGGGCTGCAGATGGGAAACTGAGGCTCACGGAGGAGAAGCCCCCCAAAGGGAGCAGAAGGCAGCGTCTTCCCCTCGGGCACTGTCTCTGAGTCCTGGGCTGTAAAAGGGGCACAGCGTCAGGCAACTGCGGAGCCCCTCTGCCCGCCCAGTGGGCCGGGGCTTGGCGACAGTGAGGAGGGAGGCGGCCGTGTGCCGGTCAAGGTGCCCCCCACCAGCTCTGCGCGCAGCCGTCGTCGATGTCTACGGGTGCACACTCCCCCATCCCTGACTGCAAGTCAGCGACGTGACGCACTGCAGGAGGAGTCGGGGAGAGACGCCGCACAGCTCCTCCGTGCAGAGCATTTCTGCCAGGCACGTGCCACAGGCGCAAAGCACAAGAGCGAGAGAACGGTGAGATGGAGTGAAATAATCAGGAAGCGACACATTCCTAG
The DNA here is from genome assembly GCF_041296235.1 of Equus asinus. Taxonomy (NCBI): domain Eukaryota; kingdom Metazoa; phylum Chordata; class Mammalia; order Perissodactyla; family Equidae; genus Equus; species Equus asinus. The sequence goes on along the minus strand of NC_091817.1, from coordinate 46,390,259 downwards.
TGAGGAGTGCCTCCTTCCGTTCTTTTTAACATAAATGATATGATTATAAGTTCATATGATTTAGTTTTTAACAAGGGCTGTGTTTAACTCTCCGAAGCGGTATAAGCTGCCTTCAGTAAACTAACAGAGCCCCGGCCTCTGCTCGCCCTGACCTGCCCCACAGCCCTCAAGGGTCCAGGGCCAAGGCTGAAAGTCTGACTCGGCTTAGGGTGGGGGCCACGTGGGAAAGTCTCGACTCTGAGTGTGTAGGGGCTCTCCCTGTTTCTCCTAAATTCCCTGTTGGACATTTGTGTGGAACGTGGAATCAGAACTGAAAGGACCCCGGAGGTCATCTGGTCATCATTTCCCAGTGAACAACCTGAGGCCCAGAGAGGGGCAGTGAGTGGCCCAAGGCTGCACAGCTCATTAGAGATGCTGCAGAGATGACATCCCGGGCTGGGTGCCCTGCCCAACCTCCCTGTCCTCTGAGTCACAAGCCAACAGCCTGTTTTCCCCAGGGCTTTCTCCAAGGCACATTCTTGGCACAAACCTCTCCTGAGTCTAGGCGCTGGGGAGCGATGCTGATGTCTGCTGATAACTGGGGGGAGTTCTGACAGCTTGTGGCTAGAAGCAACTCGGTTTCTGAAGCCCATCCAGGCCTGTGTTTTTAAAGAGACTCCCCCCACCACCCATGCACATTGCCCCCGACCCTCCCAGCCTCCCCGTTCGTCCTAGCGAGGTGCCACGGCATCTGCTCCCGTGACCCTCTGGAACCAGCTGGAGACAAGACCAGAGGACGTATTGGAAATCTTTCTGTGGTCCCAGCAGCAAAGTGCTCACTACGGTGAGGCCTAAATCGTCCTGTGGGGCCAGCAAAGAGCACAGAGGAGCCACACCCGAGAAGGGTCTCTCTCCCTCGTTGCACACACAAGCCCTCTCCTACCGCAAGGACTGGCCTGCTCGGGGTCTCCCACACGCACCGTTTCTGCCTCCGTGCCTCAGCCCACACGGAGTCTTCTTCCAGGAATGTCCTTCTTCCTCCTAATTCTTAATAGTTCTTTAGGATCTGGCCAGAGTCTCCACCTCCTCCAGGAAGCCTTCTGTGACTACACCATCTCATGTGAGCTCTCCCTCCTCCAAACACCTATCATCATTTTACTCACTATTACTCTTTTCTACTCCCAGTGGCCTCCTGCCCAACTGTAGAATGGGTGCCCCAAGGCTAAGATTAGCCTCAGTACGGTTTCATGCACCCCACCATGCCTGGGGTCATTACACATTCCCCTCTCCCACTTCTCTACTTGACAACCTCCTATTCATCCTTCAAAGCCCCAAGCTGAATGCCCTAACCTGGGAAAACCCTCCCCAACTCTCCTGGGGCAGAGCTGCACACGTGTTCTTCTGTGCTTGCATTGCATTTGCCCATAATTCACCCACAAGAATGTATTGGGCGCCAACTTAATGGCAGGCACCAGGCAAGCACCAAGCAATTTCACAATTACTTAATTAAAAGTCACTGAGATGCACTGACCACTTGCTGTGCATTAAGCGCTTTACATATATCGAGTCATTTAATCCTCACATATATGCTGAAGTGCTGGTGTTATCTCCTAGATGCCTCTGTGCTCCCCTGGGGAGAGGGGCTAAAATCACACCCCTCTACCCCCACTCTCTCTCCTAGTCCCCATCTTGCTTTATTTCTCTCCTTAGCACTTGTCACCAAGCACACTAGGCTTCATTTTCTTTCTCCCTCACTCTCTGCCTCTCCCACCATTACGTGAATTCCCCTAGGCAGGAATCTGACATCCTGTCCCCACGGCCCAACATGGTGCCTGCTAAACAGCGGCCATCAAACACATTTGTTCAAAGGAACGCATCACTCCGTTTTTTTCAGATGGGATCGCTGGTGCTCAGAAATGTCGAACAACTTGTCTGAAGTCACACAGCTTGTGAGCTGCCCCAGCCCAGATTCAAACCCAGACACTGGCTCACGGGCGTGTGCTTCACGTTCCTAGCCGTGTGGTGCATCCCTTCCTGCTGCCGTCCCACGTCGCCGGGGTGTCTCCCCCAGCTCGGCTGTGTCCCCCGGAGGGGCGGGAGCTGGTGTCTCCATCTTGCGCCCACAGGACCCCACACGGCGCCTGGCCCGGAGCAGTTTCCACTAAATGTTTGCCGAATGAGTAAACAACCGCATGCATGCATCTCATATTGCAGAAGCATTTGCTTATGGATTGTCGAGACGGAACACTCCGCTTTAAGTGCTCCGGCTCTGAGATCCGGGCCGTTTGTCGGGACAAGGGACACTCTGTGGGCAAAGGGAGGTCCCCAGCCCCGCACACGTTCGGCGCGCTCTTTCCCTCCAGGCACGGAGCCTTGGAGGGCGAGGGGTCCACCTCCCCCCACCCTACTCAGGACTCCTCGGATAAAGGGAGCCGCCGGCCGCGGGGGGAGCGCTCACGGCGCCTGCGGGTCCCGGCGCGTCTCCTCCCGGCCGCCCCCCGGGACTTACGCGGGACTTCTCGGCCAGCCGCGCGTGCAACGCCCGTTTCCAGATGTTCTTGGCGGAAGCGGCTCGGAGGAGCAGCAGCAGGAGGCACAGACCCCACATGCCCTTCCTCATGCCCTTCCTCCTGCCCATCCCGCGGCTGGAGATGGCGTTTCCTCGCCCAGAGTCTCCGAGAAGAGGGCGCTCTGGCCGGCGGGTCCCGTCAGCGGGGAGCAGAGGCGCGCGCGGCCGCCGACCGTCTCCGCTGCGCTCGGCCGGGTCCCTGGATCATGTGTCCGCGCCGGCACACGCCCCCACCCCCGGCCCCGATGGTGGCCGGCCCACCTGGTTATTTTTAGCTTGCCCTATAACATCTGGCCCCAGAGACTCCAACCAAGACATCTGCAGCCCAGGCTGGTCAGAGGGCGCGGCAGGAGGAGGGGGCACCGGGTGTGCTTGGAGACGTGGCCGGGAGTGGCCCTGCCACACTGGGATAATGAGAGCTTCCTTGCAGGCTGGGGCGGCTCCCCCGGGGGAGGTGTGTTGGCTTCCGGGCAGGGGGTGGGGGTGGGGGACTCAGTCCAGCAGGATGGGTGGGGGTTCGCAGCTGCCACCTCATCCACGTTTTGAGCTGGGGTGACAAACTCCGTCTGCCCATAAGAGTTTCTGTGCAAGACATTGCTGCATGGGGCCTGGCTGAGCGTGTGGCCACGGGAAGAGGACTCACGTCCTGGAACCTGCTGTCCTGCGCTGGGACGTGGGACGTGGGCGTGGGGCCAGTTACTCACATCCTGTGTTTCTTGGGAGAGTTCAATGAAATTGGGCACGTGAGCATTTCGCAGCCGTCGGAAGTGAGCTGTGAACGTCGGCTCGTGCGTGTGCCGACCAGGATTTCATCAACGTTTTATTCTGTCGCCTGTTCTCAGCACCCACAAGGCGGGGACCGTTTTGACACCCACTTTACAGGTGGGGACACAGAGGTACAAGCCTTGCCTGAGGTCAGGTAGCAGGTAGCAGAGCTGGGGCTTGACCCCAGGCCCATTTGAGCATGGTGACACGCTGCCAGGTGAAGCAGAAGGGACCCAAGCTCCAGACGCAGATGTCCTGGGGCCGAGCCCCAGCTCAGCCTCTGCGTCTGAGCCATGCTGGAGGAGCCTCTTTGCTCCTCAGTTCTTCCATCTGGGACCCCACATTTGTGGCCAATTGTTCCAGCAGCAGCAGGACGCTCATACACCCGGAGTGGGATGCAGGCTCCACACAGTCAAGAATCTATGCCTCCCTTGCTGCCTGCTCCCCCGGCCTGGCACGGGGCCTGGCCCTCATGGGCACTCAGTAGGCACTGGCTCGGTGCACAGAGTAGCCTTCATCATCCTGACAGCCCTACGCAGAAGCATCTCTGGTCTATAGGCAAAGAGATGGTCACAAAAGTCAGGCGCAGGCCCCGGAGTCTCCCTTAGTGACTGAGAGCACATCCCTGAGCACATGGCACTGGGCTTGGGGTGCAGTAGGTCCGCAATATATGTTCTTCAATTGAGCTATCAGTTCTGCAGCAGTATGGGGACCACAGGGACCCAGGGTGCTGAGCTTGACTGTCAGTTAGTTTCTTGCTAGCGTTGACTTCGAAGATGATGCTCCGAAGTCTTCCGGACAATCGGGGTGCCTGCCCGGGGATGGCAGCCCCGCAGGTTTCCTGTGGGAGGAGAGAGAGCGCCAGGACAAGAAATAAACACGCGACAAATCTACCTGGAAAACCGGCCGCTCTCCCGTGGCCGGGGATGAGGCAGGATGCCGACCCCGCAGCCAGGCTGGACGCGCCCAACCGGGCCCAGGGGGCCAGCCGGGGCCTGGGGCTCATCACCGTTTGGGGACCGTGACTCCTCCCAGGTTCCGGCCCAGCCTCAGAACTTCGTGTTCCAGGCGGTGGAGGTACTTCCAGTTCATCTGAGTTCTGGCGACCTGGCCTGGATCCCAGGCTCAGCAGGCTGTCCTCCTGGGACTCACCAACCTGTGAGTGTGACTTCCTGTGGCTCCGGGGGCGAGGTTTCCTCTGGGAAAGCCTTGGAGCTGGCGAGGGCTGCCTGCCGGGGGCTGACAGCAGCTGCCCGCCATCGGCTTCGCTCCCTCCGAAGACGGAAGAAAAGGTCTCCTTTAAAAATGTAAAGGGCACAAGTGCTTAGGGGCCTGACTGGCAGCAGCAGAGGGCCTGGCTCACGTGACAGGGTCTAGGAAGAAATCCTGCCCCTCCAGCTGCCATAATCCCTGAGGCTTCATGCTCCTTCCCCAGGGAGGCAGGACATTTTCTTCCATGGTGATCAGATCAGACAAATAAGCCCTCTAGGAAAGAGGACAGGGTGGCATGAGCTCATACAGGCCTCTACTGCATAATGACTTTTTGATCACAGAACACGTATATGACAGTGGTCCTATAAGATTAGTACCACATAGTCTAGGGGTGTAGTAGGCTATCCCATCTAGGTTTGTGTAAGTGCACTCTAGGATGCTTGCACAGCAACAAAATCGCCTAATGATGAATTTCTCAGAATGTATCTCTGCCGTTAATTGATGCATGACTGTACTTCATACTAAAGTGTGAATGACTTCTAGCAGAAAGAAACATATAAGCATAAGAAGGAGGAGCAGAGTACATTCATTCATTCAAGGATTTGAATGCCAACTATGTGCCAGGCCTGCGGATACCAGGGAGAGTGAATACAGGCCCAGCCCCTGACCTTCTGGGCTTACCACCAAGTGGAGGAGTCAGATATTAATCAGTGTTTTTAAAAAACACTTAGATGGCACTTTTTGGTGCCGGGCACAGTCTTGAGTGCTTTAAAAATATGTATTCATCTAATCTATCACAACTCTACTAGATAGGTGCCATCGTCATCCCCACTTTACAGATAAGGAAACTGAGTCTCAGAGACACTGACAAGGGAGTGCTTTAAAAATAGTCTCTCATTTAATCTATCACAACTCTGTTTGGTGGGTACTCCCGCTGTCCCCATTTTCCAGACGGGGAAACTGAGGGTCGGAGATGCACAACTTGCTCAACCGTATAGACAGTTGGCAGGGCTGGGAGTCAGACAGAGACGTTGGCCTTCAGAGTCTGCGCTCCAAACCGTGGCATCGTGCGCCCCCAGGAGAGCCACCCTGCAGAAGGGCATGGGGTGTGGGGGGGTTCTGACCTAGTCACAGGGCCGGCTGAGGTCTCCCTGGGGAAGTGACCGTGCACCCGGGCGCTGAGGATGAGGATGGAAAGAGAAAGGCCTTCAGATCCAGATGGAGCAGGTTAGAACGCACTGCGGTGGGGCAACCAGAGGCGGGTAGAACCATGAGATTTTACGGGTCCTCAAGCCTTTTGCCCTCCTAGGCCCCTTCTGCTATTAAAAAAATATTAACAATGATCTATGACAGCTGCATTGATGAAAAGACAAATATAACCCAAGCTGGAATATATTGTTTTTTTCCCTCTGATTTTAAGAGAAGTTAAGACGCTTTTCTGAGCCCCTAAAAGTCTCGTGAGCCCCAGGCAGTGTGCCTGACGGTGGCCTTACGTCCAAATATCACTGTGTGACCTCGGGCAAGCTTTTGCACTCTCTGAGCCAGGAGGCCAGGAGGATTAAAGGGACAGCACAGAGGAGGGGCTGTTCTCTCTCTGCAGGCTGCCTGGCCACATCCTTGTCCCCAGCCGGAGCAGGGAGGCCCTCAAGTTGCACAGTTCAGCCTTGAGACCCGCCCGTGCAGCTCTGCTCAAGGCACTGAATGAAAACAGATGTCCCTGGGGCTGCCTCATTCTTGGAGAGCCAGCCCTGACCTCGGTTCACCCCGCCAGCCGCCGTGTGACTGACCTCCATTCCGTGTCCACCCCCTTTAACTCGTAGTGGATGTCCTCCCAGCCAGGGAACTCCCAGCGCCCCTCCCCGAGTGACTCTCCCTACCCCCAGAGCCCCCGGTCCAGGGCCAGACCCCCCCAACGGCCCCCCACTCCCACCCCTACCCCCACCTGGGGCTCTGGCCAATGTGACCGCCCACGCTTCCTTTCTCAGGTCGGCCTCGCTGCAGGGACTACCGTCCCCATTGGAGCCATCGAAGCCGTGAAGCGGATGGAGCTGGGTCGAAGGTCGGGCTGGAAGCTGGCCGGCTCTCTGGTCCCCCACGCTCAGCCCTCTCCAGCCACCAGCCGGCCATACTGGGCTTCTCTTGTTTTTTCCTGGAGGAACTGGAGGACCTGGACCCTCCCGCAAAGCAGGGTTCAGGGCCCGACTTGGCCGCTGTTTCTTTCTCCCCACAAAGCCAATCTGATTGTGCACTCCGTCCTCGGCCCGCCTCCCGAGCTGCACACCTCACGTGGCCCCCTCAGGACGGGGATAAAAGCGCTCAACCCCGAGGCCTGCCCGGTCTAGCCAACCTTCCTCAGCCTGGCTGCGCGTGAGCATCACCCGTGGGAGGGGTTTCAACAACATGCCTCCGGGCTCCAGCCCACACCAAGCGAATCTGAACCCGGATCAGTGAGGTCAGAACTGGTCGTTCCCAAAGTTCCCCAGCTGATTCTAATGAGCAGCCAGGCCAGGAGCCCTGACAATTTGGCCTGTCCCCCACTGGCCCCACCCCTGACCTCCGACCTCCAGGCCACATGTCCCTCCACGCTCCCTTCTGCAGCCAGCTGGCCTCTCCCACATGCATCCTTTGCATATGCTGTTCCCTCTCCCCGACGCTCTTCCCTGTTTTCTTTGCTGAGTAAACTTAAGGCATCTTCATAGCTCAGCTCTTGGTGAAACAGTCACTTGCTTCTCCCAGAAACGTTCGCTCATCTCCAGACCAGTCTGGTGGCCCTAGAATAGGCCTTCCTGACCCCAGGTACCTCCGATGGACAGGACCCGCTCAACCCAGTGTGGGAGGGACATTTCCTTGTGACAAGGCCTGACTCTCCCAGTCTATAGTAAGTACCCTAAGGGTGGGGATTGTGTCTTCATTACTTTCGGCTTTTCCTTTCTCACCTACTATGTGCCTGGCACACAGTAGGAGCACAGTGAATAGTCATTCAGTGATTACATGGATGCTCCCGCACTCCCCACCCAGGGCTCCTGCCAGATGACTTTGCTGGGCCTTCCTAATGCCAGCCAGTGATCCTGGAGTCACCTGCTGCCTGGCACCAAGCCCCCTGTCCTGGTTGGGTTGACGTGAGCCCCCACAGCAGCGCCTGCCCCCGGATGGCGTCATCCCACAGCCACACCTGTGCTAGACAGCATCCTGGGAGCTGGGGACGCACCATGCCTCTGTGTGCCAGCACACAGGACCCAAGGGCTTCTCTCCCGCACCCTTGGCCTTAGGGCTGGGTACCCTCTGCCGGGGGCTGCCCTGCGCACTGCAGGGTGTTCAGCAGCGTCCATGCTCCCCACTCACTAGGTGCCAGTAGCATTCTCCCACGCTCCCCCCACCAGTTATGACAACCAAGGATGTCTCCAGACATTACCAAATGTCCCCTAGTCAGGGGGCAAAATGTCCCCCCTGTTGAGAACGCCTGGATCACGGTCACCAAGCTGACCGTCTTAGAGTAAAACAGAGTGCCATTGGCATGCGGGCTTAGGGTTATTGTTAAACTGTCCACATATGTTACACACACTTTTGTGTACGTATGTTATAATTCACACACATACATGCACACAAAGTTAAAAGAAAGGAAGACCAGACTGGAATAAACTCTGCCAGGAAGTGTGAACCCAAGGTTAATGCTTAAAGTCAGTCAGAAGTTGGACTAACGTCCTGCTCCTGCTTTGCCTGGGTGACTGTAGCGAATGCCTCTGTCTTCCCAAGGCCTCTGCCCTCGGCCGGGCGGTGGAGCCCACAGCAGCCCCTCGCTCACAGGGTTACTGAGCTCCCACTGGGGCACAAGTGTGACTTATCGTTAGTGTCACTGATGTCACTCCAACGACCCAGTTATGCACCTATTGCTGTCGTCCAGGCTTGCCACTCAAACCAACACTGCTGAAGCAAGGTGCGTCCACTGGCGGATTCGGGTAAAGGGCATTTCAAAGTTCCTTGTAGTGTTCTCACAATTTTTCTGTTTGAATTATATCAAAACAAAGAGGTATAAAAATTGTAAGGGCAGAATACATAAAGAATTCTTGCAACTCAACAAGAAAAGGACAAACGATTCAAAAAATGGGCAAAGGACTTGACTGGGGAAGTTTATTCTGGAGAATAACATTTACAATATACAAATGGCCAACAAGCACGTGGAAAGGTAGGTGCTCAACATCGTTAGTCGTCAGAGAAACGCCAATTAAAACCACAACGAGGTAGCACCTCCCACCCCCGGGGATGGCTAGAATCAAAAAACAAAAAAGAACGAGTCTTGGGGAGTTTGTGAAAAAATTGGACCCTTGTACATTGCTGGCAGGAATATGAAATGGGGCGTCGTCTGTGAAAGGCAGTTTGGCGGTTCCTCAGAAAGCGAAACATAGACTTAGCATGTGACCCAGCCATTCCACTTGTAGGTGGTATATACCCAAAATAACTCAAAGAAAAACTTGTAAACAAATGTTAATAGCAACACTATTGACAATAGTCCCAAAGGGTAAATGCCCAAGGGTCCGTCACAGATGAATGGATGGATAGATCCTGACAGATCCACATGGTGGAATATTATGCAGCCATAAAAAGGAATGAAGTCCTGATTCACACCACATGTGGATGAACCTCAAAAATGCAAGAAGTGCAGGAAGTTAGGCTCATCTGAAACGTCCAGGACAGGCAAATCCATAGAGATGGAAAGTAGATGCGTGGTTTTGGGGTCTGGAGAATAAGGGACTGGGGGGCGACTGCTCATGGGTGTGAGACCTCCTTGAGGGGTGGTGAAAATGTTCTGGAACTAGAGAATGGTGATGGTTGCACAGAACTGTGACTGTATTAAATGCCACAGATTTTTTTTAACGTGACTTTTACATCAATAAAAGTAAAGTGGGAAAAAGGTAAAAAAGACTAGGTGAGCAGAAATGGATGGGAGTTCTCCGTGCCATACACGTGACATGGGGGCAGAAAAGCTGCACCGCCAAGGCACCAGTGTGCAGCAGGCCCTCAGCCGCTCCTGCCTCTGTGGTCCTGATGGGAGCTCAAGGTCAACCTCAGGGGGGATCAATGTCAGACGATGCAGGGAGAGGCTGATGTTGGCTCCACCAAACCCGAGCCAGGCAAAACCATCCAAGATGTTGTTTGCTAAGGATGTCACTGAAAAACAAAAAAACAAAACTCTGACTCTAGGAAAGCTGGACATCGGAATACGCTCCTCTGCTGACACACGGCCTGGGAGGAGATTTCACAGTCTTTTCCCAGAGGAAATTCTTTATTTCAGGGCAGTGAACGTTTCCCATGTTCCCACACCAGACTCCTCCTGTGTTCTCCTGGGATGCCCGCGACCGCAGAGGGGCCTGGCGACGGGGGTGGGGCTCCTGGGCCTGGGCACGGGTGCTGCTACACCGTGGGATCTGGATAAAATGGGAGAGATCCCCTCTGTCATGAAGGGGCGCTCCAGTGGGGAGACACAGATGGAGAAAACAGATAGATTGTGCTAAATGCTGCAAGGACACCAAAGGGCTCCGTGTGGGATGGGGAACCCCCATTAGAGAGGATGGTGGGGAGCATCTTCCCCCTGCCTCTGGCCCAGTCCTGCTGGACTGCAAGCTCCTGAGGGTCTTGAGGGGGAGGAAGGCTCTTGCTGTATCCAGAGATGAGGGGAGGAATCAGAGAGAAGGGTGAAGGGAACAAGACTGCAAAGAGCCGCCACCTAATGATGAGGACAGCTGGTTCTCCCACAGCCCTAACCACCCCAATGATTGGCCTAAGCCAATCATGTAGTCCCACCTCCCTCACTGGTGATTGGTTCAGGAATGTGTCTGTCATCAGATCTGGACCAATGAACTGTGAGGGGCAGGCAGGTGAGATGCTTCAGAAAAAGTGGGCCTCACACCTGAGAGACATGCAGAAAGTGATGGTTCCTGTGTGCGTCTGGGCTTTACCCAGTCATGACGTGATGCCTGGATCTGCAGCAGCCACTTTGCCACCCTGAAAGGAGCCAATTGGAGGGTGAGACCAATACTGAAATGACAGCATGGAGAAAAAACCTCTGAGTCTTTGGTGACATTGCTGAGCTGTTGAAAACAGTCAATCCTGGAGCTGTCCTACCTGGGCTTCTTGTCACATGGGACAAACTAATCTTCCTTAGGGTTAAGCTGGTTGAGTTAGAGCTTTTTATGACTGACTGCCACATACATCCTGATCCACAGCAAGTTCACAGCCAGCCTGGCTGATGAGCATCTGTGAAAGCAGAGGCGGCAGGGCAAAGAGGGTGGGGGAGACTCACATTTCTGGAGCACCCACACGTGCCACACTTTCTACTCGGCACTGTGGGTCTCTCCTTCATCCGCAGACCAGCCCTTTGAGGCAGCTACCACAGGGTCATCCCCCACTTAGCAGAAGAGGAAACGGAGGCTGAGAAGTTAAGACACTGCTGATTCCAAGGGGTGGGACCAGGATGTGAAGGCCGGTCCACCGGGGCCCTTGGCCAGCCCGAGGAAAGGGGGAGTGATGGCGCTGCCCCCACAGGGGAGGGAGGCCTCAGCTTGAGCAGAGCCTTCGTTTTCTGGAAACTCCCAACATCACCTAAGAGCTGAGGACGCTGATCTGCCTGATGGCCAGCGGCCCACCCAAGAGAGGCTGGAAACTGGGCTGGGTCCTACTGGACCTCGGGGACACCGTTGTTAAAACCCACATGGTGATTCCACGGGAACCTTCCTTCTTCCTTCCTGGGGGCCAGTGATTCAGGCCGCTGGGCGGGACTGACCAGGGGGCCGGCAGGACACCCTGAGCTTCCAGCTGCCCTTCCCGGGAGGGACCTTGGAGAACACTTCAGCTCGGCAGGAGTTTTACAAAAGAAGAGAAAGAATCCTCGACCCTTCCCATGCCGTGCCTGGTGCAAATAACTCTATCACTTGGCGAAACCCAGCTGTCCCGCCATTAATCACAGCGTGACAGGCGCATGAATTCAGAAAGCGATTTCTGCCTGGCTGGGCATGTGGGGCCCCAGCCCCCGCGGGCGGGTCGGGAAGGTGACAGCCCGCCGCTGGGCCCACGGCCCTCCCTCCCCTCCGTGCGTTCCTCAAGAACCAGCCCCCACTGCTTTTCTAGCTCGCATTGATTTTTCTTTTTCCAAAGGCACGGCTTTTGTATCAGTCAGCCAGAAAAGGGAAACACCGTCGGATATTTGAAACAGAGAGGATTCATGCAGCGCTCGATTGCACAGGCTACAGAAAGGCTGAGAAACCCAGCAAGGGGCAGCGAGGCGACTCAGTGATGAACAACGGCAAGATGCCGCGGCCCGGTCCCCAGGGTGCAGGACAAGCAGGGAGGGTGGTGCTTCCCAGGCCCAGGATCAGGGTCACCCGGAAGAAGCTGAACCACAGGAAGGCGCCTGGTGACTCTGGAGCCACCGAGGAGACGCGACGGCTGCTGGAGGCCCTGTCCAAGGTGCGGACATGAGAGGAACACCCTGGCCTCTCCCTCCTCCTGCCCCGCCGCCTCCCATCAGGGCCTTCCATTGGCTGAGCCAGTGACCCGAGAGCTGGGGGCACGCTCCCTGAGGGAGTCAGGGGAGGAGGGTGGGTCCGGGGGCAAGCAGGCCCAGGCCCAGCACAGGCAGTCATTGCAAAACACCCCCTTCCCGTGCACACACACTCAGGTTGACTCCTTCATTTTCTCCTTCCTTTCTCTTTTCCTTCCTTTAACTGGGTCAAAAGCTGATAGAACCCAAAGCAATGGCAGAAATTTCCATCCATTTGTTAAATGTATTAACTGAGCATCTACTTTGTGCCGGGCATTATTCTAGGCCTGAGGAGCTTACATTCCAATGGGGAGTGCAGGGAGTGTCACACCATAAACAAGGCACAAATGAATGAACGAGATAAGCCCAGAGGGGTGGGTGCTGTGAAGAAACTGTAACAGTGATGAGCAGTGAGAAGGTGTCAGTTAAGGTGGTGGCAGGGAAGACCTCTCTGAACAAGTGACATCCTTGTTGAGACTGTAGTGATGAAAAGGAATCACCTATGCAGAGAAAGGGTCAAGGCATATTCCAGGCAGGGGACACAGCAGGTGCAAAGGCCCTGAGGCGAACACCAGCTTGGTTTTTGCAAGAATCGTAGTAGAATTGATATGTTGAAAAGTCTCAACTTAATGGCACAAAAACAAGAAACAGCTTTTGAACTGTGCTGTGTCGAATCTTGTTCCACCCTGCACAACGTCAGGACACTTTGTTATGAAATCCTGTCCAGGCCTGTGCAAACTGCAAGCTCATATCTAGTTCAGCGGTCTCTTGGAGAGGAGGCTAGCTTTGAGGCTCAAGGGGGCCACACCCCAGGCTTGTCCCTCTTGTCCTCTGGGGGCAGCTCTTCCTCCCAGGGACTCTTGTCCGTCTTCTTTCAACCGAAATAGCAAAGCCCTCCCAAGCAGATTAACAAATGCAAATAGATAAGGAAGTGGGGTTGAAAGTTGTGGTGTTGGGGGCACCCAAGTCCACCAGCTGGAGGATGACATGATCTTCATCCTATCCCAGATGGGACAGGCTCCAGGCAGGATGACAACGCACAGCATTTATATTCTTGGCTCTCCCATCAAAAATACTCATGGTGGCTTTCTCTGGATGGTCGAATTTGGGTGGATTTAATTTTTACTTATCTATAGTTTCTAATTTATCTACAATGATCACATGTTATTAAGAGCATCGATGGCCCTGGGTTCAAATCCCAGGTCTGCCGCTTCCCAGAAATGTCCCTAGGGGCACACGTGTGTGAGCTCTCTGAGCCTCACTTCCTGCCCCGTCGTCAAAGGACGTAATAATGGCACCCGCCCCATAGGACTGTTGTGCAATTTCAAAAAGAAAGCCCCTGAAAAGAAGTTTGCATAGCACGCGGCACACAGTCAGGGCATTTATTAAATGTGAATCATGGCAATCTCACTGTAGGAAACTCGAATGCCGGTCTAAATAACTAACTTTCATGGTGCTTGGGATTGTCAGACACCACCGGGTGACATCACAAAGGACACTGGAAAAATTAAAAGCCGAGGAATGATCTCATGCCTGCAGATCAGCCGGAAGGAACTGGAAATTAGACGGGAGTGAATGAATGATGAACTTGTCTGGGACACAAAGAGAGGCGTGTGTCAATGTCAAAGGCACCAGCCAGCACTTGAGCAAAGCTGAAGGCTTTTGATGGGAAGAGCTGTGCAGAGGCTGCCGGACACCCCCGGCCACCACCACCAGGGTGCGCGGCTCCAGGGGAGACAGAGAACCCAGGAGAAGGTCTGCACTGAACACCCCGCCTGGTGCCGCCTACACCTTCATTCCTGGCAGTTTCACTCCCTCTGATGCGGATGTTGTGAATTCCACGTACGCTGTACGCTGGGGTGAGGTGGGAGGGCACAGGACGATGGTATTTATGATAACAATTAATCCTAGGAATACAAATAATAATAATCACTCTTATATAGTCTTACTCTAAGCCAAGAATGTTACATATCACTTAATCCGTACGATAACTCCACGAGGCAGGTGCTATCACTATCCTCGTTTCACTGATGGGAAACTGAGGCCCAGAGGCAGCTTGCCCAAAGTCACCTGGCTAGTTCGTGGCTGAATCTGTCATCAGAACCCTGTCACCTGGGGCGCTCTGTCTGTCATTTGCTGCCCTGACACATCACCATGGAGATGAGCCCTGAGTCACTTGATGGCCCAATAACTGGACCCCCCACCCAACACACACATGGGTACACCTAGTCACCCCGCCCCCGGCTTCCTCAACCCAAGCATTTCACTTGGACACACTGCCCAGCCCCTGTGCCCTGGGGCCAGCCTGGTCAGTAGAGGAGAAGTTTCCCTCCTGGGGGCCGGCAGAAGTGTCCACACCTTGCTCTGTTGCCCAGATGGTGCAGGAATCTGGACCCTCCATGAGCATCTTCTTGGGGGGGGTGCCTCATCGCCCGTCATGTGTCTGATGCCCAAGCAGCCCAGGCACAGTCATGGCGACTTGCCCTCGCTGGTGCCCTTCCCTCCTACCCGAATGCCCTTCCCCACTTCTCACTCAATGGTGCTCTCATTGTCAGGACCCAGACCCTTTTGGAGTTGGGGAGGAGGGAGTTGGCAGCTCACAGCCCAACTGTGAACCATGAGCCCCCCTTTCTTCAGCCCGAGCGGCTCTGCTTTACCTGCTTCCCATGTCACCCGCTCACTGAACGAGGACCCTGCAAGGGCACCTGCCGAGCGGGCACTGCCCCTCACACCCGCTTTCTCAGTCTCTTCTTCCCACCCCTGGATAACATTTGGCAGTCATTATAACTTTTGGGGGGTCACTCTTAGTAATAAAAGCCAGCCCCATACATATTTTTAAAGCCTGTCCCAGCGCTCTAGTGATCAAGGAGCAGCATCTCCGATTCTCCGTAAGTGTCTGACAGAAGCCTAGGAAAAGCGGTCCAAACTGAATCTTCAGAAAGAATAGGAGGGAGAGGGAAGGAAGGAAGGAAGGGAGGGAGGGAGGAGGGAGATTTATCGGACTAGGAGTTGCCAACAGACACTGAGAAAGTTGGGCCCTGGGGAAGATCCCCTGGGGACTGGAACCCACCATTAATTACGGAGCCAGTGCCAGGTGTCGAGGACTGATGGAGGACTGGCTCACGACGCCCCCTGCTGGAAGCATCCAGCCACTGCTGAGGACAGAAGTTGGGTATTTACGCTAAAGGAGTAACTCTGTCTAGTTCCAAGCTAGACGGCCTTGTTAATTCGTCAAATTTCTTATTAAGATGAAATTTGTCATAATTTGACTAGAGCTGGCTTGACTTTAGTCTGTCACCTCCACCTCACTTGCTAATCAGAATAGCGACAAAGACAACTCCAGGGAAGACACATGTTCAAGGGCGCCCGTTGCGGCATTGTGCGGAATCTTAAATGGGGGGGAGGGGGAAGCAGGGACAGTGGCCAAGTTAAGCACTTGGTTAAGAGAATTAGGTATACTGGTGCATAACTCTATTTCATTACTTGGGAAAGTGTTCATAATTTATTGCTAAGAGGTAAAAATGAATTCTACAGCAGAATGCATAGTGTATTTCAAGTTTTGCAAAAAAAAAAAAAAAGTGTATTTTTATGCATGTGTGCATAGAAAAATGTGGACAAATACACCCAAATATATTAACATTGGTTATCTCTGGGGGCATCACAAACCTCCTCTTTTGCTCTCCTCTACTGTCCCATTTCCCTACAAACGACATAGGTCACATAGATAAAGTGAGAAAGCGACTCTTTGGGATTGAAAAGGGATTGCAGGAGGAGAGTATGACCGAGCAAAAGGAAGAGACTGTTTTCCAAGATTTTGCAAAATTCTTTGCTTTGAGGCAGTTCAACTGTTCACAGTTACTCAGCTCCAGTTAGGTCAAGGTCTAGAATCAGATGCCCATGCGGCTGGCCGTCTGACCAAAGTCACCCAACGAGCCACCCCGTAAACACTCCGCTTCCCCTAAGCAGAGGAAACCAAGAAAGAGTGAGGGCGGGCCCATGTGACTCCTCCCCGTCCTGGGAGAGCCACGCCACACACCCACACGCGCACACATATGCACAAACACACATGCGCACGCACACGCACCTGAACGGGTGGGCCACGTGCCACCTTCTGCCCCAAAGGCCGGGGATGCAGCCCCACCACAATCCAGCTCGAGCTCTGGAGCCCGGCACGTCACAGGTACATTGTAAGAACTGAAAGTGTGCATTTAATTTAATACAAAGATGGAGTGGAATAAATACCTGAACGAGTGGAATGCAGGGACTGAATGGACTGAGATGGACCGGGATGCCTCAAATGAAGCACCATTGGACTGGTGTGAATGGACGGATGAATGAGTGGGGTGATGGAATCAATGCATGGGCGAGAATGAACAAGTAGAATGGAATGAACAGATGAGATACAATGAATGAATGGAAGGAGGCAGTGTGGAATGAATGAATGAATGAATGATGTGCTTGTTGATCTCAAGGGGATTCTGACCCGAAGGGGAAGGAGAGGTGTCAGCAAGATTCAGAGGAGCATCTGACAGGTGTCCTACCACCAATAGGCTGTTTATAAAGGGCATTTAATCTTGTAGCGTCTTAAGCAGAGTCTCAGTTAACCCTCGCAGTAGATGGCTCTGTGAGGCGGGCTCCTTCATTAGTTCCATTTTGCAAATGAAGAAATGGAGACTAGGAAAGTTTTAGTCAAGTCCCTAGAAAGAAGTGGTTCCGGGTCAGGTTCCCGGAAGCAGACTCCGATGGTGCTTTGCAGCACCAGGCTTATCAGGGAGCATCTTAGGGACTGCACGGTGGCTGGTGGGCAGGAGAGGAGAGGCAGCAGGCAGGCCCAGGCAGAGGGGCATGTCGACGGCGACACGGTCTCAACCGAGGCCTCAGCCGAACCCACAGGGAGCTCTGAAGCTGGCTGGTCCTTCAGAGTCGTCCTGGGTCAGGGTAAGGGGACCCTCGCCCCCTTGCCCAGTCATGGGACACGGGTTATTTTATTCTCTCATAGTTGTGGAGGCCAGAAGTCTGAAATCAAGGTGTTGGCAGGGTGGCTTTCTCCTGAGGGCTCTGAGGGGGAGTCCTGGTCCTGGCGGTGGCCGGCCATCCTCAGTGTCCCTAGGCTTCTAGACACATCCCTCCAGTCTCTGCCGCCATTTTCCCGTGGCATTCTCCTTGTGGGTCTGTGTCTTCACATGGCCATCTTCTCAGAAGGACACTAGTCACATGGGATGAGGGGCCCACCCTACTCCAGTATGACATCATCTTTAATTACATCCACAACAACCCAACTTCAAAATAAGGTCACATTCTGAGGGACTGGGGTTGGAACTTCAACATATCTTTGGAGGGAGGGGCACAGTTCAATCCATGACGTCAGCCAAGGAATTTTCCAGCTAATGCTGTGTGCTGCCAGCCGTGCTCCCAGTAGCTGGGGGCCGAAGACCTTAGTCGTGAAGGGGATCTGGGCTTCAGAGCATCCAGGACAGAAGCTGAGGCTCAGGGGGTCTCAGTTGCTCTGCCAGGGTCCCGGCGCTAACAAGAAATCAGGCGGGGACGTGAGCCTGGCACTCGGGCAGGTGCTAAGGAGCTGGAACTTGATCCTGCGGTCCAGGGGAGGCCCTTGAAGGAATTTAAGGCAGATATCGGTCAAATCTGTTTCCCAGAAAGCAATCCGGGTAGCTCTGCGGAGAACGGACAAGAGCAGAGAGAAGCGACAGGTGATCGGAGGAGGGGACCCCAACTGTGGGCAGCAGAATAACGCCCCCCAAAGACGTCCGCATCTTGCTTCCCGGAACCTGTGCATATGTGAGCTCACGTGGCAAAAGGGACTTTGCAGATGCGATTCAGTTAAGGACCTTGAGATGGGGAGATTATTCTGGATTATCTGGATGAGCCCAGCGTAATCACAAGTGTCCTCATAAGAGGGAGGCAGGAGGGTGAGAGTCAGAGAAGGAGATGCGGCTGTGAGAGCGGAAGAGAGAGCGAGAGATTTGAAGATGCTGTGGTGCTGGCTTTGAAGATAGAGGCAGGAGCCACGGGGCAAGGCACGTGGGCGGCCTCTACGAGCCGGGAAAGACAAAGAAACGGATTCTCCCAGGAACCTCCAGGAGGAACGCAGCCCAGCTGACACCCGACTTCAGCCCAGCGAGACTCTTTGCAGACTTATGACCTCCAGAACTATAACATCTTCGTGCTGTTCTAAGCCACTAGAGTGTGGTAATTTGTGACGGCAGCAACCAGAGAACACCAGACGACAAAGGCAGGAAAGACGGGGTTGGGGAGGAGGTGGGCCCGAGACACTGATCTGTCACTCTCCTCCATGGCGCTCACTCCACGTGTTTCTCACTCCGCTTACGGGGCCCCCAGACCTGGCTCACCCTCCTCCAGCTCATCACCCACCACTCTCCCCGCCTCCCCCTTCCCAGCCTCCCTCACCTCGCTGTCCCTGAAGGGCACCGTACTCGCTCCTGGACCGCATGAAGCTCACAGCCTCTTCACTTACTGTGCCCTCCACCCAAAGGGCTCCCCTCCCCGACCAAAATAAGTCCTCATGTCTGTCCCCTTCTCATTTAGGTTTCAGCTCAAATGTCACCTCCTCAGAGAGAGAGGCCGTCCCAACTGCTCTAGGAAAGCAGCCGCCCAGGCACTGTCCTCGCCCTAATTCAGATCCCTCTGCTGCACTGTCACCCTCCTATTTTCTTGTTTACTTTGTTTATTGCTGTCTTCTGCTCAAGAAGGTCAGCTGCGTGAGGAAGAGGCCTCGCCTATCTTGTACACTGATGCCTCCCCAAGCCCTAGAACAGGACCTGAAAGACAAGAGGCATTCAAATATTACGGATGGATGGACGGATGGACGGATGGATGGATGGATGGGTGGATGGATGGGTGGACGGGTGGACGGACGGATGGACGGACGGATGGACGGGTGGACGGGTGGACGGGTGGGTGGATGGACGGATGGACGGATGGACGGATGGGTGGATGGGTGGATGGATGGATGGGTGGATGAATGGGTGGATGGATGGAAGGAAGGAAGACTGGTGAATGGAAGGAAAGATAAAAGGATGGGGGGTAGAAGAGTGGATGGATGGAAGGATGAAGAAATGGAAAGAAAGATGGAAGCATGGGTAGATGGTTGGATGGAAGGATGGATGGGTGCAAAAGTAGTGGATGGAAAGAAAGTTGGAAGCATTGGTGGATGGACAGATGGGTGGCTAGAAGGATGAGTAAATGAGTAAATGGAAGGATGGGTAGGTGGAAGGATTGGTGGGTGGATGAAAAAATGGATAGACGGTAGAATGGGTGGATGAAAGAACGGGTGGAAAGATAGAAAGAGTCTGATGGAATGGTGGAAAGACGGACGGGATGATGGCAGAAGGGATGGACGGCTGATTGGAAGGATGAGTGGATGGAAGGGCAGATGGAAGGATGACCGGATAGAATGATGGATGGGTGAATGGAGGATGAGCCGATGGGTGGATGTAACATTCCACAAGAGGCAGCTCCCAGATTAAGCTGGATAGAGATTGCTGATGCTAAACTCTTCCCATCTGTATTTGAAGGGGCCTGGCGGCTTCACACCTTTCTAACGAGCACTGTTGGTGCCAAGTGACAGAAGTAAATAGGCTGTTTGCGCCTCTAATCCTCTGAGCCAGACTCCATAATCATCTTACCTCATCAGCAAATATCTACATTTAATGAACTTCCCCCCTGATGCCCGGCTCCCCAGGCCGAGCTATTCACTTAGCTGCTTTATCACAGGGCTTGGTAATCCCGCTTCAAAGCATGAGCATTGACCTCTCCCACCACAAGATGGGTGCCTCTGTGCTCTGGCCTCCTTCCAAACCGAAAAAGACTTGCTCACTCACTGCTCGGCTTAAAACCTTCAGGGAGCCATCTGTGGCTCACAGGACAGCTGCAGATTCCAGGGCCCACAAAGTCCTTCACATCCTGGCCCTAGCCTAACTTGCCAGACTCATTGCCCATCCTTCTCTTGCTCTTATCACTTAAATGCCTTGTGTTGTCGTCATATGGAAATCCTCTCTATTCTGAGAGCAGATCCAGCGTCTCCAGTCCTCTGAGCACCTGTACGTGCTGTTCTCTTGATCTAGCACACTGTTCCCTTTTCTCCATCTAGCGAATGTTCCTCCTTCTTCAAGCTCAAGTGTCGTGGCATGGAAGCTCCACCAGTCCCTCAAGGACAGCGTTGTCACAACTGGAGCCATCGTCATCTCCTGCCCAAAGCTGGTCCTTCTGTATTGTCCACGTCCTTGAAGGACTCACTCCATCCCCCAGACCAGAGACCGGGAGGCATTCAGGATGCTCTCCTCTCCCTCGTCCTTCGCACCCCACCGAAAGCCAAGTGTCGGCCACTCCTGCTCCCGCAGCACCCCCCTCCCAGCCTCCCACCCTCTCTGCTCCCCAGGTCCCAGCGCCCTTCTCTCTGACGTGGGTGAGACCGAGGCCCCCACCCTCACTGCCTGACGCCCATCCTTGCTCCCTCCACTCACCCCCACTGCGGCCAGCCAGACCCCAGCAGACCACGAACCTGGTCCCAGCAGGCCTCTGCTCCAGTGGCCCCCACTCCCTCAGAATGAAGCCCCTCATCCTTTCCTCGCCTCACAAAGGCTTTCTGGTCCCCCCGCTGCCTGCCTCTCCAGCCTGTGACCACCATCCCCCCCAACTCTGCCTGTTGCTATATGGGCTTCCTTTCAATTCCTTCTAGGCATCAGGTTCTCTTGGCTCCTGGCTTTAGCAGAGGCTGTTCCCTCTGCTCAGAACACCCTTCCCTACCCCTCTCAGCCTGAATGATGCTTCTCATCATTGATGTCACATCGTCATCCCTGTGTTAACCACAGTCACGGAGAAGCAGCTAAGACTGAGAACGTCTGCGTGCCTGACACCGCGCTCAGTGCCTTACAGGCATATCCTGTAGGGTCCTCATAGCGCCACTGTGAAGCAGAGATGACTGTCATCCCCATTCTACAGATGAGGAAACTGAGGCAGAGAGCTCAAGTGAGTGGCCCAAGCTGTTGACAACTGACGTTGGGATTTGAACCCAGGCTATCTGACTCCAGAGTCCCCCTCTTAACCACTTCACTCTGGAGCCGTCCTCTGGCCCTGCCCCCTTCTCCAGGCCCTGCCTCCTCTCTGGGCTCCCACACAGCCTATTCTCACTCGGGACATAGCATCTACAGCAGCATCAAAAACCCAGTGGAAGATCGCCTCCAAGGAGGGCCAGCAGTGGCTCCTCCTAACCCCATGTGCACGTCCCTCCTGACACCACGAAGGGGCGTGTATTTCCCCTCCCTTGGGTCGGTCTGTGACTTGGTTTGACCAGTAGCCTGCAGTGGGCCCAGGCCCCAAGAAGTTCGGCAGCTCTCATTTCCTCTCTCAGAGGCCGCCACCATGCTCTGAGGAGGTCCAGGCTGGGGCGAGGAGTGGCCTTGAGGAGAAGGCGGCCCCACGGGCATTCCAGCCCCAGCTGAGCTCCCTGCCGAGCTCCCAGCGGCCAGATTGGGTTCAGGTGAGACCAGCAGAACCATCCAGCTGAGCCTCAGCCAACCCACAGAATTGTGAGAAGATCACGAATCGTTGTTGTTTTAAGCCCCTAGTCTTAGTTCATCTTTCGGCCTCAGTTTCCCCATCTGAAAAACGGGGATAGCGATTCCTACCTTTGGGGTTTCTTGTGAGGATTAAGTGAAAGGACCTCTCAAATGAAGATGCGCAGTTGTTGGTTGCCAGTTTTTAACTTTGGGTCAGCCAAGAGGACAACTCTTCCTTCCGACTTTTCTCCCCCATCCACTGTCACCCAAGTGCAGGCCACTCTCATGTCCCCAAATTGCCCAGATGCACAACTCTCTGCTCCCTCCCCTGCCTTGTCCTTCTGTGACCTGCCTGGTGCCGAGCTCTGGTCCTGCTGGCCAGGCACACGGGGGTGCGGATGGGGAGAGGCATCTTCCTGTCACCTAGAGCAGCTGACCCTGGGGGCCATGAAGGGGTCCAGAGGAATGACCCCATGCAGATGTGTATCCACTGTCCAGGGAGAGCCGTGGCTTGGGCACAGAAGGAACCTGATCCATTTCAACATCTGGCTATAAAGCGCATCTCTACTGCCTTGGCTACACGGAAGGGTGATTTGACCCAGCCCTGCTCCCAGACAGGAGAAATGAGGAACAAGAGACAGTCCTGTTGGAAAACCATCTCAGGATCGTCTCTTCCAGATCACAGGTTTGAATGCCTGTGGGGGTGAGGCGGGGGATGCGAATGCCCAACGCAGGCAGGTGTCAGACAGCAGGAGTTAGGAACCCAGAGCCGCACCTGCCAGGTACACTGCGGCGGTCTCAGTAAGTTTTAAATGTAACCTGCAAACACACGCCAAGAGTGTTTCACTCAGACAGGAGAACAGGGTCATTCTGGGCTGGGAGAGTCGGGGGTAAACGGGGAGTGACTGCTGGTGGGTACCAGTTTCTTTTTGAGGGGACGGGAATGTTTTAAAGTCAGACGTGGCGATGGCTGCACAACCCTGTGAATATGCTGAAAACCACTAAATTGCACAGTTTCAATGGGTGCACTTTATGGCATGTGAATTATGCCTCAATAAAGCTGTTCAAAACTATGATAGGGACGTAGGGGGAAAAAGGGAATTTTCACAAAGTAAATGCACCCTGTAACCACCACTCAGATTAGCCGGGGAACCCCGCCAGCGTCCCAAACCCCCTCCCAGGTGCCATCTCATCCGCCACACTCTCCCTCCGCTCTTAAAACGTAACCACGATTCTGACTTCCAACCGAGTAGACTAGTTTTGCCTGTTCGAGGCCTTTCTATGAACGGAATCCTTCAGTGTGTATTCTCTCACGTCTGGCTTCTTTCACACAATGATCTTTGCGAGATTCACCCCTGTGGACACAGGCGGAGGGCGCCTCACCTTCGTCGCTGTGGAGTGTTCCATTGCGGGAACACACAATAACCAGTGTATCCCTGTTGACGGACATTCGGGTGGTTCCACATCCGGCTACTCCACAGAGAGCTGCCACGGACATTCTTCCGGCCCGCGTCTCTTGGTCAGAGAGTTTCCTCTCTTGAGTAAAGAGCTAGGAGGGGAGTTACCGGTCATAGGCGAGCGTGGGCTCCGTTTAGCAGATTCTGCCAGACAGCTTTGCAAAGTGGGTGTTCCAAATTCCGCTTCATTCACACCGTGTTTTAGTAACACTGTGAGGGCTGACCCAATACACTGCTGCAGGCTACATCCTGCCTGGGAGCCGCCGAGGTCAAAGTCTGACACTACATTTTTATAGCCGTACAAGACACCACTCAGTGCTTGTCCAAAGTCACAGAGCAACATGATAGCACACTGCATCTTCCTGGGCAAGCGCTTGAACCCTCCAGAACCCAAGGGCTTCGTCTGTAAAATGGGCAATAATAACATCTCTTACATTGGGTTGTTGGGAGGGTCAAATGAAATGATGCCCAGAGAGCAACTAGCACAATGCTCACCTTCTGAGTGCTCCCTGGATGTGAGTCATCCTTATGGCCACTGTTGCTGAGCAGGCTTCTCACCTGGTCCGTCCCCTCCATCAAACCCACCCACACCGGTAAACATCGACCGATAAAGACGAAGCTTTGATTAGCGTCGACAGTTTCTTATGCCAGACCTCGGACGGCTAGGTCGCAACATCAACCCAGGGCGGTCAAGCCCCTTCCGTTCCTCTAACCCGAAGAAACTGCATTCGGATGCCTGTGTTCTGACACGCCACACAGTTATAAACAGCTGTTAGTAATGTGGTCTCTCTTGAAAGTGTTTTTGAATCATCTATTCATATATTGTTTCAACTTGTGGCTTTCCCATTTTATTAAGGTCAAGTGAATACTAAAAGTTTAAAAAATTGTATTTATAATTTATACTACAAGCAAAAGAGTAAAAAAGTCTCTGATTTTATTAAAGTCAAGCCTATATTCAAAGTGAAAAAAGAAAGAAAGAAAACAACATTGACCTTGCAGGCTGCTGGAACGCACAGCCCGGAGTCGAGTGATGTCCTTCTGTACAAGGTTAACGTTGGAAACGTGTCATTCTAGTTTCGTTTTGAGATGGTCTCACGCACCATCAAGCACTCGGTGGAGGCAGGAATTCTCCCAGGGTGCCATTATTGCCAAGGGGACTGATGGCCTGAGACGGGAAATAGGAGGCTGGAGGACGCAACGTCCCATAAAACCCAGATTTCGTGGCCACTGAGAAGATTAAGCTTGTGCGCGCCTCATTCTTCATTTCAATTGGCCTCGGGACGCCTTTTAATCCCCAGGTGAGAGCTGGAGGGTGATAACACACAATTGCGTTCCAAACGGTCTAGAAAGGAGACGAGCCTGTCCCAATGTCTTGTCTTGTCTTTTTTTTTTTTTTTAATTCTCCCTCGGTTCAGGCCTCTGATGAGGACTGACTGTAATTAAAGCGATGGCAGCACCCAGAAGATAAAACAGCTATTTTGGGGGGGGCGGGGAGTTTTTCCAACTGAGCTAGGGGATCAATGAAATCTCAGGCTGAGACATCAAATCATTAGCGCCTCCCTAATCCAGAGGGGGCTCGACCCTGCCAGGAAGTGTGGAGGAGGGTGCGAGGACCCTGGGGCTCTGGTCACAGAGGGCAAATGGTGCAGGGGGCCCCCTCGGGGTCAAGGCAAGCAAGGCAGCAGGAAACAAAATGAAATCATCTGTCTCTGCCCCCGTGAACTTGAAGTGCGGAGGCCAGCTGAGCAATCCTAGCCAGCCAGATGCCCTTGGAGGCCAGCTCTTTCCCCATTTTTTCTGTGTCTTAAGGGCTGCCTGATTGCACAAATCTCAGGCCCAATCAGCCCCTCCCCCTACCTCCCCAGTGCCCCCCACCCCAGCCTCCATGATCCCTCCCCTCAGACTCCCCGTGGCCTGGTAACTAAAGGGCTCACCCTGGACAGCAGGGGCCTCTGGGACCCTACTGCCCACCAGGTCCATTCTGATGGTCAGAGCCAAGCCGCAGATGCTGCGCTGGGCTCACCAACACTCTCAACGGGCATGAGGGCTTTACCATCCTCCATCTGCACGGTGGATGAAACTGGGGCTCCCAGGGCCAGGTGAGCAGCTCAAGGTCACTCTTCCAATGAGCGTCAGAGCCAGGGGCTGCCAGACTCCTGGAGACCAGGTGGGAGCATGCAGGGTGCTTGGGAGCCGTGTTGGACGCATCCCGTGCCTCGCCTCACGGTGCACACCCACCCTCACCTCCATACTGACACTGCCTGGGTTTGAATCCCGACTCTGCCACTTAGAAGCTGTGTCACCACAGCCAATGACTTATGCTCTTTGCCTTCAATTTCCTTTTTGATAGCAAAACAAAACAAAAACAGAGCTTCACAACCTCAGCACTATTGACATGTGGAGCAAGATAATTCTAGTGGCGGGGCCGTCCTGTGCACTGCAGGACGTTGACCAGCAGCACCCCTGGCCTCCACCCCCTGCATGTCAGTAGCACACACCCCCCTCCCCTCGGTCAGGACCATCCAAAATGTCTCCAGACATTGCCTAGTGTCCCCCCGGGGGCAGAATCATCCCCAGCTGAGAATGCTCACTTGGTTAAGGTTGCTCTCAGGGTTAGCAGTTTACAGAGAGGGCCTGACACAGAGTTAGCCACTGTCATCACCTGCTTCATCAGTCAGGATTGGGTTTGCCTACAAGTAACAGTGACCCAAAATAACAGTGACTTGAACCAGACAGAAGCCTGGCTCACTCTCACATAAAAAGCCAAACCTTAGCAGTTCAGGGCTGCACGGTGGCCCTGCTCCACCTTTCCATCCCTAACATTTGACCTTGTCCTCAGAGTCCAAGGTGACAGCTGCAGGCAACAGGATGGAAAAGGCGCTAAGGGAGAAAGGAAAGGGCAGAGGGCACATGCCTGCCAGCAATCTCTTAAAATAGATCCCCAGATGCCACGGTGACCCTCCACTGACATCCCATTGGCCAGAACTTCGTCACATGGCCACACCTAGCTGCAAGGGAGGCTGGGAAATGTAGTCTTTATTCTGCATGGCCATGTGGCCAGTCGACATGATATTACTGTGGAAGGAGAGAGAATTGGCTACACGAGGTCATGCCATCTCCTGGGCCGGCTGCAATCTGGAAGCTGATTAAAGCCAAAGGCTGTCAGAGCCACCAGGCCATGAGGGTGATATAATCCTTGGAACATCTGGTCCATCACTTTTAATAAACCGCTAGACAAGAAATATTAGAGCACACAGGAAATACGCACAGGCCACCCCTCTTGAAAAAGAAGTCCTGAGAATCAGGTCCTGTTTCAGTTTTGCAAGTGAAAAAAAGTCTGGAGGTGGATGATGGTGACAGTTGCACAACAAGGTGAATGAACTTAATGCTCAAAAATTGTTAAAATGGTAAATTTTATGTTATGCACCTTTTTATTTACATAATTTATAAATATTTATTTGTAAATATATATTTTATTTATATAATTTATGTTTTTTAAAAAGCACCCCAAAGGACTCTGGAACGCATCTGCCCTAGGAAAAAGGTCTGGTAACAGACTGCGGCGGGGGAGACCACGCCTGGTCCGAGGGGGTCAGAGCCCCCAGCAAAAATTGTGGGAATCCAGGTGTTTGAGGCAGATCCGGGGGTACCAGGACCTTTGGGCTCCCCTGAAGCCCTTCGCCTGGAGGAGCAGCCCTGCAGGGTGATGTCATCAACCGCGCTGAGCCCAGGGAGCTGAAAACAGATGGACCATTCTCAGAACAGACACCTTTGCCATCTCCGCCTTGGTGCCATCAAGACTATGACATGCGTCTTAATGTTAAAAGGAAACACTGTTTAAATAAAGGACCACCCAGTCCTCAGGGTGACCTTGCCTGGGAATTCTGACCTGGAGATGCAGCTGGTTCAGAGGCCACAAATGCAGGTCCAGCCTAAATCTGACGTTCAGATAGTTTAGTTTGGGATGTCAGGTATTTAAATGTTCTTTTGAATTAACTGCCAACATTTAAAAACCACAAAGTTTTATATAAAAATCTGTATTTCCAGCTTCTCTTGAAGAAACAGGAAAATCTGTCAGTGTGGAGCCTGTCCTCCCACATGGCAGCAATCAGCTGTTCCTGGCTGGTGGTGACCCCTTCAAATGGGGCTCACCCCACTCAGTCCACTGCAGTCCCCACCACTCCCTCTTGTCTCCCATTCTCACCCAGCCAATCTGTGTTTGTGACCAGCAACTTCCCACTGGCAAGGTTTGGCCATCTGTATGAGACCGAACGAGGATTACTGACTCTAAAAACATCTCATACAGACGAGAAATTTACAGATAATCTAGATGGAGTCCATTTCAGAGACCGCGAAACTGGAGCCCGAAGAAGAGAAACAACTTGCCCAGGCTTTCAGAGTCATCGATGAGCTGCCCTGAAATGAGAAACCAGGTCTCTGGGGTCCCATTCCTACTTTCTGGCCCTTCTCATGGCCTTAAAACACACGCATGTGCGTGTACACGTGATAAACATGCACACAACCTTCCACCCTCGGCAGCAATAAGAACAGTGGTGAAAGTTCACTGATGGCTTGCTACGAACCCAGGAGGCCTCCCCTCGCAACACTGCAATGTCGGAGACGCTGGTACTGTCCCGTTGAGATGACAAGGTGATGGAGGCTGGGCCGGGAAGTGAAGCGTCCCGTCCAAAGCCACACGGCTCAGAGGAGGCTGAGCTGGGCTTTCTGTGGGGGTCTGTCCGCGTACCCACTGCTTAACCACAGCTGCAAATTCTACCCCGTTAAGCGACAGTTACCATCTCAGCCTCTAAAAATTATGCCAACCCCCGGAGTTTAACAACTTCAAGCCAGGAAGACGACTGGGCTTGACCATATTGAGCCCAAACGGAGATCCAGCTTCTCCCATGCACAGGGGTGAGCCTCAGGCTGTGGGAGCCCATCCGCTCGCCTCATTACAGCGCTGTCATCGTCAACTGACTCCACAACTAACAGCCCACGTTCTATCCAGATCAATAGGGAGTCTCCCGCGTAACTTCTCATAGCTGAAGTGTCCCCACGGACATCACGGGATTTATTTTTCTTTCTAAATACATTTGCAAATGGTTGTTTCTCTGAGTCAAATCAATGCATCATGAATGGGGAAAGCCAGGGTCACGGAGAGCCTTAGTGAACAATGTCAGGAGGAATGACTAGATCCTTCTGCCGAACCCGCCCCAGGGGAACCGTGGACCTAAAAGTCATAGAGACGTTGACTTGGGTTCAAATTCCTGCTCTAGTCTTTTGAAGCTGTGTGACCCTGGGCCAGGCACTTGACCTTCCTGGGCCTTGGCATCTTTATCTGTGGGACTGGAGTGATCCACCCATATCAGAGATCTGCCGAATCAAGTAAGACTGAAATACGTGGTGCAAGTTTGTCAATTTGAACCATCAGGCAAATGTCAACTGCCCTTCCTCTTTTGTCTAGAGCACGCTGTCAGTATTTGACAGTTTGGACCTGCTGGTTTTTAATCTGGGTTTATTCTGTCTCCAGTTCAAATGCTTTTCCTTAAATAATTAATTTCTCTTCATACTTTAATCTTCAAAGCCCTTGACACCTGCGGTCAGAGTAAGGTGGGGCCATGGAAGGCAATTAAATTCCTGCCACGGCGAAATTCAATTCAGTCCTTGCCGCTCGGAAAGCAGAACCTGAAGGGGTCAACTGGCTGCGGAGCCTCTGGAAAGGAGCTCCAGGTGACAAAGAGGGGATGGGCTGGACCTGGGGCTTCGAGACTTATGGAAGCGCTGCTTCTGGCCCTCACCTCCTTGGCACACTTGCACTGCGGGAGCTGGGACTCAGAGCACCTGAGCCAGGTGTTCCCGGGGCTGGGCCCCCAAGCCAGGGCAGCAGCCGAGGCCGAGGGATCAGCGTGCACATCCGGCCAGAGGCTTCCATCCTTTCTTTGCCACCTGCCTTCTTGGTCACCAGAAAGGGCCGTGTTGACGTCACAGGCTCTGTTGTTGCAGGGGCCACAGGGTGGCCCCAGGGCTGATCCAGCGACCAGCAGCAAAGGAGGGCCCAGCAGGATTCACTCTGACATGCAACTCAGAGGTGACAAGGGACAGCCAGGTGTGCCGGGGGGAGCGGGGTCCCCTGGAGGAGGTGGCCTTGCTGTCTTCCCAGCCCCAAAGGCCCACCAGTGTGCTTGTTTCCAGCTTGGAGCACACATCTATGTCAGCGGCCTTTGACCCACCAGGCCTGTGTTTTCCATGGTGACCAGGAAAGACTAGTTTCTGGGGTGTTCCAGAAGGTCCTTCTAGACAGGTGGTCTCACCTCTGCCATCTTTTCAGCCACGGAAAACAGAAGCCATCGAGTCCTCTGCACCTACCAGCTGGCCATCATCCTCACACTTGCTCAGAAAAGAAAACAATAATGAATTCACCTTTAAATCGTAAAAAACCTATTTGCAAATTAACTTTGCTATATTATATATATATAAAATATATAATATATATATATTATATATTACAAAGATGGAGCAGTACAGCAGGGTGTTTAAGAGCATGGACTCTGTCGGGTGTCAGATGCACACCCCTCCCTCACTGCTGTGTGACCTTGGACAAGTTGCTTAACCTCTCTGAGCTTCTGTTTCCTCATCTGTAAGAAGATCATATGAAGAGTACCTATCCCAAAGTTGTTGGGAGGGCTAACTGCAGTCAGGATGGGAAGCACACAGTAAGCCCTCAACCGTTTGCTACGAAATCTGTCGAAAAATGTCTGGAAATATATACAACAAGATGGAAACAGCAATTCTTTGTTGAGAGGAGAGTGTGCCTTTGGATCTTTTTTTATGTAGACACAAATTTTGAACAAATATATAAAAACAACACAGGCTCATTGTAGAAAATGTGAAAAGTTATTTGGAAGAAAACATCTTATTTTCTGCAAGCCCAGCACCATATCCCCAAGGAGAGATGATCATCAGGCAGGTAAGCCCCACGTGGACTGCAGAAACATCAACACGAAAGGTCCTTCCCTCTGGATTCTGGTCGTGGCTTCCAAGCACAGTCTGGGGCCAGGAAAGGTCCCCCGACTCCGCTGAATTCCCCTGACCCTACAAAGGTCCTTCGCTAAGTGCTCTCAGCTCTGTGCCCCGGGAACAACTCAGTCCTCCCACACGCACCCTCCTTCCTGTCCCTCATTCTGAGTTGGCCCGGACCAAGGGCTGGGGCTTGGCCAACAAAACCTCCAAGCCTGTCACCCACCACTAAAGGGGCCCCTCTTAACCGCCTCCTCCACGTGCTATCCCACTAAAAGGATTCCTCTCCCTTCCAGCACTTTGAGTCAATTTGGCAAATACTCCCTTGTGTTATCCTGGTTTTGGAACGTGCCAGAATCCCAGGGAAGTGGACTAGGGGAAGAGAGAGGAAAAATAAAACATTCCATAACATTTCTCCTTACATAATTAACACAGATCCTTTTTTTTAAGATTGTCCCTGAGCTAACACCTGTTGCCAATCTTCCTGTCTTTTTTTTTTCTCCCCAAAGCCCCCGGTCCACAGTTGAATATCCTAGTTGTAGGCCACTCTAGTTCCTCTATGTGGGACGCTGCCTCAGCGTGGCTTGATGAGCGGTGCTAGGTCCACACCCAGGATCCGAACTGGCGAACCCCAGGCTGCCGACACAGAGCACGCGAACTGAACCACTTGGCCACGGGCCGGCCCCACAGACGTGTTTTTGAACACATATTCTGTGAGCTCAGGGAGTCAGACATTTCCAAACGTCTTTAAAATCAGAACACGTCTTGGCAAAGGAAGGTAACGCAGCCAAGAGCACGTATGTGACGGGAGATCTAAGCTGGACAGTCGAGAAGCTTCCCGGGGAAGAGAGAGTGAAGCCGCAAACTTTAGGATGAAGAGGAACCGAGAAAGGTGACGCTAGGAAGGAAAGAAAGAACATTCTGAGCCGTGGGGAGAGCGTGAGCAGAGCCAGAGGAGCGACGACGTGGGCTTCACTCACTCACTCTACATATTAAAAGATGATTCTTTAAAATGCTGAAATCATGACTCTCATACAAATATAAAACGAACACGTCAAGCATTTTTAACTCTCTAAAAATGAGAGAGCTAGGAAGATGTTCCGACCACTCAGAGGAGAATCCTAGGAACCACACGTACGTGGGGAATGAGGAATTTTGAAATGAATTTACAGGTAGCTGAAAACAAGTCCACTTGCAGGCCAGTGATGGTGGCACTCAGGTGAGCTCAGTGAATGTGCGTGCCGACGGACAGGCGCCGTCTGCCATTTGACCCGTTTTCTACAACTTCGAATTCTAAAAGGGCTCGAAGACCATGAAAGCTGGAGATAACCCAGGTGGGGGAACTAGACAGAAGCCCCACCAACCTTTGCTTATTTTTTCCCCGTTTCCCAGTCTTTTGCCATTTTGGCTGACACACATTTTCCCAATGCCTCTTTAGGATTTCAGTCGTTCGGGGCTTTACTTGTTGCCGTGAAGCCATCTGCGCTCACAGGGCTCCAGCCTGCATTCACGAGCCTTCACCACTCAGGGAGCCCCTTCCCAGGAGCACAAGGCTGCCAACAGCTCTCCCCCAATTCCTTTCGTCCACTGAGCCCTCAGCAGAGCAAAGGGCCCTCCCTCAGACAATTCAGGACTTCCTTCCAAATCTTTGCCTCGCTGTGTCCACCAATCCTAAACTATTTTGTTATGAACTTTGCTCATTGGAAGACACGCCTGACTGAGACCTGAAATAACCCTCCGGAACATTCCTGTATCAGTCAGCGTTCTCCAGAGAAACAGAGGCAGCGAGACATACATAGATTTCAAGGAGAGGAGATTTAGAATAGGAACTGGCTCACGTGGTGATGGAGGTTGAGAAGTCCCATGATCTGCCGAGCAAGCTGGACACCCCCGAGAGCCGCGGTGTAGTCAGTCGAGTCTGACGGCCTGGGGACTGGGGGGCCGATGGTGCAAGTCCTGATCCGAGTCCACAAGCCTGAGAACCAGGAGCGCCGACGTCTGAGCACAGGACAACGTGGACGTCCCAGCTCCAACAGAGAGCGTGCGTTCGCCCTTCCTCCTTTTGCATTCTACTCGGACCCTCAGTGGAATGGAGGATGTCCATCCACGCCGGGGGAGGACCATCTACTTTGCAGTCCACTGACTCAAATGCTAATCCTTCTGGAAATATCCTCAGACACCCCCAGAAATAATGTTTTACCAGCTATCCAGGCATCTTTTAGCTCAGTCAAGTTGACACATAAAATTAACCATCACAGTTACATCTTTGCCTTCTCCCTTCCAAGATTTCCTTTACTGCAGGATGCAATCAATTAATTTTTGGTTTTTTAGTAGCTTATTTTGGTAGTAATTTTAGAGAGTCAGCATTCAAATATACACACACACACACACATATACATATTTTTAAAACCCGAACAAGATTACTCTAAATATTTTGTTCATGCTTTTTTTAGTCAACAACTTCCACCTTCTCATTCCAGGAGGATTGCATCTCATCTAATATCAAGATCATATTCAAGTTACCTCAGATTGACCCCAAAATATCCAAACCAGTATCTAATTACTGAACAGGGCACAAGAATCAAGATCCTCAGGCAGCTTCAGGAGTGGAAAGAGGGCTAGATGCCCCATTTGAGTGTACATCCATCCATCCATCCATTCATGCATCCATGAATCCATCTATGCATCCATCCATCCATCCATGCATGTATCCATGCAGCTGTGAATCCACCCATCCAGCCATCCATCCATCCATTCATGCCTCCATGCATCCATCCATCCATTCATGCATCCATGAATCCATCCATCCATCTATCCATCCATTCATGCATCCATTGATGTATGCAGGCATGCATGTGTTATCACACAAAAAGGGGATTCTCTGCCCAATGAGCATGAAAAGCCAACAATTACGCCACTGTAATTTGGGGAAAGAAAAGTCTTTACTGCGAGGTTGACCGTCAAGGAGGCAAGAGGCAAAGCTCTAAAATGTGTCTCCCTGACCCAGGGCTTGGGGCAAAATGTAAGAGGTTAGGAGGAACAGGCTGGTGTGCAGAAGCCCTGGTGGGGCAGGCTTTTTTTTTTTTTTTTAAAGATTAGCACCTGAGCTAACATCAGGTGCCAATCTTTGTTTTTTCCCTTCTTCTTCTCCCCAGAGCCCCCCAATGCATAGTTGTATATTTTAGTTGTGGGTCCTTCTAGTTGTGGCATGTGGGACGCTGCCTCAGCATGGCCTGACGAGCAGTGCCATGTCGGCGCCCAGGATCTGAACCAGAGAAACGCTGGGCCGCGGAAGCCCAGCACATGAACCTAACCACTGGGCCACAGGGCCGGCCCCTGGGGCAGGTTTTGATGGGAGGGCTTTAAACATTTATAGAAAGATGTGGAAGGGGCTTTAACACCAGATCTTCCTAGACAGCGGACCCTTGGCTTCTGATGAGAGTCCAGCTTTCAAGTTCCGGTTTTGGTTCTGTTGGGGCGAGCGAGGGTGGAATCTCTGGTTCCAGGTGTTATTTCAGGTCAAGACTTTCCCCTCTGTGTGCACTCTGGCTCCCTGACTTGTATTTTTAGGCTTGCCCCGGAAAAACAACTTTAACCTTCTGTTGATAAGATGGGGTCAGTTTGAACTGGTCCTAGAGGGCGCGTGGTCATGTGTGCAGCTGTCTATCCATCCCTCCATCCCGTGCTTACTGTATGCCCACTCCATGCCAGCCCTTGGGCCGGTAGCATAATGGACAAACGTCCAGCTCAGGTCCAACATGCCCTCTGCGATGGAGCGAGATCTGAGCCCACCTCCTCAGACCAGACCCCGCCCCCACAACACGATGCTGCTGGGGCCTCGACCTCCCACTCTCACTGGGATGAGGAGACGTCACCCCACCACCTCTCCACCACTGTTCTTGTCTAGATTTGCTCTAAATACACACCTGAGAGTCCCAGCCCCGCCTCCTGTTTATTTAGCTAGGAAGGGTGTTGGATGCAAAAGCCAAAATATCTGCTGACAGCGAAACAAGTCAAACAAACATTTCTTTTTAGGATAACAAATGTTTTCGTGTTCCAGAAGAGAACAAAGCTTCTGCTTAAAAAAAAAAAAATAGGTCAATTATTCTATTGCTTTTAGCTTCTCCATCTTGCCTGATTGAGTACGTACTCTAGAATATTGAGGATCCGCAGGACAGCACACTTTCCTGGTGACCTTCTTGCTCCCCTCTCAGGAAAATCACTGCCCTAGATTTTTCAAAATCTTCATGAAGGCAGACTATGCCTGGAGTAAACAGCTCTTAAAAGGTGTGAAAGCAAATTATGAGATTTTTCCAGCAATAAAACTGAGTTTTTGCTCCTAATAACAGACACACACACGCGCACACACACGCGTACACAAACACACAAGACCCAAACTCCCACAAACTCCCACGGCCCCATTGGCCTTCCCTACCTGGGTCTCCAGGAGGCCTGTTTTGCTAGGAAACGGCATCAAAGTACACATTCGAAAAAGTTTTAAAAAATGCCTCCCATACCAATATAGAAAGAACATGTGTCCTAATCTGCTGTGCCCATTGATGAGGGGGCCAGCGGGATGGGAAAGCTGGTCCGAGAGGCATTTGAGGACCTCGTGCTACAGACACCCAAGAGGGCTGGGCTGGACTGCTGGGTGAGATGCAAGATTGCTGGGTGGAGATGCTCTGCGGGGCAAGGAAACCATAACCTTGCAGGTTTCTTTGCAAACAGAGAGAAATCATATTCATCTCTACCAGACACAAATTTGCAAGTTAACATGTTCACTTCAGATTCCGGGCCCTAATGAATAGTAAAAAGAGTCGAACAAAAGCACAAGTCCTTAGAGAATTAAATATAAATAACTTCTGGGCTGGCCTCTTAATTGAGGCTAGAGCGTGACATTGAAAGGACGTTGAAAGTAAGGCAGCCATTTGCCTTATTTTCAAGTTTTTCATCATGTTCCAGAAATATTTGCTACCTTGTCCATATACTGTCAGGTGTACCCGGGACCTTGGCACACCCGCACCCACCCAACATCCTGAACTTGGACATGAGTCACTGCTTCCCCACCTCGGCCACCCTCCTCCTGGAGACGGCGGGCTCTCAGCCCCTCCTGGTTCCCTGAAGCCCCCTGCCTCCCCTGCCTCCATTAGGCCCCTCTGGTCCCCAAGACCCCAGGACCCTCAAGCTTCTCAGAGACCTGCTAAGAGATGGCTGATTCTGAAAGCAAAGCTTCTAAATCTTGAGAAAAAACGCACTGCTATTAATACGGACTTCGATGTTTCACATCTTCATTTGTTCACTGGCCAATGCCACATCCAGAATATTTCATTACACTTGAAAAGAGCGTGTCGCTTTAGGGTCTTGTCTTGAAGCGGTCTCTCTGAGGCAGGTGAGCGAGGAGAAGCGCCCGATGGCAGGTTAGCTGAGCTCCTTGCAGCCGAAAGCCTTCAAAAGCACAATAATAAACAAGCACGTCCCCACATCTTCGCAAAGCGATGCCCTTCTTTGATGCGGGATGGGTGCATTTAAGGAGTTGGAGGTGACAGAGACGAGGCCTCCCATGGTGAGCCCCTTGGTGATGGGCCTGCTTCTCTCTCTGCCAGTTCCCACCCTGGATGCTCCTAGCTGCCAACCGCGCGGGCCTCCCGGTCTCAACAGTGCCCACCTCTGCCATTTGGCGTTTTACCCCGGCCCCTCCCCCACCCCCGCCACCTTCCACCCCACTTCTGCCAAATGACGCTGGCGAAAACAGTCCTGCCACCGTGCCACAGGCATCACCAAGACTCCAGGTCATTCCCCTGGGGGCCCTAGGGTCTGGCAATCCTTCTGCCAGGGAGCCCCTGCAGACCAGCACCTCCCAGGCTGTGCACCCCAATAACAGAGTGCAGAGAGCGGGCCTGTTGACAAGGGGGCACCCAGGAGGCAAGAGGTGGGGGGACACATAGGGGACCGCCAGCCAGCCCTGGGTCTAGGAGGAGCACGTCACACGTCAGCTTGTTAAAGGGGCGAGCAGACCCCTGGGAGCGAAGCCCACCTGACCTGCTGACCCCCTAACTCACCTGGAGCGATACCCTTTACCCTAGAGGCCTCGTAGCACGCACGTCCTTCCGGGATGGCTCATCTGACACTGTGACAGTGAGGATGGGGCGCAAGCACAAATGGTTCCTGGTGGGGGGACGGGGAGGGAAGGGGAAGAGAGGGGCTGGGGAGGAGGGGAGCCTCTAGGGGCCCCTGTCCACCCTTTTACAGGAAATAATTCGCAACCTGACAAGGTGCCATGACCCTATGGGCCACGCAGACTCTCAGCCAGGTGGTTCTTGAGAATCCCTGGGAAATCCTAAAAGGGCCTCCCGTCCCACCAGACGCGTTCAGGATCCTCATCAAGGCTCCCCAGGGGTTCTCTGGGCAGGAGAATCCCACCCAGCCCCCTATGACCAGGCATGAGCAGCTCATGGTCCGGGGTGGGTGGGGGATGCCCAGGATCTGCCCATTTCCACCTGCTGCAAACCCGAATCCCAGATGCTTCCCTGCCTCTCGGCCAGGACAGGGCCTTCTGGGGAAATCCCTTCACTCAAGGGCGCTCCAGGCCTCCCAAGAACCAGAGCTGCTCTGTCCTCCCTCCGGGGCTGGGAGCCAGGGGAAATTCATTGCTTTCCCCACATCCTCGCCTCCAGGGTCACCCCTCGCCTTACCTGCCCCTTCTCCCCGCCTCCCCTCCCCAGCTGCACCTCTCTGGACTCTGGACGTGACGTGTGCTCCCTGGCGGGGGTGCTGAGGATGCTCACGCTTGTACTGCCAGCCCCCAGCTCTTCTCTGGTCTCCGGACTCAAATTCCCAAACACCTGCAGCGGGGTTCAAGGCTGACATCCTGTCCCGCAAACCTCTCCTCCTCCATTGCTTCCCATTTGGGTTCCTGCCCCTCCTTCTGCTCCATCACAGACGGGCAATCTTGGGGTGTCCATAGCCTCCTCCCGCTCCTTCACTGTCTGCACCCCCATCCTGCATCCAGCCCGTCCCCACGCCCGCCCTGTCAGGGCTCCTCCTCACAGGCCCGCATCCCTCCCACACTCCAGCCTCACCTGCTCTGAGTTTTTGAGCTTCTCCAGGCCTCCATGTCTCCATCTCTAGACTGAGGGGATGATTGGATCTGTCTCTGATATCCGGCTGTTGGAAGGGCTAAAATGTGTGTTTCATTCAGCGTGTGGTTCACAGGAGAGCTGAGCGATAGATGGTAGTAATGATGCGCTGGCCACGCTTCTTGGTGCCTCTGACTGGCCTCTCTGAGCTGTGAAGGAGAAACTGCTAGATGTGCTGTCTCTGGACCCGAAAATGGCATCTGTGAGGGCTGGGAGCTCACCTCGGAGGGAGGGAGCCTCGAGGCTTCTGACGCACTTTCCAACGCCACCCCCCCAGGTTCCCGCATCCTCTCCGCCACAGAACTAAAGAATAAAAAGAGATGAGGCCCAAATATCCCCCCCAGAATACTAGCTAACTGCAAAAGGGAAATGTTCCCTTAGAGTTTAGACATCCTCTGTGGCCACTTTAACCCACGATGCTTCTCGGCGTCATCCACAGGGACAGCCAAGCCTCATGAGCTCCCCGTGTCCCCATCGATAAAGCATTCTTGCCAAAACTATTTAAACTTGAGCATAATCAATACTTTAGACCTAATTTCCAGAAATAGAGGGGCACTTGGGAACAATGGGATAAACCTAGAAGGAGGAGCCGTCTACAAGACAACTGGCTTGACGTCTTTAAAAACTCAGCGTCCTGGGGGGTGGGGAGAAGGTGCTGGAAGCACAGAGGATTGTCTGAGATTAAAAGAGTCAAGAAACATGATCAGCAAATGTCGTATGTGACCCTGAATTGGATCTTGGTCTTTGAAAAACAGTGATAAAAGACATTTTGGAGACACAGAAATTTGATTATGGGCCGAACATTAGATGATATTAGGGAATTATCATTCATGTTATTTGTGTTAGAGGTGATGATGTTCTTGTGATTATGTAGAGAATTATCTTTATTTTTCTCCATGTCTACGCTGAAGAATTCAGGGTGAAGTGTCTGTAGTTTGCTTTGAAATGTTTCAAAAATATATATATATTCATTATAAAGCCAATATGATGAGACACTAGTAATTACGAGCCTCTGCAGGGAACAGGGACATTCATTGTACTAGTCTTGCAATTTTCCCACTTGTTTGAAAAATGTCATAATAAAAAGCTACAAGCACCTGGGGCGGGGAGCCGAGACCCCAGCACGTGCTCTGCTCTGTATCCCCCAGTCAGAGTATAATGACATTCCAGTCTCCTCGGAGGCACCCCTCCTCCGATAGAAAGGACTCAGCTGCAGAGCCGACTGCCCGGCATTCAAAGGCAGTGGCACGTCCCTTTGTAGTGGAGGCTGTCCCTGACGGCCCTCAGCTTCTGCAGGCCGCCGGAGGACAGACTCGCTTTCTGGAAGGGCTTGCATCTTCCACAGGGGATAATTACCTCCTGAGCAATACTTTTAAACAGAAAGCTTAACTGGCTGTAAAGGATCCAACCACCTCTCTCCTCCCTTCCAGAAAAGGAAAGCAGGAGGCAGGTGGAAGGTAGCGAGTCAGACCTCCACCGCTGACATTCCTCCATCCACAAGGACCTCAGGATTCCAGGAGGAAGGGAGGGAGGGAGGGCAGGTGGGGTCCAGGCAAAGGCACAGAGCAGAGTGTCACTGCTGGTTCAGTAGCGACTGACAAAAAAATCGAGGTTCCAGGCTTGAGCAGCTTTGAAAGCCCGGACACTTCAAAGCCATTTGCTGTGACAACCTGGTTGTAACCAGGAGCCCAAGGCTGAATCCAGCCCACTGATGGGTCTTATTAGGCCCTCCATGCCAGCGGTTGTTAAAAAAAAGCAAAAAAAGCCACACTTCTAAAATTTAAATATAACATGCATACTAAAGTATGCAAGTCTGTTGCACAGATTCAGCCTCCTGTGTCATCAGCCCCCAGATGGAATGGGTCAAACCACACAGTCAGCCCCCAGAACCCACCATGCACCGCCCTAAATAATCACTGTCCTGGTTTCATCACCATAGATCAGCTTTGCCTTTTTTTTCCTTCCCTTTTTCTCCCCAAATGCCCCCAGTACTTAGTTGTGTATTTTGGGTTGTGGGTCCTTCTGGCTGTGCTATGTGGGACGCCGCCTCAGCGTGGCTGGATGAGCGGTGCCATGTTCGCGCCCAGGATCTCAACTGGCGAAACCCTGGGCCGCCAAAGCGGAGCGCACGAACCTAACCACTCGGCCAAGGGGCCGGCTCCGAGCTTTGCCTGTTTTTGAATTTTATATAAACGGAATCGCGCTGCCACGGTGCTTCATAAGTTTCAGAGTTAGTGGGCACCCTCTAGAATGTGAGAGAGATTTAGCATAAAAACCAGGACTTACAGCTCTTCCTTCCTAGTGTGAAGCTATCTCAACAGTGGCCCCACATTCCACCTTCGTGACTGGGGCATTCCCCCACAGCCCCACCCCAGCCTGCCTTGTGTCGCCCTCCTGGATCCTGGAGGAACCTCGACTTTGGGACTCTCCATGGTAAATGATCCGAGCGTGCTTCTACTTCAAGTCCATAACAAAAACCGCTGTGATGCCTCAGTTTCCCCAAAGAGGTCCCGCTGAATGTCCTCAGTGGCGCAAGGACTGGGAACAGGTCACTCCAGTGGGGTCTGTGGCCTTGGCTGCTCACCAGATCTCCCTGCTGGGGTACGGTTGGGGCTGAACCAGCTGGAGGCAGGCAAGGGCCCCCATTGCTATTTGTCCAGCCCTTTCTGGGTGGTCCCTCCCATCTATTCTGGCTCCTCTCCCCTCCTCCCTCCCCTCCAGGCCCACAGCCACTGACTCGTTTAGGCCGCATCTCCTCCAGCCCGGTCAGATAAACCATCGCTTTCTTCCAGGCTGGCTCCTCCTCCCCATGCTACCAGGATGCCTATTAATTTAACTTAAAAGAAAACGTTTCTGAATCAATACATGCCCATGGTTTTAAAAAAAAATGAAACAGTATCAAATGATGTATAGAGAGGAGGAAATTTCTGTCTTTCTTTCACCCCCTCCTAAAACCACTCAGCTTCTCTCCCCAGAGGCAACCCAGTTTCTAGTTTTTTACTCATTTTTTGGAAACAAATATTCTCTGCACACACACACACACCCCTCTTGTCTGTTTTCACCCAGACTCGAGCGTTCATTATGATCTGTTCTGCACCCTGCACTTCAGGCACCTCGTTGGTCCTTCCACGTCAGAACAGAGAGATTTTTCTGTCTCTCTTTAACAGATGCAGGGGTTTCTCTTGCCTATAGGACCGTCATTTATTTAACCAGCCCTCTGATGGGGGACATTTCAGTCATTTCCAATCTGCCACTATCACCAACGATGCCATAGTGAGCATCTTTACACACACGTCTTGCACTCACGTGCGAGCTTATCTGCAGAATAAATCCCTAGATGTGCGATTGAAGGTCAGAGGGCATCTGTGTTTCTTGTTTTGGTCAATAGCGCCAAATCGCCCTTTCAAAGGGTGGTACCATTTTACACTGCCTCCAGCAATATAGGAGAGCGAGCACAAGTGAGCTCCAGAAAATGCATCTCCGATCACGCCCCTCCTGACGTCAAGCGACTATTCCCGGAGCCCAGCCTCACGGAGAGTCACCCGGGGAACTTTCGAAGCAATCCTGCAACCCCACAGTTCTGAGTTCACGGAGCTGGATGTGGCCCAGTCATGAGAGCTTTTTAAAAGCTCGCCAGGGTGATGCTAGAATGTTCCAGGGTGGGCAACCCCAGCTTCCCTCGCCAATGGCTCCCCCAGGCCAGTGTAAAGCCTGTAGCCCTCAGCAAAGCAGAGAAGCCCATCGTTTTTGATTCCCACCTGCCTCCCTCCTCCCTTGCTTCACATGCTCACTGCTCGCCCGTCGAGGTTTGCCCAGGTCCCGCCGTGGGGGGCGCTCCCCTGGCCCCCCGGTGTATGCAGTGATGGACGGAGTCGACTGGCACAGGCTTGCCAGAGCCAACCATTAGCATCTCTTCCCAACTCGGCATTTAGGGAGGTCATGCTGTTAGAGCGAAAAACTGCTTACAGTAGGAGTATTTACACCACAGTAATTGGCAAACACTACAAAGAAGGACTTTTTTCCCCAGAAAGCCAGTCACCATTGAACGGCACACTGCCTCTCATCAGTCTCCTCTGCTCGCTCACGGCACCCTGGCATCCATCTACTCTAGCTCTTCTCATGCTCTGTCATCAGGAGACTTGATGCCTGTAATAATAAGTAATAGTGATGATGAAAATAATCATTTCTTATCGAGCGTGTCCTGTGTGCCAGGCACTGAGACCCCGTGCTTCCCGGGCATGAACTCATTCACTCCTTACAATAACCCTGTGAGGCGAGGACTATTGTCTCCCCATCTTTCCTGACCCACAAAGAGGGAGGGTGACTCGCCCAAGGCAGCCACAAGCCAAGGAACACGGGCAGCCCCTGGGAGCCGGAAACGCGCTCTCCCCTGGTGCCGCCAGCAGACACGCAGCCCTGACAACACGGCGATTCTAGCCCCGAAAGATGCATTTTGGAGAGAATGCATTTGTGCTGTTTTAAGCCGCTGCGTGTGTGTGTGTTGTTACAGCAGCCACAGGAGACTCATGCACGGTCCCTGCGCCCATCCTTTTATCCAGAAGGTACGGCAGGCGGCAGTCCCTCTGAAGACACTGCCGATGGGCTGGCATAGGCTGTCCTGTATCCCGGACTTCCAGGACGCTGGAGAGGCAC
Organism: Equus asinus; assembly: GCF_041296235.1. Classification (NCBI taxonomy): domain Eukaryota; kingdom Metazoa; phylum Chordata; class Mammalia; order Perissodactyla; family Equidae; genus Equus; species Equus asinus. The sequence continues at coordinate 46,348,401 of NC_091817.1, read as the reverse complement.
GGGGGCTGGGCGACCTCCCAGGGTGAGCTGAGGTCAAGTGTACACAAAAGGGAGGAATGTTGGGGCCAGGAAGCCGGGGGCATTGAGCTGAGAGGTGACTGGGAGTTTACCAAGTTCTGCGGAAGGGCTCCGGGAATGCCTGGGGGCAGGGGCTGACGGGCTGGACACCAGGCTAAAGTCAACCATCCTACAGCCTGGGCAAGAGACAGTGCTGATAGAAGGCACTGGGGCTGTGAACAGAGCACTGGACTGCGAGTCCTATCCGAGCCTGCCCTGCGCGCTCAGACAATCTTCCCCTCTTCTCTGGGTCTCAGTTCGAGGAGTCATGAGGGGCTTGGACTAGATCAGCACCTCTCAACTTCCCTTTTTTTTGGGGGGGGGGAGGAAGATTAACCCTGAGCTGACATCTGCCGCCAGCCCTCCTCTTCTTTTGCTGAGGAAGACTGGCCCTGAGCTAACATCCGTGCCCATCTTCCTCTACTTTATATGTGGGATGCCTGCCACCGCAGGGCTTGACGAGTGGTGTGTGGGTCCGCACCTGGGATCCGAACCAGTGAACCCTGGGCCGCTGAAGCAGAGCATGTGAACTTAACCGCTGTACCACTGGGCTGGCCCTTCAACTACCCTTTTAAAAAACTTTTTTAACAGCACACTCCTTTCTCCAAACAAAATCTTTCTTGCATGACTTAGAATTCTGAAGATAATAATCATAATAACAGGAGGCACTTAAGTGGGCCTTGCTTCACCCCAACACTCTTCTAAGCACCTTATAAACATAAATTGATTTGTTCAATGCTCACAACAAATCAATAGGTGGGAGCTGTCATCTTCATTTCACAGATGAGGGAATCAGGGCACAGAGAGGTTAAGAAACTTGCTGAAGGTCACCCAGCAGGGAAGTGGTAAATTCTGGACTTGAACCCATGCACTCAGGATGCAAAAAGAACTGAGAGGCAGGAGGACAGGTTGGAGGAGATTTAGGCAGAACTGTTAAGTCAAAGTAAGTAATAAAGAGCTGGGGGAGGTGGGCAGACAGAGGAGAGGGGGCAAGACAACCAGCGTGAGCTGGAAAGATAATTTTGGAGTCCGGTTTATGAGAGGCGTTGGAGTAGCCACGGGGTCTGAGAGAACTGGGTGCCAGGGGAACAGGGCAGAGCACCTCCATCACCAGCAGGTGCCCTGGGGTCTGTGAGTGGGCTGAGTGTGGAGACTGGGCCATGTGGGCCACGGCATTTATCTGGGTTACACTTACAGACTCACCATGGAAAGATGATCCAAGGGGGGCCGCCGTGATGAAGCAGGGGGCCTCACCACCCTGTCCTCCCCTTTGTCACCCTCCATTCAGGCCCCTAAATCATTTCTGCAGAACCCTTGAGTTTCCAGTAATACCATTTGAAACCCGCTAGCCTGGCCCACCTCCATTCAGTCGGCTTCTCTGCACCCGCCTGGCTTCATCCCCATTGCCCGGGCCCCAGAGAGCCCACTGAGGCCAGCAGCTCCTGCCACCCCTCCAGGCGGCTGTGGAAGGCTCTGGCAGACCTTCCTCCCTCCCCGATCCTTGCATCAGAATTCCACGTTTCTGTTAAGTGCAGATTCCACTCAACAAGGTGACCCTGAGCAAGCTCGTCCCTGGACCTCGGGGCTTCATCTGCAAAATGGAGCTGATAATGATAACTCCGTTTTGGAAGCCAAGAGACTGGGCCTCAGAACCTCTTAAGGAAATTAAGAAGAGACGATGTACATTGAGCACCTTCGTGAGAAGAGGTTTTGCAATTTTAGCCATCACGGCTTCGGCTGTCCTCATTTGACCGGTGAGAAGACTGAGGTTCAGAGAGGTGAAGTGACTGACCAAGGACACACAGCAAGGCAGTACAGAGCCGATGCTAGGACCCAGGTCCTGGAACTAACTGTGCCTCTGCCTCTTCACCCCCATCCTGCAGCCAAACCCACAGAAGGAGCCTGCGCTGCGGCTTCTGGTGGGACCATCCTCCGACCACTTTTCATTCTCGTATTTTTTACAGACAAGGAAACTGAGGCTCAGAGGCACTCAGTCACCTGTCCAAGGTCACCCAGCCCTTCACATTGGAGCCGGGGATCGAGGTGTGTGTGACTCCAGGCTCACGCCTCTTCCTGGTCCATCATACAGCTTCCAGAACTCCCACCCAGAGCCCGGAGACTGGGTTTCTCTGTCTGAACATGTCCCAGGCCTGGGCTGATAAAAAGTAGCGAAAAGTTCCTCCGGCAGCCTCGACCTGAGCTCCTCCCCGGCATCGGCACACCCCGGGCGACGAGCCTTCAGGAGCCAGGGCCAGGCAGCTGCAGCCGGCCTGGCCCCAAGTTGCCCTCTGCTCCTGCCGAGTTGCGCTCCTTCTTGGAGGGGAGGGGAGGCGAGCGCAGCTCTCCTTGCCTTCCAGGCGGTTGGCAGAGCTCGGCGGCGGCTGAGGCTGCCTGCTGCCTGGCTGATGGAGAGATTATTTCTAAGCCCTTCCCATCCCCCACCCCCCCTTGCAGGACCACACTGGCTGTCCCCGTGGGACTCGGAGTGCAGAGCCCACTGCCGAAGCAGGACAGCTGGCTCGGCTCCCTGCTAGCATGAACCCCTCAGACCCTCACCTCTCATGAGGCCAAGGGTTTCTGGGTCCTTTTAAAAACCCCACCGCACCCCCGCACCCCCGGGGCTGTCCTGCAGTTGCTGGAGAGAGAGATGCAGAATGAACGGACTTCTGGGTTCTGGAGGAGGCAAGGGAAGAAAGACGGGAAACTAACTCTGCCAGAAACTGCTGTGTTTCGGATTTTTCTTCTCTTCTCTTTCATCGCCACCACAAACCCATCTCTCCCCTGGGCAGTGAGACATGGGCTCCCCCTGCCCAGCAGACAAACAGCTGGAAACGGGCTCCCTGAGACAGGAGGGTGAGTTAAACTTCGGGGGAAGAAGTTCGTGTGGGCTGCTGGGGTGGGGGTTTGCAGGACGCAGGTCAGCATCCTCGGTCCCAGTGGTGTTTTGAGCGACTCGCTTTCCCCACGTTCTGGAAGAGCTTGCGTGCCGGCTGTTTTGGGGGGGCAGTAGATTGCAAAGTTGGGTTTGTGCAGTGATGCAGAAAGGGCAGTTTGGGGGGGTTCTAGAAAGAGCCCCACTGGGGGCCAGAGTCCCAGGGTGGATTCCGATTTGCTGTGTGACCTTGGATGAGCCACTTCAGCCCCCTGGGTCTGGGTTTTTGCACTGGGAGGATGAGAACGCTTGGGAAGGACTCCCCGGATTTCAAAACACCCTTCTCTCCGCAGGCTGCTCATCTTCCTCCGGCCGTGTGTTGTAGACGAAGGAAGGCAGGCAGAATGACAGAATGCTGTGTGGCGAGCAAGTGTGAAATGCATGGGCTGTGATTCAACTCTTCACTCTCTGCCGAAATCCAACCAGCTCCCAAACTGAGAGGAACTTTGATTTCCATTCGGCTGCCGAGTTTCCCTCTCGAGTGGACTGCATCTTGGAATGTAAGGCTATAGATGCTGTGGAAACAGCTCCGGCTGGAATGAATAGCATAGGAAATGGTTGCAGGATGCTGAGGATGAGAGAGATTGTGGAAGTGATTTTTTGAAGGCATGGGCAAAAGCTGAAACCCTTATTCTAAGTCAAGCGTCCCAAATAGGCCTGAAATGGAGAGAGCGTTAGAGGCCCCTTCATTTTGCAGATAACAAGGCTGAGGCCCAGAGAGGGGGAATAACTGGCTCAAGGTCACACAGCAAGGGGGGCCGAGGCAAGCACCCAATGAGCGTGGAGGAGCGCTGTCATTGACAGCAAAGTCCTCCAAATGAGAAAGCAAATAAGAGGGAGGAGGTGACGGTCGTGGAGCTTCTCCTGAGAGTCAGAGGTTGTGCTAAGCAGTCACATCTCTCATTCGTTACTTTCTGTGCCTCAATTCCTCATCTGTAAAATGGGGACGTGACGTCCATCTCACGGGGTTGCTGAGACAAGCTAACGCGGGGGAAGCATGTAGATGGGTGCCTGGCATGTCAGAAGCATCTAGAAGTGTTCTTAATGCACACTTCATGCATATTACTGCATGTAACCCCCACTGTGCCCCATGAGGTGGATGCTCAAATGACCCCAGCTGTACTGGTGAAGCAAAGGGCTCAGAGAGGCTGAGTAACCCACATGGGGTGGCAGTCCGTAAGGGATCAGAACGTGGCTGTGAACTTGAGAACCCCTTACCCTCTTAACCTCTATTTTTACCAACTGTCCCTTGCAAGGTTGGTAGGAGTCTTATCATTGGCATGAAAGATGCTGAGATCAGAGAGGTTAAGCCACACGTCCAAGACCACACAGCCTGGAAGTGGCACAGCTCTGACTTGGCCAGCTCAGGACTGAGCTCCCCAGGTCCCCATCCACATAATGCCCGTTCCAGGGAGATTCTCCTGAGATAGAAGCATGTGCTCCACCAGGAAAGGGATGTCTTCTTCTCCTTTGGTTCACTGATGGACCCCAAGTGCATAGTAGGTGCCCAATAAATCCATGCTGGATGGCGGATTAAAAGAATGAATGATGCCGATGCAGTTGCAGGAAAGCGAACGTGAAGCAATGTCCGTGCCATCTAGGACTCTGCCCTGAGACCGGTTTCTCCCCATTCTCTTGCTCTTTTCCCTTTGGGTGCCAGGACCTCTTTGGCGATGCCTGTGCCTTCCAGAGACAGGAGCCTGCTTCCCGGGCACCACCGCTCCCGCTCCTGCAGCCCTTTCAGCCCGCTCCTGCCCGGCGCCGTGGAGCCGCCGTCCATCAAGGGCCTTTACTACCGCAGGGCCCGGCGGGTGGGCGCCCGGGACGCCTCCCCGGTGGCCGACCTGAAAAAGGAGATCCTGGTGAACGTCGGGGGCCGGAGGTACGTCCTCCCCTGGAGCACGCTGGACGACTTTCCACTGAGCCGCCTGAGCAAGCTCAAGCTCTGCCGGAACCACGAGGAGATCGCGCAGCTCTGCGACGACTACGACGAGGACAGTCAGGAGTTCTTCTTCGACAGGAGCCCCAGCGCTTTCGGTGCCATCGTGAGCTTCCTGGCGGCCGGCAAGCTGGCCCTCCTGCGGGAGATGTGCGTGCTGTCCTTCCGGGAGGAGCTGACCTACTGGGGGATTGAGGAGGCCAACCTGGAGAAGTGCTGCCTGCGGGAGCTGCTCAAGAGGCTGGAGGAGCTGGCCGAGCTGCGCAGGGAGGAGGCGCTGCAGCGGCAGAGGGACGCGGGTGGCCCGGCCGCCGCCGCCTCGCGCTGGGGGCTCTGCATGCACTGGCTGCGGGAGACCGTGGAGAACCCGCAGTCGGGGCTGCCCGGGAAGGTCTTTGCTTGTCTGTCCATCCTCTTCGTGGCCACCACGGCGGTCAGCCTGTGTGTCAGCACCTTGCCCGACCTGAGGGCCGAGGAGGACAAGGTGAGTGGCCATTTCTCCATCAGGCACAGCGCCCAGGGCCCACAAGACTTAGGGCCCACAGAAATGTTCTCATTTCTTTTAAAACAAGGAAAAGATTGACTAGCATCTAGCACGGATCGTATTCATTTTTAGACCGATAGACACAGTTGTAAAAGATAATTTCTAATGTGATTTTTGGAGGAAGAAGCCCATGAAGGCAGAAGTGCCCAGGGCCTGCAAAAGTCACAAGGCGGCCCTGAGTCTGATGGTGAGGCTTGCATAGTGACAAAGCTGCCCCTGGTCTTAGTGGGCCCGGTGGGCCCAGCTCTGCCTCTCCTGGCTCCATGACCACAGGCAAATTGCTTCACCTCTCTGAGCCTCGGTTTCCTCCTCTGTAAATGGGCAGGGTGGCCATGAAAGTCCACACATTCCCTCACTCACCGTGTGCTTACTGAGCAGCTGCTCTGGGCCACACACCGTGCCAGGCCCAAAGTCCCCGCCTTCTCGAGCCCACTTTCTCCAGGGCAGCCAGCTACTCCAGCTTCCTCGGGGTTACAGAGAAAAGATGCTGACGGTGGCAAAGATTCTCGGCCCTCAGCTTCCGTGCTTGTCACTTTGCTCCTGAGCCTCTCAGTCAGTCTCACCGGATGAGGAGCTCAGACAGGAGTCGACTTCTAAGTGACTCTGCCCCAGGAGGCCAGAGCAAAAAGTTTTTCTTGCCCACTCCTGCATTCTCTTTCCAGGGAGCTATGGAAAGAGACCTCCCCGCCAGGGGGCCAGATGGTCTGAATCTAACATTTTGTTGGGAGGGTTATTAGGGAGCTTCAGACTGAGAACTGGATTGTTTCCTAATTTAAAATGTTGCTCCTGTCCTGCTCCATGCTCCTCCATGGCTCCCCATCACCCTAACTTACGGAGCTCACATTAGACGGAGGGAGCCGATAAACAAAACACATACGTAAGATAGTGCACCCTAAATATGGCCCATAACCATCGTCAGTCCACGTAAGTTCTCTTCCCTTAAAAGTATATCCCAGGGTAATATGGTAGGATCAGAGAACTTTCCAGATAGAAAGGACTTAGATGGAGAACAAGCCTGTGCCTCACACAGAGTAGGCTCTCAATGAATATTTGTTGAATGAAATGTATCTTGTCCAAACTATAAATGTTTGTCCTAGAGCAAACCAACCAAAATGTTTTTGACTTTCAAACAGCTTTTTCCTTGTGGAGAGGGCTACAGCTCCAACCATAGGCATTTTTTTCATTCTTTAGCACAAAATCATGTGACGTAAGAGCCTGCTTATTCACAGAAATATTTCCAGGTGGACACTGCAGTAAAAAGATTAGGACGACACAAGGGGCTTCCGGCCCCCGGCCCCCACGGGTGCCCTTGATCCCTGTTGCGGAAGGAACCCCAGGTTTCCACAAGCCTGTTCCTCGTAGGGATTTCCAGGGAGCCAGGATTTAGACACTGCAGAGGGACAGGATCCTTTCAGAGCCTAACACTTTGAAAATTACCCGGGGTGTGACCCAGGCTTGGCTTAACGGGGACTCAGGGAATCAAGTCAGAGGTGGGCAAGAGGCACGCCGAGCGGGGCAGCCCCAAGCCTGAGCCGAGGCGTCGGGCAGCCATTTCTGCTCCTGGACCAGAGGGGCTGCTGCTCACGCCAGTGGCATCTCTGTACTCCTTTCACTTTGTGAAATCGCCTTTGGATCCGGGGAGAGGCTGGGGGTGCGACCCTCAGAAACAGCGTGTCTGTTTCAGAGAGCCAGGAGGCTGAGGACGAGGCAGTCTTCGTTCTTTCAAGACTGTGCGCCTCACATTTACATAAGAAGATGATGCTCTCTTCTCCCTGATGCGCCCTCAGGGATGTCAGTCTGAAAGTGGCCGGAGCCAGCGAGCCAGCTGCTAACGATCGCCGGCCAGCTGCTTCTGGGGGGCGGCCGTGCCTGGGAGGCGAAGGGGCCTGAATTGTCCCAAGGGGTCTGGCAGCATCTGCTCAGATGAATTACTGATCCGTGGGGGGACAACACCCCGGGGCTATGACCCACAGAACTTCTCCTTCAGAGTTAGAAGACAGGAGAAAGAAAGCAGTTTTCCTTCTTTTTCTTCTAACTGCTCACAGCAACACCCCTTGGAGTAAACTTAGCCGTCGGGGTGAAAGGTCCCTGCCTGAGATTGCAAATTAAAACCGAGGAGGGAGGAGGCCGTGCCCACAGGACGGAGCCCAGTGCCTGAGCCCCTCCGGGAGCATTCAGACTCTGTTGGACCCCCGGGAGGAGCTCATCCCGAGGCGATGAAAGCACCGACACTTACGAGCGCTCGCGTGAGGCTGGCATTGGATGGAATGAACTGACGGTCCTTGCCGCGGCTTTGCAAAGTGGATGTCACCCCTCCCCATTGTACAGACGAGGAAACTGAGGCCAGGGCAGTGTTGTCACCTTCTTAAGCTCACGGTTAGTAATAGGCAGAGCCAGGATTGGAACTCACCTCTGCTTGGCTCTAAAACCTGACCCCTTGCGACCCCAAGACACAAGCCTTCAATGCCGGGTCCCTCTGCCTCTGGTGTATACCCTCAGCCGTGGCAGCACTTTGAGTTTCTGAGGCTGCTGGACTTTGTAAGTGCTTCTCTGTCTGGCATGACGGCTCAGGGTGCAGACGAGCCGGGTTTGAATCTTGGCCTCACCCCTGACTGACTCAGTGTTCGTGGGGAAGCCACTTAACCTCCTTGTGCCTCAGTTTCCTCATTTGTATAATGGGGATGCAATTGACCCTTTCCTCAAGGAGTTACGGTGAGGATTACAGGAGCAATGCGCGTAAAGCAGTTGGGAAAATGCTGGCGCATAAGAAGTGCCCGATCAGCGAGCCGTCATCATCATCATCATCCACTCATCAGGAGCTAGTTAACAGGGAATCACATTTGTCCTCTCATTCGCTCAGCAACAGTTATTGAGCGCCTACTGAGTACATTCTCCCAGGTGCTGGAGACAAGGCAAATTTCGTACCTTGTTGGAGCTTATACTCTGAGCATCCCTGATCCATTTTTCAAATTTGAGGTGAAATTCACGTAACATAAAATCAACCAGCTTAAAGTGGACAACTCATCGGCATTCAGCACATTCACAATGTTGAGCAGCTACCACCTGTATCAAGTTTCAAAACATCTCCACTGCTCCAAAACAAAACCCCATGCCGATCATGCAGCCACTCGCGGTTCCTCTCCGTCCAGCCCCCGGCAACCACCCATCTGCTGTCTGTGTCCGTGGGTTTCCCTAGTCCAGACGTGTCGTATAAATGGAATCAAAGGACATGTGGTCTGTCTTTCATGACTGGCTTCTTTCACTGAGCCTCATGTTCTCAAGGTCCACCCGTGTTGTAGCGGGTGTCAGCATGTCATTCCTTTTTTACGGCTGAATAATATTCCATCATCAGTGTGTGCTACGGTTTGTTTATCCGTTCATCCAGTGGTGAAAGCTGCCACTACCCAGGTTCTTTGCGTCCCTCTGCCCGAGCCCTCTGCCACGACGATCACCCTGCCTTTCATTCCTAGCTCCCTTCTGTGTGGCCTCGGCCCTTGCCGGGCAGCTCTGTTGGTCAGAGCCCTTCCCCTCCGTCTAGGGGAGGCCGAAGCTCAGTGGTCAGCTGCAGTTGAACTCTCGCTGCTCCTCTTTCTTCCTCTTTACTGCCACCAAGACGTCCCAAACTGCAGCAGACAGTGTCACGTCCTGGAAAGGAGCCAGAATCTGGACCAGTTGGCTGGTCCAGGGTTCAAATCCCAGCTCTGCCCTGGACAAGTCGCTCTGTTTCTCTGTGCTTCTGTTTCCTCACCTACAAGGGAGGATAATAATGACACCTACTCAGAGGGTGGCGCTGAGGACTGCATGATCCCATTTACCGTGTGCTGCACGCAGTGCACACTTGCTGTGTTTTTACCCACCCTTTAGGACTCACACTCCTTCCACCCGTCCACCTCCAGGCTTCCTCGAACACAAACGGCAACGGCCGAGCCAGCGGTCAGTCGGTTCAAACATCGTCTCTGTCCGTTTCCAGTGCCTGTCACCATCCTTCATCCACTCATGCATTCAACAGACCTTGTCCGAGGGCCTGCTCCGTGCTGGGGACCCAGGGGCGACCAGCGCAGGCGCAAACCCGCTCTCTATCTGCCCGGCCAGCCTTCCCTCATTTCTCCTCCCACCTGAGCTGCTCCCGCCCCAGAGGTTTGCTCGGGGCTTTCACAGATACTGCACAGAGACATCACAGCGGACTGCAAAGTGCCCTCGGTGGCTGCAGGACCGCGGTGGCGCTTAGGGCAGGACCTGCGGGCTCTGCTCCTCACTTCCCCTATCGGCCTGCACTGTGGTTTCGCATCTCGCCAAGGTGAGGAGGAGGGCATAGAGAGACTTTTAAAGACCAAGCGGAGCTCTTGGGCACCCGTCACTTTTTGGGCTGCAATTTCCACCTCCCAGCCTCCCTGCCCTTTAATAAAAGGCCTCTTGCTGGAGCCAGCTTCTCCTCGACCCCTGTCCCTTTCTCGGGTCGTGAACCAGCTCCATAATGAACTGACCCACTCTCTGTAGTGTCTCTGTGTTCGATGACATTTGGTAATTGCTCTAGGGAATTCTTCTTACCCTGTTTTTTCAGGTTTTAGGGTTTTTTTTCCCTATATCCCAGCCAACAAGAAGCACTCCCCACTTCCCGAATGGGGCCCACCTTTCCTGACTCAGTGTACCTTGCACTGTTCCTCCTGCGTTGTCACGCTTCCCTCATCTCCATGCCCCATTCCTCGCCCCATCTGCTCGGTTCCACACACTTGTCAGAGCCCCGTGTCCCATGGTGAGGGTGTGGGGGCAGCTGGGAGGTGGGAGCCGAGGGGAGGGGAGGGGGCCTGCGGCTCGAGGGGAGGGGGCCGTGGGGAGAGGATCATGGGAGGGACATAAAGGAGGAGAGAGATGGCAGAGGGCACAGGCCCAGGAGACAACTGGCTCTCGGGGAGGGGAGAGGCGGGAAGAGAGATGAGTCAGCACGGCCAGGCGGCCAGGCACCGACAGAGTCTCGGAGGAAACAGCCCGGGACCTGAGGCCAGGGCCAGAGGCACAGAGGATGGAATTCACAGGCAAGGGGGAGGAGGGGCAGGGAGGTCCAAGCTCCCGAATGGAGCCGTGGGACCAGCACTGAGCTACAGGGGAGGTGAGAAGTGGGTGATTCTGGCCAGGTTCTGAAAGAGGGGGTGAGAAGTGGCTGATTCTGGCCATGTTCCAAAGGAGGAGGTGAGAAGCGGCCGACTCTGGCCATGTTCAGAAGGAGGAGCAGGCATTTCTTGAGAGACGGAAGGGTGCAAGGAAGGCTCCAAGGTCAAGGCTGTCAGACCGGAGTCCCTCCCAGCTGAAATTTCTGGAACTGGCCCTCTCTGCACCCGCAGCCATCCGCCAGTCCAGACAGACCCCCAGGGCCAGCGGCTTTGCCCTCGGAAAGCCCTGCCCGCCCTCTGACCCCAGAGCCCTTCGGAGCAGCTCTGCTCCGGAGCTTTGGGAAAGCAATCGGGGCAAGGCTGCGGGACCCCCGCTCACGGCCTCCCCGGCACTGACTGGGCTGCTCAGACTGGGACCCTGGTCTCTTTTCTATTGAGATATAATTCACACACACTAACAGTCACCCTTTTAGGGTGCCCAGATCAGTGGTTTTCAGTACACAGTTGGCAACCATTGCCACCGTCTAATTCCAGGACATTTCCATCACCCCAAAAAGAAACTCTACGCACACTCCCGGCTACTCCTCATTCTCCCAAATTGTAGCATGTAAATGTAGCTCCATCCCTTTTCATGGCTGAATAATATTCCATTGAACAGCCAGACCACATTTTGCTTATCCATTTATCAGTTGGTGGGCATTTGGGTTGTTTCCACTTTTTGGCTGTCGTGAACAGTGCTGTTGTGAACATTCGTGTACAACCTTTATGTGGATGAATGTTTTCAGTTCTTTCGGGTACCTAGGAGTGGAATTGCTGGGTCATACGGCAAATGTATGTTTAAATTTTTGAGGGACCACCGACCTGTTTTCGACAGCAGCTGAGCCATTTTACAACCCCATCAGCAATGTCTGGGCATTCTAATTTCTCTGCCTCTTTGCCAACACTTCTTATTTTTTTGTCTTTACAATCATACCATCTTAATGAGCATGGAACGGTACCTCACTGTGGTTTTGATTTCTGACTCTGATTTTTTTTAACTTTTCACGATGGAAAATTTCAGGCATTTACAAAGTAAACAGAATAATGTAATGAACTCAAGTAGCCATGACTCAGCCTCCACCGTGGTCCACATTCTGCCATTCTCGCTCTCTCTCTCTCTCCCTCTCTGCACCCTCTCCCCACCTCCAATCGTTTATTATTATTATCATTCATTTTATTTTTATTTTACAGTTTTCTAGGTAAAATTTACAGGCATCGAAACGTAAAAATCTTAGCCATACAATTTAACAGGTGGATCCACCGTGTAACCCACATCCCTGTTTAATAGAGAATATTCCCGCCACCCAGGAACGTTCTTTCATGTTCCCTCACAGTCAGTCCCTACCCGCCCAGGGCAGCTGCTGTTGGTGGCTTTGTCCTCCACACTCGAGTTTTGCCCATTCTTGAACTTTGCACACGTGGAAACAGACCGTGCATCCTCTTTTGCGTCTGGCTGTTTGCCCCCCATCTTGTGATGAGAGCCGTCTGTCGGCTGCATCACTCACACCTCTGACCTCCTCGGGGCTGACTCGCCTTCCGCAGTGCGCGGAGGAATCAGAGCTCACCTTCTTCCCACCGGGGACAAGCCCACCGACAGGGTGACCAACCATCCCGGTTTGCCCAGGACCGAGGGGGCTCTGGGGACCTGGGACTGTCTGTGCTCAAATCTCGAAAGTTCTGGGCAAACCAGGACGAGTTGTTCACCCTATCTACAAAATACAACCGGAAACTTCCTCAGAGAGAGAAAAAATAACTTTTTCCTTTCCTTCCTTTGTATTTTTCTTCAAATATTGGCTGGCCTGGGGATTATTTCCTCAGCCCGAGCCCCATAAATCCCCGCCACCCCCGCGCCGCCGGCCGCTAATGGGGCATTTCTCCGAGGACCAGTGCCGGGAGGCTGGTATAAGGATGCAGAGCGGAGCAGCAGTGCAGGGGCTGACTCGGCAGAGCGCTTGCTGCAGTGCAGGGAGGGGGCGGCGGGCCAGGCCGGGGGAGGGAGTGGGTGGTGCATGCCTTGAATAGCCAAATGCCAGCCAGAACCATCTCTGTCTCTCAGGAGACACCTTCCTGAGCCCCAGGGTCTGGTCTGGAAAGGTCACTCCTAGGCCACAAGAGGCTCTTAAGCGGAGGGGGAATCTCCCAGAAAGTCAGCGACAAAAGAGGCCTTGTAGGGAGAATCTGGTCCAGAGTCTGAAAACCTTCCAGGTGCCTTCTAGTCCACCTGCGGGGCTTGCCAAAATGCAGACTCCTGGGCCCCGCGCTAGGGTTTTGCTTTTGTCATGGGGGCCCAAGAATCTGCATTTGTAACAAGCACCCTGGGGGATTCTGCTGCAGGGGGCTCTGAATCAGCTTTGAGAAACACTGACTCTGTTCCAACCTCTTCATCAGAAACTAAAGCACAGAGAGGGGCAGTGACCACGTGAGGTCACGCAGCAAGGTTTTAGGAGGAATGGGGAATTGGGATCCCAAACTCCTGAGCCTTCCAGCATCCTGAAGCACACCCAAGGTGTTGTAGCAAAGGCCTCTCCGTGCATTGCAGAATTTCCTCAGCTTCCTGTAACATCCAGCAATAGGAGGAGGGTATAGTTACCCTTACATTGCTCAGGCATGCTACTGTCTATGACCATCTCATAAAGACGGCTCCCAGGGCTCATGGGCCGGCAGGTGCAGCAGCCCGAAACTTTTACATGTGCCATCTCCATTAGTGCTGCATCCACGCTATATGCATCGTTTCCCTCCATCACAGTGACTTTCCCAGAGCAGAGAATGGAAAGTCCAGAGCGGACAAATGATTTGCCCAAGTAAGTGGACAGTGGGATTTGAGCCTGGGTCACAGGGACTCTGGACTCCACGCCCTCAACAGCACTCCCACTACCCCCGACCCCTTCAGCAGATCAGGTAGCAGTCAAGGCCTGGCCCTGGACAGGCAAATAGAGATGGGATGGACCAGCTTGTGTCTCTCCAGTGGACAGATGTAAAGAACATTGAGGTTTAGGGACTAGCCCTGTGGCTGAGTGGTTAAGTTAGCAAACTCCACTTCAGTGACCTGGGGTTCACCAGTTCGGATCCTGGAGACAGACCTAGCACCGCTCAAGAGGCCATGCTGTGGTGGCGTCCCACACAGCAGAACTTTGAATGACTTACAACTAGGATATACAACTATGTGCTGGGGCTTTGGGGAGGAAAAAAAAAAGAGGAAGATTGGCAACAGATGTTAGCTCAGGGCCAATCTTCCTCAAAAAAAAAAAACAAACCATGGGCTCAAAAAAAAAAAATGCGGTTTAGTATTCCTGTGGGCCCAGGCACCAGAAATAATTTCTTTTTTCCACTTCAGAGCTTTTTAATCCAAAGAAAACTACAGTTGTCAACATCCTGCTTTTCACTCAGGCAACTGGCTTTGGTCATTCACTCACTCATCCATCATAGATACACAGATGTAACATTTAGAGTTAGATTCTTAACTCTGGCTCCACATTAGAATCATCTATGGGGCTTCTGGAAAATTCTTCTGCTCAGGCTCAAACCTAGATCAATTAAATTAGAATCTCTGAGGTGCTAGCCTGGACATTAGGATTTTCCAAAGCCCCCAGATGATTCTAATGCGCGGCCGAAGCTGAGAGCCACTGCCCAGATGGGAGGGTCTCAAGCTTTAACGTGCACGTGAGTCACTGGGGGTCTTGTTAAACTGCAGATTCTGATTCCGCAGGGGTGGGGTGGGGCCCAAGATCTGGCGTTTCTAACAAGCTCCGGGGGGAGGCCGATGCTTCTGATTTGAGGACCACACTTCGAGCAGCACAGGGGCCAGTGGCGCTCTCTGTCAGGAGCCAGGGGCGGGGGGTGTGACCGACACAACACAGAATCCGCTGCAGTGCCCGCCTGGCCGGAATCTCCCAAGGGAAACAGACCCCGTGTGAACGGTTGCAATCACGTGCCACAGGGCCACCCTGGGGACGAGGGAGCCCTCTGTGCCCCACTAGCCTCTGAGTCTCCAGAAATGAGGTCTGCTTCTCCACTGCTGTACCTCCAGGGCCCAGCTGGGGGCCTGGCACGTGGCGAGCCCTCCATCCATCTTTGTTGGATGAATGAATGAGGGATGGTGGGCAAGGAAGTTACAAGACAGAGTACAGTGGCTGAGAGGGTTTCTACTGTGTACGTGAGCTGCCGGAGCCACTTGCTGGGCCATAAAGCAAGGTCAAAACCCCGCTCACGGCATCGCTGGGGGGCTTCAGAGACAGCACCAAAGCAGTGCCTGGCACACAGGAGGGGCTCCTTCAGTAAAGGTGAAGCTTGGCTGCTGTAACAGAGAGGCCCTGAGATAGAACGGCTTTAAACAAAATAGAAGCTGATTTCTCTGGCAAAGAGGATCAAGGGGAGCGGGCAGCGCTCATTCCGAGACCCAGCTATTTTTCCACCTTCCCCTGGGATGCTCCACCCTCCCCTGGGGTGTTGGTCCAACCTGCCGGTTCTGAGCTGGGCGGCAGGGCCATCTGGGTTGTCGCACGCGGCTCACAGGGAAGAAGAGTGTGCGGGAACTCACGAGGACATCGTAAGTTCTGGAACTGGAGGTGGCACCCATCACTTCTGTTTACATCCCGTAGGTGGGGACGTAGTTATCTGGCCACACCTAGCTGTTAGGGAGGCTGGAAAGGGTGGCCTCTGATCCAGCTGACCGGCCATGTGCCCAGCCACAACTTGAGAGCTATGGAAAAAGGGGGTTTTGTAAAAAGGGACAACTAAGGGTCTACAGCACAGAGCTCAATCGAGATAGACAGATAACATAGAATAGAGAAATTATATGATATGTATAGACTATATACAGAATACATTTAATATATGGAATGTATATCTATATCTACCTCTATATATATCTATACTGATAAGCCGATATCTATCTATCTATACTGATATCAATCTCCATATAGATACATGGAATCGCTTTTCGGCCTGGTTATTCGCCCCGTGTCCAGCGCTGGTGCCCGCCCACTCTCTACCCTGCATTTGTTGTCTCCCCAGGGTGAGTGCTCTCAGAAATGCTACTATATCTTCATCGTGGAGACCGTCTGCGTGGCCTGGTTTTCCCTGGAGTTCTGCCTGCGGTTTGTCCAGGCCCAGAACAAGTGCCAGTTCTTCCAGGGGCCCCTGAACATCATCGACATCCTGGCCATCTCCCCCTACTACGTGTCCCTCGCGGTGTCGGACGAGGCCCAGGAGGACGGCGAGAGGCCGGGCGGGAGCTCCTACCTGGAGAAGGTGGGGCTGGCGCTGCGCGTGCTGCGGGCGCTGCGCATCCTCTACGTGATGCGCCTGGCGCGCCACTCGCTGGGGCTGCAGACGCTGGGCCTCACCGTGCGCCGCTGCACGCGCGAGTTCGGCCTGCTCCTCCTCTTCCTCTGCGTGGCCGTCACCCTCTTCTCCCCTCTGGTCTACGTGGCCGAGAATGAGTCCGGCCGGGTCCTGGAGTTCACCAGCATCCCGGCCTCCTATTGGTGGGCCGTCATCTCCATGACGACCGTGGGCTACGGCGACATGGTCCCGCGCAGCGTGCCGGGCCAGATGGTGGCCCTCAGCAGCATCCTGAGTGGGATCCTCATCATGGCCTTCCCAGCCACGTCCATCTTCCACACCTTCTCGCACTCCTACCTGGAGCTCAAGAGGGAGCAGGAGCAGCTCCAGGCCCGCCTCCGCCGCCTGCAAAACGTCGCCACGGCCAGTGAACACCAACTCCTGAGTGATGTCGACGACCTGATCCTGGAGGGACCCGCCTCGCCCATCGCATACATTTAACTCCAAATCCTCGTGGGTACGCTGGAACTTCCACCCATCGCCCTTGGCTGACAGGGGCTGGAGAATACTAGCATGTAGACCCTTGGGTGGTATGTTTCCTGAACTCAGGGAACGCTCCAGAAGCTGAGAGGGGCTCAAGGACACAGATGTTTGATCCGTGTGATTCTTGACCCTCCTGGCCACCACCATCCAGGCTGACCTTGTCTGTGTCGCTTGCCTTTTCCTCTCTGCCTGCCCATGGCCGAGCATAGCCACTTTTGCTGGGTTAGATGGGTCTCCCTTCATTCTCATTTGCTTCCCAGCAGTCTTCAATATCTGAAGCTGGGTTCCAGACGCCCACAGAAGCAAGCCTACAGAATTCTATTCCTCCCCTAGGACCCTCTATCCTGGGCCACCCCACTGCAAGGAACTGGAGGTTCCAGTCGCCACAAGCCCTTTTGATCGGGTCTCCCCGCCCAGCCTCTCCTGGTTCCAGTGGGCGTCCACATGTTCTCCTTCCGCTCACCACCACATTGGCATTTTCCTAGTGCAGCTGCCTCCCCGCCCCCAGCTCTGGAAGCCCTTAGCCAACAGGGCAGAACTGGCCTCTGTGTTAAATCCCACAGTGGGGGCTGGTGGTCTCCCATCCCTCCTGACACGCCTGGGACCTGGGCAGGAGCGTCACCTGCCAGCACAGCAGGCCCTCCTTGGCCAACTGGACTCTTGGCGGGACATTCTCCAATCATCCAGTCCTTGGCCTTGGCAGAGGCTCACTCCTGCAGCGCACTGCATTGTCCCTTGAGAGAACCGTTCCTGCTGCTGGTTCCTCCAGCACTGCAGGGACCTCGGCTTTCCACCTTCAGCTAAGCCACCATGGACGCAGTGTCACTTCAGTGCAGAAGCGAGGGCAGCCTTAAGATCTGCCCCCTGCCAGCTCCCCAAACCAGGCCCCTTGATGCCAGAGGATAGACGTCCTCAGCTTATATTTAAATGTATTTATTTATTTATCCATTCATTCCCTGGCAGATTCGGCCCTTTGCATCCAGTGTAGGAGACAGATGTAGGCCCAGGTCGTTGGAGATAAAGGCAGTGCATACTGAGACCAGAGAGGAAAAAGCAGTGAATTCTGACAGGTCAGCTCCCAAAGGGCTTCACAAAGACGCAGGAGGGGAGAGTGCGGAGGGATGTTTGGGGAGACGAGCTAGAAGGAGGGATGGGACAGAAGGTGGTGGGCTGTGGATGCTGTGCAGAGGATCTGGACTCTTTGGTGGATGGAGAGATGTTAGAGATGCCGGAGGAAGGAGCGATGTGAACGGACTGAGGGTGTGGTTGGTGAAGACGATGATGACCATGGGATGCGAGAAGCCCAGTTTGGAACAGAGAGCGACCGAGCAGCTCAGGCAAGACATGAGGGCCTATCTCCTCCACATTGTGAATTGTACAAGGTGGCGCCAGGTCCTGGCCTCTCGTCTCTTGTTCCCCAGTAGGGCACACCTGGAGAGGTCTCGATGGCACTTCCCACAGGTGACGTGGCCACACACAGTTACTCACTGTTGGCTGTAAGTGTGCTGGAGAAAGTGCGCTGGGGTGCGAATGGGTGGCGGTGAGGAGGGCAGGGACCGGGATCTGATGTAGTTTCTGTGTAAGCGCGTCAGCGTTTCATCACTGAGGACAAGTTACTTGCTGCTTGTCCGTGCCCCTGGCATTTAGCACAGGCCTACTACGGGCCAGGCACACACCTTCCCCGACCTCAACACTGGGGTCAGCACAGCCGCGGGCTCTGGCCCAGGGGAGCACTCCACACCAGCATCTAGCTTCAAACTAGCCTTGACCTTGTGGGGGGCCCTCGTTCCCTTTGACTGCTCCAGGTGCCCTCCCAGCTGATGGGGGCACATGTCCCCACCCCTCTAGACCCCCAAGAGTTTGCGGAACACCCCCATCCTGACATTTCACCGAGAAAGGTCTTTGCAGAGTGGCACAGCGGCCAGTCACACAAAGAAAGGCCCCACCCCCTGTATAATCCACCTGTGACCCTGGGGCCTTTCCCTCTCTGTCAGCTTCAGGAGCTGGGCTAGATCTGTGGTGTTCTGGCTGGGGTTCCATGAACACCCCCAGGGCTGCCATGTGGGTGGAGAGTTCTGCATTCCAAAGTGCCGCATTTGCAAGGAACGATTTTTAAAAGAGTGTGCAAATTTCTAGACACCCTCCCCCTTCCAGTCAGTGCCATCCCTGGCCCCTCGAACTGAGGCGGCCGGCTCACCCCGGGACCAGGGAGGCATCCTCGACAGTCACTGGAAGCGCTGGGACCCACACCACACCACACCACACCACACATGGGCCCTCCCTCTTCTGATGAAGACCCTTTCAGTGCTGTGTGCCCAGTGCAGTCACTCCTCGCTCCAGCTCTGCCCGTCGCTGTGAGTGGCTTCCACGCAGCATCTCCATTTTCCTCTGTTTCCCATGCCGGGCATCCGAACCAAAGAAAAATAGTTGAGCCCCTCACCCTCATTACAAGGTTCTAGAGTGTCTTACTACATGCCCGGTGGAAATTCTTTACTCAATTAGAAGTGGAAAATTGGAGTGGATTGCTGGCATGTGGGGCTTAATTAAACGCTCTATTTTTTCTCCCCAGTAACGCCCTGGGGGACCGGTCTAAGTTGAGTTAGTCTAGCCTTGCCCAGCAGCCTTTCCTTCATGCTGATTGGATGCGACACGGATGACCAGCGAGTTGCTAGGCTGTCTCTTCATCCTGATTGGCTGAAAGGAGTCCTGCGATTTCGAGAGGGGCTTGTTTTCTCTGAGGCCAAAGGGCACGACTGCAGCCAAAGGAAGCAATTTTCCAGCTGAAGGCAAGGAGCGAACGGTCCCTGACATAAGCTGTTTTCATGGTGTGTCATAGATGTGTCTCCCGGAGGTAACTTTAAGATGTTGGTCCAACATCTCTAGCCAGGCAGAGTTGAGCCCAAGAAGTGACTTGGGGATGGATGGGTTAATTCTTCAACACAAGGCTAGCGGGCTCTGCCCTGGACTGCACTGGGGGCCCACTGACTCTGTTTTGATGGCTTTTAGGCCTTGAGAAATTGGTAACTGGAAGGTGTATCAGGAGACGGTCTAAGCTGGGGGCTTCGGTGGGTTTCCAGTGTCTGTGATCCTCTGGAGATTATGTGCATCTCAAAGTGCACATCTTTGAAAAAGGTTCCAGTGATTTCATCAGCTTCTCAAAGGACTCCCTGACTCCCCCTCGGAATAAAGGCTAGGAGGCTCTAAGGGGAGCCAGCTCCGTCATCTTAAGATGGAGAGCCCAAGGGACATGAAACGCTCCGGTGTGCAGAGCCTCAGAGTAAGGATCGTCTCTTACAAAACCACAGTGCGGTCACCAACATCAGCACATTTAACTTTGATGCCGTATTTTAATGTAATCTACTGTCCGTTCCAATTTTCTCAGCTAACCTAATAACATCCTCTTTCCCTGCAGGACAGGGTCGAGCGTGGAAGCAGATGTGGCATTTACTTGTCAGATTTCTTTAGCCTCCTGTAATCTGGATCTTTCCACAGCCTTTCTTCGACGTAGATGTCATTGAAATTGTGGATGAGTAGACCCCCTCTTTTTAATAGGATGTGCCTCCTTTTATGTCCATCCCACATCTCCTCGCGCTTAGATTGAGGCTGTGTGTTCCCAGCCTGACACTGTGTCCATGAGGTTGGGTCCCTCTCCAGGTATCGCATCTGGGGGTGCCGTGCCCCTCATCAGTGACATACAAGCCCCTTATTTGGGAGGTGACCCTGGGAAATGCTGGGAGGGGAGTGGAGAGTGAGAAAGCAAAAGAGAGATAGGGAGTGCTGGTCAGGCCTAAAGGCATTCAAATAAGAA
Organism: Equus asinus; assembly: GCF_041296235.1. Classification (NCBI taxonomy): domain Eukaryota; kingdom Metazoa; phylum Chordata; class Mammalia; order Perissodactyla; family Equidae; genus Equus; species Equus asinus. The sequence goes on along the minus strand of NC_091817.1, from coordinate 46,328,148 downwards.
ACAAAATTAACCCCTGCTCTCATGCAGGCCAGATGGAACATTCCAGAAGGCTGGACTTGCAAAGACCACCCTGGGCTACCTCTGTGAGGAGGAGAGAGTGTCTGCTTCCCAGAAGAACTAGTCTCCAAGCCTTGGAGCTAGTCTTCTCTCTCCACCTGCCACAAGGAGGGGACCTCTGATGCCCGTCCTGGACTCTGCCAGCTCAGGAGTGGCCTGCCTCATGGATTCTTAGAGCCAGAAGGACCTTTACAATCACTGGGTCCAACCTGCCCATTTTACGGGTGTGGACACAGAGCCCAGGCAGGGGATGTGATGTGGCAAGTCACACAGTCAGAGGCGGCAAAGCCAGGACTGCCAGCCCAGGGCCCTCAGCTCTGTGCCTCCTGGTCCTCGCCCAGCGCCTGTCTCATCCAGCATTTGACATCTAAGCAAGGGGCACCTCCAGGAACACAATAGTCGGTTAAAAATAAAACAAAATAGAGGCACACCACTGTCCCCGCGGGCCCTGCGGCTCCTCGGTCACCTGGAGCGGCCCTGGCGGAGGCTGCGGGAGCCGAACCCTGCCTCCGTGGCAGCCGGCCTGCTCTAGATGACACGTGGAAGATGCAGCCTGACTTTCATAACTCACCTTTGCTGTCAGGGGGACAAAGCCGAGGGAAAGGGAACAAATTTGGGCACCTGAGCTAAAATTAACCAATCTTGCTGTTCCAAAGGCTTCCATTGTACTCGGCCAATGACCGGCTTGAAATAAGATGCTGGGGGGGGGCTCAGCCATTTTACCTGGCGCCTTCTTAACTAAGCTTTTGGGGGCTCCCCCACGCAGCTCCAAGAGGAACATTAAACAATGCTAAGAAGTGATGCTGTGGCTCCTCTGGTGTATTGGGCAGGTCTAGGTCGGGACCGGCTGGGGCTGACCTTGGGATGTGGGAGGAGGTGGGAGGGACCCCAGGTGAGGGGTGGCAGGGGTCAGGGGTCACCCACCTGGGCCACCACCAAGTTGGAAGTGGGAGGGGCGGTGGGTGGGTTCCGGGGCAGTTTTCTTAAGCACCTGCCATGCGCCAAGCGTTGTTCTAGCCCCGGGGAGACAGTAGTTAGCAAGGCAGATGCTCGTGCGGCCCTGGGGGTGGGGGGCAGGGGAGGCAGGGAGGCAGACCACAGGTAAGTGCAGAAGGAAATGCACAGGACGAGCAGAGCTGTGATGCGTCCAGAAGGAGGCGGGCAGCGTGGTGAGGGCAGGAACTGTACGGGGGCATGGGGGTGCTGAATTTGGACAGGCTTCTGAGGAGGTCTGTGTGGGTTCTTCCAGATCTCTGGGTTCCCCCAGAAGCAGACTTTGGGGTAGGCCTTACATGCAGCGGTTTATCTGGGAGGAGATCCCAGCACACACTGGTTGAGGGGAGAGAAGTGAGACATGGAGGGGTGTGGGGGTCAGGCCTGCTACCCCGCGGGCAGCTGGAGTTCAGGCCCACACTCCAGTTCTGTGGGAGACAGTGACCCCAAGGGAAACACTGAGGGTTTATTGTACGAAAGTAAATTTCATTCTCATACCAGATTCCCACTGCAGTGTCCCAGTGGCAACAGCTCTAAACACCTTCTAGGACATATCTTTATCTTTAAATATCAGTTAAGAATGTTTGTTTCTAAGTATAAGAAACCCTATTCAGACTCATTAAACAAGCAAACAAACAAAAGGAGACTTATTCTTATAAGTTAAAATCCATGTGGAGTTCAGGAGTGGTTTCATCCAGGTGTTCAGCTAATGTCATCAATGTCAAACAAGTTCAGATTCTCTGAATCTTCCCCTGCCTCCCTGGGTGTGTCCGCTCCACTCCCAGGCCCTCCTCATGGCTGCAAGATGGCTGTATAAGCTCCAAGTCTCGCACTCTCACTCCACCAAGCCCACTGAGGAGAGAAGGCTTTTTGTTCCTCAGATTCCCAAGCACCTGTTTTCCTTGAGTCTTGCTGCTTTGAATGGGTTATGGTCACATCCCTGAACCAACCACTGTGGCCACACTGGTTGGTTTATGTGAGTCGGGGCTCACCCTGGAGCAGAAGACAGGCCCAATCCCACCCTAGCCACAGGGCTGAGAATGGGGAGGAACATCAGGGCATTGTTCCAAAAGAGACGGAAACAGGTGCTGGGCAGCAGGGCATCTATCCGGCTGGCCACATCATCTGCAGGCTTGGCTGCCTGTTGGTCCCTGCCCCGTGACTTCACAAGTGTCCCGTGATCCTCACAGCCGCCTTCTGAGGAAGGCACTGTCATCCCTATTTTACAGACGAAGAAACTGAGGCACAGGATGGCTAGGTGACTATCCCAAGGTCACCTGGCTTCAGTGATGGACTCAGGATTCAAACCCAGCCTGTCTGGCCCAGCCTCTACTTCCTACTGCCTTCTGGAAGGCCCTGTTCCATGAACATATATTCCCAAATGGGTGTTTAGGGTTCTGGCTCTCCCTACAAAAATGATGCTAAGATCGAATTCTCTCTAGAAGATAGTATTCCAGAGACAGGATATTTGTTTTTTAAAAGAAGCTTATCCAATGTCCGTCAACTACAAGTGGATAAATGAACGTGGTCTGTCTGTACAACGGAAGATTATTCCTCCATGAAAGGGATGAAGTCCTGACACGTTACTATGTATCATGTTACATGAGGATGAGCCTCGGAAATATTATACTCCGTGAAAGAAGCCAGCCACAGAAGGGCACATATCCTATGACTGCACGGATGTGGCGTGCCCAGCATGGGCAAGTCTGTAGAGACAAAAAGCAGGTCAGTGTTTGCTGGGGCGGGCGGGTGGGGGGATGGGGGGGTGACTGCTAATGGGAACAGCTTTCCTTTGGGGTGATGCAAAGGTTGCAGAATTGGATAGTGGTGACGGCTGTACAACTCTAGAATATACTGAAAACTGCTGGACTGTACACCTCGAAAGGGTGCATTTCACGGTGTGCGAATTATATCTTAATGAAGAAAGGAGGGGGAGAGGAGGAGGGGGGAGGGGAGGAGGGGAGAGGAGCAGCAGAGCCATCCGCAGGTCTGCCTGGGAGCCTAGGGCCAGGGGGTGGGGCAGGGGCAGAGCCGCACAGCCCACCCCACCAGTTCCTCAGGTCAGGGGTCAGGCCAGGTCACAGCCCCCTGGAGTGAAGAGGCCTCAGTGGCACCTCGGGGGCCATTTAAGGTGACTTGATGGGAAAGGACACCCGGGTTCCGCCCACTGCAGGCTCCCTGGCGCGGAGGAGGCTCTGCTCTGCTCTGAGGCACTCACCAGGTGGCGAGTTGTCGGGGCTCAAACACCTGTGGAAAAGCCCCCAGTCTCCGAGGCTGTCCCCTGTGCCAGCCCCGGCCCGTGCGCCTTATTCCATGTCACCTGCAAAGGGACTGCGTGAGCAAGGCCCTGTTGGTTTCCACTCAATGAATAAGGAAACCCAGGCACTGACCGGTCCCACAGACAGTCAGGGCGGAGTCAGGATTCAAGCTCCGGGTCTTTCCCTCCCTGATAGGCCCCAGGGCAAAGATGGCCCTGGGTGTGCACCGTCTGCTGCCTCTTCCGTGTCCCCAGCCTCCCGGCAGGTGGGGGAGCCAGGGCGGAGTTCTGGGCCATGGAACGTGGTGGAAGGGGCTTGTGCCACTTGGGGGCCAGCTGCCAACTCCCCTGCTGGTCCTCTCCCTCTCCCCCCGCCCCTCCCCTGCGAGCCCTCCCCGACTCTGAGGACCCTCAAGCCCTAAGGCCGGGCTCAGAAGACTACACGCGCCCCCCAACCCCCACCGTGACTGCAAATAAAGTTTTATGGAAACACAGTCAGCCCCGCTCATTCAGGGCTCGTCTGCAGAGCTTTTGGTGACAATAGCACAGAGACTGCACAGCCTGCAAGCTGAGATCGTGACTCTCAGGCTTTCTGCAGAAAAAGCTCGCCAGCCCTGCCCTAAATGGTGGGGTCAGAGGATGGTAGCCCTGTGTCCCTGAACGCCTGCCTGCTGGTCACCTGCATCCATGGACCGTATGAGCAAGAGAAACTTCTCCTGCACAGGCCACTGGAACTGGGGGCCATTCGTCATAGCAGCTGGCCCACCCTGCATGCCACGGACAAAGTGCTCGTTCCCTGTGGAACCTTCCAAGGGCCTCCTCGGGCCAGACGTCCACACCAAACCCTGGCTGCCCGCCTGGCAGGGGGAGGAGCCTGTCTCCGGCGGCCTGGGCTGGCCTTGGTGATCTGCCACTCTGGGAACAAGAACCTGCACCCAAAGTGCATCAGGAAACCTCTACAGGAAGGGCACCCAGGCCACCTGGGGCCACCTCCCCAGGGCAGGACCCATGTCCCCAGGTGATGTCTGCTCAGCCGACACCTAGTCCAGGGAACAAAATGTTTCCTTTTCATGATGATCCCCAACAGTCGTTCAGTCCTATAAATGTGTCTTAAAGCCACCAGCCTCTGCCCCTGGCCCATTTCTACCTTCAGTGACAGGGCCTGGCACACAGTAGGTGGGCAGCAGATGTGAGTGCCCCTCCTTTCCCGGGAACGTTATGTCCTTCCTGCCTCCCCATCAAACTTCTGGGATGCAGACACAGACGCTCCCGCGTACTTAATTCCTGCGTCTGAGCTGAAGACAAGGGATCTTTAGAAAGCTAATGAACCGGCTGCAGGCTCACTCTAGGAGAGTGCTAGGACAAGCCAGCAGGATGAATCCAGGGTGGAAGAGCAGGACGCTGGGTGTGAGTCAGGCTCCAGAAAGGGGCTGGAGAGTCAAGGATGTGACCCGCTGGGCCGCCTGGCAGTGACAGCAAGGCATACTGATGCTGTTTCCAAATTGAATCTTCATTCGTTCATGAATGAGTCTCTTTTGTGACAGACACTGTTCTGGCACTGGGGGTTCAGCAGGGAACAAAGCAGACAGGGACTAAAGCAGGGTAGTGGTGGGATGGCCAGAGTGAGGGGCTGCAATTTTGTAAAGAGTGAGCAGGAAGCCCTTTCTGAGCCACAACACTTGAGCAAATCCTGAAGGAGTGAAGGGAGCAACCGTGTGGATCTGTGGAGGAAACACTTTGGGGAAGATGGAACAGCAGGTGCAAAGGTCCTGAGGCAGGAATGTGTTTGGTCATTCAAGGGACAGCGTGGGGCTCCCATGTCTGGAGGTGAGGTCAGGGACCAGTGGGGGCAATGGTGCTGGACACAGAGTGCTGAGGTGGCTTGTGCCCCTTCTTGGCTGCAGGATGCTCCCTGCAGTGCCTGGTGCCTCCTCAAGGGGTAGGGCCTTTTGGTCCCTCCCAGCTCTGTGTGTGAAAGATCACTAACCACCACCAATACCATCGTCACCCACATCCTGTTAGTAATGGAACCCACCCAAATTATAGTTAGAGTCCCTGTTTCCCAGCCACCCCTGCAGCTAGGCGTGGCACATGATGAAATTCGGACTGATGGGCAATGAGCAGAAGTGATGTGGGGAACCTCCAGGTCACCTCCTTCAAGAGAAGGCCACCTTCTCCTGAGGCGAGGACGGTGGACAGCCACCCAAAGACCAGTCACCTCTGGACTGCGGGGCGGAATAAACTCTGATGAAGGCCGGAGCCTGTGGCTGTCTTTGTCATGGCGTCATTTCACCACCGACCCGTGGACGGAGCAGGTGACGGTTTAGAGTCGAGCCTCTCTCTACATGGTCACTAACTTTCCTCAAGGTCTCTCTGAATGCTTCCACAGGGCACAGACAAAAGCACTCACGGTAAAATGGAAATTCTCAAAATGTCTTCCAAAACCACCTTCAGAACAGGGTTTCGACTCTCTCCCTCTAACTCACTCCTGTAAAGAGAAGATCCTAGAATTCGTTGATTCCCCACTCAACGCCTGTCTGTCGGATGTCTTCCATGTGGGGGCCCCACTGGAGGGGATGGAGAGAACAACAATGGGGCCACCTCCGGGCGCTGGGGGCACACGGGCCTGCCCACAGCCTCGGCCCAGGACTGCCAGGAGCCAGGAACTGCACTGGGCCCCCTTCCCAGTTCCTCTCACCACGACCCTGGGGGCCACGCCTTTGTGACCGACTCTCCTTTGCCAGACGGGGAAACTGAGGCTTGGAAATGTGGAAGGGCCCCTTGGCCTCCCAGTCCACACTTCTACTCAGAGGTGAAGACCACACACAGGGAGGGACCGCAGGGTCCAGGAAAGATCCCCAGAGCTTGGGGCTGCAGGGGAGGGAGGAGCGGAGTGGTGGCCAAGGCGTCAAGGAGGAAGCAGCCTAGGAGTCCCGCCAGCTCCATGACGTCACCTCCCAATCTAAAGATGCTATTGTTGGCAAAACTTCCCCCAGAGGGGGTTAGGCCAAGAGGACATTAGCAGACTCCCCATTGCAAGGGCAGCGTTCTTCAGCCCACTGCAGTAATAAACAATGCTGAGCCAAAGGATCTGAGGGAATGCGTGTGATGAGGACGTCTTGGGAGCAAAGGATTGGACAGGCAGATTTATGCAACGTGGGGACAAATATTACTTAGTTGGCAGAACACAGCAGAGTTAATGTCATTTTGAATAACTTGTTTACCCAGTGATTATGTGATTAATGAATATCAAAAGGCTCATTGCATGAAAGAGCAGTTTGGAATGAGGGTGCCTTCTGTTTGGAGCCACCACTGCAGCGCCGACAGTCAGTCAATTTACATTATCTCCAGGGGAAAACAGTGTGTAATAAACGGGCTCATTAACAGGCTTGTTTTCAAAATCTTGCCCGTCCCTGAACAAAATAACCACGAGGAAAAGTTATTTCAAAGTTGGCCTGAGAAGTTTTTTTTTGAAACAATACCTAAGGGCAAATAACCTGGCTGGTCCTCAGTGAAACAAAACAATCGGGGCTCACCTGGCTTCCGAGACCCTCCCTCCTGCTCCAACGTCCTCCCCAGCCCCCTCGATCCCTCCTGTCCCCTCCTGAGGTCCCTCCCAGCCCCTCCCCCTCCTGTCCCCTCCCCCTCTCCCAAGGGCGCCCCCCGGTGGCTCCTGCTTTCAGTGGCAAAGCCTGCATCTCCCAGTGCAGAGCCCACCGAGGCGAGCACATCCGAGGCGGGAGGAACCCTAGGAGTCAAACCGCCCGGGTCTCATTTTATAAGTGAATGGGAATTTCGTCCAAGGTCACAGAGGCAAATGAGCAGCAGCCAAGGCTGTGACTGGGACTGACGGGCTCAAAGTCAGAGGCCTGCCCGTGAACCGCAGCTCCACCCCGACCCCACGTGCCCTTCTAGAAGTTTCCCCACGTCACCTGGTGAGTTTCCTCAGCTGTAAAGTGGGGCGATGAGGGCATCTGTCATCTATCGTGCAGAGTCGGTGGCAGGCTTCAGTCCAACAGTGTATGGGAAGCTTTGGTGCAGGGCCCCGGAGCCCTCAGACCTCTCCGCTCTTCCCTCGCCCACTGCCTCCATCATGTCCCTCTCGTCAGCAGTGGCACTGGTGACAGGGAGAGAGCACCGGCCCAGAGGACAAGCGGAGGGAAAGCCCAGGCCTGCAGTGGGCCAGCTGTACGAGGACAGATCACCTGGGCGGCCTTCTGATTGTTTCTCTAGACAAGTTGGCCAAAGTGCACTGAGGTTAAGTAGCTGGCCAAGGCCACACACACACCGAGGGGCAGAGAGGTGGCTTGGAGGGATGGGACCCATGCCAGGGCTTCACCATCAGCACTGACCTGGCCCCAAGGCCCACCTGGCAGAGCAGTCTGTAGTTCTGAACCCCGAAGATGCTGGAGGCGCAGGGAACCTCAGGCCTCAGGGGGTGGGGCTGGCATGGTCCTCAACCACTCCTGGCCCCAGGTCCCCAGACTTCAAAGCTGCTCTGCTGCTGCTCAGTGGACGCTGCCCGGGCCGGTGAGGTGCCCAGGTTTGCAGCATGAGCACGTACACACGTGTGTCTGTGTGCACGTGCAGTGTACACCGTGGTCCTCCCCTACTCGAGGTACTCGGAGCGTCCGAAAGCCCCCATGGACTCACTCCAGTCCTCTGGAGGGCAAGGAAGGAGGCCCACCGCCCTGGCCCTCCCCACAGCGCGCAAGCAGGCGCGGGCTGCCCCGGATGGAAGAGCTGGGGCAGCACAGGGAGACGAGTGGGCCCCAGCTCCACACAATCCTCTCTTAGCTTCCCAGGGCTGCCGTAACCCAGTACCACAGACCGGCGCCTCACGACAGATGTTTTTCTCTCCCAGCTCTGAGGCCTGAGTGCTGGCAGGGCTGGTTACTCCAAGAGGCTCTAGGGAGAGAACCAGCCTCTCTCCCAACTTCTGGGGTTGCTGGCCATCCTTGATGCTCCTTGGCTTATGGCAGCATCACCCCCATCTCTGCCTCTGTTTTCAGGTGGCCTCCTCCCCTCTGTGTCTACCTGTGTGTCTCTTCTGATAAGGACCCTAGTCATTGGATTTAAGCCCTCGCGGTAATTCAGTATGACCTCACCTTAACTTGATCACATCTGCAAAGACCCTATTTCTAAGTAAGGTCATTTTCACAGGTTCCAGGTAGATGTGAATTTTGGGGGACACTATTCAGTGTATTCCAGTATACCTACAAGCCCAGTGGAAGGGCCTCCGGACCCTATCCACTCGTAGAAACCCAGAGGACACCAAAGGCAGGCCCTGGGGCTGCTGTCTGCCCAGGGCCCCGCATCTCCTTCTGAATGGGGACCACCGATGTGCACACATCCCAGCACCCTCCAACCCATGGAGCTTGCTCAATGGGCCGGCACAGCTGAGGCCTCTGATGAGTCCACATGGGACCTGGGGGCAGGCACCACCCTCCTCAACACTCCTGCCAGGTCCCAGCCCCAGGAAAGGAAGGGACACAGGAGCCCCCATCACGCCCAGAGAGGAGATGTTCCCACACTCGCTGCTGACAGCCTGGCCCCACATACGCCACACAGCACAGCCTCCCCCGAAGCATACAGGCTGGAGGCACTAACAAAGTGACTCTGTGAGACAGGGATCTGGCCAACAGCCCATCGCTACCTGCTCCTCCTCCAAAAGCCAAGCACACATAGAAGCACCAGAAACACCTTCTTTATTCAAGCCCAAATGTGCAGCAGCATCCCCCCCCCACCGTCACCCCCCATTCCCCTCCCACCCCGTAGAAGTGGCACTCCTCCAGCGGGGCCCACCTCAGTGCAGGGACCTCGGCCCCCTGGAGGTCTGTTTCAGTTCCGGAATTTGCCCACCAATGGCTTGGAGGGCCAAGCCCCCAGGCCCTGCTGGTCTAGCAGGAGAGACAACTGCCGGCGAGCCTCCTGGTAGGGCCCAGCCTAGGGCAGGAGAAGAGCAGGTGGAGAGGGTGCTCGCTGGGGGGTGCAGGAGGAAGAGGGCTGGCGGGGAGGGAAGGAGCTGACCTTGGCTGCCTCGTAGGTCTTCAAGGCCAGGAGGTGGGACTTCCCGAGAGCTCGGGCAGCCTGGCGGAAGGCCCGGAGAAAGGCTGCCTTACACAGGCGGGAGGGAGGCCCGAGGGCAGCACTGGCGATGGAGAGAAAGGACAATGGAGAGAAAGGATGTGAGGATCAGGGGAGAGAAAAAGGGAACCAACTCACAGGCTGACACCACTGCCCTCCCACCACCTCCTTTCACTTGTGACAATCTTAGGGGGTGTAACAGGGTGGGTGACAGAAGCACCGGCCACAGTCCCAGAGTTGCTAAGAGGCTGAGCTGGGATCAGAACCCCCCTGGAGCCTGATGCTCCCTCTCACCCCCAGGCAGGGAAACCGGGACCCCTCACTGCTGGGCCCCTCTCCAGCCCACACACAGGCCCTTCTCACTCAGCCTTCACACGCCCGGTGGCCACATCCACAACCTCGATGTCGGGGTCCCCCAGGCTCCAATTGAGGCTCAGGCCGTGGCAGGTGTTGGGGGTGGGGTCAGAAGGGGCCACAGGGGGGCCCGAAAACAGGTGCAGCGTGGTCCGGGCGTAGGGAGGGGGCAGGCCTGGCCCCAAGACGCTCTCCAGGCTGGGCCGGGTGTGGATGGCGCTGCTCAGAGTGGGGGGGTCGTGGCAAGGGTCAGCTGTGGGGGCAGAAAGCACAGGACAAGGTCGGGGTCTCTGCCACCCTCTCCCACCCACCACCCAGAGCCGCTTTCCACCCTCCAGCCCCGCTAGACCCTCACCCAGGACAAGGCTGGTGGCGTAGAGGGGAGGGAGGAAGTGGGCCAGCAGGGCGCCGCCCAGCCCCAGCACAGCCCAGCGTGCCAGCTTGTCACTGGCCGAGAGGCAGCTCACGTGGGTGTCACGGAGCGCGGGCGCCACGTAGCAAACGGGCTTCAGCTCCCCGCGGACGTGGGCCTGCAGGCGGAAGGGCGGACTGTGCAGGAGACTGCCCTTGGACGACGGCGGGAAGCTGCAGAGGCAGGCGAGGGGAGTAGGACGTGGGACACGAGAGTCAGGGTCACTCTCCCGACCCCAGCCTGCACTGCCCTTCCCCGTCGGCCAAACTAAGGGACCCATCAGGGCTCCCTACATACTAGATGTCGTGGGCAGCTCCCTTGGGGGTGTTGCTGACATAGAGGTGCAGGAAGATCCCGGGCTTGAGGGTGAAGGGGGGCCCGGGCCCAGGCTGGGGGGCCAGCACAGACCGCTCCTTGCCCTTGGGGCCGCCCTGTGTTGCCAGTAGGAGCTGCCGGAACAAGAACCTGGGAGAGACGGGTGGAGGAGCAGCTGGGGGCTGCCACGTCCAGCCTGGGCTGTGGCAGTGCGCCGGCCACCCGCCCTCACCTCAGCAGGGCCCGGCGGGCAATGACCACACCGTGGCAGTCGTGGAGCTGCCGGCCTGAGAACTCCAGCCAGCCGGCACAGCTGCTGCCACCTGTGCCCAGCGCTACCAGCTCGTAGATCTCCTTGGTGTGGCCCCTGGCACCGGGGACCTCTGTGAGGGGAGGGGGCAGAGATGTTACGGCTTAAGGCGAGGGTCCTTCGGCAGGGGCGGGGTGGGCAGGGTAAACCCTACCTCTCTCCAGGATGACAGCAGCCACAGTCCCTTTACAGGCCTGGTACAGTGAGGCCCTGTCCACCAGCCGGTCAAAGCCAGCGCTGACCACGGCTGCGCAGCGCTGCTCGTGGGTCAGGATGTTCTCTGCACGTGGGGGAGAGGGCAGAGGTAGGGGCCCCAAGGCTGTGCCCCTCCCCTCACCACAGGGGGCAGAGCAACAGGGCCCACCTACCTACACTCAGGGGGGCGAGTGGAGGCCTTCTGGGGGGCTCTGGGGGCTCTGAAGAAAGAGAAGGGGTGGGTCATCACAGGTGCCAGGGTCCACCCTCCCACTCTCTGTCCTTCGGGAAGCCAACAAGTTGGCAATGGCAGCGGGAAAGTTTTCACCTTCCAGAAACCAAAAGTCCCTGGGCTGCCCCTCTAGCAGAGCCTGGCCCCAGGCTGGGCAGCCTTCGAAGGACACGAGGGCAGGAGGAGGCCCACCTCCCTCCCCCGCTCCCTGCAGGCCAGGCCCCGGGGCCCAGGTGGTCCTGCAGGCCTCTCCCCTGCCCACCCGCATGCTCACACGCACAGAGGTGGGGCTCTGGCATCCCCAGCTGGGGCGTGGCCACCGGGTGGGCTGCCCCCTTACCCGGGCTCTCCAGCTGACTCTGGATGTAGCGGAGGGCAGAGCGAGCCGCCTGCTGCTTGGCCTCCAGCTTGCTGTTGGCGGTGCCTGCGGGGCAGACCACCCCATCCACTTCGGCACACACAGAAAAGGAGGAGCAGCAGCCTGGAGAAGGGGGGCGGTGAAGTAGCGCCCTGCACTTCACCTCTGGCGACACCGCCCCACCTGAGCCACAGAAGCTCTTAGCTACGCTTCCTGCTGACACCAAGGACGACCTTGATGAATGACAAGGAGATGGCCCACCTGCTCCTGCACCGGGCGCTGGTGCGTGCCTTGGCATGCCAGGCCCATTGTCATTCAGAGAACCCTCACAAGCCCCTCTGAAATAGGTCCACGTGACCCCATTTTACAAAGGGGACACACAAAGGGCAGGCAGCAGGCCCAGGTGGTGCCAGGACCCAACCAGGGCCACACTGGTCTCAGGATGAAGCCTGCAGCCTCCCCTTAGACGCACTGAGCTAGTTCTTTCTACTTTTGACAGTTTCTTCCACCAAACACTGTCCTTTCAGGTATTACTTATGAGATAAGAGACAGATGAAAATCCTAGAACTTGGATCACTCGGTCAAAGGGGATAAAATTATTTCACTTCACGGGACTTGCTGGGACTTGCTGCTAAATTGTTTCCCAAAAGGACTGCCCTTTTCAAAGAGAACCCACGTTTCAGCACTCCTCGGTAGCACTGATATTCAGCTATTTTAAAAGAGCATCAAGAATTCCAGCTAGTAGACGTGGAAGGAACGCTGGCGTCAGCAAACCCCACGTGGCAGCTGGCACACAACAATCAACTCTGGTGACAACCATCAAAGGATGCTACAGTGTCATGGCAAACAGGACAGTCACACCATCTCCAGATGCTCCCCTTGGATGACTGACAAAGCACAAAGGGGAAGCAAAGACACCTGGCGGACGCCACCCTAGTCAGTCCTCCCAGCTCACATCCCGAGTGGTAGGACACACAGATCCCAGTCCTCCTGGCGGGACGTCACCACAGGCGCTCCTGCCTAACGCACAGCCTGAACCCTCCTGAGGAAACAGACAAACCCAAATGCAAGGACAGTCTACAAAACCACCGGCCTTTCCTCCTCAAGAACATCACCATCCTGAAGACAAGCAGAGACCGGGGAAGTGTTTCAGACAGAAGGAGATTAAGAGGCACAGCAGCCTAATGCCATCGGTCACGCTGGGTTAGAAAAAATGGCCATTACTGGGACAAGTGGCAAAATTTGAATGTGCATGGTAATGGGGTAATAACATTACATCAATGTTAAATTTCCAAAATTTGATCACTGTACTATAGTTACATAAGACAATGTCCTTGTTCTTAGGAATTACACATAGACGTGCTTAAGGGGTGAATTAACTTCCAGGTTGTTCAGAAAAACTTAATCTAGATATTTTTACATAAATAGATATATAGAGGGGAGAGAGACACACAAACACACAGCAAATGTGGCAAATGTTACCTGGAGAATCTGAGTGGAGAGTTCATGGGAGTTCTTTCACACTAGTCTTTGAAATTTCATCAAAATAAAAAAACAAAAAGAAACGACTAAAAACCACATCTACCCATGTAAACAAATAAAAGGGGAATGGTAAGCAGAAGGGAGGGGCAGTGTAACCCAGCGGGTCAGCTCAGGCTCTGAAGCCAGACTGCCGGGGTTCACACTGTGCCACGCAGCTGCGGCCTCTCTGGCCTCAGTCTTCCCGTCTGTAAAATGGTGGTGACAGTACTGTACACGTCCTTAAGGAATACTTGTGAGGACTCGGTGAGTTAACGTGCCTGAAGCCCTGCAGACAGCTCCTGGCCTGTCATCCAGAACTCATGAATGTTAGCTATTATCATCTGCATTGACTCTATTTCCTTATCTTCTGTATTCCTGATCCGCAGGCTTTTGGGGCCTTGATCCTGGAGAGAAGGCCCCTCCCAGGGCTAATTCCTGGAGACAGCAGACGACTCCCCTGCAAGTGCGCCTTGATGTGGAAACCAACCAATCCAGAACTCAGTCCCCAACTGCCAAACTCTCACATGAGCCAACATCCTCCAGACCCTAAACCACCCCAGGGCCAGGTACCAGACAACTAGGACTCACCCCTATGACCCCAAAACATCCTCAGGGTCTTGCCTTACTCAACCCTGTAACTCACTCAGCCTGCCTCAACCATTCCTTCCTGAGAAGCCCCAATAAAGGCTCTGGGCTGGGCTCTCCCCGCTCCCCTTCTTCCTCCTGACCACCCTGGTCCTTTCTCGTGGGGCCCTGTGTGGCGAGCTGTGCCTCCTGTTTCTAGGGATCCGCGAGTATTTACTTTTTCCTTCACGACAATCATTTCCGAGCCTGCTGTCTCACCGCCCCTGATTAACAGGAATCCCAGGCACACATTTAATACACTCTCTCTTTTTCAGCCATTCATTAGGGGTTCTCTCAGGTAGCTTTACAAAGGCTCCCGACAGCCTGAGGGATGCTTCTCTCCCTATCTCCTTAGAAACCGGAAAAGTGCTGGCTGAAGGTTGGGAACCTGAATTGAGGACCTGGGGTGTTGCTGTGTGTGTCTGTGTCTGTCCAGTCCGGGGTGGGGGCAGGGTGCACCGAGAAAGAGGAAAGGACGTGATTACATCTCTAGGCAGTGTTGCCATTAGCAAACGGCTTTGATAACGTCTTCAAGTCACCGGCTGGCCCCCAAGTATCTCCAATGCTGGCAGGGCAACTGTAATTGCATGTAACTGGCCCTCCAAAAAGGCAAGCTGAAAGGCTGGGTCGCTTTGGGGTATCAGATGGGGATGTTGTTCACCCTGCTGTGACCTGCCTCTTGGAGGTCTGGCGTAGCCCCACCTGCTCACAGCGAGGTCCGCCTCGGGCCCGGCTCCGGCCCAGCTCCCAGCCCCCGTGCTTCGTCTGGGGCAGCCGGGGGGCGCCACCGCCCCAGGCCCCGGGGCTCACCTGCCGTCTGGTCCTCTCGGAAGGTCAGGGAGACGCCCAGGCCGGCCGTATACTGCTCGAGCACCGCCACAGCCTGGCCCGGCAGGGGGTCTTTGAGCTGCAGGCTCAGCTGTCCAGCTGCCGTTGGGAAGTCCCTGGCGGGCCCTGCAGGGTGGGACAGAGACCTTCGGGGATCTCCTCATCCGGCCCCCCAAGCCGTCCCAAGCCCGGGCTGTCCCCAGTTCCTTGACTCCGGCCCCCGCCCACGGCCCACCGTCCCCAGCCGAGGCCTGGGACTGCCCGTCCCCCTCATCGTCCTCCGCGCTGGGGGCGAGCACGGGCTCCCAGGGCTCTCGGCCCAGGCTGGCGGGGGGCCTCCTGGAGCTGGGCCCGGGGCTGATTTGCAGCGACGCCGCCAGGCGGGGTTTCCTGCGGCCGCTGTCCTCCGAACTGGTGACCACGCCGGCTGCTGAAGCCATGGCCGGACGCCAGGGACGGGGTGCCGGTTCTGGTGCCGCGGCGCCCTTTTACACGCCCGGCTGGCTCCGCGTGAGGAGCACGCGGCAAGGCAGACAGCACACGGCGAGCTAGGCCCCACCTCCCCGCTGACCAATGAGAGCCCGCAGAGCTGTGGCAGACAGTGCGCCCAGCCAATGGGAAGGATGGTTTTCGTGGCGGCAGCAGCCCGGATGTGGATAGTGCAGTCACCTGGCCAACATCCCACTTCCGGGGCGGGGCTTAGCGATGGGGTTTGGGGGAGGGACGAGGTTGGTCCGGTTTTCCTGTTCTCTGCCCTAGGCAAGTGAAGGCCAGGGAAGGGGGTTTGAGGGTCCGAGTCCAGCGCTTCATCCTTGCTCCTGTCCTAGGATGCCCCAAACCACACCCCATCAGGCCAGCCCGCCCCTAGCAGCTTGAGCCTGGGGGGCTTCATCTGATAAATGAAGGTGTTCTTAAATGTAGCAGCCCAACAGAACCTTTAGGATCTACCTTTACAAAAGGTTCGCTGTAGCCTTTCTGAAGCCAGCCGGAAGTGCTCTCTAGCCAAAGTTAGCCATTTAGCACCCTGCCGCCCCCCCCCCCTTTTTTGTCCAGAAAGGATTTTGAGTAACAATACCACAAGACAGCAATTCTTTAAGATGAGGGACTAGGGATGAAGGAGAAATAACAAAAATAAGATGAAGTTAGGGATGAAGACAGTTTACATATGGCCTGCTATGATGCAACACAATTGCTCAAAGGGGGCTGAAAACAGAACTAAGTCTTGTAGGAGCTAGGACACAGGATAACGACCAATACTCAGTGCACAGGCTGTAAGACTCGTCGCCTTTGTTGCTGTTGCTGCTGCTGATTGCTACCTTTGGGTCTGACTGTGCTGACCAGGATTGTGGCAGTGTGGATACTGGGGCGTATGAGGAGCAATTGGTGGAAACCGGGAATTTTGACCCGGGAAGAGCAGGTGTAGCGGGCAGGGTAAATTCAACCTCTCAAATGTTTTGAGCATTGGCATCAGGAAGAAGAATCCTGTTTTTTTCATGCATAGGCCAGCCAGAGAATGGAATTAGGCCTGGGAGATGGAGGGGACAGGACAGCAGGTGTTCAGAAATGGAATGATGGCTGCACACATCCACAAACAGACTTTAACAGAATCGCCAAACCCAGAAATCTCAACAACAGGAACTTGCATGAACAAATGGTGATATATTCATACACATAATAAAAAGAAACAAAATCCTGTTATGTGCCCCAAATGGGTGAATCTCGTAGGCATGTTGAGTGAAAGAAGCAAGACTAAAAAGAATGTCTTCTGCATGATTTTATTTATGTAAATTCTTGAACCAGCAAAATTAATCTATGGTGATGAATCAGAAACATGGTTTATTTTATGTAAATTTTATTTATGTAAATTCTTGAACCAGCAAAATTAATCTATGGTGATGAATCAGAAACATGGTTACTTCCTGAAGCGGGTATTGACTGGGAAGTGGCACCAGGAGATTTTCTGGAGTGATGGAAGTGTCTCTTGATCCAGGTGGTGGTTATGTGGGTTTATATGCATGTGAAAACTCAATGAGGTATACACTTAAATTGCGCTTTTTACTGCATGTTAACTATACATCAGTAACGAGAAGAAACCAAGTAGCTTGTTTAGAGAAAGGAAAGAAGGAAGAAAGGAAGGAAGAAATGGAATTGGCCTCCCAACCCAGAAGCTGGATGAGTGTCTCATAAAGGTGATGTGGAATACTGGTGTGCTAGGAAAAATAATGGTCCCCAAAGATGTCCATGTCCTGATCCCCACAGCCTATGAACGTTACATCGTATGGGAAGGGGGCATTATGGTTGCAGATTAATCAGCTGAGTTTAAGACAAGGAGATTATCCTGGATTACCTGCGTGGGCCCAATGTAATCACAAGTGTCCTTAAATGGGTAGGGGGAGACTGAGGAGTCAGAATCAGAGAGATGGCAGCACGAGAAAGACTCAACTGCCGTTGCTAGCTTTGAAGATGGAAGGGGGCCACAGCCAAGGAAGACAGGCAGCTTTCAGAAGCTGAAAAAGGCCAAGAAATGGATTCTCCCCTGGAGCTTCTAGAAAAGAACGCAGCCCTACTGACACCTTGATTTTAGCCCAGTGAGACCCATTTAAGGCTTCTGACCTCCAGAACTGTTCAATATTGTGTTCTTCTAAGCCACTAAGTTTGTGGTAATTTGTTACAGCAGCAATGGGAAACTAATATAGTCTTCAATTTTTTTGCATACATAATCCTAAAATAATTTTCAAAAACTGTGTATCCCAAATTAATCACAAGCTCAAGTAGTTACAAAAGATATAATTTCAGACTTATTATATATTATAATCATCCTTTCAATATATTTTCACCAAAACCATGGAGATGAATACATAGCTTATTCCATTTATGAAAAATGCTCTCCATATGCCCTAACTGGCAAAGCCTATCCTCATGGTCAGACCTATCAGCTAAATCAGAATTACTTCTTGTCAGAAAGTCTCACTTCATTTTTTCAATCTAAATGAACGTGTTGCTATTTTCTCAGAAGATCCACGTCATTTCATTTCCTCTTCCGTTGACTCAATATTTATTGAGCATCTACTCTTCTAGTTGTTTGGGAAACATCAGTGACCTACACAGACAGAATTCCTGTCCTTGTAGAGGGACTTCTGAATTCTCTTTTTCAGGTAGATGGCTGAGAAGGCATGGAGCCTAACCAAAAGCTTGAAGTCTCCATGAGACAGAGTGTCACAGCCAGTAGTATTTTCTCCTTTTTTTCCTGTTCTTTTTTAAAAGACTCTTTATTGACATATTACATCCATACCGAAAAGCATACAGATTATTTGATGAATTTTCATACACTGAACACACCCATGTAACCAGCACTGGGATGAAGAAACATAATATTATCAGTCCCAAAATGCCCCCTCCTGCAGCCGTCTATCATGACTTCTGATTGAACCTGCTTTTCTTAGTTTTCGAGGTACTCTCTCCTGCAGGAACTTTGCTTTTTGGAATCGCCCCCTTGTTCAGCATCCCTCTCAGGCAGTACTCCACAGTGGGGAAAAAAGCGATTGTGAGAAAGGAGATGCTAAAGGAGAACCATCCGATTCAAAGCACCTCCCAGATGAAAACTATATGGATGGAAGCTGAGAATTTGGAAACTGATTCTTTAAAGTAATGGTTCTCAAAGTGTGGTCCCTGGACCAGCAGCAGCAGCATCACCTGGGAACTCACTAGAAACGCAGATTCTCGGATCACCTCCCAGATCTACTGAACCAGAAACTGGGGCTGGGACCCAGCGAACTGTTTTAACAAGCTCTCCAGGGGATTCTGATGCACGTTCAGGTCTGAGAACTCCTGGGTTAGGCTAATGGTAAGATTTATGATTGCACAGTGGTTCTTAAAGTGTGGCCCCCAGGCAAGCAGAATCAGCATCACCTGGAAACTTAGGAACGCAGATTATCAGGCTCCACCCCAGACTCACTGAATCAGAAACTCTTTTTACACGCCTTCCAGGTGATGGCGATGTACGCTGGAACTGGAGAACCATTGCCTAAAACTGTATTTCCCTGGCCACAGGAAAGCCTCATGCACTCCCACGGGGACCTGTATGCTTATTTTTAAAGCCCGCTTCAGAGGCTATCAGCACAATTATAGCCTAGGATTCCTAGGCTGACTAATACAGGATTCCTAGTAGGATTCCTACTAATACAGTGCCTGGCTCATCGTAGGTGCTCAGCAGGTGTTCGTTGAGTGAATTAATTTAATACTCACAGCAATCCTGTGAAATAGGAAGTCAGTTAGGCAGAGTGGGACTCGAACCTATCACAGCTTGTCCTTCTCTGTTGGGACTTGATGGGGCTTGTTTCCACCGTCCATGGCGCCGCCTCCACTCCCATTCTCACTCCGCCCGGGAGGTGGCGCTCTAGGGCGACCGTGAGGCCAGGCTGGGAGGCGGGACTTCCTGTCTCCGAGGGAGCACTTCCGTCCCGGCCCGGAAGACCGTTCATCGCTGCTGTGGGGCTCTCGCTTCGGGGGCGCCGGAGCCGGGGTGCAGCTCTCGGGTTGCTTCGTGGCACGAGGGTCAGGCGAGCGTCGCGCGGAGGTCCAGTTACCAGACAGGCACGGCGAGGCCCGGGCCACGTAAGTGCGCGCGCCGTCGGACGGGAGGCAGAGGAGGGTCCCCCAGCGCCCTCCATGAGCCCCGAGCTGCGTGGCTTTGGGAGCGATCGCCCAACATCTGCAAAGTGGGTTATTAGCAGTCTCCAGCTCATGGAGTGGAGAGGGTCTCACAGAGGTGAGGTGTGGTAGCCGCTGGCTGGCACACAGCGCTTGATGCGAGGCATCTGCTGTTGTCGGGTTGAAATTCTGGGGTCTGGGGTTGGAGTGGGAGGAGGTGGATGAGGAGGACATGGCCGAGTAGATGTCTGAGGGAAGGGACCACTCGCATCCCCTCACCCATCCCCTGCGACAGGCTCGCCTTCCGCCATGCCCGGCCTGGCATTAATGCAGACCCGACTGACGTCTGCAGCCCTGGAGGTCTAAAGGGGCCTGGTCGTCGAAGGCGAAGGCGGGAAGGGGAGGCAGCCTTCTCGAAGGGCTTTTCTGAGGCCGTGGGCTCCTCCAGCGACCTCAGCCTGCTTGGGTCTGTTTGAGGCTGTTTGGTTCGTTTCTCCTCTCGTTCATTCATTCCTGGATTTGTTCCTTCAGTTTGTATGTACTGGTCGTTACCATGTAGCGAGTACCAAAGCCCTGGGGATATATAAAGTCTTTTCCCGTGGGGACTGTTAGAGTGGTTCTGAATCAGACAGCTTCATCTTTAAATATGTAATCACACGTTGCAGTGTGTGTTCTGGAGCGGCGATGCAGGGTGTGGTGGGAGGATAGGGCTGGGGAACTGGGAGAGGCTTCCCCGCCAGGGAATCTGAAGGATGAGTACGATTTTGTAGGTGGATAGGAAGGGCACTAGTATTCCTTCTAAGCAGAGAGAGAGTGTGCAAAGACCCTGTGGTGAAAAGAAGTATGGTGAGGAAAAAACCCAAAGGGGGTCAGTGTGATTGGAGTCCAGGCACAAGAGACGAGCTGGAGACTTTCGCATGTGTCTGCTGATTTATCAGGGATGCAGCCATCTTGGGAGGCTCGGGGGGCCCCTTAACTGTAGTCGACACAGTCAGTCCTATGGAAGACAGTGTTTTCACGAGGATTCAGTGATCACCTCCTTGATTCCTGCCACTGTCCTCTCCTGTCATGGAACAGAGAATGACAGCAGCAGCCAGACACTAGGAATTCAGGAATGCGTCAGATACAGTTGCTGTCCCTGGAGAGCTCTCAGTCTAGCGGAAGAGATAAGACTATGTGTATAAACCACAATGAGAAGGAGGCTGGTGTGCCGTGGGAAACACATGTTCATCACTTGACAAGTGTTTACTGGCATTTCCTGCGTGATGGGCACTTTGCGCGGTGCTGAGGTGCATGGGTGTGTGGAAGTTACAGGATAAACTGACGAAAGAACAGGAGAGCCAAAGGGAACATTTTTTGCGTACCAAGACGCTAAGGCACGTGTTTGTTTTGGATGCACGGGGAGCAGTGGTCCAGAGGCCGGCCTTTGAATCGGAATCAAGCTGTTGGCTTTGGGCAAGTCGCTCAGTTTCCTGAACTCCAAAACCGGGAGCAATAGGAGAATAAAGCATGTGGCACTGTGGCTGCCGATGCTGGCGCTCAGTAAGCGAGTGCTGTTGTCATTTTTGGGGTTAATAGAAAAGAGAGCTGCTATGCCTGCTTGTGCTTCTAGAGCACCTTGTGTTTACCAAAGCCCTAAGTTTAGTTTGATTCAACAACCAGAAGGTGCATTTTTGGAAGGTACGTACTTGACAGCAGGAAGAAAGATGAATAAGACTCAGTCCCTGGCTTTGGGAGAACTCGAGTTAGTCCTGGGAGTGTAGCCTGGGGCATATGATGTGTAGCCTACAAATGTGTAGTTATAGTACAGAGAGCTTGACAGAAGCTGACCCCTCGCCACCTGTCTAACTTCATCCCCTACCCCTCTCCTGTTCGTTCTGTGGCCTCCTTGTTTCTCAAGCACTTCCTGCCCCAGGACTTTTGCACTCACTGTTCATTCTGCCAGGAACCCTTTTCCCAGTTTTCCACATAGTTCTCTCCCTCATTAGGTTCAGGCTGTGGCAAACGCCACCTTCTCGGCGAGGCCTTCCCTGGCTACCATTGCTGAAACCACAGCCTCAGCGCATTGCCATCCCTCCCTCCTGGTTGGTCGGTTGGTTTTAACATAGCACTTATTGCCATCTGGCATTAGGTTACCTGTTGATTTATTCTTTATTATCTGCCTCCCCAAAGAAAGCACACTCCTCTTAGGGCACCTTTCGCTTTCCCGGGAACCCTGGAAACCATTGTCAGGTTCAGGTCTCTGAGAAGACCAGAGGGATGTGTGGTTCTTGTTTTCCAGGATGGACTTCCCCGGCTCCCTCCGCCCCACAGTATTCATGACTGGCCCCCTTGGTCTGAGCGATGTCCCTGACATGTCCTTCATGTGCAGCTGGAGAGACGCACTCACCCTGCCGGAGTCCCTGCCCCAGAACTCCGAGGTGAGGTGGCGGGGAGAGCCCTGGCGGCTCCAGGGTGGCCACCTTCTCTCGGTCCCCTTTTCTAGCAGGAGCACATGGTGGGGTGGCATTAGCACAAATCTGCCAAGACAGGCTGAGCCAGAATCCCTCCTTTGGGTGCATGGGATGCCTGCCATCTGCAGCGGGTTTACTGGGCGGGAGCTCCTGGCTTGCTCTTTCCTGCCTCCCTCTCCCCAGCCTTTCATTCCTGTCTGTTCAGCAGATACTCAGTGCACAGCCCCTACGCCATGCCAGGCGCCTTTCCAGCCCCGGGGCACCCAGCTTGCAGATGTCAGATGTGATCCCTGCCCCCGGGGAACTTAGAGTTAGGCTGACTGAGGACAGACAGCTGAACAAGCCAAAGGATAGAGTCATTGCAAAGTTTGATAATAGCTTTGAGTGAAACCAGAAGGATGCTGAGACAGCACAGCGGGGGTGAGGCAGGGAGGGGAGACCTCCCAGGATGGGAAGGACACTGGCTCTTTCCCTGGGAGCCTAAGCCATGTGGCTGCCACTGGACACAGGCTGGCCAAGGCTTACGGCAGGCAGAGGCAAGTGGGTGGAAAATTAAGAGAGACAGCGGTGGCGAGGGGAGTGGGGCAGGGGCGCTTCCTTGACAAGGAAGGGCTTCACATCAGATCCGGCCCCCCCGGGAGCCCAGCTTGCCAGCTCATCCATCCTCTGAGTGTTTGAGCTGAGCCGTCTCAGGCTGGCCCAGCAGTGGGGAGTAGGGTGGCCAGTGGGCTCTCTGAGCAAGTGACCATGAGGTCTTCTGAGTGGAAGTGAGGGTCACTGGAGTTCAGCTTGGCCCAGTCTGGGTGCAGGGGTCCCCTCTGAGAGCCACTGGGGCCTGGAGGTCAGAGTGTAGACTGGAGCTGGGCTGCCTGGGTTCCAGTCCCAGCCCTTCTGTTGCCTGGAGCAAGTGACAGCCTCCCTGTGCTGCCGTTTCTTCACCCATAAAGTAAGGCGGCCGTTGTACCAACTTGGTGGGCTCCTTGCAGGATTGAATGAGTTATAAAGACAAGTGCTGGTGACACCACTGGCCCAGGAGTGCCCTCACTGTTATGTTGTCGTCGTGGTTGTGTTTCCTCAGAATGGGGTGCCGCACGTGGCTAAGGGCCTTCTCTGGGAGCCGGAGACCCCCGGGCCCCTTCCCTTGCTGCCTCCTGGTCCCGGTAAGGGTCTTGGTGCTCAGGGCTCCCTCCCGAGCTGCTCCTCGTGTCGCTTCTCGCCCCCTCCCAACCCCAAGTGGGACACCTGACCCCGTTTCTGGGCCCATCATGGCTCTTCCCTCACCTCACTCTTTCCTCAGATCCCTGGCACCCTGGTCTGACTGCCCAGGACCTGCTTTTCCGGGGAGGTCACCCGTTCCAGAAACAGCCCCGAGTTGTGCTGGATGTTACTGAACAGGTGCGTGGCCCCACAGTGGACAGTGCTGTGTGACCTGGGGCTCTGCTCAGTGACCTGGCCTCCTCTCCTTCCGCAGCTCAGCCGGTTCCTGTGGGACCATGGGGACATAGCCTTTGCACCCCTGGGGAAGCTGATGCTGGAGAATTTCAAACTGGAGGGAGCACGGGTGAGTAAGCCCTGACCAGCCAGGAGGGGGGCTCCCCACTTCATGTCGGTGTGAATCCTAGGGTGTGCGAGCTTGACAAGGCCTTTCCACGCAGAGCCGCTCTAAGAAGAAGACAGTGGTCAGTGTGAAGAGGCTGCTCCAGGACCTCGATGGACACCAGCCCTGGGGGCAAGTGGCTAGTGAGGAAGGATGGGATGGGTAGGCCTAGCTGGCGGTGGGGACGTGGAAGGAGCCGGGACATGGATCTAGGTTTCTGGCACAGTTGTTCCTCCTTCCCCCCCGTGCAGTCATGATCTGTACTTTCTCATATAGAACTACACCTCCACTAGGCTAAGGGGAAAAGGGAATTTAAGTTCATGGCCTACAGGCATGGCTGCATCCAGGAGTTCAAATAATGTTAATAGGACTCTATCTTTCTTTATGTTCTCATCCTCTTGGCTGTGCCTGGCTTAATTCCTAGGCAGACTGTTTGCAGGTGACAGCAAGATGGGTTATGATTTCAAGGAAGGACTCAGAAGCCTTCCTGAGGCACCAGCAGAAGTCCTAGGAAGGTTATGATGGGCTTGGCTTGGGTGTCATGCCCATCTGGGAGCCAATCACTGTGGGCTGGGCAATGGAGCACTCTTGAGTGGCCAGATCTGGGTCATGTGACTGCCCCTGCGGCACAGGAATGGGGTTTCCCAAAGGAAGAAATTCTAGGTTGATAAAAAGTGCATCTGCTGGCCTGGCCTCCCAGGGGCTGGTGCCAGTCCTTCTCCCATCGCCATGACAGCCTGCCTCTCAGCTGTGCTCTCATCCCAGGTGCCCCTGGGCTTACCTCAGCTACCGGCAGCGTCGGTTCTCCATCCTCGGGGGCCCAATTCTGGGCAAGTCGGTGGCAAACCTCCTGGGAGACCTGCTGCACGAGGAGCTGGTGACGCGGTGGGAGCAGCTGCTCTTGGACGATGCTTTCACTGGGGGCGCGCTGGCCTGGGTGCCTGGGAAGACACCCCGGGTTGGGCAGCTGGTCTACCCTGCGGGAAGCACCCTGGACAAGCTGTGTATCCTTTCTCACTGGGCAGGATCCCAGCAGCTCCCTCTGGTGGAGGAGGCACTCTCCATGTGGTCCAGGGGGGCTGGATGACTAGAGCTCATGCACTTATCCTTAGCAAAAGGCTCAGATTTCCAAGAGGTCAGTCTGACCCCAGGTGGTAACCCCCAGGTCCTCAGGGACCCTGGCCACATCCAGCTGCGAGGACCTGTCCGGCAGGTGGTGACCCGAACTGTGCAGGGAGAATGTAAGGCCTTAGATACCACCCTCCCTCACTGACTGACCCGCTGCCTGACCCTGACCCTCTCATCCCCTCGTCCCCTCAGCTCTGTTGGCCGTCCGCTCTGACTACCACTGTGCCCTGTGGAAGATCAGCAGGCAGGGGCGGCCGGCGCCTCTCCAGGTGCTGCAGGTCGAGAAGGGGGCCACAGGGATCAGCCTCAGGTGAGGGCGCTGGATCGGGCTGCTCTGCAGGGGATGGGCGGTGGGGTTGGGTGTGGCCCAGCGTTCGTCACACTTGTGCCCTGTAGCCCTCACCTACCCGGGGAGCTGGCCGTCTGCAGCCGTTCGGGAGCCATCTGTCTGTGGACCCCCCAGGATGGGTAATGCCCCTTCCCCGTAAAAACCCTCCACCCCAACGAGCAGCTCCCCTGTGAACTCCGCACAGCCCACACTCCCCCGCAACATGTGCTGGCCCCAGGCCAGGTTGCCCGGCCCCTCCCCCCGCATCAGCCTGTCCTCCGCTCACGGCTGGCCTGTCTCCCAAGGCTGCGGCGAGTCTACAAGGACCCTGACACCCTTGTGTTCCGGGACCCCTCTCCCTGGCGTTGGGCAGACTTCACCGCCCACCCTCGGGTGCTGACTGTGGGTGACCGCACTGGAGTGAAAATTGTCGACACACAGGTGAGGGGTGGGGACTGTCACAGGCAGAGCAGCAGGACAGAGCAGAGACACGGAGTCGGCTGGGGCAGGGACCTCCCCGAGGGCATGAAAAGCAGCAGGTCAGTGAGTCCTGCTGGTGGGGATGGTGCCCCTGACCTCAGACTGGGAGGGCTGACCCGGTTTCTCTCCCAGGGCCCGCCGGGCTGTGGTCTGCTGCTTTTTCGTGGAGGGGCAGAGGCATCCTGCCAGAAAGGGGAACGTGTGCTGCTGACCCAGTACCTGGGGGAGGGCAGCCCCGAGTCTCTGCATTCCACGCTCCATCTCATCTGTACCCAGGTGAGTGACTCCTGCCCTCCTCTGCCCCTTGCACGCCTCAGGCAGTTACTAGAGACAAACCCGGGACACCCGCAGGTGAAACAAGAATCACAAAACCCTTGCTGAGTCTGGCTGAAACATGCTAACTGGCAGGTGGGAAAGGCCTCCCGGGAGGTGATGTCTGACCAGGGCTTTAAGGTGCCACTGGAGGCAGAGCAGGTGCAGGAGGAAGGGCCTCAGGCAGGGGGAGTGGTCTGTGCGAAGCGGGACGGTTCCCGGTGTGTTCAGGACAAGGGGAGGAGGTCTGAGTCCACCCCGGCCCTGCCCCCTCAGACCCTGGCCAGAGAGTCGGTGTGCCTCAAGCGTGGGTCCCAGGGTTGGATGAGTTTGGGGAGGGCTGGGTGAGAGCCAGGTGGGTTCTTCTGGGACGAGACTCCTCTGCACCTCTCCTGAGAGCCATTCTCCCCATGTTGGCGTTGGCATGAATGATAGGCAGGCCCACTTGCGACCTGCCCTCTGTGCGGGCCAGCCGGTGGCCTTGGAGAGGCTCAGGGCCGGTCCCAGAGTGCTGTGGGCACTCAGAAGTCTGCATTCATCCTGAGTGGCAAGTGGGCTACCCAGAGAGATGTGTCTCGTCAGACACTTCTTCACACCTCAGTCACGTCCCCTCCATCTTGCTTCTTCCTCCGGCGCCCAGTTCTCGCTCTACCTGGTGGATGAGCGCCTCCCCTTGGTGCCGATGCTGAAGTGGAACCACGGCCTCCCCTCCGCTCCCCTTCTGGCCCGGCTGCTGCCTCCGCCCGGGCCCGGCTGCCCGCGGCCGCTGCTCCTGGGGGGCCAGGACGGGCAGCTGCAGCTGCTGCACATCACTGGTGAGGGTCCCAGCAAGGGCGGGGGCACACGGGGAGATGGGAGGGCCGGGGCCTGGACAGGGCCTCAGTTGTGTGTCCTTCCTCCAGGAGAGGAGGCCTCCACACCCCGGCTGGCAGGGCCCCCCCAGTCTCTCCCTTCCAGGAATGACTCCCTCTCCGCATTCCCCGTGCTGGAGCCCAAGAGTCAGTGGCGGCTGCAGGAGCGTCTGAAAGCGCCAACCATAGGTGTGCTGGGGTCGGGGGGAAGTTTGGGGAGCTGCCCCCCTGGCAGGCCTTGGGGTCACTGTCATTCCCATCTCCAGGTCTGGCTGCCGCCATCCCACCCTCTGCCTCCACGCCAATCCTGTCGCTCTTCCAACTCTCGGCAGCTGGAGATGTCTTCCACCAGTGCCTCCGCCTCCAGGCAGACCCTGGGCCTGACTCTTGTGCCCCTACAGTCTCCTGGAGCCCCCAGGCCACTGCCTGCTGCAGCCAGTGGCTGAAGGCCTTGCTGGAGGTGCCCCCAGCTCCCCCTGTGTGGGCTGCACCCACCTTCTCCCACCGCCGTCTGCTGGGCTGTGTGGAGCAGAGGGAGGTTGAGGGGAAAGTGCCAGAGGGTCTCCGGGCTGCCATGGCCGAAGGGCGGCTCCTGCAGCAGAGGGACCTGGGCTCGCTCCCCACTGCAGAGCCGCCCCCCGCCCCAGAGCCTGGCCCCGACGATGAGCTCAGCAAGCGCTTGGAGGCGGCCTGGGAAGGCCGGGCGGCTGCCTGGTGGGAGAGGCGGCAGGGCTGGAGCTCAGGGCCCAGGCAGCAGCCCAAGCGGCACAAGCGCCGCACGCAGCTCTCCAGCACCTTCTCCTCGCTCAGTGGCCGCCTGGAGCTCTCGGACGCGACCAGCCCTCCTCCCAGCCCAGACCCTGAGGCCCGTCCTCGGCCCCCAGGGACCCCACCCTCCCAAGAGTTGGCCCAGGAGAACTGGGCCCGGGGCGTCCCCTCGGAGCGGCAGCAGACCCTTCGGGACTATATGGCCAAGCTCCCACTCCGAGAAGACCCCCTAGAAGATGCCTCTGTGCCCCCCTCCCAGACCTCCAGCATCCGGGCCACCCGCTCCAGGCAGCGGACCCTCCAGGACAACACAGCCAAGCCACCACTCCAAATGGACACCCCAGAAGGTGTCTCTGTGCCCCCCTCCCAGACCTCCAGCATCTGGGCCACCCGCTCCAGGCAGCGGACCCTCCAGGACAATACAGCCAAGCCACCACTCCAAAGGGACACCCCAGAAGGTGCCTCTGTGCCCCTCTTCCAGACCTCCAGTATCCGGGCCACCCGCTTCAGGCAGCAGACCCTCCAGGACAACACAGCCAAGCCACCACTCCAAAGGGACACCCCAGAAGGTGCCTTTGTGCCCTCTTCCCAGACCTCCAGCATCCAGGCCACTCCCTCCAGGCAGCAGACTCCCGTCCTCTCTGGCTCTCAGCGAATCCGGAAGAAGCCCCGCATGGGCTTCTGAGGGCCCAGGGAAGCTGCTGCCCCTCCTCCAGGGAGTCCTTTGTCCTGCACCAACTGTGTCTTTGTGACTGAAGCTTAGGAAACAAAAAGAGAACCATCTCCAGGGTGCAGACCTTTCTCCTTTTGAAGGCCATCGTGCCTGTGGGAGGCGTCCAAAAATGACCTGGAGCCAAGTCAGAGGACTGGGGACAACCACACAGCAGTTCCTCTTGTCGTCTGTACCTTTGCCTGGAGGCGCTTCCACAGGCACATTGGAAACGCCCTCGCGGTCCAGTCCTTGAGGTCAGTGTCATTGGGATTCCCTCCAGGAGACAGGGCTGTGCTTGACAGCAGGGGCTCCCTGCACACGAGCTGGGGTCTCCGTGTACCCTGCTGACGTCGGGGTGACAGTGCTAGCTCCTCGCCGTGGCCGGGGACGTGAAATGAGACACGGGGGAGCTGCGGGGGCGGCGCTCGGTGGGAGTTGGCAGCCGCTGGCGGCTGGTTTGTGTGTGTTGGGCAGTGTCTGCTGTGGTCTAAGGTTTCGTAGAGGGAGACGCTGTGGATTGCACTCAGGGACCGAATAAACTTGTCAGCTGAGCACGGTTGTGGACGATCAAGTTTCTTAGACTGGGTGGCGTGCCCTTCGGTAGCTTTTGCTGTCTAATGCATAGAGTGTGCCTCCTCCATGGTTCTGCAGCTTTGCTGGGAGACTGCTCTCCTGCGAGGGGAACACCCTCAGAATCATAGCGGGCACAGGATCTGAGAGAGGCTCCTCATCGCAGGGGAGAGAGGAGTGGGTCTTTCTCAGGGCAGGGGATGAAAAGAATCACGTGACTCACACGGATGTGAAATAACCCAATAACACCTCATCTGCCATGGATACTAAAATTTGTATAATTTTCAAATGAGACAGTGCAGCATACAATTTATAGCAGACAACCGGGGGAGTCGGTTATGCTTGGAGAATCAGGAACACAGCGCTGTCCCACACTAGCAGAGGCTGCCAGAGCAGGAAAGTGAGCCATGCGACTTGGGCACGTGTCACAGCCGAGGCGCCGAGCGCTCGCAGGAGCTGCCGCTCTTTGGAAGGAAAGGGAGCCCAGCCAGGGGGTGACCTGCACGCAGGGGTCGGGGGTCAGGCCTTGGCCCAGCCGCCGGCTCCCGGTCCATTAGTGCAAGGGTGGGGACTCCCTTGAGGTTCAGTCCAAGCCAAATTCAATGTCCTCCCGGTCTGCTCCCGCCCCGGGCTCCGCCAGCTCCTCGGGCTCTGCCAGCTCCTTGGGCTCTGCCAGCTCCTTGGGCTCCGTCTCAGGCTGCGCTTCATCCTTTTCAGTGCCGTTTCCTAGAGAGTCAGGAGAGAAGATAACTCAGTATTCTTGGGAAATTGCTCACCCCTCATCTCTTCCTGGGTGCAGGCCTTGAGTCAACCACGCAAGCTGGCCTTCAGAAAGAAATCTGGTGCCGACTAGTGCTGGGAGAGAACAGGCACGGCTGTTTAGCAGATGCCCTGATGGGGACCCCCCAAGGCAGCTGTGCACGGGCCCTAAGCACGGGCCAGGCTGATGGGCCAGCCTGTGGCCTCACTCGTCCCACCCAGTCAGGCGCCCTGCCTGGGGACCCTGCCTTCCCTGCCAGCGGCGTCTCGCATGTCATTCCTCCAAATCCTGGACCTTCACGTGGAGGGCCCGTACCCTCCGCCTAGCTCTGGCCCTTGTTTTGTCCCACATTCTCAGCCTTTCACCGGTCCCCTCCCCCCCTCAGAAGCCTTGGTCTGGAAAGGCTAAGGATGGGGAGGGGGAGGAAGGGGGTGAAACACAGGCTCCCTAGTCCTGCCTGGACCTGCTGAACAAAATGGCCAAGATCCGCATGCCGTAAGCAGCCCTGGCGATGCCCACTGCCCGCCGGGAATGCGGCGGCCCAGGCCAGCAACCGGCAAGTGGCAGCCTTGAAGAGGCATGAACTTGGGAGCGTGATCTGCAGCGGCGTCCGTGTCCGTCATGAATGGCCCTCTCTGAGAACACGGGATTCCAAGGGCAGAGGCCCCCCTCTGGGTTTGGGGAGTAGACAGTTCATTTCCCCACTCTCAGAGCTTTCGGCCCCTGTGATCTTGAAAGCAGAGTGGCATTACCTGGAGGAGAGGCTGAAAGTAGGTCACTGTCCCCGTCCTCGGTGCAAGGGGGTGATGTGTCCCTTTGGCAGGTCGTGGGCGTCGGTGGTGGCTCTGAAGGCCCGTGGTCGTCAAGCTCCTGGACCAGTGGGTGTGAGGACTTGGTGTCTCCGCGTTGCATCCCCAAGTCCCCCTCTGCTGCTGCTTTGACTATGTCCAGAAAGGGCAGCTCAGTCTTCCTGGAGGTGTCCTTGGAGATGGAGAATATGTTTGACAGGGTGTCCGTGGACGCGTCTTCCAGCAGTGGGAGGGAGGTGCAGTCCAGCTCAGAGTCACTGTCATCACTCAAGCCCGAGATGGCTGTAATCTTTGGAAAGCACATCTTCTGTTAAAAGGAAAAAAGGCGTGTTCCAACATTTCTGTTTTCACAATAGTCACTCTAAAATGCACAATGCTAAGTGATTTTATCTATCGCAGAATATTCTGTTGCCACATACAAGAAAGGCCGAGGGGGCACAGCCGTCTGCCCTGGGAAAGTCAGGCCCCAGCATGGGCAGTGCCTGGCCAGCCTTTTCTGAGCCCCCAAGGTCGTGGTGAGCTCTATGGCTGCACTCCTTCCCCATGCTCTGTTGGGTCTCCACGCTGCACCCCCTCTGCCCACGCTGTTCCCACTACACCAACACCCATGGGCCCCTGAACAGGCCCACCTCTGAGCCTTGGCCTCTGGCTAGCATAGCCTAACCTGGCCACATGTATTTAAATACATCCCAAGGACAAAGAAATGTTGTCAGGTAATTATGTAGAGTACATAGTTATTAAACATGAGTGACAAAACGTCCAAGAAAACCCGAGTGGTTAATCATAAAATGTTAAAGAAGAGCAACAGCCAAGAGCTGTCAGGTGAAAATGGGGTGCAGTGCGTTCGTCACAGAGCATCCCACTCTCAAGTCCAGGAGATGCGCTTTGTCAGTGACAAGACTGGGAGGGAAGGAGGAATGACGCTGAAGCGGGAGGACGCGTGAGATGACCTTGTCTGGGTCTTCCAAAGGTTCGCCGGTATCAACATCTTCCAAGTCAGGCAGATCCTGAAAGAGCAAGTGAGCCCGGGTCACCAGGAGGGCGGACAGACCCTGCACGTCGGACAGGAGACTAAAGTATCTACGCAGTCAGTGAAGCCTGAGTTCTGTGCAAGAAAAGTGAGGAGGAGAAGGGAGGAGGGAGGTGCCCCCCACCGCTGGAGCAACCCCGTGCACACTCAGAACCTACGCGCCGCGCCTCGAGGATCTGGGCCTGACCAGTGCAAGAGATGTGCAAGCTGTGATGTGTGTGGGGGATCCCTGCGTCTTTCTCCGTGTCACTTTGTCATCAGAGACACAGCCAGTTCATCAGGGGAACCGATGGGGCCCAAACCAAGCGCACCTCCTGTGTACCACTCAGTCTGAGAATTCTACGTGGTATAACACGAATATATTTTAGACCTCCCCCAAACTGAGAGGGCTGGACTGTTGCGTGTCGTCATTTTGGGGCTCTTCATCTATAGCGACTGGTCCTGCATGTGAGGCAGGCAGCATAGTGTGTGGTTAGTGCATGCACTCTGGAGCCAGACTGCTTGGCTTGGTATTCCTGCTGCACTGTTGCCTAGCTGTGTAGCCTTGGGCAAGTTGCTTAACCTCTCTGTTTCTCAATTTCAACACTTGTAAAATGGGGATGATAATAGTACCCACCTCTTACAGTTATCGGAAGGTTAAATCAATCAATACAAGATGTGTTTAAAACAGTGCCAGGCAGGGTCAGAACAATAAGTATTAGCTATTGGTGGTTGTGTATACAGTTGGTTCTCAAAAGTTACAGATTAATTGCCCAGTTTTGTTTCTTAGTATACACAGGCCCAGAAAACTAGAAACCTGCTCTGAAAATTGACCAGGCTCAGTTTAACTCTTATTGATCCACGTGCAATTGTGAAGTTAGCAATGAGACGCTGGTTCAGCTAACAAGGGAGGCGGCCCCAACACAAGGTGAGGCAGCCCCGGGGGACAGACACTGGACAATCACGTCAGGAAGCCGGAGCAGTGGCAGCACAGGAAGATGGCGTTAGCCGCTCCTGGGCGGCTGTCCAAGGAGGATTAAGGCTCGGATGACAAAATGTGACTTTCTCAACCATTTCGTGTAGGGCCAGCTAGACAGAATGGCTGTGCAGTGTAACAACTTCGGGGAAAACAAATCAGGGCTTTGCAGATACAGTTCAAGGGCATCACTGGGCCGGCTCTTCTCAGACTTGAGTGCGCACAGCTGTGAACCACTGGGCGGGCTTAGCAGAGCGTGGCCGGGAGGTCTGCGTTCTAACCGCTCCAGGGGCTACCCAGCCTGCCAGTCGGGGCCCACACTGCGGGCGGTGAGGATTTTGCAGTTTGTATCTGAGCTGATACCGCCGGTAAGGCAGACACTCATCTCCCGATGCAGCAAGTACATACGTCGATGAAGTGCTGCACCTCCGTCTCCAGGCTGAGGGTCCCCACGTCTTCAGCTCCATTGAGTTCTGTATCTGAGGCGCCCGCAGGGGCCACGATCTGGGGCATCGATTCTAAGGAACAACAACAAAGAGTTAACAACTCTGGAGTTACTTTTACACGTAGTGGTGAGGTCGACAAGCCAAGGTTAAGATGGGTTCCAGGAGCAGAGAAAGGACAAAACCCTCCTCAGGTCTGAAAGGCCAGCCCCTATGGCAGAAGTCGTGGGAGTCCAGCTTAGGGCAGGCTTATAGCTACTAAGAAAGGAGAAGAAAGAGCTGCCCCCTTTCTGTAACCTGGAGATGACAAATGAGCTGAAAGTACCAGCCAGGGCTGGATGCAGAATGCACAGGAACCTTGGAAAAGGCACGATGGATGGGCAAGGAGACCAAAAAAGCCAATGGCCTCAAAGGCCAACTTGGGAGATGGAGAAGAGGCCAGCGGGAGACTCACGTTCCACAGCCGTGTCTGGGAGGGCTCAGCTCCCCGCCCCGGGCTGCCTGGTCCTGGCAGGGCACACGCCCCTCCCACTGCACCAGTGTCAGGGACACCTGTCCAACAAGCTCAAGGTTGCCTGGGGATGTGGAATCGAGACAGGCTTCTTCCTCCAGGCCCCCCTCTTCAAGGTTCCCACGGCTGTACCTCGGGTCCTGTTCTCCGCTTTCTCTTCACTCTCATGGATTCCATTAGGATGTTAGAGGTTAGTGGCCCAACTCTTCTGATCACACATAGGTTCAATGTGTCCACCCTGAGTGCTGGCCATGCCACCCTGGGGCACCAATTTAGAATGAAACAAGGAAGGGGGCAGAGGACTTCCGTGGTGGCTCTTGTGGCTGACCCCAGGCCCCGAGGTGGCCTGGCCCCTCTTGACCTTTGCTCACAAGGCCCAGTTCCCGTGGTCTTCTCCACTTGGCTGCCCCATGGCTTCTTGAACTCAGTACTTCTAATTACGACCACACTCTGCTTCCCCTCTAGCCACCAGAGACACAGTCAATCTCCCTACGCCCCCTTCCTAAGGTTGTTTTTATTTCCCACATACATTTTGTTAAAGACTCTAGGCTCTGAGATAGATTTTTCAGATATTACTGAACAAAAGCAGGGGATAATAAATCCAAATGACTAATGGAGCACTATTTGGAGGTGGGGAGTGGGATGGAGCCAGCATGATCTTGAAGATTAATTAAAATAGGGCTCTCTTGGGCTAATCGTCGAGGATGGTCTGCTCTGTCCACATCCTTTCGCTGGAAAGAATAGTCACACATTCCTGGCGCCCTGGGTGTAGCCCTTACCCTCTGGCTGGCCTCCTTGGCCTGGAGACCAGGGGTCCTTCTCTCAGACAGTAGGGACCTTCGCTGTGGGGGACCTTCTGTTCTGGGCCAGACCAGCTCAACTCCCAGACAGACCTCCAATGCTGCTCAGGCTGGAGACAGAATGTTTCCCGTCTCCCAAGGCCCTGTGGACGGGCCTGTTCCAGGCCTGGGCTCAGCCCCACCAGCCACAGCCACCACTGCGGCATCCCGGGCAGTCCTGGGTTTATCTGTTGGTCGGCAGGACCCGAGGAACTTGGCTAGACCCTGCTGGGGGCTTCTTTCTCTAGATCTGCATCATCCACTACGGTACCCAGAGCCGCAGACGGCTACTGAGCCGTACATGTGTTCATTTTTAATAAATTTAAATACTGAAGCAGTTTAAAACAACTCGCTTCTTTTAGTAGGAGTATATTTCACTTTAGCCTTTGAAAAGTTAGCATCCGAATTACTGAGATGTGCCGGATTTTGAAGACTTAGCGCAAAAAAAAGTAAAGCGTCTCATTAATAATTTTATATTGACTTAAATTATTGTATTTTAGATATTTCAGGTTAAATAAAATATACTGTTAGTAGTTTTGCCCGCTGCTTTTTACTTTGTTTAATGTGACTGCTAGAAAATGTAATCGCGGCTCCCGTCACAGTTCTGTGGGCAGCTGCTCTAGATAATGAGCCGACGTGCGTGTTTTATCTTACAGACACAGTGATCCGAAGTGGAAGCCAGCCCCGGGGGGCACAGACGCTGACCCGGAGGCAGCGGTTCCTGCCAGAGCCACCAGGGCCAGCACCTGTGCTGTCCGCAGTATTGTTACCTTCCCAGGCAGCTCCAACGGCTGCCGGCATAGGGGCCTCAGCTGGGGGTGCCCCTCCTGGCTCTGGGCCTTCAGTCTCTCCCTTGACATCCGCAGGCAGCTCCTCCAGGAGACTCGACTCTTCCGGGAAGAGTTCATCCTTGGCCTCGAAGCTTTCCTTGACAAACAGCTCCATTTTCTGCCGCCTCTCTCCATCCTCGCCAGGCTCTTCCTTCCCCTCCTTACCAGCATCCACGTTCTCCACGTTGTCAGGTGGCAATTCCCCTGAACAAGAGAAGTCCAAAGGTGAACTGGGCACCGTCCTGGGAGGACAAGGGTGTCTGCACATCTCTTGGGGACACCAGCAAACTGCTGAGACTGAGCACTGGGGAAGCTGTCAGAGATGCAGTAAAGAACTGCTTAACAGTGGTGGTTGCACAATGTTGTAAATGTACTAACTGCCACTTTAAAATGTTAGTTTTAGGTTGTGTGAATTTCATCTCAATTAAAAAAAAGGTCAGGGGCCTCCATGCTTTCCCATGGAGATTCGCACACAAGGTCTCTCTCCAACAGGGGGGCTGCAGCTGCCTGCCTGGCTCCCCAAGTGCAGGACCACCCTGTACCCTCGCATTTATCCTCTATCACCCCTGCCTCAAGCTCCTGCCACCAACATCGCTTCCACAGTGGCCATCTTCTTCATAACCCACGACTTCCTGCCACCTTCCAGGTCAAGGCTAGTTTTCAAGGCCCTTCTTGATATGATCTCACCCAACCCAGGCAACCTTATAAGACTTCCCAGTTTACAGCTTAATTCCAAACCTGGGTATCTGGGCCTCCTCTTTGCCTCCCCAGGGAAACTGGGGGCTCCTTGGAGGAGGCGGAACCGTACCCTCTCACTCTCTCCGAATCTGTGACAGTGTCTGCACGCTGCTCCACCTGTGTAGAAGAGCTTGCCCCCAAGGGTTGTGTGCAGAGTTCTATTTATTTATAAAGGCCCCCCATATGGGCAGAGAGACCTTTCTGTGTGCAGAAAAATGTTAGATTTAAAAGGACAATTGTAGTAATGAAAAATCTTAATAACAATGAAAAAATCAAGATTACCATAACCCTCTGATTGAAAGAAGGCATCAAGGGTGCTGACTGAGCCCCAGTGTACATGCTCACTGCTTTTACTGCTGTTAATGGCACCGGCTGTGGTACTTAGGAAATCAGTACAATGCCATATCGCTTCGACATGAAGTCATAAGACACATCTGTGGTAGACAGAATAATGGCCCCACAAAGATGCCCACATCCCAGTCCCAGAATATGTGACCTCACATGGCAAAAAGGACTTTGCAGGTGTGATTAAGATTAAGAATCTTGAGATGGGGAGATGATCCTGGATTATCTGGGTGGGCTCAGTGTGTGACAGGATCCTTAAAAGAGGAAAGCAGGGGTGCCAGAGCTAGAGAAAGATTTGAAGGTGCTGTCCCATTGGGCTTGAAGAGGGAGGGAGGCTCCATAAGCCAAGGAATGCAGGCGGCCTCTAGAAGCTGGAAAAGACATGGAAGCATTTTCCCCTTGCGCCTTCAGAAGGAAAATAGCCCTGCTGACGCCTTGATTTTAGCCCAGTGAGACACGTGTCGACTTCTTACCTACAGAACTGTGGTAAGATAATAAATTTGTGTTGTTTTAAGCTCTTAAATTTATGGTAATTTGTTATGGCAGTCATAGAAAACTAATACGTCATTTATTTTGGAAAACTGAGGCCATTTTAACAAATTGTGTTTTAATTTCTAAAAGCAGTTTGAAACTGCACGTAATTGTTAGGGCTCTTCCCTGTTCCTGGCAGGTGGCTGAGGCTAAGTACAGATGGATCCACAGGTATGTGAGCAAATAGTCAAACACACACACACACACACAAATCCCAGAGAGGAAAGACGAGTTCGAGCTCTGGCTGCTCCTTCTATCTGGAGCGCATACCTTTCTCTTGGCTTGCTTTCTGTCGTCTTCTCTCCTCAGCCTGCTGCTTGAGCATCGCTAAGGCTTCGATGCTGTCTCTGATCTTCTTCTGCTCTCTGCTCTCCCACTGCTGTCTCTCTTCTTTCTCAGCTGCGTACCCTCCCCTAGCCCAGGCCTCTGCACAAGCTCTGTTTAGAAGGATAAATAAAGAAACAGAAATCAGGGAGGTTTGAATTTTCACAGGTGAAAAGTAAATTCGAAACATATACTCTCTGATCAAACTTGCTCATTTTCCCCAAAATCAAACTAAAGGCACATAGGACATGTGACTGCAAGGATAAAAGTTAACACGTGTACATTTTAATCTTTAAAGTCTAGGGGGCTGGCCCCTGGCTGGTGAAGTTAACCCATGATGGTTAAGTTCTGCGTGCTTTGCTTCGGTGGCCCAGGTTCAGTTCCCAGATGCAGACCTACACTACTCATTAACAGCCATGCTGTGGTGGAGTCCCACATACAAAATAGAGGAAGACTGACACAGATGGTAGCTCAGGGTGAATCTTCCTCAGCAAAATAAATAAATAATAAAGTCTAATGGTTTGCAAAGCCATCTAGATATGATGCCAAAAACACAAGCAACAAAAGAAAAAATAAATCGGACTATATCCAAATTAAAAGTGTTTGGAGTGCAAGAATGCCATAAATAAAGTAAAAAGACAACCCACAGAATGTGGGAAGATTTTTGCAAATCATATAGCTGATAAGGGACTTGTATCTAGAATATATAAAAAACTCTTATAATTCATTAATACAAAGACAACACAACTTAAAAATGGGCAAAGTTTAAAAGAAGAAGACCAGCCACAGACTGGAGAAAATATTTGCGAGAAAGAGAACCGATAAAAGGCTTGTATCCAAAACAAACAAACAAACAACTATTAAAACTCAAAAATAAAAAGAACCAGACAACATGATTAAAAAGTGGGCCAAGGATCTGAACACCTCACCAAAGAAGACAGGCAGATGGCGAAGAAGCTCAACACGCTACGACATTAGGGAATTGCAAATTAAAGCCACAAGGTACCATAATGCCTATTAGAATGCTAAATTAAAATCCAAAACACTGTCAGCAGCAGGTGCCGGGCTGGGATGTGGAGCAACAGGAACTCGCACTGACTGCTGGGGGGGTGCAGGATGGCACAGCCACATTGCAAGACACTTTGGCAATTACAAAGCTGAACATAACCTCACCGTATGATCTCAAAACCACCCTCCTAATTATTTACCCAAATGAGCTGAAAACATGTGTCCCCACAAAACCTGCACGTGAATGTTCATGATAACCAGAGCAGCTTTATTCATAATAACGAAAACGTGGAAACAACACACATGCCCATCAACTGATGGGTAAGTAAAATGTGACGTAGCCAAATGGAATATTATTTTGCAGTTAAAGAAGTGAAGCTCCGACACAGGCTGTAACACAGATGGGCCTTGGAAACGTCACACTGAGGGAAGGAAGCCCGACACAAAAGGCCACATACTGTGTGAGTCCATTTACACGAAACGTCCAGAACAGGCAAATCCATACCGACAGAAAGTAGATTTGTGGTTGCCAGGGGCTGGTGGGGAGAGGGGGAGTGACTGCTAGTGGGTAAGGGTTCCTTTGTGGGGTGGTGAAAATACTCTAGAATTGCTGTGACGATGGTTGCACAATTCTGTGAATAGCCATGCATTATACACTTTAAGTGGATGACTTATATATGAATTATATGTCAATAAAGCTGTTATATATGTATGTGTATATATATATATTTAAAAGTCTAGTTTAAAAATATGAGGCTTAACTTTAGAGAGAGGAAGGCAATCCCTGCTGGGAAAACCAAAGGTACAGAAGGTATTTGGAACCTGTGAGACAGAGTTTTGCAGCGGATACTCTAGCAGAAGGAGACCACAAGTCACCAAGACAGAAGATGCCAAAAAGAATAAACTGTGCTCAGGTCCACTTAGCACATCAGTGGGAAAGCCTGAGACCCTTTTATCTAGGAGCATTCATCCAGCAGACACGTGCCAGGCGCTACTCTAGCGGCTGGGGATACAGCAGGTCACGTAAGAGATGACGTGGCTCGCTCTGTTAGAGCTGCCCCTTGATGGGGAAGACAGACTCTAAACAAGGAAGCAAATACAGATCAGAGACTGGTGAGTCTAAGGAGAGAAATCAGGTGGAAAAGGTACTCCTTAGATACGGTTTTCGGTCATGGAGATCTCAATAAGATGACAGGTGAGCAGACACCTCCAAACACCTGTGAAGAACATCCCAGGCAGGAAGAACAGCGAGTGCCCAGCGTGGGACAGCTAGTGAGTGGTGGAATGAGGTCCAAGCCCAGCTGAGTCTGACTTCTGAACTGGAGTCGTGCGATACTATAAAAGGCAGTGGGCCTCGTTGCGAAGTGTCCGGCTCATATCCCTGTTTACCCTTCCTGCTGGTCAGCACTGCCCCAGTGCCAGCCACTCCCATTGGCTCACTCCTCCTATGAGCCTGTGAGTAACAAGCCCACATGTTACTCACAGGTACTCACAAGGACTCTGACAGCAACTGTTGTCCCCACTTTACAGATGAGGAATGTGAGGCTCAAAGGTTAGCGAGCCCACCCAAGGGAACATAACCCCAGGCTGCAGAGCTGGAATTTGAAATGAGTATGCTGGCCCACTCGCTGGCCCCTGCCACCCCCAGGGCCAGATACCCAGGGAACTGGGTGCGGCTCTGCCAACTTCCCAGAAGCAGGTCTTCTTGCTTTCTCACCTAGTTGGAACAGAAGCTCTCATTTCTGAAATATTTGTGAGTCTGACTTAAATTTGTGAGTTAAAAATATATTACCAGCTACATTTCTTTTTAAATGCTGTATAATTCAAAATTCCCCTTCAAGCAGTTCATATTACTGAGGCTTTATTCTAAGTTAGGATGAATAGTG
Source organism: Equus asinus (assembly GCF_041296235.1). NCBI lineage: Eukaryota > Metazoa > Chordata > Mammalia > Perissodactyla > Equidae > Equus > Equus asinus. Next base: position 46,288,747 of record NC_091817.1, on the reverse strand, counting down.
ACCTAAATTAAAAGGTAAATTAAAAACACGGATAAAAGTAGTGACAACACACATGGCAGTCCAGGTTCAATATTCCTAATATAAAAAGAGTTCTTATGAATCAATAGGAAAAAGCCCCCCAAAAGGCAACTGGGAGGGAATCATGAATGGAGTGTCATAGAGGAGGAAAGATAAACGTTTCACAAAGATGGTAAAAATGACCAACCTCATCAGTTATCCAAAAACGCAAATTTAAAACGAGATAACATCTTCACTCATCAGTTAACTTGGCAAAGGTTTCTTTTACATGCCTATGTCTGGTGAAGTTATAAATTGTTACAAACTTTCTCAAAAACAATTAAAAAATATTTATAAGCATCTTTAAAAAGGCTCAAGCCACATTCTTTAATCCAATAACACAACTCCTAGAATTCCGTCCCAAGGAAATAATCAGCAACAAGGTCAGAGACTTATATGCAAGGATAGTTATCAAAGGATTATGAAAAATCTATGAATAAGTGTCCAAAAAAGGGAATGTCCTATTATGGACAATGACATAGCCATTAAACTTGTTTCCAATGAATATTTAATGATGTATGAAAACGCTCAAAAGTCAGAATCTTAAAAATGTTTACTATTAAGCATGCTCAACTATTACATTTTCGAATGCGATCAAAAGGCTTTCTCTTCTTACCTGTCCTTTGGGAAGACTGGTCTATCGTCCAGGTATGTTAGGTGTTTCAGTCGAACAGTGACTGTCCTTCGATAGTTAGGAATCTGCCTAATAACTGGGTTTCCCATCAAATTCAGTACTCGCTGTAAGCACACAGGCAGAACCAAATTAATTACTAAAATATGGATGTGATTCAAATATTTCACATGTGCTGTGCTCTAAGAATAAATAAACAAAATGTATTTCCTTAAGCGCAAAGGAAGTGTCACAATCATGTCCTGACGACTTTATACGAAAAGCCAGAAGGTTTTCACTGTCTTTGTGCCATCGGAACTGTCCTAATTATTGGGTGGCCCTTTCTTCTGCTCGAACTTCAGATCCTCAGTCTCATTGTCCTTCCAGAACAACATCGGAAAACCTTTCCAGAGGCCGTTTCCCAGTGCAGTGATTACATCCATTTTGCTCACCCACCTCTTTTACCGAAATTAATCTCAGTCTCATTGATTGTTCTCTCCTTCCCAGCCAGGACCCATTTTAAGAAAACGTACACGGCGGCTAGACAGATAAGAAGCAATGACTCAGGGAAAAGGATGGAAAGTGCCTGCTTACCCACTACGAGGGCCTATCTCGCCAGGCCGACAGATCTCCTGGATGTCAAGTTGGGACCAGGAAAGAGAAAGGGATGCAGTGGTGCCAGTGTGCCACCCCTATCTTTAAATACCGTCACCTCCTCTCCTGCCTATGAAACTCAAAGAAGGTGACCACTAAGTGATGTGTGGGTGAACCATTTAAAGTCAAACTGATGAAATACTTTGCATATCTGAAGTGGTTTTTGTTGTTGGAGAAAATAAATATATTATAAACTAGTTAGTTTAGCATTTCCCAAACTTCATTCTCGTACCACCTTCACCACTCTTGTTATATTTTCAAGTGACCTGTCCTGGGGGGGCTGGGGTGGTGGGAGCAGTGTGTCCCAGGGGCAGGCACTAAAGGGGTGTGTGGTGTGTGGCGAATTTTAAAACCATCATTAAAAAACTGTAAGGCAGACTGCTTCTGCTCTGGGCTGAGCTGTGCCCCTCTAAAATTCATATGGTCCAGTCCTAGCACCTCAGAATGTGACTGTATTTGGAGATGGGCCTTTAAGGAGGTAATTAAGATTAAATGAGGTCTCTAGGGTGGGCCCTAATGCAATATGACTGGCGTCCTGATAAGAAGAGGAGACTAGGACACAGACATGCACAGAGGGACAACCGTGTGAGGACACAGGGAGCAGACGGCCATCTACACGCCAACGAGAGAGGCCTCGGAAGGAACCAACCCTACTGACACCTTGATCTTGGACTTCTAAACTCTAGAATCATTAGAAAATAAATTTCTGTTGTTTAAGTGACCCAGTCTGTAGTACTTTGTTATGGCAGCCAAGCAAAAAAAAAAAAAAAGAAAGAAAGAAAGGACAAGTATTATGATATAACACAGCTTCGCATCATTGCCATGTGCCGGCATTTCTAAACTAGTCCTTCTTGACGGTTCGCTCTGCAACTTACTCCTGAACTATGATTTGCTTACTATTTTTCTTTAAACTGACACACTTTTTCTTTACTTATCCATGTCCTAAGCAGTAAACAGTGAACTCAAGGGTTTTGTGTACTATTTATAATACATACACACATAATAAAGAGCAAGGAAGCCACCAAAGGCCACTGGAGTCGAGTCGAAAGGACACAGGAGCCGTTTGGAGGGGTTGCACACAGGCCAGAAGATGGGACCATGTGAACATTCAACGTTAAAATGACAACAGGGGGTAAACCATACCAAGCACTGTGTATATAATTCCATGAGTTCATAATGATCTTGAAAATGAAAAACACTTCTTTGTCCCTATTAGAGGCTCCAAGGTTCTTGATTCAGTTTTCTGAAAATTGATAAATAAAAGGGAAGAACCAGACATTTATCTTGGCCTTTTCAGTTTGAACTATATATTAGGGCACCGCTAGTTGATGAGGGAAAGTTCTTCTTTGTAGAAGCACTCCAGCTATAAATGCAGAAGGAATAGGAGAATTAGAAGGTGGTCATTTGTGATTGCTAATGAAATAACGCGCAGAGGCAGTGTTCATCAGTGGCTGCTGAAACGAGTGGAGAAAGATCGACGGGGAACTTCATCACGACTGGATCAGGCTGAAATACCTGAGTCCACTGATCACTCTGAAAGTAACAAGAGAGGCCACCAGACGTTACGTGTCCTGTGGTGTGAACCAAAGCACACCCCAAAGTGAAATATTGAACCTGCATCTGATCAAGCCTCTGGCTCCATCATCATTTTACAAGAAATACTGAGTATAGCAGAACATGTGAAATGACACCATGAGGATGACACTGACCACATCCAGAATGTGGCGAACCCCCAGAGGGAGGACCCGGATTCTAAGACAGATTAATGGGTGGGGGGGGCGGGGGAACAGAGAAGGGGAATGTTGCAGATCAGGAGACATCTGAGTGACAAGTGACCCAAACATGATGTGCAGATCTGGTTGGACTTCAACAACCCAACAGGCAAAACACATTTTTGAGACAAAAGGGGAAAACTGAACGTGGACTGGGTATTAAATATAGTTATTATAATATTTTAGATATAATAGTGTTGTAATTGTGCTTTAAAAAATAGTCCTTATCTGTCAGAGATACACTGAAATATTTGTGGGTGAAACGATATGGCCCCTGACTTTTCAAGATAATCCAGCTAAGAATACAGAGAGGAAAAGAGTGAGAAAGAAGGAAAGAAGGCAAGAAGAAAGGAGGGAAGGAAGAAGGAAGGAAGGAGGGTAAAGAGAAAAGAGATTTGACAGCTAAAGAGCCTAATACAATGCAAGTTGTGTGCGTGTGTCTTACCAAATTGGGCATGCTCTCCAGAATGCTCAGGATCTCGGGATCGCTCAGCTTATTGTGGGAAAGGTCAAGGACGCAGAGTTTCAAACACTCCTTCAGATGCTGAATGTCTTCCACCGTCTCTAAGTGATTGTGGGCCATCTGGAGCGTGTTCAGGACTGGCAGACAGGCTGGAAGGGGAGGTCAGCAGAGGTAGGCAACAAAACGGTATAAAAATGTTTCTCGCACATAATATAAATTTCTAAACCTCCCCCAGGGGCAAGTGGGGGACGTAATGGCATCTAGAAAGACCCCCGGTGGAGCATTCTCACAGAGGTTTTCGATGGTCTTGATGTAATTGTTGCTGAGGTTCAGAGCGTCCAGTTTCTGCAGAGGGTCCAGGTTCTCGATTTTGTGAAGCAAGTTCACTTGCAGGAAGAGGCAGCGCAGTTCCGTCTGGGCCTCCAGGTTCTCGATTTTCTGTATTCCATTGCACTCCAGCCAGAGACAACGCAGCCCCGTGTACTCTTCCAAGTTCTCGATGCGATCGAAACCTAGTGAGGGGGAAGGGCTCCCTTAAGCTCCCACACACTCAGGGGCACAGGGGTCACCCTTGTTTTTGCCTGCCTGCCTAACATTCACACCTCCCTCCTCTAGTAACACCACTGCCACTGTTTCTTTGAGGAACATCCCTCTCCTGGTACTATCCCATGGCTCTCTGGTGGCCAGTCAGAGTCACGATGATTCATTCCGGGCTGGTCACACTTAGTCAAATGAGGCCAACTTTGATGAATCCTGGGGAGTCGGCTGGCTCCGTTGGAAGGAGGCAGTCTTTCTGCTGGAATTGCCAGCCTGGTAAGGCGGAGCATAGAGCTGCAGCAGCCACCTTCCCTTCATGGCTGGGAGTGAGTGGAGGTGAGGGGTGACCAGCCTGAAAAGAACCAGAGCAAAGCAGGGCCAAGAGATGGAGAGAAACAGCCTCATGGAGGTATACAATGAGCACCAGGATCCAGCTAAGCCTGAAGCTGGTGCAAACTGCGGGTCTTGTTTTATTTTATTTTTTAGTTTTATGAGCCGAATTTAAGGTCAGGAAAACAAACAGTTGACAGCTTGACTGCACCCTCCTGAGAGACTCTGAGCCAGAGCCACCCGGCCAAGTCACCCCCAGATTCCTGGCCCTCGGAAACAGTGAGAGATAAAGAGTTTGGGGATACTTTATTACACAGCACTAGATCACAGAGGCCCAGCTCTCTCTCAGCTCTTCCACCTCTCTGACTCTTCCTACTCCGTCTCACCCACTGGTCCCCTGGGATCTGCCCTCCTAAGTCGTCTTATTCACCACTACGCCTAGACGTTGGGTGGAGGATTTTGGAGGGGGAAACATGGAGGCGAGGAGACCAGTTAGGAGTCGTTCCCAACCTTTAAGGAATTTGTGCTGCCGGAGCCCTTCAAGTCCCTCCCTGGGCACAGCACTCATCCCAGTGGCTGCCCGTCCCCCAGGACCCCAGAGGCATCTCTGCCACATCCATCTCTGTGTTTCCAGCACTGGGCACGGTGCCAGGCACCAGAAGGCACTCAGCAAACATTGCCTGACTACACGAACGAACACATAAACCGCTGATGGAGCAGGCGGGCCAGCCCACATTCAACCCCGAGTGTCACTCTTCTTGACTCCCGGTAGGAACAGCCCTGTCTATGAACCTGAGTGTGAGTTTATGTGATACTGGACACCAACCCTGAGCCTTTGGGGATGCCGCTGTTCACGCCTCTGCGCTCTGAGTCACCCTCATCTTCTGTTTTCTACACTAGTCTTCAGTTCTTCACAGCACGTCCCTCCCAAGCCCAAACTCTTTACAACTAGCCTGTGGTCTGAAAAACCATGAGTCCTTTAGAAAATGAAAATAAAAGATGGCAAAGTGTTTCCCTTGTGTGCAAAGAGTCACAGTGGCCCCCTTTATGAACTCTGGTTAGGTAAGACTTTTTTTTCAAAGAAATATTACTGCTTTTCCATAAATCTCCACTAAATTCTGAAATTTATACTTAAATATGATTTGGGAACTCCAGATGATGCCTGCAAGTAATTTTTTTTTATCCCATTAGAGTCTTTCCACCCATCACGAGCCATCTCCATTCCCAGATCCTGACCTTTAAAGTGTAAATACAACGTGTCATTCAGTGCTGGGGTAAGGTACAGCTTGTGTTGCTTGCAGAGTTTTTGCAGGAAACTTTTAGTCATTCTGTTGAACGAAAACATGAACAAGAAATGTATTTCAACTTGTCAGCTGTTTCCAAAAATTCTTTAGAGTTTAGAAAAGAACTTAGAAATTTAGAAAAGAATTCCAAAAATTCTTTACCATATCCATTCCTTCCCCAAGTTCCACAGCATCACATATGCCTGATAACTATTTTAAGTTCTTCATTTTTGCGTGTGTGTGTAGTTTTCAGGGCCTCGTCCAATATTTGTTACTTTCAGTATTCTTAAAAATTGCAATGTATGTTCTCATAAAAATACTTTTAATAGTGTCATCAGGAGCTACTGATGTTTCTCTCTCCAGGTCTGGCATCAAAGTTGGGCAGACTGCGGTCAGTGGTGCCAGAGGCAGCACCGTCCTTACTCCACTGCTAATTCTCAGACACTGGGACACTATTTCATCTCCATGAGCCTCAGTTTCCTTGTCTGTACAAAGGGGTGCTCACACCTCTACCCGACTCAGTAAATGTGTGCTTATAAATGGCAGCAGCATGCCCACAGACCTGGGGCCGCGATCTTCCTTGTCATCTCTTTGGTTTGCTAAGCAGCCGTCTGACCTGCTGTCTCCACTCTGATTCTGCTCATTTTGGTAGGCTGTGTCAGAAGGACCCGCATTTGTTTCCTTAGGATCGTTAGTTTCTGTAAAATAAGAGACTGGTTCTATAGAGATGAAGAAAGGTAAAAAAAAAAAAAATCCCCCCAATTTCAACTTGATCAGTCACTGTGTGCTTTTAGTCTGGAACACCAGCACTCTTTAAATGTGTAACAGTTTTTCAGGCGTTGATAAGTACTAAGTAGATCCTCTATAGAGGCTCTTGTACAGGCACAGAAGATTCATGTCTGCGATCCTTTAACAGTCAAAAACTGTTAACAATGCAAATGTGCATCCACAGGGACTGGTTAAATGAAACAATGAATTATTATTCTCCCGTGGGAAGGAACGTATCAGAGCTACCCCAATCAACATGGATAATTCTCAGAAACATATGGAATGAAAAAACAAGTTTCATAATAAGCACAGGATACCATTTATATATATTACAAGTACACAAATCAATGCTATGCTTTGTTTAAGGACACATAATGTATATAGTGAGAGAAGTGATTGGAAGAATCCATACAAAATTCTGGAGAAGGGGAGAAGAGAATGGAACTAGGAATGAGGGGGCAAAAGGAACATCAAATTTATCTGAAATGTTTTATTTCTTTAATTAAAAAAAAGACTTCAAGTAAATATGATAACAATATTAATCATTTTCAATTCTTGGTGGTGATACACGGATGTTTCTTATAACATTATCTGTTCTTTTAAAAAAGTTCTTGGGGGCCAGCCTCGTGGCGCAGTGGTTAAGTTTGCACGTTCCATTTTGGCGGCCTGGGGTTCGCCAGTTCGGATCCTGGGTGCGGACATGGCACCACTTATCAAGCCATGCTGTGGCAGGCGTCCCACATAGAAAGCAGAGGAAGATGGGCACAAACGTTAGCTCAGGGCCAGCCTTCCTCAGCAAAAAGAGGAGTATTGGCAGCAGATGTTAGCTCAGGGCTAATCTTCCTCAAAAAAACCCCAAAAAACTAAAGGTTCTTTAAAAAACACACATACACAAGGGTCCGGCTCAGTGGCGTAGTGGTTAAGTTCACATGTTTCCCTTCGGCAGCCTGGGGTTTGCTGGTGGGGACCTATGCACCACTTGTCAAGCCATACTGTGGTAGGCGTCCGCTAACATACAAAGTAGAGGAAGATGGGCACAGATGTTAGCTCAGGGCCAGTCTTCCTCAGTAAAAAGAGGAGGATTGGTGGCAGATGTTAGCTCAGGGCTAATCTTCCTCAAAACAAAAACAAAACACACAAAAAGAAACCAAAACGGTGGAAATATCTTTGGTAAAAAGAAAATGAGCACATTCAAGTGCACTTAATTCTTTTAAAGGTCAGTCAAAATTGGCCAGTCCAAATGCACTTAATCTTAAGGGCTGCTGGTTGCTGTTTTCTGTGTGTTTGTGTGGTCTACTGAACGAGATTAAACACTGTGTGTGGGCCTGCGCCTTACACTTTCCCATTTCACACTGCATACAATGCCCAGCCACGAGAGGCAACAAAAAAAGGTTTGTGGAAGAAATAAAGAAGAGGTGCTCAGTATACACAGTAATTGATTGATTACATTCATAGCAAGAGCTACCATTTATTAATGGCCCACTGTATGCCAGAAACTCTATAATTATCCCTGTATAATTATCGCTACTCGGCAGACCAGGAGACTGCCCCAGAGCGAGCTTGTAAACTCTGGGCCAACAGCCATAAAGCTGGCAAGTTGCAGAGTTGCAATCTCTGTGAGTTGAACCCTCCAAAGCCTGTGTCTTTCCACAGAGCAACACAGCTTCCCTACGGCTTCTTATACGGGGCTCACCCGGACAGTTGATGCTCAAGTTTGTTGACTCAGTTCAAAAACTGAAACATAAATCAGTTTCTTTAGTCACTAAAAGGTTTCCCTTAGGGCCCCAAGCCAAGTGGCAGCAGACGCTAAAGCCTGTCTTCTCAGCCCATCCCAGGAAACGTTAGTGAGGAGTCACCGCTGACCCCAGAACCTCTGCCACGGGTCAGGCACTGGACTGAACGCTGCAAATTCGGTCTGGATGTCCTGCACCGACATAGCGTGCAGGCTGGACGGGGAGAGAGCTTTTGATCTGACATGGCGATAGTGGGAAGGGGATAAATTCAAAACATTAAAAACTTGGGGGGGTGGTGGGTAGAGAAGGGTGTGTTGGGTAAGGGCTTGGCCTCCGGAGTCAGGCCGTCCAGGCGTGAGTCTACTGTGTCATTAACTGGCTGAGGGTAATCTGTTTGGAGCCTTTAAGCCTCAGTTTCCTCGTCTGCATGAAATGGGGGAGGAGGGCCTACTACAAAGGGCAGGCGTATGGCTCAAACGCGGTGAGCGCTGCGCACGCGTCGTTTAATAGCGGGGGCTGCTATTGTTATTATTATTGTTATTGTTATCGCCGGCTGTGAAGATCAGGTGTGTTGTGGGAGCAGCCCGTCGCCCCCCTCTCCTCCCTGGGGCGGTGGTCTGCACCTTCCTTGCGGTCCCCTTGGCCTGCGTTCCCGTGGTCACCGGCCGACTCCTCCGCGCCCAGATCTGCGCCCGGCTCCACGCCCGGCTCCCCGCCCGGCTCCACAACCGGCTTCTGCGCGCAGTCCTGCTCCGCTCCCCCGTCCGCCACCGGCTCCGAGACCTCGGGGTGCATGTTTACTCCGGAAACACCGAGCCCCCCAGAGCAGTGGGGAGCCCGGCTCCGCGGGGTCACTACGGACCCCAGCCCCGCCAGATGGGCCCCGCTTTCTTTCCTTCCCCGCAGGCCACTGCAGCCCACGTCGTTGGCTGCCCAACGCCTCCCGGGTCGCCCCGGCAACCGCCGCGCACGCGCACTCGGACGGGCCCGCACGTCGGGACGCCAGGGGCGGGTCCCGCAACTGCTCCGCCCCCGGCGCATGCGCGGGTCACGTGGGGGCGCGGCCGGCGGCAGCTGCGGCGGCGTGACGGGGGCGGCGGCCGCGCGGCGGTGGCGGGAGCGGCTCCGGAGACTGCGCCGCCTCTGCAGGTACCGCGCCCCCCGCGACCGGGCCGAGGGCCCAGACCCGCCTCGTGTCCTCGGCGCCCGCCGGGGCCTCGGCCCAGCCCTGCCTGCGCGCCCCACCACGCCCCCCGGGACCGGCGCCCCTCCACGCCGTCGGCATCCCGAACCCCTCGTCCGTCCCCTCGCTCGGACCGCCGCCCCGCGCACCCCTCTTCCCAGACCCCCAGCACCCCTTCCCCAACTGCACCCCGGCGTCGCACCCCCAGAGGACCCCCGCCCACTTCGGGGCCCGTGCCCTCCCGCGGGACCCGGCAGATCTGGGGCCCCACCCACCCCGAGCGCGGGCCCTCTCCCCAAGACCCCCGAGCCCCCCACGGGCCTCTGAGAGGCAGCCCTCGGTCAGTGCTGCTTTATTCTCGTTTCCCAAGGACTTGGTGTGAGTAGGACTTGTCGTCTTTGTTCTGAATTAGAAGTAATTCAGAAGGGGGAGCTCTTGAAGGAGGGGCGCCGCCGGTTCGCGAGGCGGCGGTGGGAGGGGAAGGGATCTGGCCACGAGCGAGGTTGTCCCCGTTCCAAAGGAACGTACAGCCCAGCAAACCCAAACCCTGCAGGATGCCCGCTTGGAGGGATCACGTTGGGGGTCGCCAGCCGGGGCTCTGGACTTTGATAGACCTTGATGTGAATTCCCACCGCCCGCTTCTTAGCTGCGGGGTCCTGGCTAGGTCACTTTATCTGTGTAAGCCGCAGTGTCCCCGTGTGTAAACTGGGGATGATTATAACTCGGCCTCTTAAGATCGATGAGAGATCATGTGGGATGATGGAATAAAGCGCTTGGAAGAATCCTTCGCATCAAGCCAGCTCTCAGTTTTAACCCTGAGCGCTACAGATAGCTGGTAACTAACACGGAAGGCTGCATTCCAGTGGCTGAGAGCTGAGGTTATTGAGCGCTTCTGTTCCAGGCACTGTTCGAGGTGCTGTATATGATCTATTTAATTCTCGTTATAATCTTAGGCAGGAGCTGTTATCCCCACATTTCCAGGTGATGTCAGGAGAGCGCAGAGGTGAAGCAACTTCACCTTCACCCAAAACACACAGCTTTTAGTGGGGAGCCTGGATTCGAATCCAGGAAGTCTTGTTTTTGGAGTCTCTGGTTTTAATCACTACAGTAATATTCCAGGGGCATAGAGTTCAACAGATTAGTACTTTTGAGTAGATTTTTTTATTGAGATAAAATTCACATAACATAAAATTCACCATTTTAGTTATTTAAAAGTGTAGTGTTCTTAGTAGCATATTCGCAGTGTGCAACTATCATCACTGTTAATTCCAGAACATCCTGAAAAGAAATATCATCCCATTAGCATTCACTTCCCATTTCCCATTCCCGCTGTCTCCGGAAACCCTAGTCTACTTTCTTGTCTCTGTGGATTTGCCTTTCCTGGACGTTTCATAGAAATGGAATCATATGATATGTGGCCTTTTGTGTCTGGCTTCTTTCACTCAGCATCATGTTTTCAAGGTTTGTCCCAGTGGAAGCATGTATTTTTATTGCTGAATAATATTCCATTATGTGGATAGACCACATTTTCTTTATCCATTCCTCTGGATAATGATAATTGGTGGACATTTGGGCGGTTTCCACTTTTTAGCTCTTGTGAATAATGCTGCTATGAACAAGGCTTACAAGTTTTTGTGTGAGAGTAAGTTTTCAGTTATCTTGGGTATGTACCTAGGACTGGGTGCTGTTATTGTAATTTTTACTGCACAAACGGAGACCAGAAACTGAGTATTGGCTTTTGGATGAGAACTCCCATGTTCTGCTTTTTCCATGCTACTCCCCACTAATTCAGTTTAGTGGTGTACTAAAAATTGGCAAAGGAAGGTAAGGAAATTCCAGACAGTCATGGTACACCAATAATAACTTTGTCAAAGTGCTGACACAAAGTTTGAGGAGCTTCTTAGGTTTTTTTCTCCTTAAGAGTGAAATTTGATCCTTGAACACAAAGCAGTAACTGCTTCTGTTTATTAGATAAATACTTATCCGTAGCACCATGCCAGGTGCTGTGGAGGAATATTCAAGATGGATGTGATCCCAGCCTCACACCATCACACATGCAGATGGATTAAGACTTAAATCTGAAAAACAAAATTGTAAAAACTTTTAGAAAATAATCCAGGAAAATGTGTTTATGCCCTGGGGCTAGGACGGAATTTCGGAAATGAAATAAAGCATGGCAAGCACAAACCGTACGGGAAAAAGATTGATAAATTTGACTACATTAAAATTAAGACAGTTAATCAAAAGCACTAGAGAGACACAAAACATAAAGAGAACTAGTATCTAGAATATGGAAAGAATTCTTATAATTCTGAAAGAAAAAGACAGCACCAGAGAAATTAGGGCAGAAGCTAAGAACTGGCATTTCATAGATGAGAAAACATAGCACATAAACATCACAAGAAAGCCTCTCAACCTTTATTAGTAATCTGGAAATGTAAATTAAAACTGTGATGCGCCACCCTGTGGGCAGAAGGTGAACTGGTGGACGTTGCCAGCCATGGAGGAGCAGGCAGTGTGGACTCACACTCGCCACAAGTGGGTGTGTAGATTGGTTCAGCCACTTTGGCAGTGTCTGGTTGAATACAAGGATGCCTTGCGGCCCAGCACTTCAACTCTTAGGCATGTCCTTCTGAGAAGCTCATGCACGTGCGCCCAGCAGACGTGCATGAGGATGTTGATGGCACCAATGTTCATAATTGTAAAACTCAACGAAACAACCCAAATGCCCATTGGCAGTAGAATGGGTGTATGAGTTGTGGTGCGTTCATACCATGAGAGTGTGCAGCCGGGAAGGTGCGGGAGCTGCAGCCACAGGAGCGTGGAGGAGTCTCGAGAACAGTGCTGAGTGAAAAACAAGTCCCCAAAGAATGCGTGCTATGTGATTCCTCTACGTAAAGTTCCAAACCAGGCAAAGCTGAACGCTCTGATTTCAGAATCTGTGCTGGGGGAACAGTACAACTATTAAAAAAAATAGTGAAGCCAGGGAATGATTGCAGTGGAATTGAGGAGGCCCTTTCCCCCAGGGTGGCGGGAGGGCTGTGATCAGGGAAGAAGCCGAGGAGGCTTCTCAGGCTGGTTTTATTTGTGGAGTAGGGTGGGTGCATGGGCATTTTTTATTGTTCTTTGAATTGTGCATAATAGGTTTTACCACTTTTGTGTGCATTTTTCTATTTTTTTAAATTACAGAAAAATTAGTTTTAGATACATTTCCTGTCCCCAGGAGGCCTGTGCTCTAGTTGGGGAACCAAGATAGAGATAGCTTAAACTCTTAAATAAAACACGGAACAGTACGGTAAGTGCCATGTGGGTGAGAGAGAGGGGCGCGCAGAGACGGGCGTCCAAGGAAGGAGAGGGAAGAGGTGCGTGGGCCCTTCGCCCTCCGTTTGTGCCCAGGGCCTGGTGTGGCATCGGTGCTCGTCAGTGAGGGCTGGGATGGAGTTAGGAGAAGGAGTGGCACTGAGGTGTCTTGGAAGGACAGACAGGATTTGAGTGCTGAGAGCAAGGCGCATCCTGACTCTGAAAGAAGCAGGATTCCTAGGAGAAAATGTTAATGAAAATGCAGTCCGCAGCCCCGGGGCCTCACTGGGAGGTCGGACAGTGCCGGCTGCTGACGGGGGTGGAGAGGACCACCTCAGCTCTCCTCGGTCGGTCCAAGACCTTAGGGATCCCCGAAGCTGTTCTCTGGTTCCTAATGCACTTGATGGGTTTGCTTTAAGTGATGTTGCAGGATTTGCAACTTGTCTCTTCACTGTGTTAAAAACTAGACTGATAGTCTCTTTGTCCGTCTGTCCATCCATCCTTAATTTCCGATGGCTGCTCTAACAAATTACCACAAACTTAGTGGCTTAAAACCACACAGAGTTATTCTCTTTCAGTCTGGATATCTGAAGTGAAGTCCATCTCACGGGGCTAAAGTCAGGGTGTCAGCAGGTCTGTGCCATTTCCGGAGGCTCCGGGACAATCCGTTTGCAGGCCTGTGCCGGCTTCTAGAGGTGCCTGTCCTGTTTCTCTGCATCTTCAAGTCCAGCAGCCTTGGGCCTTTCAATCTCGAGCTGCCTCTGGCCTCTGCTTCTTGATCACATCGCCTCTGACTCCGACCCTCCTGCCTCCCTCTAATGAGGACATGCGTGATCACATTGGACCCACCTGGATAATCGAGGATCATCTCCCCATCTCAAGGTCCTTAATTTAATCACCTCTGCAAAGTCCCCTTTGTTTAGAGGTTGGAGGATTAGGCTGTGGACATCTCGGAGGGCCAGTTTTCAGCCAGCCACTCTGCCTCTCGTTGGGGGTGCTCTCCTTGTCTTTTTCCCGTCAGACTTGCTTTCTTTTCTTTGAAAACATTTTGGCCAGCCTGTCTTGTGTTCTTTTACTGCCCACCCAGCTCTCATTCGTTGGGACAGCTTGGCCATGTCTGTGTTTCAGCCGAGACACCTCTACCCGAACTCTTGATTCATGGAGGTTTTTGTATTAGATTTGATGCCCTTCTCGCAGCTGCGCTGACTCAGCTAAACTGCGAGTTGGGATAATGTTACAGGCCCCAGCAGTGGAGGCCTTGGAAGAGGTCACTTTGCTCCTCACAGTTCTGACCATAATTTTCCCACGACACTTTTATAGTTTCAATGTTACCTTTAAGGGTTTTTTTAGACTCTTTTTTCTTTTTGAGCAGTTTTAGGTTTACAGTAAAATTGAGAGGGAGGTACAGAGATTTCCTGTACACCCCCTGCTCCCACACATGCAGAGCCTCCCCCATTATCACCATCACTCACCAGAGTGGTACCCTCTTTATCAAGGATGAGCCCACACTGACACGCCATAGTCACCCCAAGTCCGCGGTTTACCTGAGTGTGTGATGGATGGGCCCTGGTGAGTGTTGCTCTCTGGAAGGAGAAAACGCCTGACAGGGGAATTGCTCTTCTTTTCCGATTCTAAGGTCACTTCTGACTATTTTCCTCCACCTGTTTCTCTCATTTTGTTCACTGATGTTTCAGTTTTCTGTAGAGGCAAAAAAAAAGCTTTATGATAACTTTCACAGGTAGATTGTATATGGACCAGAATTTTACTAGTTTCAGTGTTGTTTCTAAGTAATGGATTGCTCTGAGTTTTAGACTAAAACCTATCCACAGAAAAATTAACTAGTCAAAACCCAAAGCAACTTAAACGCGGCTCGATATCTGTATTTTGGTGAGCTTCTAGACTTAAATGTGTAATGCACGCCTTCAAAACTGTGCTTTCGTGAGCTTTCCTGGAATCTCAGGGCTTTGGTGGGGAGTCCTGATCGCTACCTTCATTAGAAAGACATGATTTTCCATCGTGTACCGAAGGGTGGGGAGAGTGCTGAGAGGATGTCGGGAAGGGATAATTTCCCGTCACTTTCCATTTACAGTCCATTAAGGCGAACACATGAGTGAACATGTCTGGTGTGTCTGAGGAGCAGCAGGGATCAGTCAAAGTCATGTGCTCCCGGTCCAGCCTCGCCTTGTCCCCATCTGGAGGGACCAGGGCTCGGGAATCCTCACTCTTGTGCCTGCACTGCCACAGCCCCCACTGCTGCCAGCTCCCTTCCGTGGCTGACCCCATTCGCTCCCTCCCTGGGCCTCAGGGACTCACTCAAGGAGTAAGACCAAACACTTCTGTGTGACGTCGAGGCATTTCTCCGCCTGGCCCCCTTTCCACCCCTCGGTGTGTGTGCTGAGCTGAAGCACATTGAGCTGGTCACTGTTTCCTGGCAGGCGGGACCTCTCACGTGCTGGGCCCTTGTCTCGTCTCTTTCCAGAAGCCCTCTCAGCATGCTCTGCCACATGCACTGAATTGCTTTGTTTATCTGTCGGTGAATTCTGTGTGCACAGGGTTGGCAGGGACTCCTGGCTGACTCTGGATGGGTCCTCAGCCCCTGCCACTTAGTCTTCATTGCCATTCTAGTAGTTTGGTTTTCCGTGTAGCCCTTCCTACAGACCAGTGACCATGCATGTTTAGGCTTCTTGGCTATATTGTTTATTATTCATAAATAAGTTGGGGGTTTGAATTTATCAGTCTTCTGTGAGTTTGGTCGCTGTGAGTCAGATCTCTCTCTCTTGAGCTGTCTCTGGGGAATGATCAAATTGCATTTCTGAATCTCAAGGCTGAAGACCAGACCCAGAATGCTGTCATCCCTCTGATTCTCTGTGATTTTCAAAAAATATAGCAATGATAATATATGTTTAAGGTATTTGTCTAAGGCGGAATTGTAATGTTGAAATATCATAATGGAATCCCCTGGCAAGATGGCGCAGGGACATCTCGTGAGTAGAATTGAGAAGCCGGGCCAAGCCAGGGCTGGAGGCCCCTGACGCCACTGTTCTCAGCTCACCTCTAAAGTCGGTGTGCCCCTTCTGCTGGACCTGAGCAGGAGGTCCCTGGGGGGTTTTGCACACGAGCTTTTTCTTTGTGTAAAGGATCAAAGGAATTTGTCTGGCGAGCCTCTCCTGAGAGGGGAGCAAGGTGGTGTGTGGAGACTGGGAGCCAGACAGGAAAAACAGCCTGCGAGCTGAGCTGCAGACCGGGTCGTGCGGTTTAATGCACAGATGTTTGTTGAGCTCCTGCTGCGTGCCAGGGGCTGTGGAAGGTACTGGAGAAACAGAGAGGAATAAGATGTGGCCTCAGCTCTAGAGGAACTCAGCGTGCTGGGGGTGGTGCAAAAACAAAACAGAACACAGTGTCTTAGGGTGGAAGGAGAGAGAGAAGGCACCAGAGTGTCCTTCCGTGTCCTCGCTCTTCCAGCAGCTGCCCAGCTCCCAGGCCAGGAGGAGCGCTTCTCCCTGCCCCCTCTACCCGCTGATTAGACAGGCGCTGGCCGCCGGGGCTCAGGTGGGCCGGCCGGGATCTCTGCCAGGAGTTTGGAGAGCGAGGCCTGGGCTGCAGCCGCTGGGAGTTCAGGGCCCACAGGCGGAGCAGAGGAGGCGGTCTGCGGAGAACCAGGAGGCTCGGGGTGAGGCCGGGCACACAGCAGGAGAGCTAGAGGGCATGGCCGTCTGCTGGCCCCCTCCCGGGCTTGGTGTCCCGAGCTCCCAGTGTGTGTGCAGAGCGCCATGTCTCTCCAAGTCCCATTTGATGGAATGTTCCAGAAGAGAAAGGTGCAGGAAGGGCCCGTCCCCGCTGAGCCTTGCAGCCCGTGGCCGGCGCTGTGGCGCCTTCCTCCTTCTGGGACAGGACGTGCTTGCTCTCTGTGCAGGGACTCGCGGCCTAAGAAGTCTGGTCTCTTAATTTTCAAAACTTCGGTCTGAATTTTATATAAAGTTTTCCCACCTGAGCTGTGAGGACAAAGGAAAGGCGTTGGTTTCACGTTGGTTTTGTTCACAGATTGGCCTCCAGAGAAGACAGCAGCGTCTTCCCGAAGGCCCAGGAGCGGCAGAGAGGTGAGAGGAGGCCACGGTGGGCAACGGCCAGAGCGGGAGGATCAGGAACTCCCCTCTTGTTGGCATCTTTTGCTAGAGTCTTTCCTTTACAAATGTTCAAATTCGTGAAAAAACTGTGTTTGAGGAGGAAAAGGTCCCTTTGCCCAGCTTCCCCTTAGGACGAGGTCGTCTGCGAGGCGCACCTGACCTCCTTTTTGCTCCAGCCTGTCGTCCACCCTTTGCGCAGTTAACTTCCCCATAGGTGTTGCCTTGGCTACGACGCGTAGGATCTTGATGTGTGGCATGTAATTGTCATTGAAAACATTGTCTTACATCTTAGATACAACCACCCGTGATCAGGAACAGATTTAATATTCTAACAGTCGACTTTTTTTGTCGTAGTTGTTTCTAATTTTTCACACTTTGTTTGAAAAGTCCTTGTGCGTACAAGTGATTGTTTTCTGCATTTACTTTCCTAATGGCCTAGTATTTGATTAGTTATGACAGAAGGCACATCTACACTTTTCAAAAGTTGTTTCAGGAGCTGCCAGCTTAGGATGGTTTAACATGGAGTCTCAGTTTTTTATGTTCTTCCTTATAAGAAATTAGTGTTTGGGTTGTTTCTTTGACAGTCTTGCAGTTTTGACTCTTCAGGGACTGCAGCCAATGTGGACACTCACATACCTCACCAGGCCAGGGGCATGTCAGCAGGGGCTTGGCCCTGCAGCGGATGGCAGAGCAGGGACCCTCGGAGAGGGCTGGCAGTCACTCTCTCTTGTCTGGCCCCGAAACTTTGAGAGGCATTCAACTACAGCAAAACGAGAATGGATAGTTTTGAGACAGACGATCCTAACTTTACATGCATTTCAGAGAATTTCAGAGCACGGGGAGTGTTGTTGCTCATTGTGTGGCAGACGGAACAGGAAGAGAAAGGCATCTTCAGTGCACACTTCATTGATCTTGATACTTCTTATTTTAGGAAATCTCACCCAGTGTGGTCCCTGAAGAAAAATTACCCCAAAGGAGCACGCGGTTGTTTTTCATATGAAATATTTGGTTTGTGTACTTAATAAAAAATAAGGTTTATGATGTTTTCTTTTCATGATCAGCTTTGACATTCTTATTGTAGAAGATGAGTTTCTGTGAACAGAACCCCCATATACAGCATTTTACCTATAGGAAATAAGGGGGCCCCACTTCAGTCGTTTTCTATATTATTACTTGAGAAAAACATGTCTCTGATGTCCTTAATGCCACATCAACTTAATTAGTAACATGGTAGAATATGAACTTATTGTTTGAGAGGTTCTGTCCTTAGCGTGGGGCATTTATGAATCCTATTGCCTATCCATTTCTTCAGTTTTCTGTCATGTTTCTTTTGTATGTTTTGTTGGTTTGTATTTTGGGCTACACATTCATATATATATTCACATATATATATTCAACACATATATATTCATATATATGTTCAACGGTTTTTTCATTATTTTATGTGCCTTTTATCACAATATGGTATCATTCTTATAACATGTTCCATTTCAGTGGTTAATTTGTTTTCTCCTACTTAGTTCATTTTTTACTGTGCAAAACTTGCTCGAGCTGAAATTACGTTGCAGTGGAGTGGGAGAGAATTCACTCATTCTTAATCTATGTCAATTTTTGCTGCTATTATTGGGTATTGTCTTAGTTTCAGATTTTTTTCCTATCTTAATGTGATTTCTATTAAGAGGGAGCACACCCAGATTTATGTATTTTTGGCTTAAAATCAGTTTTCTTTTATATAATAAATGCTGTTCCTTGTGCTTGCATATATCTGAGCCCCCTGCAATTTAATTGCAGTCTGCTGTGGTCTTTCTGGTACTTTGTCCCTTACTGACAGCACGTGGTTGGATCAGGCCGCGGCGGCTCTCCAGGCCTAGTCTAGGACGCAGGTCATCAGCCTTGGTCCTGCCTGGCCTCTGTCTGTCTCTGCAGGGTTATCTCTGATCACGGGCATACACATACCAGTTCATATAGTGTTTAAAATTGTATTGTTAAATGTCATCTCTTCTGCTCAGTACAATTATTTAAATCATCTTTGAATCCTTAGCATCTGTCACTGTCCATGGAGCATAGTAGGTGCTTTGTAAACACTTACTCTGTGGATGCTTATAAGAGTGGTATGGACTTTTCTTTCTTTGAATGTAAGGGGCCAGGCAAAGATAAGGGGGTACAAACGACACTAGTAAGATGGAGTGCTCACTCCACTGTCAGTGGGGAAAACCATGTCTTCAGTTTGGGGAGCATCTCTTTTTGAATATACATTTATGTGTATTATTTATACATAAAATAATTTATGGTTAAGTTTATTAAAGCTTAGTTTTGTCTCAAATGGATTGTTAGCTCTTTGACCCAGGCCACGTCTTAATATTACCTCTGTTTCTTCTCCTTTATCTCCACATGGGTAGTAGGCCCTCTGTACTTGCTGATTAGGAATAAAGCAAAGAAATAAACATACCTCTCAGCTGTTGTGTGAATTGAAAAGTCTGTGCCTGTCATCGTACTGGGCAGGGAGCTTTTTTAGGGCACAGAGCATATTGTGTTTCTCTCTTTACCCACAACGTGTAGCACAATGTCTGAATTTTAGTAGGAATTTGGTAACTCTTGGTAGTTGTGTTGACTAATCTCCTGGGAAGAAAGGAACTTTATAAACTACAGATGTTAATGAGATCATAAATTGACTGGATCCTGGGCTTACAAGCGTTTGAAAAGTTACTGTTATTGGAATGCAAAATGGTTAAGCTCTGCTGTCTTTCTTCACTCAGACTGTGCATGTTCCTTTGACTTGTTAAGCGAACACCTCTCCTCGCTTCCCTGCAGGCCGCCATGGCTGCCGTGGACAGCTTCTACCTCTTGTACAGGGAAATCGCCAGGTCCTGCAATTGCTACATGGAAGCTCTAGCCTTGGTTGGAGCCTGGTATACGGCCAGGAAGAGCATCACTGTCGTCTGTGACTTTTACAGCCTGGTCAGGCTGCATTTTATCCCTCGCCTGGTGAGCAGAGCGGATCTGATCAAGCAGTATGGAAGATGGGCAGTTGTGAGCGGTACGAAATGAGGTGTCAATTCTTGCCTAATTTAACATCGAAATTAATCTTTCCTGTTCAAGTCGTGTTTAAGTTGGATGCATTATTCAAAGAGTTACTGCGTTTAGTGTGATGTTTTCATGGGAACATGTTGATAAAAAAATGAAGCTTCTCACTTGTGTTATCCGTATGCTCTCACTTCCCCACCACCCTGTCTTGGAAGACTGCTCCTACAGTTTGTCCTCCTTGTTCTGCCCTCCTCCCCTAGGCCTGCTCCAGCCCACCGTTCTGCCCCTTGCTTGTCCTTTTTGCTCTCTCTGTTCAAATTGTCCCTAGAAACTGTCACCACTTTCAGAAATGCTCCCCTTATTTTAAATTTCATTTTAATTTGTCATTGTTTCCCAGGGAAGTACCTTCTGGCCCTCATTCAAGCCAGATATAAGTTTGAAAACAGTTTCCTGCTGTGTCTCATAGTCGGCTTGGTGACTGTAAACGGCTCCTCCAATGCCTGTCAGGGCGGCTGGGAGAGTGTGTGACCAGCATGGATCATTCATATTATTGATTCGGCATTGTGCTTGACCGACCAATATTAGAATTTGGTTTATTTCTCATGTGAATCTTTCTCTGATTAAACCCGGAAAAGGGATATCTAAGGTTCGTTTTAAAGGTTGCCACATGACATGGGCGTGCCCACTCTTCCTGGCTTGTATTGTAGGCGCAACAGATGGGATTGGAAGGGCCTATGCAGAGGAGCTAGCAAGCCGTGGTCTCAACATCGTCCTGATTAGTCGGAACCAAGAGAAGTTGCAGATGGTTGCTAAGGACATAGCTGACACCTACAAAGTGGAAACCGATATTATAGTCGCAGACTTCAGCAGCGGCCGTGAGATCTACGACCCGATTCGAGAAGCCCTAAAAGACAAGGACATTGGCATCTTGGTAAACAACGTAGCGGTGTTTTATCCCTACCCCCAGTATTTTACTCAGGTCTCCGAGGACAAACTCTGGGACATCATCAATGTGAACATTGCTGCGGCTAGTTTGATGGTCCATATAGTGTTACCGGGAATGGTGGAGAGAAAGAAGGGCGCGGTCGTCACTATCTCTTCCGGCTCCTGCTGCAAACCGACTCCCCAGCTGGCTGCATTTTCTGCTTCTAAGGTAATGAATTCCTGGTTGGAAAATGCAATCATAATGCAATAGGACATTCATCACAATGGTTTGGTCCAATTTGTTGGGCTCTTTGTCAGCAACTCATGTTTTCCTATGCTGTATTTTCTCCTGAAATGATAGTAAACAAGCCTACTTTCTCCTGAATTTTCCTCCAGGTTCTTGAAAAAGTAACTGTCTTTTGCCTGCTCTGTTTCAACAGGCTTATTTAGACCACTTCAGCAGAGCACTGCAGTATGAGTATGCTTCTAAAGGAATCTTTGTACAGAGTCTGATCCCCTTCTATGTGGCTACCAACATGACCACACCCGGCAGCTTCCTGCACAAGTGCCCGTGGCTGGTGCCTTCGCCAAAAGTATACGCACATCATGCTGTTTCTACCCTTGGCATTTCAAAAAGGACCACGGGATACTGGTCCCATTCTATCCAGGTAACAGTATGTGCTCAGCTCTTGTAATTAGGTTAATGCGTCCTAAACCTTCCTAAATGATACATGGGGATCTGATTGAAGCCTAATGCTGAAAGACGAGAACTGCAAATTCTGATTCTTAAACCTGATACTCTCAAAGGTTCTGGTTATTAAATTCTCTTTTGTGGAATTACTATATTAAGAACATTCAAAAGTTTAATCTACGTGGCACCTGAGCGAGGAAATATGCTGCTTTAATATAAGTAGATGGTAGCAGTATAAAAATGCTAAGTATTATATGGGAATTTCAAAGTAAAAAGATTCTAGTCATGGCTGACAGGTACCTCTAAATCAATAGTGTAATCCCAAAGCATGAAATGACAAAATAGGTTTATATTTCATATAACCATTATGTTAGATAATATCTCAGTATATTCTTGGACTCATTTGTTCAAGAAACGTAGAATTTTTTTTTTTAAGTTTATTGTTCAGGCATGACAAAGATTTGGGTCCTTAGTACTTTAAAGAGTAACTGTTAAATATTTGAACATGTGCTTCTAAGTGTTAGATAAAGAACTTGATGGTTTGTTGTAATAGATTTGTGTTTCTTTATCTGACATAGTAAGTAGATGTGCCCTAGTTTAGAATTGTTTTTTCTTTAATCTGTAGAGTTTTCTTCATTACCAAATATTTTTGGGATTCTTTGCATAAAGATAAATTTACCAGTACTGAATAAATAGATAAGTAAGTCAACGTTAATTTTTAGTTTCATCAAAGTTTTGGCTAAAAGTTTCTTTAATAAGAAACAGCTTTATTTAAGTGTTATTTCTAGGTCCTTAATTACTGGGGAAAAGCAGAGAAACCTAAAAAGTAGTTTTAGAAGGCACTGACCTTGAAGTTCCCTGAGAAATGAAGACATGATAAGGTCGGGGTTCAGATGCATAGATATTTTGACTGCATTTATAAAACACCAGTATTTTAGTTACAATTAAACTTTGTTCACATTGATGAACTTTTCTTGAGATGTATTTTTCTGCCAAGAAATTCTGGTCAGCTAATTTAATTCCTAGGGTAGTTTTCTATACAGACCTGTTAAAATTTTCCATTTTTTCCTATTTTCATTTTTATTTTACTCAAATTATTTTCAACATTATCAGTTTTTTTTTCAATTTTACAACAAAAGTTTGATTCTTCAGTCGCTGTTTTGTCCACAGCAGATGTTTCTGATGGCTTTGCCATTGTGACTTTTGTAATCATTTCTTCTGAATGCAGTTTTCTCAGATTGCAAAGGTCTGAGTTTTGTCAAGAGTTCAATCCTCTGTCTTTAGCCTATAAGAAATTTAGTGTATGGAGTTTGATATGCCAAACGTACTGTGTAAAGTTTTGTTTTGTGCTGTTTATTTCAGTTAGTCTTCTACATTTGAATTAAAAGAGAACGATAGTATTTATTTCTTGACAAGATGCGGTGATAGACTGAATATGAGGAGTTGAAGGAAGGGAAGAAGCAAAACATATTTTCAGGTTTTTGGCATCAGAAGCTCAGTGGTGCCTCTCACTCAGCAGTGAGAGGAGGAGGTCAGGTTTGGGGAGAAATAGTAAGAGCTCTACACATGCTGGATTTGAAGGCTCTGGGGAAGCGTGAGGAGCAGTGCAGTTGGCAGCTGCGTGGGTTGGCGCTCAGTGAGGGGTTTGTATGGAGGTGAAGGCTGACAGGTCAGCAGCGTTTAGCTGGGTGGTAAGCTGTGGAGTGGGGGACATCATCCACATCACCCAAGGAGAGTGTGTAGAGAAGACAGCTTGGTCAGAGACTCACGGAACTCCAGCGTTCCAGGGGAAGGTGGAGAAGACCCAGCGAAGGAGGCTGAGGGGGCGGCCAGAGGGATGGGTGGGAGAGCCCGACGGTGGGACATGGCTCCAAGGGGAGAGATGGTTTTCAGCGGAGGAATACTCATCAGTGACGTGTGATGCCGTCTGTCCCATGGCATAAGGACCAACGTGTGGCTGTTGGGTTTAGAATGTTGGAAATCCTCTGTGACCTTGAGGAAGCAGTTTTGGAGGCATTTTAGGGAGCAGCCAGGTTGCACTGAGTAGATGAGTGTGGAGAAGATGGGGACATAGAAACAGCGCGCTCAAGGAATAAGGCGGGCAGGCCTTGGCTGGCGAGAGACGGATTGCGTTCAGGGAAGGAGTTTTGTTAGTTAATCTATTTAAGTTAGGAGAGACTCGATTGTAATTACATGTTGCAGGGAAGGGGCCTGTGGAGAAGAAATCTTAAAGACTGGAGGGAGAGGGCACAGTTCCCCGGAAGTAGAGGGGGTAGGACGAGAGCACAGGTGGAGGGGAAATGATGTGGACAATTAAAAACAACTAGAAAGTGACGGAGGCGAGAGGAGAGGCTTCAAGTCCACGTGGGAGTGGAGGGCCTCTTGTCTGGTGGCTCCCGGAGTTCCAGGTCTTCGGGGGTGAGGGTGAGTGGGAGAGAGTTAGAAGCCAGCACAGGGTGAGGAGGTTGGAGATAACCATTGTGAAGAAGGGAGAGTGAGATGCCTGGGAAACATCGAGGGTGGCTGAGCGGAGATGAGGCCCCGAGGGCTGATGGGGCCTAGAAGCTGGTAGGGCATCAGTCTGTGGGGCTTTTCCCCAGCAACACCCAGCATATTCCATAGGTATGTGTTTCCCTCTTGAAGCCACTTCAAAGTGGCATCTAAAGGAATGTCAGCACGTGTTCCTGAGAAGGTCGTGTGTTAAGTGAGCATTTCTAAGTCTGTGTTTGCGCTGAGCCTGCACGGAGGTCAGGGAGTAGGTTTCCTCACTCCCTCCCCGGGCCTCAGCCGCCTCACACACGTCCTCGCTTCCCCACCGATGCCTGTGAAACAGCACTTCTCAACGGGAGTGGCGTCAGAGCTGACTCACACCCATGGCTTCTTGCTTTCTCAGCACCATCCATGTAATTTAACAATTGCACCTGCTGTATATTATGCTAGTTGTCTTAATAAAGATTTGCAAGCAGGAAATAGAAAACAATGATTTGGACTTAAAAAACAGCTGGAAAGGAGTCAAACATATTTGTTTTACTTGTTAACTAGTTATCAGTATTGATTTAGGAGTATTTCCTGTCATTTTCAGAAGTAGCGCTAGGCAACATTAAGTCGTCAGCTTCGGAACACTTAGTAAGGTTGGCAGGAAAAGAAGAGCCGTTCTATTATAGCTTTCTCTTGGTGGTGTTTGACATAAAGGCCAGAAACATTCTGGTATGTGCTTGGTCAAAAAATCAGTTAACTTGGCGTCTTGACCAGTAAGTCTCTTGCTTATGAGGACCGTGCTCCGGGTGATAGGATTGCTGGAGAAAGCTCCGGGAATCGGGAGTGGAGTGGGAGAAGTCTGGGATCTGAGCTCTCTGCATTGGCTCGCAGTCTATTCTCAATTTCTTCCTACTTTTGATGTTTGTTCAGACATGCTATTGGATGAAGAAAATGTGGCGTTTCGGGGGGAGGTGGAGCTAGGTGGAAATGAGAAGGCCTGGGGCTGGCTGCACGTTGAAATGTAGGAGAGGGACCAAGGGACACAGGCTGATAGCTGTGTCAGAGGGTAAAGCCCTTCCTCAGCTCCGTTTCCCACGCCTGCTGGACAGGGGACGTTAATTACACACCGTCACAGCGGCTTTTATACCTTGAGAGAACTCCAGTTTAAGGATCCAGCTCATGTTCTTTGGGATCTCGTCCATCCTTTTCATTCCCATTTATTTCTTACCTCTTTGAGTCCCACCCGGCTCAGTTTCTGGGGATGTCTGTCATTTGCATTTTCATTGCTAATGCAAATCTCCAACAAGCTGAACGAGGCCATTACTGTTGACTTCCTCCTCTTGGCTCAGGAGCCCCAAGTCTTCCTGAGCAGCAGTCACTGCAGGGCCCATGCCGCATCAGGATTGGTCACTGGCCAGTTTTGCTGCAGAGGAGCAGCTCCTTTCTTAGGACAGACGGGCAGGAGCCCTGAGCATGCACGAAGCCTTACAGAGCCTAAAATCCACCCCTCCTCTCTGTCTTGCACCGCCCCCCCAACACTCTCTCTCTCCCTGCCTTACATCCCTTGGGTACTCTTTTGTAGTTCCGAGTGCCCAGAGACTTGGCGTTTCTTTCCGGTAACTGTTGTTATCTAAACAGGTCGATGAGTCAGCCCTTCAGTTGATCTGTCAATACCCAGAGGATGCAATTCTCCCCTCCTCTTCCATCAGCTCTTTCCACCAAGCTCTTTCCATCCTGCTACCCAGGGTGCTGAAACCTTGGGATGAGGCAGAGATGGTGTGCCAGTGGCGTCTTGCCAGTGGCGTCTCCACATGCAGCACCCTAGGAAACTGGCAAAATCCACCTTGATGCTGGTCCCCCTGCAGTAGACAGTGGTCAGGAATGGAAATTGAAACAGATTTTTACATGTCTATTCTTTCTCGCTAATACTGAAAAAAATGTGCTGTGAAGGGGGTCCAGTTATCTTGTCTGCCTCAGGTGCCTAGATGTTTCACTGTCACCCTACTTACAGGTCCTCCTAAGGGACTTTACGCTGACCTCGTTTGTCTCCTTGGAATTAGAACCTTTCGAAACAGTGGCTCCAAGGAGGAGTATCCAGGTATTTTTTTCCCATGAAATCCTGGCTCTTTAAAGAGGTCTTAAGAGACCTTAGTTATTTCCCCAGAAAGTTGCCCACAGTTCCGGGCCAGATCTTGGGCTGCTGTGTCTGACTGGTAAGGGGAGCTTCTGTAGAACCTCTGTGAAGGGCTGTGGCTCTGGGACTGTCGTCCCGCGGTTCACGGTACTGGGACTCCTCCTTATTGTATGGTTCCCTGGAGTTGCTGAGTAACCTGAGTCTGTTTATTAAGGAGACGCGGGGTGTCCTCTGTTATTATACTTCTGTTCAAGGCTAGAGTTTCAGCACTTGCCAGAGGCCTGTTTATCTCCCTTCCTTAACATACAAGGTATCAGAACTTCCGCTCAGTCTCGGACAAATCGCCAGCATAGCGCAGAGTTTCTCCGCCTCAGCACTATTGGCATGTGGGGTTGGGTAACTGTTTGTGGGGTCATCCTGTGCATTGTAGGATGTTCAGCAGTGTCCTTGATCTCTACCCACCAGATACCAGTTAACACCACTACCCCAGTTGTGACGGCCACTAATTTTTCTGGACATTGCCATATGTCCCCTGGGGGACACAGTGGCCCTGGTTGAGAACACCTGGGGCGAGCACATCAGCAGGACTCCCTCCCAGGATCCCCGAGCCATCCTCATCGCGTCTCAAGACGGTGTCCTAGGGTCCTGGTGTTTTTGACCCAGTTCTTGTGTTTATCTCAGCTCCCTCCTGCCCCTCAAACCCCAGTGTTCTCACATAGCACTACCACGTATGTGTTTATCTATTTCAGGTGCCTTTCATTCCGGGGATAGTTTGTGATTCTTAACCAAATGAACATGCGTTCCCATCACATCACGTTAGGTGAATGCGGGGTTGTATTACTGCTTGGAGGTCTCCCCAGCCTCACCGGAGAAGGGGGCAGTGGGTGGTGATCATGTGTCTCTTCCCACAACCTAGCATCGGGCCGTAGGCAGAGATGGCTGCTCAGTGCCATAGCACCTCGGGGCCTTTCCCTTTTTTGTATTTAATGTGATAGGTGAGATTTGTTGTATTAAATCATATGCTGATCTATGCGCTTCTGTGTCGATGGCTTTGGGTGCTAACCTTATAACCTTTTTCTCTTTCATTTTTAGTTTCTCTTTGCACAGTATATGCCTGAATGGCTCTGGGTGTGGGGAGCAAATATTCTCAATCGTTCTTTACGTAAGGAGGCCTTATCCTGCAAAGCATGAAACTGGATGATGGTTTGGGAAGTTTTGCCAACTCATGGGAACCTGCAGTATTCTGACATTTGGAAGAACACACTTAATTTATCTTCTGTATTTTCTTTTATTACTGGTTATTTAGCATACTGTTGACTCATCATTTGCAAGGCAAACAAAATACTTTTAGAGAATGCTGTGGAAAAACCTCAAGGGCCACGTGGATGGCACAGAGTAAATAATGACCAAGGCACAAAAACGGATTGAGAAGACCTGGATTTTGATGCTTTTTTCCCTAAGCTGTTCAAAGTTGTGTGATTTCTGTTGTTCTCCGAGCCACAGCAATCTGATATGGAAATATACTTATATAGTATGACTTGTCAGCTCTTACAATTTTAGATGTTTTTTAAGGGAAATTATCTCGGTAGATGAATTATAGTATTGGTTTTCAAATGTTCATCAGGAAAGACCATTTAAAAGTGTTATTGTATAAGTAAGATTGCTAGTGTAGAACTCTGTGTTATACTGTATAGCTCTAGTTATTTGTCTGTGTATGAAAGTGCTGCTCTGCAATCGATATTCATTAGAGAACCATCCATGTATGTATATTGCGTGTGTCTCGGCAACTTTATTTATGGGTAAGTTACCTTAAAGGAGATTTCTTGTCAAGGTGGCTTAACATGGAACCTTATGAGGTATTAAAATTCTAGATTCTTTTCATACTACACAAGCCTACCCAATTTTGTGCTACATATTTGCCTTGTATAATATTACTTACTACTGTCTTTTTTTTTTTTTTTACTCTACTATGGAATTAATTCATTCCTAGATTTGGACATGTAATGGTTGACTCTCAGTCATCTCTTATTTTATGATTATTGTGGATAAGTAGTGAATTCTTAGCCTATGATCTTGACCCATTTTATAACTGAAATTTAGCCCTTGAGAAAGAGCTTGTTATATCTGGTTTTCGTGTACTTTTCTATGTAATATTATTCCATTCCAGTAGCATTATTGGTGTAAGCATCAAGTATTTATGGAATAATAGTTAAAATATGGACAAATTACATGTGTGATATGATGTGTCTGTTCAAATAAGTTAGAAGCTCATTCTTGGTTTGTGTAATGAATTAACACATTATAGTGAATACTTTTATTGATGTGAAGATAATTATGCACAATCCTCCACAATATGGGTTAGCATTGAAACCTACTGTGAAATGTTTTTGGTTCAGGTCCTATAAAGCCAGACATTTTTGAGGACCACATATCTTTTGCTTTGACAATTGTAAATCATTATATGAATATGCCAATATGTGCAGATTAAAAATTCGGAGTTTAATATCCTGACACTGATGCAGGAAGTAGTAAGTTGATTGAAATCAGAACTTTCATGGAATTCTTTTCTCCTGAGACGATATTCCATTGGGAGTAGGCATAAGCACGCTTTATGTTATACCCACAATTTTGCCAGTGATGTTGCCTCGGTTTTTCCGTATCTGACTTGGACTCCAAAGATGAGTGGTTGAGTTTAGAAGCGCTTCCACTTAATCAGGCCTTCAGCACATAAGGGGAGGACCTTCAGCTGTGAAAACTTCCACGCTGGTGGTACTACATAACACTGAAGGTCTTGATGCCCTTAGCTGGGAAGCCTTTTTGCCATATTTTGCAGTTTCCCTCACCCAACAATTTATGCTCATTAAGACTAGAAAAAATTTGACTTCATGCCACATTGACCTGAACTTTGGTGTGTAATAAGCAGCAGCAACTTTATGTAAAAATACCTTATTTATATCTAAGGTGTTATGTGGTACGGCAGTGTCTTACATGTACAGCTTAGGTATTGAACCGTTGCTTCATGATAAGAATAAATAAACCATGTCAGTGATGTTTTAAAATTCTATACTTGGCAGGACATATGTAAATAGGCTGATTGGCGCAAAGTTAGTTAAAGATCAAAACCAAGATGCTTCCTTAGGTTTTTCTCTTTCATAAAATACTTTTACCCAGAGCTCATTTGAGAGTCATGATTGGGCCACTGTAGGATGGGGTTTCTTAAGAATATGGGAAATAAGAACGTTTGAAATGATCCGTGAACTCAAAATTTAACAGTAAAAGAAGTTGCTTCTGCTTCTTTTGGAGGAGATTTTGCTCCAAATGTTTGTAAATTGGTTGTTTGGAATGAGAGATCCATTTTTTCCCATAGAAACAATCATTTAAAAATTATAAAAAATTAATCTATGAACACCTGTGGTAGTAATTCATTAAAAGCTGGTAATTCAGCAAGAAAATTGTACATAACCATGTGTCTAATAAGTCTTTTGAAGCTACTGAGTTGACTTCTTGATCTCCTCCTCCTGATAGGTGAGTCAGATGGAGGTTGATTTTGATCTTTGGCTTTCCGCAATCTGGAGATGCCTGGGGGTTTTGCGGTGAGCCATTTCCTCGAGTTGGGGGGATGAAAGGTAGACTGTAGTGGGTTCAAGAAAGAGTGGGAAGAAAAAGGGAGACAGCAAGTAGAGACAGCTGAGGAGTTTTGTTTTGTTTTAACCTTAATTTAAAATCTTGTCACATTTTGGAACCAGAGGGTTGGGGGTTGTCCTCAGTCTTGACATTGTGTGCCCTTGAAAACCAAGTTGTCTCTCTGTGTCTCTATCTCAGTATTGGCTCTGCTGTTAATCTTTACAATAGCATTTAGTTTGAATAAAGATTTACCTTCCCATGGAATTGTGAATGCTTTCTTGTACACGTGAAACATGAGTTTAGGAAGCCATTTTAGAACCTGGAGTGGTGGCTCTCAGCCTTCCTTGGTGGATTTCCAAGCCCCTTCTCTCTCATGCCCCAGCCCCCTTCAGTTTATAGGGTTCTCAGGAGCTGGCAGCATTCTCCTCTTCCCTCCTTTGGAACTGCACTATTATGTGACGTGGAGGTTTGCAGTTCACTAGCCTTCCCCAGTTCCTGACAGTTGGGCTGTGTGTATTCAATGGCATAGGGACTTAAAGGGCTGTTAAAAGAACCCTGGCCAAGACCAATTTACTGCAAATTCCAACAATACAGTTAAAGATCAAGTGCATTACATGGTGGCAGCAGGGAGTGCCTAACTTTGAGGATTTAGAAATGCAAGTCAAGAATTCTCTCAAAGTTCCTAAGACTGATGTAATCTCAGAATGGGGGAAGGACTTAATCGGGTGTGGGTTGGTCTAGATAGAACCACCACCATTTATTGAACATGTGTGAGTCAAGCCCTGAATGTGTATGTTTCATTTAACCCTCATCCTATGAGGCAAGTATTAATATCTCTTTTTTGGATGAAGAAGGTGAAATACAAAGAGCTTTGAAATACAAAGAGCAACTTGCCCTGGATCACAAAGCTAGTAGGAGATTCTGTATTTATCCACTATATTATTGGTTTGGATAAATAATGTTAAAGGGAAGAAGTGGTGCTGTGATTTCTTGTCACATTGATGCCATTCAGCATTATCATGGTGCTGCGGAAAGTTCAAATAAGATATAAGCAGTTTTATCTGACCGGATAGCACATCATTTTTTATTAGCATTACCTAGAACATGCTTTCAGTCTCCCAGTTGTGCCCAATGCCAAGTCTGGGCCAGATTCAACATTTAGATAACGGCGCGTGATCCTAGGATCTAAATCAGGCAGACATTTTTTGGGAGGCAAACTTTTCAGAGTTTAACACATCGATCCTTGTTTCTTCAGAAAGAGTAACCACGATGGCATCAGTGGTCCAGGCCAGCAGGCCGAGAGGGGTTAGGAGTGGAGCGGGCAGGATTCGGAGCAGGGGATTCGCCTGCCAGGGTGGGAGTCAGACGGGCGAGGATTCGCATTCTCAGGCCTGAGCGTCTCGGCTGCCGCGTCGGTCAGATGGGTCGAGGTTTGCAGAGTGGGTGCTAGGGGTGTCGCCCGAGCCTGGCTCTGGACCAGGACACCTAAAGGCCCAGGAGGAGATCGCTGCTCCAGGCGTTCATGGCAAATGCAAATACTAGGCGGAGGGCCGTTCCGCCGCGGTCGTCCTCCCTCGGACCCGGCTTGGCGCGGCCGCCTTCGGGCCCGTGCCCGTTCTCCGAGCTCCTGGCCCCAAAGCCCAGCGCATCCCACGCTGGGCCGTCCCAACAACCCATTCCGCCGACTCCCACCGGGTCCGAGCAAGCTGGCCACGCCCCTCCGCCTCCCGTCCCGCCCCAGGCCGCAAAGGTCGCGAGACCTTTGTCCGTTCTCTTGGCCCGGGACAGACGGCGCTCGGCGTCCCGAGCGCGCACGCAGGCCACACGCAGGGCACGCACGACCGGCGGGGCCAGCGCTCCCAACCGTCTTTGTCCCCGCCCCGATCGCGTCGTCTCGCGAGAGTTGGGAGTAAACAGCCCCGAATGGAGAGCCGAGGCGTGTTCGCTGCGGAGGCGCCGTTATCCCGGGCCCGGCGGACCCGAGCTTGAGGCGGCCGCAGGTACGTCAGGCGGCCCGTTCCCCGGAACCGCCGCCCGTCCCACCTGCGCGGCCGCGCGCTCGGGTGTGCCCGCGGCGCCCGGCGCCCCGAGGGCGGGCGTCTGCGCGGGCGGCCGGGGCCTCCCTGCGCCCCCCACTCCGCAGCGGCCGGGGGGCGGGCCGTGCATGCTCGCGGGAAGCGCGCCGTCCCCTCCGCTCCCCGGAGCCCCCGGGCTGCGGCTGGGGCCCTGCTGGGCCCTGTCTGCGTGTCTGCCTCGCTTGGTGGCGTGCCCGATTTCATCATTTTCTTTATGTGAAATAAACTTTAACGCAGTGAAACGGTGTGCCTGTCTCCGGCCCTCGGCCTGCGAACGTCCCGGTCCCTCCGGGTCTGCTCCCAGAGGGTGCCGGCGCCCGGGTTTGAACGACCTGGGCTCTTTCCCGTGTCTCAGGCTGCACACGCCGCCCCGCGGGTGCCAGGAGTGCGGTGCGAGAAGCTCGGCGGCCGCTCGGGCCCCCGAGGCTCCGGTTTGCCCTCCGATCCAGAGAACCCTTCAGACCCGTAGCATCTTCAGACCTTGGCTCGCCCAGTGATGGTCGTGACCCCCTAAGACTGTTACAGAGCATCAGCATCATTTTTAATAAGATGTTTACCAAAATAAGATGTTTTGGGTCAGAGCCCCCGAGAATCTTGGCTTATGTGTCCACAGATGAAGTTAAATATCGACATTCAGATTCTGAACGACACTTCCAAGTGAGTGGCATAAGATCTCAGAGTTGAACTCTGGCGAATGTCGTTTCCTCTGGCCCTTTAGTCTTAACTCTGCTAGTAAATTGTGCTCTGACTTCAAGGTGCGTTTGCGTATGGGTAAAAACAAGGGGCTTGGAGAATAGTGGCTCTTCCCAGCTGCTTTATCTGCGGCGCTCATTTTGTTTTTTTGTAAGAGCTTTAAGGTGAAATTTACATACCATAAAATTCACCTGTTTTAAGTGTACTTATTCAGTGGTTTTTGGGGTTTTTTTTGTAAATTTAGAGTTGTGCAATCATCACCACACCCACTTTTAGAACATTTCTGTCACCCGAGAAAGATCTCTGGTGCCCATTTGCAGTCATCACTACTCATTTATAACCCAGCCCCAGGCAACCTCTGTCTGCTGTCTCCTTAGATTTGTAATTTCTGAATATTTCATATATTCAGGTGGCATCATGTGTGGGGCTCTGTGTCTGGCTTTTATTCAGCATTAAGGGTCATCCATGTTGTAGCATGTGTCAATACTTTGTTCCTTTTTACGGTCCAGTAGTAATCTCTTGTGTGGATGTAACATACTTTGTTTATCCATTCATGCAGAACACTTTTGCAAATAAGATTTTGTTTCCATGCGCCTCAGGGACGGCCAGAGCCCTTTATGGGAGGAGGTGGTGGGGGTGGCCTGAGTGGGCCTCTTGCCCATTGGGTCTCTCCTTTCTCCTCCTCCAGCATCCCTTATAATCAAGAGTTGGTCGTGTCGGTGAAAAAAGAGAAATTCTAATTTGGTGCTTGTGGAGCCTTTGAAGCACCCAGGGTCCCATGGGATCAAGTGGGATCTCTTCTGGTCCAGAGGTTTTTAGCCTTCTCTTTAAATTCACGTGTCTTTGACTCCATTTTCTTTGATTCTGGCGGTAAGTAGTTCCTGCCCTGCCAGCTGCCTCTTGTGTTTGTGTGGCAGCCGTAGTACATGCCACAGATAGTTAGGGTAACGAGCTAGGAAGGCTGAAGGCTCCGGGAAAGTGCACGTGGCTCCCATTAGTGTTTTAAGTGGAGTTTTAGGGGGAGATTGGCAGCTGTCTCTTTGAACCAGGAGAGAGTTGAGATATGTTTTATTGGGAAAACTTGAGTACTCCAACACTTGGTGACTTGAAAAATGAAGAAGGGGAGGGTGGACCTTGTACTTGCTGTTCGGTAGAGGACCTTGGTCTCTTTCAGTGTTTTGCCTGAGACGGGTTAAGGAGATGGTAAAAAAAGAGACAAGTTAATTTCCCCTTCCCTGTGGCCTAGTCAGTTTTGACATGCTGCAGAAATCTGTTAATTGGATTTATTAATCTTGTTAGTGTCTTTTGCTTAAGAAAATGCGTTTAAAATGAGCTAAGTGCTAAGTCTGCAGGTGCCTCATCTGTGGCTAGCCAGGACCAGCTGACTGAAGGATAAAGAGATGAGGCGGCGGAAGCAGCGTATCTGAAAGAATAGGCAATAAAGACTGTGTAGACCAAGATTTCTCAACTCGGGCACTGGTGACTCTTTGGGCTGAATTACTTGTGTGTCCCCGTTCTGCAACCCCCCCCCCCCCCCAGCCTACTAATGGACAGAATGTGCCAGAAGGAATGGTTCAGTCAGGCTTAAGAATACACCTTTAAGAAGTGTGATCTGGCATTGCTGAAATGTTAGCCTGTTAAACAATGGTGATACAGCCAAGTATGCAATTAGTTACGAAAGTGGTATTTTACAGCCAAATTGTAATTGAACCAAATGGTACCCTTTCATGGCCTAAACACAATTCAATTTTCTCTGGAGCCATTTCAGTACGGGTTCATTAAAAATCAAGGCGTATCAGCGTAATTAGATGACTTTCGGGTGATACAGATACGCCTGAATTGTGTTCTTTATTTGCAGAGAAATAATTTCAGGTGTCCTTTAGCTATACCCAGAGTTGTCGTCTCAGTGACGCTCTTCTAATGCAAAGTGAAAGAATCTGAGCTGCAGGGAATGTTAGCTGTCTGCTAGACCAGTTGCTTGTCCAAGTAATACATTTTCTTTACTTTGTCTCCCTTTTGCGCGTACATCTCATTAAATCTTATTCCTGGCATATATTATTTGAACTGTTTATTTTCCGTTTAGTATTTGATATCAAATACTACCTTGTATTAGAGGCATAATTATACTTACTCATGGAAAAATCCATACTTAGGTAAATAGCATCTTTTAGGGCATACCTTTGTATGGAAAGATAACCAGGTCTTCTACATAAAGAATTTATAGAAATTAAATCCAGTGACCACTTAGTGGATCCAGTAACAGCCTGAACTAGGCCTGTGAGTAAGTAAGACTACAGATGATAAGCCTGTTCACAGTGAACTGGCTAAAAGCTTAGCCTTAAGCTAGACACAGACAGATTTTTGAAAACAATTCCTAGGAAATAGATCTGTTTTAAGCTCTTCTACAGGTACAAATAAAATGAAATCTTTTAGCGTATTTTTTAATCTTCGTGCTACTGTCTTACCAGACAGTTTTTCTATAAAATTTGTTTTAAAAGGTTTACTAAAGTATTTAACATTTGTTTTATCTAATTATAAAAGTGTAACATTTGCTGTTTGTAAAAATGTCAATGGTGAAAGAAGAAAATAAGCACCTGTAATCATACCAGTGAAAGGTGGAACCATCATTCCCATCTTGGCAGATATCTTTTCATGGTCTTTTTTTCCTGTGCATATAGGTACATATTTCAAAATAAAAATTTGGATCACACTGTACAGGAACTATTTAATCATTCATTAGTATTTCTCCATATTCTTTAGGAAGTCTTTTGGTTTCCTATTGCTACTGTGACAAATTTCTACAAACTTAATGGCTTAAAACAACACGAATTGCTTACTTACGGTTCTGGAGGTGCGTCGTCCAGAGTCGGCCTCCCTGGGCTGAAGGTAAGCTGTCGGCAGGGCGTCCGTCCTTCTGGAAGTTCTGAGGGGAGTCTGTTTGCTTCCCTTTTTCAGTTTCCTGAGGTGGCTGCACTCCTTGGCTCCTGACCTCCTCCCCTGCTTACTGCAGCCTCCTGCGTCCATCACATCTGCTACTGCCCCCTCACAACGCCTGCCTCCCTCTTGTGAGGACTCTTGTAATTACCTTGGACCCACCTGGATAATCCAGGATGCTCTCCCCATCTCGAGATTCTTAGTTTAATTACACCTGCAAAGTCCCTTTGGCCATATAAAGTAACATTTACAGATTCCAAGGATGGGATGTGGACATCTTTTGGGAACCATTATTTGGCCTTCCAAAGGAACATAATTTGAAATTGCTGCATTGCAGCCCGTAGTATGGACGAACCGTAGTTATTTCTCTGGTCCCCACTGCACCTTTTGATGGTCTCTGATTTTTCCCAGTTATAATCCTGGGGCATCAGTCATTGTATACTTTCAGATTCACACTTCCATGGAGTGCATTTCCAGGGGATTTCAGAGAAGCGGGGCGCCTGCCTCTCAGGAGTGCGGCCTGTGAGCCAGACCACCCAAGTTCCCAGCCCAGCTTCTTGCCCCCTGGCTCCGGGGCTCCAGGCCAGTGCTGCGCTACCCAGGGCCTCAGTTTTCTCATCTGAAAATGGGGTGGTCATAGGTTGTTGTGAGGCTTCAGTGAGTTAATGCCTGTGCCTGCCGTAGAAAAGCGCCTGCCACGTGATAAATGCTCAGTAGTGTTAGTTTTCGTTGTTATTACTGGTTTTATTAGAACAAAAGTTTTTTATATCCATATTTAAGGTTTCTAATACATACTGGCAAATCACCATTCTAAAAGGTTATAAGGGTTTTTTTTTACATTCCCTAGCAACATATGAGAGTACTCATTGGTCTGAATTCTTAAGCATGGTTTGGAGTTTACACTGGATGTCTCAGTGTTTGTCTGTCACAATGTTACTTGATTTTTTGTAATGTAAATGATAGAAACACTGGGGTCAATTTTAACAGAAATTTACTTTACCATGAATCTTTTCAGGAGTTCTCTCAATTCCTTAGAATGAGAAATCCTTTTAATTTCACTTTGACTAGCTCATTCCTGGCTGTCAGGATGTTAGGATGTCGCTCCATGTAACAGTTGATGTGTGTGAGTCTGTTTGGCTTGGTATGTAGTCACTTATGCACACAGTGGTCAGCACAGACTGAGTGTAATATAAAAGGCTTATAATTGCACCCCCACCAACTCTTTTTATAATTTAATACTCCCACCCTTCTCAGTGCATTCCCAGCAACTGAGACTAAATATAGGACTTTTTTTTTTTTTTTGGCGTGTTTTGAAAACAATTTCAACCTACCAGAAAGGTTCCAAGAACAGTACAGAACCTTTTCTCTGAATCATTTGAAGCTAGTTGCAGACCTGAAACCCATTATCCCCAGATACTTTAGTGGGCATTTCCTGCACGTAAGGTCCTTACATAATCACAGCACAGCCTTCAAAACCAGGAAATTAGTCTCGATACACCACTGCTGCCCAAGCACAAGCGGGCCTCATTCAGGTTTTGCCAGGTGTCGCAGTAATGTCCTTATAGCAGAGGGGGCCCGTTCACAGGCTTGAGTTGCAGTTAGCTAGTTGAGGGGCCTCTTGAGTCTCCTTCATTCTGGAGCTGTGTCAGCCATTCCTTGGCTTTTGCTACCTAGCCACTTAGGAACATTCTAGGCCAGTTGTTTTGAAGAGTTTCCCTGGCTTTGGGTTCTGATGTTCCCTCACGCTCTGATTCAGGTTGTGCGTCTCTGGCAGGAGCCCCACAGGTGATGCCAGGTCCTCGTTTGCTCAGTGGACCTGATCTGTTCTCATTGCTGGTTAACTTCTGATGAAGCTGCTCCACTGTGAAGTTACCCCTTTTCCCTTTGTAGATCAGGATTTTGTTGGGAGGCATTCTGAGACTGTGTAAATATCTCATTCTTCTTCAGACTTTCACTTTGTTTTATTTATATATCTCAATGTGGACTCGTGCTTTCCTCTTTTTTTTCAGTGGGCTGTCTGATGTGCTACTTTCATTATTTTGATGCTCAGATTGTCTGAAGCTGGCCTCTGTGTCCCTTTGACACATCCCCATCATTCTTTGAGCTATTCTTCACTTTCTGGCACAGAAAGATATTCCAGACTCATCTGTTCTTGCCCAGCCCGGCCTGGAACTGTCTCTATCTCCAAGGAACCTGGTTTCTTTTCATGGAGAAGGATATTTGGGAGGCCAGTTCTGGGCACTAGGTGGGCTCCCTTCTGTTGGGAGCATGTCCTCTCAGTAGACAGACCTAGGAAATGTATGTACGTGTGTCGGCATGTATGTATGTACACACACACATTTGCATATATTTACTTCTATATCTGTCTATCTGTATATTGAAAACCTTAAGTTCACACCAGTATTTCCAATTTCAACGTGATCCTGCATGGTTCATTGAATTGTTTTCCCTTTTCATAGTTATGACTTCCTTCTCTGACAGTGAGTAAGCTGCCTCCCGTTAACCATAAAATATTTATTTGATCAAATCAGTTTCCCTTTGTCACTGCCACCATCCCACTCAGGCTGTCACCCCTCACCAGGTGCCTCTCCCCCACACACCTTCCTCACCCTCTCAGACGCCGTCACCCCACACCGGGCCAGAGAGACTCCCACCATGGCCTACCTTCTTGTCCTCAGCTGAATTAGTCAGAAAGGGAAGAAGAAAGGGAAAAGTTAGAACTCTTTAGAAAGTGTTTTCCTTTTCCTGTGTGTATATGTATGTGTCGGTTTACCTACTCTGTTTATCTTATACTTGTCACTGCTTACCTGCTTGCCACTGCATGGTGAGCCCGTCTTGGAGGAAGTGCTCTCCAGGTTTGCACTACATAGTGAGAGCGGGAAGGCTCCACCCTCCACACAGGT
Source organism: Equus asinus (assembly GCF_041296235.1). Lineage (NCBI taxonomy): Eukaryota > Metazoa > Chordata > Mammalia > Perissodactyla > Equidae > Equus > Equus asinus. The sequence continues at coordinate 46,250,453 of NC_091817.1, read as the reverse complement.
GAGTAGATATTTGGACAAGGGAGGGTGCAGGCTGGGCTTTAAAGACCCAGGAGAGGAGTCACTGGGGACTGGCCGTGTTCAAAACAGGCAGGGGCACAGAGGTCTGTATTAAGTGGCTGGTCTTGTGACCCCTGTGCCCATGCCAACCCTCAGTAGCCTCTAGCTGCCCTACTCCACCCCCGGTGACATTTTTGTTTTCCTCAAAGCAAATTTGTATTTTGAAGTCTTATTTTGGGCTTGGGAAACCATAGAAACCTCAGTATCCATTGTCATGATTTTTTACGAGCTGTGGGTCTTTGAAAAGAGTGTCTTCTTAGAACCCAGACTTTAGTTCACTTTTAAAGAACATAAGCGGGTCAGCCAGATCTAGACAAAACAGGGAGGTGTCTCCTTATCCCTCTCATATCCAGCCTTATCATTTGTCCCCATGGGATTTTTCTCCTTGAGTCTCTTCCTTCCAGCCACTGGTGGGTTTGGAGACTGGAGCAGGCTGGCATTCACCAGCCTGGCCCTTTTTTGGAAGGAGTCGATGACCTTTTAATTATGAAACCAGTGGTCTCTTTCAGTCGACCACCTTTCATTTTGAAAATTCTTTTTCACTGATTTTGGGGATTTTTGGATCTCCCTGTTCCCTTCTGCCCTGACCATGCCCTCCCAACTCTAATGCTTACCCTAAGTTTCACATGTTCAGAATTTGGTTCCTGCTAGTAGTGTTCCCCAAACCAGCTTTTCCTGCAGCCTTCTCCATCTCATGGCCAGACACCATCAGTGTTTGGGCAAGAGGTCTTGGAGTTGTCTTTGGCTCCTCACTTGCACGCACTCCCACGTCTGGTTGTCAGCAGATTCTGTAGCCTCTGCCTTCACATCTGTAACACAACCGTCTTCATCACCTCTCCTGCCCTACCCTAGCCTAAGCCACCATCTTTACAGAGGCCTTCTGGTTGGTCCTCCGCTTCCTCCTGTGTCCCCCTCCACACGGAAGCCAGAGCGAGCCAGTTAACATGCAGGCCAGCTTGGGTTGCATCTCCGCTTGGACCTTGCTTTCCCTTCCCATTCACAGAGAGCTGAGGTCCTTTCTCTGACCTACAACGCCCTCGCTGGTCTGCCCCTCAGTTCCCTCTCTCCTCTCATCTCCTACTTCCCCTTCCTTCCTCTGCTCCAACCACACTGGCCCCTGCCTTACCCGGCCAAGCATGCCCTGTGCCTCAGGGCTTTTGCACTTGCTTTCCCATTGCCTCTGATACTCTTCCCACAGGGCTTGGCAAGCCCTTCTCAGGGCTCCTTCTCAGGGGTTTCTGCAGCACTCCGTCTAAAAATTCAACCCTTCCGTTCACCTGTCATATTCCCCTTCTCTTTTTTTTTTCTGCTTTCAAAATATAGTATTTATCCCTAGCTAAATACTGTATGTTTTGCTTACCTTTTGTATTACCTGTCTCCCCACACTGGAAGGTCAGCTCCATGAGGTCAGAGATTGCTGTTGTATTTGGTTCACTGCTCTGTTCCTACCACGTGGCACAGTGCCTGGCTCTTCGGAGTGGCTCAGTTCATGAGTTGGACTGCTCAGCAGTCCCGCCTGCCTCTGTTTTCTCTCTGTGCACTTCACTCCCATTGGACGCAGAGTCTCTTTCCACCTGTTTGCTGGATGTTCTGCTCAGACTTGATACCTGCTGGGGGCCCTGCCCGCCGCCGTCTGCTAGCCTCTCCACACTGGATCTCGTTGCCTCCCTGCCCATACGGATGACTTGCTGATCCTGCGTATGTCCCTTGTGTTTTCCTCCTGCGTGGTGCAGCTCTGCTCAGAGTGCCCCACTTCTCCCTCCTTGTTTCCGTACTTCCAGCCCTACCAGCTCAGATTCCGCCAGAGCCTGCTGCCACCCACCTCATCACAGCGCAGGAAGGACCCTCTGTGCGGCGTCCCTGGCAGTGTGTGTGCCTCTCCCTGGGAAGTGTCGTCTCCAGGGCTGTGTTTAGCGTCCGGCATTTACAGCTGGCTGCTCTGCTGGATCCCACCGGGAGGGCTGTGTCCCTCACTTACCAACAGTCCACGTGTCGCCTGCAGCGCCTGCTGCTGTCTCGAGCTTGGTCAGCAGCCTGTAAACTTGTGTGATTTAATGAGTGAACCAAGGGAGAATGCTTAGGATATTGTAGGGTCCTATTTTCCAGAAACCTAAAAAGTTTTATTTTTCTATTTGGGGGAGAACTGATTACCTTCGGCACTTTAAAATTTAAAACCCTCCTAACTTTGTCTTTGCATTTCTCTTTTTTTTGTTTGTTTTTTTGAGGAAGACTAGCCCTAAGCTAACATCCATGCCCATCTTCCTCTGCTTTATATGTGGGACGCCTACCACAGCATGGCTTGCCAAGCGGTGCCATGTCCACATCTGGGATCCAAACTTGGTCCCACCGAAGTGGAACGTGCGCACTTAACCACTGCGCCACCGGGCTGGCCCCTCTCTTTTTTTTTTTTTTTTTTTTTTTAAAGATTTTATTTTTTCCTTTTTCTCCCCAAAGCCCCCCGGTACATAGTTGTGTATTCTTCATTGTGGGTTCTTCTAGTTGTGGCATGTGGGACGCTGCCTCAGCGTGGTCTGATGAGCAGTGTCATGTCCGCACCCAGGATTCGAACCAACGAAACACTGGGCCGCCTGCAGCGGAGCGCGCGAACTTAACCACTCGGCCACGGGGCCAGCCCCCTGGCCCCTCTCTTTTAAAGTCAGGCTCCCCGCTCAGTTTTAAGAGACCATCAGCCATTTCTTCCATATAGGCTGCATGATAAGTTCACTGTCCTTACCTGTATGTGAATTATTTTGGAACAGGTTTAATTACAGTTGATCTAACTCTGTTGGGTCTAAGATTTGCTCATTACTCACTGATGTTTGTGTTATAAATAGTCCAAATATGTCATAGATTCTTTAGCTTGAGGTAGAACAGTTTTAAGAGATTTTTTTTAATTTTTTTAAAAACTTGCTGTAATTGAGAGACCCGTTTAAATCTTTTAACTGTAAGTTCCTTTCCTATAACAGGAGTCTTATCACCAGTGATTAGCTTTATCTTCTTGGACCAGTAATACTGTCATTTAGTGAGGTCTGCGCCTAGTCTAATTATATTCTGTGATACCCCATGGCTGCAAGTGCCACATATAAACAAAAAAACTGGGGCTCACTCCCAAACGGATCTCTGTCAAATAGGTTGGAGGGGCTTTGGTGTCCCTGTTGCTTTCCTTTGGTCTTTGTCGTCTGGCCTTCGCTTTTAATTTAATTTCTTTGTTCTTGTGGTTGGCATTCTCATTGTTGTTCTTCCTGTTGATATGAAAATAACTTGTAAAATTTCATTTCTGTCTGATGAGCTCCATTCCCCCAACCTTAGTTTCCAGCTCCAGAGAGAGCCCCGCTTTTCAGGCTTGTGTGTTATGACAGCAGTGAAATTCTAAGTATTAAACTTCTAAACATTCTTTAGACGCTCTGCCACCTTACTTTACCTCGTCTGTTTTTCTGGTTGTCGAAGCACCTATGAATAGTTCTCGAAGCCACAAACTGCTTGTCGCTCTAAGGCAGCGGTTCCTGGTGTTGTCTTCTTAGAGACAAGCAGCAGTGCACGGCCAGCATTGCTGCATTGTTTGCTTCTGGTGTGATCTATGCGACTGATTTTTCTGGGCATGCTGCAGCCAGCAGAGTTTTTGCTGCTGCTCTCTTTTTCATTGTGGAGAATGATTGTTTTTCCCCCCATTCAGAGAGCATGTTTCTTTGGCAACGGCTTCCCTCACGGACTGTCCCTTCATGTTGCTTCCAGGAAAGAGAGAATCTGACTTTATAGCATAGTTAGCAGGTTAAATGTTTTTAAGTCGAGGCTGCAGGTAAAATGAATTTAATGCCAGTAAATACCCTTCTGTACTCCTTTCATAGAATTGGCAGAAAATATTTAAAAATCTGAAAAGGTGTAGTCTGAGTAATTTTAAAGCACAGTGTCTCTTAAGGTGTTAAGTACATGACTTGTATAGAAATTAATTTGTTCTTGGGTATTAACTTTACAGCAGAAAGTAAGGAGGTAAAAAAGCTTTTGCCTGAAAATTTGGTGAAATTTATGGGGAATTAAAGTGTTAATTGGGGAAATGCCCTGGAGTTGAGTTGCAAACGATAGGAAAATGCAGAATCTGAAATGCAAGCCAAGTAAAGGATCATAGCAAAGGGCTCTGGTACTTGGTGCTCGGACGTGCAGGGCCAATGTGCTTAATATTCCTGGTGATGTTCTCCTCAGTTTTCTCCGTTTTTCTCCTTTACTTTATCCTTTCTTATTTTTGAAGCTCCCTTAAAACTTTTTTTTTCCCCTGAAAGAGGTGAGGAGTAACTAAATCAAATGAAGTAATAAAATGTCGTGTGTGCGTCATGCGTCCGCTTTGCTCCTAACTGGGCTATCTTTTGACCCTCTTATCTAAATTGCACCTGTAGCTGCATCCTCCCTGGCTGGGTGTGCTGCTAATGGCCGCGTGTGCTCGCTGTGTTTTGTAGATTGGCTCCCAGAGTGATCGCTCATCCCGCTGGACTTTGCTTCTGTGGTGCAGATGGAGCGGAGGACTCGGTGGTCTGGGCCGGAGTGAGGGAAGCCTGATGGCCAAGATGGAGAAGAAACGAAGAAAGAAATGAAAGCCTCTTTTCAGGCCAAACCACAGAAGGCCATGAAATTTAACTTTTATTTACGTTGGACAAGACTGTAAAACGGCTGGTCAGTAATGTTTCCGCTTTTAGCCGAAACAAAAATTAACTCGTAATCAAGGAAGAAAAAAGTGCACTTTGAATTTATGTGATTTTTATGATCATACTCACTTATGACCATGAAGCTTGTCAACATCTGGCTGCTTCTGCTGGTGGTTTTGCTGTGTGGGAAGAAACATCTGGGTGACAGACTGGAAAAGAAATCTTTTGAAAAGGCCCCGTGCCCTGGCTGTTCCCACCTGACTCTGAAGGTGGAATTCTCCTCGACGGTTGTGGAATACGGTAAGCATGCAGAGGCCCTTGGAGCTGGTGAGGGTGGGCCGTCTGGAGGTGCTGCTGGAGGGTTCTGTTCTGACGTTCAGGTGCCCGGATGTGAGGACCTAAGCAGATGGTCTTAGATAATTCACTCCAGATTTTGTTCTTGTTTTGAGTAAAATAAAACAGCCTTCACTTCTCTGAATTCCTTTTTCCTATTTGAAAAACTTACATTCATTTCTTTGCCATACGTTCAAACTTCTGTTAATGCTTGCCTTTTAAAAAATAGCACAGCTGTCTGATTTTGAGTGGTGTATTCTGTGATCTGGGGTGGTTTATACAGATCATTTTAACTCAGAACTCTGGAAACTGCTGTCCAGGGCGTTTAAACCAGTCTGTTTTGTTTACTATTTCTACTGTGGGTTTTATGATGTATTAGTTTTATTTTACTGCAGAAATTTTAGATTAGATATAATCTTATGTTTTAATATATGTACGTAAATTCTTATTTTTATTTGTGGTTGCTGATTTCAGAATATATCGTGGCTTTCAATGGATACTTTACAGCCAAAGCTAGAAATTCGTTTATTTCAAGTGCCCTGAAGAGTAGTGAAATAGACAATTGGAGAATTATTCCTCGAAACAATCCATCCAGTGACTACCCTAGTGACTTTGAGGTGATTCAGATAAAAGAAAACCAGAAAGCGGGGCTGCTGACACTCGAAGGCCATCCCAACATCAAGCGGGTGACCCCCCAGCGGAGAGTCTTCCGCTCCCTCAAGTACGCTGAGTGTGAGTACCGTGACCCAGCCGCCTTCCCTCAGTTTCTCTCTGGGACTCAGAGAGTGCATGCAACCACACGTGATGTGCTCCACCCCTCTCCCCCTGCCCCCAACTTTATTTGGGAAAATTTCACACTGGCAGAACAGTTGAAAAATAGTACAGTGAACACCTGTGTCCCTTCGTCTAGTTTCATCAGTTGTGAGCATTTTCTTGGCAGGAATTTGAAAAACAAAAAAGAGGCTTCTTGCTATTCTGTTACGAAAAAATCTGCAAGTTGCGGTGGAAGGTGATGATGATCTTTGTTTCTGTTGGGAGTGATTTGCATCCAGGTGGAGGTCTCAGTGTCCTCAGACTTGGACGCGGGCACCCCGCACGCTCTCAAGTGAGAGACAGTGGCTTGAGTCTCCTCTTCACTTGCATTTTGCTTCTGTCAGTGTGTTTTTATTTTTTGTGGCATCTTGCAAAATGCCTTTTCCTTGGGTTTCCTTTTGTTTTTCTCAGAGCCTTTTGACTATGCACAGTCCTGCCTTAGCTGGGCTTATCTAAGTCATAAGCTGTGCAAGTGTGAGGATGGAAAGAATTTGATTGTTTCCTTTTCAGCTTGAAGGCTTATTTCCTATTTATTTACAACTTGGGCTTTTCAAGATTGGGTTTATCTTCAAATAATAAATTGCATATTTATTACATAGTATTTTCCAAAGCACATGTATTACCAAGGGTAAGGTTTTTTTCCTATTTGTCATAAACTAGGGTTACAAATTGCTAATTCTATTATTATTTACTATCATTTCTTTCATTAGAAGGAAAAAGAAATACAATTTGGCTTTTCTTCCTTGGTGGTATATTAGGCCTGAGAACCTCCGAGGTTTAAAAAAAGACACAGGCGGAAAGGCTACCAAATTTGCATATGTGACGAGCCAGTTCTCGAGTCAGCTCTGCAGTTCAGGTGTCGGACTTCTTCAGAGCCCTCTCTGCTAGGCCAGATGTTTTGTAGTGCTGTTCTCTTCACAAAGCAGTTATCTCAAAACAATCAGGAAGATAAATCAAACCGTGTACAATTAGCCAAATATTATCCATTGTGCCTTCTTTTTTTATCTTAAAGAGCTCTAGAATATATTAGGAAACACAGAAATGCCTAATTTTAGCACGGGAATCAAAATCTCAAGGTTGGGGTTCCTTCCTGTGCTGTGCCCTGCACTGTGGCTGTCAAGTGCTGTGCTTGACACACCAGAAGGAAATAGTTTGCCACCTGACGGGCCCAGCCTCTCTCGTCATCACCCCTGACCTTGTGGTGAGCAACTATTCTCATCCGAAAACGGAGCTAGTGCTGCCTACGTCTGTGGTTCCTTGGGAGATAAAATGAGACCGTGCATGTGGAGAGAGCTTAGCAGAGCTTTTAGGATGCTGTAAGTAGACACTAAATGTTAATTATGGTTCTCTTGTTAGAACCAGCGTTATTTGGGGCTGAAACCTGTCCCCCTCTGGACCCCATCCCTGGCTCTGTCCCGTGGCTGTGAGACAGAGCTAACCTGTTTTCCACAAGACAATACTTACAGGTTTATTTTGAAGAGATCCATGGTGTCTCCTTGACAGTGTCTTCTCTCCAGGATAGTAAAGATCTTCAGTTCCTTCAGCAGTTACTCATATGACGTGGTTCACGTCCCCACCATGTTAATTGCCTTCCTTTGAGTACTCTCCAGTTTTTCTTAATTGCTCTTAAGAGTGAAGCCAGAACTGGCTTCAGTACTTGGGGTGTAGTCTGGTCTGCTCAAGGTAAAGCAGGACAGTCCCCTCCCTTGTTCTAAATACTGTTCTTCAATTAGTACCTCCAGTATTGTCCCATGCTGTTGACTTAAAGGAACAGAATCAACATGGGAAGTTCAGTGCAGAATAATTTCCGTTGGACCGTGTAAATAATTACTGACTAAAATTGACATGACTGTATATTTCTCCAGGTCTCTGGACTTTCATGGGTGTAGCCTGGTAAGACTGGAAGAAAAATGATTCTGACTTGCTGTAGAAACAGAACTTAAATAGTATTACAGATTTGCTCTGAAAAGTGATTTGCAATACGATGTTTCTTTGTCATAGTATGGGCTTTGAAAAGTAAAGGGACAACTCTTGTGGTATTTCTTTTGCTTTTTTTTTCATTTTAAAAAAAGTAAGGGAGTTATGATTAGCAAAATGTATGCTTTTTAGTGTGCAGTTTGGCAAGTTTTGATAAAAGTGTAGAGTCAGGTACCCACTAACAAAATCAAGATGCCTCCTAGTCACATCCCCCTCAGAAATCCCCCTGGACCTGGGTGGTTTTTTGCTTGTTGAAAGGAGACGTTCTAGTAGATAAGCCTGTGGAGTGGAGCATAGTGAGCAATGTGCAGTTGGAAAAAGGTCCTCTTGATGTTTGGCCAGAGGTAGGTGTCATGGGAGAACGTGGCTTTTTCCTGTCCCGGAAATCTAGTGCTGTAAAACTTCACATTGGGTGAGTAGCCATTTTCTTCCACTTTTTCTCCTCTTCTGGTTAAGTGAGAACAAGTTGCTGATGAAAAACCAGACATTTCTTCAATATTAGTATCACAATTTAAAAATGGTTATTTTATCAGTCTCTCTCTGCCTTACATTGGTTAGAAAATTCCGGGTAAAAAACCATTTGGGATTAATATGATGGCTAAATAATATCCTAGAAATAGAACTGCACTGAGACTGTCCTTGTAGCAAAGAGAGAGAATCCCACCTTCCTTCAGACAGGATTTCGGAAGGTAGTCATTGCTCTGTCCGGAATGATTGTTGTCCCCGACAGGTGTCGTGTCCGTCGTGTCCTTTCAGCATTTCTCCTTTCCTCATCTTTCTCTTCCTTGGCTCTAGCTGACCCCGTCGTGCCCTGTAATGAAACCCGATGGAGTCAGAAGTGGCAGTCGTCCCGTCCCCTGCGGAGAGCCAGCCTTTCCCTGGGCTCTGGGTTCTGGCACGCTACAGGAAGACACTCGAGCAGACGGTTGCTGAGAGCCATCCCGCGCCAGGTCGCCCAGACGCTGCAGGCGGACGTGCTATGGCAGATGGGATACACAGGTGTGCACTGTGACCGGAGCCGCGGAGGGCCTGCTGTCCGGGAGTCCTCCCTCTCCAGTGCCTGGTGCTGAAGCCGTGTGGCCTCGTGCACCTGTCCTCCTCAGTATTTGTTGGGCGGGACACAGCTGCCCCTCGTCTTTGACTCCTGTTGTGCTGGGTATCTGTTTCTGTGGCTTTTCTAAGTGTTTAATCCTGTTTGCTTTTTGTGTCTTGTTTTTCTGTACCATTTCCAAGGTTAGAAAGGGTGGATTGTGGAGCATTTTTCTCCTGTGACACGTATGTGATCAAACACAGCACTGCCCACTGGCGGTCCAGCAGAGTTCTGTAATTTCTCAGGGAAAGAGATCAAATTCAAAGATAGTGTCCTTGATTTAGGCAATTTCATGAAAGTGAGTTTATCACTCCAGTGTGGTGCCCTGTGTGCAGAATGGCTAAGTCTGGACGATTGTACTTGTTGATCATTTGTTTCAGAATAGGAAACAATATTAATGACCATATTCCATGAAATAAAACTCAAGACCACTAGGACTTTTCTCCTTACTGATTCATCATGGCACCACGTCCCTGTTTTAACTCCTATGAAGGTTTAGATCCTGAGTTTTAAATGTACGCCTGTTTCCCTGGCCCCAGGCCCTCCCGCTTTGTCCAGGTCCTTTACCTGTTACCTCCTGGACTCAGAGACCTTTCTCCTCCTCTGATCGCTCAGCCTCCTGCCCATCAGAATGCCTGAGGTACTGAAGCTTTTAACACCTGGGCGACTGGCATTTTATGAAAATGATCGTCTCCTCTCAGTTTTATCTTTTTAGGGTGAAAACTCCTTTACAAAGCAGAAACTCTCTAATCGTCAGAAAAGCTGGTTTATTCCCCCCAAACCAAATGGTTTCTAATTTTGTGTGTGCATTTTTAAAAAGTAAGGAAAACTTTCTGTTGATTATCTCATTGTAATTGATTATTTAACATGATATTGATACATAAATGCAGTTCTCACACCAGGAAGACACTACCCTCACTACATCTGTTAGCTGTTAGATAGTACAGGTACTTGTATCTTTTCCACCTGTTTTCTAGAATTTCTTGACCCGACAGCATCAGTCCTATTTCACATTGGTACACATGGCTTTTGGCCAGCATCTGAAGTAGACTTGTTATTATAGCAAAGTGCGTAACATAGTGGTTTTCCTTACAATGTGATTAGCCCTGCGTGTTGTTGACAGCTGCTCTCTGCAGTGTCTTGTCTCTGATGAGCAGCATTGAGTGTGTCACCACACTTGTCAGGAAAGGGAGTAGTTTCCCCGTCTCCTGTAGGGGTGTGCTTTGTGGGTGCCCTTTGCCCTTTAGGGCCTCTCTAAGGAGATGCGGGGGTGGAGACCTGGAGGCAATTACCAGAAGGGGGAACCAGTCATAGGTGGAGGCATGGAGAGGGGTGGTTCCATCCTCAAGCTTTGGTGACAGGTGGGGGGTCCAAAGAGATTTTCTGTTTACCCTCAAGTCTTGTTTAGCAGCAGAGGATGGCGTTTCCCCAGCTGTCCCCTTTTGTTAGTCTCGGCTCAGCCAGGGCCCCTGGGGCATCTGCCCTAGCTTGTGCACTCTGGGCCGGCTTTGGCCCTCGATGACATATTGTTCTCTGTAGATCCCAAGGAGGGATGTATTTTATAGACAAAAATTCAAAAAGATGATTTCTCCAAACGTGATTGTGCATGCTTGCTTTTTGGAATAAGGTGCTAACGTGAGGGTTGCTGTTTTTGACACTGGGCTGAGCGAGAAGCATCCTCACTTCAAAAATGTGAAGGAGAGAACCAACTGGACCAACGAGCGAACGCTGGACGACGGTAGGTGGCAGTATAGCATAGGGAATACCAGTGACGCGTTTTCTGGTCACATAGAGGCTTTGTACGTCACTCCTGTCCTCTGTTTCATCAGTTAAGAGTATATTTTTCCACATGATAATGGTTAAACTGTCCGTGTACAGCAGTTACTTAGACAAACCCAAGTTGCTGTTGTACCTTTTGGCAGAAACTTTTCTAAATATCTCAGAGGATGTCAGGAAGTAGAGTTTGAGGAAAGAGAGGGGGATGCCTGGTGCAGGAGCATCTCCCTATTTGGGAGAGAGTGGGAGTGGCTGGACCCAGAAGCGGGCAGGTAGGTGCAGTGTGGGCTCTGAGTGGAAGACAGTAGAGAGGCAACAGAGGCCCTGTGTCTAGGACTGGAGAATGCGTCTGTTTGAATTGGTGATTTCAGCCCTTGTGTCTTGGCACATTATTGGCTGTTTTATGACTTTTTTTCCTTATGGGCAACAGGGCTGGGCCACGGCACCTTTGTGGCAGGTGTGATAGCCAGCATGAGGGAATGCCAAGGATTTGCTCCAGATGCGGAACTTCATATTTTCAGGGTCTTTACCAACAACCAGGTAGGTGTTTTGAGGACCCCTGAAGCTTAAAGAATTGATATTAAAGTATAGAAAGTAAAATCTCTAGAAAATACTGGTTTAAAAGCAGCACACGTCCGTGATGCTGAGCTGCTGCTGGCATCCCCTGTGCCCTGCTGTCTCTCCACTGTCCTTCTGGGTGGCTTTGCGCTTCTCCCACCACCCCCTTCATTGGCCTCTCTTGAATCCCGAAGACCCCGCTCTGAGGCACTGCGCTCAGGGATTCCTTGACCCCCAGTTTATTCCTCTCCTTCGGGCTTGCCTAGGGCTGCTGTGCCCCCATGTCTCAGACACATTTCTTGTACTTCCGACCTGCGAGAGTCATGTTTGAGGGTTTGCCACCCCTGCTGGCCTGTGTCCACCTTGAGGGTCGCCTCTGTAGCCGAGCACCCAGCATTGTGTTGGGTAATGTGGGTGTACAACCTTGTTCCTTTCCTCTTCATTTGGAAACTGTTTCTAGAAAGGGGAGAGGGTCCTAGTATTTATTTATCTTTAAAATTTAATTTTTGTGTAGGGAATTCTTAGTTCAGAAATATCAAAAGGCAGCACAAGGTACTGTCCCCATCCAGCGGATACTTACCTCACTGCCCCACGTCCCATGTGAGAGTTCCTTATTTTCTTGTACCCCTCTTCCTAGAATTTCTTTTGCATATTTAAGCAAATATAAATATGTAGTCTTATTTTTAAAGGCCTTTAAAAAACATAATTCTTAATCATTACACTGATTCTATTTCCACTGTACATTTAATTTTGTATTTTATAAAAACACCTAAATGGTGATACACAAGTAATTGAACTTCTGTAAGGAAACTAGGAGGAATTGAACATCAGAAAAATAATTGCGTGAAATCACTTTTATTGATGCCACTTATCCTTCAGTCTATTTAGGAATAAAAAAAGATCAGACAAATACATTAAAGTATTTAGAAACATTTAACTTAGTAGAAGTGTCTTACTTTGATAAATCCTTTTACAAGAGGGGCAGCTAGAAGTTGGGAATGTCTCCTCGGGAGGTCGCCTTTAAGGTGAGGAGCTGACCGTTAGACCAGGGAGACAGGCCCCCTCAGAACCCAGATCCAAGGACTTAGCATTTCTGAGTGAAGTAGTTCACGTTTCAGAGCATTATTTATTCTTGGATTTATTGCTGAAATTTAAGTTACTACTTCACGCTGCTAAGAGTCTGTTCTTTACCCTTAAAACTAAAACTCTGCTGTAGCACGTCAAGACTCTTACTGAAACACCTAAAGGACTGTTTAAAATTAACTAGGTATCCTACACATCCTGGTTCCTGGACGCCTTCAACTATGCCATCTTAAAGAAGATCGACGTGCTGAACCTCAGCATCGGCGGCCCCGACTTCATGGACCATCCTTTCGTTGACAAGGTTGGTTGTGTCCCTGCGCAGAATGACGTTGTGATTGGTCATAGCTCCTGCTCTTGCGCATACCCCAGCTTTGAGTGCTTCATCTCTGGGTGCTGGTGGCTTGTCACCCACATGGTGACAGATTTTTTAGGACAGGTGGGTAACAACGTGAGCTTTAGTGACCTGTGTTGGAAGTCGTGCGTGGTGACCTGTTGACTCCTTCTCATGTAAACACACAGCCTGTCTTCTCTTTGATAATTGTGAAGTTAATCATAGTTTAATGAGTCGAAATCGTTTGTTTTAGTCTAAACTAATTGTGAACGTGCCTGGAAGGACGCTGTCTGCTTTATGCTGCCTGGGCCTATGGCCTGGATCTTGTGATCTCTAAACACACCTGTTACAAACATAGCCATGCCTGGAATGGGCTGGTGTTACGTTTTGAGAGGGTCCCTCCTTTTTTAGGACTATTTTTAGAAATTATGGCTCTTTTTGGACAGTTAATATTGGTTATTAAAAGTGGTGTACTTTCACAAATAAGTGCTTGCTAATTTTATAGGTGTGGGAATTAACGGCTAACAACGTAATCATGGTTTCTGCTATTGGCAACGATGGGCCTCTTTATGGGTAAGTATCCCCAACAGAGATGACCTTAGAGGTGTTTTTTTGCCCTGAAATAACTGAAAAACTGTTTTCTGTCTGTCTCTGTACCTATCTGTACCTGTTTATATCTACCTGAAACTTTGTATTGTGAAAATTTTCAACATAGAAAAAATAGACTTTGTAATAACCCCTGTTCTCACCATTTTCTTCAGCAGTTGTCAACAAGGCCAGTATTGTTTCTGGTTTGTTTTTTTTTTTTTTGCTTTGCTATAAATAGCAGTTTAGTGGCCTAAAGTTTTTTATTCTACTTTTTTTCCCCCAAAATCAATCAGGAAAGTAAATCTGTTAGAAATAAATGGATTTCGCAGTATTTATTGAGACCTGCTATGTCCAAGACCCAGGGGTGAAGAGGTCAATAAGATGAGTCACCTGCCTTTTTAGGAAAGATGAGGTACAAACACAACAAAACTAATACGGGGGACAGAGTGTGGGGTGCATAACAGAGACACGGCCACAACAGGCCAGGGGCTTGCCGAGAGGGATCAGAGAGGACAGATTCGAGAGAGCAGCGACACAGAAATGGCCCTGTGTGCTGGTTGTCATGGGAACAGAGGCAGCGTGAGATGCAGAACATCAGTCACTGAATCACAGGCAGGAAACTTGTCAGCTCAGAGATTGCAGTTTTCTTTCTCCTACGGCTCTGATTTTCATTTTCCAGATAATGTATATAAATAATTTCTTGTGCTGATATGCTTTTGCAGTGGGATGTCTGTCGCCCTCCGTTATTGGGTGCCTGAGATGTGTGCAGTTCAGTACTGGGACAAAGGGTTTGAGGGAACCACAAAGGAGAAAGAGAAAATACGGAGAGTGCCTGCAACAAGCCCTAATAGGATGGAGGGGGAGACAGATGCCTCCCTCCCTCCACTGTGTGTCTGTGGTGCACACAGTGTGGGTGTGTGCTCGAGCCATCAGAAACACTTGCTGCTTCTTGCAGCAACCTCCCTTGGAGTACCTGTCGGGGAGCAGGCGGTGTTGAGGACTGACTGAGCTTAGGCTGAACTGTATGAAATTAACGTTTTTGTAGGTCACGAAACATGCATATTGGCAGTCACATGGTTCCATTCTAATAGTACTTCAGTCAGTGATCCTGTTTCCTTGTAAGGGGTTGAGGATTCTGGACTTTTGTGTCATTAGTAATGTGTGTTGTGACTCAGAGGGGTAAGTGGCATAAATAAATCCTGACTATAGCTCTACCGTGACAGTCACCAAATCCTAAGTCTCATCAAGTTGTCTTGTTTTCTCTTTCACGTGTCCCTCCCCTTTCTACTGTCCCCATTCCAGGCCAGCCCTCATCAGTGCAGAGTCACCAAGTTATCAGTCGGTTTCCTAGCCGTCTTCCTCCTTCAGTCTTTTCCCACCCGAGCTCTTCCTGCGTGGCCGACGTGTGGCTGTGGGGTGGTGGAAAGGGCGCAGGAATGGAGCAGGCGGGTCCAACCTGTGCTTGCAGGCTGGCGCCCTTCACTTCTCTGGGCCGCAGCCTCCTTGCCTGTCACGGAAGGGCACGAGACCCACCCTGTGTGTGGTTGTGAGGATCAAATTAGACAGTGGAGGGAAGGCACCACGAATCCTGAGCTCTGTAAGTGCTGGCTGTTCTTTTCCCTTTTCTTCTGTTTCTACTGTTAAAACATATATTCTAGCAGTTTTCTTATTGAAGAATTTCCAGTGGCTCCTTATTGCCTAATCAAATCCAGTTTTTCTTCTTGGTTGTCAAGATCCTCAGCATTCTAGCTTGGAGTCGGCAAACTGTTTCTGTAAAGGATCAGATAGTGACTATTTTAGGCTTCGTGGTCCATATGGTGTTTGTTGCAACTACTCCCTGCCCGTGTAGTGTGAAGACAGCCGTGGACATGTGGAAATGAATGGGCGTGGCTATGTTCCAGTAAAACTTTATTTACAAAAACAGGCTGTGGGCTTGGTTTGGCCCATGGCCACGGTTTTCCAACCGTAGCCTGAAGCTCTTGCTTTATTTTCTGCTGCCCCATGCACATCTTCTTCAAATCCAGTCTCCTCCCTGGGTCTCCCTACAGAAACCATGTTTACCTCAGTCCCCTCACCTGTCCCTGCCGCCAGCTTGCCTTTCTTTCTGTTCACATCTCTCTTGACTATCTCCTCTCCCCCAGGCCATTCTGACTGCTTTGCCGCACGCTAGCCGCTCTTCTGAAGTCCTGTGACTTCTGTGGGCAAACTCAATGCTTCTAATGCAGGAGTTGTTTGTTCTCAGTGTTTTAGAGGAGAACCCTGGAGAGGCAGGCCCTGTGTCAGCTGTGTCTGCTCTCAGAGCTCTGGCATCTGCCTGCTGCTCTGTCGTGCTGGGATGGCACGTCGTCGCCGTGGCACAGCTTGTGCAGTTACAGCTTACTGCCTGGGCATCGGTAGGGCGAGGCAGAGGACGGTGACCTGCTCAAAGGGCTGAGTCAGTCCTTGCGGGCAGTGTGCTCCTGGCCCCCCTGGAGCGAATGCTCGCGTCCCCCTGGGCAGCCCCTGCCGCGACCTCTCCCGGGGTCCTGCACCCTGACACGTGGAATAGTCTGCTGCTGCTTTTCCCCCTTGAGCACCAACAAGAATTTCTTGATCCCTTCCCTTACTTTTTAGGATTTGAGACACACTAAGTACTGTAGGGATTGACAGGTAGAGGGAGGGTGGGAAGGTGGCATTTTTTGTGTCAGCTTCAGTGGGAAGTTCTGTCAGTGACTTCTACACCAATCTCTGCTCCTTGATTTCATAGAAGTTTATAAACTTTTATCCAATTGAAAAATCACTGTTGGTGCCTCTGAACGAGCGCCTGGTAGCATGTCGCTGGCAGGTGAGCTAAGAAGGCAGTGCCGGGGTTGACTCCTTGTGGTTTAGGTTAGTCAGCTAAAAGCACGTGCCCCAGGATCTTGCTGCTGATGTCACGAAGCCACATGGAAACAGCCGTGGTTGTTGAATTGTCAGAGTTCATTTTTTTGGTGGCAAAGCTGTAGTAGGTAAAGCTCAGAAATGCAGTTTCCTAACTTGTTGCTTCATACTTTGAAATAGTTCAGCTTCATCTTCGCTTTACAGTTTAAACGTTTTTGTCGTTATTCATTTTGCTTTGATTTCTCTGCAGATCTAGTACACGAGGTGTTGAAGGAAGTGTGTGGTCATTTCTTTGCATTTGTGTCTTCCCTCTGAGGAGCTCCAGATTACACAGTAATGATAGTCGTTCCTGCAGCTTCCATGAGGAAGGTGGAACACCCTGCAGAAGAGAGTTGAAAGCTATAACTCCCTGACCGTGGCAGAGGCAGATGTATGCATAGGGTTCCTTCCCAGAGAAACGTGGAATCTAGTTGGGGAGGCAGGATGAATACCCTTGAAACAATTTGAAAGTGGTGTGAGAAGGTATAAGTAGGCGAGGATTGGATAGTGTTTAGTCTTGTGAAGGTCAGAGAATGCGAGTTCCTTCAAGCCTGGAAGTAGTGAGGGAAGAAGTGAGTCGTGGCCTGAAGTATGATAAGTGGACGGGGAGGGAAAGAAAGAAAGGCTGTTCCTGTGGCAGGAGATGATTTGAGCCCAGCACGAAGGTGGCAGTGAGCCTGGCCTTTCACAGGACAGCCGTGAGGAGCAGCAGTCCGTCACAGCAGCACACGTCTTGTCACAGAAGAACCAATACAGTCTTCGATTTTTCTGAGAGTATTTGCCCTTATTCGAATTACTCTTTTAAAATGCTTTCTCTTCCCTTGTGTTTGTGCCTCACTTTAGCACTCTGAATAACCCTGCTGATCAGATGGATGTGATTGGAGTAGGTGGCATTGACTTTGAGGATAACATCGCCCGCTTCTCCTCACGGGGAATGACTACCTGGGTAGGCTTTTCTTCACTAGTTGAATGTGCATGACAGCGTCATTTATGTGAGAGCTTCGGTGTATCCTAAGTGCGCAGACAGAAAAGTGGCTTGTAAGCTCGACCCTCACGTTCACGGAGGGAGGAGCCAGGGCTGTGGCTGCTCTTCCAGCCACGAGGACAAGGGTGTGGGCCGCTCCCACGTCTGCCGCTTCACTGTGGCGTGTCGGGCAGGTGCCAGTTCTAGTGTTTCCGGTTCCACTTCTTTTTAACTTATTTCTGAGTAACTCACTTTTCAGGTGAGTTGGGTGCATGCCCACTTGCCCTAACGAACAGGAAGGTGAGCAGTCCTCCTCAGTGCTCAGCGAGATGATGTTTTTGGCCTTACGAAGCAGAGAAGCCAATGAGAACAGCTTAGTATCAACTCTGCTACCATGGAAATAAGTGTATTTAGCTGGGCAAAATCGGAATAACCCCAAGTTCATTCATTCAGCTACTTGGGTTTAATTATGCAGTTAATTCATCCTTTACCCATCAGAACGAAGTTGTATTCAAAATTGGATGCTCCCTCAGGCAGACTTGGGTACTCGTCCCTCCCCCTTTTGGTCTTCAGGGTCACATCATCTCTTGGGGCTCTGACTCACGGCCTCCAAACTCACAGGTCTCAGGGAAGTCCCAGAAAAGGGTCGCAGCTTCCTGAGAACTTTGTGGCCTTGTCCACACTGGCACCACTTTATGGGGTAGCCTTCCAGTTGAGCCTTGGTACCACGACATATCTACTCCCCTGGCGCCCATTCCGTCAGTCCCACCAGGGGTCCACGTCTCGCACGTTCAGATGCCTCCTCCTCCAGTGATGCCTACTGAATTGATGCCGCAGTCTGGTGGACCCCACTCTGAGAAAGTCAGTTCCAGGGATGTGTTTTGTATCACTTCATCTGCTCGCTCTCAGCACTTTCTTTGTGCTGCCAAATACTAGGAAATGACGCCTCTACCTGGTGATGTCTCTAGCTCCCTGTAAGTGCTTTCATGGGATGATGATGCAGTGTCATGTCCTTGGCCTTTATCAAGGCCTTGTTTTTATTCATTTATTTATTTTTTCTTCCCCAAAGCCCCCCAGTACGTAGTTGTATATTCTAGTGTAGGTCCTTCTGGTTCTGCCAGTGGGACGCCACCTCAGAATGGCCTGATGAGCGGTGCCATGTCCACACCCAGGATCTGAACCTGTGAAACCCAGGGCCACAAAAGTGGAGCGCACGAACTTAACCACTCGACCACAGGGCCAGCCCCAACGCCTTGTTTTTTAGTGGCATTTTGAGAAGTGTTCCTGAATAATCTACAGAGCTGCAGTTGAAGATATCTTTTCTCAGTGTCCCACATGTCTAGACCCAAGGTCCATTTATGTTTGATTACCAGGAAAGAATTTTTCACTTCAAATTGGTGTACTTCTTTCTTATAGAATATAATTTCCTGTTGTAATTCTCATTTTGCCCCAATTTCCAGGAAATTTAAGAGAGTGCTCAGTTAAAATTTTATCACAGGTTACTCATACAGTTACGTTTATCATTCTAAATGGTTTTCTTATTTTCCCTCAGGTGACAGATTGAAATAGCCCATCATATCATGTACTTTTTTCCTTCTAACGAAATACGTTTCTTTTTTTTCTAATTTTAATTTTCTGGTTTTTCTAACATATTTCTAATTTTTAAGGTCTCTAGAGATACATCAGTTTCTAGTTTTGCATGTTAGCAAAATTAAAAATACTTTTTAATTGCTTTATGGCATTAGTATTATACTGGTTATTATGAAACACAGCAAAAGTCATTTTATTTTCTATGTCATTGTTTAAGCTTGTTTTCTGCGTTGGAGTGAATTTCAGACTAAAACCAGCACCTTCCTAAGGCTGCACTGCGTTTAATAACCTGCATTTCTGTTGGGGTTTTATTCACCCGTAACTGCATGTAGCTGTGTGCCAGGGCGTGTGCCGTGGTAGAAACCAGGCTTTTTTTATTTGTAGGAGCTGCCAGGAGGCTACGGCCGTGTGAAACCTGACATCGTCACCTACGGTGCTGGAGTGAGGGGCTCCGGTGTGAAAGGGGGGTGCCGGGCCCTCTCGGGGACCAGCGTGGCTTCTCCGGTGGTCGCTGGTGCTGTCACCTTGCTAGTAAGGTGAGTGTTGCTCAGCGGAGAGAAGGTGGTGCCAGCAGACTGGGAGCTGAGTCTTGCTTGTCACCAACGAGGTTTGAGAATTTAGGAGCTCGTGACCTTGCTCCATCTCTGGTTCTTCATCTCGACAGAAGAGGTTGGAGCCGTTCTTTCACAGAGGGCTCTGGTGAACAAGAGTTAGATGACGTGTGTGTGGACGTGCTGTGCACTCACCGTGGAGCGCTGGACGAGGGCAAACACCTATTACGGTTTTGATGTTGGAGGTCTGTTTTGTTTTGGTTTGGTTTGTTTAAAGACTTTTTTTTAGAGCAGTTTTTGGTTCACAGCAAAGTTGAGGAAGGTACGGAGATTCCCCGTGCACTCTGTGCCCCCATTTTGTTTGTTTTTCATGCAGCGTCTCTGCTGCAGTTGTACTCGTTATATCCAAATGAGAGTGTGTGTCCTGCAGGGAGTACAGAGGAAGCTCTTTCCCTGCCGTGTCCTCCATTTTCTTGGGGGCTCACCTTTCAATGGGCTCTGTTAGCGAAGGAGCTGTGAAAGCAAGCGGCGGGTCTGACAGTCACCGCTCCACTGTGAGAGACGAGTTTCTCCACGTGACTTATTTGTTCTCTTTGTCTCGTTGAATCCCACGTGCAGTTGGAATGGAGCTTAGTGATCCACTCTTAATTTTGCAGATAGTGAAACGGAGGAAAGTTTTCAAAGGTGGTCGACCAGAATTGCCGCTCATATGCTCCGACTGAGTCACATGGGCTAGTGCCTTAGTCTCAAAAAGCCATCTTTGGAGCTAGCACTTATTTTGTATTTCCCCCAAAATAACTGTTTTTCTAAGTGAGGCTTTAGTTGAGCTTTTGTGTTGTGATAGCAAAACTTTGCATATTTGAACGTTATTATACTCTGTGAATTTTGAAATTAAAACATGCAAATGGTAGTAAATGTTTTTATATTTAAAATTCTCTTTAAAAGCAAGTATATTTATATTGTTAATTTAGCTTCTAATGCCAGAGATTTCTTTTTTATTAGTAATCCTTGATAGAGCTGTAGAGATCTACTTCTTTCCTCCTTTTCGGAGCCAGATTCTTGAAAATGTTGACAGTGGCCAGAGTACATTGGAGAGTGTTGGAGAATGACTGGCATTGGAGAGTGACCGTGTGTGCTTGTTAGAAACTCTGTCTTGCTCTTCTGGTTGTTGTCCTCACCCCGTGTTACACACACTGAACAGGAGGGCCGGGAGGGCAGACTAGGGGGTTACCTGGTTCACTCAGGCTTCTGTGTTCACCAGGAGGAGACGGTTCCCCCAGGGCTCCTGCTGCCCTTCTTGTTGATTATGGAAACAGTAAACGCTGGTGCACTTCTGCACCTGCCATGCTTGTCAGCAGGAGTGAAGTTTCAGGCTCCACTCTTGAGCCCATCGAATCTCTGCGCTGTCAGATGAGAGGGGAGATGAGGAGCTGTGTTTCCATTCCCAGCAGCATCTCTAAGCACACATATTTCAGTGGCAAGGAGACATTCGCTTTCCTCATCTCCCTGCAGCAGATAAAAATGCCATTGTGATATTTCAGAACAGCTCCTAACAGATGCCCAACACCATGGAAGTGCTTCATCAGCTTCCAGCTTTACAGTGCGCTCCTGAGGAACTCAGACCTAACCTTCGATCTTGTCTTATCAGCAGGAAGAGGGAGAGGACTGGTGACCTGTGGCTGAGCTTTTGTCATTTCTTTTATTCTGTCATTAAGACCCCATCCCAGTTTATCTCCTCTTCTCCGTATGTCAGATTTCCCACCTAGACCTGTTAGGAAACCTACCTGTGCTCCAAGACCAACCACCATCCTAGAAAAATATTTAGGAGAATAAGTTGTTCTTTTTTGCTTACTGGATTTTCCCTCTTAGGTTTAGGGGTTAAAATTTACTTGTATTTATAATACATAGATATACAAAAATCAGTGTTTTAATACTGGTCTTCTTAAGCAGTTGATAATGCTTAAGTGTCGCTAAGTTCCTGGCCGAGTAGAACTGTGTGTTAGAGTTTGTCCAGACGCACTCTGACGATGAAACTCTCAAGGTGTCCTCAGGTCTGTGTGGGTCCGTCAGGCTTTACCCACTAGGGTGGTGCATCACACACAGCCTCCCAGACACAGGCAGGCAGAGGCAGTGGGCTCTGCCCAGACACCGTGCCTCTCGCCCATCCTGCATCGAGCTCCCTCTCCAGGACTTACCTGTCTTCCTTTCCTTCCCCCAGCCAGGTGACGTCCCACATTGTCTCCTTCCTTTTGCCAGCAGGCTCCTCCCGCCCCCCCAGGAGCCAGTAACTCTTACCTGCCCTTGCCTCCTCAACCCCTAAGGTCTGTATAGTTGATTTATTGGGAAAATATGTGTTTCTGGTAAATTTAGTATAAACAGATGCTAGCCGGTGAGTCACTCTTGTTACAAGCCATGTAGAAAGTTAGTAATCGGTCAGTCCCATGGCAGGTGAAGAAATGTGCACACGTTCATTCTGATCTTATGTGGGCTTTCCCAAAGAAGCTCCCGTTAGATAAAAACAAAACAAGATTGCAGGTCACGTATTTCCGCAGGGTAGGGATAGTCTGATTTTCATTCTTTTACTGAGAGAAAATGAGCAAATGTGTGATTTTTCCCCCCAGCACAGTCCAGAAACGTGAACTGGTGAATCCGGCCAGTATGAAGCAGGCCCTGATTGCATCTGCTCGGAGGCTTCCTGGTGTCAATATGTTTGAGCAAGGCCATGGCAAGCTGGATCTCCTGAGAGCCTATCAGATCCTCAACAGCTACAAGCCACAGGCGAGGTCGGTATGCTCCCTTTTGAATGGACGTTTCTCTTCTTCACTGGGCGCTCAGGGTGTTTTTCCCTCTGCACAAAAGATTAGCCTCAAAGCAGGAGCTGATCCTGATGGCCCACACTCGGCCCGCAGGGAAAGCTTCAGCTGCCGCTTCTCCAGGGTGCCGGCTGGCAGCACGGGAACTGCCCCACTTCCTCATGCTCTGGGACTTACAGTACTTATGATTGAAAATAGTGATTTCTTGCTTTCTGTTTACTTCTTAAAACTTTCTTTCCAGATAATCTTAGGTTTACAGAAACTTGCAAAAGTAGTCTAGAAGTTGCCATGTACCCTTTACCCAGCCCCTAGTGCCAAGATCTCAGCTGACAGTCATGCAGCTGCTGAAACTGACATGCGCGCTTACACTGTGCTGGATTCACCTGCAGGCTCCACGCATGTACACTGGGTTCCCCCAGTGCTCTTTGTCTGGTGCAGGATCCAGGCCTGTGTCGTGTTCAGTGTTGTGTGTTCTCAGTCTCCAGCTTTCGGTGCTTCGTCTGTCTTGTGCTCTCGTTCATGGCTGACTCCTTTAGGAGCGCTGCTTGCTTGCTTTGTAGACTGCCTCTTGATGTGAGTTTATCTGATGTTTTCTCATGATTACGTTGATGTTATATGTTTTTGGTAAGAATGTTTTTTTACTTTTCATTTTGAAGTGACTAGATTTATGACAAAGTTTCAAAAACAGTACATGAGGACTCATGAATCCTTCGCCCAACTTTCCCTAATGTTAACATCTTACATAACCATAGTACAAGCCTCAAAGCCAGAAATTAACATTGACTCATTACTGTCACCTATCTATAGACTCCATTCAGATTTGACCCATTGTCCCGCTCCTGTCCTTTTCCTGGTCCAGGATCAGTTGAGCATCCCACGTTGCATTTAGTTGTCACGTCTCCTTGGTCATCTCTGGGCGGGGACACTTCCCCGGTTTTATTCCTTTTATTACTGGTGGTGTGTGTTTGCATCATTTGATTTAGGTGACGTGTCAGTCTGGGCCCTCCAGGAGGTGGACACCAAGATGGGGCGAGACATCTCAGAGATCCTCTGGGGGAAGAAGGACCTGGGAGGGAGAAAAGAAAGGCGGCAGGAGGATTGGGGAGGAGGAGCCTCAGACCGCAGCACAGGTCTAGAAACGTTCCTCTGATGAGGACTCCTTGAACCAAAGTCTCCCGTTAGAGGAGCCTGCCCCAGCACCCCTCTGTGCTCACTCGCCGGCTGGGAGCAGCCTGGGGGAAGACTTGCCTTGGCACAGACGTGGAGGCTCAGGAGGGGTCACAGCTCCAGCTGTCGGCAGCTGTGCTGCTGCACAGGAGTTCTGAGCAGCATGGCTCATGGTGCTGTCGGTGCGTCTGCCAAGTTTCTCCACTGCAGTTAATGGTTGTCCGTTTCTGACTACCGAGCCGCTTCTCATGCACTTAGATGATCTTGTTTCTTAACATACTTGCACTCACTAACTTTAGCATCCCTTGATGGTTCTTGCCTGCAACCATTATTGCTGTAGACATTGGGGATTTTCTCTCTCATTCTTTTTACATTCATTATTTGAAATTCTTCTGTAAGGAAGAGCTGTCCTTTCTCGTTCGTCTATTTATTCCATTATTTATTTCAGTGTGGACACACGGATACTTATTTTACTCTGGGGATTATGGTCCGTTAGTATCATTGTTTATTATTCTGCTCAGATTTGGCTATTGGGAGCTCCTTGTAGTTGGCTGCTGTGTCTTCTCAGCATGTCCCCTCATTTTCTGAGCCCTTCCTCCCTCTGGCAGCGCAGGATGAGCCTTCACACAGCTGCAGCCCCGAGCCTTGGTGTCAGTCCTTTGTCCAAGCAGCGCTGGTCCTTAATTGGAGAGAGGTATTTAGAACCTGAGACCTGGGCACGAGGTGCGCTCCTGGCAGCTGGGCTCACAGTCACTTCT
Organism: Equus asinus; assembly: GCF_041296235.1. Classification (NCBI taxonomy): domain Eukaryota; kingdom Metazoa; phylum Chordata; class Mammalia; order Perissodactyla; family Equidae; genus Equus; species Equus asinus. Next base: position 46,226,472 of record NC_091817.1, on the reverse strand, counting down.
AGCAGGCCGAGCTAGGAAATGTCTGTCCGTACACACCCCATCCAGACCTCTTTCTGCATCCGTCCGTCGGTACATACATGAAAACACGAGTTCATCCACCTGGTCCCCCAGCACGACGGTTGTCCTTCTGGTCTGCCTTCTCCTTGTTTATGGGCTCCCTTTTGCAGCAGGGAGAGGCCTGCCGCTCAGCATCTGCAGCTCCGTCCTGGTGTGCACGCACTGACTAGTTAGGCTTGCTAACCCATTCCTCCCAAATTCAAACGTACTGCCTCGAGGGCAGTATTTGCGTGCAGTTCTGTTGTCTGTAGCTTTACAGAATGTAGTCGCACTGTTCTCCACAGTCACCGAGGGTCATTCTCTTCTTCTCCCCCTCAGTGCGCTTTCCCATTTGTTGTTAATACAGCTGAGTTCGTTAGTCTGTGTTTCTCTTGGATTCCCCCCACGCCCTGGTTGATTCCAACTAGTTATGTGTTAGTGAAACATTGCCATGACTCCGAAGTCAGAACTGCACACGGAAGTACACTTGGGGAAGTGTTGCTCCCTGCATCCCTTCTGTCCCCTTTCCCGCTCCCCCGTTCTCTCTCCCTGTCCCCCCACCTCTGTGGGTAACACCCTGTTTTCGGTTGATGCTTCTTGTACTTCTTTTTGCACAAGTGAGCAGATACATAGGCATTTTCTCACATCCCCTTCCTTACATGAATGTTCTTTTTGCACTTTTCTTTTTTCACTTAACAGTATTTTGGAAATCACTCTCTATCAATTCAGAGATTTTTTCCCCCTTCTTTTTACACCTGTATAATGTGGATATACCATTGTTTATTCAACCACTCATCTGTATATGGACATTTAAATGGTTTCCAGTATTTTGTAATTATAAACGGTCACAGTGAATGATCTTGGGTCTGTACTTTAGTTGTGTTGGGCTGTGTCTTCAGGGAAAGTTCCTAGAAGTGGGGTTGCTGGCTCATAGTTGAGAGAGAGGTGGCTTTGTTAGCTGTGGGACGTTGTGGCTGCTCACGTTCCACAGCGATGTGTGAGCCTGCCTGTTGCCCCAGAGCCTCAGCAGCAGTGTTCTGTCATACCTTCTACTGTCTGCCAATCTGATAGGTGAGCAGTGGGGTCTCAGTGTGGTTTTCATTTGCATTTCCCAGGTTCTTAGTGAGGTTGAACACTTTGTCTATATTTAAGGGCCATTTTTATACCGTTCCTGTGAAGCGTCTGTGTACTTCTTTTTCCCATTTTTCTCTGGGGTTTTTGTCCTTCTGTTTTTAAGAGTTCTTTATACGTTAGGGTTAGTGACCATTTGTCAGTGATATGTACTGCAGATATTTCTCCCAGTTTGTCAGTTGTCTTTTGACTTTGTGTAATGTTTTTTTTTTTTGCCATGCAGTTTGTTTTGTTTTTTGAGGAAGATTAGCCCTGAGCTAACATCTGCTGCCAATCCTCCTCTTTTTGCTGAGGAAGATTGGCCCTGAGCTAACATCTGTGCCCATCTTCCTCTACTTTTTTGTTTTTATATGTGGGACGCTTGCCACAGCGTGGCTTTGTAAGTGGTACATAGATCTGCACCCGGGATCCAAACCAGTGAACCCCAGGCTGCTGAAGTGGAGCGTGTGAACTTAACCACTATGCCACCAGGCTGGCCCCATTTTTTCTGTTTTTTTTTTAATACCCACATTTGTTAGTCTTTTGTTGCCCCTGGATTTTTGAGTCACAGAAAGCCTTTCTTTGCACTGAGGTGAAAGAGAAATTCACCCGTGCTTTTTTCTAATACTTGTTTGCTTTCTTTTGTTTACTTGAGACACTCTGATCCGTTTGGAGTTTATTCTTTTGTACGGTGTGAGGTATGGACCTAATTTTATCTTTTGCCTAATGGCCACCCATTTGTTACAGCTCCATTTGTTAAAAAGTCCATCTTGGGGCTGGCCTGGTGGCACAGTGGTTAAGTTCACACGCTCTACTTCGGCAGCCCAGAGTTTGCCAGTTTGGATCCCAGGTGCAGACCTACACACCGTTTGTCAAACCATGCTGTGGCAGGCCTCCCACATATAAAGTGGAGGAAGATGGGCACGGATGTTAGCTCAGGGCCAGTCTTCCTCAGCAAAAAAAGGAGGATTGACAGCAGATGTTAGCTCAGGGCTAATCTTCTTCAAAAAATAAATAAAATAATTTTTTTTAAATAAAAAAGAAAAGTCCGTCTTTGCCCCAGTAATTTGACATGCTGTGGTTTGGGACTCTGAGTCCAAGGTATTTGCTGGGGTGGTCATGGACCCATTCTCCACCAGCCACAACCACCGAAGTTCCAACTTGCAGAAGGAAAGAGGTGTCCCCACACATCCTGTTGTTTGTACAGACGGCCTAGGCAGGCTGGCCAGTGGCCTTCTCAGCTCAGGGAGCCTTCCAAAGCAAGTTCCTGGACGCAGCCGAGGGCAGCCCTGCAAGCAGGCCCTTGTGAGGCTCAGGTCTTCAGAGGCCGACTGCCTGCACAGCTGTGGCGCTTCGCTGTCCTCTGTTACATGCTCTACTCTAACCCTCGGTTCCTTGTTTCAGCTTGAGCCCCAGCTACATCGATCTGACTGAGTGTCCCTACATGTGGCCGTACTGCTCCCAACCCATCTACTACGGAGGAATGCCGACCATCGTCAATGTCACGATCCTCAACGGCATGGGTGTCACCGGAAGAATTGTAGACAAGGTGAGCCTGCTCTCGGGCTTGTGGGGAACTTAGACGGGGCCGAGACCTTTGTGCCTCCGCCCTTCTCCTGAAGTCAGCAGAGGGAAGGTGCTCCCTTCCCGTGCGGGGCCAGGGTGCTGCAGAGGGCTCTGTCCTCCCTCAGTCCTTCACGGAGAAGGCGGCAGAAGGGGTGGGGCCAGTGTGCTCCTTTCTGACGGCGGTTCCTGAATCACTGACACGTTTCATTCTTCCTCTTTACAGTTCTCATCTGTAATTAAAGGCCCACTTGTAATTATTTTATTCTTTAATGAGCATGAACGGGCCTTTGAGTTTAGAAGATATGGTCTTTATTTGAATTTTGTTTTTGTAGGTTTTTTTTGAATTTACCGCGTAAACGTTATCACAACAATAGAGGATAGGGAAAGAGACCAGAAAAATAACTTTCAGCCCCAGCATGCTCAGCCACTAGTTTTTAAATATTCTTTTCCAGCCCTTATCTGAAATACGTACTTTTTATCTTTGTGCAATAAGCAAAACTTGAGTCTGTTTCTTTCAGTTGTCATTATGTTGTGAACGTTTTAAAATGTAACTATCCATGTAAATGTACTTTTTAACGGTTGTTTAATAGAATATAGAATTGTTCAGTCATAACTTGCTTATTGTGCCCCCTGCTTGAACAATCAGGTGGTTTTCACCTATAAACAACACTTCACTGAATAGTTCCACATATATGGTTTTCTCTTCTTCTGAATTGTTTTCTTAACCTAAACTGCCTGGGTTGGAATCCTGTGTGGAGAGCGTGGACATTCCTATGGCCCTTGGGGCATCCTGCGGAACTCTTGCCAGGAGAAGAGTTGCATCAGCTCAGGCTGCGCCGGTGGCATCTCCACGGCACCTGCACTCAATGGCACATCTATTTTTTTTAATTCCACGAGGTTTTAAAAAATTGAGACAAAATTCACATACCATAAAATGCACTCTTAAATTGTGCGATTCAGTGGTTTTTAGTACGTTCACAGGTAGCGATGCAGCCATCACTATTATATCATTCCAGAACATTTTCATCACCCCAGAAAGCAACCCCTGTCAGCAGCCACTCCCCCTTCTGCCTATCCCCAGCAACCTCTAATCTACTTTCTGTCTCTATGGATTTACCTATTCTGGACGATTCATATAAATGGAATTGTACCATATGTGGTGTTTTGTGACTGGCCTCTTTCCCTCAGCCTAATATCTTACGGGTTCGTCCATGTTGAATCAGAGCTCCATTCCTTTTTATGGCTGAATAATATTCCATTGTATGGATATGCCTCATTTTGTTTATTCGTCAGTTGATGGACATTTGGTTTCTTTCTAGGTGGTTCATTTTTTACTTTAATTTAGAGGGAGTAAAGTGAGTATCTTGTTTCATGTGCCCTTCTTCAGTTATTTCTGAGGGGCTGTATCCAGATTTGTTTACTAATTGTATTGCGTCTTGTGTGTATTAGCTTTGCATTTCTTTGGCCCATTTTTCTCCTGCAGTTTAGGTTTTCCCTGTCAATCTGAACAAGATCTTCATGTCATAGAGAAATTAACCATTGTTCTGTTTTATGCACAAAGTTCTCCCAGGTTATTTTTTTCCTTTCTCTTTAATATATATTAGTGGTGGTTTTTATTTTTTTGATCCTGAAAAAGTTTTACATTTTCATGTAGTTTGAATTTTTATCTTTTGTGATTTCTGTTGTTTCAAAAATTAGAAACTTATCCCTCCAGAGATATAATAAAATCTCAATTTTACTTTCTACTAATTTTCCTTTTTTCCTTGTTACATATTTAATTTTTTCATCAGTGTTAATTTGAACTGTGGGGATTAAGAGATGGATGAAAATTAGCTTCTTTCGCAATAGCTAACCAGTGGTCTCAAGAGCATTTATTAAAAATCTCTTTCCTTCTTCATTGTTTGTGATGCTGTGTCCTACAAACACTTTTTCTTCTTTTTCAGAATTTTTTTAAATATGCTGACTCTCTTGTGGAGTATATTGTTGCTATCTGGTTTGTGAGGGAAATGAGTAATGTCGGTTAGTTTGAAATACTGGCTCATTATAAGAGCTAATTTATGTTTCTCCCAGATGTCTGCTCCCTCGCTTCCCTTTCCTCTTCCTCAAACCTGGAGAGCCTGAAAGGGTGGCCCATCATCTTTACAGCTGAGCCAGCTCTTCCTCTCAGCGTCCCATAAACCTCTGCCTGCCCAGTCCCCAGCTTCACAATCTGAGTATGGACGGTTTGCATCCATGTCATTTTCTTATTTTTTTCCCTTTAATTAACGTGGGTTTTTCTTTTTTTTTTTTTGAGGAAGATTAGCCCTGAGCTAACATCTGCCGCCAGTCCTCCTCTTTTTGCTGAGAAAGACTGGCCCTGAGCTAACATCTGTGCCGACCTTCCTCCACTTTATATGTGGGACGCCTGCCACAGCATGGCTTGACAGACGGTGCCATATCCATACCCGGGATTTGAACTGGCGAACCCTGGGCTGCTGAAGCAGAGTGTGAAATTAACCGCTGCGCCATTGGGCCAGCCCCTTAATGTGGTTTTTTAAGCATACAACTAATTAGAATCTAACCTCAAACATGAGAGTTTTTGTTTAAGTTCTCTATCAGATAAAAGTTCTTTGTCAAACTGTCCCCTTCTTTTTAAGCTTGGGAAAAAATTCTCATTAAAGTTGGAGGCTGTCAGAAATAGTGGTTTCTAGACTTTTCTGGTGGGTAATGTTCCAGGCATTCCACAGGCTGCTTTGGTTATAGGTTGCTTAGTATCTGAGTATAAATTTCGTTTTGCCCTATCTAATGAAATCTTCCTCGAGACATGGTGTAGGTAATTTAGGAGTTGGGCATCTCACCTTAGCCTTGCTTGTTTTCTCCTGCAGCCTGACTGGCAGCCCTATTTACCTCAGAACGGAGACAACATCGAGGTCGCTTTCTCTTACTCCTCGGTGTTATGGCCTTGGTCAGGCTACCTGGCCATTTCCATTTCTGTCACCAAGAAAGCAGCTTCCTGGGAAGGCGTTGCGCAGGGCCACGTCATGATCACTGTGGCTTCCCCAGCAGAGGTGGAAGTAAGTGCATGCAGGGACGGGGCTGGTTTTCTTAACCCTTCCCGTCACCTGCCGGGGGGGAGGGGCAGGCTGGACGCCTGCAGATTTGCAGCACAGCTGACGGACGCCGTGATGGCTGGTCCCGGGGCCTGGGCAGCCGCTGGAGTTTAAACACTCGCTCGCTAGGTGAAGGAGTGACGGTGCCTCGGGCTCTGTTGCTGAGCAACAGCAGATGGGCCGATTTTGTGCCAGATTTCAGGCTCACATGCTTACCAGTAGTGTGCATTCTCTAAAAGGGAATGTGGGGTTAGTCCTGTGTAGTCTAGTTGTTTTTAGGAATAAGATGCCTTAAATTTTAAGTCTTAAACTCTTAAAAGAAGAATCTGAATGGAATTGAGATACGTGAATGTTCCATCCCACGTTTGTTATTAGAAATTCCTGTGTTCAAATTATTTGGTTTAAGTTGATAAATAGAAGTGACTTTTAAACCTGAAAACTTGCACGTTTCTTCTGGGTAAAAGGGGCATTTCGTTTATTTTTTTCAGTCGAAAAATGGTGCAGAGCAGACTTCAACAGTGAAGCTCCCAATTAAGGTGAAGATAATTCCTGCTCCTCCTCGAAGCAAGAGGGTTCTCTGGGACCAGTACCACAACCTGCGCTATCCGCCCGGCTATTTCCCCAGGGACAATCTAAGAATGAAGAATGACCCTTTGGACTGGTAAGCAGCTGCGTGTGCTTCCATGGCAGGACCAGGGGGCGCTGTGCCTTTGGGGAGCGCTTGTTGCTCCTCGTTGCGCCTGGACTTCCGTGCCACCTCCTGCTTTGCAGGTCGTTGTTATGCTCTTAGGGCACGCTGCTCTCCTTTCACACTTGCACAGGTGTGCAGCGAAGATCCTTGAACCCATCCTTAACTGCTCTCTTTCCCTCACTGCCTCAGTTGAATCCGTCAGCTGATCTGTCAGTTCTCCCTCCAAACTGTCCTGAGTCCTGCCCTGCCTGGCTGCTGCCTCTGCCCCGACCCTGGCTCCGGCCGGCGTCGGGGCCCCCTGATGAGTCTCACTGCTCCCCTCAGTTCCCCTCTGCATGGGGCAGCCCTGGTGGTAATCTTTCAAAACATGAGTTCTACCACGATTTGCTTACAGCTCTCCAGTGGTTGCCTCTCCAGACATCTGGTGTGTCCTGCTTGGCCCTCCAGATCCTACCCCTGTGCACCCCCCCGACCCCGGCTTTCCCTCCAGGGCTGCTGAGTCGACTTTCTCTTGGCCTGCACGCCCAGCTCACTCCCGCCTCAATGTTAAGTAGAGGAGTTTGGACTCGGCACTGGAAGTGGAGGGATGAAGGAGCATTGAAGGATTTGAGTAGGACTTACAAGGTCGGGTCTGCTCCTCATAAAGGTGTCTCTGGGAGGCAGGTTAGAGGGGCTTGGACAGAGGCAGGTGGACAAGAAGTGGTGAGAAGTTCGTAGACCAAGGTAACGGCCGTGGACCTGGAGAGGCGCCCTGTTTGGGGTTGCAGGCCGTGAGGTGGGGTGGCAGTGGAAGGAGTCCTGGGCATTGCCGTGGGGTGTTTGGTAGGCGGCTTACATGGGGTGTAGGAGCACGTCTTGGAGGAGGAGGATGGAGAGGTGATGAGCAGCAGCCGTGCAAGCTGAGCTGCGTGTGGCCGTCTCACTTCGCTCGGCCCGGTCGCTTGGTGCGGCGTCTCTGTTCCCTTGTCGCGTTTGGGGTGGTCGTGTGCTGCTTACACGTGTGCCACCGCTGAAGTGATGCTTCAGGGCACTTTACACATCATTTCTTTGGCCATTTCTTCTCGTCATTTTATCTCCTTCAGGCCCGAGCCATGTGCATGATTTCCTATGAGCGCCATTTTGTATGCAGCCCAGAGAAAGCGGGTCTGAAAGGCTGACGTCTGTGTCTGGGCTGGGCTCCCCACCTCTGCCAGGATGGGAGCTGTGCTCCCTCACGGATGGCCAGGTTTCAGGAAGTAACTCTGGCGAGGGAAGCCTTCCTTATGAGTAATGGTTGATCACTGTAGTGCCGGGCCTCTTGTTTTTCAGGAATGGTGACCACATCCACACCAACTTCAGGGACATGTACCAGCACTTGAGAAGCATGGGCTACTTTGTCGAAGTCCTCGGTTCCCCCTTCACGTGCTTTGATGCCAATCAGTATGGTGAGCAGCAGCGAGGCGCTGGCCAGATGGTCCTTCTGCTCAGGCGGGTGTTGGTGAGAAGTTTGGGAGGTGGATCACGGTTTATGAGAGGCCACCCAGCGGCATGTGTAGGGTCTCCTGGTCCGCGAGGAGGCCTGGACGAGGCTCTCAAGAGTGGCCTACGTTCCTGTTTGGTGGTCATGGTGTAACCTTCAGCTGAAGTGCAGAACTTAAACTGTGATATTTGTATGTTTTTAATTATATTTTTAATTAAGAAAAAGTCTGGCACTGAATTTTGCTTCTTCTCAAGTAAGTGAAATCGTATATTGGGCATCACAAATGAGACAGAAGGCCGCAGCTAGCTGCCTGTACTGCCGGGCCCTGATCCTCTCTCTCCCCTTCTAAGGTGGTTTGGGGCACAGACTGAAATAGTAGAAGTCACTAACTTGAGATGTGGACGCCAGTGAAACACTGTTTCTGAGGCGGTGCTGCCCTGTGGTTCAGAGGTGGACATTCTCACCCCTGGCGCTTTGCCCCTCAGGAACTTTGCTCATGGTGGACAGTGAGGAGGAGTACTTCCCCGAGGAGGTTGCCAAACTGAGGAGGGATGTGGACAACGGCCTGTCGCTCATTGTCTTCAGTGATTGGTACAACACGTCCGTTATGAGAAAAGTCAAGTTCTACGATGAAAACACGAGGTACTGGTGTGAGTTAGTGTTTGGATGAGAAATTTGATTTTTTAGGAATTAAATTCTATGCACCAAATACTTAAAGTGACTGTCTGGCCCGTTGGTAGTCTTTTCAGTGGCCAGAGACAGGTTGAGACGCTTGGTTAGAGAGAGCTCTCTCTTCATAGAGTGGAGCTGTTCTTGAAAGTTGCTTGTAAAGTAAGTAAAGTGCTCATTGATCCAGATGTTAATTGCAGGGTTCATTGTCGTTCTTTGTTGATCTTAGATGCTTGAGCTGTAAATTTCTGTTTCTTTTGTTCTTTTCCATCCTTCCTTCTCTCTGTTCCTGAATCTATACACATATAAATGTACCGAAGGAGCCGTTATCTAAAGAAACCTTCCAGTAAATTAGTTATCAATCAAAGATTCTTAATGTATTATGAATGTATCACCCCTGTAATATAGTCTGAATTTTTCCTTTAGAACCTTTGGCTTGAACCAAAAGCTTCTTCCTTGTCTCTTTTCCTTCACTGACCCTCTTGAGGTCTAGGCTTTCTATGCAGTGCATTTATGTTATATGCGGTGCATTTCATGAAATAAATTTGGCTTTGGTCTATTATGCACAGTGCTGAGGCGTTTGCACTATAATATTACTCAAACTCAGGCAGTTAGTTCCAGCTGCGCCCTTGGGGTGGATGGACTGGATGCTGGCAGGTGCAGTGTCATTTGGCCATGAAGAGATTAAGTGTAAACAGGGTGTTTTAATCCCTTCGTTCTCCGTGCCTCCTGATCACTTTCGCAGGCAGTGGTGGATGCCGGACACTGGAGGAGCTAACATCCCGGCTCTGAATGAACTCCTGTCTGTCTGGAACATGGGCTTCAGCGATGGCCTGTATGAAGGGGATTTTACCCTGGCAAACCATGACAGTAAGGTTTCGTGTTTTTTATAGGGCACAGTATTCCAAGAGATGGGAGAACGGGAGCCAGCCGTGTGTCTTTGAAGTCTCAGTTTGAGAGAGAGAGAATGATATGATTCTTAAATAAGCAGGGTCTGTGGAGAGCACTATTCTGTATCTTCACAAAGGACATCCGTGGAGCAGGGTGTTAACCGCTCTAGTTGTATCTAGATTTTTTAAATGAAACTATTCTATGCAAGTATTCCTAATTTGGGGGCCATCTGTATGGTTCTTTAGATCCTGTATATTCCCAAATAGGAAATAACCTCGTAGAGTCTGATTATTTATAAAATTCTGTTGATGAACTAACTTTGCGTATCTCATTGAAGAAGTTTCCCCACAGATTAGTTTCTGGCAGCTGGTTTCTAGAACAACATCGTGAGCATTATCATTACATATTCTGCTCATCCTGACTTAGGTTGTTTCAAGTCTCTGACTGCTCTGGCTTTTGAAGTCTCTGCAGCAACCTTGTATTAAGAGCATTTTTTAGCTTGAATTTTGAGGTAATTACCTGTAGTGTAAGTGTGACCAGGCAATAATAGCAGCTCGTCTCTTAAGATTAAAAACAATTTTAGAGGGGCTGGCCCCGTGGCCGAGTGGTTAAGTTCGCGCGCTCCGCTGCAGGCGGCCCAGTGTTTCGTTGGTTCGAATCCTGGGCGCGGACATGGCACTGCTCATCAGACCACGCTGAGGCAGCGTCCCACATGCCAGAACTAGAAGAGCCCACAACGAAGAATACACAACTGTGTACCTGGGGGGTTTGGGGAGAAAAAGGAAAAAATAAAATCTTTAAAAAAAAAAAATTTTAGAAACTATATAATGTCTAAAGAATGCGTGTTAGGTAAACAAGTAGCTGTTGATAAAGGGTTCAGTTTCTGTGTTCTCATAACTTTGAACAACTGTTTTCCAGTGTATTATGCATCAGGGTGCAGCATCGCTAAGTTTCCAGAAGATGGCATTGTGATAACACAGACTTTTAAAGACCAAGGTAAGGAGTGCTATTCATATGCTTTGTGGTTTTCTTCTTTCTTTTTAAATAACAGTTTTATTATGTAAAATTCACATACCATAACATTGACCTTTTAAAGTGTTCAATTCAGTGATTTTTAGTTTATTCACAGAGTTGTGCAAACCATCACAGTGTGTACCTCTAGAACATTTTCCTCACCGCCAAAAGAAATCCCTGTACCCATTAGCAATTTTCTTCTTTAAAAAAATTTATTGTGATGTTATTTGTATGATACTTTCAGGCAAGAGGGTTAGTGGCTCTAGGCAGGTGGCGAGATAGATAAGACAGCCTTTTGCTACTAATTTGAATATATATATGTTGACCACTGCAGAATAAATTGAATTTCCTACAGGAGAGGGGCTGGTGAATGTTTGTAGATTTTTTTTTAAACTACCTTCAAAGTTGTTTGAATTTTTTGTTACTACTGGTGAATTGTTCTGCTTCTGTGATTGCCAGGTTATTCAAATTTTAGAAAAATGTAGACCAGGTTTTGAAGTTCTTCACTGTGTAAAGGTAAAGAATATTAATTACAGAGAGTCATCTTTTAAAATTCCCTCAAGTATTTGAAGGGAAGAAAGACCCCTTTCACTTTTGCTGCTGTAACTACAGACAGGCATCACTCAAGAAGGCAGTTGATGCAGTTCCCCGACCTTAGTGTCCGTGACCCCGTGCTGAGCAAGCGTGGGGAACAGGGAGGAGCGGGGCCAGCTGGTGCCTCTGCCCTTCCCCAAGACCCGCCCCAGCAGAGGGCAGGCTTCCTGCAGCACGCGCTCCGGAGCCCGGACTTTGCACCGTGTCTCTTTCACCTGTGCCGAGAGTTGTGCGACTGATGCCACGCCCAGCAAGACGCTTATGGAAATTTACAGATGGCTTGTGCAAGTTCATATTTTGTATTTCAGAATGGAAGGCCTCCTCTATTATAAAGGTTGCCATTTTCTGTAATTGGAAGTTAGGGACAGTTTTCATTAAATGACAAGAAGGCAGGATTTCTCATCAATTTGCAGCTACAAGCTAGAATGTATTTTTGTATTATCTGGAAGGGTTTTTTCCCTTTCATCACGGCAAGGTCAGTCAATAAATAGATCTGTGTTAGAAGGTTATATTTTAACTTGAGGCTCGTAAATGATCATGTCTTCCCACTCACTTGGCACAATTTCCCGTCGCTTGGTGGTTCTCTCTGGAATCAGTCTCTCGCGGGGCCGTGTCATTCTGGCATGGATGTACACAGTGGGTGACAGCAGTGGTCTCATTGGCTTCTTGCCATCTGGTAGCTCCTTGTTTTGAGGGGGAGAGAAATTGAAGTAGATTTAACGATACATACTTTATTTTGGTGTTCTGCTAGTCTGAAAATAAAAATTAATTACCTTGAAGTCCTTTTTAAGGGGCTTTTTATTTCCAAACAGGCTTTAAGTTGAATAATCTTTTGGGTACAAAATAGGAATTTGAAAATCTGGGTTATGCTGGATCAAAAAGGACCCTTTTGTCAGAAACAAAACTCTCAAACCACGAGACCAAGTGGCAATGCCGGGTGCACTTGCCCCGTTTCATCTGTTTTCTTGTTCTGTCTTTCCCTCTCAACAAAGGAAATCTTGTTTTCTCCCCGACTCAGTTCCTAGTGGGATTATACAGAGAGAGCAGGAAATGCAGCATTTTTATAGCCGCAGACATATTAGATGTTACCAACGTGGTAAATACTGGATTCTGATGGAGATGGGCGTCGTCTCCTGGTGCTGAGAGCGCGTTTGCTTCAGGGAGAGACGCTTAGATTATTTGATGATGTCTGGCAGTTGCTGCCTGTGGCATTCATGCATTTTTGACTTCTTGATTCATTAAGCATTGTAAATTGTGTCATCTCTTTGGCAGAAGTAAGAAGGCCCTCCCGTTGGAACATTTGAATTTGTGAGATTAACAAATATCATAAATCTAAATTTAAAATATGTGGGCATATGTTTTAAAAATTAGTTATATTTGTCCTGGCTTTTAATAATGAAACGTGAAACCTGGTATTAGTACTATTAGTATATGTAATCGTATCCAGTGAGGGACCTGTGTGTTTAGCAAGAGCGGCCTGGCCGGTGCGCCTTGTGTATACAGTCTGAAGACCCAAGCCTTCCGACATAGTAGGAAGGGACAAAAATTTGTGTTTTTAGGATAAAAAAGGAGAAGTGGCACCTTTAGGATTGTAATTGCTATGTACTACCATTTCTAGCAAAAATGGAAGAGGTTGGATATGGAATATATATATATATATATATGTACATATAAGTGAATTTTGCTAAAACCCAAATTAATGGTAATTAAAATACTGTTTTCCTATCCTAAAAGCTTGCATTGTTGTGATTGAATATTAGATTTTGCTGTGATTTTTTATTTGTCATATGGACTAAATGTCAAGAGGCAACGAAACACTAAAATCCAGTCTTCGACAGAAATTCTCATGGGGCTGTTTTTGTGTGTTCTTTCAGGATTGGAGGTTTTAAAGCAGGAAACAGCAGTTGTTGAAAATGTCCCCATTTTGGGACTTTATCAGATTCCAGCTGAGGGCGGAGGCCGGATTGTGCTGTACGGAGACTCCAATTGCTTGGATGATAGTCACCGACAGAAGGGTGAGAACTGGTGCTGTGGCTGAAAAGCAGAGTGGGCTTCGTGACTTTGACGTTCACGTCCTTGCTCCCTCTTGTCCCTGAAGAGGCACCAGTGAGATGCTGGTAAAGGAACAGAAACCTGCTCTTGAGAGCTAGGTGCAGCTGGGGGAGTTCCAGCTTCTTGGATTGCTTGCAATGTTTTGAAAGGTATCTGAGTCAGGACACATTGAATAGCAAAAAAACTGGGTTTTCAGGCTGTGCTGCCTTCCCCTCCGTGTTTGTTATCCTGAGGCCAGTGGGAGCCCAGACCTCTGTGTTTTAGTGGAGAGACCCTTTGCCCCGTTTCCCTGGTTTCTGCCTTCCCTCCCCAGCTCCCCCCTCTGGAGTCTGTTGTCATTGGCACTGCCCTGCACGTGCCCCTTCTCAGGTCAGACCCACTGTTTCCCTGGAGAGCCAAGTCCTGGAGGGCAGGCACTTGGCTCTCCTCTCAGACTTGGGAATGCTGGCTGCTGTGAGCCTTTATCCGTGAGGGGGAGGCTGGTCCTTAGCACTCCTCCTCTTTTGCAGCATCTCTCTATGCATCCTTTAAATTTGGGGGTTTCGAGAGCATGGACACAGACTTTATTTTTCTCATTTTGTAAAGGAGGTAAATGGAATGGTGAAAGTGTTCCATAGTTTTGCCTGGTAAGGTGATGGCCACACCAGGACTACAGTCTGGTCTCCTTACTCTGGAGAACCGAGGGCGGAGGGGCAGGGTGGTAAGTTAGTTATATCCTCGTACTTGCAAATAGTGATCAGGCTTAACTGGGAAGAACGAGGCCACTAGAGCATGACTGGGAGTTGTGTGGTGCACCTCTCTCTGATCTGAAGTTGAAGTTGACTAAATTCCTAGCTTTTTTATAAATCTTTAGACCATGATTGGTCTTTTTAAAAATCAGAAGTGAAGGTTAAAGTCATAGTTGAAAGAAGGTTAATGTTTTATTTCCACAGAGATTTTCTTTCACGATCTGGGATCTCCTGGTTAGAGTGTTTATTAACATTTTAAATGCCTGAGTGGACCGTCTTGGTCCTTTACACTGTAGGTGGCAGCATGGAGGACCTTTCCGGGCCATAGGCACCCGAGCAGAAGTGCTCTTCAGTGAGAGACGTGCTTCTTGGGGTCTCTCATGAGCCTCACCGAGTCCAGGCTGGTGCAATGGGACTTGGAGTGGCAGACTCGGGGAGAAGCAGGCTGGAGAGCACCCCAGGTTTAAAGACTGCAGCATGTCAGTCTCCTGAGGGAAAGGATGGGGGGCTGTTGATCGAAGCCCAGCATCTAGACTCCCGTGGTGGCCACCAAACCACAGGCATTTCTGCTTCCGTTCTTCGTGTTTGGGCCCCACTCACTCAAAGGGCAGCCCAGATTACTAGACTCTGTGCTTGTGTTGACCTTGAAGCCACCTCCCTGTGGAGTGCGCACGAGGGTCTTGGCCCTGCCCTCACAGTGGGATCTGGATCCTTCCCTCAGGACAGCCTTCGGGCTTTGGCGGAGGTTTTGGTGCCCCCTTCTCTCCGCTTGCCTGGACCCCGCTCTCTGGGCAGTTCTTTACTCAGTGGGTGTCACGTGGTCTTGCCTTCCCTGAATGAGCTCAGTTGTGTCGTTGTGGGGGGTCCAGAGCTGAATGGCGCTCGGGCAGCTTGTCCAGCCCAGTGAGCAGTGGTCCTGGCCTACCCGAGCCCTGGGACCGGGAGTGAAGCCCACGGTCAGGGCATGTCTGTTTTGCTGCTCTCTGGGCTGGCGCTGACAGTGGAGAATGCACGTTTCTCAGGCTTAGGTGTTTACTTTGACCTAATCTTCTTGCCTCCCATTTCTCCCCTCATTTTCGAGGCAAACTTTTCTTTTCCTGTAGAGATTCCCTAAAAAAAAAAAAAAATTGAATTCCTAAACAGCCTGCTTGTTGCACCCACAGACTGCTTTTGGCTCCTGGACGCTCTCCTTCAGTACACGTCGTATGGGGTGACTCCTCCCAGCCTCAGTCACTCTGGGAATCGGCAGCGCCCTCCCAGCGGGGCGGGCTCGGTGACTCCAGAGAGGATGGAAGGTGAGTGGGCCGCGGGCGCTCAGCGCACGGTCGTTAGAGGCAGCTTGACTCGAGGCTGCTTCAGGAGGCCGTCGTGCCTGCCAGAGCATGGCGCCGGTTAGCTGTGCCCTGATTGTGTTTCTAATGGCCACAGGCAGAAGAGCAGCCAGTGGCTCTGCCCTGCAGGTGGGGCCGTCTGCCCGTGCACAGAGTGAGCGTTTGCTCAGGGCCTCATGTGACAGCCGCTTCCTCTGCTCCTGCCCTGGTCCTCACAGTGCCCAGGTTAATGTTGGTGATCCTGCCCTCACAGATGGAGACCCTGGCTCCCGGGGGTCTGTGGGAGGGACAGCCGGCGTTTCTGAGCACTCGCTAGGTACCAGGCACTGGGCTGGGGGTGCTTTTCATGGAGTACTTCCCGAAGTCCTCTCAGAGCCCTGTGAAAATAGATAGTGTTCTTTCCAGTTCCCAGATGAAGGAACAGGAGCTGAGAGAAGTTCTCTCCTCGAGGTCACTGCATGGTCATGCAGTGGGGCCTGAAGAGATGCTTCCGTGGTGACCAGCGGCCTCATCCGCTTTGTGCAGGCCGGGCTGGTCTATGTGCCCTCAGGCCCGAGCGTTCTGACCCTCGCAGCCGCGGCCCTGAAGTGCAGTGTGAGCCACAGGGGAATTCTGAATTGTCCTCAGGCACATGAAGACAGTGAAAGCAACGGGCACAGTTCCTTTTAATAAAACACTTTTTAGCCCATTATACCAAAATAATATTATTTAAACGTGGCATCCTATTTGGGTTGCTCAATAGCCACATGTGGCTAGTGTGGCTATGGTATTGGACAGTGCAGATCTAAGAAATAAAAGGAATTTTGAAAATGCAGATATTTTGCCTGAGAAATATCTGAAAGAGAAAGATTTCTCCATGAAGTGTGTCTGTAGGTTAGATTGCTCAAGTGTAATCTCATGCGCGTCATGGTGGCCAGTAAAGGCTGCCCAGTCACGGCCACGCAAACAGCGTGGCCACTTTAAAGGGAGCGGCTGTTCCTACCTGTTCACTCACCTTGGGCAGTGAGCACGGGGCACGGGGGGCACCAGGCAGCGCCCAGAAGGCAGGTTACGAGCGTGCGGAGCAGGCCTGTCAGCAGGAAGCAGACAGACTAACAGCCTCCTTTTTCCCCTTGCATCTTCTTGACAACGATGGTCCCTGTTGGTGCTGATGCCGTCAGGGAGCCACCTGCACCGCTACTCCAAGGTCCTCGAGGCCCGTTTGGGAGGCCCAGCACCTCGGGCTCTGCCGGCCTGTCCACACCTGTCGTGGGCCAAGCCGCAGCCTTTAAATGAGACGGCTCCCAGGTTAGTGTTTTCTGTGCTTTTCCACTCCTCCTGCAGGGTTTATGATTCATTCTTTTTTTAAAAAAGAGAGAATGGAATTTTACTGACATCATTATCGAATGATCCAATCTCCTAGCTTGTCATTTTGTGGCAGTTGTTTAAATTAGTGCGCCCCCATATGGACCTTTAGAATTGTGCAGTCTGGTGGTCCCCTGCATGAACAAGGGCTTTGGGTAATTAGCATTTGGTGAGGTTTAGTTGATTCTTGCATAAACAGCTGTGGTTGGACAGAGATGTCACTTGAACAGGAGCTCGGACTCCTTCGGCTGGGCTCCGTTTGTGGTGGTGGTTCTGAAACACAGACAGGCGCTCTCTTCTGTCATGCCCGAGGGGCCGAGGCTGCCTGCAGTCCAGCTGGCTTCTCAGTGGTAGCCTGGCCCAGTGTGTGCCCTCCCTGGGCTCTGGGCTGTTCCTGGGAAAGCCACCTCCTTCCAGGACAGGGTCATTGTTGTGCCACTTCTGTCATGGTGCCCAGACACTGTTGACCTGCCTGCCTCTCCATCTAACTATCTGACTCTTAATTTGCATCATTTCCTTCCAGAAGCCAAGACTTGTGCTATCCCTGCTGTTTCCGTCCTCAGGCAGAGCAGCCAGCTCGGTGCACTGGCTCCTGGCCTCTCTCCAGGTCACTCCTCCCTGTTTCTGTCTGGCATCTCTGGCCCCCCAGGACAGCATCCTGCTCTGGCGAGGAGAATGGGGCTTTTCCTGATTGGGGTCCTGGCATGGTGAAGCAGGGGCCCATGTCCCGGGGACAGCTTTGGGAGCAGTCCACCGCCTCCCTCTCCTTGGAGCAGTGCTACTGTGAGAGACTGTCCCACCCTCAGGCAGCATGCCTCCCCCACCCCCAGGAGGCAGGCTTCCCTGTAGGGGGCTCCTGCCTTCTCTCCCGCCAGGCTGCCCGCTTGCCTTGGCTCTCAGTGTGGGCAGGTGTCGGTTGGCTGGGGGAGGAGGGAGGTGTGACGGGACAGAGGGCCGCTGTCCGTGCTGTGAGCCGCAAAGAGGAGGCCGCCTGCAGGAGGGCCTTGAAGCCTCCTGCTTTGTTGTCATCTTGCACAGAAGCACAAGGGCACTCCTCCTGACCATATTTTCTTCTTTAGAACAGGCTCAGTAGAAAACACTAGAATTCACGTCATCTTCTCATCAGCAGTTTTCTTCCTGGAACTTTAATTACTGAGTACTTTTCCATTCCAGTTAACATCCCATCATTTAAAAATTTCTGATAAGATTCCATTTTTACATCCCATTTGTTTATAACCTACCATTATCCTAGCATTCAAACCAGACTTTAATTCCAGCTGCGGTCAGCAATTCACACTCCGTGGACAGTCGATGTGGGCTCAAGTTCCCAAAACCCAGTGATTCTCCGTGGGGCTGTTCAGGACACTGAGAAACAGATCACAGTACCCGTGGTCTCTGCGTGTCCACATCAGATACCGTCAGACACCGCCCGGCCCACTGAGAAGGCCGACAGTGCAGCTCCCAGGATTTGATTTGCACTGTCACTCGGCGGTTCCCTCTTCTTACTGCCCCCACCAGGCTTCACCTTTATCTCCCGTTTCACATCTTGTTGAAAATTATTCTC
This sequence comes from Equus asinus, assembly GCF_041296235.1. Classification (NCBI taxonomy): domain Eukaryota; kingdom Metazoa; phylum Chordata; class Mammalia; order Perissodactyla; family Equidae; genus Equus; species Equus asinus. Next base: position 46,208,334 of record NC_091817.1, on the reverse strand, counting down.
AGTCCTCAGAGACCTCGATCTAGGTTTAGATTCTGAATCTCTAAAGAGATTTGAGACCGCGTCAGACAGCTACAGACAGCCGTCGACAGGCACAGGCTGTCGTCGGCCTGGTGCTGAGTGCAAGTTTCTGGTCCGTCTCTGAGATGAGACTCAGTTACCCAGTTTCTCCATGGGGCGTCAGGGTGTCCTTCGTTAGAGCAGTTTCGGGAGTGCCACACCCAAGAGGGCAAGGGTAACCCTCTGTCCCTCCCTCAGAATGTTAGGAAGTTCCCAGATGATAGCTAGTACATTGGTAGCACGATTGTGTAACTAGAAAGTGCCCTTGCCAGATACCTAAATTCCAGAACAAGGACGTCACCTATCAGAATTAAAATATAACTCCGTATGTATGCCGCTACAGGGTCATAAAGCTTAAATGTCCTTGATTCCATAGCTTAACATTGTCAGTTTAATTTTCAGACTGATGAAACCTGAAATGTGCAGTTAAATCACATAAAGTAGAACAAGTTGTAACACTCGGCGTTTTCCAAGCAGTCACCCAGCTGGTAGGAGACGATAGTAGTTTATCTCTTTCCTGCACAGAAAGCCTCTTCACAGACCTGGCGACGTCTGGCTTCCTGCTGACCTTCAGCCTGATTGAAAGAACATCTTTGCTTTCAGTTGGCCAAAGTGAGACAGGCCAGCCATTTCCAAATGACTAAGAAGCAGAAAAATGGGGAGCTCTTATTTGCAAACATATTTTATTCCTTTCCCTCACTTAACCAAAACAGTCTTCAGATCTTCTGTTTGCATGCTTTGCTCTGATCCAGGGGTCCTCCCAAGCTGCCTGCTGCTCTTTGCAGCATACCAGCCTCTCTGTTCTTCAGGTATTAGTTGTGTTGGCCTGAACAAGTTCTTCAGGTCTCAGAATTCGTAATAACAGCAGTACCATAATGAGTCCAGTACGTTTCATAAAGCACAGTGTTCCGTTTCTTCATCGTCCTGGCCCAGCGTGGTTTGCTTCTCCTGACTACTCAGTTGCTTGTGTGTCTGCCTCTTCTCCCTCTTGGCTGTGGTGTCCACAAGCTCAAAGGTGGCGTCTGGCCCCCGGCACCCGTGCAGCCTCCTTTGCTGTGTTGGTCTGCTTTCATTCGTCTGGTGCCTCCAGGCAGAGACCTCTATGCACCTCCTGGTCCAGCCCGTGCCCGCGGAGCCGTGGCTTCAGCTCCTGCCCGCGGAGCCGTGGCTTCAGCTCCTGCCGGCCGCGAGCTGCTCTCAGGGGTTAATGTGGAGGTTCCTCTCCCGCTGCTTGGTGAGATTTCCAGTTTCAGCGGAAACAGTGTTACAAACCCAGTAGAACTGACGCCTCCTCAGAATATTAGTGTCTCATGTGTGTGGACTTGATGTCAACGTTCTGCCCCAGGGCCTGGAAGGTGTCGCTGGAGCTGTGGTGCGGGCGCACTCGGTAGGGCAGATGGGATGTCGTTTCACGTTTCTTCTTAACTTGCTTTCTATTTCTTAGGTGTTGGCTAAGCTGCTTGGGCTGGTACACTTGCTTATTTTTGTTCTGTTTTCATCCATTTTCCTGAAGTAACCTTTGGAAACATCAGAAGTTACTCTCCATTGACCTGGACAAAGTGGTATTACCCAACTTTCGATCGAATCGCCCTCAAGTGAGACCCTTGTCCCCGGGAGAGAGCGGTGCCTGGGACATTCCTGGAGGTCAGTTCGGAGCTGCTGTATTACTGTGCCCCATCATTGGAGTTTCTGCAAGGTCTCCTTCCCTCCCCCGCGAGGTGGGCCAGACCATGCCTGTCTTTGCCTTCCTGGGAGCCATCATGGCACAAATCAACAAGGCCAGAGGCGGGCCAGGAAGATAAACACACCACCGTCTCTCAGAAAATTCTGCCTGCATTTTCAAATACGAATTTCTTTTATGATGTCCAGGTGTTACACTTAAAATTTTTCCACCAGAGTAACTTGTGCACGCTTGTTAAAGTTCTGCAGACAGACGTATTGTGCACCCTGGGGGCGCCCGTCATCTGCTGGTCTGGGTCCCAGCCAGTGCCTGTAGCCGCCCTGCTCCCTAAACCCCTCAGCGCAGAGGTCTGCACTGATGCCCTGCCTGGGCTCGCCGGGGGTGGGCCTTCACTGGGCTGGATTCTCCCTTAAGTGCAGGGCTGTGCCCCTTGGGTGATCTGACTCTGTCCCTCACCCCAGGTGATGTAAGATGTCCCCTCCACAGGTAATGGCTTTCAGCCTACTAGGCTGTTGGGAACAGGTTCTCCTGTACCTGGGACAATTGGTAGCAAGTCATTCCAGCAGAGTGCAGGCAGCTCTTCCGCTCTGGAAATCCCTGTGCCCTTCAAAGAGTTGACAGCTCCCCAAGGGGAGTTCTCCTGCTTCCAGGAATTGACCGGAAACTGGGGATCAGAAAGGAGTGCCATAGCCCATGTGATCCAACCCTGGGAGCTTTGTGTGACGCCAGGCTCCTGAGGGCCTTGCCTGCAGGTCATGGGGTGCATTGATGATGGTTAGTTCTCAACCCCAGCATTGCTCAGTTACAAAGTCCTACTGACGGTATAAACCAAGGGTCCTCCAGCGACCACTCTCAGTTTCCAACCACATGTCCTCTCTGGAAGGCTTTCCCAGTAGGGTGGGGGCACAACCAGCCGTCCTTACCTCCCCGCCTGCCCTCCTCCCTCCTCTCCCCCTCAGCTAGTACAACCCCAGCACCCTCTCCTCCCCGTAGCCTCCAGATTTATCCGAATTCCGTCGTATTCAGGGAAGCACAAAGCCGCTCTGGGCCCCCCTGTCGTAGGTTGTCTGTGACAGAAGAAAGGCCATTCTGGTCTCTGTCTGAGGTGAACACAGGGGGAGGAGGAGCAAAGACCTCACCTCTGCCCGCCCCCAGGCAGCTGCTCACCCCAGTGCGCAGCCGTGTGTCCCTGTCGTTCTCTCCTGGTGGCCTGGGTCCCTGTTGCTGAGGTTTAGAAATTGTATTTGCCCGGCAAGGTCAGCTGATGGAATTAATTAGCATTTGGTTTCCCATGAGCCCCCGCCTCCCAGGGGAGGAGGCTGTGGCATACTGACCGCTCCCTGCTGTCCTCTTGCAGGGATCATGCCTGGCCGCTACAACCAGGAGGTGGGCCAGACCATTCCTGTCTTTGCCTTCCTGGGAGCCATGGTGGTCCTGGCCTTCTTTGTGGTACAGATCAACAAGGCCAAAAGCAGGCCGAAGCGGAGGAAGCCCAGGGTGAAGCGCCCACAGCTCATGCAGCAGGTTCACCCACCAAAGACCCCTTCGGTGTGACAGCAGGCCGCTGACTGTGAGAGCCGAAGAGAGCCTTCGCGGGTGGCCTTGGTGGGCAGGCAGAGCTGGGAGGTTTCCAGGGCAGCCCCCTGCTTAAAAGGGATCGAGTCTTCAGCTGGGGGTGTCTTTGAGTCCGTTCTGACTGGGCCTCCCGTGCGATGGGCGGAGGCTCACGGTACATCCTGAAGTGTCTCGTGGCCGCGGCCGCAGGAGGGCCTCGGCGGAGCAGCTGGGAGTGAAACTCCATCCGGCTGCCACGTGCACCAAAGACTTGGGGAGCTCCACACGGCGGGCTGTGGTCTCCCCGCCCCAGAGGAGGGGGTGCTTTTAAACAGTGAGACACTCTGACCAAGCTCAAATACGCTCGTTAAAGGCTATTTTGTATATTTATTGTTGGGAAAAAGTCACTTTAAAGACTTGTGCTATTTGGAAGCAAAGCTATTTTTTTTGTCAATGGAATGCAATTTTTTACTCTTACATCATGAGGAATAACACAGATTCCACGATCTCCTTTTTGATGAAAGGACAGACTGAGATTTGAAGGAAACTTGCACAATCTGTGAAACATAGACCTTTGCTTTATTTTTATAAGTATCAACCGCCATCATGTTTTGTAATTTGGGGTCTTGATTTCACCATTGTCGGTGAAGAAAATTTTCAATAAATGCATTACCTGTATGAAGCTGAAAAGAATTGTGTAATGGGCCTTTTTTCCACTGACCCATTTGTCTTTGGTGACAACCTGGAATGGGTTGTGCATCAGCCTGTTACTTTTTTTTGAGATGTGACTCACATACTATAAAATCCTCCACTTTACAGTGTGCCAGTCAGTGGTGTTAGTATAGTCACGGCTGTGCAACCGTCACCCCTGTGATTCCAGAACATTTCCATCACCCCCAAAAGAAACCCCATACCCATTAGCAGATCACCCCCTCTTCCCTCCTCGACAGCCCATGGCAACTGCTAGTCCGCTGTCTCTCTGGATCGGCCTGTTCTGAACATTCCATGTAAATGGGGTCCTATAATACCTGGCCTTTGTGACTGGCTTCTTTCACTTAGCGTGTTTTCAAGATTCGTTCACGGCATAGCGTGGCTGTGCCTCACTCCATTTTGTGGCCCGTACACTGTTCCGTTGTTTCTCCCTGCCTCAGTTGACAGACAGCTGAGTTGTTTGCACTTTTGGGCTGTCGTGAACAGTGCTGCTCCGAGCGTTTGTGTACAAGCTTTTGGGTAGACATAAGTTCTCGTTTCTGTTGGGTGTATGCCCAGGAGTAAAATCATACAGCTCAATGTTTAAGTATTGGAGGAACTCCCACACTCTTTTCTTCCAAAGTGGCCGCACCATTTTACATTCCACCAGCAGTATGAGCAGGGTTTCTGTTTCTCCACATCCTCACCACCACTTGTTACTATCCATCTTTTTTGATTATAGCCGTCCTGCTGGGTGTGAAGTGGTATTCCATTGTGGTCTTGATTTGCATTTCCCTAAAGACGAATGAAGTTGAGCATCTTTTCATGTTTTTTTTTTTTACTGGTTTATCGGCCATTTGTATATCTTCTTTGGAGAAATGTCTGTTCACGTCCTTCGGTCATTTTTTAATTGGGTTGTCTTTTTATTATTGAGATGTAGGAGCTCTTTATATGTTCTAGATACTAGTCCCTTATCAGATGTGTGACTTGCAAATGTTTTCTCTTGTTCTGTTGGTTTTCACTTCCCTGCTGGTATCTTTGAAGCTTAAAAGTTTAATTTTGACGAAGCCCATTTTATCTACTAGGTACCATTTCTAAGAAAGCATTGCCTAAACCAAGGCAGCCTGTTCATCTTTCATTTCTGTCTGTCCAGTCTGTTTTCCGTACGTCAACTGGCCGAGCATCAGCCTTCACGTCACAGGTGAGGACGAGCTGACTGGAAAGGGCAGAGGCCGCATGGATCTGGGTGCTGATGAGGTCCTGGTAAGAAAAAGGCCCAGGCCAAGGGACGAGGGGGGAGTCACTAAGTCCCAGCTCTCCCTGTGACGGGTCATCCTCGGCAGGTCGTGTTGGTGGTCCTTGCAATTTTTGACTGCGCTCCATGGCTGCTATTGCCTCGAGGCTTTGAAGGTATTGCTCCACTCCCAAGCAGCCCTGGGAGTGGAGGCAGCTAGGTGCACGGTGGCATGTCGTCCAGCCGTGGGCCGTGGATCTGAGTGTAGCTTCGACATGGCAGAACGAGGGGCTTGTGCACTGTTCGTTATGGAGCTGTCTGGTCCCCTGCCCACCCTGCACAGGTGTGGACAGCTCCCCATCTGCTGCCCAGCACCATGAAAGCCCTGGTCACGGCCTGTCCTCGTCCCCCAGGCCTAGGCAGGTCTGGGGTCTGAGGATACGGCCCCAGCATAAGACAGCAGGTTGCAGGGGGCTGGGACTCTGGAGTGCCCAGGCCCTGGGTCAGGACAGCACATCTTCGGAGTTTTCTAGAGAAGCTGAAACCTGGAGTACGTGAAATCTCCTGGTGTAATGTTGGCAAATGATTAGAGAATTTTTTTTGTAAACTAGACCAAGTGTCCCCATTATAAGGGCCTCCTGACACTGCAGGCAGTGTGGTTGTACAATGGCCTTCCGGGGCTTAGTCTCCACGTTGGCCATGGGCCTGGGGTTCACCCGTCTCTTTGGGGACGTGGATACCTCCTCCCCAAAAGAAGAAACTTGGACCTGGGGGTCTCTCCTGTCCCTGCCCGTGGGGAGGGTCCCTGGCCTGGCTTTTGAGGTCTGCATCTACACAGGTTAATACCTTCAGGACCAGCTCTCCTGGCTCCCCCGCCGTGCCGACCTGGCCTCTGTCCTGCTCTCTCGAGCCAGGATTGGAGGTGCCAGGCAGGCCCCCTGTAGAGCGGAGCTGGACCGAGCGCTTTCACGGCAGCCTCGGTGCTTGCGTGTACATGCTGGGTTTGGGCATTTGTAGGGCTGCACAGTTGAGACAGGAGAAGACAGACAGACAGGCATGGACACCCAGACCACACATTGACGCTAAGCCAAGAACAGAAGAGAGGCGTTGAGTACTGAGATCATCAGGGACCTGTGCTTCCTGCGCCTCCCAGAAGGGAGGCTGTGCGTGGGATAACCCAGCAAGGTGACATGCAGCAGCAACCACGTGCGGACCATGGTTGGCCTTTGGATACAGGGCAGCCTCACAGCAGTCCTGAAGGCCTGGGACACAGGCAGGCATGCCCACCCGCCACGAGGAGCCATGTTCATAGAGGGGGAACATGGGAAGAGAAGGCAGGTGCTCTCCTGTCTGCTGGCCAGAACGGGACTCAGGAGCTGTGTGCCAGGCTCACTGCGCTCAGCGCAGCACCTGCATCTGTCTTGTCCTCCCACACACGCAGGGTAGGGCTCACCGGCCCGCTGCACAGAGGGAGTGCTGCCAGAGAGACAGGCTCGGTATCTCGCCAGGATCGCACGGCTAGTAACGCTGCAGGATGGGAACAGAGCCTGGGGGTCTGACCTCTGTCCCTCCTGTGGTGTCTGTATGATGTCCGTGTCTGCTTCACTTTACGGGGACAGCAATGCTGGGGACTGAGCAGTCATGGGAGGAATGAAGTGGACGAAGGAGTGAGTGAGGCTGAGCTGGAGAGAACTCTTCAGTGGGGAGAGCCTACACAGAAAGGGGATTAAATCTCCAGGAAGACCCGATCGATGGGGTCTGTGTGCGATGCCCCGTCGGAGGAGAAAGGTGTGTCAGGTTGTTGCCCTGGGACACCTGGGAGGAACGTTCTAGAGAGGATGTCACTACCCAGGGCACAGGTGGTGGCCCTCCTCAGGCTGCCCGGGGCCCAGTTCCAGCTTGTGGGTCTTCACTTCTCTGAGCACGGAGTATCGGGCCATGTGCCTGACACAGAACCAGCGCTCAGTCCTGTCCATTGTGGTCAGTGGTAGGTGATCTCATGGTGACAGGTGTGCCTGAAGGCCATGGGCACAGGCGTGGAGGGGACCCTTTCTTGCCCTGGCACGGACCCTCATCGTCCTAGGGAACACCTACATCTATTTTAAAAACCAAAAACATGAGCAACCAATCGACAGCAATCACAGATAACCTGGGAGTCCATAGCGCTTCAAGAGGGCCGGGCACGCAAGTCGGGCCCCAGGGCTCCTTCCTAACCAAGCTCTCCCCTGAGAGCCGGGCAGGGGCCCTGACTGCAGGAACCTTGAAGGTGCTGCACGCAGATGGCTGGAAATGGGGGCAGCAGGGCACCCCCGCCCCACCCTCAGCCCCACCCGTGTCCAGGACGTGCGGGTCTGAGGTCCTCCCTGCATGTGCACGTAGCCATCCCTGCTCCCCAGGAGCAGGCTCCACACACGACAAGCCTGAGGAAGCCTCCCACGAGGGTGGCCCTGCAGCCTGTGATGCTGACCCGGCAAGATGGCACGGCGTCTGCTGAGCGCAGGGTCAACAGGACTCTGGTACGACCCAGCTATTCCACCGCTAGGCGTCAACCCAAGAGAATTGAAAACAGCTGTCCAAACAAAATCTCATCTGTGAAATTCACAGACGCACTGCTCACAATAGCCAAGAGGAGAATCGATAGCCCAAACGTGCGTCAGCGGAGGAGTGGATGCGCAGGATGTGGCAAATCCACACCGTGGAACGGTACTCAGCCACGAAGGAGAGGAAGGACCGATCTCGCTCTGTTGTGGATGGAGCTCGAAAACATGCTGAGTGAGAAGCCAGGATTCCTTCTGTGTGAAACGTCCAGAACAGGCAAATCCAGAGACAAGGCAGGTTAGTGGTTGCTTAGGGCTGGGGGAGGCGGGAGAGGAGTAACAGCCAATGGGTATGGGGTTTCCTTTGGGGTGATGGAAATGTTCTGGGACTAGATACTGGTGCTGGTTGCGCAACACTGTGAATGTACTAAGTCCCACTGAACTGGATGCTTTAAAGTGGTGAATTTTATGTTACATGAATTTCAACCCCCAAAACACAAACGTCCCCGGGGGCTTCTTGTGAACGGCAAGGTGGGAGCCCCTGGCCTGGAGACTGGGAGGGGCTCTCTGGCCCTCCAGATCCCAATGTCACCCCGGGGGTGAGGACCAGGGGATGAAGACCCTGAGGGTCTGGGCGCCCTCCTCGCTGCCCTGTGATCCAGCCCCCGCTCCGGCGGCTGAGCCTGCTGGGTGCCTCCTCCCAGAATGCAGTGGGCGGGAGGAAGGTCACCATCAAGACCGTGCAGATGCCTCCTTCACTGCCTTCACCCAGGGCGGGACTCCGGATCATAACTCTGTCACCAGCCCCTCATTAGAGGGAGGGGGCCGCAGGACTTGGCAGGGCCCGTGCCCTTGAGCCGTGTGTCACCTGGCTGCCCCTGGCCTTGGCTCTGCAGAAGAGACTCCTGCTGTTGAGCCCGGGGCTGGGAGGGCAGAGGGGCCACGGGCCTCCTGCCTCTCCGAGGTGCCCACCATCGGAACTCAGGGTTCTGGGTGTGTCAGTTTTCCTGTTGTCACCATAACAAGTCACCACAAATTAGTGCCTTAAAATGATACATTCCTTCTACAGTCTGGAGGTTGAAAGTCCACCATCAGTCTCGCTGGGCCACAGTCAGGAGCAGGCAGGGCTGCTCCCTCTGGAGGCTCCAGGGGGAATCTTTTCTGGCCCTTTCCAGCTTCTAGAGCTTCCCTGATTCCTTGGCTCGTGGCCCCTTCCTCCATCTTCCGTGTGCATCTAACTCTAACTTCTGCTTCCATCATCACATCGCCTTCTCTCTGACCTCTGACCCCTCCCGCATCTCTGTTTTAAGGACACTGATCACATTCAGGGCCCGCCCAGGTCATCCAGGATACTTGCCCCATCTCAAGGGCCTTCACTTCCTCTCACCTGCAGAGTCCCTTTGCTGTGTCAGTACACACGTTCACAGATTCTGGGAAAGGGACGAGGGCATCTTAGGGACCATCATTCAGCCGACCACGCTGGGCTTCTGTCCCTGAGCTGCGTTGTTTCCACAGGAGGACTCTGGGTCCCTGGTTAACTGCTGCAGGTGGAGCTGCCCTTAAAAGTTCATGAGCTCCTGGCATCTGAACACCTGAGGCTTTACTCCTTCAGCGTCTGGTTCGCTCCACCTGGCACTTATTAAGCTGCCTTCTGTGGGCCAGGCCCAGGCAGAAGGCTGCAGAGAAAGGAGGGGGTCGTGCGCTCAGGGCCGCGGGAGGAAGACAGGGTCCTTCAGAACTGAGGTTCTCCACGGCACGGTAGCCTCCCTTGTGGAGCTTTCTAGAAATCCTGATGCCCGGCCTGCTCCAGACCAAGTTCATCTGAAGCTTGGAGAGCGGGTCCAGCAGTGGTAGTTTGCAGAGTTCCCGCGGTGTTCTCGTGTAGCCGTATTTGGAATGCTGCTCTGGAGGTAAAAGCCTAAATACCGGCAAAGGAATTTGAAGTGCACTTATTTCAACAACAATAGTGATTCGAAATCACACTCACTGCTCACTTCCGTGCTGTGAGCACGTTCTCACTGAATCCTCCAAACGGCCCTGTTAGGAGCCCGTTTCACAGGTGACCCCAGCGAGGCCCAGATCACAAAGCCATTGAGTGACGAGGTCGCCGTTCCGTCCCAGGCACTCTGGCTCCTGAGACCTGCCCTCATCTGTCTCCCACAACGTGCTGACAGGTGTAAGCACAAAGGCCGGGAGGAACAACTGAGGTGGCTTTCTCCCAGAAGTTCCTAACCTGTCTCGTGCCCCACATTCTGTGAAGAAGGAGGGACCCTTGGGAACAGCCCTTGGTGACAGGTGCTCTGGTGGGGCGACGTAGCAGATGGGAGATGTCTCCCACCTGTGGGTGCTGGACTGAGCTGCTGCCAGCCTCGTCCGCCAGGGCACAGCTGTGCCACCTTGCTCACTGTCTTCCCTCTGCACCAGCCCCGGGCCCACACAGATGGGGCCCCGCGGGGCGCCTCTCCGCAGCTCGGGAAAGGTCACCCGCCCCGGGAGGCCGGCAGAGAGCATATCAAAGCCCCTCAGAATTAAGAGGTTTTCCCATTGAGTGGAATTTCACAGCCCAGTGGCCAATTTCTAAGTCATGCACGTTAATGGGCAGCTAATGAGGGACCCAGGCGGGGACAGGGAGGTGCCCCCCGGCTCCCCCAGCCGAGATTAAGCAGTACAAAGCTGAGCCGCTGGTGAGGGCTCTTGTCTTCCTTCTCACTGCCCCCGGGGTGGGTCTGGGGGAGAGAGGGAGAGCCGTGTGGATCCTAACCCGGTGAGCCTGGGCTCAGTCTGCGCCCCTCCACCCACCCAGGCCGCCCCGCGCCCCTACCCCACGTGCCCCGCACCATCCTCAGGGCTTTAATGACCCCACTCTGTCCAGAGGTGGGGGCTAAACCCTGGTGCAGAAAGCAAGGCCTTGCCCAGGTGCCCAGACCTCAGTTTCTCCCTGGGGAACCCCTGGACCCCGAGGCCTGCCCAGGAGCACTGGCTCGGCCCTCTGGCTGAGTCTTGGCACAGGAACGCCCCACCCCCTGAGGCCTCTCCCCACATCCCCCTGCCCTTCACCAAAGGGGCTCAGACCCCTCACCTTCCCCAGGGAGCCCCTCCAGATGTCCCTGACCTCCTGGAGTCTCGTGGTCCACTCCCTCTGCCGTTGGACCAGGGTTATTTGTCTAGTCTTCATCGTCCACGGTCTGCACGCTCCTCCAGAGCACAGACCTTCTATTTCACTTCTGAATCCCCAGGGCCCGGCATGCAGTAGTGTTTGCTGAATGACTGTCTGATGAGATGATTGAGAACACAATCAGGTCCCAGATACATGGGGTGTATTGTGCTGAATGGTGGCACCTAGAAGATATGCCTGTGCTCTGGAGGCTGTGCGTGTGACCTGATTTGGAAAAAGGGTCTTTGCAGGTGTAATTCAGTTAAAGATCTCAAGATGAGATACCCTGGATTATCTGAGTGGGCCTAAAGCCAATGACAATGTCCTTTTAAGAAAAGGAGAGGACACAGACACAGGAAGAGGCTGTGTGATGATGGGGCCTGGAGGGACATGTCCACAAACCAAGGAACAGCTGGAGCCCCCAGGAGCTGGAGGAGGCAGGAAGGACCCTCCCCTGGAGCCTCCGGAGGGAGCACGGCCCTGCGACACCTGGATTTCGGACTTCTGGCCTCCAGACCAGGAGAGAAGACATTTCTGCTGTTTTAAGCCAGCGAGTCTGTGGCGATTTGTTATGGCAGACGGGAGGTTCACACATGTGGGAAATCATGCCACTGTCCTTTTTCTCGCTTTTCAGGAATCCGTGTCTTCATTCATTCACTCCCTCATTCATTCCCTCAGCAGCTCCTGTCCAGGGCAGGGTCAGAGTCAGGGTGGGGGTGGGGAGGCAGCATGACATGGCAGACTTTGAGATGACACACACTCGGGGCCCTGTCACTTGCCAGCAGTAACGTTTTTGAGCCACTTGCTCCACCTGCCTGAGCCCAGGTCCTGCCCTGTGCAGAGGATGATGGTGACACCCCTTGGAGTTGGCTGTGAGGCCCGGCACCTGCGGCAGGGCCCTGCTCACAGTGAGCCGCGGTGGCGGCATGAACACTGCCCGAGACGTGGGCCAGCTCTGAGCTCCTCAGCCACAATCCTGGCTCCCTTTCCCCTGGGCCCGTGCTGAGAGGCTGGCCACTCGGCAGCTCAAGCATTTACTGAACACCACTTGCAGCCTGCTGCAGGAGGTGACACGGTCAGGAGACAGACTGATGGAGACCACGTGGAGAAGAAGCCGTTGGGGCCCATCTGGTGTCCGACAGGTAAGGTCTGATGGGGGAGGTTCTGGTCGTTGAAGGTGTTTCACTGAAAGCAGCTGTTCTCTAGAGGGGTCCTCGGACCAGCAGCCTCAGCGTCACCTGGGAGCTGGTTAGACATGCAGATTCTCAGACCCATCCCAGACCTACAGAATCAGCAACGCTGGGGCTGGGAATGGGGATGGGGCTGGGGCGCAGCTTCCGTGTTTTAACACAGCCTCGGGTGCCGGGAATAAACAGACCCACCTCTGAATTCAAGATCTGACCTTCATGGGCCTGCATTTTCTGGGATGGGACCATTTCTGATACTCTGCTGTCTGAGCCGACAACGTATCAGGTCGGGGAGGCGGTGTCCACTCAGTGTGGTCCGGGGACCAGCAGCGCCTGCCTCCCCGGAGCTTGTGAGCAATGTGGACTCTCGGCCCGGCCCAAGATGGACTGAGTCGGAATCTGCATTTTAACAAGACCCCCAGCCGACCCGTGTGCACGTAGTTTGGGGAGCATCTCGGTGAAGCCCCTGCTGACTGCCTGTGCCTTTGCACGCAGGCGTCTAAACTCCCTGCAGCCCCCTGCAAGGTGGGCGTACAGACCCCCTTTTGCAGATGGGAAACTAAGCTCGGCAAGGCCACACACTGTTGGCAAGTGACAGACTCTGAGCTCCAAGCTCTGTCCACGTGCCCACCCTCAGACTGGGGACCTCAGAGAGGCATCCGAGGGAGGAGGACTTGGAGACACTGACCCCCGGCCCTGTGGTGAGAGCAGGGGCAGGCTGCCCCCTGGATCTCTCCTGCTGAGGTTCCGCTAACCCTTGGGTGGCAGCCGGGAAGCCCCGCCCCCAGAGTCTTAAGACTCCCTGTCTCAGGCCAGAAGTCTCAGAAGCTGCAAGTGCTTGGGACAGGTGGTCCTGACCACTTGTCCCTGTCCCCCTAGGACTTGGGACATGACCCGGATACCCACTCTCTAGGGCTCTCTTAATTCATGATTCCTTTACTCACCCTCGCAGACCTCGAATCTTCTTTCTTCCACCCCTCCAGGCCCCCAAAATGCAGCTGAACCACCTGGAGTGAGCACCCCTGTCCCTGACGGCCGAGGGCTGTCTGTCGCCTTGAAGTCTGGATTCGGCGGTAGGACTGGGGGCTGGGGCAGGGTGCCCGAGGGCGGTGATGGGCAGGAAGGAGTTGGAGGTCAGAGGAGAGGGGATGAGGAGGAGGGTCAGCCTGCCTTAGGGTTGAGTGGCAGGGCAGGAGGTGAAGACAAAAGGGGTAGAAGCTAGAGGGGGAGGGGCAACGTTTCTTGAGGGGAAATGGGTGAGGACCAGAAGTTAGGGGGTCAATGGGAGCAGAGGCGCAGGAAGAGGTAGGTGGCTTGGGGACATTGAGACAGATGCCTGGGCTCTGACTGCACTGGGAGCGACCTGTCACAGCTCTCGAATAAGAAAGTGCGAAATCTGCTCCCCCTCTCGCCCCTCTGCTGCTTCCAGCCATGGAGGGACAGAGCCCGGGAAGCAGAGGCCCCTCGGAAAAGCCCATCCCTGCGGCCGCCCGCCCCGGTCTGTCCTCCCTGGGTGCCGTCTTCATCCTCCTGAAATCCGCACTGGGGGCCGGCCTGCTCAACTTCCCCTGGGCCTTCCACAAGGCAGGGGGGGTGGCCCCCGCCTTCCTGATAGAGCTGGTAAGACCCTGGGGAAGCATTTTGGGGGTCTCCTGGGACAGGAGCCAGCAGGAGTCTCGGCAATGCTTCTGCAGAGCTGCTGTCTTAGAAACTATGGGTGTGGGATTTGACTTTCTGTCCCGCTCAGCTCATGAGGGGAGAAGATAAGGCCACTGTAGGCCCAGGCAGGGGACAGCCTCTACGTCGCTGAGGTCTGGCACAGCGAGGCGAGGGGAGGTCGAGGCGAGGGGAGGCCGAGGCGCAGCAGAACCCTGCCGTTCACGGGCCACCTGGGTCCAGGGAGCCTGGCATTTCAGCGGGGAAGGCGCCGTCTCTGAGCAACCGCCTGGCCAGCTGACACAGCTCGATAACTAAAGCTTAAATCTGTGTGCAGAGGAGATCAGGAGCGGGACTGGCTGTGACACCTCACATCGAGCTGGGCCAGGCCCTCTGCGGTGTTGCGGTGTTGCAGGTTCGGCCACTTCTGCTGGCCGCAGGTCGAGCCTGAATTCCCTTCCCAGACAGTCCTGGGGCTGAGCCTCCTTAGTGGAGCAGAGCCGCTGGGGAGCCGGGCTTCATTTAATTTGCAAAGATTCCTTTCCCTCAAGCTGCTAGGAACCGCTGCGTTGTAGGGCAAGCTGTTTGACAGGCATGATCTCAAATGCTTTGTTATGGCAGCCAGCTGCTAATGGCCGCGTTGTAACTGTTTGTGGGCCATGGGGCCTTTTGTGTCCTTTTGGAAACTGCCGAATCCCGTCCTGTGTAGCGTCCGGTGTAACCCGTGCCCCCTGGAGTGCTGGCCGGGCGCCGGCTCTGGCGTTGGATGGCTGAGACAGTGCGGTCTCTGTCCTCAGGAAGCCTCTTCTCATGGGGAGTGCAGACAAGTACAAGGAGTCCTGTGGTGGGTAGTGCTAGGAGGGTCATGTGACAGAAAGGCGGGACAACATGACACGGGGTGGTCAGAGAAGGCCTCTCTGAGGAGGTGACACTGAGCGGAGCCCCAGCAGAAATGGGAGAACTTGCACAGACCTGGCACTGCTCATCAGGCCACACTGAGGCGGCATCCCACATGCCCCAATGAGAAGGACCCACAACTGAAATATACAGCTATGTACCGGGGGGCTTTGGGGAGAAGAAGGAAAAAGAAAATCTTTAAAAAAGAAAGAAAGAAACAGGAGAACTTGTCTAGGTACATGTGAGGGGCAACCTAGCTGTTTGGACTCGTGCAGCAGAAAGGCTGCCCTTCCAGACAGTGAGGGAGACGCTCCATCTCCAGCCACAAAGGGTTAATGGTACAGCGGGTGTGTGGTGGGGAGGCGTATTGTGGTCAGGCCAATGATAGCAGGCAGGCCCTGAGGCAGAGATGGATCCCCGCTCCTCAGACTTTGTGCAGCATCTCCTGGGTGCCTTGCAGAAAGGCAGAAGCTGATTCAGGAGGTCTGGGTGGGCCTGAGATGCTGCTGGCGTGGCTTGCGCTTTGTGTGGGGTAGTCCAAAGACCCCTGCCTTGAGGGCGCCCGAACATGAATAAATGGAAACCCCCGACAGAGGAAGGGGTCAGACTAGTAATCGGCAACCCCCTCCTCCTGCCTCTCCTCTCCTCTCTGCCCCTGCCCCCTTTACAGGGCCCCGACGCGGGCAGGGGAGCATGGAAACATTCCCACCACTGGGAGGGCGGTGGTGTGGGGCTGTAGGTCTCCATGACCCTTTAGCTCGGAGGCTCAGGGTGCTTCAGGCACACGGCCCCCTGGTCCTCTGACCCCACGCCCTGCCCTTCCTTTGGTCCACGAGTATTGCCTAAGAGCCTGCTGTGTGCCAGGCACTTGTCCGAGGGCTAAATGATAAGCAAAGAAAGACACAATCCCGGTCTTCATGGAGCTTAGAGTCTGGCGAGTGAGAGAGCCGTTGGAGCCCCATATATGTATACAGTCGTAAGTGTGAGTCCTGGGGCTGCTGGACCAACCGACCACAACCTGGGCAGCGTAAAACAGCAGCAGCTTACCCTCCCATGGTGCTAGACACCGAAGTCCGAAACCCAGGTGTCACAGGGCCGTGCTCCCTCTTGGAGGCATGGCGGGGGTCCTTCCTGCCTCTCCCAGCTCCTGGGGGCTCCAGGCGTCCCCGGGCTTGTGGCCACGTCCCTCCATCTCTGCCCCATGGTCACACAGCCTTCTCCTCCGCTGTGTCCTTTAAGGCCACTTGTCATTGGATTTAGGGCTCACTTAGATAATCCGGGATGACCTCATCTCAAGGTCCTTAATTGCACCTGCAAAGACCCTTTTTCATTTAATTACATCTCTGCTATTTGCATCTGCAAAGACCGTTCCCAGTAAGTCACTTTCACGAGTTCTGGAGGTCAGGATGTGGACATAGCTCCTGGGGGTCCACCGTTCAACCCTCCGCAGGCACAGGTGTCCCCATGAAGGCACGATTCTATCAGCCTGAGACAGAGGGTGCAGCCCACCTCGGGGGTGAGGTGTCAGGGGAGGCTTTCTGCAGGAAGTGACCTGGAAGAGGAGGGGGAGAAGAGCAGGAGTTCCCCGGAAGAAGGGGGTGTGGAGGGGGAGGCGTTCCAGGCAGAGGAACCGGCATGGGCAAAGGTCGGATGGCCCGAGGGAACGTGGTGTTCCTTCTGACTCGGAGCTTTCAAATTCCTCTTACGTGGTTCAGTGAGACGCTCCTCTTGGCAGCTCTAGTTCTGGCTTCTGGAGTAAGACAGAGCGAATCTGCTCGTCCAGGGGCATGGCGTCTGAAGAGCGCCGCCCCAGCCTGCCCCAGGCTTCCTGGCTGAGCGTCTCCCAGCATGCACTGTTCTCCTCCACAGGAACGCGGGAGGGGAGTTCGGCCTGGAGACCAAGCCTAGCTTGCGGACAGGTAGCCATCAGTCCTGGAGAGGCTCAAAAACATTTAACTCTGTGGAGAAGCGGGGCTCACTGCATGGATGGGGGAGTGCCCAGTGGCACAGACCCTTTAGAGAGCAGTGTGGCGATTTCTTATAGAGTTAAACACACGTCTGCCCTACACCCCAGCACTTCCATCCTAGGTGTGTGTCCAGGACAATGAAACGTACGTCCTCAAAGTGACTTGCTCTAGAATGCTTGGCACTTTATTTGTAGTAGCCAAAAACTGAGAACAGCCCAGATGTCTGTCAACAGGGGAATGGATGCACCGATTGTGGTGGTAGCCACACAATGGAAGAGCACCCAGCCAAAACAGGATAAACTCCTGGTGCGCCGATCACACAAATGTTACAGTGAGCAGAAGAAGCAAGATAAGAAAATACATAAAAGTGGAAAAATATTGGGTCAGTGGTTTCTTCTGGGTTTCTGATGCCTCATTTGTCCCACTGGGGCAGAATGGTGTGAACCCCAGACTCAGAGACTTCCAGCCAGCAAGGCCTCCAGGATGCACCTGCTCTGCAGCTCTGGTTTCAGGGCAGGGGAGGGGCTAATGGCAGGTCAGCTAGAGGCCCCCAGGCTGTAGGCAGCCGTGGCCTCTGCAGGTGAGAGGCCCTGGAGAGTGGTCTCAGAGGCCCGAGGGGTGGCTGGCTCGGGCGGCGGGCTGTGGGCGTCCCTGGCCCCATGGTGCTGCTCCACAGGTTTCCTTGGTCTTCCTGATCAGCGGGCTGGTCATCCTGGGCTATGCAGCCTCCACCAGCGGCCAGACCACCTACCAGGGCGTGGTTGGAGGGCTGTGTGGCCCCGCCATGGGGAAGCTGTGCGAGGCCTGCTTCATGGTCAACCTGCTCATGATCTCCGTGGCCTTCCTCAGGGTGATCGGGGACCAGCTGGAGAAGTGTAAGTAGCTGCGCAGAGCCCCTTATGACCCCTGGGGCTCCTGGCTGATGAGCAGGACATGGACTCTGGGCTAGGCCCGGGCAGGACAGCCGAGACTGAGGCCACCCACGAGCTCCTAACACCATGGGGAAGGGAGTCTTGGATTAGTCATTCCAGCATATTGAGAGTCAGAGAGAGAGAAGGGGGCTGAGGCTGGGATGCCTAGTGGGGTCAACCCCTTTTACAGATGGGGAATGGAGCCACCCTCAAAGACGCCCCTACGGAGAGAGAACCAATAAAGCCTGCAATCTGGGGGCATCAGAGACTCAGCCCCATGCACCTGTGGCCTCTTGTCCCCCAACTAACAATTTCCCTCTAAGCACTACTTTAGCTGCATCCGACCAGTTTTCATATGTTCTATTTTCATTTTTGTTCCATTCAAAACATTTGCTGTCATTTCTTCTTTGACTCATGGATGTTTAGAATTGTGCAGTTTAATTTCCAATTATTTGGGAGTTTTGTAGATACCCTTTTGGTTTCTACCTTAATTGCATCATGATCAGATTTCATAGTCAGTGTGATGTCAATCTTTGGGCCTTTGAGACTCACTCCACAGCCGCCACATGGTCTGTCTTGGTGAGCATTCCACATGCTTGTAAAGGATGTATATTCTGCAGTTGTTGGGCGCAGTGTTCCAGAACTCTCCATCAGGTCATGGTGGTCCACAGCTTTGATCAGATCTTCCACAGCCTTACCGATTTTTCTTTTTTTTTTTTTTGGTCTCGTTTTTCTATCAGTTTCTGAGAGAGGGGATGTTAAAATCTCCAACTATGATTGCAGACTTGTCTATTTTGCCTGTTAATTCTGTCCATTTTGCCTCATGGTTTTTGAAGCTCTGTTGTTAGGCACACGCCTCTGTGAATCACCCTCTGATTGTTGTGAGACGCCGCTTTCTGTCTCTGCTGATACTTTGTCATGCAATCGACCTTCTCTGCTGTGAGTCCAGCCACTCAGCTTCCTTACGATGAGTGTTTGTGCAATATTCCTCTTTCCACTCTTTTACTCTGAACCCAAGTGCAGCTTGGGATTTCAAAATGCATTTCTTGTACACAGCATATGGTCAGGTCTTGCTTTTTTACCATCTTGACAATCTCAGACTTTTAATTGGAATGTTTAGACATCTAACTGGGATGTCATTATTGGTACGGTTGGATTTCCATCTACCATCTTGTTATCCTTTTGTTTGTTCTCTCTGTCTCTTGAACCATGAATGGAAAGTCCCCTGGTGTTGGGATATTGACATAAAAGGTTTCTACATCTTGGGAAGCACTCTTATTCCCAAAAGCATCAAGGTTGGTAAATCTGAATCTCCCGGTGGGTAAATGGGTGAAAAACACCCTGCCAGCCAGTGGCAAGCAGAGGTCATGTCACGTTTCCACTCTGGTCATTTGGTAGTGTTGCTGTGTTGAGAAGGATTCTGAGGCTGTGTGCAGGCTCAGTAGTTGAGTGCCTGGAGTGATCAGAACATTGGTTAGGGTACAGGCCACCCGGCTCGGAGTGGATGGACTAGGGTGGAGAGAGCATTGTTTGTGTGTCTGGTTAGGTATTTGGGGATGTGTCTTTCTGTAGGCAAGTCCAAGCTCAGGAGGAGGGTTAGATAGAGTCTGGGTGCTTAGGGGTGTCCTTGCATTTGTTGGGTACAAATGACTTGACTATAAGTGACTGGTGCTGAGTATCAAGGAATGTTCTAGAAAGTGCGGGTTCAGGAAGGAGCGGATGTAGCTGTGATGTCAGAGCTGGGGTTTCCTGCTGCAGGAGATCCAGATGGGTAAGCAGGGCTTGCAGCCCATCCCATGCTGCATGGGGCCTGGCACTCATGGAGATCTCTGTGCACCTTGGGGTGCATGCGTTCTCTTGGCATCTCTGGCCCAGAACGTCTGCTTCACCCTCCCACCTGGGTGCCTGTGTACAACACCCTCAATGTGCAACTCTTCCCTTGCGTCATTTCAGTAGAAACAAGCCATTCTCATAAAGCATGTGTTTCTTGCATGGCTGGCTTCATTGAGTATTTGGTGAGAACAAAGAGGAGTTAGGTTACCACAGTGCCAGCCCCCCAACGTGGACCAAGACCCCGCTCTCAGCACCTCCCACCCCTGGCGGGGCCGTGGGAAACCCCTCACCCCACGTGCTTCCAGCCTCAAGCTGTCTTGCTGTCTCTCCTTTGCTCTCCCCTCCTCAATCTGTCTTACCTCTTATATCAACTCCAAATTCTCCATCTTACTGTCGCGGAATAAAAATGATCTCAAGTTCTTTGCTGTTCCTTCCACTGAGAGGTTGATGGGGTCTGTGTTCCCTCCCCTTGAATCAACGTGAGCTCTGTGATGGCTGACCCAGCAGAGTTTGGCAGATGTGACACCGTGCCAGTTCCAGGCCATGTCTTTTAGAGGACAGGCAGCTTCCACCTTGGTCTCCAGGAGTCCCTGGCTGCCATGGACTAGCCTGCGGAGAGACCCCGAGACTGCAGGGAGGGCTCAACTGAGCCCAGTTGTCCCCACCAGGAGCCTGGTGTGGGTGGAGCCGTTGAGGACCCTCCAGACCGGCTCTCCCGCCAGCCAAATGCCCGCAAGTGACCACAGCCGCTCCCCTGTGGAGAGAAGTGGCCAGCTCCGCCCTACCCTACTTCTTCACCTGCAGTTTGTGGCAATAATATAGCGGTTGCTCTAGGCCACTGTTGGGGGGAAATGTATTGTGCAGCTGCCACAGAGGACGGCGGCCCAGGTGCAGAGTAGCTCGCCTCTCCCCAGCACCAAAAATCCACGCCAGGCGCTGGCCCGACCCCAAACGCCCCGTGAGCCCCTGAGCAGAAACAGAAAGGATCCTTTACAAGAGCCTAGGGGCCTGGGCTGGGGGGCGGGCCGTTTGTCTCTGCTCGTCGCTGGGTTCCAGCCCTCGGAGCTGTGCCCCGCTGGCAGAAGGAGCTCTGTACACGTCTATTGAATGAGTTTGTGCGGTGGGACTCCTTCCTCCAGGGTGGCACGTGACAGCATCCCCATCACACTTGTCATCCCATCCTTTCAGGGTCACGAGGCTGACTTAATGCCCATGGTGAACCCCACCCAGGGCCTTAGAGCCGGGGACCGTGGCCGAGGCTGTGACCACTGGGTGAGGCCGTGCAGGGCTCACGGCCGTTCCTTTGCCCCCTTCCCGCCAGTGTGTGACTTCCTCCTGCCCGGCGCTCCGCCCGCCCCGCAGCCCTGGTACGTGGACCAGCGCTTCACCCTGACCCTGCTGTCTGTGCTGGTCATCCTGCCGCTGTCCACGCCGCGGGAGATCGGGTTCCAGAAATACACAAGGTACGGGCCGCACGTGCTGCCTGGCAGGGTCCCCACCCGCGCCACGTCTGCGTTGGGACTTCTGTCTGCCTGGGATGGGGGAGCTGCCAGCACTGCTCTTCCCCTTTGGAGAAGGGGGAGAAAATGAAAAATTACACGAGCAATCCGTATGTGTGATAGAAAATATAGATCAAAAAGAAAAGCGCCCGTGATGACATGCCTGCTGCTGACTCTGTTATTTATCGCAGACTTTTTATGCACACACGTGTGCACACAGACACGGAGAGAGAGGCACAGACGCACACAGACCTCTTCATTTTATGGTCTAAGGCTTCAGGTGTGCTTTTGCAAAAATAAAGTCTGGCAACGTATTCATACAAGTTTGCCACATGCCTTTCCCTGTTGTGTCGTGAACAACAGT
Source organism: Equus asinus (assembly GCF_041296235.1). Classification (NCBI taxonomy): domain Eukaryota; kingdom Metazoa; phylum Chordata; class Mammalia; order Perissodactyla; family Equidae; genus Equus; species Equus asinus. Next base: position 46,187,113 of record NC_091817.1, on the reverse strand, counting down.
AGACTTCTCATCTTGGAAATGGAACAGAGAAACAGTTGGCAGGAATGCAACAAAGCTGACCTCTGGGCCGGAGGACGGCCCTGCTCGAAATGGTCTTCCCGCTGTCCCTCTCGTACAGATAAAGACATGGAGGCTCAGAGCGGTGACAACTTTGCCCTACACCTCGCTGGTGTGGGCAGAGCTGCCACTCAGACCCCACTCTGTGTGGCTCCAGGCCCTCCCTGGTGGGGCTGGTGTCCCCGTGTGTCTGCGGTCACTCGCCGCGGAGGCCCCCTGACGCTGTGCACCGTCTGTGTTAGCATCCTAGGCACCCTGGCCGCCTGCTACCTGGCCCTGGTCATCGTGGTGCAGTACTACCTCTGGCCCCAGGGCCTCACTCGTGAGCCCCGACCTGCACAGAGGTGAGTCTGAGGGGATGGCTTTGCGTGGCTTCCTGGGCGGGCCTCACGGGGGTCCTTGGAGGAGGGAGCTTCTCCTCCTCTCTGTGGTTTGCACAGAGCTCCCCACCTCCACCCCCACCCCCCATGAAGTCCTCCCGTCTCTGATGCGGTGGAGCCCAGCGAAGGCCCCTTGCGACCTTCAGGATGAACACGGCTATTGCTAGCAAGGACCAGGGACAGCCCAAGGGACATGAAAACACTAGACGCCACAGCGGCCTGGGACTCCTAGGCTGTTGCAGATGTGTCCTCCACAGGTGGAGGCAGCAGAGCTGGCCAGCAAGGTGCAGGTGCCTGGGCGTAGGGAACAGGGATGCGCGGAGGCCAGCGTGGCCGGACCAGCCTGAGCCAGGCCGGAGTCGGGTGGGGATGGGGGTGCCCCGTGCGGACACGGAGATGTGGTGAGGACTATGGTTTTGCTGAGAAGCCACCGCAGGGTTTTTAGCACAGCAGAGGCTTGAGTCGGATCTGCTGGTGGCAGGGCCAGCTCTGTGCACATGTGACCTGTGCAGCCACCAGGGCCCTGTGCCCAGAAGGGCCCCTCCCTCGGTTTAATGCCCTGCTGCTGCCATCCTGAAATTCTTAATCTCTTAGTTCTGGAAACCAGAAGTCCCAGATCGAGGTGTTGGCAGGGCGGTGTTCCCTCTGAAGGCTCCAGGCGAGGGTCCTTCCTGCCTCTTCCCGCTTCCGGTGGTTGCCAGCAATCGTTGGCATTCCTTGGCATGTAGACACCTCACTCCAGCCGCTGCCTCCGTTGTCACATGGGCTTCTCCCTGCGTGTCGGCTTTCTCTTCCTATAAAGACACCAGTCAGTGAATTAGCCCCCAACCCACTCCAGTGCAACCTCATCTTAATTTAACTTATTATGTCCACAAAGACCCTGTTTCCAGATAAGGCTTCATTCTGAGGCTCCCAGTGGAGGTAGATTTTGAGGGACACTGTTCCACCCAGGACAGAGGATGACAGAAGGTGGGTCTCTGAAGTCGGTGAACAAAAGTTCAAGAAGCTTGTGTGATCACCACCAAATGCTGCTCCTGGGTCTTGAGGAGCAGAGTCCGGGTGTTGGACCTGGCTGTGGAGGCCGCTGGTCGGGGTGGGAGAGGGGCAGAGGCCCCGGGGGGATCGGGTTCAGGAGAGAGGAGAGGAGAGGAAATGCGAGAGTTCTTCTGAGGAGGGCAGGACAGGCACGGACAGGAGCTACGCGGGGACAGAGGCCACAGCACACGTTTATGCTGACGGAGTCATCCCATAGGGAAGGAAAGCCAGTGAGGAGAGGACCACATCCACTGCTGATCTGCGGCCTTGAGTCGGTGGGAGGGGAGGGTCCTGCTCTCTGGAGGCGTGGCCTGAGGCCGAAGCACGGATGGTCTCATTCCTAGGAACAGGAGGGGACATCTCCCGTGGGCCCAGAGGATGCTGGCAGGCAGACAGAGCAGTGGAAACGTGGGCACTTTGCTTCCGGCTGCGATAGGAAGCCAGGCTGTCAGCTGGCAGTGCCGTTGAGGAAAGTCAGGGATGGCGGAGCTTGGCTACGAGCCCCCGTGAGCAGCATCCAGAGTTAGAGTCGGCCAGAACCCCACACAGAGTGGGAGACACCACTGTGTTAGTATCCTATATGGCTGCTGTGGCAAATTACCGCCAACGTGGTGGCTTAAAACAACACAGATTTGTTATCTTGCAGTTCAGGAGGTCAGAAGTCCAACCTGAAGCCCACTGGGCTAAAATCAAGGGGTCAGTAGGGCTGGGTTCCTTTTGGAAGTTCCAGGCAAGAATCCATTTCCTTGCCTTTTCCAGCTTCTAGAGGCACCTGCATTCCTCAGCTTGTGGCCCCTTCCGCCCTCTCCAAAGCCAGCGATGTCCCATGTCTCTGACCCAGCTTCCATAGTCACGGCTCCCTCTGATCACGGCCAGGAAAGGTCCTCTGATTTCAAGCATTCGTGGGATAGATTGGGCCCAGGTAATCTAGGACATTCTCCCCGTCTCAAAGTCCTAGATCACATCTGCAGAGTCCTTTTTGTCATGTAAAGTAACATATTCAGATTTCCCAGAATTAGGACATGGACCTCTTAGGGGGCCATTATTCTGCCACAACCAGGAAACCCTGATTCTACAGCAGGGGCTCTTTATGCCCCACTCCACTATATGTCCCCAAAGGCTGGCACCTGTCACTGCTCATCAAAGGAAGTTGAGGGCCACCAGGTGGGGACCACTGAGAGGGATTGACCTGAAGATTCTGCCCCGTGCACACCTCAGTCCTCTTAGGCAGCTTGGATGCAGGTCAAACCATCCTTGCACCATGGGGGACCTGTTTGGATGGATGCTGCCTGTGTTCCCAGCTCCTAGCCTCTTGGGGAACGGGCAGCACCAGAGGGAGGTTAGAAGTTCCTTTTAGCCGTGCCCTGCCCAAGTGCTGCCTGCGTGGAGAAGGTCAGGTTGCCAATGTCAGCACAGATGTATTTAGAAAGAGCAGCATTTAACGTGCATCCTCTTCCATCCCCCCAGACCTGGTAGGAGATGTGGTAATTAAAAATACGTCTCACACTCGTGCTTAGTTACATCTTGCTGATCTTGTTTAAAACTCATCTTCAAGCTGAAGGTTGTTTTGAGTTTAACCTTTTGTAATAAACATCTGTTCTCGTCTATTTACAGCCCTTCCTCTTGGACCTCCGTATTTAGTGTCTTCCCCACCATCTGCTTCGGATTTCAGGTAATTTAGCGTCTGTATAGAAGAGTGTGGCCTCTGCAGGCTGTGGTGACTCCCTGCTCCCTTGGGAGCGTGTGGCCTCCCCGTCAGGAGAGATGGTGAAGACTCATTCTAGGATGAGACGGGCTTTCTTCTGGAGACCGTGCCTGTGGGTTGGCGTCCGGGCTCAGTGAGGGAGGAATTGCCCCTGAGCTTGGGAACCCGGCCCCCACTGACCACCAACAGCAGCAGCACATTTGTGGGGTCTGGGGTAGAGTGTGGGGATCCAGGACTTGTCCTTTCCTCTGCAAAATCCTTGCAGGACCGTCGCCGTCACTGGAAACCTAGAGCCACCCGCTTACGCAGAGTGCCTTTAGCAGGTGGCTTCTGCCCCCGGGGCCTTGGAGAGGAAAGATCCTGCCTCCGGAGGCTTGCAGGCTGGGAGGGCTGGGGCGAGTGCAGGCGGCTGCATGGTGGCGGGTACGGGGCAGAATATGCAGAATTGCTGATAGGGTGTCACGGAGGGAGGACAGGTTCTGTGTGTGGGCCTCTGCTCTAGCCCTGGGTGGGGCAGACTCAGAGAACCCCCTTTTCAGGCTCTGACACCTGAAAGGAATCTTAAAGAATGTGTGGGGGTGGCCAGGGGAAGGGGAGGGCGTTCCAGCTAGAGAGGACGGCACAGGCGAGCCACGGAGGGCAGAGGGTCCCGGCCCGGTGGGTGAGCTGCAAGGGGCGCTCCCCTGCCTTTTTGTCCCTCTTGGGGTTTTCCAGTCTCCGAGCAGGTGGCAGCTGACTCCATCCTTTCTTTGTTTATTTTGGGAAAGATTTGCCTATCTCCTAAGATCAACCACCTCCTCACCACACCACCACCAAAATGGCCCCGAGTCAAAATCAGGTTCGCAAGGGAAGGTGGTTCAGGACCGACCACAGTATCTCAGCTTCCTACTCTTAATTTTCCCTTCCCTTATCCATCCACTAGCCCGTTTCCGTTCTTCATCTCACATTTTCTTTGAGATCCAGTTTTGAAAAAACATCCTGAGACATTTCCATTTCTCATCCTCATAAATGAGTCAATGTATCGCTTCTGGGCCTCAGCAAGCCGCTTCTAGGAGTTTCTCACATTTCCTCCTGCATATCCAATATTTTGAAAGATCTAAAGCAATGGTTTTGCTGTCAGCTGTTTGTCTGGGTGTAGTTTACCCATCGCTCCCTCCCATGCCTGAGCACCATATGGTGCGGCAGGCTCGCGCTGTCGGGGGGCTGCTTTCGAGACGCTTACGAGGGGGTGCCCCCTCACCTTTGCCTCGGCTCCCTCATCCAGTTCTCCTAGCAACCGAGGCCGGGCTGCGGTTTCCAGGGACACGGGATGCGGTGATGGGGAGTTGGGAAAAGATGTGAGTTGCGGGGGTGGGAGCGGGGCTGAGGACTGGTTGCCGCTCAGACCAGAGGTGATGCTGCCAGGGTCTGGCTTGGAGAGTCGAGCATCCGGGGGTGGGGGAGGACCATGAAGATGATGGGAAGCAGAGCGCGGAGTGGGGGCAAGGCTGGAGGGGTGCGCTGGAAAGGGGAGGCCACCCATTGCCACCAGGAGCTCTGGTCTGGTTCAGACACCACCCCTCGCCCGGCACATTTAGCAACAGGGCACCCCCTTCAGCCTTCGCATCGTCGGTAGGAGGGGCCTGCGAGGAGCAGACGTGGGAAGCGGGCTCGGCTCCCAGCCAGCCCGGCCGCACTCGGTACCTCTCTGTTGTCACTGTTTTTAAACAGCTTTATGGAGATATAACTCACACAGCGCAAAATTCACTCACCTAAAGTGTATATAATTCAGCGGTTTTTAGTATGTTGACAGGGTCGGCCAACTGTCTCCACAGTCAATTTTAGACCTTTTTCATCACCCCAAAAAGAAACTTACGCCCGTTGGCAGTCACTCCCCATCCCTCCCCCGGCCCCTGGCTACCACAAATCTACTTTCCATCTCTGTGGATGTGCCTGTCCCGGACATTTCATGTGCATGGGATCCTAGAGCCTGTGGTCCTTTGTGACTGGCTTCTTTCACTCAGTGTGTCTCTGGGGTTCATCCACGTTGCAACGTGTCAGGACGTCATTCCTTTCTATGGCCGAATAATAGGTGGATGGACCACGTTTGTTTGTTGATCAGCTGGTGGACACTTGGGCTGTCTCCACTTCTCAGCCATCATGTGCTCCTCTGCCTCGCGCCCCATCCCTGAGTGAACAGTGAGCCTGCACGCAGCCCGCCCCCGACTGAGGCACTGCCCCAGTGGAGCAGCCCCGCCCCGGGAGACGGGCTTTATTTCCCTGCATAAAACCGACAGAGAGACGACTCGGAGTCTTAAGATACTCAGAGGAAGGATGGCAGGGCACCATCCTGCCACCACCAGGCACCCTCTCCCCGTGCGTGGGCTCGGGAGTACAGGAGGGAGGTGGGAGCCTTGACCCTCGGAGGTCCGCTGCCCGGTGGTCGAGGGTCCCTGGGGGATTAAGCCCCCACCCCCTGGCTGAGCTGGCCTGCAGGCCAGTGGGCTCCTGTGAGGTCTGAGAAGTCCCGAGGCAGGAAGCCGAAGATGCACAGGCGCCCTGAGGCTGGTCTGTGTGCGAGCTCACCCTGGCTGGCCGCCACCACCGCTGGGATCAGGAACACTGAGGCCGGTGCCCCCAAGCCCTCCCTAATGTGTGCTCCGTGAGGCTGGGGCCTGGCCATGGGGTATCCCAGACTTGCGCTGAGTAGGACTGCTAAGCGTTTGAGTAGCGGAGAGCCAGGTTGGGTGGAGGGAGGCCTCGTGGCTGCCGGGGGGTTAAAGGAACTGGTGAATGAGTAATCTGTGGAGTGCTCCATGCTTGGCATGAGCTCTGAGGCAGACGTGGTCCTTGCCATCGGGTAGCTGACAGATGCTGAACAAGCAAATCCAAATGTGCTCACACGGGGGCATGGGGACACAGGAGAGAAGAACTTGGCCCAGCTGAGGAGGGCATTCCAAAGGATGAGTAGGGGCTGGCTGAACTACGAGAGAATCCTAGGCAGAGGAACAGTATGAGCAAAGGCCCTGAGGCAGCGAAGAGGGACAGAGGTGGACCAAGCTCCGTGAGTGAGGGGAGAGTGGCTCTTGAGGAGACTGGAGAGTGGGCAGAAGTAGACGATCAACACGTTTGGTTTTGATCAGAAGTGAGCAAGTGGGCGTGATGGCGGGAACCCTGTCCCAGGAGCCCAGGAAGATGCCGGCACCCATAGGGAGCATCGAGATACGGCAGCGCCTTTCAATCCTGGCTGCACAACAGGGTCTCTGGGGCTGCTTAAGAAACACCGCTGCCCAGGACCTGCCCCAGACAAAGTTCACGGCACAGAGGGGCTCTGGGCATTGGCTGTGTGTATTTTATATTTAAAAAGTCTTATGACCATATAACAGTACCTGTAAAGTATATAAATCATAAGTTTGCGTACACCCACACAACATTCATCCCAATCAGGCTACAGAACATCGTCAGCACCCCCAGAAGGCTGCCTCTGGCCGTTTCCACTCAAGAGCACCCACCCCCCAACCACTGTTCTGCCTTCTGTCACCATAAATGGCAGTTCTCAACGGGGTGGGGGGGCGATTTTGCCCCCCAGGGGACATTTGACAATGTCTGGACACATTTTTGGTTGTCACAACTGGAGGGTGCTCTGGCATCTAGTGGGTCCAGGCCAGGGATGCTGCTCAACACTCTAAATGCAGAGGACAGCCCCCAAATGTCACTAGTGTTGGCGTTGAGAATCCATGTCCTGGCTTGTCTGTCTTGTAGCTTGAACTTCAGGTACACGGAAACGTTCTTTCACGTCTGGCTTCTTTTGCTCAACATTGCAGCTGAGAGGTTCTTCCATGTTGAGTGTGTCATTGTGATCATCCTTTTTCAGTGCTGTGTAATATTCCACATATGAATAGCCAGCGATTTAACTTATGCTTTCTACTGTTGGTGGACCTCTGCATTGTTTCCATCTTTTGGGGTGTTGATACTTTTTAGATTGCTCCAGGTGATTCTAGCACCCAGCTGGCCTGAGTCCCACCGAGTCCCACCTCTGTCTTCTAGTGTCATGAAGCTGCTGTCTCCATCTACTGCAGCATGCGCAACCAGCGCCTCTCGCACTGGGCCCTGGTCTCCGTGCTGTCCTTGCTGGCCTGCTGCCTTGTCTACTCGCTGACAGGTGAGGCCTCTCCCGGGGCACCTAGAAGCTGGGCAGGGAGCGGCAGGAGAAATGGGAATGTAAACGGTGTTTATGGGGAGCTTAGCATGTGCTGGGCACAGAGTCTTCACTCATTTGATCCTTAAAACCTTGTAGGAAAGTGCCCACTTCATAGATGAGGAAACTGAGGCTCAGAGGGCTTCTCCGGCCTGTGCACGGTCTTCCAGCTGGATGTGACAAAGCTGAAACCCAAACCCTGGCCCGGCTCTGCAAAGCCCCCGCTCTTACATCCCCCCACCCCCTGCCTGCCCGCCGTCTGACGGGATGGCAATGATGGTGGTCCTCGTAGCGTTTCATCTGGGTAGCAGTCGACAAAATGCTCTCGTGGATGCGATGGATTTGAACATTCAAAAACCTGTGTGATAGAAGCATCTTCAAAGGGGACGAGTGTGGCTCAGAGAGGGGCTGTGACATGACCAAGGTCACACAGCACACCCGTGGCACAGCCCAGGTCCCAGGCTCAGGTTGACTTCTTCCCAGCCACGTTTCTCCAGCCTGGTGGCTCTTTCCTTTGTCCACCCACTGGAGCCTCTGACTCGGGAAGCCCTCGGGCTGCCCCAGATGTGTTGGGCGCCTTGGACGCCTGTGGTTACCGTGGGTGACCTCTCTCCAGCAGAGGAGGTCCCTGTCTGTCTGCTGCCCGTGGGTCAGAGGGCTGTGACCTAGCACTTGAGAGTCACCTCCAGACAGTCTAGATCCAGGGCCAGCAGGGTCACGGGACCTCTCAGAAAGGGCCAGGAGAAGCCACAGCTCTTGGCCAGAGATGGTATCGGGACAGGGCAGGGGACCCGGATGCTGCGAGGCACCAGCACAACGAGCTATTTCAAAGAAGGATAAGCAACAGTTTTGCCTGAGAACAGTTTTGAATCAGAACAGAGTACTGTGTAGGCCGAGGACAGGAAAGCCTTGGGAAATGGTAGAACCAGAGAGCTCTTCCGGAACCTTCCGTCAGCACCTAGGGAAAACCTCGGAGGCGGTAGAAGCCCGATGCTGCCAGAGTGTCGCAGTTGAGGGGGATGCGGCATTTTTCCAGCCCTCCTGGCTTCCACCCTTCTTACCTCCCAGGTGTTTATGGCTTCCTGACCTTCGGGACAGAAGTTTCCGCCGACATCTTGATGTCCTACCCAGGCAACGACGTGGTCATCATCGTCGCCCGGGTCCTCTTTGCCGTCTCCATCGTTACCGTCTACCCCATCGTGCTCTTCCTGGGGAGGTGAGGCCTGGCTCAGTGGGGACGCTGACGTTTATGGCCACTTAACTCGTGGCAGGCAGGGCACTAGTGTGTGTGTTGCAGGGGCTGCCGCCATCTCACTCAAAGAGGGGGAGACGGAGGCGGAGGGTTTAGATGGTTTTCCCAGAGTCACCCAGTTAGTAAGTGTTGGGGGCTGGAGTGCCTCCTGAGCCCACACTTGACTGCTCGCCACGCGGCCCCTAGGTGTGGGTGGCATCTAAGGGCTGCGTCCCTGGGGAGTAAGCACTGGTGTGTGCGGGGCAACCAAGAGGGGGCTGCAGCGCCCAGTGGTGGGCGGGCTGGGCTGGAGCCCCTGGGAGCCTGTGGTGGCCTGGCCTCCAGGTCGGTGATGCAGGATTTCTGGAGGAGGGGCTGCTGCCGGGTGTGTGGGCCCAGGGCCCTGGCTGACTCCTCGGGGCCATGGGTCCGGATGCCGCTGACCATCCTGTGGGTCACTGTGACACTCGCCATGGCCCTGTTCCTGCCCGACCTCAGCGAGATCATCGGCATCATCGGTGGCATCAGTTCCTTCTTCATCTTCATCTTCCCAGGTGAGACGCCGCTTTCTGGGCCTCCTGCCTGTGCATCCTTCCCGTTGCTCTCTGCCGGCATCCCTGTGGTGGAGGTCAAGGGTCTGGAGGGTGGGAGCCCCGTGTGGGTAGGACAGCTCCCAGCCCTGTTTATGAGCCTGGCACAGCCCAGGGGCCATAACACCGTCCCTCATGAAGCATCTCCGTGGCCGTCCTGGATGCAATGATGGGAGTTTCGTCACCATCCCATGCCACGGACAAGAAGACCAAGGCCCAGGGGCCTCCCGGCTGCACAGCTAGCGCGGAGCAGGGCTGAGTTGACCTTACGGCTTTGCCCCCCTGCCCACGGCGGCTGCCTGCTGCAGGATTTTGTTTTATTTCTAAAAAATATTTTCAGCGGCTGGCCTGGTGTCCGAGTGGTTAAAGTTCTGCACGCTCTGCTTCGGCGGCCAGGGTGCGTGGGTTTGGATCCCAGGTGCAGACCTACTCCATTCATCAGCCACGCTGTGGCCACATCCCATATACAGAAACATCGAGGAAGAAGGGCACAGGTGTTAGCTCTAGCTCAGGGACAGTCTTCCTCAAGCAAAAGAGAGGAAGATTGACAATGGATGTTAGCTCAGGGCCAATCCTCCTCACCAAAAAATGATTAAATAAATAAATATATATATATTTCCAATGACATGAAATTCACACGGCTCAAAGGCGCCCCATGAACGGCTTCCTCCCCTTTGTCCCCTGACCTTGGAGGCAAACACGATTTCCGTGAGGGATGGTTTCTTAGGAAACCTTCCCAGTGTTACTGAGTAATGATGAGAAGTTCTAGTTGAAATGGCCGAGGGTTATCCCGGACTGGGAAAGCCAGGGGGGCCAAGGCCCAGGTTCCTCTGGAGAAGGAAGAGTGTTGGTGACCGAAACCCCAGGTCCATTCTGGCCCTGGCACTGGGAAGCTCTTCCAGACGTGAGGGGGGTGGCCACATCCCGCCGCCCACCCACCCGGGGTCTAGGTCTGCAGATCTGGAGTCTTAAACACACGGGAAGTCGGGGGCCATGCGATGTCCTGGGTGCCGCCTTTTAGCTCCAGCTATTTCCCAGGCTGGACAGGACTGGCCAGGACAGGGTTGGGATGAGGGTGATACCGTGGGAAATTTTGGCAGAGCTGTCTGGCTTTGAATCCCAGCGGAACTAATGAAAAAAAGAGAGAGGATGAGAAAGGAGAAGACCACAGTGCAGCTGCCAGCTGTGGGCCTCCCAGGAGTCGGGCCATCTCAGAGACCCTGTGGAGGGGTGCCGTCATCGTCATGTGAAAGGCTGAGCCTCTAGAGGCCAAGACGTTTGGAGACGTCGAGTGGGACCCCAAGCGAGGCCTTGGCCACCACGCTGTGCCGCCTTGCTGGGAGCGGCGTGAGCCGCCTGGGCCACTGTGGGCAGAGGCCCTGCTGGCCTCTCGGCCCCTGGGGACTGCTGGGTGTTGCCTGAGCTCTCAAGAGCGCAGGGTTCCTTCAGGTTCAAGAATGAAGACTGGGGTGACCCTGAGTCTCCTTTGCAGGTCTGTGCCTCATCTGTGCCGTTGGTGTCGAGCCCATGGGACCCCGAGTCAAGTAAGTGTCTCGAAAGGAGGCGTTTGAAGGGGCTCAGGGTGGGAGAATGTGAGTGTGGAGGGGCCGTGAGATTCTGCTGTCCTGCCATGAGAAAACCGCAGGCCGTGGGGGCGGGGGTCTGCGCAAGGACTCGGACCTAGGCCAGCAGGGCCGGTGACGGTGCTCTGTCGGTCCATGCACGGCTTTCCCTTCCGCTCTGAGGGTCTGTGGTCGGAGCTCTGCATGGTTTGGGGTCTTCCGGGCCTCTGGAGGCCCCGGCCATGCATCCTCCTCCTCTCCCACTGCCTGCGCTCCCATCCCGGGCAGGATGGCTGCAGGCTGGTCCTGTCGGTGCACAGAGCCCTCAGGTATGGAGGCCGTGTAGCCCTCCAGGCACCAGGGCCGCTCTGTCCACACGGGCGCAGGTCCTGGCTGGGCCTGCCCTTTACAGGCACATCTCCCTACCGTGCCGGGGTCTCTCTATGCTGCAGACAAGGACCCACAGGACACGGCAAGTCAGGGCAGAGCGGGGACTCAACCTGGCCTGACTGGACCAGGGGCCCCTGCTCCCCCTCCTCCCCGCTCCACACTGCTGGTCAGACAAGAATCTGGACTGTCCCTTTATTCAGCAGAGTGCCCTCCTCCGTGTCAGCCGTGAATCAGATGTGACTGGGACCCTGTATTTGCCGTTGAGGGGCCCGGTCTGACTGCAGTGGAAAGGAGCGTGTGTGCACAGAGGATGCCCCGCTCCTCAGCTAGGCCCCGGGGCCCTGAGCGTCTGCGGAGCTCTTACTCCCATTGCACAGGCGTGAGAACTTTGCTAAAGAGGTGCTCGCTGTATTGGTTTTCTAGAATTGCCATGACAAGTTGCCCAAAATAGGTGGTAAAGCAGCAAAGATTCATACTCTCAGTTCTGGAGGCCAGAAGTCGGAAATCAATGTGTCAGCGGGGCTGTGCTCCCTCTGAAGGCTCGAGGCGGGGTTCCCTTCCTTGCCGTTTCCTCCTTCTGGTGGCTCCAGGCGTTCCTTGGCTTGTGGCCGCACCCCTCCAGTCTCTGCCTCCATCCTCACGTGGCCTCGCCCCTTGTCTGTGTCTCAAGTCTCCCTCTGCCTCCCTCTTACTGGGGACACCTGTCATTGCATCTAGGGCCCACCCCAAATGCAGGATTTTCTCATCTCCAGATCTTTAACTTGATTGCAACCTCAGACCCTATTTCCAAAGAAGGTCACGTTCACAGGTTCCGAGTGGATGTGAATTTGGGGGACCACCACTCAGCCCAGCAGACATGCTCTTAAGTTACAGCAGCCGTGGACTGGGTCCCACCTCCAGGCGGGTGCCTCAGTCTCCCCACTCCTCCAGCTGCATGGGGTGCAAGCTGGGTCTTCCAATGGCGGCGAGCTCGGCTGGTTCCCTTCTGGGCAGGGAAGATTTCTGGATGTCTCTAAACCCGACTGGGGCGTGGAGCTGGCTCCCGACTGTCAGGGTCCCCCACGTGGTTCCTTCTCTGTCGTGCTCTTGCAGCCCCTTGCTGCTTGTGTTTTGCCCCTTGATCAAGCTCACAGCAGTTTTTACGGATGGGCTTTCAAGATATTTTTACTTCTGGAACTGCTTCAGGGCCTTCTGATCTATCAGAGCTGCTCCAGGAGTGCTGCAGCCCTGGGCCACGTTCCCCTCGGGCTCCCGCCCTCAGACAGGTGGATGTTCACGGCACAGAGTCACCACTCCGAGATGCTGCTTGACGAGACATGGTCTTTCCATGACAACGGGTCCTTGTGGGCCTTGTTAATGGGGCCCGACATTCCTCTGGCGGCCCTGCCTTTGTGGGAATCTTATTATCGTCGCTCTCCTTTCATTCTCTGCACCGTCTCTTCTGGTTTATGTTATGAAGCCACCAGTTCCCGCCACCCCTGCCGCCTCCGCCCTGGTCCCCCAGCCGCTGTTCCGATTGTGTGTGACTTGGGGCTTTCTTCTCCCTCCTCATTTTTGGGGGGACTTCATCCCCCACCCAAAAAGGGAAAGGAGTGGGAAGGGAGGTTGATACTAGCGTCGCCCTCCCCCCATTTCTTTGGCTTTGATAAAATATTGAGGAGGAACGAGGCTGTGAAAGAACTGAGGGAGCGAGAGGTGTTTGGAACGCCTGGGTGTGTTATTTCCTGTTGTCTCAGAGACCCACCCCTGCAGGGAGGGGAGAATATGCTCCGATTTTTTTCCAAATCAGTGACTCTGATGGGCTTTAAATAATAAGTGTTGTGCGTGTGCTGGCTCGTCCGTGCGAAATCCCAGAAGAGCGCGTACTGACGTGGGCTTGTTGACTTGGCAGGTGCTGCTTGGAGCTCTGGGGAGTGGTCTCCGTACTCGTGGGCACCTTCATCTTTGGGCAGAGCACGGTGGGGGCCGTCTTGGAGCTCGTCTGAGGGGTGGCCGCACCTGAGCAGGAGGGGGGCCTCCCCCGGCCCTCGTGGCACCGCTGCCCGTGTCCAGCCGTGGGACCGACGTCATTCCGTCATAAAGATGCTGGAGAAATGGATTCCTTCTTCCTTCTCAGGCTGCTCACTGGGGCTTCTGCTGGCTCAGAGGGCTTCTGGCACAGTGGGGAGGAGCGTGTCAGGGTGTCCTGGGGCGGCCCCAACCGGTGGCCACAAACAGCAGAAATGGGCTCTCACAGTTCTGGAGGCTGGGAGTCCGAGGGCCAGGTGTCGTGGGGCCACACTCCCTCTGAGGGCTGCAGAGATCCTCCTGCCTCTTCCGGCTTCCCGCGTTGCCGGCCATCCTGGGCTGGTAGACGCGGCACTCCAGGCTCTGCCTTCATCTTCACGGGCCATCCTCTCTGCGTCTCTGACCAAATTTCCCTCTGCGTGTAAGGACGTCAGTGATTGGATCAGGGCCCGCCTTAATTCAGGATCACTTCCTCTTAATGTAGTTACTTAATTAGCATCTGCAAAGGTCCTGTTTCCAAATTAGGTCAAATTCACAGGTTCCAGCGGTTAGGACTTTAACTTAATATTTCTGGGGGACACAGTTCAACTCATACCTGAGAAGTAGGGGCTGAGGCCCAGACAGCCCTGCTTTGGGCGTCGGGATCAAAGACCTGAGGTGAGGGCGTGAGAGCCCAAAAGGAGGTTTCAGGTGGTGTCCGATGGGGGTGGCGGTGGACTCGAGCTGGGCCTCGGGCTGGGGCGTGGGGACTGCTGAAATCTGCCCTTGACCAGGAGATGCCCAAGGAGATGGATGCCCAGAGCTGGCCACACGACCTTGCACTTGCCACATACCCCGATGGGGGGGACCCCAAGGAGCACCCCCTTTCCCTTCCACTGACCGGACCTGAGGAGCCTGGAAGCCAAGTGGACCATTTGCGCTGGGGTTCCCGCTCGGCCCCACCCCAATTCTGGCGTGAGGAGTCACATGAAGCCGAGGAGGAGGGGCGGACGGTGTGCCCCAGAGCCTGGGGAGAGGAGAGGAGCCAGGGTGGGGAGAAGCTGGTGGAGAGGCCCCGGGGGCCCAGCTGCTCTCTCGGGCCCCGTGCTCACCAGCACAGACCCTGCCCAGGCCCGGGGACGTCCTGGATGTTGCTGGGTTCAGGCCACTCTTCCTGCCTGCAGACAGAAGCAGCCAGTGGTGCAGAGCCAGGAGGGGCTGACATTCGGGGACGCCTCCCTCGGGGGAGGCAGGGGGCCCAGCTCTGTTTGTTGTGTCCTGCGATGTGTACATGACTGTGCGAGGTTGGTGGTGGTAGAACCATTATTTTGTTGGTTTTTCCAGCCCGTCCACCTGCATGAATTTTTGAAATTGAGTTATGATCCACATACTATAAAATTCACCCTTGAAAAGTGCACAGTTCAGTGGGTGTTAGGAGATGCAAGAATGGTGCAGCCATCAGCAGTATCTGATTCCAGCACATTTTCTTACCCGAGAAACCCAGTGCCCATGGGCAGTCACTCCCCAGGCCCCCTCCCCCAGCCCCCTCCCCCCGGGCAACCATGAATCTGCTTCTTGTCTCTGTGGATTTGCCTGTTCTGGACATTCTCTATGAATGGGCTCATGTGACATGTGGCCTTTTGGGTCTGGCTCCCTTCATTTGGCATAATGTCTTCAAACTCATCCATTCGACAGGTGGGGCAACTGAGGCTTGGAAATGTCAAGGCCGCCTGTCCTGTGAGGTCCAGAGTTGGGGTTGGGACCGATTTGGGGTTAAAGTCTGTTGTCCGGTTCTTTCCAGTCCACGCTCCACTCGGAGGAGTGGCCAGGGGGGTGGGAGCTGGGATGCCTGACCCTGGGGGCAGGGGGGCACCCTCTGTGCTCCTCCGCCACGGCTGCTGGTGGAGGCAGGAAGTGTGGCCTCTGGTGTAGACTCTGACCCAGTGGGGGGGCACAGGAGCTCCAAGTGCTCTCTGACCAGCCGCCCCACACCCCCACCGGCCACACCCTGTGTTCAGCGGCCACAGCATCCTCCCGAATGAGGGTCTCAGAACCAGGATCGCTTTAATGGAGCATTTACCACCCCCGAGCCAGCAGCGAGGATGGATGGTCAGTCATTGGTTATTTACAGCCTGAATGTTTCCTAAAGCACGTGGGGCAGGCCAGGAGGGCGGGGGCCATGAGAGGACCATTCTTGGAGAGTCCTAGCATGAGAGCAAAGCACGCTGGGGGTCAGGTCGTGCCAGAAAAGGCTTTGGAGTCAGACCACCGGTTTGAACGCTGCCTCTGCCATTGGCTATCTCAAGATCTTGGGCAGTTTATGAACCTCTTCTAAGAACCGGTTTCTCCACCAGCCAAATGGAGCAGGCTTATTGTGTACGATGTGATGTGGGCTTACTGTGAGGAGTAAAAAAAAAAAAAAAGATGAGTAGCCGGTGGGGGACCCAAGAAATGGTAGTTTTATTTCCAGAAAATCTGGGTTGAGATTGACAGAACACTGAGCTTCCTGGCAGCTGAGGGAAAAAGGGAAATAAGAGGACAGGAGGGCTCACCCCAAAGCAGGAAAGCATGTCAGGAAGGAAGTGGACTGGCACTAAATGCTAAGAAAAGATAAGAGTGGGGCCCTTTGAGGGGTGACAAATATCATCACTGGGGACAGTGGTTTCCGTCTCGATTCTGTGACAGCTACAAGTGTGTCCTCATACAACTAAGCCTCAATTCAACCATCATGATGCAGGGACACAGTGCTGCCAGAGAAAAGCAGGCTGGGATGTCACCCTCTGATGTCTGACCTAACAAGGAAGGGACAGGCTGTCTCCTGGACTGTCCTGCCCCAAGACTAAGTGGCTCCCTCAAGTTTGTGACGGCCGCCGGATGAGGGAAGGGCTGGAGGGGGTTCTCACGGTCAGGGTGCTGTGGCGTAGGGCCTTGAGCACAGCCTCTGGGTCTGGAAGATCTGAGCCGACTCTGCCCGCCACCTACCAGCCGTGTGACCTTGGCCAGGCCTGGCCCTCCCTGAACTGCCCTTGTCCTCAGGTGCTCACTCAGGAAAGACTCCATCAGTACTGTTTGTAGCCTCGGCGTCCCTCCTGGGCCTAGGTGGGCAGCTGCCTCTTCCTTCTTCCTTCTGGCCCTCGGTTTCGGTCTTCTTCACTCTCCTCTAAGACAGGGCTGAGGACAGCTCCCCTCCCTCCCAGGATGGCCGTGAGGACAAGCTGAGACACACTCGCAGAGCCCCCGGCACAGAGCTGACCTGCACAGGCGCCCGGTTGAGGGTGTCACCTGTGCTTGTGGGTAGAGACTCACGTCTCGAATGACAGCTGTGAACGTGGCCAACTGACATTTCACAGCACAAATGACCTGTTCTGCCCTGAGCCTCCTGGGGAAGGCCTTCCACTGGCTCAGGTGCCCCCAAGGGACTGCACGGGGACCCCACCCTGGTGCCGCTGCCCCCAGCACCTCAGTGGCTGCCGCCTCCACGCGGGCTGCCTCTGCGCGCCTCCCTCGGAGGGGCAGGTTTGCACTGGACGCAGCGAGCATGCGGATCAGCCCGTTGGAGGCAGGTGGTGAACGCCTCTGTGTGGGCGGGTGAGTCGACTGGTGTTTTTTCTTTTAATTGAGGTGAAATTTGCATAACATAAAATTAACCATTTTAAGGTGGACAATTCAGTGGCATTGAGTGCCTTCACAATGTGTAACCACCACCTCTAGTTCCAGAACATTCTCATCACCCCAAAAGAAAGCATGAAGCCATCAGCAGGCACTCCCTATTCCCTCTGCCCCCGGCAACCACTGATCTGTTGTTTCTGTAGATTTAACTACTCTAGACATTTTATAGGAATGGAACATACACATGTGGCCTTTTGTGACTGGTCCTTCACTGAGCATTATGTTTTCGAGGGTCATCCATGTCGTGGCATGGACCCACGGTCTTTCCTTTTTATGGCTGATCTATTCCATTGTGTGGACAGAGTACGTTTTATTTATCCATTCATCCACTGATGGACATCGGGGTTGTTTCCACCTTTTGACTATCGTGAATAAGCTGCTGTGAACATGTGTGCACAAATATTTGCTTCAATGCATCTTTTCAATCCTTTTGGGCATCATATATGGCCGGGGGTGGAAGTGCTGGGTCATACGGTAATTCTGTCTTTAACTGTCTCAGGCACCTGATCAGGATCTTAGTGTATTCATCTGGAGCGGTTCCTCCCCATGTGTCTATACTGTGTGGCACAGTGGTTAGGACACAGGATGGGGGCAGGTAGCTCTGGGCTTGGATATAAGCCGTGCCATTTACTTGCTGTGTGACCTCTGCTGAGTTACTTGCCCTCTCTGTGTCTCCCTTTCCCCACCTGCTGATCACAAGATGGCACAGGCAGCATCGAGGGTGATGGCACCTACCCCATGCCTGACTCCGTGCCTGGCCCTGAAGTGTAATTTAAGTGGGAGCTCTTATACCTTTTAGGGTTGAAATTTGTTCTCTTCAGAGCCCGTTCCACGCACTCAGAACCCGAGGAGGCGCTGAGTGCTTGTGGGCTGCAGTCAGCAGAGACGCTGTGACACGCAGAGGGCTTGGGCAGGTGGGTGTGACGTGTGGCATAAGTGTAACATGCCCAGCGAACGGGGCTCCTCAGCTGCACCCCGAAGATCCCCAGCCCCCTGAGAATATTATTTTTAAAACCGCTGAGCCGACTGGAACAGCACCAGCTTCAGGGTGAGGTGGGCTCGGGGCAGCTCTGTGCTCGCTGACGCGGCCAACGGGACCCAGTCCAGGGGCGTTCTCATGACCAGTCGGTGCTGACCTTCAAAGTGGGGGGCTCTTCTCCTCACTTTATAGACGAGAAAACAGAGGCTCCGAGAGGCTCGTGGCAAAGACGTTCAGCTCAGAGATGTGTAGCTGGGACTCGAGGCTGCATTGTATGCTTCCCCCAAGCCCCCGTCGTGTGGCACTAGTTTTGCACAAGTGGCCAGCATCCTCCAGCCCTGCCAGGAGGTGGCTGGGAGGTGAATACCCAGTTCGAGGGTGGGAGCTGCCCTGGGGAGGAGGGGATGGTGGGGGCCAAGGCCTCGCCCAGTGGCGACGGCTTTACGACCGCCACATGTCACAGCCGGGCTGCTCCAGGCTCAGAGCTGGAGGCCAGAGGATGCCCCTCCCGGGTCCCGCCTCCCCGGGCTCCCACTGGGGCCCCGACCCACCGCTGCCCTGATGTAGGGCCTCCCCCCTCCCCAGGCCCCGGCTGCTCCTGGTCCCCCACCCTTCTCTCCATCCTTAGGAGGGGGACCCATGGCTCCCTGGAGACTTCTGTGTATGACATCTTTCCTGCAACCAGGACAGGAAAACAGAAGAGGGGAAGTCAGAAAGGTTCCAGAATAGGACTTCACCATTATTTCCAGCCCAGTCTGTGGTCGCCTGTCTCGTTGGAACAGTTCATTTCCAGGCGTGCAGTGAAGGATTAACTGCCCGGAGAGGTCTGGCCTTTGCCCTCGGCTCCTGGGAGGTGACCTCTAGGACTGTCCTGCCTGATCCGAGTGTCCTTGTTAACCTGGGGCCTTGGGCCATGGGGTATCGGCTGGACCTCCAGTGGGGCTGCAGGCTGGGGTCAGCCACGTCCACATGAGCGACCCCCACTGAGAACTCTGATCACTGAGGCCCCAGGGGTGTCCCTGGGTGGCAATATTCTATGCATAATGTGACACGTTAGTGCTGGGAGAAACAGGCACTGTCTGCCCGACTCCACTGGCAGGGGACGACGGGAAGCTCTGTGCCTGCTCTCGCCTGGTCCCTGCCCCACACGCCTCTTCACATCCTTTTGCAGCCATAATCTGTAGCCACGAGCATGATGCCTTTGCCGAGTTCTAAGTCCTCCTGGTGAATTATGGAACCTGAGGGTGGTCTTGGGGACCCCCGAACTTTGCAACGAGCACGAGCTTATTTATCAAAATACGTTCCCCAGTCATCACCTCCATTTCACAGATAAGAAAACTGAGGCTCTGGGCCGAGCTGGTCCAGGTTTCACGGCTCCTCAGGGGCCCCACTAGAAACCATCCTCACACTAGACGAAGGGAAACCACCACACACAGTGCGCGGCCGCTGCCAGCGGAGTTTATTGGAGCCGGTTCAGTGGCGGCTGGCCGCCTGGCAGGGTGCTGACTACTGGGCTCTGCTGCCGTGTGCGGCCGGGCACAGGCCTAGGTCGGGTGCTACGGGGGCTCGGCTCCTACCACGTAGAGGACTGTCAACCAGAACAGGGAGCAGGGCGCGTCCTGCTGAGGCCGCGGCGGCCCGGGCGCCTGGGGCTGGGCATCTGAGGCCCCGTCCAGGGGGTGGGCTAGGGAGGGGCGGGCTGCCGGCTCCAGGAGGCCTCCCGGCCCAGGGGCGGCTCCGACGCTGCTCTGCCAACGAGGATGGGGGTGTGGGGTGGGGGAGGGGGGTCTCCTTCACTTCAGAGAGCGGGGAAATACATTCTTGTTTGGAAGTATATTGAAAAGACAGCTCGTGTACCAAAGTGTCTAGAAAAGAGGGGACGTCCTTTGTAAGAGGGGCAGGGTGGCAGGCGCGTCCGCAGGCCTCCGGGAGGGGTCAGTCGCGGCCCACGGTGCACCAAGTGGCTGGCAAGGGGTGGGAGAGAGACACGTCAGCAAAGGGGGGCTGTGGGGACGGGCAGCCCCTGCCCCCTGCCGGCTGCAGCGAGGGGCTGGTGGCTCACCTCCCCTCTCCTGCACCCCTGGACCACATCCCCTCATTCAGCTACTGCCGGCTCTGTGCCAGGCGGGGGCTGGCCTGCACGCGGCAGGGGAAGGCTGGGGCCCTTTTGTGGGGCGCAAAGCTGCCTGCCGGGCCCCTCGGTGGCAAATCACGTGCCTGTGGAGGTAATGTGGGTCTGGCTGTGAATGGGGGGGAGGCGAGGACCCACCTTGGGGCCTGCCCTGGACTGGGGGGTTTCTGGGCCTCTGGCACAGCCCCACCACATGCTGGGCTCTTCTGGGCCCACCTCCCCGGTGTCCCTGGCTTTTGGTCATGTCTGAGGTGCCACCCCGTCCCCACTCTGTTGTTCTGAGCTTGTAGGGCCACTTTCTGTCTCGGGCCCTGTCCTCGCATTTCGGGGGCTGGCCCGATGCTCTGGCCCTGGGTCTTTCCCCGCATTGGTGCTGAGCACTCATTGGAACTCCTGGCAGCTAAGAAAGCAGGAAGAGGAGTCGCTGGAAGATTTCAGCCTTGTCCTTCCCTCGACTCAGCCATCTCCTGCTGGAACCAGGGCCCTGTGGTCCCCCACCCCCACCCCCCTGCCGCTGTTCCTGGCTCTCTGCCCGCCCGCCCGCCCGCCCACTACCTGGCACAGAGATCCTGGAGAGGGCCTCAGGCTGGCTCAGCGTGTCCACCTTGGCGTGCCGGAACGCCTTGCACACGGGGCTCTGCAGGTGCCTGCAACCCAGGGGGCCGCCAGTGAACGCCTGGGGCTGGGTGGTCCGGCTCTGCCCAGGATGGACCTTAACCCTGCTCAGCCCCCTGGAGGCTTAGAGCCATCGTGTGAAGGTCAGATGGCCGGGGAGTGGCAGGTCTGGGGGAGAAGAGCCTGGGTCTTTCTTTCCAGGGACTGTCCTTAATGAGAATTTTTTTAGCCCTTGGGGCAGCAGTTTTCAAAGAGGATCCCGGGGCTGGCCAGGGACCTGTCACACTGCACAGAGAAACACCGCCTCCAGCTGGATTGAGGGCAGGCATTGGCTGGAAGAGGCCAGCGCTCTGGGGCGTGGATGCTGCTGGAACCCCGGCTCATTATCACCATCCCCTCCTCCCCTCCTAGGATACTGCGGGACAAGGGAAGGAGCCGAGAGCCCTGGAAAAGCTGCCAGGGAGCTGGGGCCGCCCCACCTCCTCGTCCCATCACCTAATTGACCGCCGAGGCCTGGCGCTAGAAGCCATGGCTGTGCCCACCTCTTCCACTCCTCCTCCGTCTCCCAGAACTCGTAGACCACGAAGGTGAGGCCATCCGACAGCCTCACGGCGGCGATGCTGCAAGGGGAGAGGAGAGGAGAGGCCCGAGCTGGTGGACTAAACTGCACCACCCACATCCCGCCCCCCTCGGCTGCTCTCTTCTTCTCCCCGCCACCTCCCTACCGTCAAACAAGCCTGGACAGGGCGCCCCCGGATCCAGGCTATGGGGTGCCCTAAGACCCTGGAAATGCGAGCCTGGCAGGAGAGGGGGTGGCCAGGGGCCGGGGTGTTCCAGGACAGGCAGCCAGCCTGTCACCAGCCCAAGGCTGCTCTGATAACGCTGCTGCCGGAGCCTGCAGGGCCGGCCATGCCGTCTGATCAGTCCAGCATGTCTCCCCACCGCCACTCGCCTCGTTTTAAATAGGACTGATCCTACTTTGGGGGGAGGGGGAACAGGGTGGAGGGCTGACCTCCAAGATGACATCGTCTCTAACGTGCCCCGGTCTGGCCTCCCCACGGCGCTCCGGGCCGCTTCTCTTTCACACACTCAGCAGAACAGAACCCACGAACCTCCTCGAGGCAAGCTTTACAATTACAGGCAATTCCAGGTCGGGCCGCCCAGGATGGAGGCAGGGAAACAGGCAGCTAATGGTATCATTAGTTCATTATGCTCCAGCCTAAAATTACACATGGAGCCGTGGGCTCGTGACTCCCGGAGAGGATGGGGCGGGGTCCGTGCCGCCCGCCAATCAGATGTAAGCCATGGCCCTTTGCCAGACTCAGCCGGCACTGCTTACAGGCCTTTCCGTCAACAGACAAAGGTCATCAGAGCAATCTGGCGCATCTAAGGCTGGTTGCTGCCCCGAGATGAAAGCAATCACCGTGATTGCATTTGCTCGGCTAATGACGTCCTGATTGATTTTTCTTGGGCTGGGGGGGGCAGGTGGCCTCTGGATGGGCAGGAAGACAGGCAGGCTTGGGGTGCAGGGAGGACACAGGATGTGAAGCCCTACTGCGTGCCGCCCGTGTGCACAGGAGGGGCGGCTGGGCCCCTTTCTCCTTCCACATTCTCCCGGCAGCCAGCATCTCTCTCAGGATCTCCCCATTTGTACGCACACCTCGATGGGCATCTCGAAATTAACGTGGCCCAAACGGCCTGCGTGGCTCCCTCCACCAGCACACCTGACCTCCTCAGTACACGGCACCATCCTCCTCCGAGTTTCTGAAGCCCAAGCATCTCAAACTCTGTCTTGTCTCCTCCCACAACGCCCTCCTCCCGGCCGCCAGCAAGTCTGGTCAGCTCTGCTCCGAAACAGATTTCAGCTCTACCCTTGTCGTGCCAAGGCCACGCCCCCATGCCCGGTGACCGCAGGGCCTCTCCCTGGCCACCTGCTGCAATCTTGTCCCCTCCCGACCCTTCTGCACACAAGGGAGACCAGACCATGTCTTGCTCCTGCTCACGCATCTCCAATATGGTCCAAACGAGCAGGGCCTGGAGGGTGGACGTGAGTGGGTCCTGCCCGCCGCCCCTGTCCCTCCTCCGCCCTCGTCACTCTGTCAAGACACACCAGTGTCTTTTTCTCAAACACGTCGCCCTCGCTGCCGCCCCAGGTCTCAGCACAGGCTGATCCCCCGCCCAGACTGCCCTTCCTCAGTGCACACGCAGCCCCTCAACCTAAAGCAGCCCCCTCCCCAACCGCCCCCCACTCGGGACCCTCAGCATCCATCACCAGTCAGAATCATCCTTCTTTTGTCCCTCTCCCACCACCTAGAATAAACGATCAGCAAGAGCAGCATCCTGATTCGCGCCTGCATCCCCCAGGCCGGCCCACCGAGGATCCCCAAGGAGACTGAAGGCATGTGCTCTCGAGGTGGGAAAAACCCCAGTGGAGAGAGAGACGATGGAGGCAGGACATGGGCGCTGATGGGTGGGCCCAACGTGATTCGTGGCTGCATCCCCCGGGCCGGCCCCCAGGAAGGAGACTGAAGGCATGTGCTCTCGACTTGGGAAAAAGCCAAGTGGAGAGGGAGTGGATCGAGGCAGGACACGGGCCGCAGCTACCATCGCTGGGTGCTGATGGGTGGGCCCAAGAGGGGGATGGAGAGCCTGGCAGCTTGTGCCAACAGCCCTCTCGGGCCACCCCGGCGAGGATGAGGGCTATCGTCTTTTGTGGGCCACTCAGACGTGCCCACGGCTGCCCGGCTCAGCTCTGCCAAAAATCAGCGCAGGCCTTGGCGGCAGGACAGACGGCGAGGCCCCTGAGGGGCAGCCACAGTGGTAACAGGGCAGCTAACATGGAGTGGGCGCTGACTGGGTGCCAGGGGCTGGCCGAGTCCTTCACATCCAATGCTCCATTTTGGTCTCCGTCAGCCCCAGGGAGTGGTCCCGCTTTCCAGATGAGCTAGCCGAGGTCAAGGAGATGAATCACTCACCCCATCTGCACAGCGGGGAGAGCCTGCGCCAGGACCGAACCCAGCTCTCTTCACCGCCCTGCCAGTGCTTCCCTGGGGAACGGTTTGTGCTCAGGGGTGAGGCTGGGGGGCTGCCCCGCCCTCCACCCCGAGGCGGAGCTGCCCGAAGCCCCTCGCTGACTCACTGGAAGCAGTTCTTGGCCCCGGTGGTGCCCCGCAGGTACTGTCGCAGAGAGTCCAGGAACTCGCTCAGCTGCTCGGGGCACACGGCCATCTCCTGCCGGACCAGCTGCAGGTGCTGCGGGCCACAGCCGAGTGAGCGTGGGTGCCCCTGGGCGGGGCAGCCCCTCCCCCTCCCAGGACCCCACAGCCCCATGGGCACAGCCTCACCACGCCTCCTTTCAGAAAGGATGGGCAATTTGGTCAAAATGAAACCAACCAAACCCCACATGCACGTGCACTTTATCCTTACATATAAGAACTGGCTAAAAAAGAACTAGAACTTAAAAAGTCAAATGCAGGGCCGGCCCAGTGGCGCAGTGGTTAAGTGCACACATTCTGCTTCGGCGGCCGGGGGTTCGCCAGTTCAGATCCCGGGTGCGGACATGGCACCACTTGGGAAGCCATGCTGGTAGGCGTCCCACATATAAAGTAGAGGAAGATGGGCATGGATGTTAGCTCAGGGCCAGTCTTCCTCAGCAAAAAGAGAAGGATTGGTGGCAGATGTTAGCTCAAGGCTAACCTTCCTCAAAAAAAAAAAAAGTCAAACGCAGGAAGCAGTCCCCAGAAATGCTGAAAACCAGATGAGGGGTTTGAACAGGCTCTACGAACATCTGGGGCTGCCTGTGAGGCATCTGGGTCCTAGACAACATCCGTGACCAGCAGAAGTCGTTTCTGATAGAATCGGTGTGTGGACATCACTGCTGTGTTGGTCCTTTGGCTCCGGGCCACACTTTTTTTGCTCAAAGCCCTGGTGCCTCAAAGAACAGCCCTGGGAGGGGAGGGTGGCCAAGTGCTGGGGCTGCATCTCCCCTCCTGGTAGTCCCTGAGGGGCCGGGTGTCAGGGACACTGAGCCACCAGCATCTTGAGTCCTAGCTCAGGCAGGGCTGGGGCCACAGGAGAGGGCGGGAAGGGAGGCCTCGGGGAAGGGGCTCACCATGTTGGTGCCTTCTTCATCTGAGAGGCGCTGCTGCAGGTCAAACCAGAGGGTCTGAAACAGCAAAGCACAGAGAGATGCTGGACACAGAGGCCGCTTCCGTCAGGGAGGCCTCCAGGACCACAAGGACACTGCAGTGCTCAGGGCCCCACGGAGCTCCAGCCCCTCGGCCCCAAGTTTCCAGAGGCTCTCGAGGCCCCCCACTGGCGGGAGCTCCCAGGGGTCAGGCTCGCTGGACAGGGCTCAGTCCACCCTCCACACACGGCCCTGGCCAAGCAGACCCTCTACTTGAGACCTACCTTGGCACAAAGCAGGCTCCACGTTGCTGGGGGTGGGGTGTCCTGGGAGAGACAGCAATGGGGACTCGAGTCCTGAATCCAGGATGCTGGTTTTTTGCCACAACTGCTGGCAACAGCCCTGAGATTCCCCATTAACTTACAAATCACCCCTAATTGTAACCCCTGGCACCTCAGCTAATCGTCTGAATGAAGGTGGGCTGTTCTCGCTGGTTCTGCAGGCCCTGCACTAAATGCTTTACATACACATTTTATGTAACTTTCCAGACTTCCCGAGCCAGGGGTGCCCCACTGTAAGCTCCATGAAAGCAGGAACCCCATGCACGCTGTTCACGGCCTCGCGTCGGTGTCCAAAACAGGCCCAGAAGCTCGAGGATGCTCACTGGTCACTATTTCATAGCAAACAACCCCGGACTCTGAAGCCTACAAAAGTTGGTTGTTGATCCTGGGGCTGAAGCCGGGGCCTCTGTCCTCTGACACACAGAATCATGATTCTTCTTCCTTGAACATGGGGTACCCCAATAAATGCCACTTCTGTGCCTGTGGCTGTCCAGCCTCCCTGAGGAAAGCCGAAATCACACCCCCAGGTCTTTCCTCTCACGCAAGCACGTGTGTGAGGCACACCGAGTGGTTGTTAAGGAAAACAGCAGCAGATGTGCGGGCCTGGGACCCGTGCAGTCACCATCCTGAAATTGTTTTGTTTTTTTTTTTTTTTTGAGCAAGATTAGCCCTGAGCTAACAGCTGCTGCCAATCCTCCTCTTTTTGCTGAGGAAGACTGGCCCTGAGCTAACATCCGTGCCCATCTTCCTCTACTTTACATGTGGGACGCCTACCACAGCATAGCTTGCCAAGCGGTGCCATGTCCGCACCCGGGATCCGAACCTGCGAACCCGGGGCCGCCGAAGCGGAACGTGCGCACTTAGCCACTGGGTCGGCCCTGAAATTCTTCATGTTTGGACAAGGGGCTCTGCCTGCTCACTCTGCGCCGGGCCCTGTAAATTACGCAGCCAGTCCTGGAGAGGGTACTGACTTCAGGGACACGCGGCGGGAACTTGGTTTGCGGGTGGCCAAGGAGCGCCTGGCAGGGGCAAGTCTGTCTCCATCATTTGACAACCGTGTAGGCGGGCACCTGGAGGGCAGCGGCTGCATCTGGTTTCCTAGGGGCCGGCAGCACCACGCGCGGGTGATGATGGGGGGAGGATGGGGGAGGCACAGCGGCAACCACCTCTGCCCCGTCCCCCTCCCAGACCGGCCGCCTAGGGCTCGATCCTCCGGCGGAGACAGAAGCGGCTCAGGTTGGCCCGCGGTGGGCGGGGCTCGGAGCTGGCCCCACCCCATTGGCTCCTGCTCGCGGCCTCGGCCAATCAGAGGCCAGCGAGGCGGGCCCCGCCCGTCTCCAGGAGGCCCAGGTACGCATCGGTTTCCAGCCAGCCGGTTGTTAGGGCGACCGGGGCGCTAAAAATAAGCTTCAAAGGGCCTCCCCCTGGAGGCGCCCGCGGAGTTGTTATGACAACCAGGCCTCGGGGTCCGCGCGGAGCGGTCTCCACCTCTCCCACCCGCAGCTTTAAGGGCAGAGATCCCGCCTCGCCTCAGCCCTGCAGGTGGGATGGCCGCCTCCTCCCTCGGACTCCCCTCTGCGCGGCTGCTTCAGTCTCCCTCTGTGCGGGGAGCCCTGCGCCCTGCCCCCGCGAATCCCTCTGAACCCCCAAACGCATCAAAGTCCTAAATCTTTTGCCCTTTTGCAAAAGATGTAAAAAAAAATTTTTTTTAAGTAGGAGAAATGTAAAATCATCCCAACCCTAGGGCTCCTGGAAACCTGCTATCTTGGTTTACGTAGGCATATGGGTACAGTGTGTGCGAATATAGAAGTCTTGGTATCAGAACGTCCAATAATAATTGCTAACATTGCTAAAATTAATTGCTAAACTGCACAGCAGGCTCTGCGCTAAGCCATTAAGACATCATTTTATTTACTCCTCATAACAACTCGATGCGGGGTCCTATTCTGACTATCATCTCTATTGTGAGAGGAGGAATCTGAGGCTCAGAGAGGGTAAGCCACTGGCCCAAGGTCTCACAGCTGTTAAGTGGTAGAGCCAGGATTTGAATATGGGCAGTTTGATACCTGAGCCCATTGGTAAACCTTAAGGCAACCCGTTTCCTTTCTTCCAAGAAATAGTCATTGTTATGAGCTGAACCGAGTCCACCCCCCAAATTCATGTGTTAAAGCCCCCACCTCTAGTACCTCAGAATGTGACCGTATTTGGAGACAGGGCCTTTTAAGAGGTAACTGAGTTAAAATGAGGCCATTAGGATGGGCCCTGATCCATTATGACTGGAGTCCTTGGAAGAAGAGGAGATGAGGACACAGACACGCACGGAGGACGACCATGTGAAGACACAGGCAGAAGACAGCTGTCTACCCACCAGGGAGACAGGCCTCAGGGGACAGCAGCCCCGCCGTCACCCTGATCTCAGGTTTCCAGCCTCAAATTGTGAGAGAATCAACGCTTGTTGTTTCAGCCCCCGGCCTGCGGTACGTGGTTTCGGCAGCACTGGGACACTGATACAGTCATGTTGTGAGCGCCCACTGAGTCACGACACGTCCTCCGAAAAAACACGACTCAGTGAAGGCCGTGCCGTTTTCTATTACCCGGAGACGCGCTGTATCGTACTGAAAAGATTTCATGCTGCTGGCGGTCGGATTGCTTCTAATCTCTCCTGGGTCGTCACCGTGCCTCCTCACCACCACGCTGTGTCTCGGCGTCACCTGCCCAGGCCACCCTGCCTCAGAGCAAGGCCTCCCCAGAAGCCCTGTTCCCTGCTGCCCATGACCCTGCTGACTACTTTCGGCTCCTTGAGATGCCTCTCCTGGCACCCGCGCTCCCCTCCACAGCTGCTCCTTCCCCAGACACCTCTCCTCGGATGTATTCCGCTGGGGGCGTGTCTATCCTTAGGGAGCTGTGTTCTCCATTTCCACGCTCTGCCTGTGATGTCTCACCAAGGCTCTTTGACTTCTGTCCCAAACTCCAGGCCTAACTCTGCACTTCCTGGGGGCTGGGGAGAGCAGAGGGCTGGAGGCAGGGGTCGGTGGCTTACCTTGTTCTCCAGCCGTCCTATGAGCTCTGCCAACCGGCTGATCTGGGCTTCCAGGCCCTCCTCCTTGGGGTCCGCAGTGACTGGGAAAGAGGAAGACAGACAGTGATGGTGGGCAGGGCCAGGCCTGGGGGCAGGGGAGCCCCTAGTCTTCCGAGGGGCCAAGGCCTGCCCCCAGCCTCTCAGTCCCGGTCCCACTCGGAGGCCCAGCACCCATGTGGGCCACTGTCAGAATTCCTCCAAGGACCCCCAGCCGGTGTCCCCCAGCCCAGGCCACGGCTCTCTCACCAGATGGAAGACTCGTCCCTTGTTCCGTGGCCATGAGCTTGTGGTTGGGGGCGTAGGGGGGCGTGGGGCTTCCATACCAGGGCTCCACCGCGCCGTGGCTGGCTTTGCTATGGTTCTGTCTGCAGTGTGAGCGGGGAAACACACAGCATGAGGGAGGCCGCAGGGCCCGGGCCACTCCAGCAGCTTGGACAGACATTAGGCACGGACCGTGGGCTGAAACGGGCACTTTACCCGGTGGAGCCCCATCCCCGTGAAGTGGGCATGGCGGCCTTTGTTTCAGAGGAAAGGAGGCCCCCAGGCAGGCAACTTGGCTGAGGCCATGCATCTGGTGGGGCAGAGTCGGGATTTGAACTCAGCTCCATTCTAGGACTCCACTGCCCGGGGCCTGTTCCTGGGAGGCCCCCACCCCACCCCAGTGGCTCACAGCGTCCCCTGCGCCTCCCTCTCTGCCTGCCTCATGAGGAGCCCATTTGGTGTTTGGTGCCCTCTGGGGCGGGGTATCCTGGATTTGTATCAGCTAGACAACTCCCCTGTCCAAAAAGGGGAGCCCCAGGACACAGTCAGGAGTGGGCATTTAACAGGACAGAGAACTCTGTGATCTTGATCTCCGCCAGGCCCCCTCTCTTGTCCCTGTACACCACATACATGGTTGTGTACACACGTGCACAGCCCCCAGCATGCTCCGAGCACGGTGCCTGCACACAGCAGGCACTCAGCAAATGCTCGGTGGATGCCCGAATCCCCACGTGCAGAGACGCTGGAAAACTCAACCATACAGGGACACAGACACACATATGCACATAAAACACACACACACTGTCCTGTGTACACGGCCGACATGCCCGGTCCCCAGCCTTCCTCTGCCTTCGGGCAGCACTGCCATGGCACCTTCTGGAATTTGTCTCCTGTGAATCTGAAAGCTCGGCAAGCCGCTGCTGTGGGAGAGGAAAGGCTGGAGGAACATTTGAGGTGTCGATCCTGGCAGCTCTACCACCCAGCAGCAAATTAAATGTGGCCCGCAGACCATGAACGGGAGCTGCGGGAGTCCGCGAGGGGCGGTGGGTTTGGAACCAGCGGCTTGTGCCTGGAACATCCCCCGGGCTGGGAAATAGCAAGGCAGGGGACTCGCAGCCGGGAGCCAAGATAGCTGAGAATTGGGGCGGTTCAAGGTGCGAGTGCATGTGAAGCAGATGTGTGTCCCCACCACGACGTGCCACCCCCATCACCAACATCCCAAAGTAAGGTCCCAAAGTGGGGGCAGACAAGTGTAACCGCTGACATGTGACAGGACTGGCAAAGTGCAGGAAACCAACCATGAAAATCGTGCAGCCCTCTTATCTGCTCTGCAGCAGGATAAAAATGGTGAATTTTTAATCAAGATAGTGACAAAAGAAGGAAATCTAAGAGACAGCTTCCAGAGCTGTGGCTGTTAACCTTCGGGACCCTCAGAGTCACAAGACAGATCACAGATGCAGAGTTCCGGGCCCAGCTCCCAGGGATCCTAATCCAGCAGGCACAGCCCTGGGCCCGGGAATCTGCATTTTACACTTCCCAGGTGAGTTGGCTGCCCATGCTCAGAGTAAACACTTTTTGGGAACAGTGTCATCAAGTGGTCTTTGCAATCATATCTGATTGGGACCAGCCCCTCAGCAACCACAAAATACGTGCTCAAACACCCACCCCACAGCAACCAACGCCCTGCTGTGTGGGGCCTCTGCTTGACACCCACGGCCACGCAGAGAAATTCAACCCTCAGGCCCGCTTGGGCCAGACACCTGGCTGTTGCTCCCGTCCATCCGTATTTCTTTATTTCCCCTTTACGCCAGGCAATCGGCTGTTCTGGGAGGACCAGGCATAGGGCAGTGTCTCAACTTGGGACAGCAAATGCGAGGGCTCGTGGCCCCCAGGGATGGGCACTACTGAGCCAGAAGTTCTGAGAAGTACTCCTCTCTAGACACCGGGCTCACCCCTCGACACAGCATCCCCCGCCAAAGAGGGGGACTCTGGACGCTTCCCCATGGCTTCCAGGACATGCAAACACGGCCTTAAATAACACTGGGAGAAAATCAGTCCGTTTCACTGCTCTTTCAATCCTTCTGAGGGAGTCAGCATTCAGGGATCGTCCGTCCTCAGCACCTCTCTGCCATCTCCCAGTCTCTCTCTAACAATAGGGAGCAGCCTCAGAGGCTCTGTGGGCACAACAGGTGCTTGGTTCACAGGCACTTCACTGATGGCATGTGACACTTGTTTTCCAATTGTGGTAACCACATATGGTTTCCTAAATTGATTTCCAGCTTTAAAAAATGAGAAACAGTAGGATAGTTCAAGATAAACAATAACGTGAGAGATACGGGGCTGTGGCAAACTGATTCGTGGCTAGGAAGCAGTCTTCACTGTCTGTGCACTGTCTGTACCGCACGCACTCCAGGCATTCTTCCAAGCACGCAGTGTCCCATTCAGTGCCCCCAGACAGCAGGTCGGCACGTGCACGGCATACTCCCACACGACCCCGCAAGGTCCCGCGGACGCACCGGATCTGGCTGGTCTGCTCTTCGATGGCCTCCACCGCACTCTCCACGGAGCTCAGCAGTGACTGGATCTGATTGGCTGTCTCCTTCAGGAGGAAGCGCGTCACAAACTGGTCCACGTTGCTCCCGCCCTCGTACACCTGTGGAGGGAAGGGAAAGGGCACAGAGGGGGAAGGGGCTCGGGAGGGAACTTGGCTGTGGGTCTGGCACAGAGTTAGGGGGGGACCTGCGGTGGTGTCTCTGCCTTGCAGTGGGAAGTGGGGACCCCATTGTCTCCTGAACTTGGAGGGTGTACAGCTCCTGCATCAAGGCAGGGGCCATGGACTCAGAGGCCAAGTTTGAACCCTGGCTTCACCACTTACTAGCTCTGTGAGCTCGATGACCATAACAGGAGTCACTGTGGTATCTATCTTACAAGGTCGTAGCGAGGATTGAATGACAAAATATACATAAAATGCTCAGCACAGTGCCTGTCACATAGCAAATACTCCATGAACAGTAGCTGCTATGATAAAGATGATGATGTTGATAATGATGATGGTGATGGTGGTGGCAGTGATGATGACAATGGTGATATGATGATGATGATGATGGAAGTGGTAGTGATGGTGATGGTGAAGATGGTGGTAGTGATGATGGTGCTGATGATGGTGGGCGATGGTGGTGCTGGTGGTGGTGTTGCTGGTAGTGGTGATGATGGTGACTGGTGGTGGTGTTCTTGATGTGGTGTAGACAGGGATAAAGTATTAGGGAAGAAGAATTCCCAACCTCCTCTCCCTCCTTCCTCCTCCAAGGAGGATTCTTTGGGTCCCTGGGCCTTCATGCTGCTACTCAGAGAAATGAGAGAAGACAATTAGAAGCAGCCAGAGAGGCTGGCTCCCCAAAGAAAGTGCCTGAGGTTCCGTCCTCAGAAGGAGGGGGTGAGTGGGGAGTCGGGGAGAAACTGAGAGAGGGAGACTTAGCGGCCACAGGATGAGGAATTCTGGGGCAAAGATGGGCAAAGAGGGTTTTCCACAAATCCTGCAATGTGGTGTGATATAGAATTTGCCCCTTTGTCAAGAGTCTACAGCAAAGACATTTCTAAGGTTTCTGGATCCAGTTGAGTTTCTTTGGGCTTCAAAATGCTTTACAGGGAAGGGAGGGAGCTCTGCTTAGCCAGGTCACTCAAGGATGGCAACGATCAAAATGATGCTGTGTTGGGGATGCTGGTCCTGCCCTCTCAGCTCCTGTGCCAAGACCCCACCCTCCTGAGCCACCTGCCCCGGCACCTTGGAATTCTGCCCAGTCCCTGCAAGGCAAGAAAACAGGGCTCTTGAGGAAAGCAAGTGAAAACATCCATCACTCTCTGGGAATTAATTAGCAATAACTGCACATGGGAGACACAGCTAGAGACAGAGAGACGGAGCAACGGAGGCAGAAATGGATACAGGGGTGGAGAGAGGCCAAAAGGAGAGGCACACAGACAGGGAGGCACAGAGATGGACACCCTGTGCCAACCACCAGACCAGGACGTGGGAGACAGGCCCTGACAGAGAATGAATGTGTGGCAGAAAGTATGTCAGGTTCTGGAAGCCTAATGCATTGCAACTATCGATTATCCTTCCTAGCAGACGGTGGACCCACACACAGCCCAGTGATCAATGGCCTCTGGACAGCGAATGGCCGAAAACGAACAAGAAGACAATGTGGTAAGAAATTTGAACACAAAGAGAAAGGCTGCCAGACGCCATCAAGCAGAAAAATGATCTGAAGTGTGTTAAAAGCACCCAACCAATGACTGAGGGTGTGGTCAGGGGTCAACATGTACCTAGCTAGCTGAATTCCAAAAAAAGACAAGTTAGTTTCAAAGGAGTAAAAATGTAGCTTTCACAGATTTTTCTTCCACCCCAATCGATGCCTCAGCCAAGAGCCCAGCTCCACACACCCCAGAGGAAAAGGACCAGATCTAGGAATGGTGTGTCACGTGGCCGACCTGCTTGTTTGCAGTATAATAGGTAGATATTCAGAAATCTGCAAATCTCTGAAATTTTATCAGATGAGCACCTTTCCTGCAAAGAACGCCTAAGGACGTCTCCCAATTTCTCATCTGGGGTTGAATTTGAGGAAGAATCCTTGAATGGGGAAGTTGTGGAAAGAGGTGTCAGTGATCACCCACACTCAACATAAAGGTTACAGAGGTCAAGAAATAAAACATGCATCACTCATCGTTCAATTTCAATCACATTGGATTAAGTCAATAAAGAGTGTGAAAGTATGGAGAAAACAGATGAAAATCCAAAAAACTCCTTTAATTCCACAAAACGCAACAGAAAGCACTTTTCTAATTAGCTAAATATAAAAACAGAAGAATGTTAAGAACGTGTGATCGGAAGTCACCAGTAAAATAAAAACGAGAATGTTTACCTTCAAAATCATAATCAACGCTATAAACAAAACAGAAGGTAAAATGTCAAAGAGACGAAGGAAGCGTAAAAGATTATGACAGCAGCCAGACCACACGGATCACAACAACAAAGAAAATCAGCCTGAATTCCCCCACGTAAAGACACAGTCGCAGACTTGATGAAAGGAGGTCCAGCTGGAGGCACGTCTGAACCAAGACGGCACCCAGGGATTTACAAAGAAAAGCCGGCGCAAGGATTCTGCCACCAGATTTGATCAAATGAACAGGACAAGTTGCAATATCACTAGGAGGGAGAACTTCAGTGAGAAAGTCTGGCACAGGATAAGGATAGGAACAGAACGACAAAGCCGGCGTCATAACAAGGACAAGACACTGAAACCTTCAAGCCACGGGACAGGATATTGCCATAAACACGGCTGTGGGGACTGGGATGGATACGACCACATTAAAAAGCGATTTTGCTTTATATCAAGAGGCTTACACTGCTCATATTCTTTGACCCAGTAATTCTCCACTTTTGATAATCTATCCTTGAGACATAAGGCAAAATGTGAATATTTACGCCCCAAGGTTACAGTATTATTCATAACAGTGAAAACCTGGCAATAATCTAAAATGCCCAACAACAGAGAAATAGTTAATACATTTAAATAAGAATATTTAAAAGGATGCTTTTGAACAGTTTTAATAACATGGGAAAAGCGTTTTTAAAATATTAGATGAAAAGAAACAGAAAATAAATTTCTGTACACAGAATGGTATTAAGTATATTAAAGAAACATACACAGAGAAAAGGCTCAGAGGGAACGAACTAAAATGTTGACAGTGGTTAGGGAAAGTGGGAATTAGAAGTGATTTGAAATTTTTCTTTATACTTTTCTCTACTTCCTAAATTTTGCATATTGAATGTGGACCATTTATATAATAAAAACATTCTAATAAAGGTCTATAGGTATCAAATAACATGGCTAAATATATAGAAAGGAAAAACATTAGAAATATAAAGATTAAATGACAAAATCCAACTTAGTGTGAGAAATTAGCTCATCGTTGTCCCATAGGACAGAAGAAGTAACCAAAAATAAACAGGGATGCAAAGCATATCGTCAGGAGAGTGTGCAAGTCTTTAAAATGGGCAAAAAAGATGACTGTGTTTCCTGTCGAGCACACCCAGTGGATTAACTAAGTCTTTCCTCGCTCTGGAGCTCCTTTTAAAACTGTAAAATGTAGAAAACTGATGATAACGCAAATAATTCTCATCCTCAGAAATGCATATGAATTTTGCCTAGTAGAATGCAACGGATTGTTGCCCTGTGGATAGCAACCAGTTTTGCATTTATTCGCAAATCCATTTCATTATTCCTGGTTGCCTGTATACACCGCGTGGGTTCTTCGAATTTTCCTTTGAGGCAGCTGTAACATCTTATGGTTCTCACATTAATGGATGAGTTAAATAAAATCTCTGTCATGTGCATTTTATATTTGTACAAGAGACACAATTTTACCTCTTTACAAAGTTGTCTTTTCACAGCATATATTTCATAACAAAGAAAGGTTAGCTATTTTCCAATTTTATATTCTGAAAGTACCGTCCACATCTTTTCTCAAGCATCCATGAGATAATTATAAAAACAAATCAAATAAGATGTAATGAAGAAATCTCGACACATTAAAAAAAATAGACTAGAACTATCAGTCACTCGGTTTTATCCTAACACCATGAAACGAGAAATGAGTGAGGACATAACAGATTATTGGGGAATATTGAGAGAGGCAATAGTACATATTAAAATCTACGATTGCAGTGAAAGTATCATTCAGAGGTTAAATTTTTAAAATTCCAAACTTCATATCACAAAAATTTAAGTATTCCATTTCACATATGAAAAAGAATAGCAAGAACAAGAAATCTGAGGAAATAGGAAGAAGGTAATAACAGTGGTGAAAACTATAAATGTGGTTGAAAACATGAAATTTAAATAAATGTGTCAGTGGCTGGTTATTAGAACAACTAATTAAAACAGGCAAAACTCTGCCAAATATAAGTTTTTAAAATGTAGCAAAATAGGACAAAAATTAAAATAAGACCTGAGCTATAACAGCAGAAATTTTTGAACTTAACCTGCATTAAGCGCCTCTTTTGTGTCAATGTTTTAGATTTTTCTTAAAAAAAATCATAAGAACATACTATGCATAATTGATCACAAAACTGAACACATCAGTAGTTTTGTTTAAAAATATACTAAAATGGACACAAAAAGTAAAAAACTAAAACCAGGGTTGACCTTAAAATAACTTTTAAAATAATCTCCTCCCCTCTTTAGCACCTCGACCCAAGCCTTATGGATAAATTCTTTCGACTTTTGAATAGAAAAATGATTCTATGTTAGAGAAGCTGAATTACACAGAGGAAATATTCAAAACTGCCTCACAATTCATCCCAAAATTACCATCCAATCTCAATTCTCGATAGAGACAGAGATAAAACACTCAGCGAGTGACAAGGATTTAGCAGCGCGATCAAAGAATAATGCACCAATTAGGGTTTATCACAGGAAGCTAAAAATTGTTCAATAGGACAGAATCTAATAATAGAATCCACCCCATCAATAGCTTCAGAAAAATCAGATGATCGTTTAAAAATGCCAAAAAGGCATTTGAAAAGATTCACTACCATCTCCTAGGACGAAATTTAGTGAAGGGAAGGCAAAAATATTTTTTAACAGGCTGAAGAAGATTCTATAATAAGAGCTGGTATTAATATTATAATTGGTAGAGAAATACTAGAGAGGGGCCTGGAAAATCAGGAGGAAAACAAGGATGCCTCACGGAGCATCGTTACAGGGATTTAGAACTTGGGGGAGATGCTAACAGCGCCCAACAGAGAAAGAGGAGGAACACAGATCAGAAACGAGGAAGGTACCACCGCAGGTAACTGATGCCATCACTTCCTATCAACAAAAGCAGCAGAATCAACTAAAATCAGGGGCTGCAAGAGAAGCACTGGAAACCACACTCAGTGAGCTGCATTTCTACAAACAAAAATCCATTAGAAAATAGCCAGAAAAAGTAATGGCAACCAGCACTGCCACAACCTCCACCGAGAACACGCCAACGTCCCACGCGCGTGACTTCTGAGAGCAAAATCTCCAGAGCTGGTCTAAATCATAGTGGTAGGAGTCACCATCCTCTCCTTGAGGGAGAATTAGGTCACCTCTCTGAAGAGTGATGACTAAAGACGAGAAAGCAGCCAAGGATGTTAGCAATGCCTCGCAACAACACTGCTGGGAAGTGGCCCCATGCAGAGAAGAGAAAGCTGAGGCTCCAGGAGGCAGCGTCAGTGGCAGCAGTCCCATGTGGGCATCCAGTGCACCCCCAAAATGGCGGAGCTGGGGCGGATGCCCTTGTCGGGGTGACTCGGGTTAGAGTCTGGGGTCTTTCTGAGCTCCCTTCTAATCCTCGGTCCACCCTGATACTTTCAGTATATCCAACAAGAGTCTACAGGATGAACAAAGAAAGAGAATCGGTCTCACATGATATTAAAATAAACTTTAAAACACTGGACTGAGAAGAGCAGGACGCTGGGACAGAGATGGAGAGGCAGCCGAGTGGAGGCTCCGGGTCAGGCCCAGCTACTTTCGGATATACGGGAAGAAAGGCATTCTCTAAGGCACGGCAGAGCTGTAACCGGGCAGCACTTGAAAAAAACGTACAGGATTGATCGTTCCCACGTCTGGGCATACAACAGGAGCCTAATAATAAAAACTGGTGGGCACCTTCACTCTGTGCCAGGCCCTGTTTGGAGCAGCTCAGAAGCCTGCCTTCATTCAATCCTCAGAAGGACTCTATAAGGTGAATGCTTCCATCTCACAGACGGGGAAACTGAGGCCCAGAAAGGGAAGAGACTGGCTCGGGGTCCTTCAGTCAGGTCTGGCTGACTTTACCAGCTAAGCTCTCCGGCCTCAACCAGCAGATGGCCTTTTCTGAGCTCCCACAGCTCCAGGTTGCTGGTAGGCTGCACGCCCGCCCGTGGGCATCTATGTGTCCCTCACAGTGTGGCCAGCTCCCAGATCCCTCCCTGCGTGCCTTGGTCAGTGTGCCCAAGCGGCTGCCCCCGCTCCTGGCAGACTGACCCTCCAGTCACCCCTGGGTGGGCCTGGAGTCCCATGCTGTGCTCCATACTTCCTGCTAGGTCCCTGACTCCGTTTCCCCTTTCATTTCAGCCTGCAGCTTTTGGCTGCAGGATTCACCCTTCTGAGCCTGTTTCCAGAGCTATGAAATGGGGGAGGTGACTGCAGCTCCCCACGGGGCTGCAGAGGTCCTCAGGAAAATTAGTACCCTCTCCTCTGTGGGTGCACAGAAGGAACACAGCTGCCTGTCTCTCCAGAAGCCGCCAGCCCGGGGAGGGTGTAGACTCAGGGGGCATGAAGCTCGGGGGATGGGCTGCTGCTGCCCATCTGAGCGACAACGGAGAAGCACAATGACGCCCAGCCCACAAGCTGGCCCCGTCTCCCTGCCTTCTGTCCTCCCCCGGGGCACGCATGCAAACACGGGGCGACAGGCCTGTGGGCAGACTTCACACCACATTGGAGGTCTCCCTCCGGGCACATAGGGAAGCCCTTAGCTCAGCGCCGACCCCTGCTCCTAATGGTTCTACCGCCCAGCTCACGTCTCCCTCCCGGACACGCACCCTTTCTCCCAGACACCATCAGATTCCTTGGTCAAGTTCAGATGCATGAACCCGCCCCTCACCCTCCCCTTCCCATCGGGTAACCCTGCTGTGGGAGGGCATGAGACTGACAGGGATGACACCTGTCCAAGGACCCTTGGAGGGCTGGGGGTGACTGCAGCTCTGTTTCTCCATCCCAGGACCATGCCTGATTCTGGGAGAGGGCCTCACGCTCCAAACCAGACACTGGCTGGACAGGGCCATTCACCAAGCTGCTCCCCTCACTTCACAGTTTATCTCAGCTCCCTCTAAGAGCCCCAAGTAAAGTCCACCCCAGACCCAGGCCCACCCAACACTTGTCATCACAAATCCAGGCACCCATGGGTGAGGATGCTCCAGAGAAAATCTGAAACCAAACCAGCATTCAGGCCTGGGACCCCCAGGGCCACCCATGGCCGCTGACCTTCTTGGTGTAGCCCATGGCCTTCAGGACAGAGTGATTCAAGGTCTCCAGAGAGGCCAAGACATCTTCATAGTCCCCCATGTGGTCCACAAAGTAATCTGGGGAAGGGGAAGCAAAGGTCACGGGTCATAGGAGGATTCTCCCCTCCCCCGGGCCCTCCCACCAATCCCGCCTAGGCCCCCCATGGGCTCTCCCCAGTCCCAACAACCCCCACCCCAGTCTTGGTCTCCCATAGCCGGGTGCCTACCACACAGCTCCTTGGTGTCCACATGGCTGCCGAGAGAGAGGAGGGGGGAGACTCAGAGCAGGCCCATCCGGCCTGCCCCATGCGGCGCACCCTGTGCCTGGCACCGGGCACCCCACTTTACAGCGGAGGGTGCAGCAGGTAAACGATGCCGCCCCCTCTGAAGGACGGAGCAGGACTCCATCGCTGTCTGCACGTCTGTCTGACCCCATCACCAGGTTTCCCCTCCCAAGGTCTGCGAC
Organism: Equus asinus; assembly: GCF_041296235.1. Lineage (NCBI taxonomy): Eukaryota > Metazoa > Chordata > Mammalia > Perissodactyla > Equidae > Equus > Equus asinus. The sequence goes on along the minus strand of NC_091817.1, from coordinate 46,148,264 downwards.
CACGTCCTCAGCCACCAAAAGGGAGGGGAGAGGGACAGGGTCCCCTGACGATTATGGGATGTCAATAAAGCTCTCATGTGATATGCTGCCCCGGGGCACCCCCGCCTGCAGGGTCCTGAGACAGCCCTCCTTGTTCTCGCCCCAGCCCGGGGGCCCGCATCCCCATCCCTGCAGGGTGGAGAAGGATCCCGTCCTTCCTCGGAGGAGGCTGGCACGAGAAGGCCACCACGCGGGTGACGACGGTGCACGCAGCAGCCTCAGGACAGAGACGCGAGAGTGGGGCGTGCTGGGGGCGGGTTCTGATAACCCTCCCTTTAGGGGCCCAGTTCCCTCACTGAGAGAGGAGGGGGAACCCAGGTTCAACAAGACTCTTCTGGGAAATGGCTCCCGGGGCCAAATGAATCTGGGCTCAGAGGCCCTGCAAGCTCTGTCTTGGAGGTTCCCTCAGTTCGCATCGCATGCTAAAGGTTCTGACAAGTCCTGCAGAAAGCAGGCCTGTTTAATTGTGCTTGAACTAGAGTTTCCCCCATCTTTCTGATCCGCGTGAACTGTTCTTGGCAGAAAGCCTACGTAGCACCCCAAAGAGCGAACCCCTGCCGCTCACGCTCTGGAGAATGTTGGAAAACAGTCCTAGAGGCCTTTAGAGTTTTGACCCTCTCTAAAGGTGAGTCCACCCTGCCCCCGTCACACACTCTCATGGTTAAACTCTCAAACAGCACCTCCGTGTCCCTCCCCCCAGCTGGCCTGACACAAAAGGCCCCTAGTGAGAATGAATAAATCAGTAGGCACCTGCCTTGGCCCTTTCAAAGCTCCCGGGGGTGCTGCAGGAACCCTCAGAAATTCCATCTGGCTCCAAACAGCCCTTCCCTGGGGAAGCTGTGTCCTTCTAGTGGCCTCCCGCACAAGGACACTCGCTCCACCTGCCCCACCCTGGTCCCCAGTGCCCACCTCCCAGGACACTCTCAGCCCCAGTCTGGGGTCCAGGCCACCACTGCGCTGGGTCCCTTGCAAATGGGCCTGACAGCAACTCCTGGTCCAGACCACCTCTAGCCTGTCTCAGGGGACGCCAACTGAGCAAAAGTGCCCCAAGCAGGCCTCGTGACTCAGGCCCTCATCACCTGAGTGGGCCTGAGGAAGGCGACCAGGTGTGGGGCGGAGAAGGGGGTTGGGCCTCATCCTGCTTGGGGAACCCAAGGAAAGGGTGAGGCTGGAGCTAAGGCTGGGGTGGGAGGGGGTAACTTTGAGCAAAATGAGTGCTTTCACTAGATTTAGGGATGGGTTGGATGTCTGGAGTTTCTGGATGATTCTGGGACGCACGCAGGTTCAGGTTACGATCAGGTTGGAGAAAAGGTGCAGAGTTAGAAGCAGGGTCGAGGGCAGAGTTAGGATCAGGATTTGGTTATGGTTTGTTTGAAGACGGGATGGGTGAGGCTCAAGGTCACAGGGTTACCGCTGGGACTGGGAACAAGCACGGGGCGTGGGGTCAGGACTGGGGTCAGCAGAAGGCCAACGTCACTGCCAACATCCCCTTTTCATTATCTTGTGCACACTCTGCAAAATCTAGGGTCCCTCCCTGCCTGGCCACGTGTGCTCAGAAGAGACCCACTTGCCAGCGCAGCATCAATCTGCCCACTCCCCAATCATCCCGGGGAGCCGTGGGGGCTAAACGGAGCTGACTTTCAGATGAGCAGGTTTGGGGGTTCTCAGGTCTCTGGATCCTCCAGGGGAGTGGAAAATGGGGAGTGGGCCGTGGGTGAGAAGGAAGATGCCCCTCCTCCCCAGCGACCGGGGAGGTGGGGGGATGGGGCTCACTTGGTGTTGTCAGAGTCGATGGTGTGGAAGAGATCCTCCAGCTCCTTCTCGTTGAGGACGCCATCTGCAAAGAAGAGCTGGAACTCCTCCAACGACAACTTCCCGTCATCTGCAAAGAAGGGAGGGCGGAGGGAGGGCAGCTGGCGTCTAAGAGACAGGACGTCCCCAAATCCAAACAGTTCCCAACCAACAGATACGCCCCATCAGATAATCCCCACCCGCCCAGCTGACTCCCGAATGGACCTGTAGATTCCAGGGCACAGAGAAGCAGACCCATCCAGCTGGTCCCCAAACCAAGAGACCAGCCCCTAAGTACAGATGATCCCCACACTGACACAGACGACGACCAGCAGCGGCTAGTGTGCTGGGGCTCGCCATCGGGCACTCAATGGACAGAGAGCACCTCTCCATCGATTAGCCTGACCGCCCAGAGGAAGGCACCAGGTGAGGTGGGGGCACTCCTTTGAGAGGCAGGTCCAAAGCCGGCCAGTCTGATGGCCGCTCTCCCTTGCTTCCGAATGCCCCATAACCTCCCCACATGTCAATCATTCCCAACCCCGGGCTCTCAGCTGCCGATGCTCGATGCTCGAGAGGGAACCAGCCCTCTCCATGCTGCCCATCCACACGGCAAGCCTCAGGCCTGAACCTTCGCACGGTCTGACGTGGGACGGCTGCCAACAGCCGGCACGGAGTTCTCCCACTGCCATACACACAGTCCTGAAGATGTCAAACCACGAGGGAAGGAGGTGCCCGGCCCTCCTAGGGGCTGGGGGCTGCGGTTCTGGGCTGGGGAGGGGGCAGGCTCACAGCCGATGTACCGACCTGTCCCACCCATTTCCCTCCCCCTGTCTCACCTCTTCTCCCTCCACTTGCAGTCGCCCTGCCCCGGGTACCACCATCTGCTGGGGACGTTCTCATGGGTGGGGGGTAGACGGGCTACTGAGGGAGGGGCTCAGGGCAGAACAGCAGTGACAGGAGGAGTGGCAGTCCCCAAGCTTCCACCCTCATCTCCTCCCACAGCGCCCACCTGCCAGGGAACTCCTGCCAGCTGATCCAGCCCCCCTGCAGCCATCACCCCCTCCTCAGTGATCTTAGGACGGTTCCTGCTGCTCCTTAAAGGAGCCGAATCTGTGGGAGGCAGAGGAGGTCAGGGAGCAGGGCCAGCCCAGGACACTTCTGACCCCCAGCCCCTCTACGCAGACCCCCTTCTATTACCTCCAGCCAGTCTGCAATCAAAGTCTCTGCCAGCCCACATGGCACCTTTGTGTGGATTACAAAGAGATGCCCCTCAGGGCTGGTGTGGGATGGAGCCCAGTGTCAGGGCACGTGGGCTGGGAGCGGAGTGCAGACTGGATCTGAGGCCCCCAGTTCCTGCCGGTAGTTGCTCTTGTGCAGGGCACAACCTGCCCAACCACACATGGCAGACGTACTTGGGCCCAGAGTGGAAGTCGTTCTGATGTTGTCAAGACTCCGGAGCTTCTATGTCTGTCCCCAGCAGCTCTATGGGGGCTCAAAGAGGGGCAAAGGGACGAGCTCAGGAGGGGAAGAGCCTCACCTCTCGCCACAGCTGCCCTCCACCAGTCTCCTCTGGTTGCATAAGCCATAAAGTATCAGGGGCTGGGAGAGAGGGGGAGGGTGTGCGCACGTGCACGGGGGCTGTCCCCATGTGCCTCGACACCCCGGCTCAGGCTTCAATGCCGCAGAGGGAGAACGAAGCTGTGACTTTCAAAAATAAGAGTGCCTCCCGAAAACCAAACAATGACCCCCAGCTCCACATACAAAAGACCCAGAAGCCATGAGAACCACGTGACACCAGCTGTAAATGCGGAAACTCGAAGGCTGGGCTGTTTGCATTCTGTGAAAGGGGAGACTCTCCAAGTTTCCTTTGGCAAGACCCATGATAAACCAGGAACCATGGTGCAGAGATGCAGACACACGGAGCTCCTGCTGCATGCTCAGTCTTCACAACACCCCACAGCATCAGCAGTACCACCGCCCCCATTTTACAGAGCAGTAAACTGAGGCACAGAGCAGTTAAGGGACTTGCCCAGGTCCCACAGCTGGAGCTTGAACCCAGGCCATCTGGCTCCTGAGACCATGCTCAAAAGCCAACCCGGGGCAGCATCTTGTGGGGAGAGCCCCAGCCACAGGGCTCCATGGAAAAGTCCAAGTCTGGACTCAGTGGAAGCGTGCTGTGATTGATTAGTCATGTCTGCCATGGGCACAGTAAGGGGTCTGCCCCTGGCTGCCATCTCCCTGCCTCCCTCTCCTCCTGCCTCCCCCTCCTCCTGCCTGTCTGGGCACCACCATCCAGTCTGCACTCAGGACAACAGGCAGAGAGAGGCCGGCCAGGCCACCTGAGCACAAAGCCTTCCCGGCTGACCTTTCCTTGTAATATCCCACTGTGGCCCTAATGACCCCAGATCAGCTAACGAGGGGAGCGGCATGTCCCACCCAGGCCTCTGCCCAATTAGACAAGGGGCCTGGCACCCCCGCTGCCAGCAAGGACCCCGAATGGGGCTGTTTGCAGGTGTCTTCACTAATTAGCATGAGCTCAGCCTCTGTCGCAGCGACCTTTCAAATGCCAGGAGCCTGCTAGTGTGCGTGTCCCCGGAGAGAAGCGCAGCCTGGCCCTCACTCCTCTGCCAGCGCCACACGTCACCACCCTTCTGGGTTTCATGGCCCACGCGGAGGGCAGGCCCCTCATGCTCAGCTCCCCTCGGCAGCCAGGCCCGGGCTGCTCCTCCTAGCAGAAGTCTCTGCCCCGGGAGCCACAGGACAGGCCAGCCCGCGATCCCAAAGGCCTCCACTCCAGCCCTGAGCCTGGTTTAAGCCACCTGCCATCTTCTGCCCCTACGCATCTCACTCGGTGTGGTACACAATTGTGTGTGTGTGCTGCTCTCTCTCTATGAACGTCTCCACCCCCCTTCATCCCTCCGTCCCTCCATCCTCATGCCTCTTCCTCCCCCGACCCCAAATGACGTTTTCAGGCTGTGCTGGGCTGAGGCAGACGGGCCTGCACGGCCCCCAGCTGAGGGTCTGCAGTCCTCCATCGGCTGGCTCCCAGCCCGGCTTTCGTTGGCTATAAAAAGGGGGTGATGCTTCCCATCCCAGGGGAGCAGAGTGAAGATCAAAGGAGAAAGTCTACTGAAGTCCTGGTGCAGAAGAGATGCTCGGCGGCCGTTGGCAGCCTCCCCAAGACGGGGAGCTCCCCGTGGAGCGCTGGGTGGGAGTCAAACACCTGCTGACAAAGCAGGGTCCACTTTCCCGGGCGGTCGAACCTCATCAGCCGGTCCCAGGGCTCAGATTCCTCTCAGGGAGCCTGCCATGCCCGGAGCGCCCCTCTCCATTCTCCTGACAGCCCCCTGAGGTGGGTACCACTATCATTATCCCCACTTACAGATGGGGACACTGAGGCCCAGAGAGTTTGGGGACTGGCCTTTGTCACTGGGCTGGCAGCTGGCTCAGCCAGGACCTGAAGCCAGCCATTCCCTGGGACAGAGGAGGGGCCCCACCTCCTTCTCACAGGCTCCAAAAGCTCCCCGGACCCAGCATCACACCCACATCAACCCTGGTGACAACCTGCCACAGCCACTCGGCGGTGGCCGGGAAGACTGAAGGCCCCAAGGGGAGGGGTGAGCTCGGCCTCTGTGGGGGCTGCAGAAGCGAAGTCGAGGGTCCCCGCAGCTGTGCTCAGGGGGTGGAAACATGGCTTCTGACAGGGGGACAAGAAAGGAGGATGAAACCCCATTTGTGCCTGAAGGGAGACCAGCGTGCCACCCACCCACCCACACAGGCAAGCTTGCACACACACACACACACACACACACTCTGCAAAGGTTCCTACAGAGCCGCACAACCAGAAAGACCCCCCCCCTCCACGCACACACATTCGGAGGTGCAGCACCAGTCACAGAGCACGGCCCCCCAGACCGGCAGCGGTGCACACACTCCACAGCGCGGACGGAGACCCGCAGGCGGACCCCCACGGCTGCACCCCGGTGACATGCACGCACAGCCATGCTCCCACCGAGGAATAAAGCCATTCCCCGTAAGCCCACAGACATTTACTGAGTACCTGCTGGGTGCCAGGTATCGGGCCCACGACACGGACAAACCTGCATTCCTACCTGTGAAGACCTCACGACCTGCTGGAGGGGCCCGGCCAGCACACGGCAGTGACCATGCAGCCCAGGGCTGGCCGCCCAGTGAAGATGCTAGAGGCCCTTAACCACGTCCCTGATCTTTAACGCTGTTCAGGACACGATGCCACAACCATTTCTCGAGGGCCACTGAAGGTCCCCCCACATCCCTCTCCTTCCTCTGTATGGAATTGCTGCCAATGGTCCTTCATCCCAAGAGGCCTGGGAGGGGCCATGGTCACGCCCAGGCATAGGGGGCAAGAGATGGAGAGCTCTGGAACTTCCTTCCAGCCCAGGCCTGTGCACCCCCCACCCCCAAAAGCCTCTTCTTCCCCCAGCACCATTGGGGGACAGGTCCACACCAACCCCCTGCAGGGAGGGAGGGAGGTGCTGGGGCCCCGAGCTAGAGCCACCACCGTGAACTGTAGCCTAATGGGAGAGGCACGGGGGCCTGATGCTTTGGGGGACCTGAGGGCCCATGGGGACAGGCAGCAGGTCATCTGTCCCCAGCACAGGCCTTGATTCTCAATCAGCGTTTTCTCAACAAACAAACACGGAGCATGGCTTGCTTCTCTTTTTATCAAAATTTGTCACTCAGCTGCCTCCTTGCAATTCTCCAACAGCCCAGGGCAAGAGACAGGTTAGGGGTTACCACCCCACTCTACAGAAGGGGAAACTGAGGCCTGGAAGGGGCCCTGGTTAAAGCGCACGGAGAGTGCTTGGGGCCCGAGAATAATGACCATGGTATTTAGATGAAGTCATACCGCTCTCTGTTTCAACGGGGAGCCTCAGGCTCAGGAGGGCTTGGTAAACTTCTCAGGCTCCCCCCATCCCCCCCGACCCGGCCCCCGCCTTCCTCCTGCAGGGTGGAGCTGTTCCAAGAAGTCAGGACAAGTGGAGTGTCATAAATTCGCTGGCCACAACAATGTGCTGCTCACATTGTTGGGGAGGCCGCATGATGTGGTGAGAAGTGCCCGGGGTCTGCGGGAGAGCCTTGACTGCCTTCCTGTGGCCGGGCAACCCTGGGCATGTCACTTAACCTCTCTGGGCCACTATGGAGTTGACAGCACCGACTGCAGCAGGTTGCTGTGAGGAGGAGATGTGCCCAGGTCTGTGAAGAAGTGAGTGAGGCTGGGAGCTTCCCAAAGGGTGGTCTCTGGGCCCCCACCTGGGCTGCCTTGATCCGGCTCAGCTGCATAAGGGTTAACGTACACCAAGTATGTACTACGACCAAGACGTCTCCACTACACAGACATCAACTGGTTGAATCTTCACGGCATCCCTCCCTACTAAGTAAGAACTCTGCGAGTCCCATTGTACAGATGGGCAAACTGAGGCACAGAGGCAGGATGCAACCTTCTGACTTCAGGGTCCTGCACTCTTAACGTTTAGGTTCATGGGTGTCCATGTCCTGCGTCTGAGCCCTTTCCCTGACGCATCGGGACAGAAAGAACCAAGTCCTCATTCAGGCGACCGCCCCGGAGGGAAACTCACCATTTTTGTCCGCACGTCGGAAAATCTGCAGAGAAGAGAGGTCGAGTCAGCCCGGAGCCGGGCGCGGCAGGCGCCCTCCAGCGGTTCGCACTGTAACTGAGACCCCTCCCGTCCCAGGGGGCCTGGGGAAGCTGAGCCCCCCTCCCCCGCCCCGCGGGGAGACCCCGGGGAGGGATGTGGCAGGCGGAGGCCCCCAGCCGCCGGCGCGGAAGGAGCCGCCCACTCTCCCTTCTGCGCCGCCTGCCTGCCCACGGGCACGCCGACAGACGCACGCACACGCGCGTGGACAGGCTCATGGCCATCCACATGCTTGCGGGTGGACGTCCAGAGCCATCGGTCCCCGCGGCTTCACCCACTGTCCGATGCTCAGTCGCACACTCAGAATTTGTGTCCCAGGGACGCACCCACACGCCTTACACCATCACACCTCTCCCAGAACCCCTCGGGAGCCCGGGTTTTCTCCAGGGAGGGTGGGTTAGGTCTGATGGAAGGGGTCCGCTAACAGAACCTCGGGGCCTGGCACCTGGAACAGCCACGGGCAGGACTGGATTATTTTTGGGGTGGGGGAGTGGGTGGAAGCAGGCTGCCAGGAAACTAGTTGCAGATGCAAAGTTCTGGCTGCATCAGGAGGGGGTGGGGGAGGGGATGGACGCATGGGGGAGGGGACAGCCCAACCCCTCCCCACTAAGCCTGAGCTGAGACCAGATCAGTCTTCTCTTGCTACTTTTGGGACCAGGTAAGTCAGGCTGATGGAAGGAGGTGGGGGACGCACTAGCCCCTGTGACCTTCCCACCTTGGGTCCTTGCCTTGGTGCCAAGGGCAGATGCCCCCCATCCCTCCAAGCAATGGGGTGGGCATCCATTATCAGCACCTGAGGCTGGGACAGACTGAAGCAGGGAGAGCTTCTCAAACATCACCCCCCTCCCTCAGCTGAACCCCGACTCCGGCATCCTGGGCAGGAGCCACTGTGGCTGGGGCAGAAAGGGAGGCAGTTATGGGACCGCCCCCCAGGCCCTCGTCAGCCTGGGCACCCCACAGCCCTGCTCCTGACTGCAAGGTCCCTGAGGCGGGGGTCCCACCCTCAGGTGCTGCTCTGGGCTTGGGTGTTGAACAACTGAGTGACAGGACCACAGCGGATGTGGCTCAGGGAGTCTGCACAAGCCTGTGAGCCCCCCACGCCCGCTCATCACCCCATTTCCCAGATGAGGAAATGGAGGCTCAGAGTCGGGGCCCAGCCAGCATGAGGAGGACTCGCAGCCCACCTCCTGACCGGCAGAGAGAATCAGGCGGGGTCGGCCGGGCGTTCCTGCAAGGGCAGGCCTAGGTCTCGGGACCCCTGCCCCCCAGGGCTTTCGGTGTGAACTCCGCTGGGGTCTCCAGAGAGAGGGGCCAGCTGCACGAGTGTGTGGCTGTGTGTGCGTGTGTTTGGGGGCACTCACAGCACTGCTCTCCCTTCCCTGCCCAGCCCTCTCCGCCCAGAGTCCACGATGGGCTCCAGGAGAGAGGAAACCCACGCTCCCCCACACTCACAGGGATGTGCAGTACACACACCCAACTCTCCCAGAAGCCCACCAGGCACACGAGAAGCACCCCATGCCCCGGCCACCCACCACACAGAACCCTCACCAGGACATGCCCATCCCACCGCGCTGCTCTCATTGCGGGGGAAGGGGGGACCCCAGGATGAAGCCCCTCGCCTCCCTCCCAGCAGGACAGGGGAAATCTCCCACGCAGCAACCATCCACCCTGCAGAATCTCCCTCCGGCCCAGGGGAGTGGGGGTGAGGGTGAGGTGCAGGTTTGGGTCCCAGAGGGGATGGGGGGCGAGTAGAGGGAGGGTGGGAAGGGAATGGAGGACAGAGGGGCCTCGGAGTGGAGTGGGGTGGCTGGAGGGAGCCCAGGGGGTCCCGGTTCAGGGTGCCTGGGGGGTGGTTCAACTCCACCGAAAGGGGAGGCGAACAGCTGGGGAGGGGGCTTCACTTTCAAGGAGGCGGTGTCGGAGCGAAAGGGTCTTTGGGGATGAGAAGACCAGGGCTCCCGAGTCTAGAGCCAGGACGAGAAGGGTGGCCCCGGAGCTAGGGTTGGGGGGGGGGGGGAACTGAGAAAAGTAGCGACTCAGCAGGGATCCGGGTGGAGGGGAAAAGGGGGCTCCCGTCCCGGGAAGGGACGAGGGTAAAGGGGGAGGTGCGGCGCTGGAGGAAAGATGAGGGTTTGGCCAGGACAGAAGTAGGGGGCGGGGGCCGGGTCGAGGGGCTCCAGGGTCCCGGCTCCGGGAAGGTGGGGGTCCGGAGAAGTGGAGGGAGGGGACGGGAGGAGGGGTCGTCCTGGTCCAGGGACAGAGACCGGCCGGGACGCGAGGGGCTGGGGGCTCGCGCTCTGGGGCGCAGAGCGGGATGGGCCGGGGGTCCTCTGCGCAGCGAAGAGGGGACGCGGGTCCCGGCGGGGACCGGGAAGGGCGGCGTCGGGGTCGTCTCCAGGGGAGGAGGGGGCTCGGGTCCCGGCCGGCGCGTACTCACGTCCAGGATGACGGCGGTGCCCCCGCGCGGCGAGGCGGGGCCGGGGCCGGGGTCCGCAGCGGCGGCGGCGGGGGCGTCGGGGGCCAGCGGCGCCCGGGGCTCGCCCATCCTGGCGCCCACCCAGCGCAGCAGCCCGCCCAGCGCCCGGCCCTGCGGCGGCGGCTCCCGGAGCAGCCTGTGCGCGCCGGCCCTGCACAGGCGCGCCGCCCGCTCGCACATCGCGCCGCGCCCGCGGCCGCCACCGCCCGGAAGCCCGCCGACCCCCGCCCGGCCCGCGGCCCGCCCCCGCGCGACCCCCTCCCCGCGCCGCCCGCGCCGCCGCCCGCGCGCCCCGCCCTCCCTCGCTCGGCCCCCACGGCCGCGGCCACCGGGGGACGGGCCGGCTCCGGGGAACGGGGGGGGCGCTCCGCCCGGACCCCGAGCCACGTGCCCCGTGTCCACCTCCCCCCTCAACCCCCCGCGGCCGGGCGCGGCGGCAGGGGGCTGCCCCCAGGGGCATGAGGCCTCGGAGCTGGACCCCGGGCCGGCCGCGGAGGGGGCTGCTCAGTAGGCACGGAGTTGGGGGAGGTCTGGCTGTGGCTGGGGGGGGGTCCCTGGGGGCTGCCCTCCCGAAGGTCCCCCCACCCTACCCGTGGCGCCGCCGCAGGGGCCGGAGCGCGGGTGTCCGGCGAGCCTGGAGCGCCCTCTGCCGGCTCCCGCTCCCGGGATCCGTGCCCACGCGCGCGGGCTCCCCGTCACTCCCCCCCCTCCCCCCGACACCCACTCTTTGCTCCCGCGGGCGTGCACGCCCCCTCAGACCTCCCCCCTCCCATTGCACAACGCCCAGAACCGGGCTTTGCCCCAGAACATCCTCTTCCCGTCACACTCCGTCCACCATCATCCATCCATCCATCCACTGGTCCAAAGGGTTGGTTAGGGAGCACCCGCTAGGTGCTAGGCCCCGCACTAGACGCTTGGTTCCAATCATGGGCAAAACCGACCGGGTCCTTGGCCTCCGGGAGCTTACATCCGAGTGGGCGGAGCCAATACTGGAATGATTCCCCAAATGAATGAGGCATTACAACTGAATTGCAATGAAGATGTGGCCCCTTGGGCCATAAGCCATTTGCCCTGGTGGCCAGGTGGCCATGGAGGGGTCTGTGTCAGAAGAGGCTTCCTAGAGGAGATGAGCCCTATGCCGAGAGAGTGGAAGAAGAGGAGGAGTTGGAGAGAGGAGGGAAAGTGCCCTCAGCTGGAGACCAGCCTGTGCAAAGGCCCTGTGGCAGGTACAAGCCTGGTGAGGGACTGAAAGGAGACAGTGTGCTGGGATGGAGTGGGAGAGGGGCAGGGACTAGGCTGGAGGGGTAGGAGGGCTGTGGAAGGCTCTCCAGCAGCCCATTCCTCACACACACCCTCCTGCCACTTCTCTACACAGCTGTGCTCTCACCTGCTCCCACTCGGCTGCCTCCCACTTGGGACACCATCCTGCATCTCCCAACCCCCCAGCCCAAGGACTTCCTTCTACATGGCCCTGTGCCCACCCTCCCCCCAGCTCCCAGAGCAGGGCCCTGGGTCCTGGGCCCCTCCCCAAGCACAGAATCCTCAGACACATGAGTGGAGGCAGGCGCTGGTTTTATTTGGACCTGATTCTGGAAGGAGCCGGGCCTGGAGTCCTCCTGACTCCGTGCTCAGCTGGCCCTGGTGATCCCGGCTCCCGCTGGCAGCTTTCGCCCCACTCCTAGGTCTGGGCCTGCCCTGGCCTGCAGCCACTGTTCCCCCTGGGCCCCAGCTTGAGTGCGGGCAGCCTGGGTCCCCACTCCTCTTCGTTGGCGAGGCCTGTTGCACAGGCTCGTGGCCGCTCCTGTCTCCTGCCAGGAGAGGCCCCCTTCCCTCACTGGGGCGTCTTGGGATGGGCCCTGTGTCCACAGGGCTCTGGCGATCTCCCCTCCTTTTTAGGGCCTTGGTGTGAGGATCCCAGGCTGGGTGCTAGGGTGGCTTGCTGGCCTCCTTCCTCATCAGGGAGCTGGCCACGGCCAGGGCCCCACCCTGTACAAAGCGCACAAAGTTGTCCCCGGCCAGCGGCCCCATGGCGTACAGGCCCTCCTGCTGGGTGCTCTGGTAGGTGAAGGGGTCCACGTCGATGGGGTTCCTCTTGGCGCTCAGTGGCTGGTCAGGGTCCACGGCGAGGTCAGTGCCCGCCCCGGGGAGGAAGGAGAGGTTGGGGTGGGAGCCGATGAGGACTAAGACCAGGGAAACGCCGAAGACCTTCTGGAGGCCCTTGGGGTCCCGGAAGACGGCCTGGCGGTCCTCCTTGAAGAGCAGCAGCTGGTGCTCGGGGAGGCTGCGGTAGCCCTCATAGGGGCTGGGGGACAGGATGGACTGCTCCCTCATCATCTGGTGCACCTTGTGGTACTCGGGGTACAGCATCTTGGGCAGCTGGTTGAACACCAGGCCGGGGTCGTCCACGGGCCGACGGAAGGCGTGGATGACAGGGATGTTGTAGTGGCGGGCATAGAGGACCGCGTCGGCCGCCGACAGCCCTGCGCCCACGATGAGGACGGGGTCCGAGGCCGGGGTCACCAGGCCTGCCCGTGTGGCCACCTCCAGGGCCGAGAGCTCATGGTGGATGAAGGGCAGGGCCTCCCCGGGGAGGCCCAGCCGGGCCGGGCTGTCGGACGTGCCCGTGGCCAGGACCACGTTGCGGGCGCACAGGGAGAAGGGCTGCTGACTCCGGTCCTCGGCGGTCAGGAAGCCGCTCACATGGAAGAGGGGGCTGGGGTCCTGGGCCCCGGAGCCGCTGGGCTCAGGGATCCCCCACTCCACGGCCGTGACCACGGCACCCGACACGAAGTTGGGGCCCAGGCCCTTCTTGATCACGTAATCCCTGTAGTAGTGGGCAATGTCCCCCGCCGTGGCCCGGCTGTTGCGAAGGCCTCTGGGGGGAAAAGACGCAGGAGGGTGAGTGTCAGAGAGTGGGCTGGGGGTGGACCAGGCTGGTGTCAGGCCCTGGAGGCGGACAGTGGCCGTGCCACCCACCCGCCGTAGGACTTGGCCACGTGGTTTAACCGCTCAGTCTCCTCTTCTGTAGAATGGGGCTAAGGGTACCTCAGCAGGGTTGGGTTCACAGTGTGGCCTGCAGAGCTAGACGGCCCGGGTTCAGATCCTGGCTCTGCCGTGGATGGGCTGTGTGCCTGAAACTCCCTATGCCTCAGTTTCCTCCTTTGCAATGTGGGGAGGATGATGGTGATGGTACCTACTTTGTGTGGTTGTGCAGAGGATGGGATGATGCTAGAAACAGAGGTGAGGATGGAACCTGGCGGCTAACGAGTGACGTGTAAGAGTCGTAAGAATCGGCCACTGTTATTGCCTTGAAGGATTAAATGATATTCCACATAAATATGGTAGGATTCCATTTTTATGGAGTTGAGAAAGAGGCAAAATGAACCCATGGAGTTAGAGGTCGAGAGAGTGGTCACCTCTGGGGAGGAGGCGGGGGCGGTGGCTGGGAGGGAGGACGAGGCTCCTGGGGACAGGGCCTCTGCTTCCTGACCCCTGGTGGCTGGGACGCAGGCGTGTTCACTGCGAGACTTTCCACCCGCTGTAAGCCTGTGGGTTCTGTGCTTCCTGTACGTGGGCAATGCTTCAGTAAAGAAGTTGGTTAAAAAGTAACCCGAGCACAGCGCGCTTTGCTCACCCAGTAACAGCGGGAGGGTTTTATTATTGTAATTGTCACCACCACCCTCTCCGGGCCACTTTGCGCCAGGGCGCTGGTGGCTGACGACTCTGCCTCTCCTCAGCTCCTCCCTACGTCTAGCTGTGTGGCCTCAGGTCAGTGGCTTTCCCCAGCTGTGCACATATTGATAAGGATGAACTCAGTTAATGGGAATCCTGCGTGACACACCCACACCACCAGTTGTCACGGGCTCAGACCACAGCCCCCCAAGGCCACTCCAGCCGGCCCAACTCATTAGTCTGCTACTGAAACTGGAACTCTGGAATTGATTTCTGTGGGTTTGTCATTTCTCTTTCTCAGGTTTAGTAAAAACTGTTTTAAAGGGCTGTCCTGAGAAGCTGCTACGTAGGAGGTTATTTATATTAATGCACATTGGCAAGAATGAATGCCCCATGGCTGGGCCGTGGTTGGGGACTGTGGCCACACCACGAGGGCAGGGAACCCGTCTGTCCTGCATTTTGGCCCCGACAGGTAGGGGGTGGTCAGTGGAGATGCTGGCCCTCCCTCGGGAATATTAGGCGGCTGTGTAAAGGATGGTTTCGAACTGTGTAGCCGCCACGTGCAATGCTATGACAACGTGTCCAATTTTAAGAATAGGATGTGAAAGGGTACGTCCACAAATGTAACTCAAATCCTGTCTGCGTGTCAGCAAACACATCACTAACAAGCCAGGATGTCTTCCTACCAAATCTGCAGGGACGAAAAGTCTGTGTCAAAGAGACAGGCAGTGAACCCTGGAGAGGTGGACACTGAGGTGGGTGGGGGTGACAGGCCCCCTGTCACGGCCCCCGAGGGCAGAGGAAACAGGGCCTCAAGTACAGGGGCAGACGCCACCCTGGTGGCATCGTCCGCCCTGGGGCACCGGGCAGCTTTAACACCTTGCGGCCCAGGATGAGCGGGACTGGGATTCGTTCGTTCAAGGATTCAGCCCCATCCCCAGGGTGGTGGGAGGCGTGCACGGCGGTCACGATGGAGCAGGAAACACGATGAGGAGAAAAGATCCCGAGACAGGACAGCGACAGGTAGAAGAGGGGGTTGGGGCGACTTGTCTCCCCTCTCTGTTGTCTGTGTTGTGGTTATGTTTCTAATGCAAAAGCTTTTCAAAAGACAGAAGTGCATCCTATTTGCTCATGTAGAAGGAAAGAGATTGTTCCAGGCCTGGCTCAGAATAGCGGGAGGGGTGGCAGGGAGGCCAGAGGACTGGGGAGCCTGGGCCAGAGGCACGGGGCAGGGCGTGGGGGGCAGAGGCCAGCTGTCACCCCCTCCTTGAAGGCTGGGATGCTAGCGGGAGGCCAAGTTGGGGTCGTGTGGCAGGGGGAGGGAGCACTGGACTGGGAGTCCTGGGACGAGCCCCGTTCTGCCGCTCACTCCTCCTGTGGTCCTAGGCAAGTCCTTTCCCCACCTGAGCCTCAGTTTCCCCCCTGGAGTAAGAGGAAGGCACCCCAGATGAGCCCCGAAGCCCGTTCACCTCCGGTTGCTGGGCTCAACGTGGGGTGGGCCCGGGTCTTCCCTGCCCCCCGCCCTGGGCTTTCCGGGGTGCCGTACCTTCGCTTCCTGCACATCCAGTCCTTGACCGGCAGGTCTGGGAGCCCCATCCACTGGCCTCGGCTCAGGGTCACCATGGAGCCTTCGATGGACTGTGTGCGAGACGAGTCCTTCGGTCCAGGCCTCTGCCGGCCCCCACCCGACTCGAGGCTTGGGGGCGTGGAGGCCTGAGAGACAGGGGAGGAGGGGGAGGGAGAGGAGGGGTGGGAGGGGAGGAGGGGCAGGCGAGAGTGGGGGGAAAGGAAGAGTCTCAACTCCGGAGACTTCATGGAGATTCGGCCCAGATGCCTCGCACCCCTGCCAGCCCCCACTCACGTGCCAGGCTCCCCCGGGCAGGTTCCGGCCCAGGACCACGTGGGGGATGGCTCGCTCCTTCTGGTGCTTCCAGGTGAGGACGGACTCCATGTCTCCCCCAAAGTCAGTGTCTGGACGCAGAAGGGCGTCAAAGAGCAGGGCCACGGGGCTTTGGCACCGGCCTTCAAGGCCTTCGGACAGGTAATTCAGGTCCTGGGTTGGGGGGGATGCAGGTCAGAGGGGCCACCAGGGAAATGCCCCCTGGTCCTGCATTCCCACCCTAATATCGGGGGGTGGAGGGGGGTCAGATGAGCTTGGGAAATGCTGCCTCTCGAAGGAGATGATGCCCAGCAGCACATTAAAGGCTCTGACAAGGCCTGTAGCTGTCATTAACCTGTTTAATGTTGCCAATCCCAGCGTCTCTCAGACTCACTGGAGTAGGAACATTTTCTCTGCGTATTATAATGAGGAACTAGTGTCCTGTGGGAGGCATTTTGAAAAATGCCCATCTAGACAAAATGCCGGCTTACTTCCTCATCCCCGGCTTGTGGGTGGGAGCCTCGGAGGATGGTTGTGGCCTGAAGGGGGGATGTGGACAACGAGCGGCCTCCTGGGAGGCAGGGGCACAGAGGCAGGACTCGGAAGCGCTCTCAGGCAGGGGGCAGTGGGACTCAAATATCGAGGGCGGGGTTTCTCAACTTTGGCCCTGCTGACATTAGGGCCGGCTCCTTCTTTGCGGTGGGCGCTGTCCTGTATGTTGTAGGACGTTTAACAGCATCCCTGGCCTCGACCCTCTGAGCCGGAAGTACCCCCACTCCAGCTGTGACAACCGGCATTGTCGCCAAGTGGCCCCCGGAGAGCGAAGTCGTCCCCTGTTTAGAACACTGGTCCAGGGCTGGCGAGGCCAGCTGGGGTGTCACTGCTGCCTTGGGGTCTCTCACAACTTCCGAGGCTGATGTCCTGGCCTCTCCTGTTCCGTGATTGGTCTGGTGTCTAACAAATGGGTATTTTGGGTTTCGCCCTGGGAGAGCTGGGGGAGTCTCGCGGGAGGGGTTGCCCCCCACGGAGCTGGGCCCACCTGGTCCAGGATGGAGACGCCAGGTGCCTCGGCGAGCTTCCTCTGCAGCAGGGGGTGCGGGTGGACGGCGTCCGGCTTCACGTATGGGGTGTAGCCGGAGAGCAGGTAGGACAGACAGATGCCCGAGGGACCATTGCCTGGGGGGAGAGAGGGCGGGGTCAAAGGGCGGCGCTTTTAGGTGCAAGAGACCCGAGGGCTTTGGTCTTGATCTGACTTATTCATCGATTTGCTTTTCATTCATAAAGACGAAAATACATTTATTAAGCCCTTGGTGTGTGCTGGGCTCTGTGCATGATGACAGTCAATAACAAAGTCTCGAGCGATGGTTGGGTGCCCACTCTGTGCCGCTCCAGCAACGAGGAAGCAGGGGTCATCACTGCTGGTGTTTATGGAGTGCTGGCTGCGGGTCAAGCTTGGGGTCAAGGGATTTTGATAAAACCAAACAAGAAGAAGCTGACAGCTCTCCTGCTGAACCAGGCCTCTAGGAAGCCCAGAAGGGCATCCACTGTCCCCACTGAGCTCTCCTGATGACTTTAGTGAGGTACATGCTACTCTTTTTTTTTCTTTTATACTTGGAGGAAGCTGGGGCACAGAGAGGTTAAGTAACTTGCCTGTGGTCACACAGCAACACGACCGACATTCTCAGATCACTAGGAACTAGTCCCATCCTCCCAGAGCTGACAGTCCAGTCGCTCAGATGGGCAAGTAAAATATTATAATACAGATTGCTACATGCTCTCAGGGTTGAGCTCAGGGCCTGTGGGTGCTCAGGAGGGGTGCCACCTGGGGGGCCACCTGCCCCCAGGTCTGAACGAATTGCACCGCTCACCTGTGGCACTTGGGCAATAAACCTCGTGACATCGCCTCCATTCTTATCTGTCTTTCCCCTCGTCTTAGCTTGCGCTGTCCAGAACGTTCCCCATGCACAGGATAGCATGGGGACGAACCATATGAAATCATGCTGGTCAGCCGTTTTTGATTTACAAGAATGGCCATTTCATGTGGTTCAGCCTGATGCTTGTCTCGAGGGAGGGGCCATCTGTCCCCTGCTTTTGTGGACCCGAGGACAGGACCCCAGGACCCTCACGTGGGCGCCTAGCGCGGGCGCAGGCTTAAGGTCAGTCGCCCCGTACTCTCGCTGGGCCGCCTTGGCAGATGCTTCTGTTCCTGCCTCGCGGGTCCTTGGAGGGATCACGTGGGACGACAGTTTCTAAATTGCTAAGCACAGCGCCGCGCACACAGCCAACACTCCGTGGCCACTTTTAAGGACGACAATTGTAAAGGAAGGCCGGCCTGGGCTCCTGACCTCCGACCCCAGGGACTCAGGGCAGCCCTGAGTGGCACTCACCGATGATGACCGCCGTGAGGGGCTCCGAGCTGCTGGTGCCAAGGTGGTCTTTCCCCCAGTTGCTCATGGCTGTGGCTGGCGGGGGGCACGGGGCTGGCAGCCGACCTGGAGGCAGAGGGGAGGGAGGACCACTCGGTGAGCCGTGGGTGTCACGCAGTCACTCCCAGCTACAGGGTGGCCTCCTGCGGCCCTCAGGGTGAAGTTCAAGGTCCTCCCTGAGGCAGAGCAGGATGCCACTCCCTCCCCCTTCTCCCCTCCTCACACCGCTCCAGGGCAAACCGACCCGACCCCTCTCCGGACCCCAGTTATGCGGGCGCCCCTGGCGCAGCCTGGTCGCCTCGTCTCTCGTCTCTCATCTCTCGTCTCTCGGAGCCTCACTCGCTCTCCCCATCTCATCGACAGGCGGTAACAGTGCCCGGAGCTTATCATCCACCTTCCACGAGGCCTCCTCTGCCCAGCACGGTGCGACGGCCATAGCCCCCACCCTGCAATCCAGCCGTCGGGGCTTCAGCGTAGCCCCGTGGACTTTGGAGCCATCACGTGGCCCTGGAGAGGTGCTTCCCTGCTGGGGACCGTGGGCCCCTCCCTGGACCTCTCTGGGTCCCAGTTTACTCATTTGTAAAGTGGGAGCAATAATTGTCTCTCGCCTGCAGGGACAAGAGGTAATGTCCGTGCAGTGCCTGCCTGCAGCCAGTCTGCCCCTGGGACGAGAGCAGAGCGCTCAGCCTGAGCGGGGGTGGGCTGGGCTGGAACAGGTGGGCCCGGTAAACCCAAGCCTGAGGGGCACGGTTTGGGGAAAATGCTTGTAAACCTGTCGTCTCTGGAGCACCGGCGCCCCCTGCTGGCCACAGGCTCAAATCGCTCACAGGGACCCAAACCAAGTTCTTAGAGCTGCTGGGGCCGGAGGAGAGTCCGGACCCACCTCCCCCACGTCCCCAAACCAGACCCACCTTCCCTGTGTCCCCCAAACCCCGCCAACAGGGCCCCGGTCTCCCTCCCATCCAGCAGCCCTCTGTCCTGAGGATCATAAGGCAGCATCCACAGCATGGGCGAGGCATGGGTGGGCACTGAGCACTTACTATGTAGGGGCATCTGACACGGTTTTCCTCCTGTCCTCCTCACACTGACCCCGCGCGGAAGCACCTCCAGTGAATGTCGTCAGTTAGCCCCCTTGGCAGATGTGTGAACTGGGGCTCAGAGGGGGCGCACGGTTGCTCAGTGTCACACAGCTGACTTCAAACCCAACTTAACCAGTGCCAAGGCTGTCTGTGTGCACCATGCATGCCACTCGGCCTGTCCCGGGGAGACCCAGGGGGCATCACAGAGTCACACACTCACGGTAAAAGAGTGGGTGGGTGGGCACCAGGCTGGATCACCCAGAGCGGCCGTGATGGGGCCCAGAGTCACTGGCCTCCAGAAGGCAGAAATCTGGATTTTTATGTGAATTCTCTGATTTGGAAAAGTGGGCAACGAATTCACGTTGTTTTGAAAATCTTGAACAGGCAAAGCACACAGCCTGTGACGTGTGCAGAGCGACAGAAACACCAGTGTCCACTGCCGGACGGGTCCTGAGCAGACGGACGAGAGACGACCAGCCAGACAGGCTGGCGAGAGGACACAGGTGTCACTCGCACAGCAACAATGGACCTTCTGACAGCTCTTTACAGTTTGCGAGGAGCTTGCGCCTGAGAGGTGAGCCGCGTCACCTCCGTGTGGCAGGTGAGGAAAGGGAAGCTCAGAGGATGAAGGATGTCTCCCGTGTCACACGGCGGGCGTGGCATGTCAGGTTCCTTGAGAACAGCCTTCCTCCCCTCAGCTGGGGCCCGGCCCGCGACAGCCTCCCCTGCCGTCGGGGTGAGCCCCGTGCCCCCCGGCTTCTCCGTGAGGAGATAACAAGTGACATCGGGGACACACGGCCTTCTCCATGCTGGGTTCCCTGTGGGGCGGTGCCGTCTGCCTGGGGAGGGGACTTGGGGTGACACGGCTACCACTAATAATAATCACAACAACAGCGGGCAGTGACATCTCCATACTTCTGCGGAGTTGGCTGGGTGCCAGGCATGTTTGAAACCCTCTATACACATCCACTAATTTAATCTTCATTTAACGGGGTTATTATAAGTACGCTTCTAATCACTCCCGCTTTACAGATGGGGAAACTGAGGCCCAGCGGGCTTCTCACAGCCCTGTCCAGCTCGCACAGGCTGAGCAGGATTCCAGCCCAGGCTGGCCTGCTCCAGAGCCTTCTCCGTGCCCCTGAGCACATTGTGACGGCTGCCATGTGATAGGGTGACAGCTCCCGCCAGGGGCCCTTCCTGGCTGGGCTGACAGTGTAGCATGTGTGTCCATCCCTGCTCACCCCCCAGCTCTGTCCTAGCGCTGGTGGTGGGGAGGGAGGCCAGGGTGCTGACGTTCCCAGCTGGCAGGGGACAGTTTCTCACTAACCGCCGGCACTGGGTGTGCCTGGTGGCCCTGGGGGTGGGACTGTCCTTCCCAGAGCGCTTCCCCCCGCCTACAGCTGGTACCTTCAGACGGCCCGGGGCCCCCCTGCCTCGTCTTCGCTGTCCCCAGGAATGACAGCAATGGGGATGTATGTGATGCCTGGGCTAAAGGCTCCCCATGCACTAGCTCCTGTGCACTGGCAGCCCTCTCTACAGACAGGGAAACCGAGGCACTGGAGGGGAGGCCACACCCACAAGGTCACAGAGTCAGTGTGTGATGGGACTAGAATTTGATCCCTGGGGGCCGAGACTACCTGGACACCCCAGAATGCCCGACATGAGTGTGACAGGCTGCCTCCGGCTCCCTCGGAGCTCCCACCCCCGGCCGCGCCCTTCACGTCCCTGTCCCTTTGAATTCTCCCCCCACCCAGTGAGGAAGACACTGGTGGGAGCCTCGTTCACAGATGAGGACTCAGAAGCGATTTGCCGGAGGTGGGGGGCTTTGAGACTCCAAGGCCGGTGCTCCCTCCTGGAAGCTTCTGGATGCCACACCCATGAGGTCACCACTCAGAGGCCGACCTGAGAGGTCACTTCCTGTACCATGACACAGACATCTAAAGTCCTGAGAAGCTTGATGCTCCCCTAACCTCGAAACCACACACACTGTCTATTTGCAACAGATGAGGTGAAAGTTTAACTATTTCCACTTCTTGTATGCTTTTTAGTTCTGTGGAGCTGGAATGGCCCAATGTATGATGTTAACTTTTTGTTTGAGTCCTTCTAGTTGAAGATGGCAAATGTCGACTGAAAAATGTTAACATCCACGTGATGTTAACATCCACAGAAGCGAATAAGCATAAAAGAAAGAGAAATCATTGTGCCTTCAAATGATGTTTCTTGGAAGTTGATAGCATGGAACTTGGGGGGGTTCCTAAAACCCGCAACTGTTCTAGGACCCGGGGACACTGGCGTCCCTGCATTTAGGGAGCACCTGGGGGCCCTCCGCTTACTGGACTCAGACCACCCCCTCCCCAGGTGGGTTTTCCTATCCCGGTTACACAGAGGGAGGTCTGGAGAGAGGCAGTGACTTGCCCTAGAATGTCCGAGACCCGAGCCCGTGTGCACAAATCCTGCCCCTTGACACCTGTCAGAGGGTGGGTGAGTCCCCCCTGAGGAAAACAGCATGAGGATAATGTCACCAAGAAAGTGACGTGAGGCCGTGGCCAGGTGAGGATGTGGAGGCGCCCTGTGGACCACAGTGCTACCTGCCAGCGGTCAGCGCTCACTGGTAGGGGAGCCCTCAGCCGCGCGTCCCCCCGGCTGCATCACCTTCCTCGGGAGCCTCCCTTCTGGGGCCCCAGGAGCTCCAAGGCTGCCCAGACTCCCTGGGGCCCACCCCTCCTTCTTAGCATCCCCGAGCCTTCCCTGAGAAGCCAAGACCCTGGGAGCCTTGGGGCAGAGGCCTGGCCGGGGCACCGGGGGGCTCTGCCCCACCGAGCAGGAGAGGTGGGACCCGGAGAGAAGCACCCGGAGAGAAACTGGCTGCGGGACCCAGTGGCCTCGGATGCCAGGCAGCTTGCCCGGGCCGGCCACACCTCTCTTTGCTGCCAACGGCAGTGTCACGTGGGCATGGGTGTGCTCCAACTGTGGGCAGCAGGGCAGCCGTGGGGCTGAGGGTGCCAGGCACCTGGAGATGAGCATGGCCCGGAGGCAGAGGAGGAACCTGGGGCTGGTGGCAGAATCACACCAGGCCACTCAGGACCATCTGGGGGGATCCCCCTGCCTGGCTCTGGGACCCTGCTGGCCACCCCTGCCCGGGACGTGCTACCGTCTCCCGCTCCTGGGGCCTTGCCCAGGCCACTCACCTGCCGGGCACGGGGTCTCAGGAGACCGGTGAGCCTGGCCTGGTCGGGCACTGGGAGGACCAGGGGTCGTGGTGCCTGCCGTGGGAGCGGGATGCCGAGTACCCTGTGGGGATCCGAGAGGCTGTGCAGGCCGGGGACGCGAGGGTATTTCACGGGCTGGGAAGAGGCGGGCAGCAGGCGGGGCCAGAAAAATCACTTTCATAAGCGTGAGTCAGCAGGGGCCTCTGGATGAATGAACTTGCCCTCCTGGTGGGGGGGGAGGGCGGTCACGCTGCCCGGGCCAGCCTTAAAGGCGCCCCACTGGGCCGGCCCTGGGGCACAGCCCCCCTTGTCCCCCCCGCTGGGACTCTGTCAGGGAAAAGGAACCAGGGCTCCTGAATGAGCCAACCCAGCCTTTTCCCCCAAGGGAGGAAGAGACAGCTTGGCCCAACGTACATACGAGGCGGCCCCTTTAAGTGGAGAGCATCTCTGTTCCCTCATCCATCAGGTCCCACAGGGCGTCTCCCCCCTTCTCCACCCCTCCCCCTCCCCCCGATAAAAAGCACCAACCTACCCAGGCTGAGAACTCAGCTCTGCCCCTTCCCGGGCAAGCTGCCTCAGTTTCCTCTTCTGAGCAACAGGGGCTCAGTAATAGACTGTGTCCTGGGTGCGTGTGGCGTTTGCAAGACGTTCTTGGGTACCTAAGATGGGAAGCCTGCTCCCCGCTTCCTATCTTCTCTTCTTCGTTATTTCTTTCTCTTTAGCACCGCGCACCTCCCATTTTGCTGATTCTTACTTATTATATTATTTTCTTGTCTCTCTCCCCCAATCAGGATGTGGTTCTGAGTGGGGAGGGAAGTGTATCTGTGTCTGCTTTGTCCTGTGTCTAGAATAGTGCTCAGCACACAGGGGGCGTGCAAGAAGGAGGAAGGAAGGGAGGGAGCTGCGGAGTATCTGGCCCCTGTACTTCAGTGCATATTAGCTGTTATTTTCAGCATTCATGTGACTGTCACCCCAGCTCCTCTCTTCCCACCCTGCCCTGTGGCTGGGGCGCCTGTGGGTGACAAGTGAGGCACTCACCTTGTGTGCAAAACGTAAGGGGACACCAAAACCACTCAGTGATCAAGAAAATAATAGTTTGATGCAATTAAAAAAAAATCAAAATGAATGCCCCAAATCCAGGATCAACCAAATATTAAAATTTCAAATAAAGCCAGGATCTGTAACAGTGCCGTGCGGAGCCGGACTGCAGCCCGAGGCAGAAAGAAGAATCAGAATAATGATGCTATCTTTATTTAAAACTTTGCTATTTTGTTTCATCCTGGATTTTTGGCAGGACTTTTGACTTTTAAAAATATTGCATGAACACACTCCGAGCTCTGGTGATGGCGCTTTGGTGCTCCTGACATTTGGTGCCTGAGGTGATGTCTCTCTCCTGGTCCCGCCCTGGGGGCCACAGGGGACCAGGTCTGCCTGCAGGACTGTTTTGGGGACAGAGGCTCTCTTGCGGAAAGATCCCTCTGAGGATGCGCATGCGGGATGCTGGTACAGCAGGGGGGTGATGGCTGGGGGTTCGTGCACTGAGGGTTTGGGGGCAGCCCGAGGAGCTGGGGAGAGAAGAGAGACTCTGGGCTTAGTGAGGGGTCTGGCACAGTTGGGTCCGTGGCCCAGGGTCTCAAGGACTGGGGAGATGAGCTGGGGACAGTGGCCAGCACAGGGCCAGCCTGAGCTGGGCCCCTCCCACCTGCCACCCTCTCCTCCCTGGGAGCTCCTGGGTGTGCGCCCTTTGCCCAGGACCCCACCCTCAGAAGGGCCCTGCCCTTGGCTTAACGTTCTATTGTCCACACCTTAAAATCATTAATAATTTTTGAACGAGAGGTTCCACATTTTCATTTTGCACTGGGCCCCACAAATCATGTGACCTGTCTGGGCTGGGCTGCACCCTGCATGTGACACGGTGGGTAAGAACTGGCCTCTGGACTCAGCCCTGTGGGCTGGGTGCGCTCGGGGGGGGGGGGCACTGCCCCCTCGGAGCCTCATTTTACTGGGGGCCCTTTCCTCCTGGGATCCTCAGCTGTGGTGCCCCCTGGGGTCATGTGACACAGTACTTAGCATGGGGCAGAGGGCAGGGGAAACCCACTGCTCCAGGCCTCCACCCCCAGGCTGGCTTCTAGCTCTGCTCCCAGTGTGCTGTGTGACCTTGGGCCTGTGGCCTACCTCTCTGGGCCCCTGTTCCAGCCACGGCCTTGTTACCAACACTCCCTGACACGCTGAGCCTACACCCATACACACCAGGACCTGGCCAGCAGTTTTGAACACACCGGGAGCCCAGTGACAGCCGGGGAGTGCGGCTTCCGGTGGACGTACCTCTGGTGCAGGCTGCATCTCTCCCCAGCAGCCACCTCGCTGTCTCCGCTTCCCCATCCCAGGGCTCTGGTCTGCTACTTCCCAGTGTTTTTGGATAAACTGAGGCAGAGAGAGACACCCCAGGGTCAGAGACTCCCACTGAGAGTGTCTCAGCCCATGGGGGGCGAGGCTGAGGCTTGGGGTCTGCAGGGGAGAGCCTGGGAGGGAGGTGGGCCCCCCCGGCCCCCATCTCTGGGTCTGGCCTGTCCACCCTCCCCGACCTGCCCCATCGCCCCCGCCGGCCCTGACCCCTTTTCCGGATTTTGAAAGTTTGCTGATACAGAGAATTGTGGGCGAGATGTGGACTTTCTTCCCTGTCGTCTGCCAAGAGATTATCAGAAATAGAATGTTTGGAGCTGCTTCTGGAAAGCTCGACTACGACAAAGACAGATAATGTCCTAGGCAGACAGAGGGGTGAGGGTTAGAGGGGGCTGCAGAGAGGAAAGGACTAGGACAGGTCTGAGCGGGGGGACATGGGGACCGGCGCCTCTTGGCCCCCCGACTCCCCTGGAGCCGCCCCGTCTCCTCGCCCCGAGAACAGAGGCAGGTCTGCCCCTGAGCCGCGAGCCTGCGCCGGGTGTGCTGTCCGCAGGGCTGCGGGGTGGCCAGTAAGACAGGTGCGCAGGTAACTGCATCTCAGATGGACAGGAAGTAATCTCTTACTATAAGTGCGTCCCAGGCAATGTTGGGGATGTACTTATACCAAAAATAATGTTCGTGGTTTATCTGAAATTCAAAGTTACCTGGGCAGCCTGTATTTTCTTTGGCAAATTCGGTTTAAGTGCAGAAGACACACTACGTTTCAAAGAGTTAGTCCCAAAAAAAGATACAATGTCTCATTAATACTTCTTATGTGGATTACATATTGAAATGAAAATATTTTGGACACCTTGGGTTAAAAAAGATACCGTATTAAACTTCCTTTCACCTCCTTTTTACTTGCTTCTTGTGGCTCCTGGGAAACTGAGTCACACATGCGCCTCCTACTGGACCTCGGCACCTGCTGGTGTAGACGCGGATCCCCGGGCCCAGCACTGGAAGCCCTGCCGTGTATTAGGAGCCCCTCGGTCCCAGGCAAACCAGGACAGTTGGTCCCCCTGGAGCACGGCAAGTGGCTGGGTGGGCAGTGTGCCTTGGGAGAGGTGCCTCAGTTTCCCCATCTGTGCACCTGTCTTGCCAACGTGGGGCTTGCAAGGGGGTGGCAGCTGATCACTACAGCTGAGGGAAGGGGCCTGGATGCGGGAGGAGCTCAAATGCAGCGGCCTGTTGAGCTTGTTGTGGCAGCCCCCCCACTGCCCCCGCCCCAGACCCTGTCACCCCCCCATGCTTCCCCCAATCCCCTGCAGGTGCTCCGGAGCTGGGGGACCAGCAGAAGAGAGGATGGGGTAACTTCAGGTTGCTTCCCTGGGGATCTGGGTTTTGAAATGGATTCCTTCACTCCCGTATCAAACTCACCAGTCCTCCTAAGAAATCCCAGGACCATTGGAAGGGCGGCCCCTGGCCCCTCCTCATTCCTGCCCCCTTCTGTTCCTCCTCATCCCTATTTCTCTGTGGCGGCTCCCACAGCTCTGCACTTGCTGGGCACCTCTGGGCGCCAGGCACTGTGGACAGAAGGTTCTTTACACACAGCTGAGGCTCATCTTGAGCCTGAGGTCACACAGCATGAGCAGCAGAGCAGGGTTGCACTTGCAGAGTCTGGGCACCTCTAGGAGAAAGGCCGACAAGGAACTATGGAGGGAACGGAGCTGCCTTCCTGTCTCAGACACAAAGGCACAGCCGGACCTCTCCTGAAGGGCCGCTATCCCCAGGGCCACCGGCTTTCCAAGGTGCCCACACTATGAGGCATCTCGGGGATCCGTGTTTTAGATCCGTAGCCGAGTCCAGTGAGGAAGGCACTGGGCCACCTCTCGTCCATCCTACAGGTTAGGAGACTGAGGCCCTGAGTGTGAGATGTGGCCCAGTCACGGGAAGCGGAGGGGCTGGGACTGCGACCCGGGCTGCCCAGTGCCCTGGCATGACCAGGCCAGCACATGACAGAGAACTAATATTTGCCCGCGCCTTGCCCTTCAGAGATCCCTGGCCTCCACCTCGTCGCATCGATTCTGCCCCCACCAGGGAGGTGGGCAAATATTTTCTGTGACAAGTTCAGTTTACAGATGAAGAAACTGGGGGAGACTTGCCCAGGGCCATGTGGCAACGTGGTAGAAGAGGGGCTTCTGACTGGGGCCTGTCTGGGGGCAGACCCCGTCCTTGTCCTTGCTGCCCCGGGACGCCCGGGGGAGGGAGCAGGGCTCAGTGCAGGTGCCTGATCCCCAAGTCACCGCAGACCCTGGGGGAGGATGTCAAAGCTGGGGAAGGCCCTGCGCCCCCCACATGGAGAGAGCCCTGGCGGTCAGGAGTCAGAGGAGGATGCGGTGTGGGCCCCGGAAGGAGCGTCTGCACAGGGCTGAGGCTGGGGGTCACCAGCCACATTCTCTGTTTCCTGATTCCCCACTCTTTTCCTTAGAAACCAGTAGGAAAGTTTTGGCAGAGAGTGAATGTACCTTCCGCCCAGTGAGGTACAGCCCAGGGTGTAAAAGGCTTCCCTTTTGTCAGGCCAACGGGGATTCTGGCTCCATCACTTTCAGCTGTGTGACTCTGGGCAAGTGACTTGACCTCTCTGAGCCTCCATTTCCTTGCCTATGAGACGCAGATAATGGCAGAGCAGTGCTTCTCATTGCTGCCGAACATCAGAGTCACTTGGGGGTGAATTGAAAGATACACTAATTGCCAACCCAGCCCCAGAGATTCTCAAGTCACCGGGCTGGGGTGCCGCTGGACGCAGGGAGTTTCGTAGCGGTTCCCACATGCAGACAGGGCTGGGAGCCTCTGTCCCTGTTTGGAGTTGGAGGATGAGCTGAGATGCAGCCTAGACTCCACCCGGCCCAAGGAGGCGCCCAATCCATTAGACCCCCCAGCCTGGGGGCCCATCTTTTTGTAAATCACATTCTTACGCGACTGCAGGAACAGCCATGAAGTCTGAAAGAAAAATAGTTTTTCAGAAAAGCAAGGCCACCAGGAAAGCAGAGGCCGGCTGGTGACCCTGGCGGGCCCTCATGAGAAGCCCAGAGAACCAGCGACCCCACCAAATGGATGAACCTCCATGTGGCCTTGCTCATTTACCGTGACTTAGTTTCCCCGACTCGGTTCTCATGACATTGACCTTTGAACTCGTTGGAGCACTGACGTCCATCCCCGTGGCATTTCGTCTCACTCTGAGTGCACGACCATCCTCTGAGCCTGAAATTCCAATCCCAAAGGAAAACCCCCGAGCCAGAAACAGCTGCGGTAAACCAGGAGCCGCCACCCCCGCACTGATGTTCACGGCACAAACTGCGAGCCACGTCCAGGCGGGCTCCTGAGGACAGGTCAGGACATGGGGGCGAATGCTGCGAGAGGAACATTCTCAGCCTTTGCAAATGGCAGTTGCGGAGCCGGGAGGCATGAACTCCTTATGACAGGAGCAAGGGAAGCAGACGGCGAAACCGTACTGATGGCCGGTCGCCGGGGCCACGGAATCGTAGACGGATTTTTAAAAATTCAAATTTCCGTTATCTTTGTATAATCAATAATAATCATCATAAGTAAAGACAATTCGAGACAAAGATTTCCTCTGTTTCGTTTTGTTCACTAGTGTGTGCGCAACACAGGGCCTGGGGCATAGTAGTAGCTCAGTAAATATTAAGTGAATGAGTGAATGCATCTTGTTGCTTTCAGACTTTCCTGATAGACTCTTAAAGCAGTTTTGAGCATGGATCGCCCCTCTTGGCTTTATATCATTTTCGTATGGATTGGCATGGCTTCAGTATATTTAAATCTTTGATGACAATTTTGAATTGGCCAAGGTTGAAGACAGAGCCCTGTGGCGCATCATTAGAGACCCTTCCTCCAGAGGACATGACTCTATGATTGGCAGAGGGGTGAGTGACAAGGGTCCGGTCTCTGGAACTTACTAGCTGTGCATCCTTGGGCAAGTTACTTCACTTCTCTGAGCTTCAAGCTCCTTGTCTATAAAACGGGGGGAGTAACACCTGTCCCCCGGGGTAGCTTGTTGCCTGACACCTTATGGGTCCTCAGTAAATGGGGGATATACCCCTCCTCTCTGCCCACCACCATCCAGACATTTTTACTCTGGGCCGAGTCCTTTGTGTGGCTGTGGACCTGCTGATTTCCCAAACATCCAGCCCACATCCCCTTAACCCCTGACCCTGCCAACGTCCTCCAGGGCACTGGTTCTCAAAGTGTGGTCCCTGGAGCAGCAGCAGCAGAGGGGAACGTTTAGAAATACAGATTCTTGGGCCCTGCCCCAGACCCACTAGATCACAAATTCTGGGGTGAGCCCAGCAGTCTGCATTTTCACCAGGCTTCTGGGGGATTCTGACGCTCCCTCGAGTTTGAGTACCACCGCTGTCTACGCCACCTTCTGCAGCAGGCTGTAGGCCCCACAAGACAGAGGAATGACAGTCATCTGACTTGCCCACTCCTGGCGGATCCATGGGACGTCCTTGGGCCACTGCTGCATCCTCCCCACAGGCTTGAAATCTGTGAATAATCTGTACTCGGGGCTGGAGTTCCAGCACGTACGTTGGTCGTGCCTCAGAAAACCGAGGCCCGTCTGCTTGTCCCTGACCTTGAGAGTCCAGCTGGTGTCCTGCGGTTCCTCCAAGGGCACGTCCCAGGCCCCTGGGCTCCCTGGGAGCTGGTTGGCTGCATGAGGAGGCCCGCAGGCCCCAGGCTGTCTGTGGGTCCTTCTTGTCCACATTCATTGTCCTGGACAGACACACCGAGCAGCCCTGGGTTGCCACGCTGTGTCCTCTGTGCCATCCGTGGCTGTGGCCCATTGGCCCCCACAGCATGACTTTCTTTGTTTCTTTCGCCTCACATGCTGCTTGAAAAAACCTGTTCGCCTCCGTTATCAGGTCTCACAGACCCTTGGGGCCTTGCCTTCCTGGGCACGTGGGGTCAGGGCCTCAGGTGAGCCAGACCGTTCCGCAGGGACAGGACCAGCAAACAGCCGCAGGAGGATTTTGTGTGTTTCTCTGCAGGAGAGCAATTGCAGGCGGAGTCCTGGAAGTCCCAAGAAGAGGCCTCGGGGCTGCGGGGTCCTGTCTACAGGGGAAGCAGGACTCCAGAATCTGGTCGTCCTCTCCTGAGGCCCTGCATGCCTCCAGAGTCTCTTAGAAACCTATAAACTGCAAACCAGACCCTGCATTTCCCTGCCTGACCACGTCTGGGCGTCCTCTGGCTGTCCTCAGGCCCGCCCTGGCCTCACGGCCTTGGCAGGCAGCCTGAGGCTGGCCCCTGCAGGAGCTCACCTGGAAGGGCTACTTCCGTCCACCCTGTCTCTCCTCGCCCTCCTCCAGGCCCCCAGTGCACGGATCTGTCCCCACCTGCCACGTGTGGCCTCCCTGCACTGCCCGCGGTGACGCGCTGCCTTGCTCCCCTCCGGTTCTGGGCAGCCCTCTCTAGATCTGTCTCTGATCCTCTCGGACGAAGCGTGTGTGTGTGTGTGTGTGTGTGTGTGTTTGCATTTCCCAAGCCCTACTGTGTGCTGGGATTTGTGCTGAGTATATGCCGAGGTTCCAGTCTCTGCAAACCAGACCAGCCAAGCCAGCAAGCGATTCTCGCCCAAGTGTCCTGAGTTAGAGTGAAGATGGTAAGAGGGAGCTGGGGAGGGAGCTAGGGGGTGGGGGTGGTGGGCATCACGGGAAGCCCTCTGGAGGGGTGGCCCTTCAGCTAAGGTGGACTCGGTCGCCCCCAGAGTTGGGGTGGGGGAAGCTGAGGGAAGGCAGGGTGGGATGCTCACATGCAGAGCCCGAGGGTAGGAACAGGCTTGTTAGCTGGCAGGAGGCTGGAGGAAGGAGGGAGGAGCCCTGGGGGCTGGCCGAGGCCAGGCCACGCAGAGTCTTGCAGGCCCAGAGACAACCTTGGCTATTCTTGGGGCTGCCATGGGAGCACCTGCAGGGCTTTGAGCCGGGGACCGGTGGGACCGGTGGGACCGGGCAGAGGGAAACACGAGAGCAGCTGGCAGGCTGGGGTGGCTGCTCAGCCAGAGCCGCAGCGCCCCAGGTCAGGATGTTGGCGGTTTAAGTGGAGAACTGATGGGTTCTTGGTCCATTCTGGAGCTGGCATGAATGTGACTTGGAGGTGGGTTAAACTGGAGAAGGAACAGCGGGGGTCTGCTAAATGTGAAACAACTGAGACCACCCCCCCGAAAGAGAAGCCCTGATCTGTAGCATCTGCCAGGTCCTGCGGTGCAAATATGCCCAGCACAGCTGGTTTCAAGCTACCCGCTTGCCGTGCAGAGTTGGGAAGAGATGTGCACAACTGGATCTCAAAACATGAGCCGACTCCAGCCACCACCGGGGTGAGCGAGGAGGAGTCAAGAACGCCAGCCGTTTCTCTCATTTCAGCGAGCGATGGAGGACGGAGCATCTACCAGGTGGAGGCGATGGAGCCGGAAGAGGCTGGGGTAAGGCGGGGGTTGAGGGCTGTCTTTCCACGTTGAGATGCCCGTAGACCTCTCCAGCTGGGTCCAGGAGGTTGGGGTGTGGGAACCAAGGGGTCTTGGCTGGAGTGTGTGGGTGCTGTTGGCAAACAGATGATGTCGAAAGCCTGCTGATCAAAGGAGATCACTGAGAGAGACAGAAGAGGCCGGGGTGGAGCCGAGAAAAATGGCATCGTCCTAGCGGCCTGTTTAGGTGCTCACATCCCCCACCAACTGGTGAGGATGGAGCCTTGCTCCTCGCTGGAGCCCAGCGGTGCTTACTGGGTGCATCTTCACACGGCTGGTGACTTCCCTCTTGTGGGTGTGACTCTGGAGGCCCCTGGACCGCAGGCAGAACCCATGAGGATCTTACAAAGCAGCTTAGAGGCCCCATTGGCTCAGGGCCAAGGTGACAGGACAGCCCAGGGGAAGAAGGGAGAAGTAGCACCAGGGGCAGAGAGGGGGCGAGCTGGAGAGGATGGACAGATGGGAATGAACATGATAATCATAAAAGCTGCGATTTATTACATCCTGACCAGATGCCAGGCCGGTGCTCAGCGCTTTCTGTAAAATTAATCTTTGCATCACCCTCCGAGGCAGGTAGTCTTATTAGCCACATGTACAGAGGAGCAAATCAAGGGGCAGCGGGGGTCGAGACAGGCAATGTGATGGCAGCACACGGCCTGCAGCCTATTTTCCTGATTTTGCCCAATTCTATCCCCAAACACAAGACAGCCTTCTTTGAGAGTGGCTTTGGTTTTTGAGGAAACGAGACCTACTTGGCCTCCTTTGATACCACCCTAAGTTGAGACCAAACTGAACCACAGCTGGCTTCTGGTTAGTTGTTGGCATCGTCTTCATCAATATCTCCATCATCTTCATCACCATTGCCCTCTTCATCATCACCATCTTAATCATCACCATCATCTTGATCACCATCATCTTCATCGCCATCATTACCGTCACCATCATTGCCATTGCCATCTTCGTCATCATCTTCATCATCACCACCATCGTCATTATCATCTTCATCATGCCATCTTCATCACCATTATCATTATCTTCACCATCGTCATTATCATCTTCATCATCGCCGTCTTCATGACTGTCATCTTCCTCAGCAGCATCACTGGATAGGGGGATAATGAGATTGCTCCTTATCTGTATTTCCAAGTTGTCTGCCATGACCCAGTGCTGTTTGCACATTTTCAGAAAGGGTCAGTCCAATGAGGGAATGGAGGCACTGGGATGAGCGCTGGGCTAAGGAGCTGGCTGGAACAAGGGCACGCCTGCCTGAATAGACGAGATCCCCGCCTTGCTCCAGGGCCGCATCCAGCAGGACCTGACAGGCTCTGGGCTCCTTGGACTGAGTGGAGAGCTACCCGCCCTCTGCAGCGCTGGGGGCCGCCAGCGGGCAGAGTCAGGTCCGGGCAGGGCCTTGGAGGCTCCACGTGTTCGGTGCATGGCTGGAGTGGGAGGAGCAGCCTGGCTGTCTGGGCCTGGAGAGGAGAGTTGCTGAGCTGTCTGCTGCAGGAGCAGGGCCCCCGCCATCCTCACCGCGGGACAATTCCTGCACTACAGGCGATGACCTTTGAACGCTTGAATCCGAGGCACTGAGGCTGAGACATCAGTAGGCTGGGCCTGGCTCCGCTCTGCTCACAAGTCGGTACAAGGATGGGTTTGTTCGCCACTGGCTGTCGAGGATTCCAGACCTGCCTCCAGGCCCCGTGGCCTTTCTCCTCCTCCTGGCCCTGCCCCCTCCACCTCCATTTGATCAGTGTGGGCAGCCTGGGGGCAGGAGCGGATCTTCCTCTGGGATCCCTGTGCCCCACTGAGAGCCTGGGCTCAGAGTGCTCTGCTCAGAGGGCTGTCCCGGGAGCCCAGTGCCTCATTTCCCAGGCAGAGAAGCTGAGGCCAGCGAGGGGACGTGGGTCATCTAGGTCACACACAGGAATGTGCCGTGGAATTCAGCTCCATGCCGCTTCCCCGTCAAATGGCTGTGACCTCTGGGCAGGGGTCCCTGCTCTTCGATGACTCAATCCGCAGGAATTCATGCACCAGGTGCTTTCCTAAGAGGTAGGCTTATGCTGGCAGAGGAAAAGACACAGGTCTTGCCCCTGAGGAGATGATGATCTGGTGGGGAGATGAGCGAACAAGCAGGTGACCAAACGTCCTGCCACTCACTGACCAGTCCGGCGATGTCGGGAAAAGCCCCCTGAGAGAGACAACAGGGCTAGGAACAGAGTGGGGTGAGGATTGACCAGGCTAGAAAAGACCTTCCAGGAGAGGCCAACAGGAGGTGCAAAGGCCCTGAGGTTGGAAGGAGTCTTCTGAGAAACACGTGGGGCACGTGTCTGGGCGAGGGTGTCAGCTGAGGCTGGAGAGGTTGACAGGAGCCAGATCACGTAGGACTCGGTGTCCGCGGAAGGAGTTTGGACTTTCTCCCCAGAGCTAAGGGAAACCCCAGAGAAGGGTGACAGGATCAGACCTGCATTTTGAAGATTGTGGGGAGGATATGGGCAAGCACGGGTCAGGGGCTGTGGCAGCAATCCCAAGAAAGCATCAAGGTCACAGCCACTTCCTGTCCCCAGGAAGAAGCTCCACTTGGGACAGGCCAGATTCCGGGACGCTGTGTGTATATGTGTGTAGATGTGTGCGTATCTTTGAGTGAGTGTGTGTGTGTGTGTGTTGGGAGGAGTGAGGGGCAGACAGGAGAGGTCACAGTTCAGTGGGTGGAGCTTGCTGAGGGGACAGAGGTCACGGGGCTGTGGGCTTGGTCTCTCCTCCCCGGGGTCCAGAGCTGGCCGGTGGGCTCCCTCTCCTGGGTGTGTGTGATCTGACCTGTCCTGGGCGGGATCAGCCACGCCACGAGCTCCTCTTCCTTCCTCTGGAGCTGCTGTGTGTGGCCTCCTGCCCGGGGACAGAAAGGCCAGCCCCACCCACGACCGTAGGGAGCCTCGGGCCACGGCGCCCGCTGATACAGACGTCCCTCACCCCCTGTGCTGGCGCCACCTCTGGGGACCTCGAGGGGTGGAGAGAAGCCTGGGTCTCAACAGGATCTGGTCCTTGGGGGTCTCCTCCCCTGACGTCACCATAACTACACCCTGAAACCCCCACTGTCCCCAGCAACGGTGTGGCTGTGTGTGTGTGTCTGGGAGCCCCAAATCCCCCCGACAGCTGTTCTGCATCAGTCTTGGCATCCTCTCCCCTTCCCCAAGCTGCTCAGAGACCCCTGTCCCCAGGCCAGAACCAGGGCAGGTTACGGAATAGGCAGGCCCAGCGCAGAACAAAGACGTGGGGCCCTGTGTTCAACAATCGTGAAGTGTCCAGACGGCAGCAGCACGGGGGCCTCTGAGAGCCTGGAGCCCATTCAGAGCCTCGGGAGTGGGGGTCTGCCAC
Source organism: Equus asinus (assembly GCF_041296235.1). Classification (NCBI taxonomy): domain Eukaryota; kingdom Metazoa; phylum Chordata; class Mammalia; order Perissodactyla; family Equidae; genus Equus; species Equus asinus. The sequence goes on along the minus strand of NC_091817.1, from coordinate 46,113,708 downwards.
CCAGCCATTTTCAGGGGAGGAAACGCCTCACAGCAAAAGAATTTCCCCGGAGCCTGGCCCCGACCTCTTCCTCTCATTCGTTCATTCGCTCGTTCCCTCATCACTCCTCCATCATCGGGTTCTGAGCTCCTGACCTGCACCAAGTTCCGCGGGGTCCCCGAGACTGGAGATGCGCTGGTCCTGACTCCATGTGGCCTTGGACCAGGCCCCACACCAGGTTTCCATGACGCCCCCTCACCAGGCCTCCAGCACCTGCCCAGCCCAGAGCTCTCGGTGGGCTTCTCCTCTGGCACAGTCTGGGGGCCTGCGACTCGGTGGCTGAACACACTGTTCCCCGGGAGGGGTCCCCAGAGCAATGGGACCCAACATCATATCACTTTCTGACCCTTCACATCCCTCCTCTGTCCCCTACCCCAATCCCGCTTCATCTCTTGCCTGCGTTGTCATCATCATTTTATAAAAGGAGGTATAACCCACATACAGTACAGTGCACATTCCTGAAGTGGGCAGATCTGCATGCCCGCTTGACTACCACCCCGGTCAAGATGCGGAGCATGCTCTGCCCCCGGGAAGGCCCCCTCTTCTGCCTTTTGTCCCCATTCCTTAGCTTTGCCCGCTGTTGGTTGTGACATCTACGGAATCACACAGAATGCTCTCTCTTGTGTCTGGCTCGATGCTGTGGCTCTGGGATTCACCACGTTGATGGTCTGTGGTCCCTCCTTTTTATTGCTGCACAGACTCGCACCGTCTGCATACACCACAGCTGGTTCACCCGTTTCCTGGACATTTGTCTGTTTCCAGCTTTTTGCTGCCACTGTTCCTGTGTGAGCCTTTGTTTGCGTTTTTTGGGGTGAGTACCTAGAGGCAGGACTGCCGGGGCATAAGGAAGGCACCGGTGGAAGTTTATTAGAAATGGCACTTCATCTGGGTGTCTGCGCCCGCCCCCTGGCTGGCCCCCTCCCAGCCCCCTGACACCGGCCATCTCTCTCCATCCAAAGCTGGCCGGGTCGCCCCTCAGCTTGGAATGCTTTGAAAGCAGCCCCTGCCTTTAGGGGAAAAGGTCAACCTCAGCAGCCCCACAGGGCCCCCCACCAGCAGCTCTGCGTATCTCTGGCTTTCTCCCACCTTGAATCTCACATTCCAGCCTTATCAAAGGCCCACACTTCCCTGCACGCACGCACATCCTTTCTGCCCTCCTGCACGAACTGTCCTTTCTGCCCAAGCGCGTGCCCTCCATCCCCCTCCTCCTGCGGCCACCTGGTGCAGGACCTCACTAGAGCATCTTGGTGACCTCCTGACCTCTCCCAGGCCTGGACCAGCGTCTCTGGCCCACATCTGCCCGCCGCCTCTGAGCCGCCTTTGCCGGGGCTTCTTGGGGCACACCAGGTCTGCATCGTGGTGGAGATGCCGTCCAGACAGGGCAGGAAGAGGAGCTTTTTCTCCCAGCTGCATCCTTGCAGCCGGCAGGATGTCTCACATGCAGGGAGCCTTGGTCAACATGCAGCAGAGGAACCGACGAGGCCGAGTCTGGGTGGACACACGCGGAGGTGTAACTTCCATGGGGTACAGCACACACATCCTAAGTGTGCAGCTTGATGAGTTTTTGTAGGTGCACACGCCCGTGTGGACACCACCCAGGTCAAAACGTGGACATGCGCAGCTCTCCGTCTGATTTCTGTTCCCATAGATTGGTGTTGCCTGTTCTTGGATGGACACAAAGGAATCGCACAGAATGTTCTCTCTCGTGTCTGCCTTCTCTTGCTCAGTCCAGACCCCTGCACCTGAGTCTCTCTGCCTGGAGGGCTGGCACCTTGGGCAGCCCCAGGCCATCAGTTCCTTCTCTCTCCCAAGATTTCTCTTCCCACTTCTCGTTTCCATCCTCAGCCTCTTCCTTGTATTATCAGCAAGTCATCCTTGAATTCAGGGACCCTGTGCCACTGCCCGGCCCCGTCCCGCTCACCGAGGGTCCCCGAGTGCTCTGTCCAGCCCTCCCTGTCTTGCCACATCCTTTCTTTGCAAACCACCTGGCCTTTGAGTCACTGCAAAGTCTGGCCCACATGTGTCACCTCGGTCCACCTGGCACCCCCTGGGCTTGCTGGTGATAACACAGCAAGACACTTTATATCTGTCAGGGGGTCTTACAGGTCAGCCCAGTCCGTGCTGTGAATTCTCAAAGTGGGGTCCCCAGACCCGCAGCGTCGGCACCGCCTGGGAACTTAGAAGAGCAGGCTCTCGGGCGCCCATCCCACCGCCCAGGAACAACGCGCTGCGTCTTTCCTTTCCTCTCCCATTCACGGTGCTTCTGACCCCAGAGCGGGTGGTGTTCCCACACCCACCAATTCTACACACCAGCCAGGGTCCTCCACTTCGATTTGACTCTGACACCATCCAGAGATGGTGTAGACCCTACGATTAAGAGCCCTGTCCCACAAGACTTCCCGCTCCCCCCTCATTTCAGATGCCAGTCGCACGTAGTGGGGCCCCAGGCCACCGGCACTTCTGTCCCACTTGGCTACAAATCAGAGGTCCCCACGGCCCCCTCCTTAGGCTTGCTGACTCGTAGAGCAGCTCACAGACCCAGGAAAGCAGTTTCTTACTATTGCTGATTTATGACGAAGGCTATTTTAACGGATACAGGTGAACAGCCAGATGAAGAGACACACAGGTGAGGTCTGGAAGGGTCCGGGGCACAGGAGCTTCTGTCCTCGGGGAGCTGGGGTGCGTCACGCTGCTGGCATGTGGATGTGCTCCCCAGCCTGGCAGCTCTGCAGACCCCATCCTGGAGGGGTTTTTACGGAGGCTTCCTCATGTAGGCATGATCGATTATTGACTCAGTCTCCAACCCCTCTCCCCTCCCCGGAGGAAGAAAACTCCACACTTCTAATCACACTCTATCTGGTGACCAGTCCCCATCATCCTGAAGCTGGCCGGGAGCCCAGCCAGAGTCACCTCATTGGAGCAAAAGATGCTCCTCTCACCCAGGATGTTGTAAGAGAACTGGGAGCTCCGTGTCAGGAACTGGGGTCAAAGATCAACTGTTTGAATTAAAGATGCTCCTAGCACCTTTACTGTTTAGGAAATTACGTAGGTTTTAGGAGCTCTGGTCAGGAGATGGGGATGCCCACCAAAATGTGTATTTCTTATTATATCACAATGTCAAACTCACTGAGTCAGAAGCTCGGGGGTGGGGCTGGGCCATCTGTGTTCCCACAAACCCTCCAGTGGTTCTGAGGTAGCTCAGGGGTGAGGACCGCCTGGCATGTGAGTGTGTCGGCGATGAACCGATCCAAATGGGAACATCACTTTCTCTGACTGGAAGTATGCTGTCATCATCAAACGTGCCAAGGGGCTGGGGTGTGGGCTGACGTGGTCTGCTGCGTAATCACAGTGCCAACCGGAGCCTCCTAGGCACACCGGCCTGTTCCCAGCCGGCCGCCCTGCTCAGTGCTGGTAAGCGTTTAGACGGGCGTGTCCCTGCCCCACATGGAGGGTGCGTGGACCCCAAGGTGTCCCTGCCTGCCCCAGAGTGGGGGCCTGGCCTGCCGCTGACTTCCCATTGGCTCCTCCTGATCTGTTCTCTACATTTTCTGTCCTGCCCTGAGCCACGCGAGTCTGGGGCCCCAGCCAGCTGGCTTCCTGTTGGGTCTGGTCAATGGGAGACAGTGGCAGGAGGTCAGAGGGCAGGAGGAGAGAGTGGGCAGGCAGTGGGGTGCTGGCAAACGCTTAACAACCAGGTCTGGGGGGCGCTGGGGCGTCAGCGCCTGGCTCAGGGTGTGCTGGCGACATCTGGGGATCCACAGACCCCTCGACCAGGAGGATCCAGCTGGTCTCAGTGGGAACAGCCCTTCTGGTTAGTTCTACAGGAAGCCTGGTTTCAGGTGTTTCTGCCTTCCTGTTTCCACCCTGACTCATCTGCTGCCCCAGTGCAGGGGGAGCAGCATTTCCCCAACTCAACGACCACAGCCCCGTTCCTCGGGGGGCATCTTGCAGAACTGGTGCTCCCGGGAACACACTTTGGGAACACTTGGGTAGATGTTTACCTAAATAACTCTGGTCACCCTTAAAGGCCAGGAGACAAGGGACTCAGTGACTCAGTGACTCAGGGACGATGGTTGGGGCTCAGAGGTCTGGGAGGCCACAGGACACCAGCAGCTCAACCTCTCAGCCTGGCTACCCACAGTAATCACCCAGGACCGTCTGCAGAGATGTTGATTTAACTGGCATGGGGTGTGCCCCGGGCACTGGGGTTTTTAAAAATTTCCCAGGTGCTTCCCATGGGCAGCCAGGCTTGAGAGCCACTGCTCTAGAGCTGCGAGCAGCAGGAGGGGGAAGAGGATGGACCTTCTTTACTGCAATCTTGGGTCACATTAATAAAGGTATCATCTCCAGAATGTAGGGTGTGATGGTCCTGCTTGATTTGGCGCTAGTTAACAATGTTTCTTTCTGAGTCCCATGTCTTAACAGGAACACCTGGAAATTGGAAAAAGTTCAGAAAAGAGGAATGCAAATGGCGAGAAGACTCAAGATGGGGTCTTGAGGGGATCACGCTGGGCCTGGAAGACCTCACAGACAGATCGGCATTCCTCAGAGCAGAGGAAACAGGTTCAGGGCGCGTCATTTGCCACATTCACCCTCAGCTCTTTTGATTTGGGGCTGATCCTTGAAGCCACTCTGGTTTCTCTGTCTTACTGCTCAGGAGCTCCCAGGAGAGACTCACCGAGGGTGGGACTTGTGGGTGGGAAGTGGGGAGAACCGAGGCTGAGAGGGGCCCTGGCGGGGAGCAAGGGGTGATTCATTCCATGACGGTCAACGATTCTCCAAGGAGACCAGCTAGTCCGGGCATGATTCAAGGAGTTCACGCTTATTTAGAGGTGGGGGAGCGAGGAACGGGGTCAGGATGAGTGGGCGGGTGGATGCTGGCAGCGGGGCTGTGTCCCGGGAGGTCAGGCTGCCACGAGGGACCTTGCTGTCCTTGCTCACTGCTGGATTCCCAGCCCCAGGAGGGTTTCACAGAACAAACGAGGTCTCAGAAGAGTAAGAAGCCTGGATGTGGGGGGAAGATGGGCTGGCAGGGAAGGCCTCTCTGAAGAAGTGACATTCCCACTGAGATCCCAAGAATGGGTGGGGAGCCAGCACAGGAAGAGCACTCCAGGCAGAGAGGACAGCACGGGTAAAGGCCCTGGGGCTGCTTGGTGTGCGTGAGGGTGGCAGTGGGACAGAGAGCACTAAACTCCGGGGCTGAGGAATGGCGGATGTTGAGAGGTGGGCAGAAGGCACCGAACACATAGCACTCTGAGAAGAGCTTGACTCAGGGGCCACTTCCCAGCTGGGTGACCTGGGGTGAGTGACTTAACCACTCTGGGCCTGAGTTTCATCATGGGTAAAATGGGGATAAAAATAGCAACCCGGGGGCCACCTGGTGGCCTAGCAGTTGGGTTCCCATGCTCTGCTTCCATGGCCCGGGGTTCGCCAGTTCAGATCCCGGGTGTGGACCTACGCACCGCCTGTCAAGCCATGCTGTGACAGGCGTCCCACATATAAAGTAGAGGAAGATGGGCATGGATGTTAGCTCAGGGCCAGTCTTCCTCAGCAAAAAGAGGAGGATTGGTGGCAGCTGTTAGCTCAGGGCTAATCTGCCTCAAAAAAAAAAATAAAAAAAGCAAGCAACCCACACAGGACTGGGGATGGCACAGCACTGGGAGCTGGGCCTGGCACATGGTAAGCCCCCAGAAGCGCTAGCTGCCACTATTGTTATTATCACTGTTATGGACGGAGGAACCCATAACAGGAGCTAGAGCCAGGCCCAGAAAAAGGAAAGCAGCCTGGAGGGCAGGCCCGGGGTTCTGGGCTTTTCCTTCCCACTCCTCTCCCCCACCTCTCCCTGCACCACTTCCCCACCCCCCGATCTGGAAGAGTCTGCGGCTGGCGGAGGCCCCGGGCGTGGATGCCGTCCAGGCCCCACATGGGAGCATCTGTGTCTCCAACAGTGTGACCACATCCCAGAGAGAGGGCTCCAGTGCCCGGCTGCCCCTGCGGGTGGCTCTGAACAGGAGGGGGCTGGCGAGTGGCCCAGGGAGGCGTGGTGACAGCCAGGGGGCCACAGGGGCCGAGCAGGGGCTGCGAGGGCAGCAGGGCTGCGTCCCCGAGCCTGGGGACACAGCGTTGCTCTGCGTCCTGCTCCTGGCTCTGGCAGGGCCTGGGCTGGGCGGGCAGTGACGGGCAAGGGCAGGAGCGGCCGGGTGGAGCCAGGGACTCGGGGCTCCGGGACCCTGTGCCAGGAAGCCCTTCCTGCCAGGACGCCCCCGGTCGCTGCGCCCACTTCCAGCTGCGCTGAGGCAAGCCTGGCTCCTTGCGCTCCACCCCCGACCCACTGGCAGGTCCCAGCTGGCCACCTGCAGACACACCTGGAGTCGGACCAGCCTGCACCACCCCCGTGGCCGCCCGTCCCTGCCCTGTTTGGCTGCAAAGCCTCCTGACTTGATGGGGCGTCCTCACCAGGCTTGCTCCGACCACAGCCATCCTCCGTGCAGCAGCTGGGACAACCACACACTGCACAGAGCCAGGTGGTGTACCCAGCCCTTTGATGACTGCCTCCTCACCTGGGTATTAACCAGTCCTTTCTGACCTGGTGTCACCTGTCTGGCCTCCTCTCCCACTTCTGCTTCCCACCCTTCCTCTTGGGGCCCCTCGCTGCTCTCAGCAGGCTCCCACCACAGGGCCTTTGCACCTGCTGTTCCCAGGGCCTAGAACACTCTTCCCTCAGAAGTGCACGTGACTTGTTTCCTCAATTCATTCGATCTCTGCTCAAATGTCTTCTCAGTGAGGCCAGAGCAGCCCCAGTAAAGTACTAACTCGGACCCTCCTTAACCAGCTAAGTTTCTCTACACAGCCCTCACCGCTAATTTACATACTTCACGCTTACTTGTTCATTTGTTTGTCTGAATCCCCACACTGGGATGCAAGTTCCTGGAGGGGAGGGTGCTTTCTGTTCTGTTCCCTGGTGGATCTCAAGCCTCGTACAGGGCCTGGGGCACAGCAGGTGCTCAATAAATAGCACTGCATGAAACGAGCCACAAGCATTCCTTAAGCAAGAGAGCACCACCCCTAGGACCACGGTCTCCTGGGCTCCTTCCTCTGGGACTGACCTTTCTGTCCCTGGAGACATAACGTCAGGAGAGGGGTCATCTCCCGCAGGGCACCTTCAAACCCCTGGCTGGGGTTTCCCTCTGGCGGAGCCCAGGAGAGCAGAAGAGTGGGAGGCAGGAGGCCGGAGCTGGGCTTCCTTCTGGCCAGGGCACTGGGGCGGGTCACATCTCATTCACTGGCCAGCAGGGGCTGGTGCTCTGCGCAGGCAAGGGCCGGGAGCACCGGGGTCTCTCCAGGGACTTGGCATCTCAAATACTCGGGATGTCTGCTCTTCCAGCCCCTCCCTCCCCGCCATTCTAACATTAGGTGCTTGGGGAGCGGCCGGAGTACGTAATCGGGTTGCTGGTCCAGCGCACGAACCGTCACAGTGCAAACCGCCTGCATCTCCGAGTCGGTGTGGAGACACCATCCCACGCTGGAAAGAGGAACAGGAGTGGTGGGCTGAATGGTGGTCCCCGAAAGATGTGCCCAAGGCCTAACCCCAGGAGCCTGTGAAGACGACCTTCCTGGGAAAAAGGGGCTTTGCAGAGTAATCAAGTTAAGGATCTTGAGACGAGATGATCCTGGATTTAGTGCGGGCCCGAAATCCAAGGGTTCTTACAAGAGGGAGATCTGACAGACGCAGGCCAGGCCATGGGACCTGGAGGCAGAGACGCCAGGGCACGCAGCCACCGCCCAGGACCGCCTGGGGGCCAGGAGCAGGAAGAGGCGGGAGGGACCTGCCCTCCCCCCACACCCCAACCCAGCCTCTGGAGCAAGTGGGGCTCCAAGATGGGGAGAGGATGAATTTCTGTTGCATCAGTCCCCTAGTTTGTGATGATTCATCACAGCGGCCCCAGGAAAACCCCCCAGGAGGGAGTGCAGGGGATCGAAACCTGGCTGAGGGTGACTTCGCTGAGGATTACCTTCCCTCCCAAGTTTCAGGTTTGGGCTTTGTGGGCTTCTGCCCAGCTGTGCACCGGCTCCCGGGAGCTGGGGAGGCGGGGCGTGCCGAGGCACAGAGGCGGCTCAGGGGTGTGGTTGGTGGCGCCTCCTCCTGGATCCGGGCACCTGATCCCTCTGGGAGAACATCCTGGGCCTGGAGTTTGCCCAGGGTGGAGTCGCCCAAGGGCAGAGAGCAAAGGGCAGCACGAGGTGCAGCCTGGCCCTGCTGACCCCCGCAGCCATGGCTGTGACCTTGAAGCCCCAGGAGCTTTGCTGTCAGCCCTGGAGGCTGTTTAGAACAGGAAAACAGACTGCACGGAAGGGATGTTCTACCGTCACGGGGGAGGGGCCTCGAGCAGATCCGAGTGCACACAGACGCGTGCGGCTCCTCAGGAAGGCGGTGGGAGGACGCCACGAGGCCAGGGATGGGAAGGGGGGCACATTTGCAGACCGCTCCCCACCCCACGGAGGTCAGCATGTCACCTGCATTACGTTACGGAGCCTCTCAGCATGCCCATGAGGGAGCTGCACTTGGAGGCATTTTACAGACGAGAAACTGAGGCAACGTGACCTTCCCAAGGTGAGCCCCACAGTAAGCGGCAGGCCTGGGGTCAGAGCCCACAGGACCCCAGTCTTGGCCGAGCAGCTGAGAAGGCTTAAAAGGGGCTCCTGACCAGCCAAGGGCATAGGAGTGTGGGGGAGCAGAGGCCGAGGGCCCTGGGGAGCAGAGGCCAAGGGCTCAGGGGAGCAGGGCCAAGGGCTCAGGGGAGCAGAGGCCAAGGGCCCTGGGGGAGCAGAGGCCAAGGTCTTGGGGGAGCAGAGGCCAAGGGCTAGGGGCTGGGAGCAGAGGCCAAGGGCCCTGGGGGGGCAGAGGCCGAGGGCCCAGGGGAGCAGAGGCCAAGGGCCCTGGGGGAGCAGAGGCCAAGGGCTCAGGGGAGCAGGGCCAACGGCTCAGGGGAGCAGAGGCCAGGGGCTCAGGGGAGCAGGGCCAAGGGCTCAGGGGAGCAGAGGCCAGGGGCTCAGGGGAGCAGAGAGAGAGAGGAGAGCAGGGCTGGACAAGCAGTCAAGGACAAGGGCCAGTGGAGCCTGGACACTGCCTGGCCCAGCGGTGCGCTCTTGTGGTGAAACTGGGATGACCAGGACTGGCGGGACTGGACCGCTGCCAGGGATCTGATTCAGGGCTGGGGTGGGGGCTGGGGGAACAGGCACGAACATCTGAGAAACAGAAGGAGCTTGGTGAGGCCTCAGTGTCCCCCGTCGTGGCAGGTGGATGGCCCCTTGGGCCTCCGTGCGGGGTCTGGAGTTCCTCTGCAGAACTGGCGGGAGGCCCACAGCATGGAGCGCACCGTCTCCTGGGGGCTCGCCCACCGTGTGTCAGGCTCTGGCCCGACCCCGGAGACTCCGAGTCACAAACCTAAGACTATCTGTGGCCCGAGGTGCCCAGGTCGGCCTGCCACTGAGCCCAGGGGAGAGCCACAGGTCCAGAAGGACAGAGGCAGGAGGGGACAGCTGCCCCTGGCTGTCCTGTCCCCCGCCCCCGCAAGTGGCAGGCAGGTGGGGAGCAGCAAAGGGCTGCTCCCTGAGGAGGTGGTGTTGGGAGTCAGCGAGGGGCTGGCGCCCTGAGGAGAGCCCCGCACCCGGGCCTGGTGACGATGGCCCACGACGTGTTTTGAGCACCTTCCACATTGGAGGCGTGTGCTAGGGCCTCCCACAGAAAAGGAGCTCCCTTCAGCCTGCCAGCAGCTCTGCGTGGGAGGGACCCGTGTTAGCCCATTTTACTGCTGGGGAGACAGAGGCTCAGGGGTTCCAGCACTTTCCTGGGATCCCACGATGGCAAGTGTGGGGCGGGGGCTCCCATCCAGGCCGCCCGACTCCACAGCCCACATGCTTAACCGTCCTCACTCCAGGGCCAGAAGGCCAGAGGGCCTGGCCACTGCCCCTCTGGAGCCCCCTCCTCCTCTCTGGCCACACCAGGCCCCACACCAGACCCTGTTGCTGCCCACCGCGGGCCTCTCCTTACCTGATGATGAACAGACTGGGTGCTGTGGGGCTGACAGGGGACCAGCACTGGCCAGGAGGAGCAGGCACAGTGGAGTTGGCCCTCCCCGGGGGGACTAGCCCCCCTCCAACTTAGATGTGGCAGCTGGAGAGGTGGGGGACCAGAGGCCAGGCCGGCCTGTTTGTCGCATCACAAAGTCCTGCTCTGGGCTGGCTGGGGGCTCCTGTCAGCAGTGGGACGTCTTAGAGAGGCTCTGTCCCTGGGTCCTGGCCGGGCCCAGCTCCCTCTCGCTGCAGAGGCTCCACCAGAGTATCGGCAGCCTCAGTGGCTGCACCTTGCAAACAGGCAGGCACCCCCTGCTCCAGGCGTGGCCCGGGGCCCAGGGCCGAAGCTCTGTGGGACTCGGTCTCCTCGTCTGTGGTGTGGGAGCGGACCAGGGTACCAGGCCTGTGGGCATCCTGGGCGTCTCAGACAGGCGGCTCTCCACCCTGGGGACAGGCCAGGTGTCCTCTCTTTACTTGGCCTTTCTAGACAGAACTGCAAAAGGAGAACCAAGGTCACACCTCATTCAGAAAGGAGGCCGCTGGAGCCAGCAGGGCCCAGAAGCACGGCCACCACCCAAGCAGCTGGCCCAAAGGCGGAAGTGAGAATGGCCGGGCGGAGGGGGAGGCCACCCAGACTCCAGGATCACCGCGGCCCCTCGGAAGGGCCTGCCAATCATCTCATCCAACCTTTCCAAACTTGCCAGCAGCCAGAGGCTTTTGATTAAAAAAAAAATCTCACCTGGAATACCAGTGTGAAAAATTCTACGTTGAAAAAATTATTTTAGTGGTTTACATCTGTTTTATAACTTAAGAAGGACACATTTACTTGTAAATTCAGGAATGGCCACACAGCTCATAAGTGATGGGGCCAGGACTAGGACCTGTATCTGGGTTCAAATAAAATATGTCCTGGCCTTGATCCTCATCAATAGTCCTTTGCAATGATGAAATGGAAAGCAACAACGGTAAAGAGCCACTATATATGCCCGAAGGTCATCAATGCAACACAGAGGACTGAACAGAGTCACGGCCGGGATCCTGTGGCCGGCCGGCGAGTTAGCATGAGAAATGAAGTCAGGCGTATATAATTCAGAAGCTGCACCCACGCCGCGGGAGCTACGTGGTGTCCTGCAATCATCCTGGATTTCTGCTGGCGGGAAGGAGGGACCTGACAATTGGATGGATGTCCTTCCCTCTCACCTAATCTCGTCTACCTTCTGCTCAAGTCCACCCCGTGCTCTGAAGCCATGTCCATGTCTGGCGGCGTCAGCACGACCCGCCAACCTGCCCGGCACTGGGGCGCTCTGGTCTTTTGATTCCAGGACGTAAAGCAAGAGGTGTGGGGAGTGTTGCTCTGGGGCTCGATTGCTGTCAGGGCGCGAGTGGAGGTTGAGTCTGGAGGGACGAGGGGCCATGTGTTTGTTAATGTGTTTCTCTCGTGAGTGTTTGCGATGTGCAGGGGCCCCCGTGGTGCGGCCCATGGCCGGCCCCTCTTGCCTGGGTCTAAGGCTGGTACTGACTCTTGAAGTTGTTTTTAATACATCACATTTGTCTTCGGAAGAACTTTAGCTGTCAGCTGCTTCATTGGAGGTGGCGGCTGCAGGATTCTGAGGTCTCGGATAAAAATCTTAACTTTCAGCACCAAGGCCGTTGGAAGCCAGCAGTTTGGGACGTCCAGTGCTCTTCAATGAGCTGGCCTGTGCCTGTGGTTGCACGGTACTGAGAGAGCTCAGACAAAAAGCTGCAAATCATCCTAGTTAGAGACAGTTCTCAGTGTGTGCTTCAGCTCAGCAGATTTGGGGAGAAGCCTGAGCTTCACAAGGTTGAGGTCCCCCGGGTCACAGCTGACAGTTGGTGGCTCCAGTGAGCTAGTGTTGATATATCACATTTATGAATAGGCTGTTTTCACTGCAGTTACAGATAGTTAGAAATACGATTTTTAAGTGAAAGCTTCATAAAGCATTCCTGGAATTCCCAAGGCCCACAGAGCTGGCCAGTCCCCCACATCACAGCACAAGTGGTTGCCAGGTCGCTCTGGGGAGCCGCCCACCTCTTGACCACGGAGGGCAGCTCCTCTGGCCAGGACGCTGGGGTCCGAGTCCTGACCGCTGGGCTCTCCAGCACGCCTCTGAAGACCCTGCCTTCAATACGCCCCGGGGAAAGGCGACTTTGTGTGTCCAGAGCTGGGGTCCTTCAGAGTGTTCCCCGAAGTGTGGGATGGGTGCCAACTTGGCGGCTCCTGGACAAAGCTATCATCTCACTGGATCCTTTTCCAATTCTCGTTCTTTCCAAAGTCTGTAGAGGACTGTGAATCTGCTTACTTAGTGCATCTTAACACTGCCTCATTTATTCTTCTCTCTTCTTTGAGAGACAGAGAGAGAGAGAGAGAGAAGGCAACCATATCTAACTAGAATTTAATAATACTGTTTTGTTTTTATCATATTAGTTTTTTACTCTTAACTTCTATCTGTGGGCAAGAAATACTGAGTTTTTTTTTTATTGAGTTATTGATAGGTTACAATCTTGTGAAATTTCAATTGTACATTAATGTTTGTCAGTCATGTTGTAGGTGCACCACTTCACCCTTTGTGCCCACCCCCCACCCCGCCTTTCCCCTGGTATCCGCTAAACTGTTCTTGGTCCATAGTTTTAAATTCCTCATATGAGTGGAGTCATACACAGATTATCTTTCTCTCGCTGGCTTATTTCACTTAACATAATTCTCTCAAGGTCCATCCATGTTATTGCAAATGGAATGATTTTGTTCTGTTTTGCAGCCGAGTAGTATTCCATTGTATATATGTACCACATCTTCTTTATCCATCCGTCTGTTGATGGGCACTTAGGTTGCTTCCACGTCTTGGCTATTGTAAACAGCGCTGCAATAAACATTGGGGTGCACAGGACTTTTGGGATTGCTGACTTCAGGCTCTTTGGATAGATACCCAGTAGTGGGATGGCTGGATCGTATGGTAGTTCTATTTTTAGTTTTTTGAGGAATCTCCATACTGTTTTCCATAGTGGCTGCACCAGTTTGCATTCCCACCAGCAGTGTATGAGGGTTCCTTTTTCTCCGCAACCTCTCCAACATTTGTTGCTATTAGTTTTAGATATTTTTGTCATTCTAACGGGTGTAAGGTGATATCTTAGTGTAGTTTTGATTTGCATTTCCCTGATGATCAGCGATGATGAGCATCTTTGCATGTGCCTATTGGCCATCAGTATATCAAGAAATACTGAGTTTTTATTTACGGCAATGATATAAAAAATGGCGATGGTGGTCACCGAATGACAGAGGTTTGAGGCCATGACCCCCCAGTTTCGCTGGGTTTGTGGTCTGGGCTCCAGGCCTGAACAGAAAGTCTTCCGTCAGCCTGAGTGGAGACCCCCAAAGGGACTGGAGAGGGGGTCCTCTGGGACATTTATAAGTGACCCTACCCAATTCAGTCAGTGACTGCCTGTGGGGGAAGCTTCACGAAAGCCACCTCAGGCCACTGCAGGGCTCTGAGTGTTGTCACTTAGGCCCTGAGAGAGAATGGGAGCCTGTTGGGCGGGGTCTGGGTCCAGGGGTAAAGCCCTGGTGGGTCACCTGTGAAGAATGCAAGTTAAACTCCCAGTTTGGGAAAGGAAGAGGCAGCTGCGCCATCTGGTGGCTGATGGGCTGGGCAGCGCCCATGATGACGGCTGATTCCCACCCAGTTGTTCCCGGCTCAAAACCACTGTTGGCATCGGAACGCGTCTCTGACCCCGAGTGACAGTGGCCCGAGGCAGAACAGGATGCACGGCTCCTCGCCTGCCAGCCATGGCACTGACACCCCCCAAGGGGCCACACATCTACGAGCTGCGGGTGGGACTCCAGACCTGCCTTGAAGGGTCAGCATCCGGGTTCACAGCCAGGCGTGTGTCCCACAGCCCCACATCACGTCCGGGGGGATTCGGGGACAGCTTGGGGGAGGTGGAAGTGAGACTCGGGAGAAGGGAAGTGTATCTTTTCTATTTCCCTTTTCGTGTCTAAAGGGAACTTCCCCTGATAGGTCTGGGTCACACAGCAGCGCTGTGAGAGCAGGAGCTCCTGAGCCAGCCCCTCTGGGGGGACAGATGTCAAATGGGGACAATGACGCTCTTTCACAGGCTGCTGTGGGGTCTTCCTGAGCTAAAGCGACTCAGATCCCGCCTCCAGGGAGCGGTGCTCAGTCAAGGGCAGCAGGGGTGATGGCTCCTGGGCTGGGACTGGATTTGGAGGAAGTGGGATCTTGTGGGTGCTGGGGGGCCTGTGCCCTGTTCTCATGCAGCACCCCCAGGGTGGCAGGACTCTGTGGGGAGACCCAGGGCCAAGCGCCAAGCCTGGCCACAAAGACGCTGCATGTAAGGGGCTGCGAGGCTTCGGGTGTGGAACATACCAGGGTGATGAGCAAGGTCAAAGCCAGGGGTCTCCCCAGTCAAAGCAGGTGTCTGCACAGGAGGAGGCCCCAGGACTCATGCCAGCTGTGCCACATGGGTGAAAAAGCCAAGTGTGGTCCTTGCCCCGAGGAGCCTTGATCTAGGGACACACACACACACATGTATGCACGCACTCACACACAGGTGAAATTGCCTCACTGTGAATGCTCTGGGAAGGACAGGCCCGAAATGCTAGAAGGGCAAGTAACAGGGAGCCTGACAGTCAGGGAGCCAGGGAAGCTTTCCGAGGAAGGGGCGGTGGGTGGAATGTGGAGGATGAGTAGCCTTCCCTAGGAAGGGTGGGGAAGAGTATCTCAGGTAGAGGGAACAGCAGCTGGACAGAGAAGAGAGGGCCCAGGATGGTCCTGGAAAGCCAGAGAGGAGGGGGGCTCTGGAGGTCCCCAGGAGGCTGGGGGTGTAGGGAGAGCTGAGGGGAGAGAGGGTCTGACTGAATTTCAGAATGATAACTCTGCCTGCTCGGGTGGAGAAGCATCTGGAAAGGCTCAGTGTAGACACATGGGCAGACCCGTTGGGAGGCTATTTCTTGCGTGAGATCAGCACAGAGAGAAGGCCGCCTGAGCTAGGGAGATGGTGGTGAGATGGGAAGTGGCTTGTCCAGGGGCCTGGGGGCGGGTGGGATGTGGGGAGCAGGGGAACCAGGCAGCCAGCAGGACCCCTGGGTCTCGGGGTTACACAGCCGGACGGTGGGGGCGGCCACACTGGGAAGGGATGGCTGGAAGAGCTGGTTTTGGAGGGAAAGTGTCAGCCCGCAGCTTCGGCTATGTCGAACCTGAGCTACTGCTGAGCCAGCCGGGAGGCGCCAAGGTGCACACTCCAGGTTGGAGAGTTGTGTCGTCCACGCACATGTGCGTCATCGGTGGAGAGAACAGAGAATTGACTGTCCTAACTGGGACACTTCTGAGAGTAAAGGGACACTCTCTTAGCAATTATGCCAGGACAACAGCACCTCAGACAGGGACTGCCCCAGGGAGGCAGGGACAATGGTCACTCTTGTCATTAGTGTGCAGGTGGTGGCTGGAGGTGAGATCCTCCAGGGAAAGAGGAGGGGGGGCTCCTGGGACCAGGCCTTGGAGGATGGTCTGTCGAGTTGTGGGGGGATGGCGCCGAGACAGCATGATGGCCCGGACAGCATGTATCTATCAGGGCACCAAGAGCATCTGGGGGACAGAGCCATCCAAAGTCCTGACCACTGCCCAGAGGGGACCTGTTGGAGTGAGCCCCTTGGAGGGTGCAGGGGCCGCGGCAAAGCTGTCAAGGAGTGGTGGCTGCGTGAGCCCGCTGGGGGCGACTGCAGTGGAGGGGAGGAAACAGAGCGAGTGCGAATGGCCCCTTCTCTCTGGAGTGGCACGGAAGTCAGATCCCTCATCCATAACCACAGCGTCTGGAATATTTGAGGCCGCTCTGTGGTCTCCCTCCTTCCCTGCGGAAGTTATCAAGAAGGGACCAAATCACGCACAGGATGTGCTGTCTAATGAGCTAATGAACGGGAGTAAGGACCGTGTTTCTGCAATGAATCAAAAATATGTACTGAGCTCGTCTATGTGCTAGGCGTTGCAGATTTACTGCAATGTATTTGAAACGGACAAGCCTGGGTTCCAGCCGTTGTCACAGATGCCCATGAGGCTTCGAGGTAGGTGGGCTATGGTGGCTCCCCTCTCTCCCTTCTCCTGGAATCTGCCTCTGGCCGTTCATCTCCCTCATTGCCATGAAAACCACTCCACTCGACTGGTCCAGACATAAAGGGGGCTGCCAGCTGGGCCAGTCATAGGGCCCGTTTTCCCATCTCCAAACTGGGCCCATCACTGCTTTGCTCGGGCCAGGGGTGAGTCTGGAATAACTAGTTGGGGGGATCCAGAGAGGTGGTCTCTGTGGTGGCGGAACGGTGGGCAGACCTGCTTTGTGCCCCAGGGCAGAAGTGAGTCTCCAGAAAGAGGCGGAGGCTGTGGAGGACGGCCAGGGAGTCTGGTGAGGGGGTGCAGCCCCGGGTGGCAGCAGGCCTGGCTTGGACTGTGTGCTCCGCTCACCTACCTCTGTGTGGACTTTCTGAGCCCACTTCCCTGTCTGCCCTGAACCAGCTGGAGCCGGGCGTCCAGTTGATCCACAGGCAAACCCTGACTGCTCGGATCTGAGAGCAGACACTTGATCTAAACGTTGGGACTGTCCTTCCCACGACCCCTCCCCTGCCAGAATATTAGTGTCATGACACTCCCTGTCCCTGGTCACTGGCCCTGTGCGGCTGCCTTTCCGAGTCTGTCCCCCACGACTCCTGCCAGGTCGCTGGGCGCCTCCTACCTGTGACTTTGCTCGGGGCTGTCTGGTCGGGAGGCAGGTCAGTGTGGGTGAAAGGCACAGACTTCGGTGCTGGTCAGGCCTGGGCTCCACTCTCCTTAGCTGCTCAGCCCTCTCTGAGCCTCAGTTTCCTCCTCTGTAAATAAGAAACCCTCCTTCGGCCCTCAGGGTTGAGAGGTGGGAAGAACAACGGGCCCAGAGCAAAGAGAATGCTCTTTCTTTTTCCTCTCCTTCATGGTACCAATCAGCTAGTCGAGAAATGCAGATGCAACTTGGAAAACACAGAAAACAAAGGCCAGAAAGAGACCTGGGGTCACCTCTATCGATTTTGCTAAATTGCAAATAATGCAGAAACTTTCCGTGGTGAATAGAAACCACAGGGAGGCCTTTGTTTCTATCTAAGAATAGATCAGAATGGACTTCATATGCCAATGAATGCCTGAGAATCCAATTAAAAATCAGAGAGAGACATTCGCTCCATTTAAATCTTAAATACGCCAAACAAAGTCCAGAATAAGCTGATGCTTGCAGAAATGTTGAGATTTCCCTGGCTTTGTTGCCACATACAGAACAAGGAGGAAGCAGCCCCCTGTTGCAGGAGTGTTATGTCCCCAGATGACCGAGAGAGGGCACAGCTATGCAAGCCTTAGTTGCTCTTGATCTGGAGGGCAATGAAGGTCCAGCTCTGGAGAGAGGGAGGGAGGCGAGGGAGGGAGAAGGGGAGAGGGAGGGAGAGGAGGGGAGAAAGACACAGGGGTGGGGGGGCTGCTGAGAGAAAGGCTGAGAGAGAGAGACGGGGGCCCCCAAGTGACTCCAGCCAGCGAGGCAAAGCCGGTTGGGGGCTTGCTGGACAAGGAACCAGCTAGGAGAGCCTGGGCCCAGCTGCTGGGGCTCCCCCTCTGAGGGCGGGTACCGCTTAGTTATCAGGAGGTGATGAAGATGTCGCAAGCCCCCTGTGTGCAGGGCACAGAGCAGAAGCTCCTGCCCCTTTTCCTGAGGGAATGAATTCCTCCACTCAGTCACCTTGTAGAAACTGAACAGAAGCCAGAAAACCATCAAAACTCTAATTTGCAGCTAAGGGGATGATAGATTCCAGAACCTACATTCAGGTGAGGATGACCATGGTACCCAATCAAAGTCCCGATGTAGGAACACTTGTGTTACAGAAAGTAACTGGTGCGCCTTAAGTACTTTGGTGCACTGTGTCCCGTGAGCTTCTCAGCAGCCCTGAGGCGGATGCGGCCGGCGTCCCTGTTGAAGGATGGGAAGACTGAGGGAGGGCAGGGGTCTTGCTCTAGGCCACCCAGCTGGCAAGTGGCAGGGTGGGATTTGAACCGGGCACTGGCCACAGCCAAAGCTGGTGGCCTCAACCATTTTGCCAGGCACTGCCTTTCCGAACACAAAGGGGCCCTCGCACAAGCCAGAGCAGGTGGGCCCAAGTCCATCAGCCCCCGTCACCTCGGAATTAATCGGATTCCAGCAGAGCCCAGGCCGGAGCCTCTGGTGAGACCCTTCTAGAAGATGGAGAGACCTGGGGTCTGTCTGAACCACAGGCCCACAGCCGTGAGAGGAGAGCCCTGGCGGAGCAGGGGAGCAGAGCTGCTGGCGAGGTGGGGTCTGTAGGGGGCGGTGGAGCGGGCTCTGTCGGGGGAGGGCAGAGGCACGCTTCAGCCTTGAACGCGGGGCACTCTGGAAACTGACTACTGGTAACAATTAATCCAGCATCTGCTGTGAGCCTGCCACGCTGTGGGGCACTTTACAAAGATGCCGTGGTCAGAGTGGTTGCCAGGATCCCAAGAGCAAGTGAGATGGAAACCAGGTAGGGGAAACAGTGCCTATGACGGGAGCTCCTGCGCCCCCTTGCCTTCCTCAGAGGAAGTGCGGAGCCAGGCCGTTATAGCACCTTCTGCCCTTCTAGGTGCTGGAGGAAGTGGGAGAAGCAGACAGTGAGGGGTTTGCTCTAACACACGTGGAGTGAGGGGAGTGCGGCCCAATGCAGTGTCGTCAAGGTGTCACAAGCTCTCCGCTTCAGGGACCTGGTCTGAGGCGTGCAGAGGGAGACCCGTCCGACCTTATCCATCCCCCCACATCCGCCCTCTCAGTCTGTTCCGCCTGCCGTGACAAAACACCACAGAGCGGGCGGCTTAGAAACAGCAGACATTCATTGCTCACAGTTCTGGAGGCTGGAAATCCGAGATCAGGGTGCCAGCATGGTTGAGTGAGGGCCCTCTCCTGGTCACAGATTTCTTATATTCTCACCTGGTGGAAGGGGCTAGGGAGCTCTGTGGGGTCTTTTTTGTACGGGCATTACTGCCATTCTGGAAGTCTCTACCCTCATGACCTGATCACCCTTCAGAGGCTGCACCTCCTAATACCATCGCCTTTGGGGGTGAGGATTTCAAAATATGAATTTTGGGGGTACATAAACATTCAGACTATAGCACCACCCATCGCCCCATCCATCCACCGCCCCATCCATCCACCGCCCCATCCACCCACCGCCCCATCCACCCACCGCCCCATCCATCCACTCATTCATCCAACCATCCAACCATCCATCTATCCTCCATTCAGTCTTCAGGGAGCACCTGCCAAATGGAAGGCACTGTAGGAAATAAAATTCGACAAAAATGGAAAATTACTGATCATTGTGGAAGCTGGGTGATAAGTACACAGGATCATCACACTATTATCTTCACTTCTGTGTATTTTGTTTGAAAATTTCCACAATAAGAGGTTAAATAGAGATGAGGTATGAAACGTGGGAATCAGGAGCTGCTGTCTCAGGGCCCGCCTGCCATGGAGAAGAAGTTGATGTCTGAACACCGAGGGCAGTGATCTCAGGCCTGCGAGTAATCCAGAGCTTGAGGGCTTTCCGAAGCAGCTCAGAGCAATGCAGAGAAGCAAGAGATGGCTTCTGCTGAGATTCAGGAACAGCGACCACTGTCCTGCGTTTGTTATCAGGCAACAAGTCACATGCAGAAGACGACAGACCAGGGGCCTGAGGAACACGGAAGGAAGGCCTGTCTGAGAACACAGCCTCGCACCCACCCCTCCCTCCTCCTACCACCACGGTGACTGCCGCCCCCCTCAGCCTTGTTCTCACGCCACATGCTCGAGGCCCTCTTTCTAGGGCACCCAACATGCCACTGGGCTGGCTGGGGAGCGAGGGCAAGTGACATTTCAGAGCTGATTCCAGCTTACGAGATCTCGGATCTCAGAGATGACCGCCACACCGTCTTACACAACCATGTGTTTAATGCTGCACAGAACAAACTTGTTCTTCACCGTGAGGTTCATTATGAACTCGAATCACTGTAATTATAAAGTCTACAATCCCATTTAAGGCCCAAGCAACAGCTCGTGTGCTCAGTGCTTTAACTTAGAAAAATTTGAGTCACAAGTCATGAAACTTTTCATACATTCAGGATCTCTAAAAGTTAACTAGTAATACAGAGCACAGTCCTCTCTCCCTTTGCAACGAGTGGAGAGAAATGGCTAAAGCAACCGTGGCTGTATTATGTTCTAAGCTTGAAGGAAAATCTGTTCTCACCAGGGCCGTCCGCCTGGGTCCCTGCGAGGCTGAGCCATCCACCCTGGGACAATGGCCGGCAGAAGCTCCAGAGCTTTCTGCAGATGGAGGTGCTATAGCACCGATCCTGGGCAGGGAGCCAGGCCGAAGGCAGCGGCAGAGTCTCCTGGAGAGAACACAGCACCCCCACCTAGTCTGTGTGCACCTGTGCCCACCGCCGTCTTGCACCAGGAACTGTACCTTTCCTTGTGCAATGACAGTTGGGGCACAGCCCCCCGGTGTGACCCGGCTGCGGGCAAGAGAACACAGTTCAACCTGCTTTACTGAAAAAGCTCCTTCTGATCCACCACCCCCTGATCAACCCAGAAAATGATCCTTCCCCGAGTCGGGGCGTCTTGCTTTGGGAAAGGTTTAAAGTTTGCTGTTCTTCTGAAACTGGGCCACCAGGCTGAGGACCTGCTCGGAAGCTTTGATGGTCTTGGAGCCGAGGTAGGCGGTGCTGTTGATGGCCGTGTCCTCCAGGTAGTAGCGGTAGTTGACCATCAGGCCGCAGGAGCTGGAGATGCCCCTGAGGCTGGCGTCGGCCATCCAGTTGAGGCGCCACATCACCGCCCCGTTCTGCAGGTGGAAGTTCGCCACGGGGTTCAGCGCATAGCCGCGGTGCTTCTCCCCATAGAGGTACCATGCGCAGAGCCGCATCAAGGGGGCCTGCAGCGCCCTCACCAGCCTCTCGGACTGCACCCACTCGTTGCTGCTGAGAAGGGCCTTAAGGGTCTCATTAACGGGACCACCTAGGATCTCGGAGATCTCTTTACTTTCAGACTCTGCAAACAGTTCACTCCTCCCGTGATCCTTGGCTTGCGCGTTCAGGACCCCCAGGAGCCACTTGGTGAATCCGGGTATAGGAGACAGGCTTGAAAACGTCCCAAGGTGAGGAAACTCTTTCTGTAAGGCAGGGTTGGGGCAGGGGGAGAAAACACATACGCACAATTCAGCACGTGCGTCACTGACACAGAGGCCCCCCCCAGTTATCGTTGATGTGACATTAACCTGTGTGCTGCTGGAGAGTTGACAGTGATCCTGGATCCGCATTAATTTTCTCCTTTCAAAAGGAACATTTACTAAGAATTGGAAGTGTGCCAGCCTCTGGGGGCATGCTGAGCCCCCAAGGCAAGCCTTTACCATGGCGTCTCCATCCGCACCATCGTTCGCGCTGGTTTGGGGGACCTGACTGACATCAGAGCTGGGCTGCTATCAAGTGGGACCTGGTATGCGGCTCTTGTCTTTCCAGCACACCACACCCTGCCCATGGACTTCTCTGTGGCCACAGAACCTGGTTCATTGCTTGGCACACAAGTATCCAATGACTGTTTGTTGCATGAATAATTGATTGCCTAGCTATACCAGAGTGGGTGCAGAGGATGGGATGAAAGAGGCAGCAATGGGTATTTCCCCACATTGGATGATACGGTTCAATCACTATTGCTCAAACTGCATAGAGCTCTCAATGATCATTTCAAAAAATCCAGTATTTTCCGATTATAAATGTAATATATGCTCACTACAGAAAATTGTTTAAAAATGTTTGACAGAAGCAAAGAAAACCACGATACCCCACCGCTCTAACCCCTCTCAATAGTTTGAGGAAGTATAATTCCATCTGGTCTTTCTCTAGGCAAGTTTTAGGTGAGTGAGACATTTATTTCATATCCTGCTTTATGAACGTATATCACTAGCATTTTCTCATTACCGTTAAAATTCAACAGCATAATTTTAACAACAGAATAACACTGAAAGATAAGGCCCTGCTGTGATTTTCCCAGCTGTGCTCCTTTCGTGGGGCATTTGGGTGGCTCTCAGGCGTCTGCTCTCAGGAAGCCCAGTGTCACTATGTAAACCAGGGCTCGATCCTCTGTGACGATGCTCCGGCTCAGGCCATGCGCTGGGCGAGGGGCCGACCTCAGCATGGCTACAGGGCGGCTCCGACTGACTCTGGGATGGAGGCTGCGTGTGTCACCCAGAACCCCGACTCTTCTACCCTCCCCCAGTCCCCGCCCCAGCCCGCCCCTTAACGCCTTCAGCCAGGAAGACGGGATGAGACAGACCGCGGTCATTACCTGTGGCTTCTCACCCCATCTGGGGACAAGCAGCAGAGAGTGATTCTAATGAAGCTGACACCCGGCCGAATGTGAGTTCTCAGATTTAAAACGGACTCTGCTTTTAAGACTCAGCTCATCCATGTCTGAGCTCCCCCTGCCGGCCGTGCTCCGAGGCGCTCTGCTGTGGCTCTTGGCGCGGAGACCCCGAAGCAGAGCGCTGCGCTCAGCCACTTGTTGACACTCAGTGTCTTACCCAACAATTAAGCTCCTCACAGCTCACCCAAGTGCCTAAGGGACCGTTTCCAAAGGCCCAGGCCCCGAGTGGAGCCGCAGAGGTCTGCTGCAGGAGGGCCGAAGGGCTTCCGCAGGGCGGCAAAAAAGGAAGTCATAAAAAGGAGCCAGGGTGTTCCCCCTCAGGCTGCTGGTCCCACCTGAGCCCCTCACAGTGCCGAGAAAGCCCAGCGGCAGGAGGCAGGGCCCGGAGCCCCGAGGGTGGACGAGGGTGGGTGGGGTCCAGGCAGGGGACCCTGAGATGTCGCCTCTAGACCAGGGCACGTGGGGCAGGAGGCGCCCACTCACGCCTGTGCCAGGACCACACGTGCACGGCAGGGGGCCCAGGCATAGTCCAGGGGAGGCCAGCAGCCGCCGGGGCCCTCCAGCACAGCCGTGTCTGTGGCCACTGGGAGGCTGGACTCTGGATGCGGTTTGTCAGCACGGGGTCCACCTCTCCAGTCCATCAGGAAGCGCTACGGGGCCCTGGCCTCTTCTACCCTCCTTCCTCCCTCCAGCTCCCGTCTCCACCCCATCAGACGACCTGAGAATGGTGGGCTGACACCAACAGCTGCACGGCACCCCGCTCACCTGCAGCTCCTTGACCACCCGCTTGATGAGGAAGGTGCCCAGCTCCACCCCCTGCAGGCCCTGCTGCGTCAGGCTGATGGAATAGAAGATGGCAGCGGCAATCTTGTTCTTCTCCTCTGTCTCTGACGGAGGATGCTCCTTCACGATTGCCTGGAAAACATTAACGACAGCGACGGGTGGGCTTGGGCACTCCCACAGCCCACATCTCACCTTTCGCTTCGGGCCCCGAGAAAATCCTCATCGGGTGGGAGCTGAGAGGGACCCCGGCCCCTCTGCTCAAGCCCGGGCTCTGAAGACCGCACGCGCCTGCTCTGGGCTGAGATCTCCCTGGAGCCACGGCTGCGCGACTTCCCAGGCCATGGGCCCCATGCTGTATCGTTTCCATCACTTTGAAATTCTCCTGCAAACTTTGTTCAAGGGCCATTGATGTCCCTTTCATCTTTTTCAGGCCTTTGTGCAAACTGAAACTTGATTCGTCTGCTCCCCCCCAACCCAGAGACGACACCCCAGCCTCGTCCAGGCCAGACGGTTCCAGTTTCTGCAGCTTTTCTGAGAAGGCTGCTCGCTCGACCCTTTAGTGATTTCCCTCCTTCCCTCTCCATCTGGCTTTTTAGATTTCTCAATAGGCCAGTGCAGTCCTATATCATTTTTCTTTCAGGCAATTTGCCTTTTTATGACTTTTCTGTGCACCTTTCTGATTTGGGCCACATCCTTGGTTTTTGTCACCGACAACACACATCCGCACAGACACGTCCGCGAAGCCGTCTAAGAAGGACATGCGGTGGAAGGTCCCTTACCCATGGCTGATGTTGTTGGCTCCGAGTTTTCCCTGTGGGGTTTTGGACCTGGGTACCCTGCAGGTCACCTGGCCGGAGCGGAGGAGCAGTGGGTACCGTTAGTCTGCCTGGACGCAGGTACATCAGCCTGCTTCCAAGAACACATCTAACCCTCTCTAACCGCCTCCAGCTATGTGATGCTCTGAGTCAGGTGTTGGCCCGGAGCCCATGATGAGGTCTGGGAGCCCACAAACTCTCTGGAACTGTGTGTGGAATGTGCGGGGCTGTGCGCATCCCCCTGGGGAAAATGTCCTCCACTTTCATCCCCTTCGGTTGCTCAAAGGTCTTTTCTGTGACCCCCGAAAAGTTAAGAACTGCGGCTGTAAGGAAAGTGGGGCAGATGGTGAAATAGAGGCAGTGACGCCCCCGGGCCCATGCCAGGCCCACGCTGCACCGAGACTCTGCAGGCAGAAGGCCGTGGTTCATGAGCACTGCTCGCCTCCCATCCTCCCAGGTCTTCATCTGGCTGAATTATCTCCTCTATTTTTCCAGAAGCCTGTAGGTGATTTTGTGGTTCCTGATTTAAACACTCCCAGCAAATCTTTTTTTAAAGTTTTCAAAGTAAAAATGACTCTTTCTTTGGTTATACAAATGAGATATGCATGTCAAAGAGGCAAAAAATAAACGCATAGAGAAGAAATCACAAATCACTCCAAAATCTGACCCCGGGCCCTGCTGTTGGCCTTTGGACGAGAGGCTCTCCACCTTCTTTCCTTGGCTTTGTGTGTACACTTAAATGTGCATGCACACAACCGTGTGCACACAACTGCACACACGCCCAGAGGCCCGACTCTGTACTCAGGGAAGGCGCCTGCCCTCAGGCCCGGAGGCGGGCTGGGCTTGAATCCTGGTTCCAGCCTATTTGCTCCATCACCGTGGGCAAATCACTCAGGTTTCGCTGAGCCCCAGTCTTCTCCTGTCTAACGAGAGGACAGTACCACTAAAAAGACCAACTCACGGGGCGCTGGGAGCATGACATGGAATGCGCTTCGCGGGCTGATGGGCACAGGGCGAATGCTCGAGCGATATGATTAGTATTATAAACAGGATCACGCTATACGTGCTCTTCTGTAACCTGAATTTTTACTCAATAGTAAGTCAAGGTTGGCTTCCCATGTCAGAAATGTACAACGACATCAACATTCAAATACAGGCGTGGAAACCCAGCACCCGTGAGGACGTCCCAGGCGTACATGCCATCGTTTCTCTAAAGCATCCTGGGCTGAGGGACAGGGACACTGTAGTTTCCAGCCTTTCGAACTGTAGACAGGGCAGCAATGACAGGCCTGCACTCTAGGTCTGGGTATTTTTCTCCCCAGGATAAATCCTCCGAGTGGAATTTTTAGGTCAAAAGGAAGGCACATTTATATTTTCATAGATATTGCCGAACTGCCCTCAGAGAGGCTGTAATAATTTCTAGAGCGTGAGAGGGCTGGCTCCTTCAAACACAGAAATCTAAAGGAATGTCTCCCTGCCGGCCAAGGCCGCCTGTTTGGCCTCCCCGCTTTTTCTCCTTCTGATACGAGGAAACGCCCAAGCGTGCCCATCCTGTGACTGTCCTCATCTCTCTAGCTCCCTAACAGCATGACCGTGACCCAGGAGTGTCCGTGCCCCTCACTCGTCTTCACCTCTCTCCTGATCTGCTCTCCCATTTCCAGTCCCTGCCTTGGCCCTTCTGCCCCAGGCGCCAGCAGGACGGTCTCAGACATTTACGTGACTCCTTAAGGAGAAGCCATGCTGGCCGCAGGCCCCCCACACATGAGTCTTTTCATCACTTTCTCAATCACACGTCTCTGAAAACTCCCCACATGCGGTTAACACATGCCAAAAGGCTGAACCATGTGCCTGACACCTCTCGTCCCTCACAGCTCCTCTGCCTCACAGAAAGCTTCTGTAGGAAACTTCTGCGGTGTCTCAGCTCCCAGTCGGCACAGTCGGATGGGTGCCCTCCTCGGTGCATGCTGTCTATACATGGCATGGATATACTCCATAATTGCAAATTGAGATTTTATCTAGCCAGTTCAAAAATCCGCAAAAGTCTAAGTACTTTATTTAAAAAGGGGATAAAACTAAGTTAACAAAAAAACTTAAGGGCCAGTCCCCTGGCGCAGTGGTTAAGTACACACGTTCTGCTTCGGCAGCCCAGGGTTTGCCGGTTTGGATCCCGGGTGTGGACATGGCACCGCTTGGCAAGCCATGCTGTGGTAGGCGTCCCACATATAAAGTAGAGGAAGATGGGCATGGATGTGAGCTCAGGGCCAGTCTTCCTCAGCAAAAAGAGGACGTTTGGCAGCAGTTAGCTCAGGGCTAATCTTCCTCAAAAAAACCCAAAAACAACCACCTTAAGGGACTCTGTGGGACACCTGTCTTGTCCTGAAGCGACCGTGCGCAGGTACCTGGATGTTGCTGGAGATCTCGCTGGTCAGGGCCAGGTGCAAAACGACCAGGGGCTCCCCAGGGGTGGAACAGTGAGAGAAGAAGTAACATCTTCTGTAAGGTCCCACGCGCTGTTTCATATCCATCCAACTTTTCACAGGATGCACAGCTTCAGACCTGATGAGAAAATATGAAAAAATAAGACAAACGTACAACTTACAAGTTAACTAACTCTTGCTGGTTCCTATTCATATTACTCACTAAAGTCAAACAAATCCTTTAAATACAGCTTTAACTGACTCTTCAGAAAAATTCAAAGAAAATCATTTTAATGTGAAACAGCCCTCACTGAGAGGAAGTGCAGTTGACATTTTACACACAGAACTGTGCTCCTTCTCAATCCTGGTCCGGAGCCGGTCGGCGAGGCCTCGGGAGGCAGTGATGCAGCCACTGTTTAACTCAGAAACCGCATCAGACGCTTCGTCGTCCAACATTCGGACTTTTATTCCCTTTGGATCCCTGCAGTTTTGAAGTCAGTGCTGCAAAAAAGCATCTTTCGTTCCATTTGTCCAGCAAGCTCATGCTGAAAACCATGATTTTGTTGTCAGCCTGTGACACGGCAGCAAGGCCTTGAATCTGTCACACTTCAAATAATACAACAGTTTTGAAACCTTAGATTCCATCAAAGGACACGGAAGGTGAAGGCCCTGAGGTGGAAAGAGCTGCCCCCGTCCTCTGAGGATAGCCACGCCGTGCCGCCTGGATCCTACCTCGGCCTGGGCCCCACTGCAGCTTCGCACAATACCGTAAATTTACCGATTGTCTCCAAAGCAGAAATCCTAACCACTACGGAGACAGATGCTGCCTGGATTGCTCGAGCAAACCCGCGGCCCAGGGAATTCGTATAGCTCTGATAATGGGGTCTTGGGAAAACGTGGGCCCATGTGCTTGAAATACAAGGACATAAATGAGACCCCACAGGGAGGCCACCAGCAAGTGACCAGTTTCCCTCCTTTCCCTTTCCTCCTCCGTGATCGAGCCATCACGTGCCAGGACGGCCACGTCTGTGAACACTGCGTTTAGGTTTTATTAGGCTTACAACAAACATACGTGGGAATGGAGGCTGGCTTTCGGGCAAAGCGTAAGGCAAGTGCCAACCTCAGTACTCACTCGCTGATCTTCTGCAGCACCTCGCAGGGCGAGTGCCAGGTGACCCGCTCCAGGTTGAGGAAGCCGGAGGAGAACCATTCTGAGAGCATGCCTTTCAGCACGCCGTTCATCTCCTGCGGACGAGAGGGACAGTGAGGCATTCGAGGAGGAGAGCCCATCCCGCGTCATCGGCAGCACCTGGGGTTCAAACACCGAAACGTGTGACAAAGGACGATGCTGTGGGACCAGCCTCCACAAGGCTCTCCTGAGAGGGCGCTCAAGAGCTCTTCTCGAAAACCAAGGTGGGCTGAACTCAGCTCCCCTTTTAGACTCCATTCCTGCCGAGTGCGAGCATTTGAACTGAGTTCCCCAAGTCAAATACGCCCCCATCTGCCCACAGCGTGACACATTCAAGAGATAAGGTCACTGTAACGGGGAATGGTGCCTTGTAAGGGAAAGGCCAGATAGACAGCACAGAGCTCACATCCTCACCCTCTCAGGAAAGGTCTTTGACATCTCAAAACAGGATTCCTTGTTTCCTGTGAGAAACAAGTGCTCGGGCTGGGTACCGTATTTCCTCAACTCTGAGAGGCACATTTTCATATTTTAATGTCTCTGGAGACAGGCCGCATCTTTCAAATGATGGTGGGTACTGTTTAATTGGCAGTATTTTTTCCCACTTCAGTGGGACATAAAGTAATAGTGTATCTGGCAATCAATGCACTTCGATTTAACGGAATTATTCTAATTTTATGCCACTTATCTGTATCTAATTTATTTCCAAAAATGATCTGAGTGCCTTTACCATCAAAAGCACATTTGTACTGAAACCTTTCAAGCAAGAACTGAACAGGAGGTACATAGGGAAAGGGGGGGACGCAGATGCGGAACCATCTGGGTTTAGACGACCACGACTGTCACTGAACAGGTAAGGGCAGTAAGCTTTCTGACAGCCAGAGTGGAGAGGACACCAAGGGCAGTGGACGTGGCATGTTGTCCCTCAATAGCTGTCTTCCCATTCTCCCAAATGAATAAAAGCCTCATTTTTTTAGCAAGGCACATGGTTGTCCAGAATAAAGATCGAGTTGCAGCTAGGGACCGTCATGTGACTGAATTCTGGCCAATCAGATGTAAGCAGAGACATCCTGCAGCAGTTTTTGGGAACCTTAAAAGAGGGCAGGAACATGCCCTTTACCCATCTTTTTCTTTTTCCTTCCCACTGCAGGCTGGAAGGTGATGTGATGGCCAGAGCTGGAGCAGCCACAAGGGGCCATGAGGTAACTTTGGGGATGAAGGTTTTTCAGGGGTAAGCAACAAGACAGAAGTCTGGGTCAACTAAGGGTACCACAGAGGAGAATCAGCCCTGGGCTGCCTACCTCCAGACTTTTATGTGAAAGACAATCTTCTCTATATTCAAACCATTATTATTTTGGGTCTCCGTTACTTATAGATGAATGACATACTAACAGATACACTGAATATTATTATTGAATAACAGTTAACATCTCAGTACATCTGGTACAGGATTGACCTTATGAATCTTTGTATAAGAATCCCAAAGACTGTGACGAATAACACCTGCAAAGAGCAGTATTCCAAAAGCTGTAAAAATGTTATGGGGCCATTTCACATTTTCATCCCTCATAAAAGGTGAGAGGACTCAGAACTTGTCACCTGAGGATAAGTTGCAGGTGTAGGGTTGGTGGCTCAGAGAAGGTTTCATAATGAAGTGAGACCCATCTTTAAATATTTAAGGCCTGGGGCAGAGAAGAGGCCACAAATTTGTCCGTTGTGACCCCATGAGGGCGAGGAGAGGGCGGTAAATCCAGGACCAACCGGAGGAAGTACAGACTGTGGGACTCGAACTGAACTAACATGAGCAAGAGCTCTGGCACAGCTCGGGCTGCCCACAGACGTCGCCCTGGCAGGGACGAGCTCAGGGACACCAGACACTTGGTGGAGCTGTTTTACAAAGGATTGAAGCATCGGCTAGGCGGCTGGACCAGACGACCTTGGCAATTCCTTTTAACTCCTGAGCCCACGATCTCGTTTGCTTTACTTGGCTCTAAGCTGGGTAAGGGCAGAGGTCATTGCTGATTCATTCCTCTAGCTCTCAAAGCATTCAGTGGGGCCATCCACGTGGAAAATGGTTAACAGACTGATATCGAATGAAAAAGAGGAAAACGAGGAGGACGGGGGTCAGGAAGCGGCAGGAAGGGAGGATGACACGGCATTTGCTCTTTATGATACTGCATTCACTGCACTGACCACCAGGGCTCCGGATCTTTCTGGGGCCCTCGTGGGTCCTGAGTCTGTGCTAAAAGCCAGGGACCTTCTCCCCAGAAAACCGTAGGCACATTCATAAAATTTTGCACACAATTTCCTAGGGTTCATGGACCCCTTTGAAACTCATCTACGGATCGCCCGCAGGGGTTCGCGGCCCCCGGGCTGGGGGGTCACGCACTGATGGTTTGGACTGGATTAGCCAAGCTCCCTGGAAGACGTACTGGCACCTCTAATGCTCTCATGATCGGAAAAAGCCGGAAACATCTAGTTTCAGTATTAGTTCAGGGTTAATTATGAAAGAAATGGTTTGGCTGATGACAGGTCCTCCTCTAAGTGTCTTCATTCTATTTTGGGCTTTGACAGCTATAAAATGTGACACTGGTACATGAGCACGGGGAATCTAGGGGAAAGGTTACCAGTCTCCAGTGCTCGGTTCTGATGATGTCCGCTTCGAGCTGGAACCAACCACCGAACGCAGCAAGGTTACCGGATCACAAAGAACAGGAGGGCAAGGAATCACTTACGCTTTATGCTCCTTAACCTGGCCACCACCGATCAGTATCCAGGCCTCAGACACACAGCTGCTGGGAATGCTGTGCTGAGGCCCAAGGCGGTGGGAGCGCCCCGCTTTTCCTGTATTGCTAACTCCAGTTCTCCTGAATGACACTGTTCAGAAGGCCGGCCAACGGTCCCTTTCAGCAGAGAAACAGCTGTCTCCCACGCTCTCTTCTGAAGTTTTTGGCTCTTAAGACCTCCCCACTTTTGGTAGGTGAAGAAAAGATAGTTTTCATTGCTCAGGAGCCCAGAGCTGGGGAAGGGAGTGGAGAGCGATTGGAGACGGTCAGAGAGCCGGAGCTAAGCGCTTTAGGTGCAATTCCGATCCGTGTAAGCCGCTACCCCCAGGTGAGGGGGCGCACTTTCCTATCCACAAAGAAGTTCCCTGTTAGCCGGCGACGCACAGAAGTTATAGAACCAATAAGGACACTATACTAACCAAAAGCAGGACAAGCCACCCGCAGAGCTTGTGCAAGTGTCTAGCACGCTGGGCACTGCCACAGTGGGGATGTTGCCCGTGTCTGAGACGAGTTTCGTCCCTTACGTTCCAGCCAGGCTTCTGTTAAGGCTTGCGCACCACCCATGTCACCGGAATTTCTACATTTGAATTACCCATCAAGAAACTCTTCCAATTTGTAAATGCCAACTTCCCTCTAGAGCCCACAAATCACTGAACAGCACTCAGGCCTTCTGCTATGATGGGGATTCCGCTCCAAACTGAACTCTTCAACCCAAATGGGCCTTTGGAAATGTCTCTGATAAGCCACACTGACACACATACCCACACCCCCATAAACAGAGCACATCCCCACATCCCTACCCCCCCGACACCCCCTAAGCGGAGCACACCTACGCGCACACCCCTGCCAACTCACAGCGGGTTTTCTTCGGGAGGCATCGGCACGTGGCATCTGCCTATCAGATCTGCTCTCTCAAAAAACACAACACAGACATTCGACCTTTGCCAGGTCTTAAAAACTTTCTTCAACGTAGCACTTGTATCTTCCCAGCAAAGGCACTTGAAACTGAGTCTGAACTTCATATCAAAGATTAAGAATCTCCATGGGCGAGAAAAGAAACCTGATCTAAAATATCCCAGGGCACAGAGAGGCGCCCTGTCTCATGTCTTTGGTCTTCATGCCGGCTATGCTCGAAATGGAAACATCTGTCTTCACGATTCTCCCCCATCTTCAATAATCACCACCCCTGGTCAGAGACAAAGGTCTTGACAAACAGCGCCCTCGTTTGTAAGCCGTATTTTTAGCCGAGCTCCACAATATCCCTCGGCACGTTTCTCAGAAGAGAAGCGGGCTGACCTTGAGTTGAGCGAACCGACCACCAGCCAAGCCTCTCACCTCAGCGCAGAGCCACCCGGTCCAGGCAAGTTAAGCGCCCGGGCTACAGTCACCTAAAATCATGCCTCCAACCAGAGCATGGCAAAGGAGGAGCGGGAAGCAGGCCCTTCCTTCCTCACTCATGCTTCTTCCACTATGGCCACCGTCCTGTAAAAGACACCAAGTCAGCATTGTGTCGCAGCCTCTCACTTGCCAGTTATTCTAAAAGTGCCTTGGCACCCTATAGGATTCAGCAAACAGGAACCTGTGATGGCCACGCAGGGGACTGAATCCACTCCGGGCTAAATGCTCAGGCCAAGCGCATAGCAGCTCTCCCAGAAACCAGCGCATGCCCACTTGACTTTATCCAGCAAGGCCATGGTCAGCAGGGGCTGGGGAGCAGCGTACCTCTGTGATGGGGGGCCATGTGCACACAGTAGGGATGGTAAGCCTCGCTCCTCCAGCGGCACAGGGCATCATAGGCCCCTGGCCGTCTGGGACACCTGCTCTAAAGCTTCGTGTGCCAAACTTCCGGTGGTTTCTAAGACTGAATTCCTAAAGGCACAAAGTCCTAGCTGGACCACCCCTTTAACCCGGATGCAAAATCCAGAATGAGGCAGAAGAAATGGAATCAAAATGAACTGCAAACATTAAGTGATTCTGGAGACAGGTTACAATAGGTGATAGGTCCCAGTGACATAAAAAAGCTATTCTTTGAATGATTTCAGTGACAGGGATTTAAAAAAATTTATGTAACTCTGTAGAGCAAAGGAGAAGGGAACCAGCAGATTTAGCCACTAATGTTTAGATGCACTAGATATAAGATGTGACAAGACTTCCGGCAGAGAAATGGGGGAGGCAGGATTGAGCAGCAAGAAAAGGCTTCTGCACCCAACGTGTCCAGACCATGCGCAGAGGCACAGGTCAGGCTCTCGTCATTCATCCTCTGCTCTAGAAATATCTCTATATGTGTGACTTTTGGCCTGTCGGTACACAATGTTTTTTCCCTTACGCGTGTGGACAGCCTTGGCTAAAAAACAAGCGAACCCTGGATATTTGAGCACGTGGCACTGCTGGCAGCTCAAAATTTCCCTGGGCAAGCTCCTCTCTCCCGACAAGTCAAGTCTCAATGTCACAGCTTTCAGGTGCCACAATGTTCCTTCTCAACTACACGGCAACCAAGAGTTTCCTCGTGTGGGGAAGAGCAAGGGGACACATTCAGTAAGTTGTCACAGAGTTGGAGGATTTAGGACTGAACGGGACATTAGAAATCACCAGGACCAATGCCTGCTGAAATCTGCCCAGGGCAGTCAGGATGTCTGCTATGATGTCTCTCTCGGCTGTGCAGAAACCTGCTAAGCCTTTCTGGGCTTCCTTCCAGGCTCAGAACTCCGAGGGAGTGGAACAGTCTGATGTCAAGACAAACCGGAACGACCAGTGTGCTGACTCGGTCTCACGGTGGGGCACCCAGGAGTCTATCCCACGCCTCATCCATCATTCTGCTACACAAGAAACTGACGACAAGGAGCTGATCACGTAGTGGGGGTGGGGGATAGTACATTTCAAACACTAAATTCTGTGGTTAGTGTATAAATTCCAAATGAGGGGTACAGATAATAAAATGCTATGAAGCTCAAAACTTGGTGAGACGCCCTGAGCTGGAGCGGTTGGAAAAGCTGCGTGACTGAGCTGGGGATGGAGCAGCTCTTATTCTAACAAGCCTCCCCAGCAGGAATCAGAGTGACACGAGTGACACGGGTTTGGGAACTTTCCATCCAGAGCCAGCCTGGCTGGAGAGGTGGGCCTATGGAGGAGAGCGAGTAACAAACGGTGAAGCAGGAAATGTCACCCAGGATGGTTTGGTGTGCGCCAAAAATGCTGAAGGAAAGACACTAAATGCGATCCTTCTGGCCACGTGAGGCTTGATGATCTTTATCAAGAGGGTAATGACTGACCTGTGGTTTCAGAGAGAGCTGGGCACTGAGATTACTGATACAACAGAAGCTGGTAAAATCTTAGAAAGAGGACATACAGTCACAACCAGAGAATATTAAATGCCTGATTTGGTGACACTAAATAAAACAAGGCCCTTGATTAACTGGGTTGTTTTATCCTGCTCTTGATTTTACAGAAAAAGGCAAATTTTAAGAGAACAAACCCATTTTGGACGTAGTTAAATCGTCGACTCTGAGAGTCCGTGTGTGGTGAAGACATACACAACTATGGGGTCAGTGAGACTGGCCCTGAGTTGCGGCTCTCACCAGCCCTGGACTCTGGGCAAGGTACTTGACCTTCACAAGCTCTGATCACCCTATCTGTGAACAGTTCCCCGTGGCTTGCTGCAGATGAAACCAGCAAGTGCATGTAAAGCACTGACTGCCCACCACGCCAGCTACTAACTCGTCCCACCCTAGACTTGGGCTCCTGGACCGAGCGACGCTGGGGCCAAGAGCATGTCTGGTACAAGATAAACACCCACTGGCCACCTGCTGGATGGATGGATGATCTCATTCTGGGACAGGTGACATTCTACCTAGTTCTGCAGCCTCCTGTGCAGTAAGAGTCAAGTTTCAGAAGGACCGCCACGGAGCACTAGTCCTTGCATCAAGAAATAAAAGCCAGCTTGGATTGCAGACTGAACCCACGCCTCCCTCGAGAGGAATCAGATGAGGGGAAGCATGCAGTGTGTGGAAGACAGTCTCAGCCATTCAGGCTGGGCTTGAGCCAAAAACGGGGTCAGTTCAGACTGCGGCCCTAGGTAACCCTTAGCACTGTAAATTAACCAGCTATCACGAGCAATCAAATCATAGCACTATCATCACTGAGATTAATCCCATCCTTAACTATACCCATTGTTTATGCATCTAAGGCTAAGCCGTCAGGAAAGATAAGAAAGTCTCTGATAAACACCATAACTCACATAGCAAGATGGGGTTATAAAGTGGGGTGCAAAGAACCCCAGATCTGGATTTGGGCGGGTGATCAGAGACATACCTATTTGCTCTGAGTTCTCAGTCAAGTTACACAACCTCAGTATCTGTTTCCTTTACTGTAAAAGGGAACACGCATATCACTCACCTAAGAATGAGGCAATGAACATGAAACCATTACGCCAGTGTCAGAAGAGTTCTTAAATGAAGTAGGACACAATCGTTCAACTGCTCAATTTTTTAAAGTCAATAGCACCTAAAAAAGTTCTGAATGTAAGAAACTTCCTAGAGCATTTACATTATTTTGTGCTCACTAAAAGGGTAAAGCTATTGGTGCCTTCATATTTAATACCAACAGAATAAAAGGACTATATTCAACTATCAGCAGTCTTTCAAGTCATCATTACTTAAATTTTAAAGTACTTATTTGCATCTAACAAGAGCTCAGCGTGCTAAGCACCTGGTTACCTCAAGAAGTCACCTTAAATTCATCATATTTTAGGGCTGAAGTCAGGAAAGTAAGACGCCCTGCCCCAAGTGAACGCTGCAGAGAGAAGACCAGACAGGACTTCTTTGGACGATGGCTTACACATCGTGGGTGCGCCATTAACTTTTGCTGACCCCGTCCAGGTTTTCAGAAGGCTGGCTGATGCTCAGTTCGGCACTCGTTCAAGGATACCAGAGATGAAACCTCTCAGCTAAAATAACAAGGAAGAGACCTTATGGAGCACACTCATCAGTACGACGCATGACAGTCCCCTGGGAGGTCGGCACTACGCAGTAAGGACTGGAACAAGGCAACTGGAGGGAGGCGAGGATTCAGAAAACGTGGGAAGGAAAGGGACTGGCTTCAGGCGGGGGAAGGCAGAGTGTCTGGGGCTTGACAGGCAGGTGAGGACAATACGGGGAGGACCTCCAAGAGCCCGCGGGCCGGGGCGCCAGGCGGGGGTGCAGCCAGGGGGGCGGGGGCGGCCCGGGCGGGGCCTTACCCGGACGTGCGGCCCCTCCACCAGCTTGAGGGCCTGCGCCTCGAGCAGGTCGGCGCGCAGCCGCACCAGGAAGCGCACGCCGCCGTCCAGCTTGCTGATGTGGTGGAAGAGGCCGCGGTAGCGCGGCACGAGCGCGTAGCGCAGCCGGTCCTCGGCCTGCAGCAGCACGGCCGCCTCCCGCGGCTGGTGGCGCAGCTGCAGAACGCCCGCGCTCTGCTCGGCCACCTGGCCGTGGTCCACGCCGAAGCCCCGCGCCAGGCGGCCCAGCAGCTCCGCGCGCTCCGCCGCCTCGGCCAGGCCGCCGTAGAAGCTCACGAAGTCCGCGCACTGGCCCTCGGCGGGCGCCGGCGTCTTCTCGCGCAGCTCGTAGACGGGCGTGGCCGGCACGGCGCGGCGCAGCAGCTCGTCCATGGCCCGCTCTAGGGCGCCCGCCACCGCCGCCGGCCCGCTCCACAGCCGGGGTCCGGGCGGCCGTGGCAGGAGCCGCAGCGGGAGGAGACGCCGCGCCCTCAGCCCTGGCCCGAGGCCTCGCATGGCTCCGGTGACAGCTGCCTAGGGGACGCCGACGCCGCGCTTCCGGCTTCCGGCTTCCGGCGCGCGCCCGTCCTATTGGCCGAGGCGGGGCGGCGGCCAATCCGAGGGCGGAGAGTCGGGGGCGGGGCGGGGCCAGGGCGGAGCGCGGCCAGAGGCCAAGTGTGGCCAAAGGTCCCCGCCGGCCGCCCCAAAGCAGCGGTTTCAGAGCGCCCCCTGCCCTGTCAAATGGCCATCCAAAGTCAGGCTCGGCCCTTCTCCTCTTCCCGCACCGCCTCCGCGTCACCTTTCCTCTAGAGCCCAGCTCTCCAACCTCCAGGTGCATCGGCCTCCTGGGGGACGTGTTACACGTGCAGATTCCAGAGATTCCCATCCACCGTCTGCGGAGTAGCCGAGGAGGCTGCCTGCTTACAAAAGCCTTCGTGCTGCTAATTGTCTGGGAAGGTAGTCTTTGTCTTGACCCCGCCTGCGACCCCCACTTCGCTGTCAGAGCCGTACTATACAGCTGACTCCCAAAGCTGCACCCTCCTCCGTCCTGAGCTCCGGACACAGCCTTCCAGCTGTCTGCTGCAGAGCTTTTCATGGATGCGGCAAACGCGGCTCTCCTGAGCATCTTGTTTCCCAGCCTGCCCCTCCTTCCTTGATCCTAATTTGTTCATTCATTCATTTATTCATTCAACAGTATTTATTAACTGCCTGGTATGTGCCAGGTCCTGTACTAGGCATGGGGATAGAATAATGACCCAGATAGACTTGATGGTGCCCCATACAGTTTACAGTCTAATGAAGGAGACAGATGATAATGTAGGGGAGGAAGACAATTCCTCTACCCTCTAGGTCGTTCTGGCTGGTCTAAGAATTAAATTGACGTGAGACAGAATAACAGGAGACAATCAAACAAAGTTTAATAACATGTATACATACGAGAGACCCGGGAAAATTGCATAACTTGCCAGAATGGCTGAAGCTGCCACCTTAAATACCACCTTCAGCTAAAGACAAAGGAGGATGTTGGGGATAGTGGTTTGGGACTTCAAGGGGGAAGAAGGCAATTTACATGGAGATGGAAAAGCGTGTTTGGTAAACAAGTGTTTGCTGGGCCTTCTATAGGCAATGTTATCTTGTGGTATTAGCTCCTTCCTGGAACAGGCCTTCTGTCTTAAATTCTTTTAGCCAGTTAGTGGGGAAGGTCAAAGTTTCTATCAGAGTCTTTTGTTCTTAAAAATAATCAAGGCAGGGGGCCGCCCCTGTGGCCCAGGGGTTAAGTGCGCAGGCTCCACTTCGGCTGCCTGGAGTTTCGCCAGTTCGGATCCTGGGCACGGACATGGTGCCACTTGTCAGGCCACCCTGAGGCGGCATCCCACGTGCCACAACCAGAAGGACCTACAACTAGAATATACAACTATGTACTAGGGGGCTTTGGGGAGAAGGAGGAAAAAAAAAAGAAAATTGGCAACAAATGTTAGCTCAGGTGCCAATCTAAAAAAAATAATAATCAAGGCAAAGAGACACATTTTGGGGTGGCCAATTCTGATCCCCCACAATGACATAACTACAAATTGTGATAAGTGCTATAAGGAAATAAACAGGTGGAGTGATATAATACAGCATGGCCAGAGCAGACTTTTTGCTGTGGACAGGGTCATCAGGGAAGGCCTCTATGAGGAGGTGACATTTAACCTGAGACCAGAAGCTAGTTAAGGGTTGGGGGCGGTTTAGGGGGGAGGCGGGGAAAAGCTGACCTATCCATTCTTCTAAGTAAGTTCAAAAGCGCAGTGTTTTATAATCTCCGTCCTGCCCTTCCTCCCAACATCTAAGTTTTATTAATTTCTCCTTTAAAAGGACTCCTGAGTTCGTCCCTTCTCTCTGGCCCACTGCTCCGATAGCCCATCCGCTTCTCATCATGGTCACTGCAGCCACCTCTGCTTCCAGGCTTCATCCCTCTAATCCATTCTCGGCGTCAGCTGCTGAGTGAACTTTCTAAATTATCGAGCTAACCGTGCCGTTCACTTGCTCAACAACCAGATGCTTTAGCAGAACAGCCAGAGCCCGCACCGTTGGCTTGGCCCCTGCTCCCCTCTCTGGCCCTATCTTCTGTCTCTTCTCACCTCATGTCCCTTACTTTGTGGCCTGGTGGTTCCCAGACTTTTGAATTTCAGGATCAATTTTTAAAACCCCGGGAGGACTGATGCAGGGCTGGGGGGCGGGAGAGGTGGTTGTTGGTGGTGCTGTTGGTGTTGATGGTCGTTGCAACATACTCGGTCTATAGCGTCCAAACGCATGCCGGTTTCCGACAGTCTCTCCCCACAGGAGTGAGACTTCTCCACGGTTAGTGAGAGACTACAGGGAGTCTGCAGGGCGTGATGCCAAATGGAGTGGAGGCCAAAAGAAAACCCAGCCAGGAGCCCGCTGTGCTCTGTGAAAAAGAGAAGCCTCATCTAGGTCCAAAGGATGACGGGGAGCATCGAAAAGCTTAGAACAAATGGTGGGCGGGACGACCTGGGCAAGTGGGCTCTGGAGCAGGGGATGGACATGGCACCTGGCGATCGGTGGGTGATGGAGGGTGGACCTCTTCCTTTCTTAGTCACACAGTGGTAACTGATGCCCTGCTAAAGTCCCCCTGGTGTGCCTGTGACGAGAGAGATGCAGGCACTGGCTAAGCCCTTTACATACCTTGTTACGGTAACGACACATTCTTTAGCACTTAAATGCATTATCTCATTTAATCCTCACAGTCACCCCGTGGGGCGAGAACCCTTGTTCCCATTTTCTAAAGGTGGAAACGGAGGCACAGAGATGCAGGGACTTACCCAAGGGCTCCCAACTAGTATGGGGCAGCCGGGTTCCTAGATCGCTCTGAGGCTGGAGTGTAGCGCGATTTGGACCCAGGCTGGTCTCACTCCAATGTCTGTGCCCCGGATCCTGCCTTTGCTCAAATGAGGGTTTCTGCATTATTTAGCGTTGAGTTTATTTTCATGTTGAAACGTTGAGGAAGGTAGAGAAGAGACAGGAATCTCATAAATACCAAAGCCCTCCCACGTGGCGTATGGTTTACTGCGTTTAATCCTAATGTCAGCTCTGTTGGGGAGTCATCCCCAACTATAGGTGAGGCTGTGGCTGGATGAGGTCACGTGACTCAGCCAGGTCACCCTGTTGGTGAGAGCCAAAGCTCAGGTTGATCCTGTCTACCAGCTCCTCAACTTTTGCTTTTTCTATTTTCCCGAGTCAGGTTTCTAGAAAGGTCTTCTCAGACCTTCCTCAGAGGCCATAGGAATCATCCGTTTGCTCCCCAGTTCAATCCCGGGGATGATGGGACCCAACAGGGAGGTGACAGCTATGATTTTATTATGGGGGAAAACTTCAAGGGGGGGCAGGCCTAATAATAAAATTTATGAATTAAAATGGAAAATCTACTAATTAAAATTGAATAAATAGACAAACATCTATGAAACCTAACGGAAGGTCCAGAGAGAGACCCAGAGGCACTTGGGTATTCTGCATGTGAGAATGGTCACATCCCACATCCCGGGGCAAAGTCACGGTTAACGGAGAGGTTCTTGGGAAAAAGAGCAAAGTTGGGACCTAACCTCAGACTGAACAGAATAAATTCCAGATGGCTGAGGGATTCACATTTTTACGAAATGAAACAAAAGCCTTGGAAGAAGATAATCTTGGAACAAGAAAGGCCTTTTGAAATACAACACAAACCCCGAATCCATAAAAGAGAAGATTGATAAATTTAAGTGCATAAAAATTTTTAAAAGTTCTTTATGGTTAAAAACAAAGTCAAAAGACAAACACTACCTTGGAGAAATATTTGCGAGTTATATCACATACAAATGGCTAATTTCCCTAATATATAAAGAATTACAAAACATTGTGGGAGAAGACTGTCAACCCATCAGAAAAGTGGGGAGAGGTTATGGCCAGAGAGTTCTTAGAAAAGGAAATCAAGACGGCCCTTAAAAATAGGAAAAGTGTTCGACTTCACTTCTAACAAGAACATGCAAATTAAAACTCCACTGAGCTCCTAGTTCTCATTTATTGGATTGTAATGATCAAAAGTTGGATAATACCCCGCGCCCGTGAGCCTGTGGGGAAACAGGCCCCTCTTACACTGCCGGCAGGAGAGTAACTTGGCGCAACCCCGGTGGAGGGTATCTTTGCGATATCTGTCAACGTTACAAACTGGCCCAGCAGCTTGTCCAAGTAGGTACTCCATCTGCTGACTGAGTTAATGACAGGTTGGCTCAGACCTGGGACACTGAATCAGCAGGACCAGGGACAGGCACGGAGACCAGGACAACAGCAGGGTCCCTATAAGGAGATGCAGGTGAAATTGGAACAGCCATCTCCAGTGAGGACCGGGACTCAGGTTCAGAAATTCTCCTCCGGAGTCCCTCTGCCAACAAAGGACAGAAAAATAGGGTCCGGGCCGGGGGGGCGTGGCAGGGTTGTCGGAGCAGCTACATCTGCAGAGGCAAGCACAGCGAGGCAGGATAGCATCCTAATGAAAATCATTGGCTCCGAAGTCAGCAGAAGGCCCTGGGGCCGCATCCTGGACCTGCCACTTACTAGTTCACTGATCATGAGTAGGTTTGGTCACCCTTTAAAGGCTGTTTCCACATCCGTGAGATGCAGTTGATGTTATCTCACAGCTCGGGAAGATTAAATGGAACACTTCATGTCAATCACATGGCAAATAGTAAAGACTCCATAGCATTTTAACTAAATTATTTTAAGTGTAATAAAATGGCACTATTTGGGCGTGGGTGTATATTTGCGAGTGTCCAAAGTGATGACCCAGGGCAGGATTAGCCCGTAACTTGGAGACTCTGTGATTCACGTGCAGCTTCCTCCTGGAATTCTGAAATGGGTGAGGGAAGAGGCAGCTGTGGATGAGAAAAGGGATTGGAGAGAGAGAGAGAGAGAAAGGCTGAGAGAGACAGAGGTGGGAGAGGGAGGGAGGACGGAGGAGAGGGGATGGAAGGCCATATCTTTGAGCAATAGCAAGAATGACTAAAAGAGATTTTTCTTTTGAAATGATTCTCACATAGTTTGTGTTATCAAGGGAGGTTCGTTTTATCCTCTAGGAAGTCAGGCTCTGACAACCCCTCCATTTTCTCCTTCTTTCCCTTTTCCCCAATCCACTACACTTGTGGAAGAGAGTATCACCCAGCAACCAGTTCTCCCACACATCAAAACTGCAGGAGGCCTTAGGAACACATGGTGGGACTTTGTTCCACTCGGATGGAAATATGGTATCTTTGGTTCAAGGACGAAGGAGCTGTGTACCTGGTTGACTATCTCCAGGGGCCAGAGCTTCTATAGTTAGAACCCTCTGGGCCAAGTATTGCAGTGTAAAAATACTGGGAGGTAACTCTTTATGAGGACAGCCTTTGTTGGGCCTGTCTGATCTTGCAGGGCATGAGAAAACTACATTTGGCTTCTTCTGCAAAGATGGACACACAAGGCATTCTGAAGGCCCGGCGGTGGCTCTGAGCATGCTCCAGTTCCTCTTTACTAAGGAAGTAGAAACCTCATCCAGCTGGCTAAAGGAGTCAGTCTGGTCTAGATGGGCTCCTCTGGTGCTTGTCCACATTTGCCATGTCCTACGTGCTCTTGTCTGTCCTGGGACACGCCTGCCTTACTGCAGGAACCTTGTTTCTAAATCTTCTGCTTTGCTTAAGTATTTGCTTAAAGCACACTTCTCAGTCTGTCTCCCAACTCCTCCACTTTCAGATGGTTTCTTGTTTCTGCTTTGCCCCGTGTTCATACTTGTTTTTCTTTAGGTGTCAACTGCCATTCTCTGCTTCTCCCTGCTCATGCCTTGATTTAAAAGACTACCCTAATCCAAAAATGAAATTAAGAAGACAATTCCATTTATGATAGTATCAAAGTGAAAAAAATACTTAGGAATAAATTTAACCAAGGGAGTTTAAGTCTTGCGCACTGAAAACTGCAGAGGATTAAAATGAAAGATCTCAATAAATGGAAAGACATCCCATGCTCATGGATGGGAAGATTTAAAATTGTTCAGATGGTAATACTCCCCAAATTAATCTACAGCTTCAATGCAATCTCTACCAAAATTCCAATTTGTGGAAATGAAAAAGCTAAACCTAAAATTCATATGGAAATGCAAGGGGCCCTGAATAGCCAAAACAATCTTTAAAAAGAAAAACAGACTTGGAAGACTCGCACCTCCTGATTTCAAAACTTACTACAAAGCTACAGCAATGAAAACAATGTGGTACTGGCAAAAAGATAGACATAGAGATCAATGGAATAAAATTGGGAGTCCAGAAATAAACCCATACATCTGTGGTCAAGTGATTTTTCACAAGGGTTCTAAGACCATTTAGTGAGGGAAAGAACAGACTTTTCAACGAATGGAGCTAGAACAACTG
Source organism: Equus asinus (assembly GCF_041296235.1). Lineage (NCBI taxonomy): Eukaryota > Metazoa > Chordata > Mammalia > Perissodactyla > Equidae > Equus > Equus asinus. The sequence goes on along the minus strand of NC_091817.1, from coordinate 46,070,957 downwards.
GATATTCACATGCAAAAGAATGAATTTAGACCCCCTACCTCACACCACATACACAGATTAACTCAGGATGGATCAAAGATCTAAACGTAAGAGCTAAAAACTTAAAACTCTTAGAAGGGAACATAGGTGTAAGTCTCATGACCTTGGATTAGGCAATAGTTTCTTAAATATGATGCCAAAAGCACAAAAAGAAAGATAGACAAACTGGACTTCATCAAAATTTAAAACTTTTGTGCGTCAAAGGACACTGTCAAGAAAGTAAAAAGATAACCCACAGAATGGGAGAAATATTTGCAAATCATATCTGATAAGCATCTAGCATCCAGAATATATAAAGAATTCCTACAACTCAACAATCAGAAGACAAATGACCCCATTAAAAAATGGGCAAAAGATTTGAATAAACATTTCTCCGAGGAAGATATACAAATGACCATTAAGCACATGAAAAGATGCTCGACATCATTAGTCATTAGGGAAATATAAATCAAAGCCACAATGAGATACTGCTTCAAATCCACAAGGATGGCAATAATAATAATAATAATAATAATAATAATAATAATGAGAATTAAGTTTTGGTAAGGATGTTAAGAAATTAGAACCTTCATACACTATTGGTGGGAATGTAAAATGGTGCAGCCATTGTGGAAATCATTTTGGCAGTACCTCAAAAAGTTAAACATAGAGTTACCATATGGCCCAGCAATTCCACTCCTAGGTACTCAAGAGAAATGTATACATATGTTCACATTAAAACTTGTATATGAATGTTCATAGCAACATTATTCATAATAGCCAAAAAGCAGAAACCCAAATGTCCATGAACAGATGAATGGGACAAATGTGGCGTATCTATACGATGGAATATTATTCAGCCATAAAAAGGAATGAAATACCGATATGTGTTACAACATGGATAAAACTTGAAAACACTATGCCAAGTGAAAAAAGCCAGATACAAAAGCCCGCATATCATATGATTTCATTTATACGAAACATCTGGAATGAGGAAATCTAGAGACAGAAATTAGATTAATGATTGCCTAGGGCTGGGGGAGGAGAGGATTGGGAGTGACTGCTAATGGGTGTGGAGTTTCTTTTTGAGTGATGAAAACGTTCTGGAATTAATGGCAATGAATGCACAACATTGTGAGTATACTAAAAGCCACTGAATTGCACAATTTAAAATGGTTAAAATGATGAATTTTATGTTATGTGAATTCATCTAAAAAAAAAAAGACTACCTCAGAGGAATCAGCATCTCTCAGTAGCGAGAATCTGATTGGTCCACCTTGGATCAGGTGACCACTCTGGGATGCAGGGCCACAGGGACCAAGTGGGGCTGAGGGGATTCCCCCTTTTGGGTGGGGACACAGTGTTTGGAGGAGAGGGGTATAGGCTGGGCAGTTGTCCCAAAAGATGTCTACTTTAAGTATAAAAAAATAGCATTAAAGAAAATCTTGGAAAAAAAATAAATCACCCATAATTCTAGCATCTTAATTACGACAGCTTTTATTTCTGCAAATCCTTCCAGTATTTGTCCACAGGCCAACATATTTTTCAAGTTGTAATCACTGTGTTTGTGCTGTTTATTTCCTGCTCTTTTCACTTCCCATCATATCACCAACATTTCCCATGTTTCTAAATCACCTTCATAATTATCCTTTTTAATGGCTGCATAACATTCAATTGAGTTGATGTACCATAATCTCTTAATCACTTTGCCATTTCTGGATATTTACATGGTTTCTAATTTTTTTCACTATAATATATATGTCATACTGCAGCAAATACTTTCATGCATACTGATTTTTGTCTTTACTAGAGTTGCCCAAATTACTTAGAAAGACCAAATAGGATAAAATTCCCCATGAAATGTCAAACTAACCAAGAAGCCTAGAAAGCAAAGAGACTCATGAACTCACCGGGGCTAGCTGGGGGTGCAGCCACGATTCCTGGAGACCTCCCCGCTCAGGGAAGCCTCTGTTCTCTCTCCCTGATGGGTGTGCGTGTCTCTCCCCACCAAGAGCTCACTGAAGTTGTCTGTGCTGGGAATACGCGAATGGAGATTTCTCTCTTCATTTGGGTGGTATCCAGGTTGGTTTGTTTTTGCTATTACAGTGCTACTATGAACATCCTTAGACATGTCCCCTGGGCCTGGAGCACGTGCGCAAGTCTCTCTCTAGACCGGTTTCTCAACCTTGACATGACAGACGTTTAGGTATGGATCATTCTTTGCGATGGGGAGCCGTCCTGGGCATCGTAGGATGTTGACCAGCATCCCTGGCCTTGACCCACTAGATGCCAGTAGCGTCCCCCAGTTGCAACAACCAAAAAACGTCACTGCACATTGCCAACAAGGGCAGACAGAACTGCCCTCCTGCTGTTGAGAACCACTGCTCTAGACTAGTGGCTCTCAAACTTTGCTGCATTTTGGAATCCCATCGGGGAGCTTTAAAAATATTCCACGCCTAGACTGCACCCCAGTCCGATTAAATCAGACCCCCTGGGGCACACTGTTTGATACTGATTCTCAAATTGCTTGCAAGCTGGAATCACCTGGGAGCTTTAAAACATGCTGATGCCCGGGCCACACGCCCAGAGGTTCTGATTTAATTGGTCTGGAGTGGGGCCGGGGCATTGGAATTTTAAAAGTGAAGCCTTAGGTGAATCTCGTGTGCCCACATTTGAAACCACTGGGGCAAATGAGTCTGAGCAGAGCTGCTGGGCTGCACGGCTTCACTTTACTAAATGACCACAAACTTTTCCAACCGCGTTTTCTTTTGCACATGTCTGTCTGCCTTCCTCCTCGCATCCGTGCCTCCATCGCTGGACTCTGTGAAGGGAGGGTCTGTGTCTCATTTATCTTTAGATTCCTATTGCCTAACCCAGGAGCTGCTACATAGTAGCTGCTTAATATATATTTGTTACTGAATGATCGGAAGTGGGTTATAATTTTGCCGCAGTTCAAAAACACCTTGTTGGAGCCAACAGAGAGAGAAGCAGAATTGCGGTGACTGGAGATAGGGGTCAGCACCCGGGGAGTCTTTAACATGCTCCTCAGGGCTGGTACGAAAGGCAGTCCATATCAGCAAGTGTGAGGACTCGTAGATGCTTCATTCTGACGACTCTGGAGACCCAGATGGCCATAAGGGCCCTCCTTGCTCTCTGAAGGGCGTGCCAGGAATGAGGGCCTCTGGGATGCGGGCAGAAAGGAGTCAGGGCTGTGATGGGGAGGCGTAAGCAGAGAGGATCTGAATGGAGATCGGGGTGAAGGGACTCGTTGGTACCATGCTGTGGTCAGCAGAATGATGTCCCCTCAAATCTACGTCCTAGTCCCTGGGACCTGTGAATATGCTGGGTTACATGGCAAAAGGGAATTACCATTGTAGGTGGAATTAAGGCTGCCGATCAGCTGACTGGGATGGAAGATTATCCCGAGTTATCCAGGTGGAAGAGGGAGGCAGAAGAATGAGAATCAGAGAGAGATTTGAAGCTGCCATGCTGCTGCGGAAGACAGAGGAAGGGGCCACAGGCCAAGGCATGCAGGCGGCCTCTGGGAGCTGGAAAAGGCCAGGACACAGAACCACCTGGAGCCTCCGAAAGGAAACAGCCCCACTGACACCTTGATTTTAGCCCAGGTTGACTCCGGCTGGACTTCTGACCTCCAGAACTGTGACAGAATCAATCTGTGCTGTTGGAAGCCACTGTGTTCGTGGTCCGTGGTCATCTGTTGCAGCAGCCACAGGTGCTCACATACCTTCTGTGTCTGTGGTCATTTGTCACAGCTGACGTAGGATGCTTACATACCTCCCATGGATTGTTTTGTTTGCTCTGAAAGGAACTGCAATGGGAAAAGTATGTTTTGTATCAAACTCTGGCCTCTATTAATAGTAAGAACATATTAGATATTAGATGCCAGATATCATCCTACACACCCCACATACACTCATTCATATAACCTTCACAACAACTCTGAGCAGTAGGTTCTATTTTTATCTGCATTTTTCCTGATCAGGTAAACTGAGGCACAGAGAGGTTAAGTAACTTATCCAAGGTTGCCCAGGCAGTCTGGCTCCGGAGTCCACACAACACACTGCCATGCTTGTGCCTGGTTACTCAGATGGCCAGTTTCTTTCTGGTAAGACCACAGCCCTTCCAGGTAGGTGTTGCAAGGAGCAAGCCCACGTTATTGTGGAGCAAGCCAGCTCTGCATCAGCCCGGTGAGGGTTGAAATGACGGTTCTGTGGCTTATTAGCTGTGAGACCCCAGTCAAGTTACTTACCCTCTCTGAGCTTTAGTCTCCTCGCCAGAGAAATAACAAAATGAAACAATTCCACCTTAAAGGGTTTGCGTTTCAGTGACATGAGGAAAAGGAGGAGAAAGCACTCTGTGACTGTATTTCCATGCTTGCCCCTACCTGGTGCTACAATGCAGGATGGTAGGTAAGCGGTTGGGAGAGAGGATGCCCAGTCTTAGCTCCTGTCTTCAAATCCTGGAGCCACCACTTGCTTACTGAACAGGGACCCGGAGGGAGGGCTGAGTGGGACAGGACCCAGAGAACCAGGTATTTCCAAGCACAAAGGGTGGACAGCTGGAGGTTCGGCCACTCCTGCAAAGACCTTCCACGGCTTACACAGCGGTGGTCGTGCTCAGGGCGAACGAAGAGTGGCCGCTGGGAGTCGCCTCTCCATCCTGGGTCCCCGGCTTTCATTTCCTGCAGGTGCATATGGCAACCCTCGCCCACCTGGGGATCACACGTTGCCACGTGAAAAATATGCAGTTACAAAACTCTATTGTACCATGATCCTATTTTTATTTTTTAAAAAAGTGTTCTGAAACGAAAGTTCACCAAAATATTAACAGTAGCTATTTTTGGGTGATGGCACTTTTTAAAAACTGCCCTTTAAATATATTTTTGAGTTGGCTGACGTTTTTTTATTGCGATAAGCACGCGTGACTTGTAATAATAAGAAAAAGCCATATTTTCCCCATTTCCATTTCGGATGGAAAAAAAGAAGCTATTTATCTAGCTTCATAATTTGTGCATCTTCTGGAAAGCTCCGTCTCGTCCTTTATTCGATGGAATCTGCTGCCGTGGACATTTGCAGCCATCTCCTCTGTGCCAGCCCTTGGCCCTGGTGTGACAGGATGAGAGAAGCACAGTGCCTGCTTCCAGTCAGCTCAGGATGCCCAAGCCATCACTCCTGGTGTTTGCAAGCGTCTCGCGTTTTCTGCTTTAACAACTATATTAAATACAATTCAATCTCCTCTTGATAACTCAGCGTTTCACCAAAACCCAAGTTATTTTGAAATACTTTGTGGGGTTTAAATGAATGTTTTGTGACAGGCACTCCATCATGTTCCTGGGGGCTTCTGCAGCATACAGGCCACGTTCTCCTCAGACTGAGTGGTCTTAGACTGTTGGGATGTTCTTGCTCAGTAATAGTGATGACGGTATTCTTCTCTTCTGATCACTGACTATCTGCTAGGAGAAGTGCTAAGCCTTCCACGTGTTAGATTCTCAGTTAATTCTCAGATAACCCCACGAAGAAGGGGCTTTATTATTTCCCCATTTTACAGAGGAGAAAACTGAGGCTCAGAGAGGTTGTATAATTTTCCTGAGGTCACACAGCTGGGACATGAAGTGCCAGGATTCGAACCCGTTTCGGGCTGATTCCAAGGCATGAAATGTTGATCTCTGTGCCACACCTCTTCCCCACATGCGTGATATGTTTCACGGGCTGCAGCAGACTGCATGTTCCAAAGATATATATATAATTATATATATAATAAGAATTCCCGTCCTCTTTGTTCTTCTAGAATCTTCCTCATCAAGGCGAGGAGCCTAATTCTTCTCCCCTTGCATCCGAGTGGGCCTGTGTCGCAGCCATTGAATTCACTGCTCAGATTTCCCTTCGAGAAAGGACTTTGTGTTCAGCCGCAAGGAATGCAGTGAGCTGATATCTGCAATTGTCAGCGCCTGCAGCAGGCACTCAGCTTTCAGGCCAAGGCCACGCTTTTCCTGCACAGCTCTGCCAGTGGCTCACAGGGCAGGGGTCTAGGGCCCGGCTGCTCTGTCCAACATAGGCGTCCTCTAGTGGACGGTCTTTGCTCCAGAGTGTGAGGTTGGGCTGGCCACAACTGTCCAACCTGCCTTGGCCTCTGAAGCTCTCCCTGCCCCACCCTGAACCCCCTCTTCCCTTCGCAGGTGTCACATCCACACTGTGGTCTGTGTGAATCACATCCACATTCTGCTTCCTCCCCGTGTCCTCTCCCAGGCGTTGCCCCCAATGAACTCTTGTACTCCTAACTCTGTCTCAGGGCCTGCTTCCCAGGGGACTCACCTGACACAGCCTATTGCTGTCTTGTAACCAAGAGAATGCGGTGGAAGTGCTGCTGCGTGACTTCCAAGGCTGGGGCATAAAAGGCGAGGCAGCCTCTGCATTATTCACGGGAGTGCTCGCTCCCGAAGCCTTCAGCTGCCATGGAAGCAGGTCAACTTCCCTGAGGCCGCCATCTTGTGAGGAAGCCCAAAATAGCCCACAGAGAGAGAGAGAGGCCTTGGCATTACATGAGAGGGGGAAAGGGAGGAGAAGGGAGAAGGGGAGGAAGACGGAGAAGGGAGGGGGAGGGAGATGCCTGCTCAGCCACCACCGACTCCAATGCCCTGTTCTTCTACTTCCAGCCCTCTTTGGACTGGAACCACGCAAGAGACCCTAAGCCAGAACTGCCCAGCTGAGCCCTTCCCAGACCCCTGACCCCTCAGGCTGTGAGAGGCAAACTGTTGTTCATTGTTTCAAGTCACAAAGTCTGGGCTGATTTGTCCCGCGGCAACAGATAACTGGTGCAAGCACCCAGTGGACAGAGGAACGCGAGCCTGAGGCCTGCCCCTTCTCATAACACTCAGCATCTTTGCTGCTGTCTGAGAGCCTGGCACATAGTAGGTCTTCAACACACATTTGTTACTGCTTTGCACATTCAATAAGATTATAAACACAGACTAGTTCTGAGCTGCCTAGAAAGACATGTGTAGCAGTTGAAAACATTTTCTTTCTAATTAAATTGTGTTGAGGACCCACTCTAAGACACTCTCCAAACATTTGTTGTTTAGAGAAACAAGGTGCCTCTGAGACCCGGGATTAAAATTATGAGACTGTTAGACTCAAAATTATGAAACTCCGAATGTCAAATAAGCAGAAATGACTGTGATGACCCAAGTCTATATAGCTATAAAGACCAATGCAGTTGATACTAAGGAAAGAAAAGTGGTCCTTGGGTCTCCTTGGCCCATCCCAAATTCTGACACAGGCCATGATGTCTTCGAAAAGGAAGAGACAAAAAGAAAGGAAGAGAAAAGAAAAAAAAGGCATGATGGGTGGAAAGTTCCAGACCCACGAGTATGTGGCTTCAGACACTTCTGGGTTGTCTGGTCTCAGGGAAATCCTTAATCTTTGCTGGGCTCAGTTTTCTCATCTGTAAATGGGGAATAATAATAATAACACCTCCCTTAATAGATCTCTGTGGGAATTCAACGAGATTTACTTATGAGAGAGTGTTATTGCCTTAAAGCACTTTACACATGGAAGCTTTGCTCATTGAAAATGACTAAGAAGAGGGGGCCAGCTCAGTGGCATAGTGGTTGGGTTCACATGCTCTGCTCCAGTGGCCCAGGGTTCGCAGGTTCGGATCCTGGGTGCGGACGTGGCACCACTCATCAGCCATGCTGTGGAGGCGTCCCACATAAAAAATGGAGGAAGACTGGCACAGATGTTAGCTCAGAGCCAATCTTCCTCACAAAAAAGTAAATGAATAAATAAAATAAAATGACTAAGAAGCATTTGTTTTCTTGTAAAGATCCTTTATCATATAACTTAGGAAGCAAATATGGTAGTTAAAAACGCAAAGAGTTTTGAACCGGGCATACCTGGGTATGAAGCCCATTTTTACCAAGGTAAATGTAACTTGGTGGTAAAACTGTTGGCCAAATTACCAACACTGAACATATGCATTCCATATGACCCCCAGTTCCCTCCTAAGTCTGTACCAAACAGACAGGCTTACATATGTTCACCAGAAGACGTGAACTAGAATGTTCATGGCAGCCCAGGGTTTTAAAAGCCACGACCTGGATACTACCCAAATGTCTACTGTATTCGTTTCTATTGCTGTATAACAAAGCGCCACAAAATTAGTGGCTTAAAATAACAAGCATTTTTTATCTCACAGTTTCTGTGAGTCAGGAATTTGTGCAGGGCCTTTGCTTTAGAATCTTACAAAGCTGCAATCCAGGTGTCTGCGAGGCAGTGGTCTCATTCCAAGGCTCAACTGGGGAAGAGAGCCCTTCCAAGCTCGTGTGGTTGTTGACAGAATTTAGATCTTTGTGGCTGGAAAACCAAGGGCCTTAGCTTCTTGCTCAGTTCTCAGAGGGTGGCCCTCAGTTCCTTGCCACATGGGCCTCCCCAAAATGCCTCTTGCTTCATCAAAGCCAGCAAAGGAGAGTGCCTCTTTACGAGATGGAGGTCACAACACTACGTAATGTAATCACGGATGTGCATTCCATCACCCTTGCTGTGTCCTATTGGATAGAATCAGGTCACATACCCTGCCCACTGTCAAGGGAAGGGGACCACACAGGGGCATGAATACCAGGAGGTGGGCGTCACGGGGGACCACCTCAGAGTCCATCCACCACGTCCATCAATGGTAGAATGGATAAAGTGTGGAATGTCACACAATGGAATACCCTACAGCAATGAGAATGAGCAATCTCAGCCTCATGCAATGATATGGATGAATCTCCAAACACAGGATGAAGTGAGAGAAGGCAGACACAGAAGAGCACGTGCTGTGTGATTCCATTACCTGAAGTGCGACAATTGTCAAAACCAGCCTCTGTTGTTAGAAGTCAGGATGGTGGTCACTCGGGGGTGAGGGATGAGATATGAGGGGGCTTTGGGGGGGGTAGGGAGTAATGTGTTTCTTCATCTGGGTGCTGGTTACGGGGTATGTTCACTTACTGAAAACTCATCACAAGAGGTTCACTTCTCTGTACATACGTTATGCATCAAAAGTTTTAAAAAACTGACCCAAGAAGAAGTGGAAGAGCTGAATAGCCATAGATGACACTGAAATGACAGTAAAAGAGCCACGACCATTCCCTCCCTGCTCCTCCCCCACAAACGCGCCCTGAACTCAGTTCTACCAGATCTTCATGAGACACATAATTCTTCCTCAGCTTATACTAGGGGATAGTGTCCCACCGCATTCAAAACAAAAATTGGGTTCCAAACCATGGCCAACGTGACCTTCGTGTTCTGATCCATCTGGTTCCACCAATTCATCTCCTGCCCCTCCCTGACCTCTCCAAAGCCCCAGTCACACTTGGCATGGCTCAGTGCCTCTGGTGTCCCATGCTCTGTCCGACCTCTGGGCATTTGCATGTGCATCCACTCTGTCTGGAGCGCACGTTCTCCTCATTCTCCAGTTGGTCAGCTCCATCACATTGTTACGTCTCAGAGAGGTGGATCCTTACCAAAACCATCTCCCTTACCCGTACCATCGCTCACCCCTTCTTTCCTCTGTCGAAGCCACTTAGCCATCATAGCACCCATAACATATATATAATTATTTTATTGATTGATGTTTAATTTGACTTTTGTTTCTCTCCTCCTCACTGAGCTGTAAGCTCCATGAAAGCAGGGACCACAGGAGACTTGCTCTCCGTCGTCTCCCAGGGTCTCCAGCAGCGCCTGCCCCATGGTATTTGTTGGGTGAACAGCAGCATGTGGCCCTCTCCCATCTCCCGGTTCACATGTCCTGTGAGAGAGGGACTGGCAGAGGCTGAGAAGCAGCTCCACACCCCGTGTCCAGATTCTGAAGCACACGTGTGGGCCTGATGGCAGAGGAGCTGAGCTCTGAGGTGGCTCCTTCTGAAGGCAGTGAGAGTGGATACAGAAATGGCCCCAGTGACACCTCCCAAGGCTCCTGCTACACATTTCTTCATCCTCCAAGCCTGAGACCACTCCTTGCCTACCTTTCAGGTTGGGTTTCTTTGGCAAAACCATCCTTGCTCTGTGTCTTCTCTTCCTGGGAGGCAGTGACAGGTGGCGGATCCCCAGGTCATTTGCACAGGCTGCGGGCAGCAAGAGCACTCTGCTCCGTGCTCTCCCCAGCGCCTGGCTGTGGAGCTGGAAGGGAAGTGCTGTCACCACGGGAACGGGATGTTGGTTGGACGAATCGATATCATTTCTGACAGATGCAGGGCAGGGAGACACAGCTCTGCTCCTTGGGCTGAAAGTTTAATTCCAGCAGTAGGCTCTTCCTAAACGGAATGAGAAATGGCAGGAGTGAAAAGCAAAATACGCAGACTAGCAGCCATGGGCATTCTCTTCTCTTCATTTCACCCTCTGCATGTTCCACGGCCAAGCCTGGGGCGGCCGGCCCTCAACAAGGACATCCGTTCAGTCACAGAAACGGTGGTGTTCGGCCCCCAGAGGGATCGTTCTGAAATTCTAAACGACTACACTACTCTCCTGCTCAAAACTTGTCAACACCCTTGGTCACCCAAAACAGATTTTTCAGCAGTAGTTGGAAGCCCTAGCATGTTGAGTTTGGAGTAGTTGTGAATACGTCCCAAATAACTTGTTACCGTTAAAAGTTTAGATATGGCTGTTTGCAGATGACTTAAAAATTTTTGTAATTAGAAATTTCTGAAAGATATATAGATAAGAACATTTACAATAGCACCAACTATAAATAGCCCAAATGTCCACCAACAGGAGAATGATAAATAAATCATGGAATATTCATACAATGGAATATTACTCAGCACTAAAAAAGAACAAGCTACTGATACACACAACAGCATGGATGATTCTCATTAATGTCATAACGAGCAAGAGAAACCAGACACACCGACTGTGCAATGTGTGTTCCATTTGTATCAAATGAAAGGTCAGGGAAAACTAACTTATGGTGACAAAAGTCAGAGCAGCAGTTACATCTGTGGGGGCATTCACTGAGAAGGGAGCCTTCTGGGGTGTCGGAAAAGTTGTGCGTTTTTGTCTGAGTGGATTACGTAGAGAGATACCTATGTAAAAACCATAGAATTGTCCCCTTAGGATTTGTGCATTCTAGCCCTGTAAAAACAGTGGGTCTGAAGTTATCCACATGTTAACCATCACCTCACTCTCCACTGCATTCTGAGAAACTTTTGGGGGGTGAGAAGAAGGAGTGAAGCCAGAGTTAGTACTTTTGGAGTTTGCACAGAAGTGGGGGGCCCACTGAGGCTGTACTGACTGTGGGGACACCGTCTACCCCTCTGTTCAACAGTTGGAACCCCTGGCCTGGAGGAAACAGTGGCTCTTCACAACGCCCTTTATGATCTGGCCCCTTCTCATCCCCACAACTCCATCGCTTTCAGCTCCCCAAACACTCCCTGAGGTTTATAACTTCCAGAACTGTAAGAGAATACATTTCTGTTGTTTTAAACCTCTAAGTTTGTGGTAATTTGTTACAGCAGCCATAGGAAGCTAATACAATTATTACAATTATTGCTGCTATCATTTTCTGTATCTCTTCTTTCCCTTTTTCTGTCTGCCTTCAAGTAGACGTCCATGCACAAATGTCAACTCAAAATGGGTTGAGGACTTGAATGTAAGACCTGATGCTGTAATAATCCCGGGAGGAAACATAGGGAGAAGCTTCATGACGTTGGTCTTGGCAATGATTTCTTGGATATGACACCAAAAGCACAGACAACAAAAGGAAAAGCAGACAAGTGGGACTACATCAGACTAAAAAGCTTCTGCACAGCAAAGGAAACAAAGAACAGAGTGAAAAGACAACCTATGGAATGGGAGAAAATATTTGCAAATCATATATCCATTAAGGGGTTAATATCCAACATATATAAGAAACTCCTACAACTCAATAACAAAAAACTCCAAATAACCTGATTAAAAAGTGGTCAAAGGACTTGAAACACATTTCTCTAAAGAAGACACACAAATGGCCAATAGATATATGAAAAGGTGCTCAACATCACTAATCATCAGGGAAATGCAAATCAAAACCACAGTGAGGTGTCACCTCACACCAGTAGAGCGGTTTATCCAAAAGACAAGAGAGAACAAGCGCTGGTGAGGATGTGGAGAAACTGGAACCCTTTGGCACTGTTGGTGGGAATGCAGCTGTTGTGGAACACAGTTTGGCAGTTTCACAAAAAATTAAAAATAGGATTACCATGTAATCCAGCAATCTCACTTCTGGGTAGTCTTCCAAAAGAATTGAAATTGCGATCTCAAAGAGATGTCTGCACTTCCACGTTCATTGCAGCATTATTCACAATGGTCAAGGCATGGGAACAACTCAAACATCCTACGACAGATGAATGGATAAAGAAAATGTGGTATATACGTACAACGGAATATTATTCAGCCTAAAGAAGAAGGACATCCTTCTATTTGTGTCAACATGGATACACATGGAGGACATTAAGCGAACAGAAATAAGGCAGACACAGAAGGACAAATACTCCATGATTCTATTTGTATGAAGTATCTAAATAATCAAACTCATAGAAGCAGAGAGTAGACTGATGGTTGCCAGGGGCTCGGGGAGGAGGAAATGGGAAGCTGTGGTTCAGTTATGCGAGACTAGTGAGTTCTAGGGATCTGCTGCACAACACAATGCCTACAGTCAACAATACCGTATTGTGCACTTAAGATATTTGTTAAGAGGGGAGCTCTCATGTTAAGTGTTCTTACCACGAAAAACAAACAATGAAAAACAAAACAAAACAAACAAACAGGACACAAGGAAATGTTTGGAGATGACAGATATGTTTATTACCTTGATCGTGGTGTTGGTTTCACGGGTCTATGTATATGTCCAAATTCATCAAATTGTATGCATTCAATATGTGCAGTTTTTAATATATCAATTATACCTCAATAAAGCTGAAAAAGGAGAAGATACAGATTTCTTGAGCTTGAAAAACTCCCCTCTTTTCCTGCTGACTCCTCTTAGCAGGAGAACTTTGACGCCGGCATCTCCATTTCTCTACCACCGGCCCTCCTTCATTTAGCATTTGGTGAAATTCTCCTGGACGGTCCATGTGTATCAGACTCACTGGGTCAGGCAGGGTAGCGGTGGGTGTTGAGGGGCCTTTAAACGTAGATCTGGGTCCTGCTCCAGACCTACTCATTCTATATCTTACAAGATGGGCATGGGGTACAAAAATCTCCATTTAAAAAAAAAGGCACCTTCGAAGTTTCTTACACACATGAAAATTTAAGAACCACTGGTTTGGATGCGAAATGCATCCTGTATTCAATTTTTATTTGTTCTTAATAAATATTGTGGCAAAATCTACAAGTTCCAGCAGAGGGGGATGTTACTGCACGAAAGAAGAAGTCTTCGGCAGGAAACTGTGATTTGACGAGCCCCACTTTCCAGAGTAGCAAAATGAAGATGTTTCCTTTGAGAGGAGGTTCACCTGTGAAAGGGTTTCTCTGTCACCCACCACCTTAGAGATCTCAGAAGAGAATCTAGGCACTTGGCAGAATAAACACTGGCAGGTTTTGCTCATGTTCCGAGAATTTGGGAACTGCCAAAGGGCAATGCCGTTAAATTAGTAAGATCTTTGTTTTTAAGAAAATTATTTTGACACCCATTGCCATGTCAAACGTGCATTTCATTCTAAGTTGGTTGACTTTCATTGTCATGCTTCACACCGCTTTGAGAAAGCCGTGAATGAAGCTGTATGTTTCTTAATCCTTAGATGAAGCGAGAAATCGTTGCCAAGTGGCATGTACTCTGGGACTCAATTGCGCCCATGTTTCTGCATCTTTCTGGATGAGGTTTGTTCCCTGGATGCAGAATTGCAAGGATGGAAATTCTATCTGGAAGAGGGAAAGAAACTGACAGTTCTTCAGCAGCGGGCCTGGTGCCAGCAATTTATCCATTGTAGCTTTTGGTCCTCATCAGCGGCCAGTAGCTCAGGATCAGAGGGGCTAGGAAAATTGCCCAGATCATTCAGGGAGGGAGGAAGCGCCTGAATCAAGATCTGAACCTCAGTCTAGCTGACTCAGTAGAAAGCAGAAGAAATAATCATCCGAGCCTCCTGCTACCTTAATAAGAGGAGGTTTACTACTTGTAGCCAAAACGACGGAAATGTGACAAAAGAAATGCCACGTGCATTAGCTGAAGTTGAGGTCCAGTGCCCTTCACAGTAAGCTGGTGGAGACTGCCCTGCTAGAGTGTTCACACCCAGTCTGACCCTGACCATCACAATTTCTTTTTTTCTTGGGTCAATATCATAGTTTCTGCTCAAGGTCTTTGCGGCAGGCAGTATGGCGCCCCTAAAGACATCCATGTGATAATCTCCAGAACCCGTGGATATGTTTCCTGAAAAAAAGGGACGTCTGCAGATGTGGTCAAGGACTTTGAGATGGGTAGAGGATCCTGAGTTATTTGGCTGTGTGCAATGTCAGCATAAGTTGTAAAAGGGAGGCGGGAAGATCAGAGTCAGAGAAGGACATGTGACGGTGGGTCAGGAGCCAAGGGGTGCAGCCAGCTCTAGAAGCTGGAAATGGCAAGGAAGTGATTCTCCCCTGGAGGCTTCAGAAGGAACACAGCCCTGCTGACACCTTGATTTTAGCCCAGTGAGACCCATTTTGGACTTCTGACCTCCAGAACTGTAAAACAATAACTTTGTGCTGTTTTAAGCCATTAAGATTATGGTAACTTGTTACAGCATCCATAGGAAACAGATACAGTCTCCACACATTCTTGATCATAATACTCATCAGTAGGAAAATTTGCACTGCACAGATTTATCGTGTACATTATAGGACATACAAAAACATAGAAATTCAAAAGGATAAATAAAGAGGACATAAGAAATACTCTAAGATGCATTTTCAAGTTTAAATGTATTAACAGTAGAAAACCCTTTTAGTTCTCATTAAAATTATTTGTATTATAATGTTAATATTTTTAATTTAGAGTGAAGGATTGAATTTGCTTTATTATATTTTAAACGCTAACACTTTGTGATACCACAATTTAAGGAGCTGACTCCAAGAGTCAGTAGATTTTAATACATGGTTTGAAAGACCATCATCACTGAAACACATCCCCACAAAGATCTGTGGCTCTGTGTATAAGAAGCTAATGATGCTCACTTTTCAATCTCAACCGCCAATTATGCAGAGACTTTTGTTGACATCTGGCTAGTAAATTTCCACACTTCCTGACCTTGATGTTCTTGGAAACTAATTGGAAGGTACTTCTTTTGACATTTATAACAAGTGGGTTCAAAACCCACTAAAACTTTTCCTACTAAACTTCTTCTATTAAAACTTCTCCTGCTAAATTTTTTTATTCAGGAGACTTTGTAAATAGTTAGAATGGCTTATTTTCAAGATTTTAAGCATGCCGCTATGAGCAATTTTATAGATGATACATTTAGAATTGGTGTGTTTTTTTGGGGGGGGGAATTGACATAATAATGAAAAACTTCCCTTGAATGCCCTCTCCATAGCAGGAGTTTCTTTAGAAAAGCAATCTCCTTCTCATTTGTGTTAAAGACGGGATCTTTAAGTGACAGATTGATATGTTTATTCTTTAGAAATTATTTGCTGGGTTATACATTCCTCAGAGCTACTTGTCACGATGGAAAACATCAGCAAATTTAAACATCTGTCCTTTTGTTTAAAAAAAGTATAATATCTTTAAGTTCAACAACTGTTGCATGGCCTCTGCCATGAGGTACTGAACGTGTCTGTGTGGTTTCTCCCCATCTCCTTCTGAGCTCTGGATCTCACGGCACTAACGGAGGACATCAAGTGGCGTTGATGCCCGGTGGACCAATTTCTTTTCCTTCCTTTTCCTTGCCACCTCTTCCTCCTCCTCCTCCTTTTCTCCTTTTTTGACCTTGGGTAGAGATGACTGGGTTAAACACACTCTTCAGTTCGTAACACACCATCATCATCGGTCCACTCAAGATCTCTCATTTAAAAAAAATATTACTTCCTTTTTTCCTATAGGTTGTTCCCATTTCTCCAGTCCACCAAGCAACTCTTCTTGGGTATTTAATTTGGGGAATGCATCCTTGCACAATATATATTGTTGTTTTGTGTGATGTATTTTATTTTAAATGTATGTAAAATTATTAATTTTTTTAATGTATGTAAATACATTATGTATGTAATAGTGTATGTAAATAATGTATGTAAATGGTATTCTATCTCACTACTTCTTCCACTGAGCATCTGTTTTTAAATCCATTCACGTTGCTGTGTATGCATCTAAACTGGCCCTTTAAACTCCTTGCCCTGGGTTTGCAACCCTGCGTTTTCTTTCTTTCTCTCCCAGGGATGGACATCCAGCTTGCCTGACTCTTTGTCACTACAAAAAGAATACATTGGACACCCTTGTCCCTGCCCCTTTATAAAGCTGTGCGAGCCCTTCTTTGAAATATTCTTGCTACCCAGGAGAAGCATTGCGAGGCTCCTGGGCACGTGTGCTGCATCTCTTTGACTAATGCCGGTTTTCTCCTCCCCAGAAGAGCTATGCCTTTCCATTCTCTTGCCCACAGGACAAGAGGGTCCCACCTACTCACACCTTTGCCAACATTTGGGACTATTCAGCTTTCTAATTGTTGTCAGTCTAATAGGTAAAAAATGCTATCTCATTGTTTCAATTTCCATGATTACTAATGAATTTGAACATCTTTTCAGCTTGTGAGCTTTTGGAGTTTCCTCTTTTCTAAGTTGTCTGTTGATGTCCTTTTTGCATTTTTCTGTTGGGATTACCCTCTTGTTCTTACTGATTTTAAGGAGTTCTGTGAATAGTCAATGATTCTGCCATCCAATGTGGTGACACTAACCACGCGTGGCTACTGAGTGCTTGAAAGGTGGCTGGTCCAAACTGAGATGTGCTGAATAGTGTTAAACACACTTAGAATTTTAAAGGCTCAGTATGAAAAAGAGAAAGCGAAATTCTCATTACTAATTTTCTATATTGATTGCATGTTGAAATGATAATATTCTGGATATATCGGGTTAAATAAAATATATAACCAAAATTAACTTCTTTTATTTTTATGTTTTTAATGTAGCCACTAGAAAACTTAAAAGTTATGTGAGTGGCTTGCGTTATATTTCTAGTGAAAATGCTGGGCTAGATATTAAGCTCTTGTCTGTTTTAGACATGGTAAATATCTTCTCCCATTCTGTCCCCTTTTTATTAACTGTATTCATGGTATCCTTCATTTTTGAAAAAGCCCTAATTTTCATGTGGTCAAATTCATTGATTTTTTTGCCTTATGGCTTACGCTTTGAAATGTGTTTTGGGAATTTCTTCCTCTGTCCTTGTTCACAAAAATATTTCCCAAAGTTTCTCCTATTATTTTTATAGTTTCATTTTTCACTTTTAACTCTTTAATTCATTGGTGGCTACTTTTATGGAAAGTGTTACATGCGGGTCTTGTCTTCGTCAGTTGCTTTTCCGATTACCATCTGTTGAGCAATCTACCTTTCATCCACTGATTTGTGGTGCTGATACTGAACCTCTTAATCTCAGGTCCACACCTGGGGCACAGTAGAGGTCAATCACCGAGACACTGGTGCTTGAAGATTGAAAGTTTTATTCAAGGGGCCGGCCCCATGGCTGACTGGTTAAGGTTTGCATGCTCTGCTTTGGTGGCCCAGGGTTTCACAGGTTCAGATCCTGGGCATGGACATGGCAATGCTCAACAGGTCATGCTGAGGCAGCGTCCCACATAGCACAACCAGAAGGACCTACAACCAGAATATACAACTAGATACTAGGGGGCTTTGGGGAGAAGAAGAAAAAAAAAGTTTTATTCGAATTTGCCAAAACGAGAAGGTGGGAGAGTTGGTTCTCTCAGATCCACTTTAACAACAGAAGAAAGCAGGGGGTCTTTATAAGACTAAAGGGCTCGGGAGGAGGGGTTTCAGGGAAACAAAGGGGAAGTCCGTGTTTCTTTCACTTCAGATAAGACCTTGAGCAACTAGACTTCTTGGTGTCAGTGGCAGCTGGGGTCAGGTCATCTGGTGGTTGTAACTTCTGCAGAACAAGCTCCTAAACCCTTGTGACCATTGAGTCACCCCTCTGGTTAGACAAGAAAACTGCAAATTAGGAAGCTATAATTACGTGTGGGCTGTGAAGCAGGCATTTGGGCTTAACAAATACATCTAACGGGGGTTGAGGTTACTTATCTAGGATTTTTGTGGGTACTAACTCCTCTTCATCGGTGGCTGTGATGGGAACAAGGTCAAAGGATAACCATGTTCTTGTGGGATATTTACAGTAACCCCCAGGTACCCAACTTCAGGGCTATCTTTACTGTATATTAAATTCTTGCACACACACACACACACACACACACAGACACACACACACACACACACGGGTCTGAGTTCTTCTATGCCATCATGAGTTATACTTACACAGCTTTTCCATAAAACATTCTTATTAAAGAAGTAACATACTACTGAGAATATGTATTCCCTGGTACATCTTTCATTTAATGGCCCACAAAAAGTGGTCTTTTGTGTATTTCTTTGTTGAAACAAAATCTAGCAAATACCTTTAGCTATGACATGTTTTTTTTTAAATCTGTGCTCTCATCCAGTTGTATAGAAAACCTCCTACCCGACATACTTCCTTCTGATCCTAGTTTGTTCAAATCTTCAATGTTTTCTATGCCTTTTCCAATGACAATACTGACAAAGAGATGCATTTTACTTTATATTATTTTACCCCTTTTTACTGCAGAGAAAGAATAAGCATTTCCCCAATGGCATGTGTCTCTTTTGCCTTTCACTAAGAAATCTCAAAAGAGATTTTCGTATATTTATAATTATATTTGGTGAAATTTTACAAAGTACTAGAATGAGCATTGTCTGATTTTACATATTACAGAAAAAAAAATCATGAGGATTTGTCTTCACATCCTGCATGTTTAGTTTTTCAAGGTCCTGCTAATCACGCATCTTTAACTCTCATTAGCTAAAATCTCCTGGGGTACCATCAGGTAGGCCGAGAAAGGGGTGTGCTGTGCCCATCAGTGTCCACTCCTCCTTCCTCCATCAGCACCCCGATTTGGTGTGGAGTAATCACCCCCTTTTACTCTCAGCACATGACATTGTTGTACAACTGACAGCAGCCCAGGGGATCCAGAAGTGGGCACATGACCCAGGTCCAGCCAACCAGCCTCTTCCATCGCTTGGCCCTGATTGGCTCACAGATGGGCACCTGACCCAGGCCAGGCCAGTGAGACTCAATTCTGGGGTTTTGTTGAATATTAGGAAAGAGAATCTTCCTTTCCACTGGTTGCTAAACTGAGGACGTAAGCTGGACCACCAGGAAGGCAGTCTGCCCAAACTCAGGAGGCCTGATGGTGCAGGTTGAGCTCTTCCATTGGCCTTGCCTGACCTCTGTGATGTGAACGCTAAAATGCCCCCTTTTTTGTTTATGGCTACTTGGGACGTTCATGGTCATTTTCAAACTAAAGAAAAACTGAGGAACCGCTACATCCTGTTCTCTATCTTTCAGGCTGTTTTCCTGTTTATAAAGGGCCCCAGTGAAAGCACGTGGCAGAGTGACTGTGTCATCTGAGGCTTTGTGTGCATCATCTAAGACTGGCAGGCTTCCAGATGACATGGATGGAAAGGCCCTTCTCATAATCTACTCTCCAGGCTCACGCTGATGGCGTGGAACAGGAATTCACCAGCTTTGTGCCTACCTCTCAAACAATGTTAATTCAATATATCAATAGTTAACAACACTGTATTGTATGTTGGACATTTGCTGAGAGAGTAGATCTTGTGTTCTCACCACACACCCAAAGAAAGAAAACAGTGACTACGCGAGGTGATAGATACGTTAATTAGCTTGATTGTGGTGGTCATTTCACAATTTATATGATGTCAAAGCATCAAGCTGTATACCCTAAATATATGCAATTTCTAATTGTCAATTATACCTTAATAAAGCTGAAAAAATAGAACGCTGTGGTGAGAGTACTAGCGTCTTATTTCTGATCTGTACAGATGGTTCTGGAAAAAGGGAGGATTTGCCAACTCAGCAACCTTCTGGGTACCTAATTACCCAGAGAGTTTTGTGTCAGGGGATGGTGACACAGCTCTTACAAGAGAAGCCCAGAGCCCAGACTTAGAAGGATCTCGAGATTCTGATCCGTAGCCTCATAATCAGAGGCCTTGTGTCATCCTAACAGAAATTCATTGCTCAGGTATAGTTTCAGGGCACAACTCTTTAGAAAAAGGTCTAGAAGTTTCTTTTAAAATTAAATATTCACCTACTCTACAACCAAATAATTCCATTCCTAGATTTTTACTCAAGAGAAATGAAAACATGTGTTTACACAAAGATATGTACACAATGTTCTCCATAGCTTTATTCATAGTAGCCTCAAACTGGAAACAATCCAAATGTCTATCAACAGGAGAATGAATTAAAAAAAGTGACAAATTCAGAAAATAAACTACACCTCAGCAATTAAAAGGAATGAAATACTAAACAAATAATTCGATTAAAAAACGGGCAGAGGAACTGAAAAGGCATTTTTCCAAAGACATTCAAATGGTCAACAGGTACATGACAAGATGTTCAACATCACTGATCATCAGGGAAATGCAAATCAAAACCTCAAAGAGATATCGCCTCACACCTGTCAGAATTATCTATTATCAAAGAATCAGAGATAATAAATGTTGGCGTGGGTGTGGAGACAGGGGAACCCTGTGCGCTGTGGGTGGGAATGTAAATTGGTGCAGCCACTACGGAAGACAGTGTGAAGCTTCCTCAAGAAACTAAAAATAGGACTATCATATAATCCAGCAATTCCACTTCTGGGTCCATATCCAAAGGAAATGAAACCAGGATCTCAAAGAGACACGTGCACCCCCGTGTTCATGGCAGCATTATTCACACCTGCCAAGGCATGGAAACCTAAGTGGCCATGGGTGGATGGATGGATAAAGAAGGTGTGGTACATAAACAATGGAATATCGCTCAGCGTGAAAAAGAAGGAAATCCTGCCCTTTGTGACAACATGGATGGACCTTGAGGGCATTCTGCAAGTGAAATAAGTCAGACAGAGAAAGCAAAATACGGTACGATATAACTTACATGTGGAATCTAAAAAATTCGAACTCACAGAAGCAGAACCTAAAATGGCGGTTACCAGGGGCTGGAGGGTGGGGGAAAAGGGGAGACGTTTGTCAAAGATGACAAACTTCTAGCTCTAAGATGAGTAAATTCTGGGGGTCTAAAGTACAGCATGGCGATTATAGATAATACTGGATTGTACACTCGAAAGTTGCTGAGAGAGTAGATCTTAAATGTTCTCACCATAAAAAAAAAAGGTAATTATGTGAAGTGATGCAGGTGTCACCTAACTCTATGGTCGTGGTCGTTTTTCAGTATGTAAATATTAAATCAACATGTACGTCTTAAAATTACACCAAGTTCTAGGTCAATTATATCTCAAAACTGGGGAGAGAGGGGAAAGAATGAACTCTTGTTAACACAACACAGTTGAACCTCAAAAGCATCATGCAGAGCGAAAGAAGCCAGGTGCAGAGAGTGCGCAGTGCATGGCTTCAGTGAGAGCGAGTCCTAGACAAACGGTCTCGGGTGTAAAAGTCAGGACATGCGCCTTTGCAGCGCTGGACCCACAGCGGGCGGACCTGAGGATGCTGGGACCCTGGAGGAGAGGCAGTCACTGCCAGAGATGGGTCCAGAAACACTCTGGCTTCTCCCTTCCTCCTGCCTTCCGGTCACGGCCAGTGCCTCCACCGCCCAGACCAGCTTGCCCGGGAGCCTGGAAGTCAGGTATGCATACTGCCAACGTCACCTGCTCCATGATGGAGCTGAGAGGCAACCCAGGTCTGCCCTGCTCCTATGTTCCGGTTGCCGGAACAAGCTAATAAAGATACAAGACGAGTAATGAATTTCAGATAAACAACCAATGATTTTTTTAGGATAAGTGTATCTCATGCAACATTTGGGATATACTTATCCTAAACAATCATTCCTTATCTGAAATTCCAATGCAGCTGTGCATCCTGAGTTTCACCTGGCAGCCCTCTCCTAGCCCTCACGCTGTCCGCTTCACTGTCCACCACCTCTTATGGGAAGAGACTATAGTGCGTGGACCCCCTATGAGGTAGGGTCACAGTGTAGATTCATACGTTGGCATTCTGGGAGTGGTCAGGATTTTCTTGAAATCCAACGTTAGTTAGGTTGTTCAGTAGCTGACATTGTCAAATCTTGGCAAGGATGGGCCTTCCAGGCTGGAACCAGGACTCCTCCCTCCCTCCGCCCCCTCTGCACCCTGCCTTCCTTCTCTCACATCAGCTCCGTGCATGGACCCAGCTCCCAGACTCTCATTTTTCCACAAGCAAGGGAGGGGCGGAGTCTTTTACTGGGACTGGAGAACAATCCGTGGGAAAGTCCATCTTAGATCTCAAAGAAGCAATCTCCCACATCACAGTGTGGTCCCCAGAGGAGGAGGAGGAAGAGGAGGAGGGGGATGAGCAGCGGCAGTGGCATCCACGGGAACTTGTTCAGAATTCGCGGCCGCCTCGCGCAGGTACTGAATTAGAATCTGCTGAAGGAGCCTCCACGTGAGGCCCGAGAAGCTCTCAGATTGGAGAAGCCCTGCTAGATGAAGGGGGAGCTGCTCTTTCCAGAGGAGGCGGAGGGTTCCCGGAAGTAAACAGTCAATGGTTGTCCATCACCACACCTGCCTCTCTGAACCGAGTTAACGCGAGATCGCTCGATGTTTTGGTCAAATTGCGTCCGGGAGCTTGCAAGAGCTCAGACCCAGGAGTGTGATGACGTCACCAGGACCTGTGCATGGGTGTGATGACGTCACCAGGACCCGTGCATGGGTCGGGTGGCCTGGTGCTCAGCCGTCCCCAGGTGCATTCCCAGCCGGGTGTCTTTCAACCCTTGACCCCTCTCTCCCAATCCGACCGCCCTTCCCACCTCCATCCCTCCGTAATCAAACCGTCATCAGCCAATCATTAGCATCCAAGACAGGGCAATGAAGCGGTCAAAACAAGGACGCAGGCTTCAGTTGTCTCTTTTAAGGACATAACGGGAGCCTTTTGCATTTTGTAAAACTATGCTATTATATTAATATGCCTGATTATGGTTTCTTCAACTGCCTTTCTTTTTTCACTTAAGACATTAAGGCAGACATTTTAAACCACATCTTGTGCATCTCCAACATTAACGAATTATTAGACACTAATTGCTCTGGGTCCTAGCCACCTCTGTAAACAAAGTTTTCCATTTGCAGAATGTAAAACATAGCGGAGCAATTTGTGTTCCTTAATAGCTACAAATTTGTTAGCTTGACTAGGAACCCGCAAAACCTGGCAAGCTATTATGTAAATATAATGTCTCTCCATGATGGTAATTAATGCAGAGATCTCCAGAAAGGATTCTCATTGTGACTGGGTCTATCATGGTAAGCACCTGAAAGCCTGTGGGGGGCACAAAGAACCCCCAGATCATTTTCCTGGCCCCTTAGCAGTTTTTTCTGAGTCTGAAAAAGCCCTTCAGTTTCTGTAGAAGGAATAAGAAACAGGGTGCAGACTCTCTTCTCCTCCGAAGGCTCAGAGCTGACCACGAGCAGAGCAGCCACAGCAGCTGGGTACACTCCTCTCCCTGTCTCTCTCCATCTCTCAAACGGTCAGTGCCACTTCCAAATAGAGTGCTGGGTCTGACGTCAGGGCATCTAATTTGTATTAAAACCAGTGTCAGGGCTGGCCTGGTGGCACAACGGTTAAGTGCGTACGTTTGGCTTCGGTGGCCCGGGGTTTGCCAGTTGGGGTCCCGGGTGCGGACATGGCACCGCTTGGCAAGCCATGCTGTGGTAGGCGTCCCACATATAAAGTAGAGGAAGATGGGCAGGGATGTTAGCTCAGGGCCAGTCTTCCTCAGCAAAAAGAGGAGGATTGGGAGCAGAAGTTAGCTCAGGGCTAATCTTTCCCCCAAAAAACACAAAAAAACCCCAAAACCAGTGTCACTGAAAGTTATGTTTACTCTCAATCAGGGCACAGGTGTGCACGTTCCAGGAGACTCCAGGCAGTGAGGTTCCATCTGTCACAGCAGGAAGGGGCTTCCCTTCAGCTGACCTAACACTTGCATTTTACAGAAGAGGAAACTGAGGCCAAAGGAGGGAAATGATTCATTGAACTGAAGAAGTGGTAGGTTATGGAAGGGGACCAGGAACCTCGATCGCTGCCCCTCCCCCAAAGCGTAGACCCGTCTTTATAGCATCTCCTGACTTCACATCAGTGAAACTAGCATTTTTGGGGTGTGTGCTGGGCCTCGGTTAGTGTTCAAGGTGCTGGGAGCATAGAGTGATGGGTAAGATGTGATCTTGGCCTTCAATAGGCTTTCAATCCAAAGTGAGGGTCAGACATGCAAAGAAATTAGTAACCATATAAGGCAGAATGGAAGAAAATAGTGACCTCTCTGAAATGGCTTGTCCTACTTGCCACAGGGCCTTTACACATGCTGTTTCCTCTGCATGGTTCACTCTGTCTTTCCCCCTCACCTCAATAATTCCTATTCATCCTTCCTTGTTCCGTCATTGCTTCTCTTCCACTGAGAGAGGTCAAAGTTCCTCTTGTGCACTCATTACACACTCAATTCCTTAACCAGACGGAGAATTCCTTGAAGGCCTCACCTGCATCTTTATTGCTCATCTTTGTACTCATCAAATAAGAATGTAAACTAGGATATTCTGTGTATTTTTTCCCCCTTGGGCTTTATTTGGGGCTGTTGGGGGAAGGGAGGGAGGGAGCTGGGACTGGTGGGTAGATGGGGGAGGGGCTTCTCGACTAGCTTTTAATTTGGTGCCTGTTTCCTGGAGGTTAGAATGAGTGAGAACAGCTGTAGAGGTGGAAGGAGAGGAAAGGGGAAGGTCAGAGAATGGACACCTTCCTCAGGGGAGGCAGCCAGGACCAGGATACGGGGACCGGGGGTCGGGGGAGGCACCCCTCATACACCGTGAATTTCAAAACTGGGTAAAAGACGCCTCATGTTCTCATGGAAGCAGACGCGTCCACCTTCACGAACGGCCATCGAGACCACGGCAGGCCCTGAAGACTCAACGTTTCTCTTGCTTGACCGCCCCATGCATTGCAGGACATCCAGCATCCCTCTGAAGGCCATCGTCCATGCCAGGCATTGTGACAACCTGAAACTTCCAGAGCACCCCCTGGGGAGTGACAACTCCCCCACTGGAGAGCCGCCACTCTAGAAACCCAGCAGAATTGGCTACATCCAGAGATGGACCTGCTGGGATGCCCCACGTGGGTGGAGACGGAGGAGTGACAGCATGGGGTCGTTCTGTCATCCTTTCATGGGTCCAGCACTTACTTGTGTGTGTCCTTGCTCAGGCTGGGTGTTAGGGACCCAGGCGCGAGCAAAACGCGACAGAGTCCCTGCCTGCATGGGGCTTCCCATCTCCAGAATTATAACGTGGGCTGTAGGGAGGGTCTTTGATATTTAGATGGAGGGGAGCTTTGCCCCACTACTGGTTTAGAATGTGCTGGAAGGAGTGACAGGACTTTGGGAGGACTTGGCACCTCTTGGCCGAGTGTTGGTGCATTGCATAGAAGATGCTCCCTCCAGCTCATTTTCATGTGTACACTCCTCTGTCTGCCCATCGCAGACAAAACAGATGACATATTTTTCAGATTTGGAGACGAGAAAAAAAGATGGCTCTTACACTGGATGAGAGAATTAAGATTTGAAAAATCTGAGCAGGTTGAAAGGATGGTTGGAGAACAACTGAGTAAATTCAACGAGGGTGAACACTAAGAACTAGTCTTATATACCTCTCCCAATCCCCACAAGTATAGGACAGAGATCTAGCTTAAGGGAAGTTTATATGAAACCCTGGGAAGTTTAGGTATCTCCAGGCCAGCAATGGGATGTGGTGGCCATAAAGTAAATGTAACCCATTGGTCATATTAATAAAGGTATTGGGTCCAGATGCAGGGAGGGGTTTATCCCTCCTGCGAGGCAGTTATTCTTGACTTGCAAATCATACTAATACTCTTACTGAGTCTGCCTACCTTCCCCTCCCACTCTACAGGCATCTTATTTTCATCACTAAAATATGGGGGCTTTGAGAGAACCTGGGATAAAGCCCAGTGGACGGAGGTGGCCTTCCTCACCAGCTGTCCTTTTGAATCTCCGTTCCGCCACTGTTTAGCTGAGCGACATTGGCCTAGTTAATTCACCTTTCTGAGCCTCAGTGCCACCACTTGTGAGCTGGAGATAACAATATGCGAAGATTACAGGAGACGATTCATATGTAATAGACGGTAGGCCTTCAATGACTCTGAGGCCCCTTCCTGATAATTTCTAAGATCGGGTGTGATTTTATTTCTTCTTTCCGTTTCGTCTAGATTTGACGCATGATTAAAACATTCCACGTCGTGAAAGTGAGGGTCTTGTTACCAATCCCAATTAGATATTCCAAAAGCCCCATAAATCGTGGTGAATGTGTTAGAGGGAATTGAAAGCTGGAATTGCACGGCTGTTGCTCTAAGGAACACAGCAATCATTCTCCCAGAGCCCTCATGTAATTTTTTCGGTCTGCTTAGCAGTGTGTGTCCATCAATAATTGGCCTGTTATCGATTTCCTAACCCTGAATAATGCAGCAATGGCTCCTGCTTTTCCCAGGCGGGACTAAATGAAGAGGCCAGTGTATGTGGGAAGATGGCGACTTGGCTTATTATTTTGGGAGCGTGTTAATCCAAAGCCCGAATGACCGGCACCGAATTTGGGTGTCTCTGGCTTTTGAGAATGGAATTGAGTATTGATTTCTATACCATTCTCTTATCCTTTAATTAAACAGACCGCTGTCCCCGAGTGTGCACTGGGGACCCAGCCTCCTCCTCATTAACAAGCTAAACGGGAAGATGTACAAGCACCACACACTTGTCATAGTTCTGTGCTCGAGGGACAGTTGGCTTCTTGACAATTTGGAGTAGAATCTGTGGTTCACCTTCCACTTCCTGTGTAAGACCAACCCCACTCAAATCCTCAGTCAGTAACCCTTGTTCCTCTCGTCCAGCCGGAGGAATACGTGATGATTCATTTCCTGTGTCCACTTGACTGGCACCAGGTACCCAGACAAAACATGGCTTCTGAGCGCGTCTGTGGGGGTGTTTCCAGATGACCCACCTTTGACCCGGTGGGCTCAGGAAAGCAGGTGGCCCTTCCCATCTCGTCTCTCCTGCCCTTGGCCTGGGGTCTACACCGTCGGCCCCCTGGCTCTCAGGCCTCTGGACTCGGACTGAATTTCTCCGCTGGCCCTCCCGGTCTCCAGCTTGCAGATGGCAGATGTGGGACTTCTCAGCCTCTGTAATCGCATGAGGCAATTCCTCATAATAAATTCCGTACATGTGTGTATCTCCTCTTGGTTGTGTTTCTCTGGAGAACCCGCTTCATACGTCACCTTCGCATGGGGCCTTTGCTCCCCTTGTTTATCAGGGCACCAGGCCCTGCCTGGCTGATCGCCCCCAACCCAATTGTCTGGAAACAATTGGCAGGAATTGGGGGAGGAGACAGGAGGCAACTGAGGAGGAAGCGGGGGAAGGGGCTGTGACGGAAAGTGTGTGTGCACACCTGTGCCTGTGCCCCTGGGTGGGTGTGTCTGGTAGGAGGGACATACGTGGCAGAAGGTCAGCACCCGTGGGGAAGGCGTTATTTGTGCACTATTCTTTTACCCTCCCGCCCTGGCCAAGATGTCATCGTGCGTGAGTCTACAGCTGACGTAGGGCTTAGCCATGTGACGTGCTTTGGCCAACGGAATACCAACAGATGTCACATACACCACCCTGGACCAGAGTCTTTCCATGAGCTTTCCTAATTTGGCTTGGCTTCTGGTGCCCCCAACTTTCCCCTTGAGAAAAGCATGTCCCCAAAAGCCATTGGCCCTTCAGGAATAAAAGACCCATGAAGTAGACAGGCAGCCAGCCCACAGCCAGAACACAGCTGAGCCTAGCTCACCCGCTGATGCACGAGTGAGGAATAAACAGCTGTCATCAGCGCTGGACCTGGGATTGTTTATTATGCAGCGTTATTGCAGCAAAACCTGCCTGCTGCAGTCGCTGGATCCGGCGCTGGGGGACAGCGGGAAGAGGTGGAGAGGGGACTGAGAACGGAGATTTGCCTCACGGGGCCCAGACTCTGAGCCAGGGGCTTCGTCCGAGATTCAGATGGTGGCTGCCTGCTAAACGCCCCCGCCCCCCACCCCGGGTTTATTTCCCTGATAGGTAGATACACCTCGGTGACACTGTCACACGTGCTCAAAGTGAGGACAATAATTGCAGTATTGATTAAAAAGAGGAACAATTAGATACAATTTAAAGGTCCATCCATAGGAGAAATGGTGACTTCTACAGGGTACCTTAAAATTCAATGGAATATAAAACGTAAGGCAAACTGAGCGGCCCAAACCACGGATATCCTCTTGGATGCATTTCATAAACACTGTGGGGCCGAAAGAGCACGTCATGGAATGACGCAGTCTGAATGATAATATTTATATAAAGTTAAAAACCTAAAAAGCCAATATCGCATATTGTTTACGGATGCATCAATATGTATTAAAAGTCTAAAAACATCCACACGAAGGAGAAACACCAAGCTGATGATGGAAGAGCCCCAGGAGAGGTGGGGAGGCACGGACGGGAGGCAGGCTCTCGAGAGGCCTCCGCGAGTCGGTGATGCTTCCTTCCTTAGAAACACAGAGAGAGAGTGGAGCAAGTGTGACGTTCGGCTAAGACTGATAAAGCTGCAAGGGGGCACACAGGCATTCATCATCTGTTCTCTCTTTTTGTCTGTGTGTTGGGAATATTTCAGATAAAATGGCTTTAAAGAAAGAAATGTCCATGGTGTGTGATGTGTGTGAGGAAGGATGAGGGATGATGGTGGAGGTGGGAGTGTGGATGTGGGAGGGGAGGTGATGGGGAGAGGGTGTCCACGGCAGGTTGGAACCCCCCGGGAAGCCGACTCTGGGAGGTTTGTCGGGGTGCCCTGGCATCGGCACCGTCAGGGAGGAGCGCAGCTGGGCAGGGGGTGTTCAGCTGCCATGCAGCCTCGGTTGGCCCCCCGGGAGCTATGGGGCTGGCGTGGCCCTCAGAGTTGTCCCCAGCTGGGCCAAGATGACCGGGCCTTCATGCACTGGTGTCGATGGGTCATTGAACGTGGCTGCCCAGGGAGGGCCTGGCCTCAGTGTGGGTGACCCTGAGGGACAACAACTGAGCGCCATCTGCTGACACCACCACCAGCAGCCAGGACATGTCCTCGTTGAGAGAGATCTGGGCAGCCCCGCAGGTCACCTGTCACCACAGGTCGTTTGCGGCAAGTTCATGAAGGATTCAGGCAGGAATCTGGGACTTGGTTCTCAACAACTGTTGTTCTTTAGCACACACTGTCGCTGCACCTATAATTTCAAAAAACATTGAAAAAAATCTTTGATTTGAAAAAATATCAAACCTACAGAGAAGTTGCAAGAAAAGAGCAATGAGCAAGCACATTCGTACGCCCCTCCCCTAGATTCGTCACTTGCTAACATTCGCTGTTTACAGATCATGTCATCGTTCCGCATTTTCTCAGAAAGCAGTCCTGGACCTCTGAGTTGAATCTGTTCAGACGTCACCGACGCTTTATCTTTCAATACGTCAGCATGTCCCCCGGAGCAAGGACCTCCTCTTCTGTAACCAGAGTGCAATAATCAGCTTCAGGAAGCCTCATACTGAGTCAATACTATCCTCTAAATAATAATCTGTATTTCATTGTCCAATCCGATGCTGGGTAGCGATTGTACCCCCAATCCAGGATCCAATCTAGCATCATTCATGGCATTTCACAGTCATGCAAAACCGCTTTTTAAAGGAAAAATATTCTGTGCTTTTTTGAAGTTTCCTGACATTTCCCAGATTCCGTTCATGGGGAGCCTCAGCTTGGGAAGCGAGGGTTTGCCTCGCAACCTTAGCTTGGCCTCGTGTGGGGGGCCCAAGCCCCAGTCCTCTCTCTGCCTCACTCTCCTCTGTCTGCATCCCCTCCCGGGATGCTAATGGAGACCAGAGGGAAGGTTCCACCTGGCTCCTGGCTCTCAGAGCCTTGCTGTCTTTCTCCACGGCAAGCAGGAGAGTGAAGCCACCGAGAGCCTTATAATGAGGGTTCCGGCCTCACTACGGTTCTCAGGCGTCTGAGAAGCTGAGCTGGGCTGTTGGGTTGGAGGAATACGCACCTCAGCTTGACCAGAGCTGCGTAGTGATGCTTCTAAATCCCACAGAGATGCTCCCATTGTTTCCAGCCGCACAGGGCATCCTGGCATGCCCGTTGGAACTGGTACCGAGAGCAGAAGCCCCTGAGATTTCTACCAAGTGCACACCCACAGCTGGTGCCCTCAGCCCTCTTCCATTATTGACCATGCCTTTAACGTCACTGGTTTGTTCAGCCGCTGCCTTCTCTCTCAAGCCTTCCCCCAGACGCAGCACAGAAAATGCTCTCACGTCTCTAAAACACTCATAGTCATCGACGCCGTCGGAGACGCTTCAAGGTTTTGACAGACATGTTCACACACAATTCATGTCACCCGTAGCAACAACTAAACGTCCCTTTATGAAAACCCCCATTTGTTCAAGCAATTGTAGTTGGGGTTTCCATCATGTGTGCCAAGCATTCCTAACTGATACAAGTTCCTATAGGTACAGCGGGCCGGAACCTGAATTTCACAGCAGCGGATGCTTGCTCTATCATCTGTTGCTCCTAGCAATGTTTTGCAGTCGGATGCTGGCCCTGGAGACAGACTGCTTGGGTTCAAATCCTGACTCTGTCTCTGAGTGACCTGGGTCAAGTACCGAAGCCCTTTAGACCTCCGTTTCCTCCTCTGTAAGATGCAGATAATAACGTTGCAGAATTAAGTGAACGAAGGCAGTAAAGCCCTCTGACAGTGACTGTGCCTGGCAAGCACGGACCGCACTGGCTGCCACGTTATTGCACTGACCTGCCCATCCTTCCAAAGATGAAGGGCCTGGATCTCTCCCACACAACGAACGAGGGAAGCAAAACGTGATCATTTTATCTTTTGCATCAATAAAAAATATTAAAATCAATGGAAACGTATTTGGACCATCTATACAGATTAACGGTCACATCCTTAAAACAAAGAAAGAGCCTATAAAACAGAAAAAGAAAAATGAACAACTCAATTCTTAAAAATGGCAAAGCATTTATGCTGGTAATTCACAAAGAACCATAAATGGCCAATAAATATCCCGTGTTCCACTAGTAACTAAAGAAATGCAGATGAAATCAACCAAGAGAAATTTTTTAGCTATCATTTTCAAATGACGGCATGAGTCCCCAGTGTTGGTGAGACTACAGGAAATGTGCCTCATCCCACACTGCTGGGGAGAGTTTAAATTTATACCTTTCCAGGGTCAACTTGGCATCATTTATCAAGGCTTCCCAATCATTTAGTATCTATGAATCTATCTCGAGGAAATAATGATAGATGTGCTCAAAGGGCTTCCAGAGTGTTCACTGCCTGCTGCTTATAATAGTGAACCAGTGCACAGACTCAGAGTGAAGGGATGGAAGACAATACTCCAAGCTAATAATGAACAAAAGAAAGCAGGTGTTGCCATACTTATATCAGACAAAGTAGACTTCAAAGCAAAACAGATAAAGAAAGACAAAGAGGGGCAGTATATAATGATAAAAGGGACACTCCACCAAGATGACAGAACACTTATAAATATATACGCACCCAACACAGGAGCACCAAAATTTGTAAAGAAACTATTAACAAAACTAAAAGGAGACGTCAACAGCAATACAATAATAGTAGGGGACCTCAACACCCCATTAACACCAATGGATAGATCATCCAGACAGAAAATCAACAGGGAAATTATAGAATTAAATGAAAAATTAGACCAGATGGACTTAATAGATATATATAGAACACTCCATCCAAAAACAGCAGATTACACATTCTTCTTAAGCGTGCATAGAACATTCTCAAGGTTAGACCATATCTTGGGAAACAAAGCAAGCATCAATAAGTTCAAGAGGGTTGAAATAATATCAAGCATCTTTTCGGATCATAATGCTATGAAACTAGAAATCAACTACAAGAATAAAGCTGGGAAAGGGGCAAAAATGTGGAGACTAAACAATATGCTACTGAACAAACAATGGATTATTGAAGAAATTAAGGAAGAAATCAAATATTATCTGGAGACAAATGAAAATGAAAACACACTGTACCAAATTATTTGGGACGCAGCAAAGGCAGTCCTAAGAGGGAAATTCATTGCAATACAGGCTCACCTCAATAAGCAATAGTGAACCACTGGATTAAACCTAGGTGTCCAACAAAAGGGGATTATTTAAATAAACCATGGCACATCCACACTGCAAAAAACTTCATACCTTTACACAGTGGTAGAAAAAAAATGTTTACTGATATAGAACGTGCTCACAATTTATTGTTCAGTGAAAAAAAATAGTTTAAATAAGAAACTGTTATGTAGTATAATCCATTTTGGTAAAAAATGAAAAGCACATTTATGCAAAGGAAAAAAATTTAGAACAGTACATGCCCAGACTTTAACAGTGGTCATCTTTGAGTAGTAGAAGTACTGGTTATTTCTATTTTTGTCTTGCTTTTTTCTATTTTCTGATTTCTCTATAATTTTATAGGAATCACATTTATTTTTTAAAAAATGGAAATAAGTTGCGGTTACCTGTGGGGAGTAGAATTGGATAGGTATGGGTGAAATACTTCTTTTTTTTCTTTCTTTTTTTTTATTTATTTTTTTTAAATTAATGTTATGATAGATTACAACCTTGTGAGATTTCAGTTGTACATTTTTGTTAGTCATGTTGTGGGTACACCTCTTCCCCCTTTGTGCCCTCCCCCCACCCCCCCTTTTCCCTGGTAACCACCGATCAGATCTCCTTGTCAATATGTTAACTTCCACCTATGAGTGGAGTCATATAGAGTTCGTCTTTCTCTGACTGGCTTATTTCGCTTAACATAATACCCTCGAGGTCCATCCACGTTGCTGCGAATGGGCCAATTTTGTCTTTTTTTATGGCTGAGTAGTATTCCATTGTGTATATATACCATATCTTCTTTATCCAATCAGCAGTTTCTGGGCATGTAGGTTGGTTCCACGTCTTGGCTATTGTAAATAATGCTGCGATGCACATAGGGGTGCAACGGACTCTTGGGATTTCTGATTTCAGGTTCTTAGGATAGATACCCAGTAATGGGATGGCTGGGTCATAGGGTATTTCTATTTTTAACTTTTTGAGAAATCTCCATACTGTTTTCCATAGTGGCTGTACCAGTTTGCATTCCCACCAACAATGTATGTGAAATACTTCTTTTTAATATAATTTTTCAAAAAGTGATAATAAAGATGGTTTTTCCAATTTCTCTGGCAACTTCCAGTCTTTTTCAAAATTGGAGAAGGATCCAGTTGTGTAAGTAGCAGTGTAAATTCTCCAGGGGAGTTGAAGCGAGTCCTGAGCCGGGATGCTAGGCGGTCTCTCGGAGGGAGGTCTCACTCATGGAGACTTTCAGCCTTCGTCCTGTCCTGACTCCAACAGTGAAGTCATCTGCTCAGCACAGGACCTATTCATCACACAATAAGTCAAATGTAGCCGCTGCAAATATCCATGCAAATATCTTCATTAGTAAAATCATGCAATTAACCTGAAATGTGTGCTAAATGAAGCAGCCAAATTGTTGCATATTTTCCCAGCTCTTAATTATAATTTTGATAATCAGTTTTTCTCCTGCTTACCAAAAAGATAAAAAAAACCTTCAGCGCATGCACGATCTGAGGATGAGTCGGAACGTGAGACAGACCCCGCGTCGTTTTAGCAGAGGCCATTGACCTTTCCCGTGTTGCTGTTCTTCGCAGGCGTTTCCTGCTAACGCTCATCGCCCGAAGACACAAGAGCTTTTTGGGTCAAGCGTCAGCCCTTCCTGAACTGCAGGTTTTGCAAGCGCCACTGTCATTAAAGGTGACCACAATTGCATTGTCATCTTTCTGGCGTTTATTCCTTAAATGGCTTTTGACTGCAGTGTAAAAATTTTCCCTAAGTGAACGCTGACATCCCAGCTCACCCCCTGAGGTATTCAGACAGCAGCCATGGGAAAAGCAGGAGGGGGGGAGTCGTGAGTCCCAGTGGACATGTCTCCCACCTTCTTTGGCCTCTTAGCCAATGTACTGAGCGGTTGTGGGGATTTGAAGGTGGGAAGGCCGCAGAGTCTAGCATTTCACAAGGGGATCTTGGAGGAGTGGCTGAGCTGGTGGGAGCCTCGATTTCTCTATCTGTAAAATGGGAGAAAGAACAAATTCACAAGCCAGTGAGGGTGGGGGTGAGTCAGTCTTGCTCACTTCCAGAGAAGGCAGGCCCAGCTGTGACTTCATCTTTCCGGCCTGATGTTGGTTCTGACCGCTCAGCCTCAGAGCTCCTCCCAAGACATAGAGATGCCTACTGCGGGGTCGGGAGGGCAGGAGCTGGGAGAACAGATGGGTGACACACAGAGAAGAGAAGGGGCCCCTCTTTCTAGGTGGCACAGAGACCCTTCGGGGGCTGCCCGCTGGGGAGAGCCCTCTCCTGATGACTCCACGGGAGAACAGGAAACGTGGAGGGAGCAGAGGGGTGGTTGGACGGTGGGTCCTTCAGAGGGGACCCTCGCCAGGGAGCGATGGGGGAAGCTGGGCGTGGAGGGCTTCTGTCTTGGCTCCTGCTCAGGGTCTGGAGGGAGGCTGTGTCCCGGGTGGTTCTGGGTGGATGGGGGTGACAGTGATGTGGGGAGACTAGAAGGGGGGTCTTGGTATCGGCTGGCTCCTGGCAGGAAAGGCACGGCCCCTCAGGCAGGGACCTGATGGAGCTGTGGGTAGGGCGATGAGAAGCCACCAGGGCTGGCCCAGGGCCTGTGGGGTTGGGGCAGGGGCTGGCTCTCCAGGCCTGCACAGGAGGGGGCGTTAGGACTGAGACAGAGAGCAACAGCCTGCTCCCTGTCCTCCCACGATTTGTGTTTGCCGGGGGCGTGGTATGGTTGTGGTACAAGTGTGTTATGTGTGTGTGTGAGTGGTGGGGGGGAGAGGAGGGCCAGGAAGAGGGAGATGGTTAAATCGCACCCTTCTCTAATATTCAGTCCCAGAAACTAGCTAAATGATTATGGTACCCTCTTATGATGGAATGCTCTAGAACCACAAAAAAACTCTCTTTCTGAAAAATATTACAGATCAATAGCACTTGTAAGGATAGATGCAGAAGACTGATAAAATTTTACCAACCAGCCTAAAACAACTCATTAGAGAAAAGTCATCCAGACCAAAGTGGCTTTGTTCTTAATGTAATTTATTGTTACATAGGAGAAAACGTTTAAAAGCATTAATAATTGAAGCAGAAAATTTAAAAAAATGATTCAATGCCTCTTTTTCATAAAGACAGTGGTTGAAGTTAGTTTTCCCTTAATGTGATGATGCTTTGCATTTGAAATTCAAATTGAACAGATATTTACAGAAGAGCATGCCCTCTGTGCTGGTGCTGTGCCAGGCATCAGCACCTCGCCCTGTCCTCATAGCCGTGTGCTGGCCCTGCTCTGTTTGGCCTGTGCTGCGAGTTCAGCCTCATCTCCTCCCGTTGTCCTCTTGCTCACTCAGTACCAGCCTTGTGGGGCCTCCCTGCTCTCCTGGAGCATACCAGCTTCACCTGCCCCAGGACCTTTGCACTCACGGTTCCCTCTGTCTAGAACACTTCCCCCTGCCCCGGATACGCCTTTGGCTGGCTCCTCCACTTCTTTAAGTTCTCAGCTCAAATGTTACCTTCTTCTTAGGGACTTTCTTGAGAGCCCTATGTATAAAGACAAGTGAGGTTGCCCCCAACTCCCTACCAGCACTCTCTGCCTCCCCTCCCCACCCGTCTTTCTGTCCCACATCGTCACCTGCATGCCACTCACTGACTTATTTATTGTCTGTCTCTGCTGCCAGAGTGCAGGCCCCGAGGGCAGGGGCTTCCTCCGCTGTTTGCCCGGCCCGGAGTAACGCCAGAAGCAGTAATTGGTCAGAGAGTATTTGCCGCATGGAGTGAGCTGGCAGAAGGGCTGTCCTGTGGGAGAGGACGTCACGTCTGCAAATTCTCCATTTCAAATGTTTTTCCTTAGGGATTCTGCTTGCGTGAATTTAAAACACTTATTTTTGAAAAGGCAAAATGTGCACCTGGTATAAAATTCAAAATGGACCCAAGACCTAAGTGTGCACGGTAAACACGAAGCCCCCACCCCATGCCGGGAGACCCTCCCCTTGCCCGCCTGATGGATGGGAAAGGACCGTGTGTCTGTCATGCTTGGAAAAGCATTCTTTACTCAAAGATTACACCAGCAGTCTCCCGCGCTTTCTTGGGGCCCTTTAACTAGCTTCCTGATACCGTCTGACATTCAGTTTAGGAGTAGACTTGAGCCTCAGTATTCCATGCGATTGCATAGCAAGTCATACTTCGATTTTACTCTGAGCCCATAATGTCTGTCCCAGGGAAAGTACCAGAAAGACAGCGAAGCTCCACCTTTGGGGTTAGGAGGTGTGCTCAGGGTTGTCTGTGGGGGCTCGGCTGCAGGCTGCGTGCAGGGAGGCCTTCTGAGGCTGCCCAGTCCCCGGGAGCAGCGCCACCCTGGAGCTCAGAGTGTCAGTGAGTGCAGGTGCCACCCTGAGGCACAGGGCCGGAGAGGATCTGGGGCGTCTCTGGATGCTTCTGCTCATCGCATTTGATACAGCAGAGAAGTGGGAACGTGAAGCCCTGTGATAGGTCTCTAGCACGTAGGGTTCTGGAATTTCTAAATCATTGCGATTCAGAGAAATCCAAATGTGAGCTCCCCGGAGAGTACACGTGGGGGAGGGGGAGATCCTGGGAGCCCCTGTCGCACACCTGCGCACCCTTGACCGCAGAGGGTCTGTTTCCTCTAGGCCACCGCTCAGCTCACTCCTTCTCGTCTTCCGTGCCAGCTTATCTCTGATAAAGGAGATGCCCCTCTGTTGTGTGCTTCCACTTCTTATCTCCTCCCTCTCTCTTGCCCTCTCCCTCAGAGTAATTTCCTCCCCGGTGGCCACAGCAGTCCTCTATGTGCTGATGGCTGCCAAACCCATCATCTTCGCTGTGTGCTTTTAAAGCCAGGCGTTTTGAGGTGGAGGTTTAACTTGCAGCAAACTAGGAAAAATAGTTATTTGGTTTGAAAAAATAATAACTTTGTAGTTTTCATAAAATGACAATGGTTATCCTTTTTAAAAGTTGAACAATGTATGAAAGTGCAAAGAATAATGCCAAAGAAAAAACATCCTCGGTATCCTACTCCGCGAATAATCATCATTATCAGTATTTGGTTTCTGCTGTATGGAGAAGAAACCAAATAATATGCTTAGTGGAAAATGGGGAATTCTACTATACGTACAATTTTTAATGGGAAAGCATTTGATTTATTGTGTGACAATAAAAGAATCTGAAGTTGAACTAAAGAAACTGCTAACTTTTGGACACACACACACACACACACACACGAGAATCAAGTTCACTATCCCTTTAAAGTTAAGAAAAAAGATGATAAAAATCATACAAGCTGAAGTCACTAACTTTTTCTTAGACTCCATGTTTTAACTCCAGGTGGTATTGTTGATACAAATAATCCATAATCAATCTATAAGTCAAAATTTGGGGTGAATTTATTATGAGCCAGGCCTGAGGACTGTAGCTTGGGGGGACTTCCTCCCCAAGGAAGGAAACACATCCAAGAAGTAGGGTGTACAGAGTGGTTATGTGCTGTTTTGGAACAAAGAGCATGCGTCACATGTGACAGGAAGATCTCTTTTACGGCTGTCGTAAGATGCTTCGCTGGCACACCAGGTCAGTGGTCACAAGGTGAGCACAGCAGGTCAGTAATTAATCAGTTTCTGGGAGGAGATGCTTCTCCTTAAGGAAACGCTGATACGGGGGATAAACTACATCCCTATCTTTAAGGGCATCATCCTTGTCTTCGGGACATTGTGATGTTTAAAGCAGGTGTACAATGCATGCTCAACAGGCCACGTGAGGCCCTTTCGGAAAAACAAGGTCAGGCTGATTAGTTTCAAATCAAATGGCTTCCTCATCTACTCCTGTATATCCTATCGCTTTTCATTTATTTATTAGTATTTATTGACTCTCTGGCATGAAAAATGAGAAAATTGGCCCATTTATATTTTCTTCCTAATCCCCTCCCTACCAGCCCCAGGAAATCGCTTTAAAAAAGAAAACTGGGTTTTAGGCTAGCTGATTAACAAATGTTTGTATCATATAAACCCTCAAAACTTAACTATTGGCTAAATTTAAAATATTGAAAATCTGGGGAGTAAAGCAAATTAGATAATTACAATTGTGACACTTGAATTAATTAATCTGTTTTGTCTTCTCAACTCAGTCTTAAAGCTGAAATCCGAGAAGACGGGAACACAATTCAACGGCTTTGAAGATTTTTTTTTTTTTTTAAGATTTTATTTTTTTCCTTTTTCTCCCCAAAGCCCCCCAGTACATAGTTGTATATTCTGAGTTGTGGGTCCTTCTAGTCGTGGCATGTGGGACGCCGCCTCAGTGTGGCCCGATGAGCAGTGCCATGTCCACGCCCAGGACTCGAACCAGCGAAACACTGGGCCGCCTGCAGCGGAGCGCGCGAACCCAACCACTCGGCCACGGGGCCAGCCCCAACTTTGAAGATTTTTTGCCTTCTACTTTTGCCTCAGGAGTAAGAAGAACTTAATACAAGTGGAAAATTAAGATTTCTGTTATACATGATAAAGATAAACTAAAGAATTCCATAGAGTTCAAATTATTGTCAGTGTTCCCAAATGGTACTTTTTATCTGTGGCTGAGAGAAGAAGAGATATCAACCTTACTAATAACTAAGATCACCGTTTGACTGTAATTTCCTGAAATGTATTAATGGATGGTTTAGCTTTTAAAGCAGTCAGGGGACCTGCATCTGGAATTTGGGTCTTCTTTTACAAGCCGTAGAAAAGACACGACAAGTCGTTCTAATGCGTTCAGAAGATTATGTTCAATCCCATTTCTCTTTCTAAGCACGTAGTCTGTGAAACTATGAAGCAGAGCAATTAAAAAGAGATCATGGTTGCTGTAACTTGATCCTCCTGCTCTGTGGAAGTCCTACGTCCAGCAGAATAGGAGGGCTGCATCCCTCATATTGCCCCTCACTCATCCATCAATTCTTTCTTTTGCTCATGGACTCATTCATCCATCCAACAAATGTTCATTGAGCATTTACTAGTACCAGCTCTAGGCTAGGCATGGAGGAAACAAGGGTGAATGTGTCTGTTAGCATTTGCTGGGTAACAAGCCACCCCCATACTTAATACTGAAACTTCATTTGAAACGAGTGATGTTTTATTACTCATGCTTCTGTCGGCTGGCTGGGGAATTTCTCCTGCTGGTCTCACCCGGGCTTGCTCATGTGGCCACATTCAGCCAGAGGGTCAGCTGGGCTGGACGTCCTAATATGGCCTCACTCATATACATGGTGCTTGGTGCTGAGTGCTGCCGGGGTGCCTCCGTTCTGCAGGTGGAGGTTAAGGCCAGCTTCGTTGGATGGCAGCATTCCACAAGAAGGAAAATGGGAAGTACAAGGACTCTGAGAGCCTTGCCTCAGAAGGTGGATAATGTCACTTCTGCAGCATTTATTGGTCAACACAGCAAGTCAGGACGCCAGCCCAGATACAAGGGGAGGGAAACTAGGACTCCAGCTCTGGGTGGGAGGAATGGCAAAACCCCATTGCGAGGGGGCGTGTGTGCCAGGATGAGAGGAATTCCGGGCCATCGTTTGCAATTCACCATAGTGAATAAGATGGATGGGGTTCCTGCCCTCACGTAGCGTAGGGTCTAGTAATAATAATTAGTAACAATGGCTCATATCTGTTGAGTTCTCACAGTACAGTGTGCCAGGCACTGTTCTCAATGATCTGCAAGTGTTATGTACTTAATCCTCACAACAACCTCATGACATAATAGTATGAGCCCTATTTTTAACATCAATAAACAGAAGCACAAAGAGGTCCTATAACTCTTGGGGTCGAGGAAAGATAGCTATTGAAAAAATGAAACGTATGAAAGTCGAGGTGGTCTTACACAGGTGTAGTTACATCATTTTCTGTGGGTTAGGAATGCTTCTTAGTTTAACAGAATTGCGTACAAAATGGTTACGTGATCACAGTTATGCTGCGTACGAAGGAGGATGGTACATGGACCCAACAGGGCATGTGTCACAGGGTGAACTGTCCTATTCTGGGGGCTGTTGTGGGAGCCTTCTCCATCGAGGGATGCTCAAGCTCCCGTCTGAAGGATACAGGAAGTCATGAGGGGAAGGGAGGGGGCGAGGAGAACAGAAAGGTCTCATGAGCACAGTCCCCGGGAGGTAGAATTTTCTTCGAGATTCCCCACTATTGACCCTGGAGTGGACTCTAGGCCAGGTAAAGTATGTTGTCACGCTGGGCAGCAAAGAGGGGGACCTCGTCTGGAACATTGAGTGGCATTCACCCTGTTGTAGGCAAAGCACTCACAGATTTTGAAAATAAGTTGTATTGTTTAAAACGCCATGAACGAAGTTCAAAAGGCAGATGCCAAATGGGAAAAAATATTAGTGTGTTAGTCCAATCATTGATTCATTCAGTTAGTGACTACCTACTTGATTCTACAGGTCCAGACCCTTTCCAAGCCCATACCTAAATATATACCCGTAGAGGAAATTAGTTTGGGGGCATTATCTAACATGAGTTCAAAGTTGATTCAGTTTTTATGTATTTCCCCTCAACAACATCTTGGGAATCATCAGTGTTGATTGGTTTAGCTCATTCTTTTTGAGTCTGTGTACACGATTGTTTATTTAAATCTTGATGGGTTTTAGGTTGTTTGTAATCTCCTATTGCAACCAATGCTACCAGGAGCATCTTTGTTTTTGTCTCTTTGCACATGGGTAAGTTTTTCTCTGGTCTAATGTCTAGAAATAAAGGTGTGGCATTCTAAATATCTTTTTTTTTTTGGTGAGGAAGATTGGCCCTCAACTAACATCCTTTGCCAATCTTCCTCTTTTTTGCTTGAGGAAGAGTGTCCCTGAGCTAACATCTGTGCCAGTCTTCCTCTATTTTCTATGTGGGATGCCACCACTGCATGGCTTGATGAGTGGTGTGTAGGTCTGTGCCTGGGATGCAACCCGTGAACACTGGGCCACCAAAGCAGAGCCGGAACTTAACCACTACGCCACTGGGCCAGCCACACATTCTAAATATCTTAATAGCTGCTGCCACAATGCCTTCCAATAAGGCTGTACCAATTTGTATCTTATCAACATATTATGAGAGTATCCCCGTCTTTACCAATACTAGATATCATCAATCATTAAAATATTTAACAGTCAGAAAGGCAAACCCTCTCTCCTGCCAAAACAACACATCAGCAACAAAAACCAAAAAACAACAAAAATCCCGATCTGTCATCGTTGAGTTAGTTCGAATTTGAATCCTCATTCCAGCGCCATGCTTATCAATTTTAAAGTGCTGCATTTACGAGACGCTCTCTCACATTTCAGGAGTAATTTGCTTTGCAAAATTGCCCAGTTTTCTTTAAAAGTTTGTGGATAAATTGATGGTTAAATTGCCTCCAAATGAAGTTTAAGGTTTATAGCAACATGTACGGCTCCGAAGGCTATCAGAGGAACAGCTCAGAGCAATTTCAGCGTGCTTACGAGGCTCCCATCAGAACGGGCGCGTGCATGGACAGGAGTCCTCGCTCAGTGTAGGACTGATTCACTGCAGAATTCCTTTAGGGGTAATAATACAAATTGGCAGGTCACCGTTCCTTCTGGGCACAGTAAATGTGATAATGCTCTACTGCTTGTATTTGTCAAGATAGGACTGTAATATCCATGTTGATAAGTGGGGGCTTTATCATTTCAGAAGGTGTTTATGAAAAGAATTACTCAGCAGGACACGTAGACATGAAACCACACGAAACCTGAACTGGGCTTTTGATTGGAGCTAGTTGAAAAAAGCCATGAGGTTTTACTTTATATCTAGACATTTATATTTTAAATTTAATCAAGTTGAACTCTTAAGTGGCATAATTTTATTAAACATGGAACTGATGGAATACAGTCGGTTTTTTTTTTCCTTTAAAAATTACTCCAGGGGCCGGCCCGGTGGCGCAGCGGTTAAGTTCTCACTTTCCGCTTCTTGGCGGCCCGGGGTTCGCTGGTTCAGATCCCGGGCGCGGACATGGCACTGCTTGGCAAAAGCCATGCTGTGGTAGGCGTCCCATGGATAAAGTAGAGGAAGATGGGCATGGATGTTAGCTCAGGGCCAGGCTTCCTCAGCAAAAAGAAGAGGACTGGCAGTAGTTAGCTGAGGGCTAATCTTCCTCAAAAAAAAAAAAAAAAATTACTCCAGATTGGGCTGAATTGGTTCTAAGTGCTCAGGACGGGAAC
Source organism: Equus asinus (assembly GCF_041296235.1). Taxonomy (NCBI): domain Eukaryota; kingdom Metazoa; phylum Chordata; class Mammalia; order Perissodactyla; family Equidae; genus Equus; species Equus asinus. The sequence goes on along the minus strand of NC_091817.1, from coordinate 46,028,304 downwards.
CTTTGGTGAAGTCACGGGTAGAGAGAGAAAACATCCCCAGTAAGCTGGGTCCTTATTCTCATGGGATTTCGTATTAGGTTACTAATAATTAGGTTACCTCTCAAATCTACATCCGATTCCTCCAGCTCTCTAAATGTCTGCTGCTGGTCTAAGGCATCATCCTCTCTTGGCTGGACCACTGTGGAGCCTCTGAGGGGTCTTCTGGCCTCCACTCCAGCTCTGGGTGCCGGATGTGGTTTGGTGCCCACCGTCTCCCGCCTCGCTAAGTCCTCCTTGCTAAGAACACCCTGGAACTCAAGGCAGTGTGGTGCCGTCTCCAACCCAGGGGAGACTTTGGTTAATCGAAGCCAGTTAGGGTAGCCTCATTTTCCTCGCAGGAATGGTTTGGAGCAAGTTCATCATCCCGTCTGGCCAATGGGCCACGAGGAGGAATTCTGCTGGGAGCCTCTGGGAACAGTTTCTTGATTCCTGAAAAACAGTTGCTGGAAGTGTTGATATTCTTTCCTTTGGATTTTGTTGTATGTGGATGAGATGCCTTGAAGGAGGACCCCATCTTGTCCCAGCCCAAGGATGAGGCCAACATATTGGGGGTAGAGTGGGGCCCAAGCCCATAAAATTAAATAGAATTGGCCCGGAGTGCAGACACACCGGCCTGAGTTGGCTCCACCTGAGTGCTCCGTGAAACGAGAGACGGGGATCTTCTTTCTTCTGGAAATCAGCTGGAGTCTGGGGTTTTCTATTACTTGCAGGAGGGCACCTAATGTTTACGGTGCCCATGTCTTCTCTGCCCTGGAGCTATAGGGAAGGGGTAAAACCCACAAAGCCTAATGCGTCACTTCTCAGCTGAAAACCTCTCAATGGCTTCCTGCATCTCTTAGAATGCAGTCTTCATAGCGTCCTTCAGCATCCGCTCCCTGGAAAGTGCTCCAGCTCTTACCCAAGGCATCCTCTCCCAGTGCCTGGGCTCCAGCCACAGAGGCTGCTCTGAGTTTCTAGAAGCTCCAAGTGCTCAGAGCCTCACGCGTAATGACTGCCGGCTGCAGTCACCTTCCAACCGTCTTCTCTGGCTCCTGTAAACTCTTCCTGTGTGCCCCCAACATTAAAGTCCCCCTTTTCTAGATTCTCATCGCCCCCTACAGGTTCTTGTAACTCTCACCAGTTTCTCAGACTTTCCTTGTTTTGATGACCTTGACAGTTTTGAGGAGGACTGGTTGGGTATTTTGTAGAATGTTCCTCTATTGGAATTTGTTTGATGTTATTCTCATGACAAGAATTTGGTTGTGAGTTTCTGGGACAAAGGCTTTGAGAGCTAAAGTGTCCTTCTCATCCATCATCTCGAGGGTGTGTGCTATGACCATGACATTGCTGTTGATGTTGACCTTGATGGCGCGGTTGAGGCTTCTCTCAGCTTCCTCCACCGCAGCTCCTTTCTCCCTTCCATCCTGTACCCTTTGGAAGGATGTCATTTGGTGCAGCCCACACCAAAGGAGCGGGGCTTTTGCTCTCCCGTAGAGCAGAGTTAAGGAAGTCTTGGCAGGGCTGTCGGGGAGTCCACAAGCCAGGGTTGCCCCTCAGAGGAGTCCTGCATCCTCCAGGAGTGGGCCAGGTGCAGTATTTCTGGGAACAGCCCAAGGCAAGCGTGGCCCCAGTGTGCAGGTGCCAGCAACTCTCAGGATGTGCAGCTGGGGCGGTGGGGCAGGCACACCCCCCCACAGCCAGAAATCTGTGAACCACCCCCTCCTGAAGCCCACGCCGCTGGGGGAAGCCACGTGTGGCACTCCTTTGACAGTTCCAGCTGAGGTCCCAGCCAACTGCCGGACGATGCCTCCAGCCTCCGTGCCTTCCCAGCGGAGACCCCAGACATCATGGAGCAGTGACATCCTTTCTGATGCATCCTGTCCAAATTCCTGACCCACAGAATCTGGGAGCATCCATTTCACGACGCTGGGTTTTGGGGTGATGCTATGCAGCAGGGGTGACTGGGACACCTTGCTTCCATGAGACCAGCCTGTCCCTTTATAATAAAGACCCCTATTTTTCTTCTGTGGCTGTGATGGCTTCTGTGACATCCACCCCAAAGTGTCTCTCTGAAAACCTTCCCTGATCTTCGGTTTAAGCAGATGCTGGAGCCACCGGTGAGAGGTGCTGAGGAGAACATCACGCTTTCCACAGCAGCAAAAACTAGAGAAGCACAGAAGCTCCTCTGAGCTGGGCTCGGTCCTCCTGGACGCAGGCCACGGGCAGTTCTCCTCCTTGGTAAAGGCAATTTATAATTCATCCTCAACCTTGAAAATGCGTCTCTTTGAAGGGATTGGACTATTGCAGTAGAAAGGGAGGAAAGAGCGACTCAGTGCCCCTGGGGCAAGCCTATGACCCACCCGGTTCCATTAGATGCAACTTCTGAGCAACACAAATTGAAACGGCCAGACCAAGGCTTTGACACAAAGAGGCTTCTGGCAAGGACATTAGAGCTGCTATTTTCCGATCATGCAAAGAAATTGACGCAGGATTTTACGCAAACAAGATTTGCTGATCTCTAATGCATTCCGGAGTGTTTATTCACCACCTTTCAGAAAATTAGAATTTCTGTTTAAACAAGAGATTTTCTTCTCATAATCTATTTATGGCTGACATTGCAAAAGTCATTTTATAACATGAATCAGAGAGTGAGAAGTGGGACTGAGGCGAAAGGCCAGAAGGATGCCAAGAGTCACAGAGCGGGGAGAGGAGCAATTATTGGAGTGTTTGTTGTCCAGTTTATGTCAGCACGTCCCCAGGGGGAGGAGGGAGAGCGAGGAGGGAGAGAGGGAGAGAGGAGGGGCTGCTCTGGGACCTACTGGGCATCTGTTCCCTGTTCTTCCTAAGGGTTTTCTGATTTCATTCCTGCATCCACCCCATCCTCAAAGCGGTCACCCCACAGGAGAAGCTGCTCCTACCGCTGGGTCCAGGATGCGTCTGCATCATCCAAGGGCATCAAAGGGCAGTAGAGTGTGGATGTAAATTCTGGAGTCAGATGGCTTGGGCTACCCAGATTTTCCACTTACAAGCTGTGCAAACTTGAGCTGTAACCCAACCCCTCTGGGCCATGGTTTCCCCATCGGTAAAGTGTGGACAATAATTACACCCATCTTATAGGGCTGTGAGAGGATTGAGTCAGTGCTTAGGATGATGCCCGGCACAGAGTGTTCTGTTCAATCAACAAAGCCAGTCTCATTCTCTGTACCAGTACCTGGTTCAGGAACGGATATGGGACTGTCTCCAACCAAAAAGCCAAGAGGGAGCTGCCTCCTCGAGACTCCTTGTTATGCGAGAACACCCCCCATCGGTTTGACCGATTGTCAGGGGTTCTGGGCTCTGATACTCACCGCCGAAGCCTTCCTAACTCGACCATTTCACTACAAGTCACTGAGTTAATGGTTGGCTGTGAGTTCTCGGCAGTCACCCTGCGTACCTGGGGATTTTTGTGATGGAGAAAATGAAAGCTGTAAGTTACTCTCTAATACTAGGAATGCAAGGAAGGGAGGGAGCCAGAGAAGCGGGGTGTGCAGAGCGGTTATAGACCGTCTTGGAACAAAGAGCCTGCATCACATACGACAGGAATGTCCCTTTTACAGTAGTCACGAGATGCTTTGCCAGCACAACGGGTGGGTGGTCGGCAGGTCGGTGGTCAGCAGGTGAGCTCAGCAGGTCGGTAATTAATCCTTAGTTCCCAGGAAGAGATGCTTCTCCTTAAGGAAATGGCAATATTCCCCTTAAGGAAATGGGGAAATTACATCCCTATCTTTAAGGGTATTTGTTCTAGGCTTTGGGACATAGTAAATATTTAAAGCAGATGTACAATGCATGCTCGACAGGCCACATCAGGCCCTTTTGGAAAAATAAGGTCAGGCCGAATTAGTTTTAAACCAAATGGCTTCCTCCTATACTCCAATATATCCTATTGCTTGTCATTTATTTGTCAATGACATATTTTACAGATATTTATTTAAACATGTGCTGCTCTTCGCAACATCCCTTTTGCATTTTGGGGTCGATACCGTTTTCTTCCAGGTCTCCAATATGCTTAAATGTCCTGAGAAGTTTGTAGGCCCCACGCCCTGGAGCACTTATGCCTCCTGACTGACAGGCCCAGTCACCTCTGCCCTGCAGACCCCACACAGCAGCAAGATGCCTGTGAGAGGCCCCGAGCCCTCCTCCTTTCTCCAGCCCCTGGCAAATGTTCTGGGTGGCTGCTTTGGCCACACGGCCACCTTGACGCCGGGAGCATTGGGGGTGGGAGGGGGAGAGGCTCTGACATGTGGCCCGAGCAGGTCACACGACAGCTTTGCCAGCGCCATGTGGGAAAGGGGCAGCCCCATCACAGCTTGTACATCATGAGGTGACTTCTCAGCGGTGGTCACATAGCCGGGCTCTCACTGCTGTAACGCTCACTTGCTAACCACCCATAAACGAGATGGAGGCACACACCTGCCCGCCATGTCAGCGGCCACACGGCACTTGGTGCTCGCTTCTCGCTCTCATGTCCGCTTGTCGGCTGGAGGCTCAGCTCCACGTGAGTCACTGGGGCTGGAACACGGGGACAGCGCTTCCCAGGAATGGTCCTCTCACCACAGAAGCAAAGCTGTCCAGGCCTGGTTCACCCGTCATATGCGCTCACTTCCCCTTGGCCAAAGCATCACGTGGCCAGGCCCCACGCTCAGAGGGAGGGAGGTACTGCGCCCACCACGAGTCCTGGTCCAGCAGTGGATATGACCCAGCAGGGGACTGGAGAGCTGAGGCCGAGTCCAGTGAACTAGGCTGTTTGTTAAACCACCACATTGCTCGTGGTGTCCGTGAACTTGGACGCCCTTCAGCCTTGCGCTGCCGTCCCCCCGGGCTAGGCTGCAGTGGACCAGAGTAGAACAGACCGGATGTACCTTTCAAATATGATTTCTCCATCATTCCAGGTGCCTGGGATGAATACCTTGCTAGCATGCTTCTCCCTGCTACGCACTGGGGCTAAGTTACCATGCAAAAACCAGAGGGCCCTTGTGCTCACTGGAGAATTAAACAAAAACAAAGGAAAAATTGATTCTAGAAGTCATGCATGCATCTGCCCTTTATCAAAGTCCAACAATAAGGACATTCACAAAATAAAGATATTAACTCGCCCTTCTCCCTTCTGCTTGCTCCCCTCTACGTGGCTGCTGTGGTCCCCGCCTGCCTCTGCCTCCTTGCTGTCCCTGAGTGCACATTGCTGCAGAATCCAGCGGTCCCCAAGCTTCTGACCTGTGGGGTTGTGAGGACAAGCATCCTCTCCCTCCTCCCAGGCTGCTGCTGCCCGCCTGGAGCTTCTGGGGCCATGCAGAGACGGAGGTTTACAAAGATACACCAGGATCCCTGATACTAAAGTGCAATTGGACCAGACACATCGGAGGGAACAGATATACCCTGCTGTCCCTTTCACAAAAGGCCAGCCTGCAATTCCTTCTCGCTGATGCTGATGCGCCCGGTGCCGGCCCAGGAGCCGTGCGTCTTGACAACCCCATGAAAGGCAGGCACAGAGCATCTTCTTTCCTATGCTTGAGCCCACAACCAGTAACATTGGCAGAGGAGGGGCAGTCGGGGGAGGGGGGAGGGTGGTCTGGCAGGCATGGCTCAAGTCCCAGAGGCCTTTGCTCCTGCATGGGGACCGCTGTTCCGTATCCGTCTCTGCCATTCGGCTCTTCCCTGACCTTCCCCGTACCTTCAGTACGAAGGTCCCAGACCCCTCCCCTCATCCTCTCAACCGAGTAGGGATTATTAAAAAGCTCCCTGCCTCAGTGGGGTAGGGTCATTAAAATGATTACCACGCGGGACATTCTGGACTTGTCTGCCCTCTGCCCTGCTAAGGGGGACCCTGCCGTGTCAGCACAGCTGTCTCGGCTGCCCCGCCCTCCGAGGAGGGTCCTGCCCGCACAGACCAGAGCTTCGGGGGAGCTTTTGTGAGAGGGAGGCGGGTAAGAGGGCTCCCAGTGAGGAGGGGGAGGAGGTCCAGGCGTCGGGCTGAGGAATGCGGGAGCGGGCCGTGGATGGACGATAGGAGGGGATGGACACGTGGCACTGAGTCCAGGTGGCCTCTTCAGGGTGGCTGAGCACTGGTCTAAAGAGTCGTGCGGAGTTTCTCTGATGGTGATGCTCCTCTGGGACTGTCCCACGTGGGTCCTAAGTCTCTGTGGCCTCTGCTAACAGTGTAGATGGGGGCAGATGAGATGGGAAGAGAGGGCTCCCTGGGAGATGAGAGGACAGCTACAAGTTGGGGGAACGGCCCCCAGAAAAGGAGGGAAACTCCGCCCATGGCCTGGAGAGGCCGGCACTGGATAAACATCTCGGTTCTGCCATCTGCTCCTGTGTGACCAGCACTGCGTGTCTTCCAGGCACTGGGCCCTGTGTGGGAATTTTCATCACCCGTAGTTGACAGTGGCTGTGCTGAGGGGCCTGCATTCCTTTCCTGGGACTGCTCGACACAGTGTCACAAACCGGGGGGCTGGCAACAACAGAAATTTATTCCGTAATAGTCTGGAGGCCAGAAGTCTGAAATCAAGGCGTCAGCCGGGCCACGTTCCCTCCGGAGTGTCGAGGGGAGAATCCTTCCTCGCTTCCCCCAGCTTCTGGTGGCTCCTGGGCATCCTTGGCGCTCCTCGGCTTGTGGCAGCATCACCCCCATCTCTGCCTCTGTCGTCACGTGGCTCCTCCCCAGGTGTTCGATGTCTGTCCAAACTTCCCTTCTATAAGGACCCCAGTCACCCCGCCTGACCTCACCTTAACTTGAGGACATCTGCAAAGACTCTATTTCCAAATAAGGTCCCACTCAGAGGCCGCAGGGGTTGGGACTTAAGTGTGCCCTTTTGGGGGACCCAGTTCTGATCACTATAGTGCCCTTCTGCACCCCCGACCTCTGCCACCTCGGTAAACACCAGCCTGACATCTGACTGTTGGCAGCTGCATCCCCTCACCGGAGAGCTTCTTCTTGCCCCTGGAACTGATGTCTCCACCTGTGTCAGTGAATTGACACCACTCAGACCCATGCCCGCCGCCCCCACGATGCTCAAGCAATGGCTGACGGAAGTGGGTATGTGAGTATTTTAGCCCCTCCCCCTCGGGGGACAACTCTGGGGTGTGCCCTGGATGGCCCCAGAGTGCCCCGGGGACCATGACCCAGGGCCAGGAGGGGCAGCTGGCTTGCTAAGGGGCGTTTATTGGCGCCTTTCCCTCTGTCTCACTTTATAATTCCCCGACAAGTGTTTCTCTCGCCTCTCACATCTGTGTACCGAGTCCTTAGTCGGGGTTCCCTTCTGGGGGATCCCCACATAAGACCATAATAGACACTCAATTGTCCTTCCCCCAGGACAGGAAGGAGGGAGGTGGTACAGCCGTGTGGGGCTTAGCAAAGCAAGCATCTTCTTGAACTACCAAGAAGGCTCGCCGCAAGCTTTAACTGCAGACGCCCAGGAGCTGGAGGGAGCATGTGTCTGGGAACAGGAGATTCACGTTGCACTAACTGGCTGTGTGGTTTGGGGCAGGTCACTTAACCTCTCTGAGCCTCCGTTTCCCCCGTTTAGAATGGTGATGGGGGCCAGATGATCTGTTGGATCCTTTGTGCCTCTGGGATTCTCAAATCCCGCAGCCTGCTCCTCCCCACTCCCGACTTTCAACAACCTCTTTGCCTGGTTCTTCTATTTATTATCACATTTTTTATTTACCAACTTTTCGAGGCAGGGAAGGCGTAGAAACTGGGGTTTGTCTCTGGGGGCAGGCTCATGTTTTTTGTATGGGTTCAAGAAAACAAGGCATGGCAGCAGTGGAAAGTTTTATCATTGAAAAAGAAGAAAATGAGTTTCTTTTTGTAACCGTACCGTCAGTTGTAACTGACATTTGCTCATATTTGGCAACGAGATAAAGTAGGAGGTGGGCTGACTCCGGGGTCAGGCGAGCTGGGTGGACACAGTCTGCCTCTCACTAGATGTGTGAGGTTGTTCATTCATTCAACAAACACACATGGGTAGGCATGTGCCAGGCAATGTCCTCGATATCAGAGAGTCAGTGGTGAGTTACTGCCCTCTTGCTGCTTACAGACTAGTGAGAGACAGACATTAGTCAGATAACCACACAGATACATGTATACACCACAATAGATGCTCTGCAGGGTAGGGACAGGTGGATACGAAAGCAATAAACAAGGATACCTGGTAGTGTCTGCCAGACTTGAAGAGGTCTCCCTGAGGATGTGGTGTTTGAGCTGAGACGTAAGAATGTGCAGGTGTCAGCCAAGTAAGGAGCAGGGTAGAAGAATAGCAGTTCCAGCAAAACAAACAGCACATGCAAAGGCACTGGGGTGGAAGGGAGCCAGCATATCCTAGAAATAGCTCCGGGAGTGTTATTTACCCTTCTGTTTAGCAACAAAGGAATACATCAAAATGCCTGCCTCTCCAGGTCATTGTGAATATCAAATGAAATGCTGCACAGGGAACCGCCCATCAAGAGCTTCCCCTTTCCAGCCTTGGGAAAGCCAGGCAGGGCTCTGAAGTCCCTCATCCTGGGGACAGAGGGTGGGGGACTGGGCTACAGGTCCCAGGAAAGTGCTGACTCCCTGTCGCCTTGGGCCATGTGTTTTTGCTTTAATCCGTTTATTATCCTAGTCTCATGCTGAAGGTCCCTGGGAGGTGTGAGTTCTTGCATCCCCGTTGGCTTTAGTTTGGAGAATTAGGAGTTAGTTAAGCAGGCTCCTGCCATCCCCTCTTGCGAGGTAGTTTTCTACTTTGGGGACTTGCCGGACCCCTGGGCCTTCGCTGTGCAGCGCTGCCCTCTGCTGGCCACAGTTAGAGGTGCGGGCGGCGCTCAGGCGGGGGCAGGCCGGGCCACGCCCACAGCTAGCATCTTTCCCTCTGCAGGTGGAGGTGGGGCCTCCACTGGCACTGGACGGTCCACTCCCTTCCCCTCTTCTCTCTTCCTCCCCTCACCCACTAAATGGGTACGTCAGCCCACCCTCAGCTTCGCACGTGCCTGTGATCTGCACAACAACCCCCAGAGGTAAATATTGCCATCCCTCATCAGAAATGAGGCAGGAGCTCAGGGTGGTCAAATGACTTTCCCAAGATGAGCAACGAAACCGGGCATCTTCACGGGCGTGAGACCTGTGCACACGGCTGCGCGCTCAGAAGTGTCCCCACAGCTCCCCAGCCCCGTTTAATGCTTTGCTGTCACCATCTCGACATTCTTAACAGTTCTTGGACGGAGGACCCTGCATTTCCTTTGCACGGGGCCCTGCAAATTGTGTTATTCCACCAGCCCTGCTCTTAGAGTCAGGGCTTCAAACAGAGCTGCTTCCCTCTGCACCCAGCGCCCCATCGCCTCCCCAGGGCTCTTTCTAAGCTGCGCATCTGTCACATCTGTCATTCCCTGTTTAGCCCCCAGACGGCTCTCCAGCTGTGGGATGGAGCATCTCGCTTCCGTGTGCAGGGACTCCGGACCCTGGCTGTGCACACCTGGAGGAGAGAAGTTTCGGGGAAATACTGATGTCCTGGGCAACATGCCCAGAGCAGTAAAGTCAGAACTTCTGCAGGGAGGACCAGGCATTGTTGTAGCAGTTTTCCGGGTGATTCTAGCGAGGAGCCAGCATGCAACATGGCTGGTGGAGGGCCTGGCATAGTTCCTGGCATTCAGGGGTTTAATAAATGTCTTCTAATTTTTTAGAGCCACGAATTGAATAGAGGGTTCAGGTTGAGAGTCAAACTGAGTGGTGAACGAGAAGAGACTCATCTTTGGTTCCATGTTTGTGTCAGAAAGGAGCTCAGAGGTTATCAGGCGCTGGGGTTGGTGGGGATGGGGCTGGTTCAGTGGGAGGGAGGGGGAGAGACTGGGAAAGACTTGGAAATGCATCTTCCTGATATGGATCCTTGGTTCACTCTTTGCAGGAAATAGCACCTGATCCTATTCAGGCAACTCTTCTCCCTCCTTTTAATTCCAGTACTTTGATGAGTGGGTTCATCCCAACCCTGGTCTCAGCGGAGGGCACTGACCCAGGCCTGACGAATCAATCATTCCATCCCTCTTGGCTACCGTGATTGGCACAGTACTCAGAGATGGCACGTGTTCCAAGCCAGACCAGTGAGAGGCAACCGCAGGATGTTTGTGGGAACTCTGGTCCACAGAATCTCTCTCAAGGGGGTTGGCACCTGGGAGGGTGGGATGCCATCTGGAACTGCTGGTGGTCATTTACTATGATGGTGAGAGCTGACTGGTGGTGGCCAACTCTTGATGAGTATGTTTGAGCACCTGGATCCGGCCATGGCTGAATCCACCTTGAAACTCCCACTTACAAGAATCAACAAATGGCCTTTCTTGCGTCCGTGTGTTGGAGTAGATTACTGGTCACTTGCAGCTGAAAGCATGCTGTTGCTAAGGAATGTGAGTACTCTAAACAAAGTCCCCTGCCCCTTGGTTCCTGCTCACCCTACAGGGATTTTTGGGGAGCTGAATATCCAGTCCAAAGTCAGAGGAGGGACATATGCTCAAGGGGCACTCAGTCTCCAAGTCTCAGGGAGCCAGCACCTGAGTCTCGGTCTTGCTTTCAGCCAAGATGTCATCCTGAGAATCTTTCTCCCTCATCAGTGCAGTTGCCGACCTTTCTCTCTACACATTTATCCAACCATCACATGTTTGCTGAGCATCTACTTTCTTTCAGGCACGGGCTGGGCACAGAACTTGCAGGGATGATGATGTTTCCAGGTCAGCCCGGAAAAGCCAGTGCAGCCAGTCAGACATTTCTAGAATGGTAGACTGCCAGGTATGGAAACATTCTTTATACTTATTCACTTAAAAGTTTTGTTTACTTAAACAGTTGCAAGAATATTTAAATCTACTGCACATTTAAAAACCCAGATAGGTAGCCAGATTGTACTACGCTAGTCATGAAAGGCAACTGACAAAAAAGAAGAAACACGTGCAATAAATCTTTTCATTGGTTTTGGGGGCTGGTGTTATTGGGAGAGACAGAGGGACATTTCCACAGGGGTTCCGATGGCAGTGCTGTCTGTTTAAAGCTTTGCATGTTGATGACACAAGTTCCTTTGAGGACAAGTTTCTTTCGAGATGTTGATATGTCTCGGTGGGTGCCTGGAACCTTCCTCTCCTGGCAGCCTCTTGCTGATTGTGCCACACCAGATGCCCCGAGTTAAATGATGGGCTATGTCGAGACCAAATAGCGAAGCCCAGTGCAGATCCATCAACTCCACGTTTAGCACAACACTTAGTAGGAGAAATTCAACTTTAAGCCTGAAATGCAGGTCACGAAGTTGGTCAAGAGGACGAGAAGCAAAGCGGGCAAGCGGAATCGAGGGCAGGGTCTCCCGAGGGGAGTCCGTGCAGTGCTGGCCTTTCCACGCTTTGCAGCAGAAGGGCTCTGTTCCGGAAGCACCTTCTGTGCGGCCGCTCCTCGACAATTTGCATGGGACACTAGCGAGTTGAAAGTTCTGAAACGTCCTGTGTGGAAGAAACAAACCTGTGCGCTCTGCTTCGGGCAGTGTTTCCCCAACCACTGAACTTTGTGGGGTTTTTTTGTTTTTTTTTTTGAGTAGCAGCTATTTGCATCCACATTCTAGAAACGCTTGCTTAAATGTTACATTGTCTCATGTTCCTGGATACACTTAGCCCTTACACAGGAGGGACAAGGGCCATGTGCGCATGTTCACCAGCTTGTGTGTGGTCAGGCTGGTCCACTCACGGGAGCAACGACGGGAGGGACAAGAAATTCGGCATGGTCCGGATTGCCTTCTTGGGAGTGGTGCTGCTCAGGCTGTTTCAGAGTTCCCGCTGGCCTTCCTGCGCTCCGCTTGCCTCACCCCTGCGTACCTGCCGTAGCCAGCATGTGTGCGCGGTGCAGGTGAAGAGAGAGAAGATGAAGTCCGAGAGGCCCCCAGGCTCTCTCAGACATGGGGAGACAGGCACACAGCAAGAAGTTTGAGGACAATGTGACACGTGAAATAAAGGCGTGTTGTGAGTAGTTTGGGGATCACGAGAAGGAGGCCCCTCTCTTTGAAAGAACTGAGGCTAGTTTTGTCTGAAAGGGGATAGATGAATTGTGTCTTAAAGGTTGAATAAGAGGTTATCAGGCAGAGACAAGAGTTGGGTTGGGGACACATTCCAGGGGCAATGATCAGGGACATGTTTTGGGGGGCATAAGATTCTGATTCCAACTCCAACATGCTTTCAATGCCAAGCAAGTCCCCCACACCAGCAGGGGGTCCTACAATTCAACTCAGTTCTGACACTGTCCACTTGGAGAGAGCGTCAGATTCCACAGGTTAAGGGTTCAGTCCCACAAGATCGCCCTTCTCTGCAGTCGCCAACCGCAAGTCCGGGTTGTCACCTGTGCTTCTGAGCCACCGGCTATAAATCAGTGGTTCCTGCAACCCCCCTTTGAGTTTGATTAATTTGCTAGAGCGGCTCACAGAACTCCAAGAAACAATTTACTTACCAGACGAGAGCCAGCTGGAAAAGCTGCCCAGGGCAAGGTGGGGAAGGGGCGGAGCTCCCACGCCCTCTCCAGCCTCGCCACTCTCCTGGGATCTCCACGTGCTCACCAGCTGGAAGCTCTCTGAACCCCTCGGTTTTTGGGTTTTTACGGAGGCTTCCTTACTTAGCTGTGGCTGATTAAATCATTGGCCATTGGTGATGGGTTCAGCCCCCAGCCCTTCTCCCCTCCCCACAAGTCTGGGGGTGGGACAGAAAGTGCCCACCCTCCAATCACATGGCTGGTTCCCCTGGCAGCCAGCCCCGTCCATGGTGCTTTCCAAAAGTCACGGCATAAACGTAAACTCAGGTGTGGGTGAAAGGGCTTTGTCGTGAATATCAAGACACCTTTATGGCTCTTATCACTTGGGAAACCCCAAGGGTTTTAGGAGCTCTGTGCCAGAGACAGGACGAAGACCAAATACATGTTTCTTTTTACAAATCGCAGTATCACAGGGAGTCCGATCCGAAGGGCTTCCATCCTGGGCTGACGGACACGGAAAGTGAATGCTGACAGTCTGCTCTGCGCTTTCCCAGAGAGAGTCCCCAGGAGCAATATGTAATCATCTAATTAAAACATCAATTCTCAGCTGGAGAGAAGGATGGAAAGAGGACAGGGGGATGATAAAGCAAGCACAGTCACGTGTCCACGCAGACTCTCGGGGCGCACACAGGTGGTCACTGGAGAAAGTCTTTCAGCTTTGCCGTGTGTTTGAAAATCCTTATAAATAAATATTTGGGAGAATAAACTCTTACTTCGAATTTATTATTTCCCTCTTTCTTTTGCAATGCCCAGTTTTTCTTAAGCCTCTCTTTGATTATTCAAGTTGCCAGCACCCGGGCAATTACTTCCTGCAAACAAGTTGTCAGAAGGCGCAAATAAATTTTAGACCTAATTTAATTCTCAATTTACTTGCTCAAGAAAAAAAATCTTAATTTCTCCAAACCACATCAACCCTTGATATGCCAGTTATGATTTCTTTTCAAAAGCCGGCTGTGAAATGCTAAGCCAGTCACTCAGAGATGGTCTGACTGAATGAATGATGGCTGGGGAAAGAAGGCCGTGTTCAGAGCGTCCGGGATGAACAGTGGGTCCCAGGCACAGATCAAAGGGAGCCAGAGAGGGTGTGTGGGGATAAAGGGAGAGCAGTGACTGTCAGAAGCCAGCTGCTCCAGAAAGGAAGGAGAAAGTGGGCCCTGGTTATGGTGGGGTTGAGATATGGGGTGCCCGGGAAATGTGGCCAAGGACCCTGACACTCTAACCACTTTCTGAAATGTGAAGATCTCTAAGGAAACCAGCAGGCGGGAGTCGGATCAATGCGTTCCTGTGCTGCAGGTGGGCAATACCTGGAAACATTACCAATGCCTCCTAGACTCCCACCAGCATCGTGTTTGGGGGGACCCACCAGAAGGGAGGCTCCCAGCTCACATCCCTCACTGCTCCCTGAGAACCACCCACCAGCCTGATTCGGCCAGGGGCAGACACCTGTCACGCTGGGCCAGTTCGAGCCTCTCTCTGTACCTAACATCTGGATTGGTTGGAGAAACTGAGGCACAGTGTCGTGAGTTGAACTGTGTGCCCCTAGAAGTTACAAATACACCCCGGTATTTGTGAATGTGACCATACTGGGAAATAGGGTCTTTGCGGATATAATGAGTTAAGATCAGGTCATAGTGGACCAGGGTGGGCCCTAACTCAGTGACTGGTGTCCTTATAAGAAGAGGTTAATTTGGACACAGACACACGGAGAGGAGACTATCGTGTCACGAGGCACAGACACACAGAGGGAGGAAGGCCATGGAGGCAGGACTGGAGTGATGTGTCTACAAGCCAAGGAGCCCCCAGGACCGCTGGCACCACCAGAAGCTGGAGGAGGTGAGGAAGTCTCCTCCCCTACAGCCTTCAGAGGGAGCGTGGCCCTGCAGCGTTCTTAATCTTCGATGTTTAGCCTCTAGGATTGTGGGAGAAGACACTTCTGCGGTGTTGAGACACCAGTCTGCAGGGCTTGGTTACGCAGCCCGAGGACAGGAATTCACAGAGTGACAGTGGAAGCGCAGAGGGAAGGACTGCAGGCCCTGTTGCTGCTCGGAAGCCCCACGTGCCCTTGGTCTGCTCCTCCCTGGCCTTGGGGTGTGAGACCCGGGATCCTTTTTGTTTAAGCTTCTGTTTCTTGAGCCTAAACAACCAACAGGTGGTCTCAGAGCAGAAGGCTGTGCCCACCCATTCACTCCTCTCTTCCTTCCTTCCTTCTGCTGCATCCTGGAGAGTCAGGACCCAGCTCAGCCTCAAGTCTGACTGACAGTATTAACGTCACTGATAAAGAACAGAGAAGTCCTCAAGAGGAGGTGGGTCAGCCATGGAGGCTCCAGGCACAGGGCTAGAGATTTGATGCTAGCATTGTGCTTCTTGTCTTTCATGGGGGCAATGGATGCCTGGCCCACAAAAACAAGTGTGTGGTCCACACTGTGGGTTGGTCCCTGCGGGTGGGGCTCCTGCATTGGCTCAGTTTGTGGGCACGCTCTCCAAGCTGCCTTCTGAACAGGCTTTAGCTGCCTGGGCAGACTGGCTGGCAGAGAGAACTCCTTCATAGTTTTCTTTCTCATTGAAAATTAATATGCTGCCATTTTGGACCACACCTTGGAACTCAGTGACTTCACCAAGGTTGGGCCAGCCTGGGGTGACCTGTTCGGGTAGGTGCCTCCCCATCCTGCTTCCTGAAACTGCGTCATGGGCTCAGACCAGATGTGACTGTCTCCAAGTTGATCCTTAGCCAGTCAGTGAAACCCCAGCCCCTTTTGCCAGGGATGGGTGTGAGGTGGGCATGCGACCAGTCTCTGGCCGTGGGATGTAAGGGGAAGGCAGCTGGAGAATTATGGGAAAGACTGTCTCTGAGATAGAGGGCAGGGGAGGGAGAGAAGGAGGGAGAGAGGGAAGGGAGGGGGAGAGGAGGGGGAGGAGGGGTTGGGGGCCGAGGCAGAAAGGGAGGAAGAGAATGAGTGAGGCCGGCCCATCTCCTGCCTGCCTGCCTTGGATGGGGCGTGGGAGAGTCGGGTCCATGCTGGGATGGTTGAGACCACTTGAGACAGCAAGCACTGACTCAAGGTTTGTGTTTCTCACAGGTCCAGCGGTAGGTGGGCAGACATCATTCAACTTTCAATGACGGTGTCAAGGACCCAGGCTCCTTCTGTCTTTGTGTCTTTCCAGTCCACTGTTTCAGCCGCACGCTTGCCACCTCAAGGTCAAATGAGGGCTCTCCAGCACTGTCCGAGTGCAAGCAAGACACAGGGAGAAGAGGAAGTGCTGGTGGCGTCTGTCCCTTTTACTAGGAAAGCAAAAGCTGTCCTCAGAGCCACTGGGCAGATTTTCAGTGACTTCTCATCAATGAGCATTGTGGCAAACGGCTACATCCAGGAAGTGGATGCACGAGGGAAGCTGGAAAAGAGCACATCTAGCATTTCTGCCTCTACACTGGAGATGCCTTAGTTCCTACCGCAGCCATGACAAATTCCCATAAACCAGAGGGGCTTGAAACAGCAGCAGTGTATTCTCTCACAGCTCTGGAGGCCGGAAGCCCCAAACCGAGTTGTCAGTGGGGTGGGTTCCTTTTTAGAGGCTCTGAGGGAGAATTTGCTCCTTGCCTCTCTCCCAGCTTCTGGTGGTTGCCAGCAATCCTTGGCTCCTAGACACACCCCTCCCATCTCTGCCTCTGTCGTCACATGGCCTTCCCCCCGTGCCTCTTCTTCAAAGGACCCCAGGCACTGGGTTAGGTCCCCGCATAATCCATCTTGACCTCATCTTTGCTTGATCACATCTGCAAAGACCCTATTTCCAAAGAAGGTCACATTCACAGGTGCTGGGGGTTAGGACTTCAACACATCTTCTGCGGGGACACAACTCACCCTATGACACAGGTGGACAGGGAGAGAGGGTTTGGGGAGGGGTGTTGGGTTGGTCCCCAGGTGTGATGCTTGGAGATATTGTGTCAAGATGAGGGAGAAGGCAAGAGAAGCAGGGAGCGGCCAGCCCGGAGCGCACGGGACAGAGTGGAGCCGATACAGGAAGCGTGCCCAGAACCGCCTGCCCCTGGACTGCTCATTTTACGAGGTCACTAAGTAGCCTTACTGCTTAAGCCGTTTTTAGCCACTGCTTGCAGCTGAAGGTATTCTAATTCTTTTTATGATTGAAATAAAATGTTTGATCATAAGTACTTGAACTCAGTGCCTCGATTTTGGGCTTAAATGCTTTTCTTTCTACCAATCAGAGGAAAAAAAAAGCTCCTGCCTTAATTATTTCCTTCAGGAAGGATGAATTAAAAAATAAATGACTAACTTGTTCTTTTTCAAAACAGCAAACACAATTTCTTTTTAAGTACAGGAAACTATGTTTAAAACCCTCCAAAAGTTCTTTTAAAATGTAATTTTAGGGGTTGGCCCTGTGGCACAGAGGTTAAGGGTGCACATTTCACTTCGGCAGCCTGGGATTCGCAGGTTTGGATCCCGGGTGTGGACATGGCACCACTTGGCAAGCCATGCTGTGGTAGGCGTCCCACATAGAAAGTAGAGGAAGATGGGCACGGATGTTAGCTCAGGGCCAGTCTTCCTCAGCAAAAAGAGGAGGATTGGCAGTAGATGTTAGCTCAGGGCTAATCTTCCTCCAAAAAAAAAAAAAAATGAATAAAATGTAGTTTTACAGATATCTTTCTTGTTACTGACACAAGTTAAATTATATTTCGATACATTTATGTGTTACAGAATTATCACCTCACAGCTTAACCCTGCTGTGGGAATAGAAAAAAACTGCCCAGATTAAAAGAACACACTTTCCTGAAAATAAAGATAAATGAACTAATAAATGACTAGTTTTTAATAAATAATCTCCTTATTGGATAACTTATCCTTCTGGTAAAATATTTACCGTGCTCTCTAAAGCCTTTTAAATCAACTGAAACACTGAGAAAGCTTTAAATGATTCGATATCCTTTTGCGGCTTAAGAGTTGAAATGGTGTTTTATTGAAGTACATTTTAATAAGAAGCAAATTGATTTGAAGTGATTCAAGTTTTGCGCAGTGAGGGCTCTTCAGGCTGGGCTCCTTGGGCTGGAGGGTGAACCACCATTTCACGGCCACAAAGGTCACGCTCTGCCCCGTGCTAGGATGTTCTGGGTAACTAGGAACCAATTGCTTTTAAGCTACCTTAGGACTGGCCCAGGCCTGAGTGACTCAGCATGACAACATCTCCTGTGCTGCCTCATTTCTCTGTGCAGTGTTTTCCTGGGTAGGAAATAACAGGCAAAAATAATCAACTGGGGAATTAATTGAAAACACGGATCCACAGCCCCTGCCTCATATTTACTGGATCAGGATCCATGAAGGAGGATCTGGAAATCTGCATGTCAATCAATGTCCCGGGGGCTTCTGATGTTTAGAGTCATCTGACCCACAAAGCTATTGGACAACCAGAGTTGACACCCAAGGCCCTGGTTCTCACAGGTGAGCGAGGGCAGAACCCCCTGGTGGTAAAACCCAGGCTGCCCCACCCACCCGAGCGCCTCTGGTTGGGTGGAGCTGGGAGGGGCTGGGAACCTGCGTTTCTAACAAGTTCCCAGGTGCTGCTGGTGCTATTGGCCCAGGGGGGTGGGAGTGGGGCCACATTTTAAGAACCATTGCCATTAAGCCATTATCTCCTAGCCAAAAAAAAATTTTCCTTGATATAAGTTTTGTTTTAAATCCAAGGCAGAAAAATTACCCATTCTCAGACCAAAATATGGAAAACAAATCTGAGTAGAATGAATATCGTTAGAGCTTTAGTGATTCTGGCCGAATGCCATTGCAAACCTTTCCCAACAAAGACCAAATACAGGGTCATCGAAAGATGGTATGAAATCCCAGAGAACAGTTGTCAGTTCCCAACGAAGAAAACGCTTAACATCTCGACGGCATTACATCCAGCAGAAAGCAGACAAATTACCACACCAATTTAGTTTCAAAGAATCCTCACCCAGTCTATTATATTACTTCATACCAAAGAGATTCCTCAAGTTCTGAACTGGCCGGATAGTGACTTGTTAAGGCATTGCTAACGAATCTTGTCCATCATGGTTCTCGAATATGGATTAGCTTGGACGAACCCAAGACATTTCTGGCAGAGCTCATGGTGAGGAGAAAACATTCTCAGTAAGTGATTCCAGAAATCCCGGCCCAGCTGCGCCAGAGGGGTCCTGCAGGGTCTGCTTTTCATTACGGGGAAGGCGAAGTTGGGTCGCAGATCACCGTTAAGCCTTGTTCGGGTTTGAGGAAATGAGCTTGACCCACTAAAAGACTCGTACCATATTTCCTTTAATGATGCTGGCAAAGTGTCTGTTTCATCTAATCAACCTCTCAGACGAAGGATCTGATAGAGGGTCTGGCCACAGTGACGAGGGCTCAGACCCCAGCAGTGACCTGCGGTAACGACAAACCTTTTTAAAATTCTGGTAGCAAGACAGCGTGATTTTGACAGCTGTTTTCAAAAGTTTCTTTCCCTTTAAGGTTCTTAATTATGGGCCCGATGAACACAGGTTGTAAGTGAGGAACATCTGAGCCTGGCTCACATTAGCGTGTCTGCCTATCCAGGGGAAAGGCTGATTTCTTTTTAAGACGTGGTTTGCAGCCTCTCCAGCTTTGCACTCCATGTACCCAGCCAGTTCCAGACTTCTGCTCCATGAAGAATTTGGGCCCGTCCTTGGCTGCAATAGGATTTTGGAGCAGAATCAGTCAAGTGGTCTTATATTTCCAGGAGAATGCATCATTAAAAGAAACAACCATATTATTTAAATTTCCAGAAATGACTCTTCTGATGATAATCCACAGCCCACCAAAATTAACTGGGTTTTCTTCTGCATAACAGGCCTTTAGTTTTAACGTATTTAGTATTTAAAGTTTCTTTCTGGAAACGCTCACTGAGTTTTGATGGCAACTTCGACAGGCCTGTAAAAGGTAAGAGGTAATAAAACATAGCAGTGGCTTAAGAATGGAGTTTTTGAAGGCTGCTTAGAGGGCGAAGAATTCCAGCTGGAGAACTTTCTGATAATGTCAACAACCTTCGAGTGTGCGGGGAAGTTAATGAGACGATGCAGGTGAAAGCACCTCGCCGGGCCCAGGCAATCAGAAACGTCACGGACATCTGAAGTTGAATCTGGTTAACAAGACGTCACCTGTCAGGGCATCAGAAACGTTTTCATTCTAACAGTGGTGGCACCATCCAGTCGTTGAAGCAAAAATGACACATGAGTTGAACTGAAAGCCAGATATCGTGTGCGGTTCTCGACTGCCCAAGTCGGGGGCCTCAGCTGGGTTGACGGAAGGTTGGCAGAATCCTAATTTCCTTGGCAGATTCTGTCATCTGATGAGCAGCGGTAGACAGACCTTCTCAAACGCACTTCCCACTGGACTGCACGAGCGGGTGTGAAACAAACCCCGCCGTCCGGGTCCCCCTGCGGGGATTTTGATGCAGTGGCTCAGGGTGCTGCCTGATCATGAGGGCTTTCAGACGTTCCCCAGACATTAGGCTCCTAGGCGTGAGTTGAACCACGAATGGGTTAAGCTGGGGTTTCTCCACCTCCTCCATACTATTGGTATTCGGGGCCAGGTAATTGTTTGGGGGGGGTGTCCTGTGCATTGTAGGATGTTGAGCAGCATCCCTGGTCTCGACCCACCAGATGCCAGTAGCACCCCCACCCCACAGGTTGTGACGTCCAGAAGATGAGGCTCACAGGGTTCAGCCTATCTCAAGGGGCCTGTGGCCTTGCCGGGAATTGTTTGGGGCTGGGGCGTTTAGGCACAGGGAGTGGAAGAGGAACACCTTCAGGAAACGTTTTCCTTACACTTAAAAACATGAAAGGAAAGGAGAAAGCTGTCCTTTCTGTGGGATGCACCAAGATGAACAAGGCTGGGTCCTTGATGGTCGTGCGGGTGTGGAGTTCACCCTCCCAGCCGCCTCCCTTCGGACTCCCTGCTGTGGGAAACCACATGGCCCCCTCTTGATGACGACGGAGCTGTGCTTTCTGTCACTGGCAGCTAAATGCTTCCGAACTGCTCGATCCTGGATTCAGACTGCTTTTAATTACGAGGAAACAGTACTTGTCCCTCTTTGGAAGGTGGACATTTTGCCACTGACCGATATGAATGATTGGTCAACATATGTCCACAAAGTAGGAGATTATAAATACACAGCCAAGATCATCACCACGGAGCAGGGTAGCATCTCTGTGACGTGCACGGAGTTTGCGTAAGTGGTACATAAACACGCTGTGGCCTTGCTCAAGGAGAGAGCAACAGAATATTACATCTCACCAGCGGGGGCTGGGGGCCCACGGAAGCAGATGGTCGGAATCCATCAGCTATGAATCGAATCCTGGGCGGGTGTCTGAGGAACCTCCAGGCAGCTCTCGGTGAAAGCCTCGACGTGTGAGGGCAAAGCATCAGGGTGGATTCGTGCCTGACAGAGTCAACCTGACTTAGAGAAGCAAACACCTCTCCTATTTCCAAAGGGGTCTGTGGGAGCGACACATCCAGTCACAAGCCCTCTGGTTTGTTTGGGGCCGTGACCCACGTCCCCTCACCACCACTTTCATTCATTGAAAGGAGTTTTAAAGAGGCTGCGACTGAAAGCAGACTTATCAGTAACAGGAGACTGTGATTTGGGTGACGGCTGCATGGGCACCTTTGTAAGACTTCTGCACTCATCCTTTTTTTTTTTTGAAAAAAAAACAAAGTGAGCTGACAAGAAGGTAGGCAAATAGGTCACTGCCGGAGGGGCTGGAGTCCCCCAAGGTGAGTCTCAAGGGATAATTTTTGTGAGAGACACGATGGGGGTGTGAGCAGGGAAGCGAACAGGAAAACGAGTGGCTGGAATTGCCTGTGGTTCTGTCGGGGCAAACATCTGAGAAACTGAACTGGATTTGTTTCCACCGTCGTTCTCAAATAACTTACCCAGGAAAAAAAGAGAAAGACTAGTCCAGGAGCACATTTTCTACCAGCCCTGCCCGAAAGATTTTAATTCTGAATAAAATCCACATCAACGTTTATTTAATTTAGGTCATGTTTAATTAAAAATGCAAAATCAGCCTTTTGAAACTAAATTTCTAGATCCACCGAGGTCGAGGGTTGATGATTCCCAGAGGGCCTGGACAGGAGGATTCAGAAATCTGAGCTCTCAGAAAGGGGCGACGGAGTGTGAGCGCTGCAGCGGGACAGCTGGGGGCAGACTCCCAGGCTTGGCTTCCAGCTGTGTGACCTCTGGTGACTATCACCCACCCTTGGGTTCCTTCTGTTTACACTGGGATGGATCAGATA
Source organism: Equus asinus (assembly GCF_041296235.1). Taxonomy (NCBI): domain Eukaryota; kingdom Metazoa; phylum Chordata; class Mammalia; order Perissodactyla; family Equidae; genus Equus; species Equus asinus. The sequence goes on along the minus strand of NC_091817.1, from coordinate 46,006,443 downwards.
AAAACCTAACTCAGGGCTGTCGTGAGGATAAGTCAATGTACACAAAACGCTTAGCCCAGCACAATGGTTTCCAATAAACGCTTTCACAGGTGCTGGCCATGACTGTTAACTGCGGCCAGTGAATCTTCAGGGTTAGCTCAGACAACACATTGTGCAAATGCCTCTATTTTAAACTAATTAAAAACATAAACTACCGAATACAAAAAAAGAGGAACATAATTATCTCTATAGGAAACCTTCAACGTACAAACAGACTGTCCAAACTGTTGATTTCAAGTTGATTGTTTGGAGGACTCTGTTCCCATGGCAACAGTACTCCAAGTGCTGTCAGCAGTCCAACAACTCACAAAGGCACCTTCACCTTTAGGTACTGGAAGTGGAAGTACCGTGTGCTGGTTCTGATAAGGTCAACCATGGTAGTCCTTGACTAGAAATGAAACCACAGAAAAACAAAATTGCTAAGCAAATAAGATTAAAATCCTTTCAAGTCCTGCGGCCCAAAGGAAAGGAGAATGGACTAGAGGCCGAATGAGGAAGCTGCCGGGCCTCCGGGCTTGGGGCTGCGCTCGGCACAAGCGCCTCCACACAGGTTGTATTGATAGGCCTAAGAAGGATCTTTATTGGCCTTTAGATGAACGAAAAATAGCTGGAGACTAAAAGAGGCAGACAGGTTTTCCTGCTCAAAAAGATGAGGCTGGAAGCGGAGAGAGGCAAGGCGGCCCCGTGCAAACACAGGCCCTGGGCAGGTCTTTGAGGAGCGGGTCTCAGGGAGCAGAGGCTCCAGGACAAGGAGGGCAAGTGCGACCCAGGGCAGCATGGGGGGCAGCAGCTTCTCTTTGGTGGGCCCAGGTGGTGCAGGAAAGGCTGAGACTGGCCCGAGGCTGTGGCAGTGGGAGGCCCCCACGGAACCCAGCGAGCGTCCACGCTGCTCACCCACAAACCGAGGGCCTCGCCAGGGTCCTAAAGCCCGTTTCACACGAGGCCCTGCCTGCGGGTTTGGAGGAGGGGTCAAGTGGGTCCATGGCAACAAGGGCCTTAATTGAACGCAAAGCTGTTTATTGGATTTCTTTACCGGTATCTCCCCGTGGGTATTTTACACCACACTAGTTCAATGAAATGTTAATTAGGTCCTAAGTATAAAAAAAGATTCTTGGTCAAATAACTAGGAAACTGGCAGGTGAGAAAGTTAAATCACATTTCTCCACTCCGGGACCTGGGACCTGGACCCTTTAATATGCTAATTTGCATCGTGAATTTTCATGAAGTCAGTCTAAGTGCTCAGCAACTTTTCTAAACCCAAGTGACCACCAACCCTCCTTTCTCGAGCTTCTGCAGGGACAAGTGTTCTGGGGAACATTCTTGGCGGTTTGCTCCCGGACACGTAGGACAGCAGCTCTCCTTCGCTCTGGGTCAGGGCAAACCCCGCAGTCACCGGCGCCAGTCACCAGCCCCTCTTCTCCAAACAGGCCTCCACACACGCCTCCCCTTCCCATTTGCCTCTGGCTATTTGTCCCTAATCCTTCCAGAGGTTTCAGCTGATAAACTAAACAGGTACATGCATTTTAATTGGAAAACCTGGAACACCAAATCATTTTTGACACAAAGGAAGCTTCAGCAGCAGGATTTCAGGCACCTTTATTCATGGCAGATATTTTTGGTCAGGGTAGCCTGCCTCTGGAATCTTTCTGTTACTTAAGGAAGCCGGCTCCTCTCCAAGTCCGACTATCCTGACAGCAACGCTATCTTCCCACTTGCCATTTACTGAGCTCGCGAGCATCCTGCATCCAGGCCTCACGCAGCCGGTTCGAGTCCAGCACCAGCTCGGGCTCTCAGAGCTAACCTTGCGGCACAACCCACGGCCCGAGCAGAGGAGTTTCTGCAGCTGGGTAATAACAGCGGTTAATTCTTCTTGTCCCAGAGGAAACTTACTCCCCTGTGTCTCAAATAATTTATAAATAGGTTAAATTATTTCTTAATATTATTACATATTTGCAATACAATCAATCAAGACTGGTGATATAGGAACCTTAAAAAAAAAATGACGCTGTGTTCATGAAGGGGTTCCCTCTAGGAAGCGCTACACCCTTTCTCAACTTTCTCAATTTTCCCGTTTTTTGTATACAAGCTCACTTTGCTGTGACAATCACACGGGGCTCCTCCACAGTCAATACTGGCCTCTAGGCTGAGCTCTCCTGACACTGCACTTTTGAACGGCACCAGTTACTGTCCCTATCTTCTACAATCAATAGTAAAACCATTACTCCGCAAGAATTTCGGTAAGAAAGACTTTAAAGAAATAGTGTTTCTTTCAAACTTGAGCCTACTACAAGTCACGAATCATTTTCCAGCCAAGCAAGTGGCACAGACTTAATCTGGTCTGTCTTCCTTTTCCGTGTCTTTGCCCAGTCAGGAGCTCAAAGACAAGATGGAGCAATGGAGTTTTAAAATCCTGCCAGATTTTCTATGGCGACTACTGTGGACGAACACTGTAGGGACCCAGCAGGATACTCTAACTAACGATGCCTCGTTCCACCAGGCAAGGCTGTCAGTCTCCAAATTTAAAAATCCTAACACACGAAGGTGGCAGTGGTTACTCTTCATGACTATAGCATCTGACCTCGGGGACTTTAGACATAAAATTGCAGTTCATTCTGAGTTTTGGCAACAGAGTAGCGCCAGATATTTCTGAATAAACAATTTCTAAACGTTTTCAACCATTTGAAAAGTATCACAACACGCTATTTGGTGTCAGCTCAGCAGTTACTCTGTGCTGAGAATTAACGAACCCTAAATTCCATAAAGGCCTTACTTCACCAAATCTAATTATAATAGAAGGATCCACTACATGTCTAATAAAAAACTTACACAGCAAAACTTTTTATCAAACAGCAACCACTACAAAAGGAATGATAGAAAAAAAATGACTTCACAAAAATACACTAAAAAATTTGACAATTTTATGCAGGAACCGCCAAAGTTTTAGTGTTTAATATTTAATAGCACAACTGACCAAGGTCCAGGATGAGAAGTCACCATGTTGAAGAAACTGGGGGGCACGGGGACCACTCTATAAACTAACTATATAAGATGTGACAAGAAGAACGCACACCTTGTCATACAAAACCTGTCTACACAGAGTTGTTAGTTGCAAAAAGCCGTTCAGTCTTGGCTTATAAAAATGGTGTTCCGGATTTCAGTGTGAATTCACAACCTGTGGAAAAGGGAAAACCATCAACATGTTATTCACTATAGGAGGTCAAACAAAAATGATACATAGACTTATCAACCAGAAATCCTTTCAGAATCTCCTACTGAATTAGACATTTTCTCGGCACAACGGTCTAGCAAAAATACAATAGATTTAATTGGAGATAGTTATTTAAAAAAATTCAGAATCTGTTTTGTACTCCCACCCCTTTGTATTGTCCCTGTCACTTGAAAGTCTTCAATCCCGAAATTCTCAAGACGATGTTCTCATGTGCTCAATGGGATTTTTAACCGCCATGTAACGTGAGACCCAGAGGAGCTTCTAAGACTGGCAGGACCTTTTCCAAACTGTCTCTATAGGGAATAAAGATGTTAACCCCCACAAAACAGTTCCATGATTTACTCCACAGTGAATCGACCCAAGCTATTGTTAAGACAACAGCAAATTTAAAAGTCTTTTACTCCCAAACCTCTACTTTCTTGGACTTCAAAGCAACTTATATTTCATAGTTGCTTATAATTTGGGCCAGCCAGGACATGCCCAGAAAACAAAAAAGGAATTTGGTACCTTTTGCTGTATATTTGGCTTGGTACTGTATTACCTAAAAATTCTCAGTAAACTTTATTTTTATAGGGAATTAAAATGCTAAAAATGGGACGGGATAAAGGGAGCTTAAAAATTACTTGTAAACACCACACTCACGAAAAGGCTTATCATGAAGAACCCACTGTGGTGAGCACAAAGCAGCCAACTGAGCACCCAGGGATCCTGCTCTGCGGGCACTTCCTCTGACATCTGAACCTACACGGTGGAAATCTAAATCCACTCCAGGAGGAAGGCCGAAGTGGTCACAATCTAGTTCACGTGAGAAATAATCAGTCACTGTCCTGCCATTTACCTAGTACAGGGGAAGCGTTCCAAGGAGAATTTAAGGCATTTATGAAGGTGGCAATTCAGGTGGTAATCTAGCTAAAAAAATAAAACTGAAAAATCTTCCAGTCACAGGCTTCTCAGGCCAACAAAGATAGATTTGCTTGTTTTGGGCTGCAATGATATAAACTCATGGTTATTGAATGTTAACCAATGGTCTTAACTAATAGTGATATAGGTCTAATTAATAAAAACTGGGAAAACGAATTCTACAGAATGAATTAGCTTGGCATGAAAATTTCAAAACACAGAGTCCACAGCGGGGACAACAGAAGGGATGCTTGCTGGGGTAACGGCTGGGAGCCCATCCAGAGAAGGTCTGAGCACACAGAAATTAGACCGACACACACCACGCTCATGCCGGCCCTCCCCTCACCTTCAACTCTTCTGTGTGGCAAGGATCTTGTTTTCACCTTCCAGTTCTTCCACCCCGGCCTGGGTCATGAGGTCTGCGATGTTCTTCTCCAGGTCATCGATGCGACTACTCATGTCATCAAGTGGTGAAGTTAAAGACGACACACACCAACATCTCCCATTTCTTATCCTTTTCCTCCTGGCCCCTGGTGACTGTGGCCTTAAACACAGCTGTCTTAACGAAACCGGCTTTCCAATTTCCTTTGGATGTTATTATAACCTAATGGTTAAGAGCACAGGTGACTGGGGCAAGGATCGAGTCCCAGCCGCGCCCTTTACTAGTGACGGGACCGGGGCGAGTTCACGCACTTTCCCAAGGGTCTGTTTTCATTGGCTAAATAAAGGTAACACTGTGTATGACCTCTCCCCCAGGTTATGGTGAGGATGGAAGGAGACACACACAAATGCTCCACTCGCGGTCAACAGGCAACCCTAGCAGACATCACTGGTAGCCTCCACGGCCAGGGGTCTGTCTAGCCCTGCTGCACCCCCCCTGCTCCTCGCAGAACACTTTTCAGGAAGAGTACACGCTCAGCAAAACATTTGGTAAACGACTGGCCGAAGCTAGCCTGCAAACCACCCATTTGTCCACACCACTATCCGGAAAACAGGATCCAAAGGCCCCTAAGAGGCTGACCACAAAAGAAAAAGGATATTTCTTCCAATGATCTGGTCAGACATTGTCTGAAATTTATCTTGCATCTGTTGCAGGAGTGTCTGCACCTAAGAAACAACAAAACAAAACACACACCCCACGCTCACCCCGAGACACCTTCGCGGGATGGGGACAGGGGCCCCGCCCAAGCGTCAGGCAAGATCCCGGGTTCAGCCCCAAGTCGCCTTCTAGGGGAGCCCCATGGCCTCCAGCAAGGCATTCCCTCTGCGGGTTTGTGTTCCCACCTGTCAAATCGGACTGACGGCTGTGAAGCCCCCTCCCGGGAGGCCCAGTGAGATTCAAAATCCCGGGGGGTCTCGGTAGCTCCGACGGCCGGGAGGCCTCGGGGCGCGAGGGAGGGAGGGGCTGCGTGGGGAGCTGAGGGCGCGGGATGGGGCGGCGGCGACCTGGGGGTCACGGGGTTCAGGGACAGGTGAGGGGGTCGGGGGGCCTGGGGGCGTCAGCAGGCGCAGGGCCCGCACCCAGCGGCCCGGGGGTCACGGTGGCCGGGGGCCTCGGCCAGCGAAGCCTCCAGAAGCGGGGCCTCCGGGGGTGCCGGGGGCTCGGGCCCGCGCAGCCGTCCCTTACCACCGAGGTGAGGTCCTGCACGGTCTTGGGGTCGGTCTCGGCCATCTCCCCGGTTCCCAGCTTGGCGGCGATGTCTCAGACCGTCACCTACACTTCCGTTCGTCCGCGCAGACGCCCCCAGCTGCTTCTTCTCGCGACGAAAGAGGCCGGCCGCGGGACCGCAGGGCCTTATGGGAGTTGTAGTTCGCGTAGCGGCCCGGTGCTTTCGCCGCCGCCTGTTCTCTGGCGAAACCCTGCAGACCTGGGGAGTGGAGTCGGGTCCCTGGAGGGGAAACTGAGGTCTCAGGGGTGAGGGGCGCGCCAACCACGCGCACAGCTGTTTTTAACTTTTAAGTACATGTATGTACTTATATATATGTATGTACACATATATGTATGTATTTTTAAGTACATCTGTCTGGATGGTGCAGAAATCCTAAATGACGTCTCACACAGTCTGCACACCCTTGTAAACGCCCCCGGGTCAAGAAACACGACCAGCCTCCTGGAAGCCCCTCAGCCCCTTTTCTATTACCCTTGCCCACCCACCCACACCCACCCACATCCACACACACAGATCTTCCTTCCCATGCCAAAGGTGCAAAACTATTTATAATTGGTTCTTGGTAACTGGTATTTGGTTAATGCTTGCCCTGACTACTTAAAATAAACATCTCTCAATGTTTCACCTTAGTCCTCAGAAGAACCCTCTGACAGAATTATCGCTATTTTACAATTTTGAGGAAACAGACACAGAGGGGTCAGGACGCTTACACAAGACTGTCAAATTAGGAAGTCAGTGACACAGGACCTTGCCCAGGACTTTCTGACTACATTTTCTCCTTTCTCTAGCATTCTAGAATTCTCTGAGTTGTCTGGGTTTAGAGCAGTGTTTCTCAAGAGCCAAAGACACTGTCGGCATTTTGGGCCAGATAACTCTCTGTTGTTGCTGTGGGGGTGGGCTGTGCCCTGTACGTGGCAGGATGAGGAGCAGCTTTTCTGACTTCTACCCACTAGATCGGGGAACATCCCCTCCCTTGTCAGCCGTGATAATCAAAAATATCTCCAGACACTGCCAAGTGTCTCCTGGGTGGGGGCCGGGGATCACCCCCAGCTGGGAACCACTGGCCTTAGTGGGATCTATGGACCTTGCCTAGAATTCTGTTCACTTGGGCCATTTCTTGAGGATTTTCCCTTGTGTGTGTTGAGATTGAAGGTTGGTGCATTCGTGTTCTGGGGCTGCTGGAACAAAGCACCACAAACTGGGGGGTTAAAACAACAGGAACTTATTGTGTCACTGTTCTGGAGGCCAGAGGTCTGAAATGGAGTGTCAGCAGGGCTGGTTCCTTCTGAGGATCCTGAGGGTGGCTCTGTTCTCTTCCCCTCTCCCAGCTTCTGGAGGCTGCAGGCACTCCTCGTATTCTTTAGCTTGTAGACGCGTCACTCTCGTCTCTGCTTTCGTCTTCACGTTGGGTTCTCCCTGTGTGTGTATCTCTCTCTTATTCTTGTGAGGACACCAGTCACACTGGAGGAGGGGCCCACCCTCCTCCAGTATGACCTCATCCTAACTAATTACCTCTCCAAAGACTCTATCTCCCAATAAGGTGGCATTCTAAGGTGCTGGAGATCAGAACTACAACATGTCTTTTTTGCGGGGAGAATTCAACCCACAACAGTTGGTAAAGTAATCCCGCTTAAAATTTGTAGCGTGCTTGTTATCTTATACAGCATTTTCATAAAGCTCCAGGTCATTTAGCTAGTGAGTAGCCAAGGCTGGGTAGAATGTCAGGCCTTCTCCCTTCGGACCCCAATCTCTGGGGCTCCCACACTCTGCACAGAAGTCTGGATGCCCACACCCTGGCTTTCTAGCCAGATCTACACAGAACGTGAATTAAGACTAGACCTGGAGTTTTGTTGTGTGTGTGTGTGTTTCTGGCAGGAGGGTTGAGGTCTTTTTATCCTGATTGAAATTGTCTTTATAGAAACAGCAACCAAACTTGACACTATTGTAGTGAGGCTTTTTTTTTTCTTTTCCACTTAAACAGCGTGCTTTCTTAGTGTGGAGACCAAGCTCTGTTACCCAGCTGCTTTTCGCAAAGGCTTCAGTCATTTGTAGTTACGGCTGACATACTTACTTTGTGTGTGTTGGGGGGGCGGGTAAGGGGGGAGGTTGATGCACTGAACCAGCTGAATATCGTTCCGTTAGCAAGACTGCTGTATTATGTGTGAAGCACTAGTATTTAGCCTTTTAAATTTCAGTTTTGAACAACCTTTGTTTTAAGCCTTCAAGTGTCGTAGATATCTCATCTTAGCTTTTTTTTTTTTTTTTTAGCAGTTTCTAGATGAATTGCGCAACTGAAGTAATTCTCTTTTCCCCTTTCAAAATGGTTTGGTTTTACGTGAGCTTAGTCTGGTCCTTTTGGAAGCTCTCTTCGGTTCCAGCTGGGCCTCCTCTCCACGGCTGCGTCCAGATCTGGACTAAGGAAGGTGACGATGCATAGTGTGCCTCCCCCGCCTGAGATGTGTGTTTGCCTTGTGTAAGCAGGGAAGGAATGAGCATCGCAGGGCCGTGGAGAAATTTCAGTTCATCCCTTCCCTGGTTGCACCTGCATCCGCTTGGTATGCCCAGCCCAGTGCCAGCTGCTGTTCGCCTGGTTGGCGTTTCTCCCGGGTTGTGGATGCTGCCAATGAGAATTGCGGACCTGCTGGTGTGGCACGCGTGCACCAGTTTCAGGATATGACGACTCGTCCTTCTGGCGGCCCGGGCTGCGCTAGCTTCTGGTCCTGTAGCGGACATTCCAAACCTTTCCAGTCTCTTCAGACCCAGTGTCCATCCTCTTCACTCTCAGAGGATGACTTTCTATTCTATTTTGCAGAGAAAACAGAGATTATTGTCAAACTCCGTTCTCACCTTCCATACTTGCCTAAGTACCTACATTGACACCTGTGTCACCTCAGTCCTTTCTGCTTCAGAGGAAGATGTGTCCTTCTTTCTGCCAGGGCTGGATATTTGTCCAGAGCACTGGGCCCCGGATCCCAGCATCTCCCATCAGTTCCAGGAACTTCGCCTCCTCCACTCACCTCCCCTCTTCCAGGGACTCCTTCCCTGCAGAGTGTGAGAGTGGCAAAGAACCAGATAGAAAACCAAGCTCCCCAACCAAGGTGACCTGTGCCTTCTTGTGCTGCCGCTTCATAGCCAAGTTCTAGAAAGAGAAGGACGTGTTGCCTTCAGTTCCTGAATCTGCAGCCTTACCTTCTGTTTGTGCAATTTGGCTTACGTTGTTTCTATAAAATGTGTTGCAATGATCCTAGATGGCACGTGGCTATCACACGACCTACGGGAGACTCACGGTAGGCATTTCTGCCTTCCGTCTTCACTCCTCTGAGTGCTTGTGACAAGCAGAGGGTCTCAGGTGGGTGTTACTGTGTCTGAGTCCTCGCTAACCCTTATTCATCTCTCCTTTTAACACAGAGCAGTCTCACACCCAGACCTTAGGTAGACATAATATCTAGCTAAAAGGTAGTCACCAGGAATAAACTCTCTTGGGGGAGAGTAGAAAAAGTACGGGGGTGGGAGTCATACACGCCACTTACTAGGTGGGAGGCCTGATAGAAGATCGTTTCAACGTTGTGAGCCTCATTTTCTCATCTTAACAGAGGAATAATGTCTATTTCAATATTTCATGAATTATGTATATTCACATATAATGTATAGTTATATATTACATATAAATTACATATAGTATGTATAATGTAATATGTACATACGTATGTAAAATAGCTGGCCCATAGGAGGCATTTATTAAACATTAGCACCCTTTCCTTCCTCTTTTTTGTTAAGGATTTCACTAAAGTGATCTTCTTGTTGTCTGTCTGTCTATCTCTATCTCTGTCTATCTCTATTTGTCTATATCATATCTATCTATCATCTATCTATGTCTATCTATATCTATTTATCCTATCATCTTTCCATCTATCTATCATCTGTCATCATGTGAGTTTGACTGTTAGGAAAGAAGACAGGAGAAGAGTTAATTATGAGGCAGGGAGCACTTGGTTTTAGTCTCGGTCTTAAAAGATTATAGGCCAACCAGAGCACCATTTGAAAAAATATCCCTTTACTCTGTCACTGTGTTTAAAATGTACTAAAGATGGCCTAAGACCAACTACACACGGTAAAAATCCCAGATGATCTTTGTCTGAATATTTCTCAAACACATTACAAATTTCTTGCAACTGCATAGTAAATGAAATGGTAATTTACAGCTCAGAAGCTGTAAGCACTTAAGCTCAGGGTCCAAAGGAACTGCCTCTGCGATGGAATCAAATATTTTAAAATGATAAACTTCATCCCTTTTGAGTGTTTAAGAAAATAATCCATTTAAAATTTCTGAAAATTTTTATCTTAGGGAATAAATAATATTTGACACCAGAACAGGGCTGCCATGTTCATGACAAAATAGAATTTTTTTATATAGCCTTCATTTTAAATTCTTTAATAATCTGACTGTACTGAATATATATTATAGATAAAGAATGACTTCATTACTTTCTAAAGGAAAAGCTTAAAAAAAAAAAGGAAAAGGAGCAGGGGCCAGCCCCGTAGCCAAGTGGTTAAGTTCACATGCTCCACTTTGGCAGCCCAGGGTTTGCGGGTTCCCATCCTGGGTCCGGACCTACACACTGCCCATCAGCCATGCTGTGGCAGCATTCCACATAGCAGAACTAGAAAGACTTACAACTAAGATGTGTGACTATATACTGGGGCTTTGGGGTGGGGAGGGAGGGAAGATTGGCAAGAGATGTTAGCACAGGGCCAATCTTCCTCAGCAAGAAATAAAAGTAGCAGAAAATGGAAATTTTCAGCATACACTTACAGTGCTTCTATGAGCTATGTTCTCAAAGTCTTCAGAGCTTCATACTGTTGTCTTGCTACACCTGTTGCTTCTCACCATCTCCCTGCTTAACAGCTAGCACTGGGGAGCCAGACAGAATGGTTGAGTCTTATCAAGCTCAGCAGCCCTCCAACGGTGACTGTTGCGATAGTGGTGTAGCATGAGCGACAGGAAGAGGCTTTTCTGCCTCCAGAATTTGGTAAATATCTAGACTATTTCTGTTTAAATTATATACTTATTCTTAATTTATAGAATCAAAGTTCTTATCTGAGGTCCTCGTTCACATGTTCATTCCCACCATTTTTCGCTGTCTCCAAACATCTTGTACGTGCTTTTACATAAACCCAGTAAAAACTGAAGACTTTTCTCAGTAGCAGGCTAATCCATCAGCAATAGCAAATACAGCACGGGTCATAGACGTTACATGGCAAAGGAATTGTTCATTTCTTTAGAAGAGAAGTTAGGAAAGCATTATCATCAGATTATGAGGCGGGTGCAACCTCAACAGCCTGTTAAAGAGAGAAGATGAGAAGCACCAGCTTTGGGAAAGGGGTAGCCAGACCATTAGATGATGATGATGATGATTGCTATTATTATTATTAAATAGGAGTTAAAAGGTAGTTCGTTCTTTCTCAGGCTTGCCTCTCTTGGTGTGATTGTTCTCTCCTTGGTGTCATTTACCTGTTGGTTCATGAGTAAGTCTCCTACACGTGAATAGGTGACTGTGCTACATTCACGAAATCAGAAGAGACCGGAGCTCCGTGCGTGTGTCTGTAGTAGAGCACGGGACAAGCTCCCAGAGATCCCACACCGCTTCTCCCTCCGCTTTCCCTCCCCTCCACTGGTTTGGCAGTGATGGGGTACTTGGGAGGGCAGGAATTTACTCTGGATGACTGAGATATCTAATTATTCTGGTGGAAGCCCCTCACGGACCTGCTCATGAGCCATGGAAGGGAAGGGGGCAGAAAACTTCTGAAAATTGTGATATCTTGTATGGGAAATTTTCTAAGGTTTCAGTATTAATTTAGAATAATGTTAATAGTTCTTAACAGAAAGTCTGGTTTTGCTGCAGATTTGGGAGTGGCACTGCGGTATTGTGGGAACATGTGAGCCCTGGAGCCAAATGGCCTGGCTTCTGGTTCTAGAGCCCACTTACCTTGGGCAAGCCGTTTGATTTTTCTGAGCCTCAGCTTTCTTTATCTGTAGCTTGCAGAAGAATATAGTACTTGTGCCATAGGGTTGTTGTAAGGATTTAATGAATTAATAGGTATAAAGGATTTTGCACTGAATGGGCACATATTAAGCAATCAGTAAATGTAAACCATTATTATTATTGTTATTCTTAATTGCATTTTTGGACCTTGTTTCTACACCCCAGGAGAACTGTACACCCTTTTATTCAGAATCACCTGGATAGCCCGTGCCTAGGTACAATTTCACTAAACCCAGCATCGAATATAGTCTTGTTAATAATTTTTTTCATTGCCACATCTTAAGATCAAGACCCAAAGTATTTACTCTGGATAAAATGCAATCTGATCTCCTTTAGGACTTTGATGGTAGATGCTTATTTCATTTACCAGGCTGTTGAAAGTGACATTTTGAAAATCTGGGATGAATTATCAAAATTTCTAACAATGTTTCTTAAGAATGAAAATCTTATTTGATACCTACCATGACCTTTAGCTGGCTGTATTTTGTTACGGTGTTCAGACCTGCAGGTATTGGCCGAGAGTCACGGCAGGTACGGCTACCTGAAGTGATGTTCATTTGGAGAGAACTGGTGGTGTTGAAGGTAATTTTTACTGAAATTGGAAAATGTTTGCATCTTCTTGTTAAAAGAAATGACCCAAAGTAATTAATTTATCACATGTAAAATGGGGAGAAAATGTAATCTTTAATCAACTAGCACGGGTGAAGTATTAATAAAAAGAAGAAGATGTGACTGTTTACTCAACGGAAATAAAATCCTCGGTCTTGAACTCAGTAATTGGGAAAAGCAATTTCTGGCTCTTGCTTGACTTCTTTTTCAGCAACTTGGACGAAAATAAAATGTGTTGGTAATAATGAAATAACGCTTTGATTCTAACTTTGCTTTCAGCAAACAATGTAAATGTATTCTAACAGGTTAAAAGCATCCTATGATTCAGGAAATGCTATCACTCTGGCTTCTAAGAATTGGTCCATTGTTGTTGTTGAAAGGACTAGAAAGAACAATATGGTGGAAATGTCTCTGTCCTGATGAGAACTCTCGGGATCGAGGATATACTTAAATAAGGGGAAACTAAGGCATATCCTACTTGTTAATGAAGTGTGCCCTTTATTTTTCTGTCTTCTAAGCTAATTTAACCTACTGGCTGGATTGGCAAGTTCAGGGAGCTTACTGGCTCGAGAGAAAAGGGGGAATCTTGCTCTTGTTGACTTGAGTGAATGGGGCACGTGACATTTGTATTTCTGCCTAAGGATGGCCCAGGTTCGTGAAGGAGGGGAGTTTCCTGATTGTTAATCAGCTGCCCTATGGGTTGAGCTGCTGACTGTCTGGCCACCTGAAGATGCTCCTTGGTTTGCTCCAGGGCGAGTATTCTCCCTGTGCCTTGCAGAAAGAGGGAAGCGAGGCCCGCCAGGGAGACACAAGGCTGCATCCTATAAAGCCAGAAGAGGAAGTCTTGGAAAGTGTGACTGTGCACGCTTGGATCCCCCTGCCTCAGAGCCTGCTCCGGGCACTCGTGGAGAACCATCAAGTTGTGTTCAGGATGCGGCATCTCCTGATTGAGCAACAAGACTTATGTAAGAGAAAAATACCCGTGTGTCCTGGGACTGTAGACAGATGGTTGTGACTATGCGGAATGTAGTCATCAAAGTGAGGATGATCTCGCTCTTCTTTGAGTATGCCATCATCTTCACAGCTGACGGTGAAGTGCTCAAATCGTTCATTATGGTGGATAAGACGAGAGCATTGCCCGAGCTGTGAGCAAGTGCTTCCCGCTTTATAGACTCACTCACCTAATAAGACATGTACCACGGACCCCAAATGGCCAATCAAAAATGTGAACTTGCATTAAGGAAAGACCCAGCATCAGCGACATTAGACGCAACATGGAAATCAGAGAAAAGCTACCGTCCAGCAGTTTTAACCACCAATACCCATTTATTTTAATGGAAAAAAAAATCTCTGCATTCTATATGCTCCAAAAAGATTTACTATTGAAACAAATACAATATATGGAACTCTACCTGCATAATTTCACTACAATAAAGACAACATAGGACTTCTATTTCCTACAGAAGGCAAACTGAAAAGCACGGGTGCAAACACAGATTGCATAAGAAAGCATGTGTGCGCGTGTGCACGCTTGTGTGCATGTGGTTAAAACTTTTAGTAAGCAACTGCATTAAAATATGCTAAGACACTTACCTTACCCTAGTTCGTGGCGAGCTCTAAGAAAAAGCCACAGGCTGTCACTGGTTTTTTCTGATAGAAAAATTTGGTGTGAGCTTTAGCCGGTTCTTTTATAGTTTATCAACAAGAAGATAATCTTCGTACAAGCACTAACTTGCCTCTTTTACATGCTCACAGAATAAAAATCGATTACTTTTCATACATAGTGAACATCTTTTATTTTCAGCTTTGCAAACAACGGTAGTCAATTTACACAAAAGGGTACTTTTAAAACTACCTGTATTGACTCTATTTTATGCATGTATATATGAAACAAACAGTGTGTATGTGCATAAATGTATGTCTATCCACGTGGGCATATATGTGTATACACATGGTACCTGCTGACCTCTTCATATGCACTTATGACCTCCACGATGACATTTGCAATTGTGCATACACCCAGGAGAAAGAGATTCTCTGCCATGAGCCGTGTCCCCATAAGAGCCAGTGAGCCTACGGATTTGGGACACCTACAACTGCAGATAGATGCCCGTGAAAGAATATTTCAGCCCTTTTCTCTGCATTTGATGGTAAAATTTCCTGCTCGGCTCCTCACCGCTTTTGCTCAGGATCACGGCATAAGATGGCAGTGAAAATTGCTTGTAGTTGTCACACTAAAGAGAAAGGGCTTCTGTCTCTGCTCTTCCTCTCTGTGGACCTGCCTGGCTGGTCGTGGCAGCGTTCAGACCGAACAGGGTGGTGGACAAGTGTCAGCTCTGTGGGCTGTGCTAGTGCTGAGCTGGAGGCTGAGGCCCGGAGGGGTCAGCTGCCATAGCTTCCATCCCTTCTTTGTGTAACCGCTCAAGGAAGAATGACATATCAAAACTAGGCTCCTCCTATAGTCTCTTTCTATAAATACTGTGTATATACACATACAGGTACTCACACATATACAAATACGAACCCACAGACAAAGCTGCATGTGTGGAGCGCTGACTAGCAACATGGCGACACGTCAGAAAAAGTAGTCATTGTTCCTGCTCCCAGAAGGTCAGGTTATATGCCATGATCTTAAAACATTCAGGGGAAAGTCAGAGGATTCCATTAATTAAAGGAGAAAGGAAGATGCTGTCAAAATGGTGAAATACAGACTGGGTGAAATTGCAAAGAAAATGACAATCTGAACAATTGAGGCCTAGTTGTGAAGTTCGAGAGCTGTAAACGGCAATCTTCAGATTTGGATTTTTTTTCTTTTTCCTGTTGCTATGGAAACTTGGTAGTCAAGCTTCGGATGTCAGGAGTTCTCACAGACCTGAAGGGAAAAGATTTAGAGTGAAGTCAGGGGATATTACAACTCGATTCAAAACATTTTAGCTAGATACTAGATGAGTGACTGACAAGCTGTAATAAACACATTTATAAACACCGCACTACCTGGGGGAAATTTCTTCTCTTAAACACAACATTTGAAGAGAGAATGAGTAGTTCTGCCAGTGTATTTTTAAAAAGCTGGACCGCTCTGAAAATGCTAACGCTGAACTGCTGATCTCAGACCAGCGGCAGCCATTGCCTCTGCGACCGTGGAGCCCTGACTCTTGCGCATTGGCCCAGAGCTTGGCTGTTTCATGAACAAGCTGACTTGATAGATTAGAGATGGCTCATCATCCCAGATATTTTTTTGTTCGCAGAGAAGAGCAAGATAGCTATTGGTGGTTCTTCAGACACGGCGTGAGTGTCCTGTGGCTGCTTAACAAATGATCACAAACTTAATGGCTTAAGACATCACTGATTCATTCTCTTACAGTTCTGGAGGTCAGAAGTCCCAATGAGTCTTATGGGGCTAAAATCAAGGTGTTGGCAGAGCTGTGTTCCTTTTGGAGGCTCTAGGAGAAAAGCCACTTCCTTGCCTTTTCCAGCTTCCAGACGTTGCCTCTGTTTGGCTCATGGCGCTTCCTCCATCTTCAGGGCCTGAACTGTCTTGTCAAAGTTTGCCGAGGTCGCCCAGACTGTAGCTATCCGCCAGCTGACATCAGCCCGGGGTCTTCCACCCTGCCTGATAATAGTATGCATGGAAATAGCTTGGTTCTCTGCCATTTTTGCTTAATTATTATTAATCCTGTATTTGTACAGGGAAAAGGTACCACCACAACTCGTGTTACAATCAAAGGAATGAAAATGTGTAAAGGTCAACCTACGATGAAAGTGTAGTTCATTCTGGAATGCACTGATGGCTAGAATATAATGGGTGACTGTAAAACTCGGGCTTTTTCATTTCAAACGTATTGAGGGGGGCATCAGCATGTACAACTCGCCCACCTACTCAGCAGCCCATTGCTTTTAGAGGTTAAACCTATCATTTATCTGGAAAATTTAAAGGGGCTTCTCCAAATTCGAGATAAAAAGTTTTTGTGATGTGAGTCGAGTATAAACAAGATGATATCGAGAAGGTCAAGGGTGGAAGGTGTTTCAACAGAAAGGGCCGTGGAAATTAATACACTAATTCAGGTGCAATTTTTGGCTGTTATTTTCTGTGCCCAGGGACCTTTATATTGTTTGACAAGTGAATTCCTTTGTAGCTGGGAGTCTCTGACTCATTTGATGTCTTTTTTCAGTTGGATTTCTCATACCTCCTGCTACCACTGTCTTAGACTCTTTGGTTACTTGGGCTGCAGTAAACTCTATCCTTCAGATTCACCCCTATTTGAAGAAACACTTGAAGAGAACATATTTAGTGGCATTACTAATTTTATTTAAAAATATTTTCCAGTGCGGTACCAATGACTTAAAATAATAATTTTGGTCATTGAGAAAAATATTCAAAAAATTTTGGCTGGGTAAAACCCACTAAATTAGAAAGTCTCCAATCTCTGTTTAAGACCATTTAGACTGTAACATAAATGATCCTGCCTCCTAGGGCTGTGGAGTTGGTTACATGGCATAGTCTATATAATTTATGCAAAGCTCCCAGCTTTGCATATGCATGGCACATAGACAGCCATCGGAGGTCAACTATCGTGGTCCCTGAAGTTGTACCACTTAAGGGACCACAGGTCCTCTGCAAAGCGTGCCTTGGGGCCATCTGCAGGCAGAGGAGAGCCTGCTGTACCCAGGTCTGGTGCTTCTCCAGGCCCTGTCTCTGCCCATAATGCATCTCACAATAAAAAGGAACAAAATATTGATACACTCAACAACATGGACTGTATGATTCCATTTACAGAAAATTCTAGAAAAGGCAAGAAACTCACCAGAGAAGGCAGATTAATGGAGGTCTGGATTGCAGGGAGGGGATCAATAGCAATAGCAAAGGGGTACAAGGAAACTATCTGATTGTGGTGTGGCTCCACAATTGTGTACAGTTACCAAAATTTATTCAACCGTACACTTAAAATGGGTGAACTTTACGGAAGGCAAATGACACCTGAATAAAAAGCATTAGAATTAGAAGTATTTTCAGTGGCTGTTTTTTCGCTCATTTTGGTCACCTCTTTAAAATGTTTCATTGTGATTGAGGTTACAATTCGATGCCCCCTTCTTCCCAAAGTAGAGACATTTAATTTTGGAACTTGTTCATACGGTTCACCTGATCCGTCCTTTTATAGTCTTGCTGTCGTTGGTTAATCAAACCTAAAACAATGTTCAGAAAGCTTTTAGGACCATATTCTTCCTTGAACTTGCCTGTCAACATCACACAGAGCCCTACAAAAGCCCCACAGACACAGGCTGATGCAGATGCCGACTTTCTCCGTGGGGCAGGTCCTGGGTGGGGGGAATTATGCATCTCAGTGTCTTCAACACGGAATTTAAACCACGAAATTGGCCGTAAAAATAATTTCATTTGCCTTTTTTTATTACTTTCAATGTCATGAGTTTTATTTTCTTTATTTTTAGATATCAAAGAAGGATATGGAGATCTCTCAGTTCCACTCTCGGGTGGAATAAGGCATCTACAGTGTCATAATAAACTGAAATGCTTGTATTCTCTTTTTCCATAAGGGAGGCAGTCTAACGGTGAATGCTGGCCTTACTGCTTACTCACCTTGGGACCTTTCTGAGCATCCGTTTTCTCATCTATAGAGGGATAAAATCACAACGACAGGAAAAGAACTGAGAGAAAAGCCAGGGAACGTCAGGGTGTTTGGCTAATGCTAGTCTACTTGGATCTGAGTATTATTTGACGGGAAGAGGAAAAGCCATTTTTAGTACCCATGTTGTATGATATGGTCACTGCACTCTTATGAAAAATGCTTTAAGGAAGGCATTGTCACACTTTTTCTGTAAATGGCCAGATAGTAAATATTTCTGGCTTTGCAGGCCATGTGGTCTCTGTGGCGACTACTTGACTCTGCTGATGTAGCAGAAACCAGCCACAGACAATCTTCAGAACCTGTGCATTTGCTGATATCTGCAGGCCAGGGGTGTCCACAGTGGGAGGCACAAGAAAACCCCTTGTCAGTGAGAAGAAAACACTGCCACGTCTATTTATATTCCTTTTAATCTGAACAAATAGGTTGTCTTGCTACTATTTGCTACATGGATTGGTAGTAGCAGATGTGTGTATTACTATAAAAAATATTGTGTAAAAATATAAAGACACTGGGTCTGTGTGCTGGAGGCCACTGTCACCTGGGATGTCGGTTCCACAGGTTGGATGGGCCTGGGAGTCTGCATGTCCACAAGCAGAGGTAGGAAGTCTCCATTTTAAGGGCTCATTGGCAGTCTCGAGTAGCCGATAGGCTAATGCACAGCCTTGGTTCTTCAAAGGGATGTCATTGAGGGTGAGGCTTTGATGTACGATGAGGTTTATGGAGGGTGACAAGTGAGAGGCCGCTCAGTTATCTTCTCTCTCTGTGTGCACACACTTAATGCATACACACAACACATGTGTACACACATAACACACACAGATGCACACACACACTCTTGGACACATGCACACACACAGCATTTTTATTTCTTGACAATCACACGGGAAGTACTGCCGTCTAGTTTATCCGGACTCTGAGTTCCAGTTGCTGCTAGAACCCAGACCCACTGCTGGGCTCGCCATCCGTCTCGTGCTCCCTTGGGAGGCTGGCGGAAAACAGATTCCAGATGTTTACTGCAACAGAGTTGGTATAGCAGGACTTTGTAAATCATCCTAATGCAGCTGTTGATGGAGGAATGCACCTCCCCGTGTTCATACGACTGGATACTCGCTAGCAGAATGAATGAACTAGCGCAGGGGTACCCAACTGCTGGTGAGCCATAGTGTGTTTACATGGCTCTTGTGCTAAGAACGGTTTTCACACTTTTAGAGAGTGGTAAAAAACAAAAGGCAGCAACAAAAAAGCAACAACAAAGAATCTGTGACGGAGACCTGAGGTGGCCCACAGAGCCCAAAATATTTGCTGCCTGGCCCTTTACAGAAAAAGTTTGCTGTGCCCCGAACTAGATCAACAGAGATGGATCTTGGAAACGCAATGTGAAGAGGGAGAAAAGGAAGCTGCAGAACATCATGTTCAACATAAGACGAGTTACAGGGAGTTCCACGGACCGCATGAGACACAACAATACGTGGGGGGTGTGTGTGCGTGCGTGCGTGCGCGCTGAAAAAGTCTAAAACATCTGGACCCACTCTAACTCATGAGAGCTGTCGTCTCTGGGGAGAGAGAATAGGAAATGAAACTGGGGAGAGGAACACAGGGGATTTCACCTTTATTGGCAATATTTGATTTCTTGAAGAAAAGGAAGGAAGAAGAAAAAAAAAGGAAAGAAGGAAAGAATACAAGAATGAGAGGGAGAAATAGATATTTCCATCTGTCTGTCCATCCATCCATCCATCCACCCATCCAATGAGGCACTGCAAGACCTTCCTCTCCATAGCTCTACCCGCAGGACGCTGGCCCAGCAGAGAGCTTTACACACAGGAAATGTCTGATGTTGAGATGTGTGATTTCCTCTTGACCCCACTTACCACTGTCACCAGGATGTAATAACTTCTGTTCTTTTTTTCTAATCGTTAATTTCCCAACCTCCTAATTCACAATCACACCAATAACCAAATGTAAATACCAAGGCCCAAAAGGCTTTTGAATGGTATTAGCTATATGTAAATAATTGCTAAGGTTGAAACTGGACCAGTATTCCATAAGCAGGAAATATTTGAGACATGTACCTATTCATTTTATGCTCACATCTATATTATTCAGTATTATAATTCATTTGTTTAAAATAATGCATCATTTTGTTATAGTCATTACTATCAGTCAGTGAAAAAAAATGTGTGAATTATGCATTTATCTCTTTTTCTATGGCCCAACTCCATCCATGAATTCTCCTGATTGTTTTTAAAAAGGTGTAGATTTTGTGCAAAGATTATTCTGCACAATGCAGCGAGAAATAGGACCCTGGTAGACCAGTTAACCAATCTGGGTGCATTTTTATTAGCTCAAGTTCTGTGGCATCCGCAGGAAGTTGTCTCGTCGCCTGGTCTGTAGGACACAGTGAGTGCCTTTGCACAGTTCCTCAGAGGTTGGCAGGAGGATGCTAAGATGCTTTTAAACATTAGTTGGAGAACTTTTACATGGAATGTTATCTATTATAGACACAAACTAAACATGAAAGTTTCCTCTGGGATAAATTATTCTGGAAAGATCTATGGGAAAAAATGGCTTTGGTGAAGTTACATTTTTATACTGGTGCACACATTAGAGTTAGGCCAACTTACAGGCTAAACTGAAGAGAGAGAGGAGCAGGACTGAGGTGACACTGAAGTGCAGGTCCCCTGCCGCGTTGCAGTCCACTTTGGAGTTCTTGCAGGAACACACTTGTACTCTGAGGTCTGTGATGTTCGTCATGGGTGGCTTCCCTGAATCTGTCACCATGATGGGCAGGTGGTAGTTTGCTTTGTTGAGATTCTGAAAAAGGCTCACCAGGGCGTGCGTATCTAGGAAGACAGGGAGGGCCTTCGTGAGAGGGGGTTAGACCTTTCCAGTAAAAGAGTGAGGCTTCGGCAATGAAACCCGCGCCAAACAGGCACTGCATTTTAGTTCATAACTGTGGGAGTGTTTAAATTTAAATTCGTTGACATCAAATGAAAATACAATCTTACTTCCTTAGTTGCAGTAACCACATTTCAAGTGTCCAGGTGGCTATCATTCTGGACAGTGCCCGATAGAACACTTATTTCCGTCATCAAGGAGTTCTGAGGTTTAGGGCTATTATGATCACCTTCAACGGGCTCCGTTTTGGAGAAGAGATTGAGTACCAAGAACTCCTCCCCACAAATTTATTATCCCAGTAAAGCTATCTTCACAAAGATCACACTCAACATCTAGAAAAAGGAATGTAAAACCACTCTCAAGTCCCCACATTGCGTATCTTAAATATACACGTTTTTAAATTTGTCAGTTATACTTCAATAAAGCTGCAAAAAAAAAAAAAAACCAAAAAAGAGAAATTATCGGCTTGGAGCATTTTTATATAAGAATCCAAATTCAAATAATCAAAATAAATTCTTGGAGCAAAAAAAAAATAATAATCCACTCCCTCTAAATATGGGCCAGGGTGCCGTGTGTTGCCATGGGGATGGGTTCTGTGTCTACGTCCTCATCAGTCCTCGGCCCATACCCCCAGATTCGGGTGGGAATCTG
This sequence comes from Equus asinus, assembly GCF_041296235.1. Taxonomy (NCBI): domain Eukaryota; kingdom Metazoa; phylum Chordata; class Mammalia; order Perissodactyla; family Equidae; genus Equus; species Equus asinus. Next base: position 45,984,761 of record NC_091817.1, on the reverse strand, counting down.
GAGCACAATCCACAGCATGGAGACAGGCTCATTAAGCCCATGTTCAGAGGGAATATCTACCATTGCCCAGCCCTGGAAAGCAGTCAAAGTGGCCACCCCACCTGGCCACCGTTTTTAGCTGCAGACTATCCTCTTTTTAGTCACTCAGATGACTAGAGTTTTGTTTTTTTTTTGAAGCTGCTGCTTTCTGGGTGCAAACAATGCTAAGTATTCAGAAAAAAATTTTGAGACAATGGAGAGAATTTAGAAGGCGTCTTATGTATTAAGTAAAACCAGGAGGGAAAACAGAGGGTGATGATATGAAAAGCAAAATCGATGAAGTATTATCCTAACCAGAGAGTGACAGCAGCAGAAATAACCAATGGAGATGATTACCCCGGTGAAATGGCAGATTAAGTCAAGGACCATTCTCCCATCTGCCTCAAGTAGAGGAGAAACTCTTGAATGAGAAAGTTCCAGCTGGAAAGAACTTGTGATGATTATTCAAATCAGCTACAGCCACAAAAACTAGCAAATAAAACACTAACCCCTCCAACAAGAGAAGGGCTGTTTTAATTAAAAATAATCAGTGTAGCAGAATTCATTCTTTAAAAAGCAATAAACTAGACAAACAGGCAAATAGAATCAACAAGAAGAGAAAGGCACTAATAAAATGAGATATGAGATAGGGCCATAACAATAGATATGAGATTTTTTAATAGAAAATTTTATGCACAATTGTACATTTTCAAAACTTAATGAAATAGGTAATTCCCTTTACCTTTCAAAAATTCTACCCGTGATGTAAGAAGAGGAGCCCTGACGGGGTCAACTGCAGGTTAAGTTCATCGCTGATGACAGAGTGTAGGTCTAACGTGTGAGTTCTGGCTTTTGGCTTTATTAAGGCAAAGCAGACTTAGTAGTGAGCTCCTATTTCTATGGGGAGGAAGGTGGACAGCGGGAGAGTTCGTCATTCAATACTTTGCTGTTTCAGTCTTAAAATGGCAGATGATCAATGTTGGACCAAGTTTTGAATTCCACCTTCCCACATGGAAAGACTGTTAGAAAGCGACATTGCTTGGAGGTTTCATAAATGAGGGACAGGACAGACGGAAGAAGATATCAAAATCGAAAGGAAAAGCCAAGGATTTGAAAGCAAAGCCACGGTCATTATAAAGACTAAGTCAGTTTTGAGGAGGTCTGCAGCATAAAGTGGAAGATGGAGGATTGGAGGTGAAAACTTTCTAAAGATTCTCGTACTGTGCTTCTCTTTTCTTTAGTGTTTTATGAAAGCCAGCACGCCACGGAAAATCTCTCCAAAGTTCTGGTGCAAGTTAATGTGAACAGTTATCTGAAAGAGGAGAGACAGCTGAGCCAAGACGTGTAGGGAGAAGCAGAGACCCCGGGTTTTTGAAGGGTGAAGATTGAGTGGGAGAACAGAGTGCAGAGTGTACGGTGTAGGGTGTAGAGTCAACAGTGTACAGTACAGAAAAGATAAGGGAGGATGCAAAAGAGAAAACTTCCATGTTTGCATTTATAAAGAACTGATGTTCAATATTTTCACAAATTGTATTCATCTGCTGGTGAGAAAATTGTCAGTATTTGTAATGCATGAATAACTGGAAATAGACCATGTGGAAATACACGAGAGAGGAGGAGAAGGAAGAGTTTGGGAAAATGAACCAAGCCAGGAGAACGACTGTAGAAGGTTTAACTGGACTTACTGTTGATCTTGGAGATCTTCCAGACTTTATCAGGAACAGCTTGTTTATGGATTTCGAATTTGAAAGGATCTGTATTGGGGTGAAGATCCTTATCTGATGCTCCTAAAATGACTACACTGAGGTTCTTGGCATCATCACAGACTTCGGCTACTGTGGGGTAAATGAAGGGAGCGTTGTCGTTCACGTCTTCCAGGGTGATCAGCAGAGTTCCCGTGCCAGTGGCGGGAGGGTTGCCTACGGGCAAAGGGAAGATGTTAGTACGCAGCTGGTGTAACATAGTGTGAATTTCCACAGTCCTCTTTCCCGATGTGTCAGGCACCTTTATTTATTATTTATTGTTAACAGGTTTCAAACAGGACCAATAGTAACAGCTTACATAGTTGCATAAAGTTTAGCGGTTGACAAGGCCTTTTATCATATATTAGACTTTTGATTTAAGCCCTTCAGTCTTTACCTTTAGAATGCTAACCTCCTAACACACGAGTCATGCTAACATGTGGACAGTCACTCAAAGGATGGAGATAACGAATAGGACTTTTCCTCGCTTACCAAATTAAACCTTTTATCTGAATACCCAAGTATTCACATATGTTGGTGGTACAGGGAGGATGGAGAGCCCATGAGAGAAGATCATGTTTTATCTGGAAAAGCTCCACACTGCCTGGATGGTAGACTGAAGAGAGAAAGCTCTAATTCACGGTTTTCTTTTGCGGGTGGAAAAGGGTCTGGCATGGCTGATGGTGCCACTGGGGGCTGGCCCGGCCGGCCCGGCAGCACAGGCCAGACTGAGAAAGGTGGTTCACTTGTGAGAAACGGAATCACCAGCTGGCTACTGGGGCAGCTGAAGCAATCATAAGATAATCTTTGGGGCTTATTTTTAAAGTCTTGCTTTTTCAATACTTCAGCAACTTCCTGAAATGTTTTTCATTTTAGGGAACATTATTTTAAGAAGCTCTTATGATCACCTATGCAATAACGTCTTTCACTTAAAGAAAAGAGTGTTTAATCTTAAGAAGACTCAGCGTGCCTTTATTTACCTTTCTCTAACTTCATTTTTAATTATCTATGCATGAGAGCTTTGCTCTTGGGACGAACCCTTCATTAATAGTTTCTAATTTTCTGTGAGAGAAGTCAGGGCCAAATCTGCAGGCCACAAATAGTAAGTGCACGGATACGCCTTGTTCCAAAAAGGATTCCGAGTGCTTCTAAAATGACAGAACTCTGACTTTATGCTCTGGTACTAACCTACGTCTGGCTCCATTTTGCTTTTCCTGTCCTCATTTGCACTTAACCAGATTTCCAAGCTTGATTTCACTCTATCTCAATGAGGCTTACTTTTTTTGAAATGTGCATGAAATTTAAAGTTCAGTTACAAGTCACATAAAGCTTGGGAGGGTGGTGGATATCTGAGCTCAGAGGACGGGTGTCGGGGGCAAGCCCGGGCCTGACAGGTTCTGTTGGCAAAGAAACGACGAGTCCTTGTTAGAGGCAGGTAATTTGTTATTTCTATAGACAATATAAGGACAAATAGGCAAAGGGGGGTGCTTGTGCAGGTGACACCGAAATAAAATGGGCCCGATGCCTGCAACACGAGTGAAGGGACACTCGGTTGCTTCTCTGCAGTTTCATAGCCTGCAGCTGAGCCCAAAGGGAGGGGGGCAGAAAGCCTCAGCCCTGGTCAAAATCTGGACGGTGATGAGAAACTGTCTTGTGACAGCCTCCCAGGAGACCTGGGGGACTGTGGCAGCTCCTCGAAAGCTTCCCGTGGCCCCAGTTCCAGGAGGATCACGAGATGTTCTGCCAGTGCTCAAATTGGCTGGGGCTCAAGCCTTCCTTCCTGGCCCACATGGGTCCATGCAAAGTCATAGGTGCCATCATGGGGTTGTTGCCTACTTCAGGGTGCATGGGAGGATGGCAAGGCGATGAGGCTGGAGGCATCTGGTGGGGCTTGGGGGCCTTGACTATCATAACAAACTGCTCGTACTGATACTACAGACGGCACGAAGCCACCAGAGGTTCTTCAGAAAGACAGTGGAACAATCTGATCTGACTTATTTTTAGAAACACAATGGTGTTGACAGGTGACGTTGGACACTGGAGGCGAGGAGACCGGCCCTAGATGGAGTCATGATGTGGGCAGTTTGAACAGGAAAGGAATGTTTCATCTCGGAGATCAGGCACTCAGATGGGGCTGACAGAAGAAAAGCAGAAGGTAGTGGGAGGTGGAAAGACAGCGAGTTCAGCTTTGATTGCACTTATAGTCCCTCACATTCAACACGCCCGTGCAGAAGTGTGCAGAGCTTAGCAGAAACGCCAGGGCCGAGCGAGCGATTGGGAAGTTGTGAACATAGAGGCTTTTGAAACCTTTCTAGCAAATTAGCTTACCCCAGGAGAAAGTGCAGAATGACAGAGGGGCGGAGACCTAGGGAACCCCAAAGGCTGAAGAGCAGATGACAGTTTGCAGAAGACGTAGGGGAGAGGCATCGGAAGAGGAGGCAGTGATTAGCAGTGAAACATGCCACGATGCCCACAAGGATAACGAGGAAAGAAAAGCGATGGGGCTTTGCAAGGAGAATGTTGCTGGTGACTTTCTCGGGAGAGGTTTCCACTAAGGCGGAAGGAACCAGCTCGCAGGAAGCTGAGCAGTGAGTCACGGAGCAGTGAGAAGAGATACCCTGTAGCGGGGCCGGTGGGAAATTGAAACATATCAACACCCAAAGACAGCTCCCGAGTAAACATTCAAATAAGTATCAGCTAAAATAGGAACAGGAATGTAATGACTCATCCGAAGGATGGCTGCTTCTGATGGTGGCGCACCCCCAACTTTTAATAGAGCGAGAACTCAGAGGAAATGCGTAATTACTTTGAAGTCGGTTTTTCACTGTCAGCTTTAGTCATTTGGTTGAATTTTTTTGTGGAAAAATTATTTTTCTCTGTTTATTCAACTAATTGAATATCTCAGAGGAATTCTTTATATTTTTTCGTTTGGTAGAATGGATGAGAAGGCATTATAAGTATCTGAAATATGGCCATAAGAATCGGCCTTTCGTAAACTTAATTATTCCACTGTCTTCAATTCCCCATGTGTTATTCCCAGGCAGGTGGGTGATGTTTTTTCCCAAGATCAACTAAAATGAGCTTGTTTTTTGGTTGATAAGCTAAAGACTGGATTCTCAAAATCCTGGGGGAAAGAGCCTCTCCCAGTTTATACGCACAGGCTGAAGAACATCACCACCCAAAATTCAGATGTAATTCAAAATGTAACGATTCTTCACAAGGCATTTGGCACCAATAGTCCCAGGGGGCCCAGGAAATATTGGGACTTTGAGGTATTTCGCTGTACTCAGCAAAAATTCCTCACCCCTTCTTTTCCCCTTTCTATCAGCAACCCCCAACCTCCCAGGGACAACTCTGCACTACCGGACATCAGAATGAAAGCCTGGCTGGGACAGCGCCCCTCTTCACGGATTTTCTATTCCAATAGGGAGAAAGCCTCACTTTGAGCAAAATACCGGGGTACGGAGCTAGAACCATACTTCCTCTTGCTTGCAGCTCCCTGGGAGGAAGGCCACGGGCCACACATTCTCGGGGTAGCCGCTTTAAGCATCGGAGGAAGTCCAGCCTCCGAACATGTGGGGGGGATTGCCTGTGTTTGCAGTGGCCTCTGAGTCTGTCATGTTGCAAGATGGAAGGGCCCCTGAGAGATGAACCGTTCCCATCAGTGGGTCTTCAATTGACTGGGAGGTGGGTTCCTGGGAATCTGATGAAGGTCACGGACCCTGCTCCAGGGAAATGCGCCTACCTTCAAATGGAGGGTCCGCAGGCACCCGAAGGGCAGCCGTGGGCTCGGTGCAGGTTCAGAGCAGCTGACCTGGGGCACCTTCATTTTAGGGTCTGAGGCCCAGAGAGGCATAGGATGGACTCAGATCAACTTGACGAGGCCTGAGACTCTGTCTCTATTAAACAACTCCTCCCCCAGCTCCCCACCCCCTTTAAATCTTGGCAGGCGATTCATTTTGCTTCTAGCTCTCATGCTGCCAAACAACGGCAAGACCTGGGGGCAATGGTCACCACTTTCTTTCCCACGGATCGGAATGACTGAGTCTGTTCCATCCAGAGGACTGTGACTTCAGGACCTCAGATGCGCTCCGACTTCGTGGAGTTGGCACCCTGCCGGGGTCTTCCGCACAGACCACTGCCTGCTCCTATTTCTGGCTTTGTCCTCCCACTCAGCGCTGACACCGGGTAATACCTCAGCACATTACGTGACCGAGACAGGACCAAATTCATCCGCGGCTTGATTTCGAACCCAGAGAGTTACCCAGGCGATAACCGCCCATGAGGCAGTCGAGTTGGTGGTCCGTGCTGGGCACCAGGCCTGGTCTGACCCGTCCTGTTGCCAGCCCGGCTGAACCCTCAGTCCCGTTGGCCCGTGTTTCACACTTGGACTTCTGTGCTGTAGGGTTAGTGGGGGCAGAGCTGTGCGTTTCCTGAGAAGCAGAGTCATGTAACTAAGGAAAGGTGAGGATTTACGTAGAGAAACTGACCACCTGCTGTTATTCAGAGGCGGGCAAGTCCAAGCAAACCAGAGAGGTTGCTGCTTTGAGCATCTGGCGTCCCACCTTCTAGTTTCTCCTCATTTTCCAGAAGAGGAAGTGGGTCTCAGAAAGATGAAGTAACTCGTCCAAGGCTAAGACTGGCGCATCACCTGTCTGCGAGCTGTGGCCTCACAATGCAGTCTTCCCATGCTGGGCACCCTCTGGGCGCTCCAGAGAGTGGGCGGAATGATCAGAGACTGTAGCAACCCACTATCTGAGCCAGACCGGGAGCTCGAAGTTTTAGTATTTTGGTGCTTGTGGTTAGCATCAAGCACAGGTAGAAAGGGTGAAACCCAAGAACCATCTTCTGTGCTTTCCTTACTTAAACAACCAACAGTATCTCGCCTTTTGTGGGAGGACTACGGAGCTAAAGCCAGTACCCAAAGAAGCGTGTGTTGCATGTGGGTCTCCCGGCGCTGCTTTCCTGCTGTGAGTGTGGATGCAATGAGAAACGGGGCCAGGTTTGTTGGTTTGTTTTTAAATCATAGGAATTTTATTTTATTCAGAATCCTGACCTAACAGGATTTCCACTTAGTCAGAAGCACTGAGATTTTTCTGGTATGTTCCATTACTTAGAAGCCACATACATGTATGCATGTGTGTATTTATTTATATAAGCTTTATATCTTCTCAGCAAAAGACACCACTAAAAACATAGTGTGATCCTAATTTAAAAATACCTATGATTAGAAAGAAATAGACCAAAACCTAAATAGTGATTTTCTCCCCACGTAATTTACATTAAAAGAATACGTTTCTCTTTTTAATTTTCTTCACGATTACTGTGATTACTAAAATAGTCAGAAACGGAAGTGTAAACTCAAAGGTTACATAGGGATTTAAAAGTATTTTTCTCCAATTCTACCTTTCTTTCCTCTCACTCTCTCATTTATTTTTACAATGAATTGATATTTAGTATATTTGCAGAGTTGTGCAACCATCACCACTATCTAATTTTAGAAAGTTCCCAGCACCCCCCAAAAGAAGCCTTGGGCCATTTGTACTAACTCTGTGTGCCTACTTCCAGCCCTAGGCAACCACTGACCTGCCTTCTGTCCCTATAGATGTATGTTTTCTGGATGTTTCATATAAATGGAATCATACAATTCATGGCCTTTTGTGTCTGGCTTCTTTCACTCAGCATGATGTTTTTGAGGTTCCCCCATGTGGTGGCATGAATCACACCTTCGTTCCTTTTAAAGGCTGAATAATACCCCATGGTATGGATAGACCATGCTGTATTTATCCATCACTAGCCAATGGACATTTGGGTGGTTTCCACTGTTTGTCTGTTATGAATAATGCTGCTGTGAACATCTGCATACAAAGGACCAGATTTTCACACATTATGATGTCTCTAGACCAGTGAGATTAGACTCAGATGCATCTTCTCAGGAGAGTCCCCTCAGAAGAGTAGGGTCCGTGGTCTTGCCACCATTGGATGGGCTGGTTTCACATGCAGAGAACGTTAGGATCCAACCAGAACTCTCGGGCACTGGTTCTGGATCTTCCCTGAGCCGGGCCTGGAGGCAGGCTGCCTGCGTCTTACCTGGGGAATCATGAGTGCAGGTGGTCTTATATGGGGAATGGCAGGCAAAGCGAGGCTACCTGTGTAAAGTAAAATTAAAACGAGGTGCAAGAAGAGAGAGGAAGCAGAGGGAAAAACAGGAAGCTCATTTCTGAGCTCCATGGGCTCTGAGCGTCAGGACTGTCGTCCATCTTGCTAGATAAGAGATGCTCAGTAGACTTTTGAATTAATTTGGGTCGATGTGAAAAAGCTAACTACGTATTGCTCGTTCCGTCCACGCAGTTGTATACGTTTATATTTCCATAGGTTTCCATCTTTATCTTGCTTCTGTTTTGAGAGCAGTGACTGTGTCTATATTCAAGTCCTACCTTATCCCACATCCGGGAGAAAACTCTGTGTGTTCGGGATGGGGTCTTGGAACGGCTCAGAGCAGGCAGTCTGTGCCCAGGACAAAGAGAGGGACTTTGGCTCCTGTCTCAAGAGAGCCTGAGGCCCAAATTCTGGGTGGAAAATCAGGAGGGTGGGCCAATTAAGAGGAGTCAAAATTTAGACGTGGGCCCCTGAGCAAAGGCTGGGCACCCAGCTAGCTTTGGAGGCTTGTTCATAAGGGCAAGATGCACGGCTGAGGCAATCTACTCCCTTCAGAGTCCCTCAGTGTTTCTGGGCATCTGCCGAACCTTCACTAAGCGGCTATGGGCAAATAAATGCGAGATCTTTTAGTTCATCCGAACGGGGCTCTGCGCGTAGCTTTGCCTTTGCTGGAAAGTGCGAGGGAACCAGTCTTCTCTATAAGTTCTCCTTTGCACCATTTTGTTCATCCCCTTTTTCTCCTTTATTATAGCTTTTCAATATCAGTATTTTACAAATCTGTTTTTTTGTCACGTGCCCCAGAAGACAAGAATCTCATTGCTTTTATTTCATGGGCATTGTGTTTATTGCTTTGATAATAGCGATCTTGCTGATTTCATTTTCTATTTTGAAAAAAATGTAACAGGAAACCAACAAAAAAGCTGGTAGAAAATAGGTTTGTAAAATACAATGCCAGGTTTCCGTGTGTAATCCTTGATGTCGAACTGAGGCAATTATTCACATAATTCGGACTCAAAAATTCTTTTAGAGGAGACAGTAATCTGAAACCTGAACTATTTTTTAAAAATTCAACCTTCTGGCTTTTTTAATTTCCATTACTGACTTCAGAGAAAAGGAAAAAAAAATCAAGAAGAGTTGATTTGGAGGCCACGTCTAAACATGACAGTTTCATTTTATTCGCTCAGACAATAATCCTTTCCTGGGACTCCGCCCTGTGCCTGGGGGACACGCAGAGAAATCGATGCTGCGGGGTGCCTGCTCCTGCCACGCTGACGGCGTGGCAGGAGCAGAGAGTAAACAGATGCAGGATACCGTTGTAAGTGCAGGAAGAGATGGGAGGATAAAGCGTGTGGGAGCCTGTGGCATGGAATAACGAATCGCCTAAGGACAGAGCAGAAAGCTTCATGGAGAGATGATATTTGAATGTGCTAAAAAGGAGAAAGCTTTATGGAGAGGGAGGTGCTTGTTCTGCAGGAGAAAATAGTGTGGCTACTTGTGGCAAGAAGTTCAAAGACTTTTAAGCGGGAGAATGGCTTTGATAAAAGCAGAGGAGGCTGGAGGCACGAGAAGGAATGGACTTGAGTAGGAGAGGGGGCACAGGAAGACCCGTGGGGATGCAGGGCAGGTGTGGGGGCTGACAATGAGGCTCAGGTGAGCGTAGTCAGGATGCACGAGCAGAGGCTGGATTCAGGAGGCTGAACAGACAGGGATGATTGGATTGGGAGTGATGGGATAGGGGTGTCGGGGGGATGGGGTTTTAGCTTGGGGACTGTGCAGGTGGCAATGCTATTACCTGAACTGAGGAGTAGGGAATACAGAGGAGGACGAGCTAATAGACACCTTGCAGGATGAATTAGGCTGGCATAGATGGGAGTTGCAGACAGTATTTTAGTGCCCAAATCAGTTTCTTTTCCCAGTGAATGTTTGACAACATTATGTTTAAGATGGTTGATTTGGCTGGTCAAAGTGGAGATGTCCTGATGTCAGTAGATGAACCCTGGCTTAAATCTCCCCCTTCAGACAGAGGCAAGCCCCATGAACTGGTGCCGATGTCGAAGGTGGCATTTCCTGGTTAATTTTCTGATTGAGAGCCCTACTCTGAGCAAAGGGCTCTGTGGTCCATCTCTTCCCTTGAAAAATGCTCAGACCACCCCCAGTGTGGTCATCCAGATGGCATTTTGTCGTTTGCCTCAGACGCTGATGATTTTGTAATGATAAGTTTAGAAAAGCAGTCCGTAACTCAGTCCAAGTCAGTTGACTTAAATATTTATGAGGTGTTTACTAGGCATCAGGAATTTTGCATTCATGATTTCCAGTCCTTATAACAAGCCAACAGGGTAGGTGGCATTGTTCTCACTCTGCAGATGGGGAAACTGAGGCTGAGAAAGCATAAGCCTCACGCCTGTTGTAGCATGGCTAAGATGGTGAGCTGGCTCATTTTGAGGTGCAGTGGAGCATGGCCCCCACTCTCTCTATGGACCACGTGTGCTGCCTCCAAACAGTTCTGACCACAGCCTCTCTCTGACCAGATCGCAGGAGTTGTTTTACTGGGCCATTTTATCTGTGACAAAATGGTAGCTAGTATTTTCAACATGATTGATATTTTACTGGTACTTGAAATAACGAGGAATGATGGCTGGTCTTCAATTTATTTTTCTTCCTCAATTACCATAACAGCTGAGATAAGGGATGTTAAACTGGCTTAATTGGGTTGCCATCATAACTAATGGCTTGATTTTATCCAAACTAGCATCTTTTAAGTAGAATCAATCTAAATGATCTTACTACATTCCCCCATGCAGTCTAGAGCTTGGATGATCTACAAAAATAGAAAGACCCCAAACGGAGGCATCTCTCTGAAGTTCCGATTCCCTGCTACCCCCAGTCGGGGGGCTGTTGTCATTTAGTTGTTAGTAGTCATTTCACTGTGGGGCTGAATAACATTTTTTTTCTTCGAATCAACCTAAATGTACTTTGCACAATATTTCAATTTTGAATCAGCTGGCATTATCAGAACGCTTCATATAGGGGAGTGAGGGAAGAGACGGGTTGGGACGTGATCTCTCTTAGCCTATGAAAAATCATTGTCTTAGTTGATTCCACTTTAATTTTACAGCTGTTAGGCTCGGTTCTATATCTGCGTCTTCTTGGTAACCCACATCACATTTTTCACCGACAGATTCAAGCATACTTTATACAAGTTGCAAACTCATGAAAACGTGCTGCTGAATTTCGCGATAATTTGGCTTGTTTTTATACCGTCATTCCCTTATTCTTTTAAATGAAATGGATGGGGGATGTGACACTTTTGATAATCATATAAAGGTTTAATGTGGATACTAGTGGTCGTATGGGCTTCCGGGTTCAAACTATTTCATACGCGCTGAGCCTTAGGAAAAACTAAAAGGGATAATTTCGCTTTTCTTTAAACTCTCTGCATAGTGTAGGTGCTGGGAGCAAGGGCATCTGGATTTCCTGAGGTGAAATATCTGTTTTTGGTGTTTGAACTCACAATTTAGACTTTCTCTGAGGGCGTAAGAGCCATTCAGCAACAATCGTGGAACTCTGACCCCTATGCAATTTCAGAACAGAAGGGTGAGCGCAAGACGAGGTTAGAGGTGAGAAGCAGGCAGGAAGACCAGCCTAGCAGACTCTTGAGCAAAGGCAGTAAGTCAGGAAGCAGCAGCCAGCTACGCCTTTCCTGCCCACCACCATCCCCTGTGGGATTCCAGAACTCTTAGGAGAAATCGCTTGTGACAGCTTTTAGCCCACATAAGACAGTGAGACTGACATTTGACCCCTCTGGTGATTATCCGAGCAGGAGCAATAATCACACCTGGATTTGCCCATGCTAATTGCCGTGACTTTGCCCCATCCTCTGCACATCCCCAGAGATTCCATCTTAACTGCATTCCCGAATGTCCCCACTCCATCTTGGTATTTTCCTTGTTATTTTTTCCCTTTCTTAAGACAGGCCAGTAATTCTGTGTTCGTTGAAGTCTTTAACAAAAGAGTTCCTGTACTTTGAAGGCACTATCTTAACCTTTTCAGAAAATCTGGACCACATAAGGTAAATGATGATATTCATCTCTAAAGATAAAATGCTTGCCAACATGAAAGGTCATATCTTATTAATCTATAGGATTAAAGGCTTTACTCTTCCAATCATTTGACGAAATACAGCCAGTCCTGTTTTAGCAAAACAAATGCCTTACAGTTACAATGAAACAATGTTGCTAGGCAATTTGTAGCTCATTAAAATTGCTAACAGTTTAAGAAAAGTGCCTTGTACTTCTGTGCATATAGGTTACAACTTAGCCTCTATCCACAGGGAGGGGACAAAGTGTCTTTTCCCCCAAAATCATCTATAACCTGGGCATTATCAATATTATTATGAAGCGTGATTCTGGAATCTATCTAGACTAGCTCTGGGGCCCCAAGCAAATAGGTCCAAAGAGACTTTTACTCCTGTTCGCCTCAGAACAGGTTTCCAGCCCTGCTTCTGACAGTCTTTTTACATTCCTCCATTCCGATCTCGCAGTTTCTAGTCTCTAAGAGGTACTTAAAAGAAGATTCTCTTTTGCTGCTGCCTTATCACTGTTCTGAACTGCATAAGTAGAGCTGCGTGTAGCAAGTTATGGTGCTGTCACTTCTGCCGCTTGCAAAGGGGCTGCAGGGTGAATGCTGCGCTTTGTTCCCTCTGCAGACGTCCTATCACTCGCCTTTCCCGGCAGTGTTGGCCCATCAGCAGCCGAGCGTTGTCCTTCCTTAGAATAATAAGATGGGGAGAGTCTATCTCCGGGGTAAACAGGTACTGAGAGAATACGTGAACAGGACAGTCCTCCCCGGAAAGGCACAGTGGGCCAGGTACATGCCCTCCTTGTAGCCAGGTATTGGTTAAATTTTTATTGAAACACAGAAACATTCCTGTTTTATAAATACATGGATTGAAGAATTTTCACAATCTGAACACGCTCATGTATCCAACATTCCAAGATCAAGAAACTCATCCACCGGGCAATCCTGTAGGATGACTAGCTCCGCCTGTGTTTGAGCTTTACATAAATGCAGTCATTTGGAATGTGCTCTTTGGGGTCAGTCCTCTTCTCCCTGATATTATGTTTGTGAGATTCATCCACGTTGTTGTGAAGAGTTGCAGATCATTCATTCTCAATGCTGTGTAGACTCTATTGTGCGAATGCACCACAATTTACTTATTCTGCTTTTATTGGGCATTTGGATAGTTTCCAGTTTTGGGCTATTATGAATAGTGCTATTATTAACATTCTGGCTCGTGTGTTTTGGTGAACACACATACACATTTCTGTGGGATATATAGCTGGGTGCGTAATTCCTGGATCATGGGGTATACATATGTCCAGACTTAGTGGATACTTTCAGTTTCCAAAGTGGTTGTACCAATTTACACTGCTACCAGATGGATATGAGAATTCCAATAATTGCACATTTTTGCCAGCAGTTGGTATTTTCCATCTTTTCAGTTCAGCCATTTTGTAGGTGTGTTGTAGTATTGAATTTCATTGTCTTTCTTTGATTAATTTGTGTTTTAATTTAAATTTGTATAATTTAATTTTTATTTCCTTGATTAATGAAGCTGAGCATCTCTTCATTGTTTATTGACAGTTGCATTTCCTCTGTGGGGAGGTTTCTGTTCAAGTCTCTTAACCATTCTTTGAATCGTGTTTTTTGCTTATAGACTGTAGAATTTCTTTGTATTGTAAATATTTTCTACTCTGTGGGTTACCTTCTTACTTTCTTAATGGTATCATTTGATGAATCGAAGTTCCTAATTTTAATATAATCTATCATTTTTCTTTTCCTTTTGTGGTTAGTCCCTTTGTGTCTTGTTTAAAAAATCTTCGCCTATGCCGGGACATCAATATGTTCTTAGATGTTTTTCTCTAAAAGGTGTATTATTTTACCTTCCATATTTTATCTGTAATATATTTAGAAATGATTATTGTATATGGCATAAGGGAGAGATCAGGACACATTTTTTTCATATTTGTATCCAATCAACCTGGCACTATTTATTGAAAAGACTGTGCTTTCCCATTTGCTCTACCATATTGTCCTTGTCATAATCAGGGACTGTGTGCGTGGATCTGTTTCTGAACTCTCTATTCTACTTCATTGGTCAGTTTTTTTTTTTTTTAATGTTTGTGCAAATATCACCCAGTTTTAAGTGCTATAGTTTTCTAATAGGTCTGGGTATATGGTAGTGTAAGTCCTTCAACTTATTCTTCAAGATTGCCTTGGCTATTTTTAGCCCCTATATTTCCATATGAATTTTATAATCAGTTTCTTCCCTTCTCCTCAAAACAAAAACCTGGGATTTTGTGTAGAATTGCATTGAATCTTTTAGGTCAATTTGGAGAGAACTGACATTTGAATAGCATTGCGTCTTCCAATCCATGAACGTGGTACCTCTCCCTATAACACAGGATTTTTTTAAAGCAAATTCTCTTAGCAATGATTTCTAGTTTTCAGTATAGAGTCTTTTCACTGTGTCCTCACGCAGCAGGAGGGGCAAAGGAGCTCTCTGGGGTCTCTTTTAAAAGAGATTCATCCCATTCACGAAGGCTTCCACTCTCGTGACCTAAGCACCTCCCAAATGTCCTCCCTCCAAATACCATCACATTGGGGGTTAGGTTTCAACATGTGAATTTTGGGGAGGACACAAACACTCAGTCTGTACCACTAGCCATTCCATCCTCCAACCCCTTCTACCTTCAAAATCTGACAAATGTCTTAAAGAGAGAATGGTTATATGTTTAAGCTGAATTTCCTCCTTCATTAGTTTTTTGCTTCCCACGAGACTCCAGGAGATTTCACTTTGTCCTTTAAAAGGCATTTGTCCCTGGAGAAAATGCAACCATGTGTTTAAGGGTCAGTTTTCACTTTGTGGTACCAGCGCCACATGACTATCACAAGTGTTTCTGATTTATTTCCCTTCATCTTGGACCCTCTGCCTGGGACAAGCCTGACCCTCACCCAGAATCAGAAAATGTCCCCAGAGAGAAAAAAATGGCTGGCTGTCTTACACTCTTTTTAGAATGATTCTTCCCTCTTTGGTATTTTAATTGATCTCATTAAATTGATCTAACTTAATTGATCTAAAGGCTCTCTGATACCTTTACAACAAAGATTTTTGTTATCCATCCAAATTTCGCAGTGGGACATTGATCCACTTCATCCTACCTGGAAGTTCCTATAGCCATGCATTCTATTGATTTGTTTTGGCATAAATTCCTGAGCAACTCCTTGTTTGGAGAAAATAAATTTATTTTGCTTTAGCTTTCCTAGTATTATACGACAAAAAAAATCCTTATTCTTTCATTCCATCATATACATTGAATTTCTATAAAATTAATAAAATCAATTGCTTACTTTGTATAAAACTGAGACATCAGTGTGATAACTGTGATCTTATAAGTAAGTGTTGGTTTTTCCTGGTTAAACATAATACCTAGAGATAAGTTTTCAATGAACGACAAAAAGGAGGCTTTAAACAAAAGTTACTCTGATTTATGAGGTCTTTTAAAATTTATGCTCTTTTTGCTCTAAGCCTTTTGGGCCTTGTTCAAGATTATCGTCTCTAATGATGGTTCTGTATATTAATGCCAACCTGTTTTCTATTTACCATTACATCTTCAGGGACATTTCTGTCCTTTTGAAAACATCTGTGACACCAGATTTTGAATTTCTTTGTCTGATATTAGTATTAACAGAGTTAGACAAGAAATATATTTCAAGCTGTGTTTTTCTTGAGGACCACTCTTGGCTCCATTTTTTCCTTTCTGTAGCCCCCATTGGGGTGCGATTAACATTTATTGAACATTTACCATGGTTTTTGGTGGGGAGTGTAGAGGGCACAGCACTTCACTTTCTCATTTCTCACGACAATCTTATAAGTAAGAATTCTCTTCCTCATTTTGCAGAAGTAAAAACTGAGCCCCCCAGTCTGCAAGCAGCTTGCCCAGTTACACCTGACCCCCATTTCTGGCAAAAACTAGAGTGAACTTCATTTCTAGTTTCTTTTCGATTAATAATTGCATAAAATATTTCATAAAGCAATGACGACTATACTATTTCTGCATTTCAACCTTCCTTCGTGGTGTTCTTAGCCGAGAATTTTCTCTACGAGTACAGACAATACTATGTCGTACAGAACTCTGAAATCTTTAGTTTAGCTGATCCATGATTGACACTTTTCATTTGAACAGCATCTTACACACTCTCGGCTTATCGTCATCCCCTGCTTATGCGCTTCACACTCCTGTCTAGACCTGTGCCTGCCACACAACTTACCTGTTTGACGGCCCATCTCTTTTGAATGGGTGACTACCCAAAAATCTCCTTACTTCCCTTCCAGTCTCACGTTGTCATTCTCTCACGGGACCTCATCTCAACATCCATCCCGTAAAGACAACATGGGAACGATCCTTTGAAACCAGTTCCCTTTCTGTTAATGGAACAATCATTGCTGGTTTCTGGACTAGAAACCTTAATATCACCTTTCTCTACTCTATGTTCAGTATGTGGGGGGTTTTTTTTTTAAGCTTTGCTTCTTTCTTCCAGATATTTTCTAGTTTCATCCTTTCTGGTCCATTTCTATTGCCACCAGGCCTACCCTGACCCCTTTAGCTAAGATACCTGCTAAGACTTTCAACGTATTTCCCAAATCTAGGCCCACTCCACCAAAACGAACTTCACTGCTTGGGTTTAGGTCCACGCGTCTTGCTTCTCTGACCCCAATTTCTGCCGCAGCTTTCTAATGCCTCCCTGCCTCACATCTCCTCATCCTCGGATCCATTTTCTACACGGCCAAAGGCGTTATCTTTCTAAAGCACAAAGTTTATTCTGGAGGCAAGGAAGCAACACGATCAAGTCAAACTCCTTGGCACAGCATACAGAGCATTTCACGATTAATTCCACAGATAGGTGAGCACCTGCTCTAAGTCAGGCACTGTGACAGCAGCTGGGCCTTCAGCACAAGACCTAGTTCCAACCTTAGCACAGTCGGCTGCCTGCCCACTTCTCTGCTCTTGTCTTTGCACATATGGAGCCTATCGCATAGCCGGCAGTAACGCTGCCAGCTTTTCAGCATCCCTCATATGTATATTCTTTCAGGCTCCTATTAGAATGCTCTACCTTTTCTCAAATTATCCTTCATCACTTGGTTTAGAGGTCCCCTCCATCAAGAAGCTCTCTGTGACCACCCCGGGTCTGGACGAGGGGCTCCTCTGTGCTTAGTTCCATCAAACAGTTACGATGCTCTATTACGATCTTCTGTTTACCTGCCTAACTTCCCAAATCACACATTAGCTCACTGAGCACAAGGACTATGTATTATTCACCTTTGAGTCTCCAGGACCGAGCACAGTGTCTGGTCTAGCGCTCAGCTGATGAGTGTCTCTGTGCTATTTCATCACGTCAGTTTCTTCCTCAAGAACTTAGGGGACCTTCTGGCTGCCTACTGCATCAAATGACTCACCTGGATTTTGAGATGCTTTGAAGAGATGACTTTTCCATATACGTCCAAACAAATTTCTACACATTGACTCACAGGGGACACAACTCTTATCTTTCCTTTTCTTACCTGTGCCACACTCCCTTCTCGTTTTGATTCCTCTGCTCTGTGCTCTCAGGCAGCTCCACCTCCTGACCACATCACTTCTCCAAATCCTGCCTGTCAGGCCCGACTTAAAGGCTGAGTTGGTTGTGAAGCCCTCTCTGCCTGTCATATGCCATGGTGACCGTGTGCTTTTTAGACACATGCTGTCTGACGTGGTTTGGGTGTGAGTACCCAGCCCAGCATACACCGATGGGGTCTTGGAATTCTCAGTTCACCTGTCACTGAGCATAATGAAGGCACATACAAAGAGTGCTATAAACAACCAGTTTGATGTATAGGACTCAAAACTGACCCTTTGGCCATGAACAGCTGGCTTTTAGGAATAACAGGGAGAGCAAACCTTCCTGTGTGATTGACACGTAGACATCTCAGCTTAGCAACTCGGGTCCCCTTATCTCAGCCAATGGCAAATCCTGTCGGCTTTGTGTCTGAAATGTACAAAGTCTCTCCAGAATCTGATCCTTTCCCAGCCCCTCCCCTGCTATCGGTCCAAGCCACCATCCTCCTAAACTGTCATCAGTCTCCTAAGAGGTCTCCCTACTTCTGTCCTTGTCCCCTGTGTCTGATCCCAACAGGGCAGCAGAATGATCCTGGCACAGTGAGCTCGACACAGAACTCGGCGATGGCATGCTGTTTCACACAAAGTAAAAGCCAAGGGTGGTGGTGGGGGGGCCACACGGCCCTCCATGATCTGCATCCCCACGCCCTTCACGCACCACCCAGCTCCCGGGCTCCTTGCTCTTCTCTTTGATAACTTCAGGCTCCTGTCCCCACTTCCTTCATGTTTTTACTCAACTGTCACCACTCAGTGAGGCTCCCCAGGGCCACCTCGTGAAAATCACAGCACCTTTTCATTTGCTCTCTCTTTTTCCTGTTTTCCTGTTTCATACATAAATAGTATGTTTTCCTTTTTCCAAAAAGTGTATTATGTACTTTACTCGGTTTTCTTCCTTTCTCCATGAGTGTGTCACCTGCACGAGGACAGTCATTTTTGTTTGTTCACTGCTGTCTCCCCAGCTTCTAGAGCAGAGCCTGGCATGTGGATGTTGCATTATCAGCTTTTGAATGAACAGCAATTGTTATGTGATTATGAAGCTTCTGGCTGAGAGCACCTGATGTCTTTCTAACGGTACGGAATCATAACAGGACAAAGGCTGTGGGAACAGTTCAATCGTCAGGGCTGGTGATGTCCTCTGGGACTTTCTTTGAACTTGCATTGAGTAAAAGAACCCTCCAGGCAGACGAGAGCATGACATCAAGATGAAGGACACCAGCATGGCTTCCTAACCTCGGCGCCTGCTTGAGATGGAGCACGGTGAGCTCCCTGCTCTGACCTCTAACTGGACAAAGACCCAAGACACCAGGACTTGGGGATATTAATGACTCCCTGGGTGTTTAAACATCTGCTTTTCCTGCCCCCACACATTTATATTCTTCCAAAGAACATCTCTAGGGGTACCAGAAGAAACGTAAAAATATATTTATAACCGAAAAGTATACACTGGATGGCATTTAAAAAATTACTCACCACTGTCGATCGCCAGGAAGAGGGCAGTGTACACACTGTTGTGGACAAATGGGGACTCGCGATCTAGCACAGCTCTGGTGTCAACAGTCCCATTGATGGGGTTAATATTCAGCCAGCCTGCTGGGTCTTTGTAAACAGAATACCTGAAAAAAAAATCCCCAAACAACATCAGATGACATTCAAAATAGATTCAAGAAACGTTCACTGAGTGTGGGGCACAAGTTCCCATGCTGGGTGCCAGATACTTCTTAACACAAATTCAAAAACCTCGTCACAGGGGCCGGCCCCATGGTGTAGTTGTTAAGTTTTCACACTCTGCTTCAGTGGCCTGGGTTTGAGGGTTTAGATCCCAGGTGTGGACCCACATTGCTTGTCAGCCATGCTGTGCTGGTGACCCACATATAAGGTGGAGGAAGATTGGCACAGATGTTAGCTCAGGGCAAATCTTCCTCGGCAAAACAAACAAACAAACAAAAACCACATCAATGCAGTTACAGTTGTTCATTCAGGAACTAGTGGCTGACCACCTGGGCCTGCTCTGTGCTAAACTTTGCACAGGTGCCTCCTTAATTCCTCATGACAAGCCTTCGAGGAGGGAGCTCTTATCCGCCCCATTCTCATAGAGGCAGAGTTCACGGCCCATCTCCTGAGTTCAGGTCGAGTTTTGCTTCTTTTACACCTGGGATGTATCTTGTATGCAGAGCAGGTGGGAGAGGCACTGTGATGAAGGTACAGATAGGGCACGTGGACCCTTGGAGGAAGAAGTCATTACTTCTGATGGAGAGTAACCCTGGGGACCTCACGGAGGATGCAGCAACGGAACGAAGACAGGAAAAATGGGTGGGATGTTGTCAGGGGATGAGAGGGCGGAGAAGACAGGAAGATAGAACAATATGAATTAACACACGGAGCAGAGATGTTCACTAGATTGTAAGTTCCACGACAGCAAGGATATCTGTTGGCTCACTGTCACGACCCAGCTCCTGGAACATTGCTTAGCATGTATAGGATGCTCACTAGATAGTTGCTGAATGAGTGAAGAATCAGGGACCAGAAGTGGATGGTTGTGGTCGGAACACAGCTTCTCCAGGGGAAACTGAAAGTAAATGAGTTTGGAGAGAGAGACTGGGTGAGGTTGCAAAGACCTGAACCACTGTTGTAAGGGGTTTGGACTCTGGATAATGGGAAATCATCAAAGATTTCTAAAATGGATGTTTTGAGGTTGTTATAAAAACAATATCTGTTCATCGTAGGAAGTTAAAACAATATTAAGATGCACAAAGTAAGAAATGAAAATCTTCTCTATCAGGCAGACTCATCTCTCTGATTTCTTTGAACTTCGTGGGTTAGGTAATGTGGGACCATCCCAGGGTCCCATCCCAGGTGCTCCAGCCACTTTTGTACTTAAGCCAGAAAGATGCTTGTTGGTGTTTCTCTGTCATTCTCCACCAATCTTTAAAATAAATGCTCCTGAAGAGACATGAGAACTGATAGCTCATCAGACTGGTGAAGATGTCTGAAGTTGAGGGTCTCTACTTCATATTGCCAGCTTTGGTTCTAAGAATGTTTAAAACCTGATTTAACCAACAAGATTGCAAATCTCCAAATGAACAGCTGGGGGCAAATTAGTATCCTAGCCTTCAGAGCGGAAAAGATGTCCACATCCTAATCTGGGAAGCTGTGAATGGTGCCTTAGAGGGCAGAAGGGGCTTTGCAGATCTGATTAAGTTAGGCATTTTGAGATGGGGAGATTATTTTAGATTATTGGGAGGGGAGGAGGATAAACACAATCCCAAGTGTCCTTAAAAGAGGGAAGAGATTTGAGTCACACAGAAAAGGAGGAGGCACTGTGATCCTGGAGGCCGAGATTGGAGGGGCGTGGCCACAAGCCGAGGGATCCTGCAGCCACCAGGAGCTGCGAGAGAGCAGGAAGCATTCTCTCCTGGAGCCTCCAGAGGGAGGGTGGCCCTGCTGACACCTTGATTTTGGCCTAGCGAGCCTGATTGTGAACTTCTGGCTTCTAGAACTGGGGAAGAATAAATTTCTAGCCACCAGCTTTGTAGTTATTTGTTACAGTGGCAATAAGAAATTAATATCCCCACTGACAGATGAGAAGACTGAGGCACAAACCGCACAGCTACTAAGATCACAAACCACACCAAGATCACAGAGTCAGGACATGGACCCAGGTGGTCTGACCCCAGGGCCCCGGTTCTGAACCCCCACACTAAGCCGCTTCCCAGCTAACTGATTGGTGGGTGATCAGAAGATACTTCCCGAATTTTGAGACAAAGTTACCTCCGAGAATAGAATTTGGATGGGTGGAAGTGTAACTGGTTGGATTATTCACAAGTAGGTGGAACCCAGGGGGCTGTCCACAAACGTGTGGCAAGGAGAAGGGAGCTCCCCAGTTTCGTCGTCCCTGACTTGGTGGTAATCTTGGGGGGGTTGCAACATGATTGTCATCTGAAGGAGGCTGTGGTCACTGAAAGGAGGGATTGTCAGCCTGGGTCCTTGAGAAGGGGACCTGGAGAATAAGAAACCGCTGGCTGTCAAAGAGAACGAGCATCTGAGAAGCTGCCAGGAGCCTTCAGGTGGCATCCGAGCTGCCCCATGACAGGCAGCTCTGTACCTGTGGTCCCAACTTGGCCATCAGCTAGGGAGACCGTCCGCGTGCTCCCGGGCTCTGCTGAAGCCTCAGCACCAACCCCTGGGCGTGTCTGGGCTTCCGATTGGCCTGACAGATCCTCGGACGTGGCGTTCTCATTTTAATCCATAGATAAGCACTCTGGTTAAATGGGTCCTTCGTCAATTTGGGTCACGAGAACAGACCCAGGCACCTCTGTGTGCATCAATCAAATTAAGTTATTATCCTGCAAACAGATGAGCCAGACCCCAGACTTCAGAAGGCCACCAGGGAGAGGCCCTGTGGATGCTTCCTAGAAGGCACCGGTCTGGTCTATCCTATAACGGCCTCCGGGGCGCAGCCCACATTTAATAATGACAGCGTCAACGGCAGCAGCGTCCACATGAAACTGGGCATTTACTGCGGGCCAGACACTGTTCTCAAGTTTCCTGTATCGACTGTTTCAGACCTCACATCGACCGTGCGAGATCCATAATATCACTATCCCCATTCCACAGAGGAGGAGGCTGAGAGGATGTGGGAGGATACAGGTCTTTTAATTGTCTTAATTTTTTTCCAGTATTAAACTACAGGCTGTAGATTTCTTAGATCTCACAGAACTTCTATCATTTTAAACTGACTTCTATATTAGAAAAAATCTTGAGTAGGATGTTGTGTTTTTAAAATTGTAGCACTTGACTTTTCGCCAAGAAAAAATTATTATTCCAATGCAAGAACAAAACAAAACAAAACAACTCTGAGATCGCCAAGGTCAGCGGCTAGTACGTGGTACGTGGCAATGGTGGGATTTGAACCTGGCCGGCTGGTGCAAGAGCCCTGACCCGAACCCTCTCGGCTGGCTCTGCCCAACCGTCCACCTTGTCAGCATCACACGGGAGTGAAAAGCACGGCTGTTACTGAGGGAAACTCTGGATTCTAACCGTGTGACCTTGGGCCAGCTACTTCTGTGTCTCCGTTTCCTCCTCTGTGCGGTGGGGAGAATCCTAGTGACCGCATGGGTGTCTGTGAGGGTGAAATGAGGCCTGACACCCAGCACGTGGCTCCGTGCAGAGCACTGCCAGTGGCCGCTGTTATCCGAGTCAGACTGCCGACGTGCTTGTCAGTGGTCCACGGGGGTCAAGTCCACTGTGCCCTCTTTTTCACACGATCTGCGCGTTCCCCAGAATGTTTTGGAAACATCCGACTCTGCGGAGCCCCGGGGAAGCAACATTCTGAAGCCGCGACAGTGACGGAGGCAGATGGGGAGGATGAATGAGGCTAACGCGGGTCTCCCCACACTCCCTAGCCGCCTCAATTATCGTTTCCATATTTCTTAAAAACAGAAGACATGTGTTACTCATGAGAATGAACTGCTGTAAAAACACCAGACTTTCACTTCGATAGTAATTTATGCTTCCACCTGGCAAGCTCCCACTTACATCTAAGACGCAGCTGCAATGTCTCCTCTCGGTCACCCCGGATGATTCCCCAGTTGGAATTAGCTGCTCCCGCCTCTAGGTCCTTGCTGGGCACAGGCATAGATTAAACGCCTTCAGAGTGTAATATGGGCCCTTATGGATCTGCTGCCTTCACCAGATGTGGAGCTTCTTGACGTCAGGATGAAGTTAAAGTTGGCTATCCTACTGCATGCCTACTGTGCCTTGCTCCGTGCTAAACACTTCACAGTCAGCACTACAGTTATTTTTGTGGTTATCAACAACCTGATGAAGTCAGTATCATCTCTGTTTGAAACATGAGGTAACCAAGATTCAGAGAGGCTTAGCAACTTGCCAAAAGCAGCACAGCTAAGAAGTGGCAGATCGGGGATTCAACACAGGTGGGCCTTAACCAGGATGCAGTCTGGTGCTCACGCCTGGGACCAGGTGTTGGCCACTCTGTATCCCCAGGGGCGGGTAGCATGCCTGGCACATGGTGGCTGCCCAGTGAATGTTATTGCCTCTTTCCTGTTTCAGTTGCAACAATCACCGAAATAGAAAATGCAAAATGCAAAGAAAGGTAACATTTGTTTCCCATCTTATCAGGTAACACGTTCGAGCTTGATCCAGGAGTGATTTGTGGTGGTTCAACATACTGGAAATAATGAAAAATTTAAATGGACTGTATTTTAGTCCCTGATTACTCAACTCAGAGTTTAGAATATAAATAAAGGCGGACTGAAATAACCTGGCTTTTCAGGTTGGCAGAGAATGCTCTGTCGTTTCTTTGGTCTTACCATGCCACAGTTTTGTAATGCAATGCATGTGCTTGCTTCTCCTCTGGTGGAAGGAGTAGCGACATTCTGTAAAAAGCTTACGGACGTTAACTTGGACGCTGTGCCCTAAAAGCAATGCCCTGTGCAGTTAGGCCCGTGTGTATCGTATTCCCAGCGAGAGCAGAGCTTGAGGGATTTACAGGAGAACGTTCCACTGTTGTTTTGCCTCAAAAAACAATCAGCTATCTATAGCTGTGCCATTTAACTGTGTTTCCACAGGGCCCTTTGTTTTGCTCTATTCATTTGAGTATTTCATTTGGTGCCTCTTCCCATCGGAGGCCTTTGGGACGTACGCCTGGGTCCCAGATCTCTCAGATGCCCGGCTTGCTGCTTCTATTCAGAATCACAGGCCTGGAGAGAGAAGGACAGGGACACTGTGTTTACTGAGCACACGCAAATCCTAGCGCGGTGCCCATGCCCCCCAGGCTAAGGGCTGGGTGAGAGCCAGGGGTGGGAAAGACCCCAGTGGAGGTGAGGTGTGATCCCCCTCAACCCCAGAGCTGCCTACCCCGGACAGGAAAACAGGTCAAGACCACCAAGCAGCCTGCTCATCCACTCCCTGGCTGATGGGTCCTTTTGTCAAATCAGCCCTTTGGACTGACGGGCCAGGCATTCTATGTAAATTTCTGACATTTTCAAAGCTGTCTTCTCAATAAACCTTTCGGTGTGAAAATACCAGCGTGCAAGATGTTTTCTGTGCTTCTAGGCCTCAAGGAGGCATATGCCTTATTAAATAGGAATTTCCGGGTAATTTATCTGTAATGTGAACTTTGCTTGTTACAGGGGAAGAAAAATCAAATTACAAACAGGACTCATTGCAGTCTGTAATGTGGCTTCCCAGGAGCTGCTTGAGCGGTTGCCAGCGTCCGCCTCTTCCCCTGTGTTGGGCTGGGTGATGCAGGGCAGGCTGAGCAGGACCACAGGGGAGGGAAGTGGGGATTGGGCTGTGAGCCCTCCTGGCGAGCAGGCTCCCTGTGGGTGGGGCCCAGCTGAGGCGGGAAGGAAGCTGCCAGCAGAGGTGTTGACTGGGAAGCACTTCCAGCGTCAGGGCTGCTGGGTCGGCCGTCACGGGGCCCTTGTAGTGGTGGGAAGGAGGAAGAGACCCAAAGTTTGGCAAGTCCCTTTGGTAGGCTTCTTTGGTTCACGTTCTTTCTGCCACGTAGGGGAGCCACGTTTGTTCAGCACAGATACCCAAACCACACGGGTTAGCATAGCCTGCCTTCCAGTCTAGACTCAAAAACATTACAGGGGCAGCTCCGTGGCCGAGTGGTTGGGTCCGTGCGCTCCGCTGCGGCGGCCCAGGATTCGGATCCTGGGCGCGGACATGGCAGCGCTCATCAGGCCATGTTGAGGCGGCATCCCATATCCCACAACTAGAAGGACCTGCAACTAAGATATACAACTGTGTACAGGGGGGGTTTGGGGAAATAAAGCAAGAAAAAAAAAAAAAAAAAGATTGGCAACAGTTGTTAGCCGAGGTGCAAATGTTTAAGGAAATGTTTAAGGAAAAAACAAAATTACAAAGTAATACCGTGCTATTAGTGCGGGAGTGGCCAAATGGGTCAATGCCATGGAATAGAGCCCTAGAAATGGGCTAGTTTATGGTCAGATAGAGATGTCTAATACAACAAATATCTAATATATGTTAGCTAAACAGATCTACCAATCTAGTTCTCTAACTAGCTAGATAGATATTTTGCATATATTATATATATGTGTATCGATATATGTGCTTGGAAATTTACTATTTGATACAGACGGCACGTTGCATTGTTTGGAAAAGCTAGACCATTCAATAAATTGTGTTGGCTCATTATCCATTTAGGAAAATAATAAGTTGGGTTTCTTTCTGACGCCTTTTGACAGTTGGGCATGTTAGGATGTAAGCAACTGCGTAAAGAGCGGTCTGGGCGTCTATTCCCAAACCGGTAGCGTGGGTTACCTCAGAGAGAGGATTTGGGTTGGGATCCTTGTCTCCGGAAGCCAGTCCCAGATCCCGAGAGCTTTGGCTAAGCTACAGTAAGAGAAGTGCTGGTCTAGAAGACCTTTCTGGGGGGGAAGCATCAGAAATAGCCTGGCTGATGTCACGTGGTGTAGGGAGAGGTGGATTTTGGACCCACACATCAGCCTAACTGCAGCTCATTCTCAAAGAGGAGTCGGTAAGGATGGGAAAGACTATGAGAGCCTGGAAGATGGAAACTAAGAAAGGGGAAATACAGAGTAATTTTATATTCCTACTGAAGAAATGTTCCCGTGGAAGGAAGCAAGCAACCCCATAAAACCACAGGGAAGAAAGGAAAGAGGAGGCGTATACTCAGCTCCCCACTTAACTCCAGCCCAAGTGGCCCCCTGTGTTAGATGAAATACCTGCTTGGGTGATTCAAATCAACCACTTTATTTGGAAACAGAGGTAGAAAGTTGCAAAATTCCCGGCTGAGGGAAATACACCGTTTAAAAATAGCTCATGTAGCTATGGCTCTGAATGTACAGAAATGGGCATACTTCAAATCTTCTGACAAAACAGACAGAAGAGATGCAAGGGCCAGTGAATTCCAGAATCCTGGTTCAGTTGGTCAGCCACAGCCCATCACAGTTCAGGGTTTGTGGAAAGCGAGGGGCAGCGTCTCTTCCTCTCCCGGGGAACCAGAACCAAAGGAAGCGGTCTCAGTAACAGGAAGGACTTCCAAGGGATGGGGAGATGCCAAACCAGCAGACGTAGACAGGAAGAGCTGGCTGTGAGCGCCTCGGCAGGACCTCTTAGGGCTGGGAAGGTGAGGATAGAGTTTGCCAGATGAGCTTGGGGCTATGACCTTCCATGGCTTGACAGTAGCTGGGAACTGGGGAGGAGCTTCTGACACCTCCAGACCCTACCCCGCACACCCCCCTCCTCAGCATCCCAGAGCCCCTGGTGGCATCCTGTGGTCATCCTGCACGAGGTTCTACCAGGTTAAGATTCTGACCATCACACTCTCTTGGCAGCTGCCATCTTCTGATGGCATCTGCACCAAAGGCTGGGTTGGGTCCTTCCAGACATTCTGACCCATACTCTGATAACAAGCAATGCCCAGCCATATCTAAGATCACCTTCCACCCCTGCAGTGGACCACGGTAGGTCTGGTGGGAGCCCGTTATCTCTGGTCTGTCATGGGATACAGCAGGTGAGACAGTGGGGATCCTCTTTGGCTTGGACCACCACACTACAACTCACTCTTCGCTTCTATTCTACTTGCTACAGCCCATTCTCCAAAAAGCAGCCAACTGAAAGCTGATCGTTTTCAATTTTACATCATATTGTGCGAGTCCCCACTTAGAATCCTCTAATGGCTTCCCACTGGGCATGGAATGAAATGCAGACTCCTGACCATGTCTCCAAGGTCCTTCTGAACTCTCTAACCTCAGTTCGTGCCTCTCACCTCACCCTCCCTGAGCTATAGACACACCGGCCTTCCTTCAGTTCCTTGAAAATATCAAGTTCATTCTAGTCTTAAGATTTTCCATTTGCCTCCTGGGACTGAGCCACTTAGATTTCCACATGTGGGTCTCATCATCGTCCAGATCTCAGCTGAAATGCCGAGGCCCCCATGTTCCCCGGAGGGACCACCGCTGATCGCCCTGTCTCAAGTCTGTCTCCTTACCTGGTCAGCCTCCCAACTTAGAATGTCAGCTCCTTGGGACGGGGACCTCATCTATCTCATTCAACCCTCCACCCCTAGTGCTAAGAAGAGTCCTGGGCACACACCGGGTGGGTACTCAGTTGTTGAATGAATGAATGAAACTACAAGCCTTCTCCCATGTGCTTTGACTGACCCACATCCTGGTGACTCAGAATTCTAAAGGAATTTTGTCCTGAGGTGCCTGTCCATCCCTTCCCCAGGGACAGCCTCTCTCTGAAAAGAGCCACTAGACCATTTCTTGTTACAGCCAAACTCTCACCTAATGCTGCTCCAGTTGTCCCTTCAGGGGGCTCAGACCTTAGACATGCTGTCAATAAGGGGCTTAGTCAGGTCAGACTGTGTGTCGGGGGTCCCAAAGACCACCCCCAGAATCAGTGATTCACTGGGAGGACCTACCGGACTCAGGACATACTTGTCGTGGCTGAGATTTATTACAGGGAGAGGATGCAGAGCAAGACCAGCAAAGGGAACAGGGGCCTGCGTGAAGTTTGGGGGAGACCAGGTGCCAGCTTCCAGAGTCTTCTCCCAGTGGAGTCACACAGGAGGCGCTTAACTCCCTCAGCAACGAGTTGTGACAACACGTGTGAAGTGTTGTCTACTGTGGAAGCTCCTTAGGGACTCCGTGCCCAGGGTTTTATTGGGGGCTGTCCTCGTAGGCACCCTCTGCCCGGCATGTAGCAAAATTCCAGATGGAAAGCAGGTGTTCAGCATAAACCATATGTGTTTGCACAAACGCTTCAGGCCCAGTGAGACATCCTGATCAATTGGGGTGGTGGGAACCTTCCAGAAATCCCAGTGCCCTCACATCGGCCCAGGGCCAACCTGGCGAGCAGGCCTTCCTGGGGTCTCAGCCTGCTGTGTGAGCTCTTTTCTGCATGGTCCATGATCAGAACAAGGAAACTGGTAGATCAAAAGAAATTCTACTTATTTTTAGCAATCATCTAATTCTCTTTCTCCTAAAGCCATTTTAATTCTAGAGACCACATATCGAAACCCTTGAGGAAGCTGGAAATCATGAAGGAACATGTTCTGTAGGCAAGGGGGGAGCTGGCTTCAACCCTCCCACGTTTACCTAAGGACACTCTGATTAGGTCTCCCATGTTCACTGCAGAAAATTCAGGCAACATAGGCAAGCGAAAAGGGGAAAATTAAAATCACCTTCAAATACCTCCAGAAATAAGCCCTGTTAAAACCTGGGTCTAGAGGCTTCTAGCCTATGTACAGATGTATATGTGCACACGCGTATGTTGTTTTTTTCTTTTGAGGAAGATTAGCCCTGAGCTGAGATCTGCCACCAATCCTCCTCTTTCCTCCCTTTTTTTTTTTTTTGCTGAGGAAGATTAGCTCTGAGCTAATATCTGCTGCCAATCCTCATTTTTTTTCTTTTTGCTAAGGAAGACTGACTCTGAGCTAACATCTGTGCCCATCTTCCTCTACTTTATATGTGGGACGCCTGCCACAGCATGGCTTAATGAGCAGTGCGTAGGTCTGCACCCGGGATCTGAACTGGCGAACCCCGGGCCTACGACGCAGAACATGCAGACTTAACCACTGCACCACCAGGCCAGCCCCACACAGGCATGTTTTTAACGTGACTGTACTGTTCACTTGCCCGTTTTGAATAAATATTGACTGAGTGTCTCTGGCGCCAGGCGCGGACTGTGGCACTGGGGAGGCGGCAGTGGACTCCCTGCTTGGCTGGAACTTCCACTCCAGCAGGCAGAGAGGATATTAACTAGTTATCACACAAATGGTTATTTAATTACACTCATGACAAGGGCGGCAAAGGCAGTTTCCCTCACATAACACACCCCATGCAGGGAAAGTTTTTCTGTTTTTTAATATTTACTTTCTGTTGTTGTATCTAGAACTGGAAGCACACATTCCCTGAGCACCGAGGACGCCACACAATGCACATGCATTATTGCGTGTGATTGCCACATCAGGCTGGGGGGTAGATATTATCATCTGCATTTTGTAGATGAGGAAACAAAGGCTCAGAGTGGGCTAGTAGCTTTCCCAAATCACACAGCTTTTAAGCAACAGAATTGTGGTTCTGATGCAAATCTCTCTGCTTTTTGTTGGCCTTCAAAGTAGCCCACAAAGGTTGGCAATTTTTCTATGCCATTTGTTCTCCAATATACCAGGCTCGTTGAGCATGATAGGGCCTTTTCATTTTTACCACGTTCTCCAGGTGACTCGGGTTCCCCAAAGCTTGAGATCCACCATTCTACCTAAAGCATCAAACCCAGAGCCGCAACCCTGGGGCCGTGTCCCGTGGCTGGGCTTTCCTTCCTGGGGGATAACTCAGGGACACAGCGCTGGAATCTGCAGAATGGTGACATGTCCTACAAAAATCCCCCAAACTATTAAATTGATATAACACTTTCTTAAAATGATATTTCTATTTATAAAAAAATCATACACATTTGAGAAATGTTTAGTATAACATAGCACCTGGGTGTGAATTTAATATCCTTATCCCTAGCAATTCTCAAATATTATTGGCTTAAGCTGTTCTTTTGTTGGAAGGCTCATACTGACAACTCTTCAGTCAAACGTAGAGACTTACCATTGGGACAAACTGCTCAGTTGTAATGCAGGTATTGATAATAACTGAGATTTGAGAAGCAGTGGCTTTAAAATATCCTCGCTCTTCATCCCTTTCTGCTTTCACCAGCACGCGAGAAAGAGATGAACCCCATGAATGTGCTACTGAACGCATACGTGATTGTCACGAATCAAGGGTGTGCCCGCAGGAAAACCCCTTCCTGTCGACCCCCGACCTCTTCCTCAGTTGTGCGCATCCTGTGTGCACGGAGCCTTCCCGGCTGGGCAGAAGGGAGCTGACATTTCCAGGCACCAGCCGCTTGCCAGCCATCGCACGCATCCTCTCTAAACACCCTCTCGCCACCTGTTCCAGGCGAGGCGCGTCTGCCCCTCGCTTCTCCCAGCAAAGGTCACGCTGGCTCTCTTGTTGGAGGCCGTTAATCCTTTGTTATAATTTACTGCGGGCATCCTTACAATGGCTGTGATAGGTCCTTTTTGTGCCTGCGACAGGACTCGACTGTGCCCAGCCTCGTTCTAGTCGGAGCCTCATCCCCATTTTGCAAACTTATTTCCAAAGATTACTTCCAAAGCCTCCCACCCTGCCTTGGAAACGTGCATGCACGCGACAGTTATTAAAAAGAGGAAGAGAAGCCCTGAGAGCACTGATTCTAGGTGTCATTAAGGGGGCCTCTCCCTAGCCCCTCAGGCCAAATTGATTGCAAAGAAATACAGAGGAATAGAGAAAAACAGATTTTCAATGTGCAAAGCCGTGAATTTAACAACGTCAGAAATGTCGGGAAACTGGGAGCTTGATAAAGTGACTAAAAATGTGGCTTTTTTCAGCAACAGCCTGAGACTGGAGAATCTATCAGATTTCTGAGATCCCAGAACACGCTTGTCCGCTCTGGGTAAGAAGATGAGTTAACACCTTCAGTGTTGGAGAAAATATTAAACCCTTGCTTTGAAAAGGCAACCACAAGACGGTTTTCATTATTACTTATCATTATCATTATTAATTTCTTTACTAATGATCAAGCCTAGCTCCTCCGATATGCACTGACAGGGTCAGGGTTAAATTTCCCGTGTCCGTGGATCCATCTTCGGTGGCTTTTTCCAAGCGTTAGAAATTGCACTCGGAAATGAACAGGAAGACTTGGAATTTGGTCTGACTTGGTAGAAAACGTTCCTCAGTGTGAGGCTCTTCGCCCTTTTGTTCACTCAGTTGCTCATTCCATGAAGATTCATCTTGCCTTCCCTGCGTTCCTGGTCTGAGGATGCAGATATGAACAGGTCCTGCTACGATTGCTCATCATCTGAGTGTTCCACTGGCGACGTCATGAACGAATGAAGTGGCCACGTCTGTAATTGTGTCTAACATCCCACCTGCTTAACCCTGGTCGGCAGACTCTGTGAGTCAGCCTCTCAGTGACTGGAACCACCCAAATACAACACGAATGCAGCACAGAGTACAAGTGTCAATCTCCAAAAGATGCAGGTTCCAGGAGGAGGGGCCCAAAGTGATGCTGAACAGGTGTAGGGACCTAAGAAGCCAGCACAAGTGAGGATGCAGCAGAGAGAAGCCAGTCAGTGACGGAAGAAGAGAGAGGAGAGGGAGTTTATAGGGGCCTCAAAAAAGAGTGATTTAGGTAGCAAAGGATTAGGAGAGGTCCTCGAATGGCTTGGAAGGACCACCTCTTCATAAATGGGCTGCGCAAGTTGAGCGTGTCCTGTCGTGGATGTTCTTGGAAAAGCTATGTCAAAAGCAAAACAATCTTTGGTTCATCGGTGTTCAAGTTGAGCAGAGTTTATGGTTAGGGTTAAACAAACTTGGAAATAAACTTATTCTCATCACTCATTTTTTCCAAAATAAGATCTCAAATCTTTTTTTTTAGTTTTGAGTTGGATTTTGGTCCCCACTTTAAATCAATTCATTGTTGGTGGCCCTTTTCTGCTCCCTGTCTTCTTCACATAAGGCCTGTGGGTGGTCCCTGCTCTTGAAGGACTCGTGATTCGCAGCACACGAGCTGGGCAAAGGTCTGGAGACGGGACTATGGGGGTGCTGAGCCCCAAGCTGAGATGCGCCCCATGGAATTACTCTGGGCCCACAGGCCTCCTCCTGGGATGGCTGAGACCTTGACTTACCACATGCCAAAAAACTTTCTCAGGAGGGAAAAAACACGTGCTAAACCAGCTCTACAGACCCTGCCGCTTCTTCCTGGAAAATGTCCACGTTTGTAGAGGGTGAGAACTAAAGGCACAATTCTCAACACCAGCCATCCCTCTGCCCTCAAACCAGCACCTTTGGTTTTTGGGTGTTTCTACTCCAATGACGAGACTTTGCCATTGTATCAGGCTTATTAAAAGGAGATTTTCACTTTAACATCCCATCAGGTGATATTTAGGCTGTGTGATGGGGATAAAGTTTTCAGTGGCTGCTTATGGACCCATCCTTGACATTCCCAGGGACCAGGGTGGGGGGAAAATATGGAAGGTCCACATTCCATAAGTCTAATTATTTAAGAGTTTCAGTCAAGCTTCACCAGTGTCCCAGGCCCTATGCCCACCCAGGGCCCTGCAGCTGCTCCCCAGGGATCTCCCTCAAGCCCTTGCAGAGGCTAATGGGGCCCTGCCGTCCCTGGGCTGGCCTTCTTTCTTTGAGCCCATCTCCTGGGCTGGGGATTGGAGGCAGGATTTCCAGTGGATGAAGGCCCCCCCAGAGCACCATCACACAAGCAGGGAGGGGACAGAGCACCGTATCTGGGGACCTGGCCTCCCCGGACTCTCACTGTGGGAGACTTGACCAACTTTAAACAAAAGCAGCCTGTCTGTCTCGATTTCCGGGACAGAGGCTCCGATTCCCTCCTGCCCTGTGTGCACGTGTGGGCTCTCAGCCCACGGCCTCCAGCTTGTGAGGCCATCACTTGCCCATTCTTCCCATTTGGTCCATCATCACCAAACTTTAATAACACTTTAGTACAAGGCTGAAAAGCAAAATAAAATAAAGTGAAATAGTCTTAGTGTTTCTGAGTTTTGGCGGGACAAGGCCCTCCGTGGCATGCGACCCAGGTCAGAGGCCTCTCTGCCCGGGTCTCAGGACTGTACGGCTTGAAGGTCAAGTTCAGCTTTTGTCCACCTAAGCCAAGGGCATGGTGGTGTCAGGGCCAGGTGCTCAGTTTCCCTGGGCGGGTCGTCTTGAAGAAACACGCTTCCTGGGAGAGCAAGCCAGGATGTCAGCAGACCGGGATGGGAAAGTTAATCAACCCCTCTAGATTGGTTCTTGGAGTTTATTTTTACTGGGTGATTTAATTGACATGCTACGGCCTTTGCTCCTGAGTGTTTGAGCCCTGCTCAGACCAAGCTGAGTAGAGGTATTGGTGCTTTGGAGAAAAAGTCGATAGATGAGTCCAGCTGCCACGGGGACCACAGTGAGATAGATGGCCAAGCCTTGCATTATGCCGTGAAGGTCAGTGAACACAGCCTGGCAAGCCGCCACGAAGGAGGTTCTTGCAGGCAGCCCACGCTTGCTCAGGTGACTGGCCTTCTCTCTCCAGTGGAGTCCAAGCAGCGAGAGATCTGGAGACACACTTCCTTACGGAGGCCAGGTGACAGCGAGACCTGCCGAGTTATTGGGAGCAGAGAGAATCTGGGCCTCATCTTCAGAGACCTCACCAAGGAGCACATTTCCAGTGTCCTTGGCGTGGCTCACAGTCCAGAGGAGTCAGCCCCCAAACAGGTGACTCTCCTGGCTACTCTGTGGGAAGTGGGCGGGAGGTCATTTCCCACCAGAGCACCTGGAACCACACATCTCAGCCCCGGGTGTTGATTTCATACATTCGCTTAGTCCATATTTCTGGACCCCTGCTGTGTGACCAGTGCTCTGCTGGGGCCTGGGGAGATGGCAGGGAAGAAGGTGGGGAGCGCCCCACCCTCCCGAAGCTTACGTGCAAGGGCGGTTATCACCTGCTGTTGTGCTTTGCTATCAGGTGGTGGGTACCTGGGGGAGGGACTGGCTTGCTCTCTTCCTATGTCACTGACTAGTCATGTGTCTAGCCCGTCGCAGGCCTTGGTCGAGGATGGGCAAACAGAACAGATGGGA
The DNA here is from genome assembly GCF_041296235.1 of Equus asinus. Classification (NCBI taxonomy): domain Eukaryota; kingdom Metazoa; phylum Chordata; class Mammalia; order Perissodactyla; family Equidae; genus Equus; species Equus asinus. The sequence continues at coordinate 45,950,438 of NC_091817.1, read as the reverse complement.
GAGTGAATGAGCAAAACGTCAACGCGTGACAAGCAAATGGGAGGACACCCTACCCAATTCCAAGGAGTCCGTGTCCCCAGGGGTTTGCAGGGCTGTGTGAGGACAGCTGTGCACCCGACCCATGTGGGAAGCAGATGGGTTTGGAGCCCTGGTGGGGTCAGGTGTGTCGAGGCATGGAGCTTTTGACCAGGGAGACGACGCATCCTGGGTCTCTGAGCCTCCGGCTGCATGAGGATGCCGGCTGCTTCTATGGCTTCCCTCCCCGCCATCAGCTCATCCTGCTCCCCAGACCCAACCCCCAGGCTCGTCATCCTCCCAGGCTTTGTGTTAACTCTTGGTTTCTGCGGGGAAGTCAGTCCCCCAGGGCTTTGCTTGGCTGGTTCATTGTCACCGTTTGGACCTCAGTTCAAATGTCACCTGCCCCTTACACAGTGCATCTAAGTGGCCTCTCCTGGTGAGTCTCCACCCCATCACGCTGTTTGCTTTCTCATTGACACGTGCTGTCCTCTGTCATTACCGTGGTCACGGGGTCTTGTGTTCATTTGCTGCTCTACTCCCTGTCCCCACCTGCATGTGAGCCCTACAAGAGGACGAAGTCTTGTTTGCTGCTGTCCTCAAGGCCCAGTTAGGGCCCAGCTCCCGGTATAAGGTTAGCAAGTGTTTACTCAATAAACAGACAAGCCAGTACGGTTGGCTGCATTGAGGTGGGACATATGAAGGGTAGTAGGTCCATCCACAACGTTTACTTTGAGCCTCGTTGTTTTAGATCAAAAGTAGTATTTACAATGCACATTTCTTGAGTGTCCGCGACGTCATGCTGTATTTAAACCTCCCGGGACCCTCTGCAATAGTCCATGTAAGAGAATTTTACGTGTTTTCCTGTCTGAAATCTAAAAAGGAAAATTTCTATTTTCTGGATGAATCAGCCTCCTCTAAATTGACTTTCCAGAAGACCCAAAAAGAACTCAGGTGAGTTTTTGCACTAATCTTGATGGTTTGAATTTTTTTTATTTTTTAAATTTAATTTTTTTTTTTGAGGAAGGTTAGCCCAGAGCTAACATCTGCTGCCAGTCCTCCTCTTTTTGCTGAGGAAGACTGGCCCTGCGCTCACATCTATGCCCATCTTCCTCTACTTTATATGTGGGACGCCTACCACAGCATGGCTTGTCAAGCGGTGCCATGTCCACACCCGGGATCTGAACCGGTGAACCCCGGGCCACCAAAGCGGAATGTGTGCGCTTAACTGCTGCGCCACTGGGCTTGCCCCATTGTTCGATTTTTTTAAAAGAACATCACGTATGCTTTTAGTGTCTTGAACATTTCATCTAATTGTGATTAAGAGAAAGTCTCAGCTGAGAAGGAGAAGGCGTCTCTGAGTTTGTCAGTTGTTTTTTAAAGATTGGCATCTGAGTTAACACCTGTTGCCAATCTTTCTTTTTTTCTTCTTCTTCTCCCCAAAGAACCCCCAGTACATAGTTGTATATTCTAGTTGCTGGTCCTTCTAGTTCTGCTATGTGGGACACTGCATCAGCATGGCCTGACGAGCAGTGCCATGTCCGCGACCAGGATCTGAATCGGCGAAACTCTGGGTCGCTGAAGCTGAGTGCGCGAACTCAACCACTTGGCCATGGGGCCGGCCCCTGGGTCTTTGTTCTAGTAAGAAGAGAAACCAGAGAGCGCTCTCTGCCTGCCTGTCTGTCTGTCTGTCTGTCTCTCTCTCTCAGCACGCATGCACCAAAGAAAGGCCACATGAGGACACAGCGAGAAGGTGGCTATCTACAAGCCAAGAAAAGGGCTGTCACTAGAGACCGAATGGGCCAGAACCTTGATCATGGGCTTCCAGCTTCCAGAACTGTGAGAAATAAATGTCTGTGGTTTAAGCCCCCAGTCTGTGGTGTTTTGTTATGGCGCCTGGCAAACTAAGACAATACTATGCAAATATGACGTTGAATCATGACATTGTCATTTTATTGGTCAAAACCGGTCAAAAATCAGCAATGTCATATAGCCCAAACTAACACATAAATGTACGAACTGTAAAAGGGCCATGTCATGACTGCGTGTTTCCCCTGCTGAGTGGAGGTCTTCGAGGGCCGAGAGATACACGTCTTTGCTTTCCCTTCTCCCTAGGCATCTACTGGCATTTGGTAAACACTGGTGGCTGATGAGTAAATTACTAAGATGAACATTTTGCATTCCTGTTCCAATAGAAGGGTTAATACAGTTTCTATCAAGGCTAGTGCACCCATTGAAAAGATTGCCCTGTGCATATTGGCAGGAGCTATTGAGCTGTTCGCTAAGACATTTTCTCCTCACTGCATAGGAACTCAAATTACATGTGTCTTCACAACACTGCCCCCCCACCACACACACAGCCCAGTGTCACCCAACCCTTCTGGAGTCCCACCACGCATGCACACACAGGCTTGCAGGGCCAGTGGGTAGGAGCATGCCCCTTTTCCCAGGCTCCTGTTGTGCACCAAGGACAACCCTGGCCGTCCAGGATGGGCTCTGGAGGCAGAGAGAGAGCGGTGCGGGGTTCCAATGACTGCCCGGTGTCCTGACCCCTCTGCTCACGTACCATGTCTGCTCCTGCCCAGCCAGACCACAGCCCACAGCATCTGAGCCCGTGATGCTGCACGCTGGGGTCCCACTCCAGGCAGGAGCCACGACTCTGGGTACGGTCAGATGCCTAAAAGGCTTTTGCTGCACAAGAGAGAAAGGAAAGCGCCTTTACTCAGGCACTTCCTAATTCTTCCCTCCAAAGGCATGAGTCGAAATGCACACTTAAACTAAACCCTTGAACCCCCCAAAAGTGGTCAGATTAGCAGATGACAGGAAAAGATTGCCGTCTCCTGAAACAATTTGGTTCACACGCCAGCTCTCCCTGCTTCGCTGTCAAGCCAGGTTGTCAGCTGGTCCCTTCCAGGGAGTTTTTCATGCCCACACCTGGTCAGTCCTCGGTCCTCACGTCCCAAACACGTACTTTCTTGGATAGCTATTCTAAGCCTTCTTCATCCTTTGAACCTAGTTTCATCTTTCAGAGTCTCTAATGTCAATTTACTAACATTCTTGGCTTTTAAAATCTCCTACATTGACATTTTATTTTGCAAAATTGAGTATTTTTCCTTGGTGACATGGGAAGGTTGGAAGTCACTCTCTTGAGAACCCACCACTCAGGTGCTGATCCATGGGATAGACGGGTAGGTTTGAGACAAAGCAAAGCAGAATAAAATGGGAGAATGTAGGGGATGGGCGAGCGGGGGCTCACATTCTTTGAACATTTTTGTACATTTGAGGGTTTTCATAAAGTTGAGGGAAAAAAAAGAATGATGACTTGTGTCTTTTCTCGAGACGCTAAGCAGTTTCTGTTCCCACAGTCATGTCTTTCTACTAAGGATCCAAGAACTTTAAGGAGATCACCCCAATCATGTGCAGGGTCCAGACGAGGCAAATGCATGGAGACAGGAAGTGGATTAGGGGCTGCCCACGGCAGCGGGGGAGGGACTGGCGGTGAGGGCTGAGCGGAATTGGGGCTTCTTTTCAGAGTGATGAAAATGTTCTGAAATTGATAGTGGTGACGGCTGCACAGCTCTGCGAATCTATTAAAAACCATTGACTTGTATATTTTAAATGGGTGGATTGTGTGGCATGTGAATCACGTTGCCAGAAAGCTGTTAGATATAAGAAAAATACCTTCAAGGATGCGAGATCTCCATGGTTTACAAGGTTACCAAAGCGAAACAAAACTAGAGAAAAAAATACCCTTCCCAAGATGCTCTTCAGAATATTCTACTACGGAATGGCAGAGGCCGGAAAATGACAGAGGGGTTTGGATTTGCATTCGTTTTGGCCAGCTTGGCATATGTGGAACCAAAGGGCTCTCTCAGTCTCATCTACAGGGTCTTCATTCGCAGTGATAACCACTGCAGCAGAACGGGCCAAGGTCCATAACTTGCCTGGAGAATGGATGAATGAATGAATGAATGAGAGAGCCAGCACCTTGCCCTCTCCTTGGCCTTTCCTATCCATCCACCCCATTGCCTTTGAATGAATGCTTCATTCATTCTTACATGAAGATTACAGCTGTTTCTTCACGCTGTTGAGGGTCCTTATTTCTCTCAAACCCCAACAGAAGCCCTGGTCCTGTCACACACTTGGCCTGTGACACGACTTTCACTCTTGGGCCTCAGTTTCCCCATCTATGAAAGGAAGGGCATGTTAAATGATGGTCTCCAAGGTTCCTCCTCACTCTAGTCAATTATGACAGTCTTTACCCAAGTGATCGTTATTTATGGATGAGTAAAAAGTTATAAAATGATTCCTGGTGGGCAGATGCCAACCGAAGTCTTGGTATTTTTTCTACGTGACATGTGACATTTTACAAAATAGTCTAAGTGCAGAAAGTGAAAAGGCAGTCATTAAAGGTGAGAAAAATAAACAGCCAGGAAAGAACGCCTGTATAAATTGCTCACTCTGACTTCAGGGGGATAATTTTTTTAAAGTAAGATCATGAGAAGTAGATTTATGTCCCCAGATCCAATGCAAATGCAGCATTTGTACAATAACCATTTATCAGGTCCCAAGGAGCTGATTCATTGCCCCATCGCCCTACTTTGTATTCTGACGGGCTCTGAAAGTTAACTGACAACGCGGGAAGAAATATCCTCTGACTCATTGCAGATGACGGGTTATAAACGAGCACAACTTGGTCTTCTGCTCTGGAAAATTAGTGTTTTGAAACTCTCATTAGAAATTAGTCATTAAAACTGTTCCTAAATTTGACTTTGCTGGTCCATTATTTTGTTGTTGTTTTAGGCATTTAATTTCCTGATGACGTCGGGCAAGGAAACTATTGCCTTTGCTTTAGAACATTCTAGGTCAATGTTTTCATCTAGATTTAACACCAAATAACTAGCCAGACTTGGCCCAGGACACGTCACACTGCTGTCCCCTCAGAGATTTTGCTCCCATGTGTGAAAGGTGGGTGATGAGAAACAGTCCCCAGCGTGTGAGCATGTGGGATGATGGGTCCAGACAGGGGTCTAGGATAGTGTACTGAGCCCACACCTGTCTATGGGAGGCGCCACGCTGGCCTGGAGGGGTGGAGACAGAGGTACGACCTCGCTCCTGACCCTCTTCCCCAAGGACTTGTGGAGAAGACTGAATTAGTGTTTCCCAGACCGTGTGCCCTATAGTCCTGGCCCCAGAGTCAGCTGTGGAGTTCAAAGACACAGAGTCCCAGGCCCTGACATGGAGTTCTTGATTTGGCAGGTATGGGGTGGGGCCTGAGCCTTTGTGCATGTGACACCTCCCATGGGCTTTGGATGGCAGCTCGTCCAAGGACAGGCATTCTGGCTTCCTCAGAGCCTGAGGCCCCAAGCGGCCCCTCCAAGGGGCCCCAAGACTGAGGCATGAAAGCAGTGGGTGAAGTCCAGGGGATTAGACCTAAGGGGGGTCAGCCAGAAGGTCAGGAAGAAGGAAGCTTCTTCTTAAATAGGGAATGGCCAAGAATCTTCCCTTTTATCTTTCACTTCCAGTTAATCACCAAATCATTTCGATTCTACGATCTCGTTTCTTGGCTCGGTCGTACATCTTTGAATCCTCTTAGTTGCCATCCTAGTCCAGGCCAGCATCATCTTTTAAGTGGCCTCCCAGCCTCTTCTCTCTTCTCCTAAAGTCTGAAAGAGGTTTTTCTAAAATTCAGATCTGATCACAACATCCTTCTGAGTTCAGGTGTCCCCACCGCCTACAGATTAAGGCTCAAATTCCACAGAAGACTACACGAGACCCTTTACAGTCCTCCCCAGTTGTTCAGTGAACAGATCTAGCTTCCGTACCTTTGCCTATGCTGTTTCCTGAGCCTGAATGTCCTTTCCCTGGTCTACCTTCAGGTCTCAGCTTGGCCGTCCCTTCCTTCTGTGACTCTTAGAGGCAGACACAGATGTGCCTTTCTTTATGCTCTTCTCATATTGTCTTGTTCTGCACCTCAAATGCCATTTTCATCACAGTTCTTATATTAAAAGTGTTTATACAGCTACCTCTTCCTCTAGACTAGGTGAACCTGAATGACAGAGACCATATATGTCTTGATGACCATATATCCCCAGTATCTGCGAATTAGGGGCTAATTCACACTTGGTCAGTGAACGAGGGCACCCAGAAGGGAGTCCCAGGGGTTGGATGATCCTGGAACTGGTAGGAAGCCTGGGAAGATACATAGGAATATCCTTAAGTATCCCAAGGGAGCAGCTCCTAGCCAGGTGGCCTCTTGGAATTGCCCTGGTTGCAACTTAGCCCTTGTTCAACCAGTGGCCTGTGTCCCTGATAATCTCTGTTCATCATTAATCTTGTTCTTTTGGGGAGGCTGGCACAGCCTAGGTTGTTAGGAGTAGAGAATGCAAGGATACGAGTTTCGAGGAGAGCATCCTAGGACCCCTTCAGGAGGACTGTAGGAGATAGGCTCCAACATAGTCACAGGGCACTTGAACTAGGAAAGAGCCTTCAATGGCCTGTTTGAGCTTGTTCAATTTCATCCATCCATGTATCCATCTATCCTTGTATCCATCTATGTATCCTTCCATCCGTTCATTCATTTGTGTGTCCTTCCATCCGTGTATCCATCTATCACATCCATCCATCAATATATCCATCCATCCATATATCCATCCATCCATGTATCCATCCATCTATCTATCCATCCATTCTTTCACTACTCATTGTACAGCTAGTATGTCAGGCAGTCTTCTGTATACTGCATATGTGACAGAGCTTATGCTCTAAAAGAGGGAGAAAGATCATAAGCAACACGTAAACAGATAAAACGATAATTTCAGAGAGTGATATGTGCTCTAAAAACCATCACATTGGGCAATGGTACAGGGAGTGACTAGTGACGGGCAGGCAGAGTTGGGGAGGGCTTCTTTAGTGAGGGTGATCAAGGAAAGCCTCTCAGAGGGAACGACAGATGAGATCTAAATGAATCTAAATGATCTCATCTGAGACAGTCAAGTGGCGATATGGTGAGGAGAACATTCTAGAAAGAGGAAACCACAGTGAGCTGGTGAATCAGGGAGAAGCCTCCAGCTAGAAAGCAGCTTGAGGATAACTGGGAGAGCAGAGGCCAGTCTAAAGGACCACAATCAAATCCTGGCTCAGCCACTTAATATCTGTGGGTGACTGGGAGAGGCAATAACTTTCTAAAGATTTGCTTCCCTATCAGTAAAAAGGAGACACTAGAACCTTACTCAGAGGGTGACTGCAAAGATTAAATCATATGTGGACCATGGTCCTTGGCATGGGGTAGGTTCTCAAGCCCAGATATTTCAAAATCCTTTTGCCAAGTGAAAGTCATTGTACTTTTTGCATCAGCATCATGAGACGGGCAAAAAGATTGATCACCTCGGTTCTGGTAACCAGTTTCAGACTGACACCTCTATCTGATTTCTGTTTCATTCTGTATTTTAAAAATGCTCTATGTACTCCCTTTATTATGCATGTCATCCAGCTCTGGTTCCTGCGAAACTAGAAGGTCACAGCTTGGCTCTGGGCTCAGAAATATGGCACCTGTCAGGCGCTTGATATAGGAACTTGGCCTTCCCCAGTGGAGCCACAGCTAGTCAAATCAAGTCAACGATTCAATCCACTGCTGCTGAATAAAAGCTGGAGAAATCTTAAGCTGCTATATTAACACTAAACTTTTTCTTAGTAAACAATCCTTCTAAGATGACATTGAGGCCCCCACTTCCCCTCCTCCCTCAGTTTCCAAATAGCTCAGCATTGGAAGGAGAGGCCAGAGAACCTGCATAAGAAGCTGTGACTCTACCAGGCAAAAAATAAATAAGGAAATAAAAGCATAACGCCTTACAAGGGTGGGGGACAACAGGATGCACGAACCCAGTCTGCTCGGGCTTACACTTTGAGGCTTTCCTCTTTTGATAACATTCACATCTGGCTCTTATTTTCCTTTTCTATTGCCAGAGGCAAGCTGCTAAAAGGTTACCATTTGGTTTTCCGGAGGAAAGGAAGGAAGCCCAGATTAGTAGTATTTGCCCATTTGCAAGGTGTAAATACCCACTGTGGCTGGTTTCAGGTTACTCCTGATGGCATTGAATGCAGAGTTGGGAAGAGAGGGTAACAATTGGCTTTTGGAAGCTGGTATGATGGGCTCCAGGCCATCACTGCTACACCAGCACCCTAGAAATAACAACGACCACCTGCCCTGGCCGGGCACTGTATACATGAAATTTCATACAATCTTAGCATCATTGTTTGAGGCAGAGATTGTTATTACCACCTTAAGGATGAGGGAATTGAGGCTCAGAGTGACTGTGGAGGCAGCGCAGGTTCACATATTAGAAAGTGGCGGAGCTGGCGTTTGATGCTCCTTGCTCCTCTCACTGTGGTACTCCGCCCCATCCCCACTCCAAGTCTTCCTCTTTCTTCCCTGGGTTAGTAACTTTCCTCCCAGCAGGCTCCCTGACTGCAGTGTCCCCGGGGTCCTCCCATATGCCCTTTTCATATGTATCCATTCCCCTCAGGTCAGAACTAAGTCCAGTTTCCTTAGCTTGGCTCCAGACTGCAGCCTGCGCTTCCTCACACAATCCTTCTATTCTGGCAAAATGGGTTTCCCCACTGTTCCCAGATCTACCTGAAGTCATCCACCTCCCTTTCCCACCAGCTTTTCCTTGCCCTGCTTATCCATGATTGTCCCACTGAAATCCTATCCCCTCCTACCAGCCCTCCTGGACCACCTTAGTCCCTGGGGTCTCTTCCTCTCTTGAGCTTCTACAGCATTCATGCCTGGCCCACTCGCTTGGCCCTCAGCACCGGTGACTTTTATAAAAACTATGTTGTTTGCTGGGTTGGATTTCTTACCGCCCCAGGAGACCACAAGCTCCTTGCGGGTAGACACAGTGCGGTGTACATAATTATAGAAGAGCCACAAGGAATCACTTGCTCAGACGGGTGTTCAGTGACTGTGGCCAGAGCAGAATGCGCCTGACTTGCCCACTGTAGAGTAATTGGAGGGAAGTTCCCTGCTACTCTGGGGTCTCAGACTCCACAGCAGCCTTAAGAGAACAAGTTCAATCTATTTAAAAATATTTTAAAACAGCAACTCTCATTCTCTTCCCCTTCTAAATTATATTTAATTGCCACAAAGAGCAAGAGAAAGCAACATCGCCACGGCTGGGTGTGCAGAAGAGATGAGCTCTTCTGTGCTCTGGATATGGGATACAAAATACGTCAGAACTCAATTCTCCAATCCACAGAGTCCTGGAGGATAGATGGGGCTGCCAACTCCAAATTAAGCTGGTCTGGATGGCCGCTGGCTGTGATCTTCAGGTGACTTTGGCCGAGCCTTGAAGGAGCTTGGCCGCCCAACCCTGTTTGGGCGGGCTCAGCGCTCATCACAGAGCCTGCATTTCTGGCTGCATTTAAGAACCCCTGCAAGTGGAAACAGAGCTCGGACCTTGACCACGTGTAAACACAGCGCCACCAATAATATAGGCACAAACTGAAAACTCCCAGCATCAGTAAGATTTGCGCCCGAGGGCCGATGCCTCCCGCCCCCGGGAGCACTCCGCTGGAGCCCAATCCATCTCAGATACAGTTATAGTCCACTCCATGGAGGCCGGATCAGGGAGAAAATTATGTAAGAACCTTGCTGGGTAGAAGAGGCAGTCGCAAGGCCCTGTGGGATTGATCTTCCAGAATGAACCGGCCCTGGGTTAGGGACGTCATCGAGTCCACGTCTGGCTCTCGTGAGCCAAATTCCCTCTTCTCTCAGGGTGTGGAAGTCAGTGAGAGCAAAGCTTGATAAATTCTGGAATCAAAATGTCACTGCCAAATGTGCCTGCTCAATGGAATTTCATGTGACCATTTGTCTCCCACTACTAATTTGTCTTGAAAAGGAGCAGAGACCAGAGGAGATAAATGAGTTGGTTTTAAGAGACACTGACAGTGCCCTGGCACCCTTTCTCCTTCAGAGCACATCAGGCTAGTTCTACCTGCCGGCACCTCCATCTCTGTGCCTGAGAACTTGCTCGCACAGACAGAGCCTTTTGCCCACCTGTGCAGCAGGCTGCACGTGCTAGGATGTTAGCCTGCTCAGGAGCAGCGCTCACCAATGACCGGCGGGAGCTGGTGTATAAATACCCGGACTCTATCACTCCCTGGGTGGAATAAGCCTCCGTGGGCTCCTGGGGTTACCCCAGTGGGACTGGGCTCCTTTGCCCACAGTGGCAGCTGGTTAGACAATGCCAAATGCACTGGCTCTGTTCCCTTCCTTGGCCCACTTCCAACTCTCCTGCTGGTTTTTATGAGATCACCTCCCAAATAGACAATTTGCACCCAATTCCTCGTCTCAGCATCTGCTTCTGGGATGACCCAAACTAAGACAGTTGTGTCAATAGAATTCCTATCAGACAGTGGTTAATTCTTCTGGAAGCCAATTCCTGGACCAGTATGAAATGACTCCATCAAGGATAGGGGTAAGTTAATTCCATTGGGCTCTCCCGAACATCTCAAGAATATGGGAGGAAAGAGAGCACAGGAGGAGCTGGATGGGTTTCTGTGCATGAAAATCCAGAGAAAGCGTCTGGTGGGCCTGCAGGCTGAGGTTTTAGAGAGCTGCCTCAACGGGGTCCCAGAGAGATAACAGGCTTCCCATGCAGGGGAGCTGCTTAATTGACCTACCTGTTCCCAAACTCACTCCCTCAACCCTCATGAAAGCCCTGGAGGAAGGCATTTCATTCTCACTTACAGATAAGGAGACACTGAGACACTGAGAGGGTAAAGGGCCTCGTGGTGTCCCCACGAGAATTAAATGAGAAAACAGACGGCAGACCAGCCCTTGGCTCACAGCAGATGCCACTTAATATTGCTTCCTATTTCTTCCTGATGTGCTGGTGTGGTCCTTCAGAACAATGGGCTGGGCCCACGTCTCAGGCGCTCTGAGTCTGTTTGTGTGACAGAAGAAAGACGAGGCTGGGACTCTCCTATCTGGTAACAGTGAAGTAGGCAATTCAGACCAGTCCTCCCACTAAACGCGGTGTGAGAAGTTGGAAAAAGTAAATAAAAAGAGAAAAAGGGGAGGAGGTCAGCACAGGGAAGAAGACTACAGGACAGCAGTCAGCACAGGTCTTCATTTTGGGTGTCTTAGAGAGTTTTGCAGGCATTTCCAAAGAGGTTTTGATTTTGAAAAAAATGAGCAGAACCAGAAGATTGCGCCTGCTCAAGTAAACAATTTTTAGAGAGGCCAATGGGGGAAAAATAGTGGAGATTAGTGGTTACCAAGGGTTGGGGGGATGAACAGGCAAGAGCACAGAGGATTTTCAGCGAGTAAAACTGCTCTGTACGATACTACAATGGTGGGTAGATGTCCTGACAGATTCATCCAAACTCATACAATGTACACCAGCAGGAGTGAGCCCTAACGTCAACTGTGGACTTCGGGTGATTATGATGTGTCAATGTGGGGTCATTGATTATAACAAATGCCCCACTCTGGTGGGGGATGTTGACAGTGGGACAGGCTGTGCATGGGTCGGGGCAGGAGGCATATGAGAAATCTCTGTACCTTCTCCTCAGTTTTGCTGTGAATCTAAAACTGCTCTGAAAAATAAAGTCTATTAAAAAAAAGGGGCCAATCTAGGTTTTCCCAGCCTTAAGGAAGACAAAATGAACTTGGAAAAATGGAAGATTGTATCCGGAAGATGATATTAAATTGCATACACTGGTGAAAGAGTTTATCAATATCTGATAGACCATGCCTCAGACATGGAGGGATGGGGCTGGCCCGTGGCGGAGCGGTTAAGTTCGCGCACTCCGCATCGGTGGCCCAGGGTTTTGCCAGTTCCGATCCCGGGCGCAGACATGGCGCTCCTTATCAGGCCACGCTGAGGTAGCATTCCACATAGCACAGTCAGAACGATCTACAACTAGAATATACAACCATGTACTGGGGGGCTTTGGGGAGGAGAAGAAGAAGAAGAAAAGAAGATTGGCAACAGTTGTTAGCTCAGGTGCCAATCTTCAACAAAACAAAACATGGAGGGACAATGGTCATAAACCGGGAAAGGGGAGGGTAGTGGACATCTTCTCCCTTCCCCCTCCCACCCCCTAGCATGACATTTCTTCTTCTTTCATTTTAGTAAAAGTACCCTGATTGCTGGTACCCGACCCCTATTACAGTCTGTCACCACGGTCAACCGTTCCCTGCCTAAGGGGTGGACCCTCACCCAAACTAGGCCATCAAAATCACTTTTAAATCTGACTCTGGGCCTGGACAACCTGCTGTCCTGGGCCTCCCACCTCCCTCAGGTCCCACCTGCTGTGACACTTGCTTGTCAGCCTGTCCTCTGGTTCTCTGAGCTGCTACACAGCCTTCCAACGCATTTTGATTCTTTTCCATATGTTTGCAGAGTTTGTTTCTGTTGTTTGCACCCAACTTCAACAGATAAAAGCCCATTTCGGAAACAGGACACCATTGGGAAATGCCTTTTATTCCTGCTGCTGCTGCTAGGAAGGAGAGGGGCCAGGGCCTGGCAGTGATGAGCCCCAGGCTCAGGGTCAATTCCCACTGCCTCACTGCAGCCTGTAGAAATGCTTGAAAATGTTAAAACAAACCGCTGCCTGCAGGAAATCCTGGTGCGCCTGCCAGGGTAAGGTCCGTGAAGATAAAGTGGATGGGTTCTTGAAACTGAGGAACAACAGCGAAGGAGAAGCATTGCTCAAGCCCGATCAAGTCCAGGGGAGTGCTAACCTCTGATGAGAAAACAGACTTTGTGCTGCCATAAGTAACTCTGCGCAAAGTATGGGAATAGCCCAAGTGATTATTACACAGAATTTAATATTTATGCCAGCATGAACTCAGAGCAATAAAGCTCCATTTCATATCTTTTGTGGAATGAGTTGGGGGCATTTATGAGCAAAGGCATGCATGAATGAATGAAGAAATACACTAAATGATGGCAATAAAACTCTCACTCTTGAATCTAGCCGCTGCTTTATTCAGTCTGAGCTGGAAAGCCCTTGCTCAGCAAATAACAATTACCTGAGATTACAAATAATGTGCAGAAACAGATGGGCGTGCGGAACACACTTATGCTTTTCCTTTCTCTTAAAAACACAAGAGAAATGGAAAAAGGTAGCTGGCGAAAACCTTAAGAATTAAAGATAAAGACATATTCTCATTGAAGCTGAAAATAGATGTGTATTATCAGAACCCTCCCCTTATAGCAGATGAAGGAGGCATTTCCCAATTCCGTCTTCTGTAAAAAAACTGCTAAATATAAACAAAAAAACCCCACAGGCTCCAGGATGTCCAACACTCTGCCTATTTAACCCACGAATACTCCACAGTTCCCGAGTCTATTTTGTGACACTGGTTTGTGTTACAGTCTGTGTAACCAATGTTGTAAAACCGTCTCTCCTACTGACAGTTGAGAATCTTTCTCAATAGGTGAAAAAGCTCAGCTTTAGTTACGGAGACAGGAAGCATCACAGGGTCGGTCACTGGATATTTGCAGGACACTCACAGTTGCAGGGAACTGGGACATCCCCACGTCACCAAATACCCCTATGAGGACACACCTGAGGCTGTTGAGGCAGCATGCTCAGGCAGCTGGTCACTTTGGAAGTATGCTTCACAGTATTTTTTTAAATGCCAGATATATTATGGAGAGCGTAGACTTTACGTCTATTATTTCTGTCAACGACAAAAGCAATCTTTTAAGGACAGGGATATTAATGTAATTGATACAAGTCATTAAAGCAATGTGATCCTCTTGACATCTGCAGAAACCCTAGACAGGCCCTGAAGCAACCTTCACTACCATGTGGCTTGCTGTGGTCATGACTGTTGTGGCTTCTACACCATCTGTTTGTCCTTGTGTTTAGACCACCCGACTTTGCTTTGGGCGGCCAGGCCTCTGCCACACTGACCCCAGGGCTGGGTAGGGCTGCTCCTGCGCAGTTCCCTGGGTTGACCCAGGCCTGTGCCCAGTGATTAGGGTAGGCTGGGCCTCTCATCTGCTCTGGATCCAGGAATTCTGCGGGAATCCTGGGAGGGACCTGCCCTGGGGATGCAGAACTGGTGAGCTCTAGACGTGGAACCACTGCTGGCTTTTTGCTACATGAGGTCTATGCTGCCAGCAAGAGCGAGTCCATAGGGAGAGAGAAGACCCCTGAGAGCCCCCGCCCCATGGCACACGCGGGGCTGACGTCACTGGTAGGCACTGTTGTGATTGGCTGGTGCCCACTGCTAACAGTTGCTTTTGAATATTTCCCTCGGACGCTCAGATCTGGCTCTGACTAAAACCACACCGATCCCTGGATTTCCCAGGTCTGTGAGCTAATCAGTTCACTTTATTTTTCTTACATCAGTTTGAGTTAGGTTTCATTTGTAACCAAAAGAGTCCTGACTGATAGATGAATCCGCCATTTGTGATGGCGAAAGCTGAAGCACCGGCCTTTCTGCCTATGGATTTAAAAATGAAACTTTTCTTTTGGTGGGAGGAAAATTTGAGATGCAAAGATCTACTTGGCTTGCCTTTCCTTTCTTTGAAATGCCCCTCCCTCCCCAACTCTGCATAAAAGAGTGTAGTGCTCACTAGGAACCAGCCTGGCTCCATCAGTAATAAGTTCGGTTGAAAGAATCTCGTTTCTCGTGAAAATGAGGTACCTCTCTCTGGACTCAGGTGAGGCATTATGCACTGTCGTTTGGAAAAGATGGAGGATGATGGCGCGATGACTGACAATGAAATGAGCTCCCCCTGGTGGAGAGACCATCTCTGGTGGGTGCTGGATCATCACACTTGCATCTATTGATCTGTCAGTGAGGGACCTGAGGGGATTGGATGGAGAGAGGACCGGATGAACCCATGGTGAAAGAAGTGCAGGCAACTGCTCCTAAGCTGCCTCGATCTTTTTGCTGTTGGGTGAAAGAGACACAAACTAAAACAGATAGTTCCCTTGCTACTGGCTTGAACTATAATCAGTCCATAGTTAAAAGCCCACAGAGCTTGCATAGTTTTGAGCTAAGGCATATTTGGCTATTTGGCCTGAATCATGCTAGTATTTGAAAGCAAAAATTTCTCCATCTCAACATTTCTTTACTAGTGGCTTAGAAATAACTGTCATTTCAAAGTCACTTTGTAGAATGTTTTGGTGTTTTAATAAAACTCCAGGTGGTGTACCAACAAATTTAATTGGGCTGAGGTTTTAGAGAAGCGGTGTTGTTTTATACACCTCGCCATACTTCCATTACGCATGTGTTTAACGTAATTCCTGGCAGATATGACGTGTGGTGAACCGAACAGGGAGTCTAGCTACCCAGAGCAAAACAATGTCTATAATGTTGAAAAGCAAGTGGCAATATGGTGTTTTTCCAGGAAACGGGAAATGTTTAGACAAAGGGAGTAATGTAGGTAAAATATAAAACATGGCCTCAAACTCTGCAGCAAGGCATCTTTGCCCGGCTGGCTTGTACAGACACAGCAATTGGGTTTGCTCATACCTCGCGGGGCGCGCCTGAAAACACAAAATAAAATGGAGAATGCAGAGCTGCCCCGACGATTCCTGCCCCAGGATAGTCCTTCCTCTAACATGCAATTAATTAAGGTAAAGCACAGAGATTTTTTTCTGCCTGTATTTTTTCTTAGCTCCATGCCTCATTTTCCATTGTAACGGCTGTGGCTAGAATCGATGCTATTTCCAAATCGGAGCCAGGCCTATCACGACTCAGGTGTGCACGGTCCTGGGTTGGGTCTTCCTGAGGTTGTGAGAGCCACAAAAGCTCGGATGGCGATTGCAATGCGTGGGTTCTCTCTTAGCCACTGGAGAACCCTTTGCGAGGTGCTGCCCTGGATTCTAATGGCGTCTGTCGTGGGCTGACTTGCGTTTCTCTCAAGTTCATGTGTCGATGTCCTAACTCCCAGCACCTCAGAATGTGACTGTATGTGGAGACAGGGTCTTTAAAGATGTAATTACGTTAAAGTGAAGTCATTACGGTGGGGCCTGATCCGGTTTGACTGGCGTCCTGATAAGAAGAGGAGATTAGAACACAGACACGCACAGAGGGACGAGCCCGTGAGGACCCAGGGAGAAGACAGCCGTCTACACGTCAACGAGAGAGGCCTCGCAAGAAACCAACCCTACTGACGCCTTGATCTTGGACTTCCGGCCTCCAGAATTGTGAGAAGATACATTGCTCTTGCTTAAGGCAGCCAGCGTATGGCGCTTTGTTATGGCAGCTCTAGGAAACTAATGCAGCGTCTGTCAAGTACCTGATCACATGTTAGCCGTGTGCCTCTCCCCCATTAGGAAAGTTTGCTCCCTGAGCTGATTACATTAAGATAAAACTCCACGAAACGAACTGATTCCTATTCTGTCATCTATTATGCCTACCTCAGCCTATCTTGCCTCCATTTCTCCAGCATTACTTGCTCGCAGAAGGCAGAGCACAAAGGGGGCTTTCTGCCTCCAGCTCTCCTGATTAATTACATGGTGCATCCCTGCTGAAGAACAAGGGAGGCAGACTGTTGACTTTCCAAGGGGATATCTTGAAATCTCCCTGCGCCTGAATTCATGGAAACTTCTAACTGGAGAACCCCAGGGGAGGGCCCCTTCAGCTGTTGTACCCCTGGCTATTGTCCCTTCCCCAAGCGAGGTGGGGGGCACCAGGGCCCCTCTGCTTGTCCCAGGGTCCAGATTGCTGGGTCTGTGGTGCAGCCATCCAGAAGGGAGGTCGTCTCCATTTTGAGCCCCAACACATCCCCTGGAATTCTGCCCCATTCATCTGGGTTTGGCCACCTGGAGATGAGTCCCTCTGACTTCCAAACCCTGCAAGATGGCGACTGCTTGTCCCTCACTTGCTCCTTTTCTACTCTCAGCTTCTTCCGTTGTGCCTCACGTCACAGAGTTTTGAGCCCTCTCCTGTTCTTCCTAAGAGCAAGTCTAAGAGCCCCGTTTCCTGAGTGCTCACCGCGCGGCAGTCACTGTGCTAGGCGCTTCATGCTCATTGAACTTGAACTCATTACGACCTTGTTGTTGATCCATCTAAGGTGAAGAAACTCAGGCTCCAGGAGGCTAAGTCAGTTTCCCCAGGTCTCATTGCTGCTAAGTGGCTGGAAAGTCTGGTTTTCTGTGATTCCAAAGCCCTCTTTCTTTTTTTTCCTCTAGTTCTTAAAAATTGTGGTAAAATATACACAATGTAAAATTTACCTTCTGAACCAGTTTTAGTTCTACAGTTCAGTGGCATTAAGTACATTGATAATGTCACACAACCATCGCCATCATCCGTCTCCAGAACCCTTTCATCTTGTAAAACTGAAACTCCACACTCATTAGACAATAACTTGCCTTCCCCCACCCCCAGGCCCTCGCAACCTCCATTCTAGTTTGTGTCTCTATGAATCTGAGTAGATAAGTGCCTCATATATGGGGAATCATACAGTACTTGTATTTTTGTGGCAGACTTATTTCACTAAACATAATGTCCTCAAGATTCCTCCATGTTTTAGCGTGTGTCCGAATTTCCTCGCTTTTAAAGGCTGAGTAGTAGTCTGTTGTCTGTACAGACCACACATTGCTTGTCCATTGATGGACACTTGGGTTGCTTTCATGCTTTAGCCGTTGTGAATAGCGCTGCTATGAACACAGGTGTACAAAGACCTCTTTAAGACCCTGCTTTCCATTCTTTTGGGTATACACCCAGAAGTGGAATTGCTGGATCATTCTTATAACCATTCTGTTTGTAATGTTTTGAAGAATCACCATACTGTTTTCCACAGCGGCTCTATCATTTTACCTTTCCACAAACAGTGCACAAGGGTTCCAATTTCTCCACATCTTCACCAATGCTCGTTCTTTTCTGTTTTTCTGATCGGAGCCATCCTAGTGGGTGTAAGCGGGTATCTCATTGTAGTTTTGACACGCATTTCTCTAATGACTAGTGATGTTGGCCATCTTTCCACGTGCTTATTGGCCATCTGTCTATCTTCTTTGGAGGAATGTCCAGTCCTCCTTGTTAAGCTCTCACACAGAATCTTTCTTCCAGTTTGCCCTCTTTGAACACACTTGAGTTTGCCAGCATCCCCCTTAAAAAGATCTATCAGGAGGAGCAGAAGCTCAGGATGCAGTAACATGGCCTTAGCTCCATGCCAGCTGGTAGACTTCAAGTTTCTCTTAGCTTTTCTAACAGCCATAAGGTACTTTTGCCCAAGCCTGAGCTCGTAGTCAGTGATAAATCTCCAGGCCCTTAAAAACTGCTTGAGCTGGTTTTCAGCCAGCTCTCATGTTTTGAATCAAAGGTCATTTGGCGAAGTTCCAGCCTGTTGCTCTAGCACAGAGTTTCTCAGCCTCAGCACGGCAGACGTTTGAGGCTTGGTAATTCCTTGCTGCAGAGGGACTCTGCATTCCTGTGCACCGCGGGAAATTCAGCGGCAACTCTGGCCTCTGCCCACTAGAAGCCAGTAGGCGCTCACCCTCCACGCCCAACCACAAGTGTTCCAGATGTTACCAAATGTCATCTGGGGACAAAATCACCCTGGGTGAGGAACCACTGTTCTAGTAAATTTCAAGATGGGCCACTTGCTTTTGACTATTTGGAGAAATCTGAGATTCTGGAGGAATGAAAAATGCTTCTTAAAAGTCTGTTCTTTCCATGAAGCCAGACGACGAGAGACAGAGGTGGATATAACGAACTGGGAAAGAGACAGGGTCAGAAACTGAGAAGGACGCATCAAATAGATTTGCCACGTGCCTGGCACCAAACGCGGAGTGAACTCTTGGATTCTGTTACACAGGATGATAAAGTCCATGAATACATGCTGATTTCCTTGTAGCAAAAATTAAATTATTCATTTCATTCTCCTTCCATCATGCGTGACTGGCTCTGGACAAATGTCAATAGGTCTAGTGACGAATGTGTTTTAAGAGGCTCACAGGGGATGGCAGTGGAAGACGAGCTCTCGAAGTAATTAAATTACTGGTTATTGGGTGTTTGCTCTGTATAAGCCCCTTCGTGGGCACCATGGGGGTCGAGAGGGTGAAGAAGCCACAATTCTGTGCTGAGGCAGTGTTTCCCACATGCAGCACATGCAGCGCCCTTGGTGGGGGACCTGAGCTGTGCATGGAAGAATGTTGAGCGAGCAGTATTGATCAAAGGGGGATGGATGGATGGCGGAACTCTCTTCGATGGGAAGAGAGAAATAGATGAGGGTTAGTGTGTTAGGTTCCTACGGCTGCTCTAACAAATTACCACAAACCGAGTGATTTGAAACTACTCAAATTTACTGTCTTATAGTTCTGGAGCTCAGAGTCTAAGCCATTGGCAAAGCTGTATTCCTTCTGGAAGCTTCAGGGGAGAATCTGTTTCCTTGCCTTTTGTAGATTCTCGAGACTGCCCGCATTCCTTGTCTCATGGCCTCTGTCTTGTGTCACTCCAACCTCTTGCTTTTGTTACCACATCTTCTTCTCCGACTCCTACCCCCCGCCTCTCTCTTATGAGGACCCTTATGACTACAGTGGGCCCACGTGGATAATCCAGGGTAATCTTTACATCTCAACAGCCCTAACTTAGTCATATTCTGCAGAGTCTCTTTTTATCATGTCATGTCATGTTCCAGGGACTAGAATGCGGGCATCTTCAGGGGTTGGGGGACATTATTCAGCACAGTGCAGGTAGTAGGAAGAGAAAGTATGATTTCAGGCCAGAGGACACAAGTTACAAAGAATTTGGGCAAAATGGAGAAATAGCAGGCTGAGATGTGTGTGAACCGACAGCAGGGAGAATTTAACTAAGAGGGGTGCGGGGACTGCTTCAACATCAATTCCAGATACCTGGACAACCGTGCCCCTCCTCGTGCTAATGACATAAGAACAAGGTCCCGACCCAATCAGTTAGAAATTGCAGTCATTTTACAAATAAAAATTCAGCCTTAGAGGGTTCACTGATTCCTCCATGCCTCAGAGCTACAGAGCAACGGAGCTGGGAGCTGAACTCTGACTTTGGGCTCTACGGCTTGTAATTTCCATAAAGGCCACAAGAATATTTCTGATCTCACAGGCTCCTCCCCCCCAAAGGTAGTGTCCAGTTCCCTTCCCCCAGAATGTGGGCCAGCCCTTATGACTGCCCTGGGGACAGTAAAGTGGAAGTGACCCTGCATGACTTCTGAGGCTAGGTCATAAAAGGTGATTGGCATAGCTGCCCCCGGGCACTTGCTGTTGGGGTGCTCACCCCTGGGACCCGGCTGCCATGTTGTGAGGAAGCCCAGGCCATATGGAGTGGCCACGGCCACGTGCAGATGTTCTGGCTGATGGCCAGAGTCAACTGCAAATAAGCCTTCAGGTGATTTCAGCCCCCAGCCTTTGGGGTTTCCAGCTGAGGCCTAAGACAGTGTGTTGCAGAGATTAGCTGTCTCCACTCTGCCCTGTTCATAATCCTAACCCACTAAAACCACAAAAGACAATAAATGACATCGTTTTACGCCACTAAGTTTTGGGGTGCTTTGTTATGCACCAATGGAAGCGGAAAGAGGCACTCAGCCCTAAGGCAGATCCACTCTCTTGCCTAAACATATCCCCAGTTTTATAAAATTTAAGTTGGTATGAGAAATCCTACCCCTGGAGGTCACTTGACTCAACCTTCCCCTCCTTCCTCCTGAGGCAGGAGCAGGTACAGAACTGCCTCTGGGTGCCACACTGCACAGGAGAGCCACGGCTGGCCGAGGTGTGTACAGTGAGTTTAGTCTGCATGGGGGCACTGAGCGTTTGCTCGAGGAGGTGAGTGACACACTCAGAGCAGGTGTCAGGAGCCCATCATTGGCCGGGGTACCAGGCACAAGGGAGGTGAGGGAACTAGAGAGGGAAAGGAGATGACTTAAGAGGCTGTAGCTGTAGCCATAGCCTAGAGGAGGAATGACTAGATCTAGAGTCAGGAAGATGCTATTGGACGGGGAAGGAAGGGTAGGTGGGAGGGAGAATGCCCAGGAACAGACGCCCCATGGCACAGAAGGTGGGGGTTATCAAAGATAACGTAGGGGGAGGAAAAAAGACAGTGAGAGTTTGCCCAAGGCCAGCAATTGACGAAGGGTGTGAGGACCAAGGAATGGTCATTAGCAATTTATTTAATAAAGAAATATGTATTGAGGTCTAGTGTGTGGAAGGCACAAGAGATGCAATGGTTGAAGATAAAGACAATTCCTGCCTTTGCTGAGTGTGTAGTCCAGTGGCAAAAACAGATGTGAAACAAAGATTTGCAAATGAAATTCGGGTTATGAAAGGTATGAGCAGGAGGCTGTGGGAATGTTGTTGATAGGTAAGGAGAGGTTTCTCTGAGGGGGTGATGTTTGAGCTGAGATCTGCAGGTGGAGGAGGCGTTAGCCAGAGGCTCCTGTCCTCCTCAAGCTGGCGAGGCTGAAGGGCGGGGCTCAGTGGCAGCAGCAAGCTGGAGACAAGCAAATGAATTCAGGAGGTCCTGAGAAGATGGAATCCCCAGGACTTGGTGATGGGGGCTATGTGCGTGATGAAGGGGATGAAGTCCAAGCTTCTAGCTAGAGCATGGGGGATGGTTGTGCCCTTCACCTATGCAAGGAACACTGGGGGTGAAGGTGAATTTGGTTTTGAATACATCGAATTTGATGGACCTCTGAGGTTCCTAAGTAGAGATGCCTGGTAGAAATTGTTTATATGGAACAAGGGAACAGGAGACATGACTGAGCTTGAGATGTACATTTGGGAGCCTAAAGTGCACTGAATTGGAGACTCTACTAGAAGAGTAGGGTGTGGACCTCATGATGGGTTGGGAGCGGGTAGAGCTCATTGAGGGAAGAGACTGAGAAGAACAATGGCCAGAGCTCACGAGGAGGATGAGGAGTGGCCAGAAGGGATGGAAGAGTGGACCACTAGGGAGGGACCCTGCAGAGTTTGAGGTGTTGGAGCAGGTGTTGGTTTGAGTCCTAGGAAGGTTTACAGTTCCGCTAGCTCACTTTTGGTTCCCTTGACAGTTTTAGCTGAAAGATCATGGTGGACCTCCCTATTAAATGCCAAGCTTTCCAATCTTGCTGCATCTAAATATCATTTTTCTTGCTTTGTTTGGATTCACATGGTTTCCAAGACTGTATTTTGTGCCTGTTCTAGAGCGGGGTTTGGACATATGTTTGCCAACCACAAATACCTGGAGGAAGATGCTCTGGTCTTCCTCTGAGACAGGTTCACTTGTTCACGAATTCACACTTTGGAGTGTCCATTTAACATCTGTCTAGCTTTGAGCACAATGAGTTACTTAAGTGACATTAAGCCTTTGTTTTCTCACCCAGGAAAAAGGAATTGCAGCGCTGATCTCATAGTGGTGGGCGAAGATGAAGAGAGATAGGAGAAAGTGCCTGGAGAATATACAGATGCTTAATGAATGTCTGTTAAGTGAATGCATGATTAAGACATTTCCTTAACAGGTTGCAGCACTCACACAAGGTTAAATACCCCTCAAAGCATCAAAAGCACATAGAATGGAGCCAGCCCTAATGGCCTAGTGTGCTCTGTGTGTGAGCTAGTGTGGTGTGCTCTGCTTCAGTGGCTGGGGTTCAGTTCCGGGTCGTGGAACCACGGCACTCGTCTGTCAGGAGCCATGCTGTGACAGTGGCTCACATAGAAGAACTGGAAGAACTTACAACTAGACACAACTATTTACTGGGGCTTTGGTGGTGGGGAGAACGAAGAAAAAAGGAGGAAGATTGGCAACAGATGTTACCTTAGGGTGAATCTTCCCCTGCAAAAAACAAACAAAGAAAAAAACATATACAGTGATTTCCTTACCACAGATAGAAATTTCCTGGCTTAGCATATGGCAAGTTCTTAATAAATATTTATTGACTGACCCATTGAATGGATTCATAGATGAATGCTGTGCCCAGTTCTCCCTCTGCAAGTAGCAGGAGAGGCTCATTTAGGATACCATCCATTTCCTTCTCCCTTAGCCTCACCCAGCAGAGCTGAGATGTCACCAACTTGGGGCCAAGGATGCCCAAAAGGAGATAGGGTTGGCCATCCTTGTGTCTGTCACTTGTTCTTTTCCAGGAAGATGCAGCTGGTTTCTGGCTGCTGTGGTGACAAACAGCAGGAGATAGCTGAGAGCATCTGTCAACAGGAGAGAACCCAGGGCAAGCCCTGCCCTAGACTGGGTACAAAGTATGCCCTAACCCCATCACTATGCAGAGTCAGCACTGGCCATCCTCAGTCCTTGAAGGCACAAGCCCCAACTTGGAAGAAACAGAAAACGTTTGCTGAGATCTTAGAATAGGTCCACGCCCTGAGATCTGCAGCAGCATATCATCGCTTGGACATGTTGTTTCTCAGCTGTGTGATTCCAAACAAATGTGTGTAACCTCTCAGCCTCAGCTGCATTTTCTGTGAAATGGGGACAATAAGACCTGTTTTAGGGTTGTTGGGAAGATGAAATGATAAAATGCATAGAAAATAGCTGGCACATAAGAGTTTCTCAATAAATCTTAATTCCCTTTGTCTTAGGCTCTCCATCTGATATCATTTAATTTCTTTTCTTTTTAAGTCATAATTCTTAAAACACCTAGTTTTCTAATTTATTTTCCAGGGTGATTCCTAGAGGCAGATACAGTGACCACAGTATGATATTTTGAAAGCACAAAAGACAGAAAAACTCAAAATCAAGCAAAGCATTGTTCAGTTCATCTATCAGCCTATAAGAATGATTGCCTCAAATAACCTTACATTCTATTCTCACAGTTTGTTTAAGAGTCGAGAAAGCATATATTTTAGAAACCTAGTCAAATACACAATGCCATGGTACTTGAAGTGGTGAATTTCAGCTTCACAGAAAAGTCATCAAATGATGCCAGAAAAATCTAGAAGTTTCCAAATTAGTGTTGGCCTCCCAGAAAGTTCAGACCCAGGGAGCACAGACATCAGCTATGTGTCGGAGGACAGCTTTGATGCTGCATAACAAACAGCGTGATTTCACTCACACGCTGAAACCGTTTTCTCGAAATCGAACCCTCATTACTAAGTTAATAGAAAAAAACTCCAATTGAACTTTGGAGGATTTTTTTCTATTATGGGAACATTACAGAGTTCAATTTGGTCAAAAATGAGCACTGAAGGCTTTCAACAATTTTCTAACGGAGCTTAAATTCACTTCTAAGAATAGTCATTATGTGATTGGCAAGGAAGGAGTACTTAATTCCTGGAAATGCACTGATGGAGAAACGACACCTTCCCTGGCATCGGGGCCTGGAGCAGCAGGGCTGTGGTGGCCTAGATATCAGAACGATTCCCCCGTGGACACAGGAGCGGCACACGCTCTGTTGAATCCACATATTGGGCACGCAGTGAACATTTTCCCAAACATCCTAAATTTCCTTCCTAGGACGTGAGTTTAAGCTTGTAACTGGCCTGTTCACGGGATTTGAAGGACCATCTGAGTGTTCATATTCTGACATCAAGGTGAGAACTACGGTGCATTTTATTGTGCCTTTTAGGGTACATTAATGATTGATTATTTTTCTTCATTATATCTATTGTCTTAACAACCTAACCACAGTGGATTAAAAACCCCACCTTAGAGAAACCATTTGAAACACACAGCTTTCCCTTAACTTGTGTTGAGCCAGTGTTATTCCTCCAGACCAAACTGGAAATCATAGCTCCAGGTGAAAAAGGGAAATGCTTTTCAAGTCCACCCAAACATTTTGAACGGTAACCAAGGTTAAGGATAGGTACGCTGTGAAATCAGGGTGAAGGGTCCTTGTCATTTTTCAGATTTCAAGAAACGTCTTTATAGAACTTACAAAAGAATAAGCCTTTTTCATTTCTCCTTGTAAAAAAAAAGTGCTGTGTGTAGGGTTATCTGGATGGGGTTTTAGATGATATATTTTGTGCAGCTGAATGGATGTTATGACAGCTGAGAGGCAGGCAACCCAGCCAGCAATTGCTAGGTTGTGCCTAATACGGACTCAGGGCCCTGGTGGCGTAGGCCAGCATCTGAGTTCTCCTAACACTGTAGAAAAGGACCTCTGAGTGGGTCTGCAGAGAAGGTGGTTTTCTTACAATTTCCTTGTTCCTTGCCACTTTAAAAAATTATTTTTATGTTTATAAAACTAACATGTCCAGCCCAGAAAACTTGACAATACAAAAGAATGTGAAGAAAAAATGAAAAATCATCAATATTTCCAGGAACCTGAGAGAATCACTCCTAACCTTGTGGGGTATTTTATTCAAGGTCTTCTTGACGTGTGATTTGTATAATTGGGATCATACAGTTTACTAACTTTGATATCCTACTTTTCCACTTCAGTTTATATCAGGAACAATTTCCTCTGGCTGATAAATTCTTATAAAACACAGTTTTAATGTCTGCACATTATTCCATCATATGGCTGCCCCAAAATTTATTTATCCAGCCTCTTATTGTTGGCCATTGAGGCTGTTTTCCAACTTTTTGCCATCATAAATAAGGCTCTGGTGAAGAACTCTGCACATAAATCTTTGCTTCCTAGTACATAAGTCTTGGACACCATTTCTGATTATTTCTTTGAGATAAATTCCTAGCAGTGAAATTACTGGTATCAAAGAGTATGACTAGTTGAAAAAAGTTGATACATAATGCGACATGTCTTTCAGAAAGCTTGTACAAATTTGCATTCCTTGACTAACTTTTTTTTTAAAGTGCTACTAGACACAACACAATGTGTTTTCTTGTTGCAGGAACGGGACTCCATTCAAGGACGTGGGTGAACCAAGGAAGAAAGAGCTTATTAGCTTTGACATTGGAGCCCAGGAGACATAGACTACACAGCCCAGGCCTATGGGCTGGGAAATGTTGCCCTCTACTCAGAAGGTCATGGGCTCTGCTCTCGTGAGCTGCCCCTCGTCCCTGCTCCGCCTCTACATGCATCCTATGCTACTACAGCAATGAGTATTTTTATGCAGTAATATATGCGGCTCAAGTGAGTGCTGCTGTTACTTGCAGCTCCTTGAAAGTGCCAGCTCCTCACTAACCCTCTGTACATTTCCACTTTCCATCATTTGGGCTTGGAAAACACTTCCCCACAGTGCTACGTGGTCATCTCTGGACTTAATTCCTAAGACTCAGCACAAGCGGAGGTGGAAGTGAACAAATACTGGATGAGAGACCCAGGGGCACATGGTTTGTTCCCCCAAGTGTCTTCTGACCTAGTGAGGGAGATGAGAAGCACTCCCACGGCGGAGACAATTTTATTTTCCACGTGGATATACAGGTAGGCTGCATTTTTCAACTTCCCTTGCGCCTGAGTTGGGGATTTGTGACAATGTCACTTCTGAATCTGGCCACAAAACTCCTGTAAGACCCTCCTCCTACTCTTTCTTCTTCCATAGCAACCTTGGAGGCCACATGAAGAGGGCAGTCTCACAGGATGGAAGAAGCCTGGGTCCTTCGATGATGTCGTGGAGCAGAGCCATCCTTTCCCCTCCCACTGCCACCATCGGCAATTGGATTGTGATATGAGTGAGCAATAAGTTTCCTTGTTAAGCTATTGAGTTTGCGGGGGGCGGGGGGAGGGGTCGTCTATCACAGAAGCTAGTATT
Organism: Equus asinus; assembly: GCF_041296235.1. NCBI lineage: Eukaryota > Metazoa > Chordata > Mammalia > Perissodactyla > Equidae > Equus > Equus asinus. The sequence goes on along the minus strand of NC_091817.1, from coordinate 45,923,837 downwards.
ACTTATTCTTCCTAGGACTCTCACTGACAATTACAACATAATTGTGTGTGTGATGAAAGTTATGCTAACTTATGCAAGGAGGGGGCAGCCCCATTTGGGGATGGGAGTGGGTGATGAAGGAAGGCTTCTGGGATGAGGCTATGTTTGGACTGATTCTTGAAGGATTACAATAATAGCTAATATGCATTGGTTCTTACTACATTCCAGATGTTGTGCTAAGAGCTTTGCCAGATTAGCCTATTTAATCCTCCCAAAGACTCTCAGTATTATTGCCTTTTACATCTGGAGAGAATGAGGCCAGGAGAGGTTAAGTAACTTGCCCATAGTCCCACAACTCTCAGTGGTAGAGCTGGATATCAAATTCAGCATGTTTAAGCACTACTCTGTACTGCCAGTATGTGAGAAGGGTTTAGCCAACATGGCGGTTACTTGGAGGGAGAAGAGATGAGATGCAAAATACTTAGCATCCCATACAGGAGGGGAGCTGACCGTGGTGCTGAAGTGAAGGCTGCATACTGGAGAGCTCTAGAGGGTCCTGAAGGACAGGCCAGGGTGGGTGAGGAGTGACACTCAGGGCAGACGTCCTAGCGGAGAGGCATAGGAGAATGTGATATATTTGGGGAACCATCAGTTGTTTGTGAACCCATGCAGGGGCCTGAACATTCTAGTTCTAGTTTAAACACATGTACCCTCAAAGGCCTGTTGTCAAGTTTGTGGGGAGAGCAGCCGTGCACAGGGCTTGGCCTGTACTTGGATATGGCCTCTATGACTGGCACAGAGGGTGCACTCCCCGGATACGTGTTGACTGAACAAACTCATAAATGAAACATGCAGATACGTCATTTAGAAAATAAATGAATCAGAAGCACATACCCCATTGCCCCATTTGGCTGCCTCCTTGCCTTTTCTGTTCCTAGACATCCTGACACCAAATGTCTCATCTTTTCAGTGACTGAGGCTTTCTATTCTGGTTCAGTAACTGCAGCCATCACAGAATTAAGTAATGACAAAGTGGGTTATTATCCAGCCTGGCTTCAGCTGGGGATGGAACCTGCAGCTGAGATACCTCACTGTTGGGGTGCTCACATGACTGTCTAGGCAGTGACATGAAAAATGTTCCCCATAATTCCTTAGCTCAGAGCTATACATCCTCAGAGTCTTGACTGCACACTTCGTGGGGAATAATGTTGTTTTGTTGAGAAGGGGAAGAGGGTGTAATTAGATTCCTCTTAAATGTTACATTCATCCTTGTTAATCAAAAATTAGTAGCTCTTAAAAAAAATAAACACAACTCAGCTCCCCAGGAAGCTGATAGCAGTTCCCAGGGCCTGTTTAATTACACAGAATGAAACAAAATGTGTACTTGTGTCTCTCAACTGTGGAAATAACAAAATGAAATATAAAGGTGGCCATATCTGGGTGGTGGGGATTAGAGGTGATTTTTAATTTGCTTCTTTGTTCTGCTCTGTGTCTGTGAATTTTTCTACAGTGAGCATATATTGCTCATTAAAAAAGCATTTAAAGGATTAAAAAAAGGGAAATATGAGATTACATTCTAAAAACCTGTAAACAAAAGAAATAGGTGAATACTTTTCCTAACCCCACTGCTCTCATTCCACTCCCCAGAAGTAAGTGCTGTAGTTGGCTGAATGCCTGCCCTTTCAGACAACTTCTGAGGCGTTTTCTATTTTCTTCATAACACTCACTATATCTGGAACCATCCTCTTGTTTGTTTACTCATGTATTCCCTGACCATTCCCCAAGAGGAAGGCCTTGTTTGCCTAATTCCCACTACGTCTCCAACCACAGCACCTGGCGCACAGTAGGTGCTTATTAAACAGTTGCTGAACCAACTAAAGGATGAAAGGATATGTATGGGGAGGAGATGTGCTATTAAGACCAACAGGGTCTTCCAAAGAGAGTGGGCCCCTCTTGGTCTTCTGACATGTTTCCATCTATTAGAGGTGAGCTTGAAGGTCATTGGGGGCAGGGGCTGGACAGACGTGAATTGTTCTGCAGGAGGTCTTTGGTTTTGCTCTCAAGAGAGAACAGCGACACAGGCAATAACATGGATGAACTCCCAAATAATTGTGCTGAGTGAAAGAAGCCAGAAAAAAGAGTATGTACTCTATGATATTCAATTTATATGAAACTCTAGAAAATGCACACGGATCTAGAGTGACAGGAAGCAGATCCGTGGTTGCCCAGGGATGGATCGGGTGCGGGGGCGGGGGGGCAGGAAGGAGGACTACAAAGGGGCACTTTTGGGGGTGCTGGGTATGTGCACTATCTTGATTAGGGTGATAGTTTCATGGGTGTGTACATTATGTCAGAACTTGTCAAATTATACACTTTAAATACATGTAGTTTATTGTACGTCAATCACATCTCTATAAAGCTGTTACAAAAAGAGAATGGGGGGACTGCGAGGGGGAAATTGCAGAGAGAAGAAGAGTCCCATATGCGCTGACATTGAGATACTTTTGGGGGATGATGTGTCCTGTGAAAAATACAGAGTGCTGGGACAGTGAGAAGAATTTGCTGTTGAGGGCTATCTGGGAGCTCAGATTGGAGTAATGTGCTGCGATGTACCTGCTTCCTCCTCTCGCCTCCAAGCATCCTCAATAAAGTGGATCACATGTACCAAATTCTGATGATGACAGTGATTACGTGTGTGTATGTGTGTGTGTGTGTGCGTGTGCCTGTGTGTGTGCAGAGGGAGAGGAAAAGGGCAATGTGATGTGTAATGACTGGCATGTACAGGATAGTGAGACAATTAAGAAACAGAAGTAACTTATCAGAAGTGGAAACCTGGAGCCAGAAGCGACAGCGAGAAATGACAGGGTCTCCTTCAACCCTCTGGAAATTGCATAAATCTTGGGGAAGACTTTGGTCTTCTCTAAGGCATGGAATCAGGATTTATCACGAGTTTATTTAGGTCTCAAGCACAGGCAGATTCCAGTTGACATGTGGATGTTGCCCCTACACTCAGTGGCTGTTTGTTGAATGAATATAGGAGTATTATTTTGATTTGTTCTACAACTACTGCTATTTTGAGTACTGTCAACAAGAGGTAGGATGATGATGGATGGGTCATCACTGGGGCTTAGATCACCTTTCATCTGATTGGCATGTTTCACAACACCTGTGTTTTGGGGTCTGTGTCTTACAAGTCATGCATTTTGCAAATGTTGGCTGATGGCTTGCAGTGGGGCAGGCACTGTACCAGATGTTGAGATGGAAACAGTAAAAGAGATTCAAGCCTTCCTCAAAGAGCTCGCAGTGCAGAGTAGAATACAGACGAATAAAGATACCATGATACAGGAAGGGCCGTACTGCAGGGGTCAGCAAAGTATGGCCCAAAGGCCAAATCTGGCCCCCTCCCTGCTTGTGTAAATAAAGTTTTATTGGCAAACAGCCATGCCTATTCATTGATATTATGGCTCTCACGTTTCAACGGCAGAGCTGAGTAGTTGAGACAGAGACCACGTGGCCCGCAAAGCTGACATTATTTATCATCCGCCGCAATGAGGGCCCTGCTAGGGGTTTGCTGACTCCTGCTCTACTAGAAGACTATTCAAAGCAAGAAGCTGGCACCGAAGCAACAAGTTCAGGAGTTACTGACCCTGCTTGGTATCAAATCCAGCTCTCGGCGTTCCACCCTAGTGGGCTTGGTTAGGTGTAAGAGTCTTCCTCGTGCTGCCTTTGTGGGTCAGTGAGAAGCAGAATGGACCTCTAAGGGTAGCCCCTCTTTCCCAGCAGGAAGCACAATACAGATGCTCCTGGCCCTTCACCGGCTTTCTAAGGCAGCAACATCCTGAGCACCGGGTGGCATCGTCTCCCCCAAGGTGGCCTCAGGGAGATTCAGCACAGCCTGGCCAGAGACACTGGGAGGGAGGGGAGAGAGGAGAGCATCTTCTTCCATCCTCTCAGGCCCAAAGGAGAGGCTCAAATCAAAAGAACAGCATCAAGTAATAATTAACGATATTTAATTAGCGTCCATTCACGCTGTTTATTAAAGTCAGACCCTGACAGAAATCTCTTTCTAGACTTTTCAAAAAGGTATTTATTAAATATTAACCTCTGAACAGGATTCATTCTAGTCTAAAGCCTGGCGAAAAATTGGCTTTGAACATCATTGTTTATCTCCAATTTATTCATTAATTAAACGAAATTATATCGAGTACCTACTATGGGCCAGGCACTATTCAAGACCAATGTAGTCACTGCCCTCAAGGGGCGGATAGCCTAGGGAGAGAGGAGATAGGCAGTGAACATGTGGGCAAGTAAGCGCTGTCCATCCTCGTTACATGGTTGTAAAGTTGCCTCCAACACTGACCAGCCAATCCTGAACTGTTGCTCTTGGGCGAAACAGGGGTAGGTTCCTACCAGCCTCCAGTCACATTTTCACCAACTCATCAATACCTAGCCTTGTTTTATGCATGTTTTTGTTTAGAGACACCTTATTTAATATATATTGTTGGCTCATTACATTGAACGCATGGCCAACAGCACTTGAACTCATGCCAGGAAGAAGATTTTCTAACATACGGGTTTTCTCCATAAGGCACATCACAGCCTCCTTGTGCTTGGGAACACCAGACAGCACTTCAGCACTGTGCTTGGGGGCCGTTTTAAACAGTGAAATCACCAACAAGTACAAAAATGTGAAAAACATGGCACCAAATAGACCTTGAAAACCATCCTTGTTTGCAGTATCAGAGCTGAAACAAGAAGGCAGAGCATCACCTCTTTCAACCTCAGTTGGGACTGTGCATGTCGAGCGACTTAAATTTTTCACTGTTCTGTGCTTGTCCGCAAATGACTGCACAATGACCTTGAGTATTTTGGGGTTAGAAATAAATTTTAGCATGCAGGTGGAATTGCAAATACAGAATCTGTGAATAACGAGGATCAACTGTGGTTCAAGGTAGAGAGAATGATCTCTGTACAGTTCCTGAGTGGGGAGGACACTTGAGCAAGGCCATGTCATTGGAGCAGAGACGTCTAGGAGAGAGAGGAGAGAGGTTGGAGAGCAAGGCCAACCAGGAGGGGCTCCCTGGGGCATGGTAGGGGGTGCGGACATTAGTCACTGTGAAATGAGAGGCAATGAAGGGCTTGATCAGGGCAGAGATGTGATCCAAGTTATAGTTTAAGAGGATCACCCTGATGCTGTGTCAATGGTGCCTTATAGGGAGGCAAGAATGGAAAAAGGACACCAGTTGGGGCAGTTGCTCTTGTCTGGGTGAATGATGATGTGGCTTAGACCAAGTCTGTGCAGTGGAATTGCAAGAAATTTATAGCTTGGAGATATAATTGGAGATAGACCCACTAAGACTGGTCAATGTGCTTTACCAGTAAATAGACAATCAATGTGTTAAGTATTTCTGCAATGTTTACTTTTTGAGCTAATGATGTTTAAATTTTAGACGTTCAGGGCAAAACATCAAACTGTAATCACTCACCCATAGATGCTTGTTGGCAGCTGCTAAGAGCAGAGTTCATTTCCATCCCCAGGGAGCAGCTCATTTGTGGGCGTTCCATGAAGGACGCACAGATGGATGCCAGTGTGGGCTCCGAAGGCCATCTTTTCATGTTCTTCTCACCCTATTGGAGCCCCTGGTCCTCCTATCTTTACAGACTTCAAAAGAAGTCCCAGACACAAAGAATTCGAGTGAATGGAGAACAGAGACGAAACTGCCCCTCTGAACACTGACCCTCAGCTGAGTTGATGAAATAAAGGTCCCAACTCGAAGAGAATTTTAAAGAAACTTTATGGGAGCTTAAAGAACCTATAGTTTCTACTGGGTGCAGATTTTTTTTAAATGACATTTCTCCTCTTGCAAAATAAAAGAAAGAAGTGCTTTCCTGTTAAAAAATTCTTTGGCATAAATATATCTCAAGTTGAATTCCATCCCTTCCACTCACAAACTCTTGGACCATTCAGTATATTATGGTACTTCTGTTCCTCATCTATAGAACAGAGATGACCACACCCAATTCAGCAGGGCCCAAAGTATTAACGAGATGATGCATGATCGGAATTTCAGTCATTATAGCTATTTTTCACATTTGTCTTTTCTGTTTCATTATGTTCTATATTTCATTCATGGTTCCTATTCTTTTTCTCTAAACATTTTAAACACAAATATTTTATACTCTAGCTTTTCTTTAATCCACAGATTTCTCTTCCTTTTCTTTGGAGCCCAGCTGTGTATTTCCACATCTGGGAGGGGTCACAGTTCACCCGCCACTTCTAACTCCTGCAGAAAGGCCATCTACCCTCGCCTGGTCCACCAGGACGCAGGCCCGTACCTGGCACAGAGGATCTTCCGTGCAGCCTATTTTTTGGCTGAACACACTTTCACTCCTGCTTTTGGGAACCGCAGAGTCACAGAGCATTTCTGATGCCACCCTTTAAATTTACAGGAGAAATGGGTCAAAAGTGGACAAGTGGATTTCGCAGTGCTATGCTGAGTCATATTAGAGCTGGACGCAAAAGGAGAAATCAGTTACACTGAACCAACCTTACTTTAAAATTTGATATTTTGTTTATCATGAGTTTTTGCATTAATTTTGAGTTTTAAAAAAAATATTGCATTCAAAGATTACCTGTCTTGATGGTTGAGTTTTTTGGCACCCACTTAGAGGTTGCGCCCGAGAGGGGTGCCTCGCTCACCGCTCACCTCACCTGAGTACCAGCCCTGGTGGGAGGTCTGGGGTAGTGCGCCTTGTCCTGTCCTGAGCGTCTGCCCAGGGCCTCACCTCCCTCCACCACAGGCCATACTTCCTGCTCTGCATCCTTCCTTACCCTCAGTGCCCCGTGAAGCTCGACCTGGCCTCTGCCCCCTGTCACCTGTGTTTGATGCTGGTTTCTGTTCTGAGACAGAGATGCTCTCAGTGCAATCATTGAATGTACAAAGGTTTGTCCCTCATGTCACAAGGACCCATCCTCACAGACTGCTACTGGGGTGGCTGCAGCCTGAAAGTCTGCTGCAGGCGGTTGTCTCAGGCACTGTGGAACACGCAAATTTGTGGAAGGGGTTTGGAGGGGACGTTTGTCATTTCTGGCTGCTCATCATCCTCCATTATTCCTCATAGCATCCCAGGCTTCCTTTTGGACAAACCCCTGTTTTGTTCAGTGTTGGTAGCAGGAGGCAGCAACCCACACCCATTCTGGCACAGAGCAGCAGGAGTGGATATGGGACACGCAATTTTGCTCCAGTAAATCGGACGCTCTTCAGTGAGTGATGTGGGGGGTGTGGGGATGGAGTCCACGTTCACGGCGTGGGAAGTGTGACATGAGAATCAGGCTGTTCTCTTTGTAGTAGCCCCTCCTGCCTCCCCTCCTGAGTTCTATTTAGCGGCCACTCTCTTTTTCCCAGCTTATCCTCTGGCCTCCTGTCCATTCTAGAATCTCCGACACCAATCTAGTAAATTCTTATTTTATCCCACTTAATCTAGCCGATGCTGGTTTCTGTTGCTTGCACCCAAGGATCCTGACAGACACTGGACTAGAAATAATTAGAGGTTCTGAATTGTAATGTCTCCTTTTGCTCATAGGTAATGGTCTCTTTCGCTTCATCTCGCTTCAAACATTCAACCAGATCCTAAATTTGTTTGGGTTACAGAGTCTCTGCAAGTCATGGTGTTATTATGGCATCATATGCTTTGCCAAGCATCTTAAAATATTGATAAATTTAATCCTGATGCCCAAACCAGAAACAGATTTACCAGCAGAAGAATTGCCTATGTTACATGTATGCTCTAGAAAGGCTGCAAAATCCAGCATACCTGCCCGCCAAAAAGCCAAGCTGCAAAACTTCAAAAGTCAGTTGTCTGATCTGATCTTTAACAATGGCTCACTGTGCACCCATTTGCTCTGTCATCTCTGAGCTTGCATTTGGAGGCAAGCAAATGGCAGATGACAAAGCTTAATATTCAGAAACTTCTATTTGCTCCCTTCAGTTTTTCCAGCAGTGGGGAAGAGACTGGCATCATGACATTTTAGCAGGGAGATGCCTCGGGCTGGCTTGTGGACCACCAGCAGAGCGAAGGTGGAAGCATCATCACTCCAGGGAGCTGTGACTGACTTTCACTAACATCCCTGAGTGTTTGCCTAGACTTGCTTCATTATAAGTGCACAGAGCACAAAGAGCATGGATTTTCTTCTGGGAAAACCCTCCTTTCATTCTCGAAGAGCCACCTTTAGAGAATGGCTACCTGTTACACTCTTCACTAAGAATGATCATCTTATTAATCAGTTAATAATTAAGTGCCTACTGTGTGCCAGGCACCGTGCTCTGAGCCTCTTATCTGAATTATCTGGCTTATCCTTCACAGTGACTCTATAACCTAGATATTATTTCCCCTATGTTTCAAGTGAGGAAACTCAGGCACAGAGAAGTTAAATATCTGCCCAAGGTTACACATTTGGAAAATGGATGAACGGGGATTTGAGCCCAGGAGGTCTGGCTCTAGACTGGCAGTGAGAGCCACAGAGCCACTGGGCTGGGCTGCTTCTCTTTATGAGCCCTGATGAGAGTGGGGCAGCCCCTTTCCAGGGCAGCCTCTGGAGACAAGACCGAGTCTCTGATGAAATGAAAAGTCAAGGTCTGCTTCCTCTGCATCCGTTGACGATGAGAACACACATCTTCCAGGTTGGAGGTTTTCTCATCTCCTATGATAAGTTTGCAATATTAGGAAGTGATTTTATGAGGGAGCCTTGTTCTCTCTAAGGCACCATCTGAATAGGAGGCACAGGGAAGTGGGCCTGAGAGAAGTAAGTGGAAAAACCTGTGTGACAGAGGCAGCTGGAGGTTCATTTGTCCTCGCACACTGAGCTTCTCCGACTTCAGCAGGTTCAGGAGGTGAAGAGCACAGGGGTGCAAAGCTCTGTCTTGCAATCAGATCTCCTGCGCGTGAATCCGTGGGACCTTGGGCAAGTCCCTGAATCTCCCTGAGCCTCATTGTCCTCACCTGTGAAATGGGCTAATTGCAGCACTTCCTGGCAGGGTTGTTGTGAAATTAGAGGTGATTGTATGTCTAAGCCATGGAGAACAGTATCTGGGACAAAGTAAATGCCAGCTACTCTGTTGTAACTATGAGCACATCAGTGTGGTATAAGAAAGAGGCTGCATTAGGAAACTTGACCAGAGGAGGAGGCCCACCATGCTGACGGCAGAAGAGAAGGAGATGGACAGAGCCAGGCCAGTGCAGGGCCGATCAACTCCTGGATGAGTGTCCACTCCACCCTGGGGCCCAAGGAAGCAGCACCTGCATGGACTCTGGATCTGCTGCTTAAGAGTTCGCGCTGGCTCAGTCATCCTCAGAAAGCAGTGCCTCACGTCAAACACGCCAGTCACGGCCACTCCTCGGCATGTTCGAGCATCCCAGGGCTCCACCCCGGGGCCTCCTTTCTTTTCTACCTTCTCTCACCTCTTGGGAGATCTCAAAGGCTGAGGGATTGAAACCCCGTCTTCCTGTGGACAACACCCAGACTTTTATGTCTAGCCCGGACCCTCCCTGCTATCCAGGTCACCTGCTCCCATCTCCGTCTCAAACTGAGTGTGATCAAGATCGAGTTCTGATGCTCCCCCTCCCCCAGCTTGCTTTTCTAGTGAGCGCGCTCCCCTTAATATCCACCCTGTTCTTCCAACTGTTTAGAACAAAAACCTTGGAGCCAACCTTCACTCCCCTCCCCCCTCCCACCCTCTCTCTTTCACACACACACACACACAATCGGTAAGCAAATCCCTATTGCCATCACCTTCCAAACAGATCCAGTACCTGCCTGCTTCTCACTGTTTGCACTGCTACCACCAAGTCCAAACCCACACCACCTCCCGGCTGGATTATTGCAGCCCCTCCACACTGGTCTTCTCCCTTACCTAATCGCTCCCGACCAACTTTCTTCTAAAACCACCAGAGTGTTGAACTCCTCATCTTATTCAGAGTAAAAGCTTCACTCCATGCACCTCCGACCTCGTCTCTCACCTCTCACCTCCCGCATTGCTCACTGAGCACCAGGCACACTGACCCCCCTACATCTCACACCTCTGCACACCTGCCTCAGGGCCTTTGCTCCTGTTATTTCCCCTGCTTGACCCACTCTTCCCAGACACCTGCATGGCTCACCCCTCGCCTCCTTCAATTCTTTACTGAATTGTCATGTCATCAGTGAGTCCTTCCTTGATCCCTCCATGATGACTGACATTTTTTAACTGTTTCTGCTGCTGGATCCCCAATGCCTAGAAAAGGGCCCAGTGTATTATAGGTGATCATTAAACATTTGTGGAATGAACGAGTCAATGATTGAAGGGGTGGCTTATCGCATCCTAATCCTAGTCCATACCCAGAGGCCATGTTTTACGTGTGTGGCCCTCACACGTGCTCCGAGGCTGGTTGAAGCCGGCTGTGTAAGGTCTGATCTCACCGTGAGATTTCTGCCCACACCGCTAGAAGATACGAGGAGCCCCCAAATTAACCATAAAGGAGAACCGTAGCATCTCATCAGTTGAAAACACAAACTTCGAGACTCATTTGGAGATCAAACTGGGAGCAGATGACGAAACACATTTCTTGAATTAGTTACGTGACTCCTGCCTAGGGGTGCGTTCCTCATGTCAGTGCTAATGCCATTCGAAGCCCATTAGGAGACCCCGAGATGTGTTCATTGGGGACCTAGTGTTGATGATTGACAGACGAACTGAGATCATAAAATAAATCAGCTAGTTTCCCTAACTGACTGATTTCTGCTGCAATCCTGAAACGTGCGGCTTTTTCAACCAATGCTATATTGGTAGACTGTGTAGCAATCCTCATCTATTTTAAAAGCCTTATTAAAGAAAAAAAAACAACAGCTAAGCAGATTTAACAGCATTGGGCAAGAAACAATATGGACATTTGTCTACATTTTCTATATTGGTTCTGAGAATTATTTTCTCAGGCTGACAAGAATGACCATCATAATTATATTCAAATATAATCAATTCGAAACCGTGTTTTCAATAATGAAAGCCTGGCCCATGGCAAATTTATAACAACATATGTAGATGGATTTTAAAAAAGTGCTTGAGTTGTAAAATAACCTTGCAACTCTTTATCCAAATGGTGAGCAGGTTCTTATTAACCAAACTGAGCACCTCTAATTGAAGTTGATAATGAAAATCTTCCATCTCTGGATCATTATAAAAGTCAGAATTCTATTTTCAGCCTTTGAAGATGTTAAGTTTTTAAAAATTCAGTTGCTTAACTTATTAGACCTTGTTTCTTACTGGCATCTTCATAACAGAAAATCTGACCACCAAAAACAAGAGTGAGCTGTGCTAATATATTTACATAAATAATTAAAAATTCTACAGCAGAGCAGGCAATGAAATCTATTGCCACCAGAAACTTCCAATGGAAGAACATCATTTTAATTAAAAATTATAAAGGCACCACTGTGAACAATTCATTTACATTTCAAGCTCTGTATTTGTCGACTCAAGAAGGAAATAACTCATTAAAAAAAAAAACCCCAAAACCAGAAATGGCCTCACCCCAAATCCCATTATTGAGGTCAGTAACCACATATAATTAAGATGAAGTGTTAATAATATATTTTAGTAAAGGCGGCTCTTCTCTTAATTTCCCCAGGTAGAAATGTTATTATTTGGTCTTTAACTTCTGATTAAAATTTAAAAGGTGGGAGTTACCCCAAATTAAACTCTTAAATCTGGTTTTCAAATCTAGTTTTTTCAAAAAAGGAGTTTGAAACGCTCCTTTACCCTCCCAACAAATGGTAAACTTCTGTACATTTTGAACCTCTGTACTTCTGCGAATGCCAGTGATGAGAAAATCTGAATTTTCAAGTGAACTGGTTTTTGCCATCTACTTCCAAAGGTCTCAGAAGATACGGAACAAAATGTCCCATGGCCAGTCGATGAGTTTTGCCCGATTTCCCACCATTTTTTATGATTTCCTTTGAATGGGCTCCAATATTAGATTAAGTAAGGCGTTTAAGAGAAGGGCTTGATGCCTCACAGGAAGACCACCAAAAACCAAAATCGGGGATTTTAACAAATCTGTGGGGCTGAATGTTCATCCTTGCACGTTGCATTCTGTACCAGTTTGAGCCCATGAGTTAAAGACACTCAAAGTCTGAAGGATGAGGAAGAGGGAAATGACTTTAAAAACACCCAGAGAAATCAGGACAAAGTCGGCCGTCGTTTCCAGAGAGATGAGGATCTAACTTGGATCTGATTCAGATATTCCGTGTTCAAAGAAAGGGTCAATTTGGATCAAGGCTTTGGAAGGAGAGCTGGCTGGTGGCCACGGCTCTATAGTGGAACTTTCACGGACCTGGACCGCCCAGGGAGGGGCCTGTCTGTCCCTCTTGGGCCTGCCTCCTGGGACTGCTGTACAACAAGGCCATGTGCGGATGTTTTCACGGCTGGTAGACACTCGTCAATGTTTGAAGATGAAAATAATAGTAACAACAATGAACTATGTCTGCTTATGCACAAGCACACTTGCACACAGACAACCCACCACCAGCGGGCATTAATCCATCTATTTACTGAGCACTTCCATATGCCAGGCCCAGCGCTGGGCTCGGGCTGTCTGAAGACCTTCGAGCCTCTAAGAATTTTCTCTGTCTATGGTGGCCTCTTCTCAAGTCATAGCAAACATACTGAAATATGTCCACCTTGCAAATACATTTTTTTCCTGGAAAATTTCTGAAATGACTTTTATACTTTTGTTTATGGAGTTATTTGGCTACCAGGAATATTCTATTAATAATTCCTTATGATTTCTCCAGTGCCTACTCAGACATTCCTGCAAGGTGAGATCTACAAACGTGTTGCAAATGTAAAGACATTTTTGCCAATATTAAATTTAACCTGCTAAAGTTATCCCAGTGCTAGGGACACTCAGTATTTATTAATTCCAATTTTGCTGTTTTCAAATTTCAGAGACAATAGGTTATATGTACAGGTCCCTGACGTTTTTAGGCCCCCGGAAAGTTTGAAAGTCTTGGTGCTGGATCTAAAGTGCTTAACTAACTAAATTGTACTGATGAGGCCCTGGTGCTTTCTGAGGGAAGGAGATAAACATGAGTGTTACCCACAGAGCCTGAAATCTAGGAGGAAGATGAACAATTAAGTCACGAATAACAGTAAAGGGTGATGGGGGTTATGTTAGCTGTCGAGAAAGCCCGGGAGTGTAGCGTGAAGGGCGGGGAAGGCTCCCTGTGGAGGTAGTGCCTAAACCAACATTAGAAGGATGTAGGGGGCGGGCGCAGTGGTGGGGAATGCAGCACCAGAAGTTCTCATCACAGCCACCGCACACCTCACTCCCATGTTCTCCCTCCATAAACTGAAGCTCAGGGAGGTTATGCTTTCCTCCTCAGCAAAAAGGGAGACATAATTTCTCATTTGCAGGGTGGTTGTGAGAATTAAATAAGACTTGGGTGACAGAGTTTTTGGTAGAATTTTTTTTTTTTTTTTGGTGAGGAAGATTAGCCCTGAGCTAACATCTGTGCCAGTCTTCCTCTATTTTGTATGTTGGACTCTGCCACTGTGTGGGTTGACAAATGGTGTGTAGGTCCGTGCCTGGGATCTGAACCCAGGAACCAGGAGCCACCGAAGCGGAGTGCACGAACTTAACCACTATGCCACCAGCCCAGCCCTTTCGTAAACTTTTATGTAAAAATGTTAGGCAATTTAGTTATAGTACTAGCAATAGTACTGTCATCACTCTCAAAATACGTGTCTCCAGGGAACTGTGGAAATCTTTGCCTACCTTGGTCTGGCACCCAGCTCGCAGGAGGCACAGACCAGCACAAAGGTATGGGGCAGCAGGGTTTCTGGGGAATTCAGGAACCTGTTGACAAATGAGACTATAACGATGCTTGGAAATAAACCATTTCTGTTGCTTGGCTCTTTCTCCCCAGCTGGGAACCACTAGTTCTTCTTTCCCAAGGAAGCAATTTGTTTTCTTCCTTCCTTTCCCTTCCTCCCTGCCTCTTCCTTCTTTCCTGGGGGCATCATCCTTTGCAGCAAACGCTCTTGCTGTTGTGATTGTAAGCTCCCCGGAGGCTGTAGGCAGAGACCGTTTCTTTCAGGAGTGAACACACAGCACCTAGCAATGTCAGGCCCATGCAGGCTCTAAATAAATACCATGAAATGAATTCAGTAAAGGAATGAATGGGTAACTATAATCCTTGGGCTTTTTTCAAGCAGTTGTCCTTAGTAACACAATTATCTATTATTTTGATTGTGTAAAAATCTAATATCATGGCATGTTTTCATTTTTTAAACATTTACCCTATAGTTTATTTCACAGAATGGTTCAAACCCCAAAGGTGCCCATGGTAGAAACTTCCAGTTACTTCACAATATCCTCCCAGGATATTCCTTCCAGGAAGTCTCCTTAAAAGACAGGAGACATCTTTCTTTTTCCCCTTTCTCCATCCTACTGTCTGGACTGTTGATATGAAGGTTGGAGCACCAGCAACCATAACGGTCCATGAGGAAGAGAGCACCAGTCTAGATGTGGTCGAATGGTGAGCAGGAAGGAACCTGGGCCCCCGGCAGCTCGTGGAACTGCCATACAAGCTCTGGACTGCCAAGCCTACTCTAGACTTATTTTATGCGAGAAAAAACATAGACTTCTGTCTTCTCTGAGCCACTGTCATTTGAATTTTCCTCTTATATACAGCCAAACTCACTCCTCACAGATACAGTGCTGCTCCACACACACTGGCAGAGCTCCCTGGAAGAATGGTCCTTTCCAAAAAATGCTGAGCAGTGATAGGTAATTTTACATGAGCAGGGACAATATTTTTCCTGCACACATATCTTATATACTCAATGTGTAGGCAGAAGCCTGTGCTGCAAAGTTGTTTACTACAGACCTTGGACAAGATGCGTTCTGTCTGAAAAACGATCCGAGTAGGAATCGCTACTAGGTTGCCTCAACAGAAATCCCCTGATTGTTAAGAGAATGAAATAAGTCCTCTCGGTCTGTTCAAAATGATTGAGCGGCCGATTGCCTTCTCAAAGTAACCAAATCAAGAGATCAGGGGCAAGGGTTAGTCCCTGTTATTCACTTCACTGTTGGAGAAGATTGGGCAAATGCAGTCATTTCCATTTTAGTATAATTATCACTAAGCTGCTCTGTCTGACAATAATTAGCTGACAAGTTCAGATACATGAGCCTGCTCCTCATTAGAGACACTAAAATGTCATGGAAAAATGCCTGCTTCCTGTCTGTCTTATGTGTGTGGAGGCAAGCTCTACTCTGAAGGCCGAAGCGAGTTTTATTGTCATTGTGTGTTGTGGGAACCAGCTCTGTTTTAGAAGATGTCAATATTCACACGACCTTGGAGCAGAGAAACTTCCTAACCATGACATCAATTCAAACCTTAAGGGAAAAATACACATTTGGTTGCTAAGGTATAAAAACCAAAGAATTCTTCGTAAGACAAAAAGCATTAACAGTATCAATACTTTTGCTCAAGCAAAGAATTTTCAGAAAATTCTTTAAAAAATCAACAATGCATTAAATAATTTAGCTACAAGCATGTCCACTGACCTTTTAAAAAAGTAATTGCGTACTATTGGAAACATTGTAAATATCTATCAACAAGGGAATGAATAAATAAATGAGTATATCCATGTAATAGAATAATAGAATATTATCCAGTGATTAAAAATAATGGCTATTTCTTGACCTGGAAAGCTGTTCTCCATATATACTGGGAAGTAAAAATGGCAGGTTCCAAAATAGGGCGGGTGATGCGGGCCAATTTTGATAATAAGAAAGGGAAGTACCGAGGCCGGCCCGGTGGTGCAGCAAAGTGCGCATGTTTTGCCTCAGCAGCCCGGGGTTTGCCGGTTCGGATCCCAGGTGCGGACATGGCACCGCTTGTCAAGCCATGCTGTGGTTAGGTGTCCCACATATAAAGTAGAGGAAGATGGGCACAGATGTTAGCTCAGGGCCAGTCTTCCTCAGCAAAGAGAGGAGTATTGGTGGCAGTTAGCTCAGGGCTAATCTTCCTCAAAAAAAGAAAGGGAAGTATTCACAGGCGATTGAAGGAGACATACCCACGTTGTTAAAAAGGGATTTCCTTGGGTGGAATGATTACAGATTTTTTATTATCTTCTTTATTCTTAACTGCCTTCTCAAAAGTTTCCTCCATGAACTGTCTTAACTATATAATAAGGATAAGAAGATACAAGTCGTTAAAAAGAAGAATTTCATCTGCCACTAGCTTGCAGCTGTCCGTTTTGATTTGGCTAAGAGCACAATGCGATGGGCTTTTTAACAAGTTTTAATGCAGGCTTTTTAGTGAGGATATTCACCCTGTTGCCTGGACGCCTCCTGTCTTTAGAGTTACAGGCTTCTGGGAGATCAAGGCGCCTTCCGCTGATTTAACGGTCCCCGGTGAGATAAAAGGGTGTCTGGCAGTGGCCGGCAGTGAAATGGCTGTGCTTGAGATGTGCTTTTCATCATCGAAGACAGGACCAGGAATTAGTTAGAAGTGAGTTCCTAAGTTTTGTGGGGGTCTGTAGTGGGGGAGGTTTCCTGTTCTGACAAGGAAAGGAGCCCACGCTCAGGGAGGAGGCCAAAATGCCTGTGAAGGTCGGGCCAGGACCTGAACCCGGCTGTCAGGATCCTGGTCAAGTGGAGCATCTCCCTCTGGGCTAAAAAGCCTTGAGTTCCTGGTTAGTCATTTGAGACGAAATGGGGTTCCTGGAGCTGAGTCACAGGGAAGCTTGAAATGAAATATTGATAGAGATAGAGATGGTGGGAGATGGGGAGAGACAGAGACAGACAGAGATAGAGAGAAAGAGAAAGAAGAAGGAGGAGGAAAGAGAAGAGAGGAGTGAAAAGGAATGTGAGGAGGGAAGGAGAGAGGGAGAGAGGAACAGAGAGTCAGACAGGGGAGAACAGATGGATGAGCCAGACAGAAAGATGGACATAGAGAGAGGGGAAGGTGCACAGAGAGACAGAGTGGGGAGGCGGAAGGGGCAGAGGGAGACAAGGAAGAAACGGACAGAGCAAAGGAGATCCCAAGAGAAATAGGCACAAACAGAGAGGGACACAGAGAAAAAGACAGGTGGACACACAAAGAGTCACGCACACACACAGAGACAGGGACAATAACCCACAGTAACCTGCATGACTGCAGAGCCCAAGGCAGTGCTATTGCCGGGAATCATGACCGTTTGGGGCAGATGGCTGGGACGGTATCTTTCTGCGTGTGCCTTTGTCAGCTAAACTCAGAGCTCTCCTCGAGATGAAAGTAAGAGTTCTTGGTGTAAATTCCTCCCTCTTCCAATGCCTGCTCCTCGAAGAATCATTAAGACAACAAGAACAACACCACTCACAAGGTCATTGTGTCTTTCTGAGAATTCCGGGGAGCCAAGCGCAGATGATTAGAAAACCGTGTCCCAGCCTGTTTCCTTCCCACCACCGCCCTACTCACCCTCTGCACACACAGCCCCTCGGGGAGAAGGCTTCTCAGCTTGCAGGATCAAAGGCTGCACATAATTAATGAGCCTTTTCTCCCGGAAGAGCTCCTGTGACAACAGCTCAACCTGTCAGTGAGGTTATCCCTGCCTTTGATGAGCTCAGAACCAGCGCCAGGAGAGGAAGGGGGAAGGGATGGCCTGTCAGTGCCGGGCTGGGAAAGGGTCACTCCTGGGCGACTCTGGATCCCAGCAGGAAGAAATGTGTCTGAGTCAGGCCAGAGAGAGAAATGTGTGTCTCACTCACACACACACACATACACACCCCTGCACTTACTTTGCCTCAAGGCTGGAAGAGGGATTAGTGCCAACACTGCTCAGCCAGACCAAACTGTGAATGCTGGAACTCTTAGGCACATCAGCCACAGAGACACATTCAGCTGTATTTTCTGAGGGGGTTCACAAAGTTGAACTTGGTCACAGTGGCTCTGCATGGTCCCTGATGATGCAGCCTCCATTCCCATCTCCTGGGAAGAGGCTCCTGCATTCCTTTGGGAAACCACCATTCCAGGCCATCATGACGGGACTCGGGTCCACAGGGGGCTCATGTGCCAGTCACCCAGGGGCACATTCATCCTCCTGCCATTCTGTTTGGCTCAGAGATGGGCGGCTCAGTGAGACTTGAACGTGGCCCTTGTGCTAGTGCTACTGATGGGAAAGATCTCTCTCTGCTGATGGGACCGAGGACTGGCGGTGCTTGTGGCCATGTCCCTCTCCAGCTATACAGATATGGCTGAGGATGAAGCCAACGCGGGGGGAGCAGAGCCAAGAGGAGGAGAAAGACTAGATTCTGAGCACCTGAATTCTCAGGCTGGCTGCCCTAGTCCCCATGGATTGTTCAATTACCTGAGTCAAGACATGCATTCTCAGCATAAGTCACTCTGATGTGGGTGCCGGCAGCTCGTGACTGAAGGTCACACCTGTGATGACCAGCTGCAGAATCATGAAGCTCCTTAGAGCTTTTTAAATCCCAGCTTTCCCCCACAAATCTCACCTCTAGTGCTTTACAAACTGCTTTCTCTGACCTCCTTTTCTCACACAATGGGCACCACTGACAACCCGCCCACGATCAAATGGGGAACCCTTGCACCCAGTTCCAGTAACTGAGTCTCTGTTGTCTGTGGCTCAAGTCCTGGCCTTGACGTCCCTCAATGTCTTGGCTGTCACCAGCTACCCCCTCCCTCTCCAGGCTGGAAGAATCCCGTCCCCTCCTCAGTTTGCTGAGACTGCTTTGTGTGGCCTGTTACTGTACTCCAAGCCCCGCAGTCCATTTGCCAGATGGAATTTCTGTCCTCGATCACCTGCCCGCCGTGGTGGGCGGCCAAGTCTGAGAACATCATCTCTGTTGACCCTCAAGTGCCCTGAGCTGGGAGGGCTCGTGACTCCAGCTCAGGCAAAGCAGACTCGCCCCTGGACATGGGACCCGACGGCTGAGGGACGCCGAATGGAAAGTAGTTGGGGTAGTTCATTTTCCATGTGAGATCCTGAAGTGCCAGCCTGTCAGTTCCCATTGCCTAGAGACTCAACAACACCCTAGTTCCTGTGCTGTCTCGGGCCTGCTTCTAAACATATTCTTCAGTTCTATAAACTATCCACAGAATCTTCCAGCAAATTCCCCCTTTTGTCTAAGTCAGCCAGAGCAGTTCTTAAATAAAAAACCCTGACAGACCCACCTCTCCCAAGGTCTGTCCCACCTTAGAAGACAGGCTACTCCAGGACATCGCATCTGCCCCTCCCGCTCACAGTGACACTTTCGTGCCTGGCAGCATCCCAAGCTCCCCAGCAATGGCAGAGTTCCAGGTTAGCAATATCAACCCATTTGAACTCATTTTCTTCCCACCCAGCAGTCGCCTTTTCCACCTCCTATTGTAGAAGCACAAAATGACAGTTAAGCTCCTCTATGGATGTCCTAAATTGGTACAACTATCTTACAGTCTGTTAAGCTACAGCTTTCCCCATCTAAGTACTTAAGGAAAGCTTTCTCTTTGAGGTTTAAATTGCGTATTTCCTTTGCCAGATACCATGCAGGAAAAGGGGGGGAAAAGGAGAAAAGGAAAAAAAAGAACGGCTATTTCAGAGTCACATTATTAGAGGATTTGGTGTTATTTCGTACCTTTATCTAGTTCATCTGGCATTTCAGAAAGTTTTGTTGTAAAACTGAATCCCCTTTTGGGACTGGAAAATAGCTTCTAATGCTCGTCTGCTGGCTTGCGCCGCAGTGAAGTGGCTGATGTGAAGACTGAGACATATTTTCAGGTGTTTCAGATCAGGACAATGAGACACATGTTTATTAGAAGAGTGTCTAATGCTTGATTGTCCGTACCTCATATGAGAAGAGGATTAGATTGTGGAAGAGAGAGATTAATAGCTTTCTTTGCAGAGGCAAGTGTGCATTTGGCCCTGCATGCTGATTTAAGTTTCTAGTGAAACAATGTACCAACGAGGGCATCTTGTCTTCACCAGCACTGTGGGTAATGACCATTTAATTAAGTCTCATTATGAAAATACCTTCCTTCTAAGCAATGGACAGAGCTTACAGACAGAAATTTTTGAAGACCTTTTTTTTGGCCTGATATTCATCAGTGGAAAACCCAACCCGGACAGTCCATTTCTGAGCGCCAGGCCACACCTGCTCCTCCCTCTCCGACAGTTCAGAGCCCATGGCTCCCAGCAGAGAGCAGGAACTCTGCAGATTGCCCTGCTTCCATCTGATTCCTCTGCTGCTAGGCTGGGCAGCCTTGAGCAAGTTACTGAACCTCTCTGACTCTGTAATACCCTCATCTGTATGTACGTGGAGTTAGCCAACACCTTTCTCATGAAGTTGTGGTAACAATAAAGCAGGTCAAGTGTCTGAGATGCAAGGGGCCATCTATAGTGGCTCCTTTCTCTCTCCCTTAGGGGACTGTGCTTGGTGCTGGCAGACGCTTCTGGTCATTTGGGAACACAGCTCTGAAGCCACTTTCCTCCCAAGCTGGTCTGCCGCTGGGAGTCAGGTGCGGGGGCAGTGGCCCCCTGAGCCCAATCTCCTGGTGCCATCAGCCACCAACTCTTCATTATGACATGTCTCTCCCACACACGAAGACTGTTAACAACTTTAATTAAACGGTAGTTTGCTCCCGACAACCAGCAAAGCAGAGCGACACCTGCCTGCCTCCCGTCTCCGGTTAGGGAGCCGCTCACCCACCTGATGGTTTGATGCTGCAGGGAATCCGGGTCCGTGGCATTCACCGTCAACAGCACGCTGCCCACAGAGATGTTCTCCCGCTTGGTCACCATCATGGGGTCCGGGTAGAAAACTGGACCCTCGTTGACATCCAGGACGGTGATGTGGACGGTGGCCGTGGAGCTGGGGCCGTAGGAGACATCGGGTACCAGCGGGTCCTCGTTTTCCACTTTGATCAGCAGGGTGTGAAAGGCGGAAATCTCGTAGTCCAGAGGCTGGAAAGCAGAGAGAGGGCCTCAGCATGCATCCCCATCACAGGGGGCAGACGCTTTTGCACAAAAGCCCCTGACTTCCCGCGAGCCGAGGGGGATGTTCGGGGATGGATCTAGGTTTTGTGGGCTAAGCTTTATGCAATTTGGCGTCCTCTTAAAGAAAAAGAATATGAAACATACAGATACACAATTAGGTATGGAAGGCATGAATTTTTTTTTATGTTGAGAAATAAATTACAACACATAACATGAGCCTCAGAACCGGGGCCCTGCCTCCCTTCTGAGATCTCCTTGGGGGCTCACTGGCATCGCCGACATTAGCAGGCTTCCCACCTGGGACCTATAATGACACAACTGTGACAATCTTGGGGGCTCGGGTGCATGAGGGGCCCTGCAGCCTGGCTTCGTCAGCCTGATGGTGTCCCTGCCTCTGTTACCATGGGAGATGGAAAGGAAAAGGCAAACCAAGGCTCCATTTTTAATATTTCCCACTCACTTGCCACGAGGTCTAAGGGCTGGGGTCCCTATAGCACTTACAGCAGAGGCTCCCCTGGCACAGGTGCGCATTTTCCTGTAGGGTGTGACGTAGGGAAAAGGATTTGAGAGGCCTAGACACACGGGGTTAAGCCACTGGGCCCCTCCCACCTGAGGACATTTGAAAATGTGTGGGGTGTTTCAATTGTCACCAGGACTTGGGGGCTCTGTGGCCATATACTGGGCAGGGTGGTGAGACCACAGACATGGCCATGCCTGGCACAGCCCAACACAACAGTGGATCGTTCCACCCCCAGGGCCAATGAGCAGCCCCAGTGAGGCCCACTCTCAGTGATTTTGCAAAGGGGGTAGTCCCTACCTCCCCTGGCTGCTGTGTAGACTAAATCAGATCACATCAGGGAAACCTCACGATAGACATTATTAATACGGTGGGCCTGCCCATCATAGAATGACATGGGTGACATTTACTTGGCCATTCTCTTTCCAAACCATGAGATGCAGCGGGAGTGACATTACCTGTCACTGAGGGTGCATGGGGAAACATGTAGGTGACATGGGGTACATTTTATTTCAAGTTATTTTCCTGATGTTTACTGGGGAAATGAATAGCCAACTCATAAGACCCATGACATAATGGATATTCTTGCTGGAGGGACAAGACTAAAGGGAGTAAAGAGAGTTGATTGACCCTCAACTAGAGGCACGCAAATGTCAGTACAGGTTGCAAGGGACATGGGACAACGCGGGCAGAGATGAGAACGGCGAAACTGGGGAGAGAGCCCAGCCCTGCAGGCGCAAGGGAGAGAATCCGGAACCCAGCAGGTGGAGTTGGGATGAGCGCAGGCAAATTACATCATCTGTCATCACAATTACAGCTAACACGCATACAGCACACTCCACACGTGTGCAACTGCACACACACACACAGGAACTGCTGACTCGGAAGTGCTTCCTGATTAAGACAGGATCCTCTCGTCACCTGGAACAGCTCCCAGCCGGGTTAGTATTAGGCTTTTAAGAGCTAACAGATGCAAAGCTATTGGTGCCTAGTAGCTATCCAATTATATTCTGTTTCCATGCCTGTAACACAAGAATAATTTACCACTCCATCCTCCTTTCTAATAACAGATCTCTGTCCATCCTGAAGATGCCTAAAATATGCAACCTCAGTAAAGTAAGTTTCAAACAGGGGCCAGGGAGCTGCCACACTTGGAAAACACAGTTTTTCATCCCAGTTAGGGTCTGGAAAGGGCCTTTGGCTTGCTGGGTGGGGACAACCCTGCGGGTCGGCACTCTGAGCAGGACCGACACAGATACCCCCGGTCTCCCTGGAACCTTCTCCTCCCCACGCCAGCACCCGGCAGACCGGGCTGGGCAAGCCTGAGGGTCCCTTCTGTACCAGCTCCCAGGAATACAACATCTATCTGGAAGCAAAATGAATTAAACACGCTGATAATGTGCAATCCCAAATCTAGCCCAAATTGAATTTTCTACCATGATGGAAACGCCAAGGGGGTAGGGTTTTCTTGAGTTTGTAGCTCTGTAGGGCTCTTAACACTCAGCAGAATTTGGGCCAGGGTTTGAGGCCAGCGTCATCAGCAGGAGGGCTGAGCTATGTACAGCCGGATGGAGTGGAGCAGATCGGGGCACAGAGAAGTCGGAGATCCTGCAGGGAAGGGAATCTGACCTTTTCAGACACAGCCTTTAAATAGTGTTGCTAAAAATGTGTGTCTTTATATGTTGGATAGGTATGTATGTACATTTACGTTAGATAAGAATATGTGTGTGTTTGTATTCAATGTGTATATGTGTGTACTTATGTTAGATGTATGAATTTATGTGTTAGATGCATGCGTGTGCATATTTATGTTAGATGTGTGTATGCCTATGGTAGGGCTGTGTGTGTGTGTGTGTACGACATATCTCTAGCTGGGATCCCCGAGACTCTAGCAGAGTCTGGAAGCAGAGCCTGAGGCAGGGTTTTGGTACCTGTGACTTACGGGGGTGCATTCTCAGAAGAGAGGGAATAGGGAGCAGGAGGTGCTCTCTGCGGGAGCCCAGATCCAGCCCGATGCTGTGGGGGGCTCTGGAGCTTTAACCACATCACAGACTTAGTCTCATCTCAAGGCAAGCGGACTGGCCCTTCGCACTCCCCTGCAGTCAGGCCCAGACTGCAGGCTCTCTCCGGGAGCCGGGCCTAACCTCCCTGGCCAGGGGGCTCCCATTCTGGTGAGGGCCATTCTGCCGGGAAGAGCGAGGCTGGGAGCAGTTGCCCACCAGCACTGGAAGTTTTGGGGAGGGCGCTCCAACCTGGTAAAGGGAACCTGGGTGGGTGCGTTAGTTTCCTGGGGTGGCTGGAACACAGCAGACGTGGCTCAATACAACAGGAACGAATCACCTCACAGCCCCGGAGATGGGAACTGCAAAATCAGGGGGCCAGCGCACCCTCTCAAACCGCTAGAGAAACTCCCCTGCCTCTCCCTAACTTCAGGGCTCGCAGCTGCATCACTCCAGTCTCTGCCTCCACCGTCACATGGCCTCCTCCCTGTGGTCTGTCTTCAGGACAGACCCACTTCTTATAAGAACAGTCATGTCGGATGAGGGGCGCACCCTACTCCGCTAGCACCTCACCCTAACCAGTTAGATTGGCGATCACTCTATTTCCAAATAAGGCCACAGCGACAGGTTCTGGGGGCTAGGACTTCAGAACATCTTTTTTTGTGGGGGCATAATTCCACTCATAACAGTGGGGTGTCCACAGCTCCCTCGACCCCCACATGTGCCTTGCAATACATATTTGATCTTCATCACAATCCTTTATTATTTTCCATGACATTATCTATCTCTTGTTGTGTACCCTACCATGTGCTAGGAGTGCCTTGTGTGCGTCATCTCACTAATCCTCACCTTACCTTCATAATAGAAGGTGTTTTTATTCCCATTTTACAGATGAGGAAACAGTCTCAGAGAGGTTAAGTAACTCAGCCAAAGCCACACAGCTAACAAGTGGCACAGAGCCGAGCTTTGACCCAGAGAGTCTGATGAGAAAGTCTGAACTGATAACAATAAGCTGCTTTTCATACCAGGTGCTGTTTCTACACGTGATGCTGACTGGGATCCAGTCCTCTGCCCGACCTCGGGCTGCTTTATTCATACGGGGGAGCAACGCGGTTTAGTAGGTGAAAGTGCCATCTTTTCTGCCGAATACTGAGGGAAGGGAGTCAAGTCCTGGCCTGATGCTTAATAACTACTGGACCACAGGCACCTCCCTGCGTGTGCCTCCTGGGGTCTCTGCTTTGTCATCAATGAAGTCCTAGCACAAAGGATTGTTGCAAAGCTTAGGGGAGAGGTGCTTGTTGAAGGTTTCACACAGAGACTGGTCTAGAGTCTGATATAAGAGCGAGAAGCTGTTAAGACGGTGAGGAAGAACGTGGGATTGAAACAGCGGGGAGAGTCGCTGCCCTCCTGCCTGGATTGTCAGGTGTGGTCCAAGGGACTGACACTCCCTGAGCGGAATACTGGCTTCCTAGGACTCGAGATGTGAGCAACGCCACGGAGACGGGAGCGGAGAGAGAGTGAGCCCCACAGCACGAGGCTGGCCTTTTCCAGAGAGAGCTTCTCCCGAGTTTAGTTCCATTTGCACAGTGCTGGCTGGAATAATTCCAGTTGCACGATGCCCCGGTGGGGCCCCCTGGAGCTGGGGAAACACGAGGCTCCTCTCCCAGTCCCTTCTGAGGCCTGCCCCGGGTCGTGTTGGATTAAGAAGCCCTCCGTCGTCTCGGGCATCTGACCTTATTAATGGGATTTGTCTGGTGCAGCATCTCTGTGTCAGGGATGGAAGGAAATTGAAAACACTTCCGATAAAGTTACAGAGCTTCAATTCAATTAATATTTCATCAAGTGTCAGGGGAGGGTGTGGACCGCTGTCCTGGAGGATGCAAAGGCTGGAAAAGCCGGGCCACGTGGGGCGAGTAAAGGACCTGGGGTCTGTTGTCTGGAAGAGGGAGGGTTTGGAAGTGATCCAGCAGTGATTTTTAAGCCCATGACGGGTTTGGGGATCAAGGATGCCTGTTTTGTCACTGCCACCTTCTCCTCTGAGGACAGAAAACTGACTTAAAATGCACTGTGGACTATATTCAGCTCAAAGAGTACCTCTCGGACTGTTTTGGAATAGATTCACAAAGCAGCCAGGGACCTTCCTGACCCCAGGGTTTTACAGAGGAAACGGGTGCTCACTGGCCAGAACCGTTAGGATTCGGTCCTGCAGGGAGGCGGGACTCCCGGAACCACACAATCCTGAGATTCTGCGGGTGCGTCAGTACGTCCACGGCCAACCCGTTATGGCAGAACTACGTGTGCCACGGCCGTGCCCGCCTCCCTTCTCCTTTGCCCACCTCTTCCCTCAGTGGCCCCAGGGGCCAGATTCGGACTTTCTAGTCTTCCTTGCAGCTGCGGGTGGACATGTGTCATCTGGCCAGTGATAGATCATGGGAAATTATCTGGGGGACCCGTGGAAAAGAGATTTCCCTCCCTGGTGAGAGGAGAGGGGCACACGAGAGCACACACTCTTTCTCTCTCCCTTGACTGGCCCCTTGCTTTCTGCCTTAGAACCCAGCAGAGGGAAGACTTGATGCCTGGAGCTTTGGCAGGCATTTTATGTCCATGAGGAAAAAGCCAGCAGCATCTGTGATGCTGGTGTTGATACCTTGGGCTGCCAGCCAATCTCAGCCTGGCTCACCTTTTTCTAGTTACGGAGATCATTAAATTCTCTTATTATGACTGTCAGCCTGGCCTTCTGTTACTTTCAGCTGAAAGCGTTTCTAACCGATGCCCTGGGTTGATGGTGAAGTGGAGCGAGTGGGGAGCGATGCCAGGCTTGCCTCTCGAAGGCCATCCTGGGACTTCGACTCGGGTGTGCCGAGAAGCTGGGAGAGCTCAAGGCCCTTCCTGGGGATTCACGTGGCGGGCAGCCAAAGGGAGGGGGGTCTCCATCTCAATTCCGAAGCAAAGGAAGTCGGCTCACTAGTAAAACTGAAGCCCGGGGAGAGCCCCTGTGGGTAACTCCTCCCCAGGAACTTGCAGCTGGAAACTCCTGGTCCAAGGCTGTGCTCTTGAACCCCAGCATCGCTGGGCACCTCCGCCTCCCTCCTGTGCTGAGCCACCCTCCCTCCTGTGTGGCGGGTCCAGGAACCGGCACTTTAGCCAGCGTTCCAGGTGACTCTTCTATGTACCGATATTTCAGACTCGCAGCCCTGTGGGCCAAGGTGGGAACGTGGGGAGAGGAGCAGGCCCCTTCTCGAGTCTAGTTTTGCTTGTATTTTATTCTCCTCAAGCCATAGAAACACAGGCCGGGGGGGGGGAACCGTGCTCTGCAGGATTTATGATGGGGGTGAATATTGACCCAAGCTTTGCTTTCCAGCTGCAGATTTGGAAAACTGCCACATGGCTTTTTATAGAGACAGGGCTAGCAGCAGAGGACAGCCAGTGGCGGCCTTATTTTACGACTTCGAAGCTGCAGGGGTGGACACAGGAGGGCAGTGTCAGGGTCTCCTAACGGCTCTGCCGTTGCCTGCGTTATTAGGGATGACGAATTGGGAAGACCCAGAGGCTGCTCTTCTCAGCCGGACATGTGAGGTCCAGTTGGGATGAGGGACTGAAAAGGGCAGTGCTTGGGAGAAGCCCAGCCCCCTCATCCTCTGGAGCAAGCCGGAAGCATCTCTGAGACCTGCCATTCTCGGTGGCTCTGAATCCTGCCCCCAGGGACGTTGTGGGAGTTTGTTAGTGTGGTTGTTTATATGGCCCCGCACTAGGCCGAATAATGACCCCCAACATGTCCACATTCTGATCCCCAGAACCTGCGAACATGTGACCCGGCACGGCAAAAGGGACCTTGCAGCTGTGACTAAGCTAAGGACTGAAGATGGGGAGAGGGTCTTGGGTTATCCAGGTGGGCCCCATGGAATCACGGAGGGCCTTAAAAGAGGGAGGCAGGAAAGTAAAAGGAAGAAGGAGATGTGACAATGGAAGCAGAGTCAGAGAGAGAGATGAAGATGCCACACTGCTGGCTTTGAAGATACAGGAGGGGCGATGAGCCAAGGAGCGCAGGCGGCCCCCAGAAGCTGGAAAAGACGGGGAAATCAGTTCTCCCCTAGGGCCCCCAGAAGGAACTGGCCCTGCCGACTTCAACCCTGTGAAACTGATTTTGGATTTCTGCCCTCCAGAACTGTAAGACAATAAATGTGTGTTGTTTTAAGCCACTAAGTTTGTGGTCACTTGTCACAGTAGCCACAGGAAGCACACAGGCTCTAAGCAGCAGTCTCTGTTCTGAACGTTCTATGTATCAGCTCACGAATTCTCACAACAGCCCCAAGGGGTGGGCTGCATTACCATCCTCATTTTACAGATGAGGAAACTGAGGCACAGAGAACATCGTCAGGTGCCTTGGCCAAGGACATACAGGGAGCAGGAAGCAATGTTCCTGCTTCGTCCCCTGCCACGATTACTGTAAATACGACTGCTCCCTGCTTTTGAGGCACACAGCTTCATCCACCAGAAAAGACACTGTGTTCCAGTGAATGTCCTGGTCTGGCAGAGCTCTCCCCAGTGCTTCCCAGAAAGAGTGGAAGTGTGTGCAGGTCCCTTCTGGAAGGGATACCAAGACCATGGGCATCGCATGTTCTGCTGCCCCCATGCTTGCTCCCACCGAGCATTTCTGCAGCACTCGCATGAGCCGGGGGCTGTGTGTCCATTGTCACACTTCCTCCTTGTTCCACCGCAGCCAGAGAGAGGCCAGCGTGCTGGTCAGCAATGCTCACGGGAGGTTTCCCACCGAGAGTTCTCCCGTGTAATTATCTCCTATTTTTAAGAAAATAATGGGAACTCTGCTAAGAAAGATTAAGAAGAAATGTAATAATTCACATTTTGAGCATAGGTCTTAAAAAACCTCTACATATCCAATTTTTGCATATCTGCGATAATTCATTATCAAATGGATGGAGAATCTCATTTAAAAATTAAGGTTGGTTTTTTTAATGTTGCACACAAATTTGAGTTTCCTGGAAGCTGTAAAACAGGTTGGTTTTGTGGCTGTGAGGATACGAGTGCACCCTTAAGCCGTGAGCCTTTGCTTTTTTAGTTCCCGGAGGGAGGGGCTAGGGCTGACTTGTCTTTGACCATCCCCACGCCGTGAGGCATGAGCCCAATTTTGGAAGCGCCCTTACTTTGACGACGGAAAGCATCCCCTCGTTGGTTTGAGGGTTGGTGTGGATTTCGAAGCTCTGCCCTGGGTTCCCGTTGATGATGGTGTAGGCAGCCCTCCACGCGCCTGTGGTGGGGTCGTCCTTGTCTTCCACCGTCAAGTTGACTATAACTCCCACAGCTCCTTCCTCGACTGTGGCCTGAAACTGCAAGTGAACCAGACAGTTACTGTCACTATTGTGAAAAAAACATAGCAAAGACTATTTATGGAGCTCTTATCATGTGCCTGGTATTGGGTTCATCACCCATATCCTCTCATTAATGATAAATAAGAACATAGGAAGGTTATGATGCTGTGCTATGCCGACAGATGCTACGCTCCTCCTCTCAGCCTTCTTGCCTGGAGGTGAGGCCACGAGACTGACATCTCTCCTATGGAATGTGGGCAGAGGTGATGTTTGCCAGGGCTGGGCTGGGCTGGGGTGAGAGTGAAGAGAAGAGCTGTGCCTCTCTTCCGTGCTCTCTTCCTTCTATCAACCTGAACATGGACAACCGCAAGACCCAAGGGAGGGAGAGCCCCATGGGGAAGGAGCGTGGGTCCCTGAGTCACCACCTGGAGCAGCCGGGTGCCCAGAAACACCGTCCTGAACTGGTGTTGAATGACAAACAGACTTCTATTGAGTTTGAGCCTTTACATGTTTTTGTTTGCGTCTGTTCTTGTAGCCTCTCTTGCCCTAAACAAGAAGGTAAGCAGACAACCAGAGCACCATTGTTCATATGTGGACGGAATGGGCTTTGAACCCCCGTGTGTGACCCCAGAGCCCCTGCTTGACTGTACCATCTTCTCCCACTAAGGGAGCCAATTTCCTCCTTCCCACCCCTTGCTCACGAGCCTGACTTTAAAAAAGCGTTTTCTAAGGAAACATATAAATCAATTGTTTGGAGCCTTGTTGTACCTGTGTTTTTCTTGTAATACATCTCAAATACTTGTTGCAAGTAGGTGTGGTTAAGATAAATCAATAAATGATAAACCAGCTTTCCCATAGACAGAGAATTTCACAAGCTATCATTAGCACATTCCTTTGAGCTGGAGGCATAAAGCATTGTTTTGGTGCTTACCTCTGACACACTATAGGTGAGTAGTAATCTGTTTGCAAATATTTCACAAACAAGTAATACCAATAAGCTGACAAGAAGAAGAAATATCCTGGAATTCCAATTAGTAGGAAAGTGAATCTAGAGACAGTACGAGGATGTCAAAAAGCTCTTGTATTCAAAGAGAAGTAATCTGAGAAATGAGGTTTCAAAAGCAGTGGCTGATTAATTGACTTGCAAACCATTAATCACAAGCCTTAATCTTGATGCCTTGAGGGGGATGGGGCACAGGGCCGGACGCAAACTAATTTGTCTATCACACCTCAGCAAACCTGGACGAATTGTTTCCCTTCCATGAAAGGGATTCTGGGAAATTCTTAGAGCATGCACACAGGATGGAAAGTAGCTGGAGTGAGGAGGGACGTGGAAGATGCTGTCACATAGATACAGCTCCAGGAGACAATTATTTTGACCCGATTCCTCTGATTCTTTTTTAAGTAAGTCCTATCATCTATCTTTCCCTTCTTCTCACAAAAATCGTGGAATTCCTGAGCTTGAAATCTGGATTGGTGGTTCTCAGCCTGGTCTGTACATTAGAATCTCCTAGGGGGCTTTTTAAAAACATCGTTTAAAAAAAAAAAGTGGCGGCCGGCCCGGTGGCACAGGGGTTAAGTGTGCACTTTCCGCTTTTCAGCGGCCCGGGGTTCACCAGTTCGGATCCCGGGTACGGACATGGCACCGCTTGGCAAAAGCCATGCTGTGGCTTGTGTCCCACATATAAAGTAGAGGAAGATTGGCACCGACGTTAGCTCAGGGCCAAGCTTCCTCAGCAAAAAGAGGAGGACTGACAGTAGTTAGCTCAGGGCTAATCTTCCTCAAAAAAAAAAAACAAACAAACAAAAAAACCACAACTGGGCCCTATTCCAGTTCAATTGGTCTCGGGTAAGGCCTGGGATTCAGTATTGTCTTAACCTGCTCAGATAATTCTAACACACAGTTTGAGTTGAGAGGAACGACAGAGTCCAAGGTCAAGGATCGTGAGGGGCTGTCGGTGTGGGATCCCACCCTTGTGTATTGGCGAGGCTGCCTGACCTCCACGTTGAGGGGCCTGCAGCGCATCTGACCACAACAGGAAGGAGAGCTAGGATCCACGTCTGCTGTCTGCCGTGTGCCCAGGAGGGGGACGCGGTGACACATGTGCTGTCTAATCCCTTTAGATCGCAGATGAACAAACAGGTGCAGAGAAGGACGGGTTTTGTCCAAAGTCGTTTAGTGAACCAAAGGTCAGATCCAAGTCGCCTGGATTCCAGTGATCTCTGCTTTTGACTAGTTCTATTCCTCACGCCCGCTCAAGATCCCCACGGCTTAGGCTAGTCCTTCACCCCCTGCTGTGATCCAGAGATGGCCGACTAAGTCTCTGTCCCTACTGATCACAGCAGACTTCAGCTCGTAACCTGTCCTTGTGGCTCCTCTGACACCTGTCCCTTAGGACACCAGGTGGACACAGGACCAGGTGGACACAGGCCTGGGGAGTGCTGAGACAAGAGGATGCTGGAAACCACCAGGCAGGTGGAAATGCCATTACGTTCAATACATAGGTGAGAACTCGCTTTGTCAAAGCAGATGGGTGTCATGTTGCTGAGATGAAGACACTATCAGAACAGATCATGATTTGAGGAGCCTGGAGGCTTTGCGTGAGTCTGTCTTGTTCACAGCTTTCTCTCCAGCCCCTCTCATGAGGCTGGGTGCACAGAAGGGACACAGTAGATATCTGTTGAATGAATGAATGATCTTAAATATAGGAAGTGGGACCTGGCAGCAAAGGCAAGGGCTGAGAGGAAATGCGAAGGGGTGAAGATACACCCCAGTGAGACTAAGAGAGACTGGCTCGTTGATTGATGCTTGATTCTGCCACCTGCTTGAATGTTCCAGAAGGGTAGGGACAGACTGATCTTCCTTGTTCTCCAGGACATCTCCAGCAGGGCTGCATTGTGACTTTTGTGGACCTTAGGTACTGTTACCTTTTTTGGCCCCTCCTACCATAATAGATTTTCATGGGCTTTAAACATTTCATTTCTTTTTTCTCATGTGAGGAAAAAAATGAAAATTTTCCATGACCCTAAACATTCTTTTTTTTCTCATTTTAGGACCCTAGTCACTGTGCCTGTGGCACCTGATGGATAACTCAGCCCTGATCCCTAGTGCATAGTGCAGTGCTGGACACATGAAGATCTGATGGATGGATGGATGAATGAATTTGTAAAATTAATATTTAGGCCAGTCCAAATGAGAAAAGCCTGTGCAGCTCCTCTCGTGACACTTTTTCATGTCTGCAGCACCTACCAAAGGGGCTGGCACAGAATATCTTTTTAGTGTGTAAGCAAATGAATCCAAGTGGAATGAGAAGGTGGTATTGTTTCAGGAATTCTCCCAATGTGTACTGTGGCCCTAATATATCCTCAGAGGTAGTAATGGGTCCACAGCCACTTTTACCTACTATCCATCCACCCATCCATCATCTATCCATCCATCTTCCATTCATTCATCATCATTCATTCATCCATCATCCATCAATATATCCATCCATCCATCCATCCATCCATCTTCCATTCATTCATCATCATTCATCCATCCATCATCCATCAATATATCCATCCATCCATCCATCCTCCATTCATTCATCATCATTCATCCATCCATCATCCATCAATATATCCATCCATCCATCCATCCATCCATCCATCCATCCACCCCTCCCTCCCTCCACTCATTTTCCATCCTCCATTCATCCATCATTCTCCATCCATTTATCATCCATCCATCCATCATCCATCATCTATCCATCCACCCATCCATCCATTCAGCATCCATCCATCCATCCATCTTACAGCCACCAGTGTACAAATATTTGGTAAGTGGCTTCTATGTGCCAGGCATGATATAGTCTTAAATTCTAGGGATACAAAGAGTAAACAAAACAGACATGATTTATGGATAATTATAAAAACGTGTTAAGTGCTAGGAAAGAACAGAGTTCTTGGAAAGCCTATAGCTTGGAGGGAGGGGTGAGTGAGAGGGGGTGGGTACCTGACCCAGTCTGGGGAGGGTTGTTAGGGAAGAATTCTCTGAGAACTGAAAGAAGGGGAGGAGTGAGTGAGGTGAAAGGGGAGAGAGCATTCCTGGCTGCTGGAACAGCAGGTGAAAAGGCCGGTGGTGGAGGGAGCATGGTGCATTTGTGGAACAGAGGGAAGGTGGGTGTGGCTGGAGTGCAGGGGAGGGTCGGGGATAACCGTTTGCTATTGGACTCCAGAGGAAGATAGAGTCAGACCATGCAGGGCCTTGTGGGCCACAGAAAGGCATTTGCAATTTACTTTCAAAGCGAAGTGGGGTCTAATCAGGGAACTGGATTATGTTTAAATCTACTCCTGAGAGAATTCAGAAAAAAAAAATCTTTAAATATAGAAAACATTCAACACAATTATAGTCTTTGTTAAGACCATTATCTGATTCTTGCATAAACCAAAGCCAGTTTCCTTGAGCATCCATTTAGAAACTCATTATTGCTTAATTAAATACTCATTCTATTAATTCTATTCAATGTTTTAACCCCATTATGTAATTCAAGAATGGAAAATTAAATCGATTAAAATGAAATAGTACCATTTTATATTTCTATAGCAATGCTCACTTTGTGATTTAAAAACAATAGACAGACATTAATTTACCACACTAGAGCAGGAGGAATTATTGATTGTAACATTACTTCCTTTAAGTGGAAAAAAATAGATAAAGTTACTTTTCTGTTAAGCTATGTGGCAAATCAAATACCAGATGCAAAACGTATTTTTACACAATCAGTGTGGGCGATCGGCTTGGGACATACTGAGGCTCATTAGCTTTCTCCTCTAAATTCACAGCAGTTCTTTCATTGTCCCTTCTTTGACCAGGTAGGTGGGTTTTGTGATAGGCACTTAGGAAGATACTGCCTGGACTTGCCACAAAAGTCATCCATCACCAGGGCCAAGAAGGATTTACATATTATTTCCCACCAAGAATGAATGCTCTTCCTCAGAGAGCTAAGAGTTGGTTTTTAGGTTAAAGTTAACCTGGAAGATGGAAATAAGATCAGCAGGCTAGAAAGATGCAGGTGGGGAAGAAGCGACAGTGGTTGACTTTCAGGGGCTGGACATACGCAAGCTAGCATGCTTGATGATTGGCGTCAGTGTTCATAGGCTGCAACCCTGAGGTTTCCTGGAGAACTGATGTTGAAATGGAAAAGCTGGGATGTGGTCATCTGGGCCCTGGCTTTGGAAAATTAAAATTAAGGTCTCAGAAAGTTTTATAAACTTAAATTTCTATTTGTGAGGATAAAAGAGTGAGGAAGAGATAATCAGAAATTCAACTTGCAAACACTTGCACAAGTTTATATTTACATAAAGGATACAGCTTATTGGAAAAATCTAATCTCTTGCTGAAAGCCTAGTGGGTAGAAATTGTGATCACTATAAATAAGATAATACATTTGAAGATCTTGGCACATTGCCTGGCATAGAGTAAGGAATCAGTATTTGTTAGAGATGATGATGATGATGGATTTCTGTATCATATGAAACTCTTACTAATAAATTGGAGAATATGGCTCAAACCCCCATGACTCCTTCCATTCTTATCACAGTCTGTCTTATAATGTAGTTATCTACAGAGACATCCTTATCCCCTGGGTCGGTGTGGAAGCTCTTTTCTCTTCAGTTCTGTGTCCCTGACACTCCATACTTGCTAATTCTTGTCTTGCTCTAACAACAGGCCCTTCATTGCCCGGGCAAATGATGTTAACCTATAGCACCTGCATTTAGAAGGGATAGCTGGATTAGGTATCTGGTTTCCTTCTATCTATGATTAAGATTCATCCTGGGATTGAAAGACGCAAGCACCCATTTTAATAAATATTCATTAAGTGTCTATTGCATGCTGAGGAGTCTACCAGGCACAGGAAATACAGCAGTAAATGAGAGGGACATAATTCTCTCCTCTCAGGGGCTTATAGCTCAGTAGACTGACATGTTACTGCCTGGTCCTCTCCTTTACTTATATGCTTTGCTCACCTATGATCTATCCAGACAACTTATTTCTACCATTTCTCCTCTGTCATACATCCAAGGCTGCACCTGTGGCCAATTATGGATGCTTTTATGTGTGGACATGATTTAGTTTCCAGCTAATGGTCATTTCAGTAAATAGGGCTTGGGCAATTGGATATCCATGTGGAGAGAATGGTGAATCTTGACCCCTACCTCACACCATACACAAAATGTGAAAGGTAGAAGAGTAAAGGCTTTAGAAGAACACATAAGAGGACATTTTAATTCAGCTTACAGTTAACGTTTGTGTGCACTTTAATATATGATATGTAATATAAAATATATAAAATAGTATAAAAATATAAAACGTAATTATATATGTGAAGTGCATAAAACATACATAATACTTAAGCAAAAATTTTAAAAAGTGGACAGGCTTCTAAGTAAAGTTCACTCAGTATTTTGAAGACGGCTTATGTCTAAGAAGTGATTAACAAAGAGCCCCACAAGGGACTCTGAAGTTGCCTGCCTGAGAACCACGGTCAGCTCACCAGACAGCCCTAAAGACAACTGGACCTACTCAGTCCTTCCCTAGCTACACCCCAGTAGGACATGCACAGACCCCAAAGTGATTGTAGGACCAAGATGGCAGGAGAACATTCAGGAACCCACCAGGCCGTAATGGCCCCAGACATTGGTGAGCATCTTTTACTCTTTTCTCCATCTGGTTAAAATGCTCTATTCTCTAAATACTTTTTTTGTCTTTGAAGATGAGGAGTGGTGTCAGCTTTGGTTTTCAGTACTCATGGGAGATAGTTCACACAGCGAAGAAGCAAATCCGAGGCTAGCGCTCGGGCTTCCAGCAACCTGTGCAGAGACTTCCCTGTCCTCTCGAGCAGAGACAGCTTGGGGCATGCCCTTTCCAACGGTGAGCTCCTGCAGAGTGGGGATCTTGCCTCTGATTCCCTAAAATGCCCAACACCAGATCTTTCATAAATTGAAAGCACTATAAGTAGACATTAAATTTGGAGATTATTTCTGTCTAGAGAATAAAATCCTGAGGGGAGAAGATGAGAGCGTACATGTGTCTGAGGCACTCACAATAAGAACAGTGACTAGCTCTTCTCTATTCTCACCAAGAGAAAGGAAAGTGAATTGAGTTGTAGTTCAAAGGGCAGCAATGATAGAATTCCTAAATGGATGGCAGTCTTCTTTTTCTGAAGATCCTCAAAGGTTTTGAGCAGCTATAGTTCAGGATGCCCGCACAATCCAGAAAACATTTTGAAGGAACTCTACCCTCCCCACCTCCCGCTGAAAAGACTGATACTAGGATGCCGTTTGTGTCAGGTGATCCCAGCTTCCTTGGCCACATCTGACTGAACCCAGAAGTGGCATCTGACTCGCAAGTAACTCACAGGCTACTTCATAAACAATCGGATGATTTCTCTAAGAATTTTGACTCAGAGGAACAGAGGCTGGAACCAGAGAGTAAAGGGTCCTCCAATCCTGTTTCTGAGCAGTTGATCATAGGGTGGCCATTTTTTGTCATGTGGACACTAATGAATAGATGAGTAGAGAAGCAAATAATGGACTCACTGACAGAAAAACAGAGATCTCAGGGCAGTCAGAGACAAAAGTCAGACTAGGAAGCGTCCTTGGTCTCTGACTGGTCTCCTGTCCTGCTCCCATCCCCACGAGGTTCTCTGCGCTTCTTGTCTGGGGATGCTCTGTGCCTGTCCACACCTCATCTTCCCCAGCCATCTTAGTGGGCTTCTGCTCCTAGCCACCAAAGGCGCCACCAACACCCTGGTGGGTGGCTGCCATTCTCAGCAAGCAAACATGGTTCTTTTGATGAAGATTTGGCTTCCCTAGATGTTTCCTCAAGTATCTTTTTCCTTTTCTCTTTTACATCTTGCTATGGAAAATCTCAAACATCTATTAAAGCAGAGAGAAGAGAGTAATGAACCTCATGTGCCGCCATCAGCCTTCAGAGATCTTCAACTCACGCCCCCATTGTGTTTCATCTACACCCGCTTCTCCCCATTCCTGTGTTATTTGGAGCAAATCCCAGACATATCACTGCATCTGTAAATATTTCAGTGTGTATCTCTAAAAGATAGACTCTTTTTAATAAAATACAATCAAAGTCCTTTCTTGCTCCAACTAACATTAATTTCTTCCGACAATTACTGTGTTTTATTTTCATGCCGGATGCTTTGCTAAAAGTATGTGCATGTTCTCTCTCTTACGGACAGAGAGAGTCCATACTCGCTGTGGTAAAGGACAGTTACAGAGGGTCTATTAAACTCCTCTGTGTGTTACAAGAATTTTCTCAGTTAAATGTTTCAGGCCACCCCCCATTGCTCAAGAGGCGAGGAAATGCAAAACCCAAATGTGGAAATAGTTCAGCAATAATAAGGAATGGAAGCTCGACAGCAGAGAAACACGGTCTGAGTGAAGAGCGCTGGCACCCCAGGCAACACGGTTCTTGATCCAGGAGAGCAGATACAGATGTCCCCCTAGTCAGTATGACCCACGCCCCCAGGGAAGCACCAGGATGGAAGGAGAGCTATGTGCCTGGAGGGCTGCCATCTGTGGGTCCCATTCCACCTAGAGGAAAGGGCCCTACAGGTGCAAGGGATGAGCCAATGGGCACAAGTGGGAAACAATATTCACTGCAAACTCTGGCAGGACTTGCTCCCCCTTCCCTCCCAGGGCACGCTCTTCTGTGTTGACTCATTTCCTACGAGAAGTTTCCATGTGTTGCTGCAGGCACACACGAGGCACTGAGTAAATGACTTGTGAGGAAGATGCCCGGCCAGGTCTGGCTCTCTGGGGGCCGGACAGTCTGCCATCTTGACTGTGTTCTTCCTGAAGCCCCTCAAATCTGCCAAATAGACGCACACACATGTGCAACTAAAAGAGTCATTTTTAAGGAAGAAGAAGCTCAAATAACAAAACATGCCTTTTTCTCTACAGAAAGACAAAACGTGCCTTGCTTTCCCTACAAAACAAAATGAAAACATGTAGCGACTGAAGACTGACGGGAAAACAATGCAGTTGGGCAGTGGCTCTCAAAACTGCGTTCCTGGGAACCAAGAACGTTTGACTGATGGTGCGGGAGATCCAGCAAGGTATCAAGTATTTCCTTCTAAACAATAAAGATTTAGACAGCCTGAGGAATCTATTAATCACGTTCTATCTGTTTTGTATATTAGAGTTCCTGCCTAAGATTTTGCTTGGAAAAAAAAGTTTCCTGTTACAAAGAAGTTTGAAAATCACTGCCTTAGGGAACTGATGAAATAAATATTACATTAGATGATGAGAGAAAAACAAAAACCAAGGAGCAAATAGGCCCACGTCCCTTTTTCTCTAAACGCCAGGCGTCGATGCTTTATTTCATCTGACATTAGCATCTCTCCTTCAGTTGTGTTTCTCTCTTTAAAAAATGCAGGAAAAAGCAAAACACATTTTTACACTGCGTTTGACGAGGTAACTGGAAATAGTTTAATTTTGAGAAACCAAAGAGGTTTTCTGTAGAGACACGCATTTGACCAGAAACATTTGAATCTGGTTGAAGAATGACTGTTTTTAGGAACAATAGTATGGTCTGCTCTAAAGACTTTGGAATTTGGATTATGCAATTTCGCAAATTTGCAGAAGTGGGGAATTCAGTGAAGTGGGGCAGGTTCTGAGCTACTCCTAACTTGTAGGTAAATTCTGTAACTTCTGAGTCCCAGTTTCCTTATCTGAGACCAAGGGGATCGGACTAGAGCAGCAGTTCTTAATGCTGACTATACATTGGAGTCACGCGGAAACCTTCAAAAACTACTGAGGATCTGGGGTCCCACACGCGGAGATTTTTTTGGGTGGGGCCCAGGCAATTTGTGTCTCTAAAAACTGCCCCAGATGATTCTAATGAACAGGCAGGGCTGAGAACTGCTTGAGAGGACTACGAAGGTCCCCTCCCAGCGTTATGACCAAATGTTAAAAAGATCTTCGCGATCCATTCGAACTTGTGTTGGGTTCTAATGGGTAAAGACCTGGTGTTGGGTGTGCCAAAGGATGCCATCCATGGGGAACCTTGAGAATTCTTAGTGCTATGCTCAAGGAGTTCAGAGGGGTTACTAAGCAGTGGGATACGTTTGCCAGTGAAATCACAGGGCTTTCTCCTGGAGGTCATCTTTTTCATCACCTCAACAGAAATCCCACACCTGTTAAGCAGTCATTCCATTCCTCTCCCACCCCCAGCCCCTGACAACCACTAATCTACTTTCTGTCCTCATGGATTTACGATTCTGGACATTTCATATAAATGGAGTCACAGAATATGTGGTCTTTCATGTCTAACTTTCGTTTAGCATAGTGTTCTCAAGGCTCATCCATGCTGTAGCGTGTATCAGTACTTTGTTCCTTTTTATGGCTGAATAGTATTCCATTGCAGGGATATACCACATTTTATTCATCCAGTCATCCATTGAGCAACATGTTTCCACCTTTTGGTTATTGTGACTGATGCTGCTATGAATACTCATGTACAAGTTTTTGCACGGACTTATGTTTTCATTCTCTCTGGTAGATCCCAGGAGTGCAATTGCTAGGTCCTACGGAGAGTCTCTGTTTAAGGTGGCGTGGGTTTAAGTCATTCATCAACATGCACATAGCACCGTGCTGCATCTTCCAAACACATGATGCTGTGTACTGGTGCCAGCTTCCCGGAGCCCGCTGCCTCCTGGTCCCACGTGACGGGAAGGCGATATTTGAGAATGAGGCTTCCCTCTTTGAACAGCATGAGGGGTTGGGAAGGAGAGGGATCTATGAGAGCCTCATCTCTTTCAAAACCTTTGACTAACCCACTTCGAGCAGCCTCCTTTTTCCCAATTTGCATGGGGCATTGCTCAGGTTAATGAAGAAACCAGACAGACCCCCCTGGAGCTCGTGGAGAAGAAGCCCTCCTCCCCACAAGGCCCTTGCAGCTGTGTCTAACTAGAGACAGTGCATCTTTAATCTCCGAGCTGTGGGAAAATCGACACACTTGGTTAGGCTCGTGATGCTAACACCCGCTACAAATAAGGACAAGAGAAACCTTCTGCTTTCATTACAAGGGATTTGTACAAATTCATACACGGCATTGACTTACAGCTTCTAATTTATATTTAAATCCCAAGTGTCTTAGTCAGAAGAAACTGCTCTAAATCCGCTGTCTGTGTCTGCACCATTGATTCCTGCTTCAAACAGACCCCATGGGCCCAATTGTAATTCCCATCGGCACATCCACATATTTCTTTCCTGAGATGGCTTATGGAGTTTCTGAGAACATCCGAATCCCACAGGGAGAAGAGATGGGGATGAGAATCATTCCCTTGGGAATCAGACCCGACGAGAGAAGGAGGATTAGGAAAATCATTTTCCGTCCCTTCTGGGCTCTGATCCCAGAGTGGAGTAGCAACAGAAGTCTGTTTGGGGAAAGAGGTGCCCCAGTGACAGGCTATCACATTGAAAAAGACAAATATGGGAAAGTTACTCATGTTTAATGCCACATGAAGCTCTACTGCCTATTGGCTGTGTGACCTTGGACAAGTCATTGAACCTCTCTGTGTCTTGATTTTCTCATCTAAAAAATGAGAATAATAGTAGGATCTACCCTCATAGGATTATTATGATGACGGAGAATATTTATAAATGTTTAGATGAATACCTGACACATAATTAGCAATATATGCACATTGTTATTATGAAGACAGACAAAATGAACAAAGAAATGAAGTTTGTTACAGGGCGCATCATTACAAGGAACATGAACAAAGAAATAAACTTGGTTCTTTTTAGGTCTTTTTGTTCTGATAGCTTAGTCTCTTGCTAAATAATATTTCTGCCAACATAAAGTTCCCTTGATGTCTAAATCACTTAGAGTTTGTGTCACTTATAATCAGAAGCGTCCTGACCAATACTTTTTATTGCCTAATTATATCTGTGATGTGACTTAGGGTTTCTCACCCTCGGCACTATTGACGCTCTGGGTTGGATAACGATTTGTTGGGTAAGGCCGCCCTGTGTGCCGTAAGATGTGGCGCAGCATCCCTGGCCTCTCCCCACCAGATGCCAGAAGCAGCCAAGTCACAACAGTCAAAAGTGTCTCCAGACGTGGCCAGATGTCCCAGTGGTGTGTGCGTGCGTGCATGTGTGTGTGTTGTGTCTGCGAAGTCCTTCCTGGCTGAGAACCGCTAATCCAGCTAACCCGGGTCAGGGGCTCCTTATAAGAATCTGCCCTGTCAAGAGCCGCCCACGGCTGCCCGAGGACAAGATTCATCAGCAAGCTGGCCCCAGACTCAAGTCTCACAGGAAAACACTGAAATAGCATAATAACATTTTCCGGAGTAAGTGAATCAGACACTGCCAGGAAAACATTCAAGGGTAAAACTAAAGACTATAATTATTACGAAAATTATTGATGTAGTTTTCATTACTCTAGAATTTTTGAATTAGCAA
The DNA here is from genome assembly GCF_041296235.1 of Equus asinus. Classification (NCBI taxonomy): domain Eukaryota; kingdom Metazoa; phylum Chordata; class Mammalia; order Perissodactyla; family Equidae; genus Equus; species Equus asinus. Next base: position 45,882,526 of record NC_091817.1, on the reverse strand, counting down.
CTGATAATCCCTCCTATAAAAGAAGAAAGGTGGTTTTTCTTGCTTCCCATTCTTCCTGACACTTGTCCTCCTCTCACTTTTCAATAAACACATCTCATGCCTGAGTGCGCCACAAACAGACACGGGTCCCGCAGCCGGGCTCTCGCTCCACCATCCCTCCAAGGGGCAGGGACTCAAAAGGAGGCGGCCCTGTTACCCACGGGGCTTTCTCAATGGGCCTCAGAAAATTAGAACAGGGGCATTTTCCATTTATCTGGGGTCCATTTTCCCCTCCCAATTCGCTAAACTCTCGCTACTCACAGTGTGGTCCTTGGGCCAGCAGCACGGGCGCTACCTGTGACCTAGTCGGAAACGCAGAATCTGGGGCCCCATCTTGGACCTTTGGAATCAGATCCAGGGGATTCAGTGAGATGCCAAGTTTGAGAAGTCTGCTCTTGACCTCTCTGCTTACTCTCAGAGCTGTCCTTGCTGCCTGACTCGGAGGGACAGAGGGACCAGGAATGCAGGCACCCTCTGCACTCAGCACCCCCAGCCTCGAAACCTGCAAACACCCTCTCCTGTTCTCGTCTCTCCTCTGCCTAGATGGGCTTCTCCCTCCTGCTCAATGTGAACTCCACCCCCTGGGTCCCATCCCCTTCGACTCGTCCACTCCTGCCCTTCTCCACTGGTCAAATTTCCCTCCTCTCAAGGTTCATGACTCTCCAATTAAAAAAAAAAACACGCACAACAAAGAAAAAGCAACCCTCAGGTCTACTGCTCTCATTCCCTTCGCAAGAGGGGCCTGTATTTCTTCACCTCCCATTGTGCATTTAAGAGTATTAAATATGTTGAAAGTTGCTCTGAGGGCTTGGGAGCACAAAAATAAGCATTGCGAATTTATTTGCAATCAAGGAACAATGTAATTGGTCGTTGTCGAGATGCAATTACGGGAGAAAACAGACTGTTCAAGAGCGCTCCTCGGCTCTATTGAACAGGTGCCAAGGAGGTTTTTTAATGAAACCCACAGGTAACAGGCAAGACACTCCACCCTCAGTGTGTGGCTGCTTTAACCTGGGCTGCGACAGCCGACAGCCGCGGGAGGGACGGACGGTCAAGGGAGGGGGGTCCAGAGGCTGTAATTTGAATACGGAAAACAGGAACTCTCCCAGAGTTAACGAATTTTAAATGAAAAAGTGAAGTTTTCCAGCTTGATTTTTCCCTCTCTAGTGACAGTGTGGGACAGTGGGAATTGTCAGGTAGCATGGGAGAGTATTTGGGCGATGGAGAGAAGCTGAGAGAGAGAGAGAGAGCGCTAGTGGGAGAGGGTGGTGAAAGAAAAGAAGGCATGGAAAGACATATAAGAAAGAGTTAGAGAGGCAGAGAAAGAAGAGAAACAGACGAGAGAGGGAAAGAGAAAGGAGAGAGAAATAAGATAGAAAATAAAGACTGGAAAGAGAGATGTGGAGAGAAATGGGCGGGGGAGAGAGGGCGAGAGGAGAAGATAGGGGTTGGTTTAAGGGCTCGATTTCACTTTTCTTAAATAAGAAAATCTGGGCAAATGGCAAGCTCTGTTCCAGCGTTCTCAGTATTCCCAGGGGCCGGTCCAGCAGGAACTGCGAATGGAAATTTCCGTATCCATAGGAACTCCGTGTTGAAGCCTCCCGTCTAACGAACCGCTTGGAGCAAGTGCAGATGGAGAAACTGGGGATTCGGTGACTAAGCCTGGGACCCCTGGGAAGAGGAGCGACAGTGATCACTGCCACCACCCAGAAAAGAAGCTGGTGGGTCCTGGGCCCTGGGCCCTGGGCGTTGCCTCTGCATTAACTACCATGAAGTCTAATCTTCTTGCTCTGTTTCTAAAATCAGTGCATTAGGCAAAATTAGATGTAATGAAAATGACCCTTAGACATCTCCAAAAGAGTCTGTACGTTAGGCTCTCGTGGCCCTGGGAGGGCTGCTCTGTTTTCTCCCTTGTATGAAAAATCCACGTGTGACTCCAAGAACGAACAGCCAGACTCGTATAAACTGGATGTTTCATTAGCCCCATGTAAGTCCTTCCGAGGTAGGGGTTTGGGTCCCCTTAACTCATCTGTTGGTCGCCTTTACCGAATCCTAAATCAGAGCACTCTTTGAGGGGATATTCAAGGAGAGGCTGTGATTCAGGGAACCAAGCACAATTTGTGGCCCCTAAGCCTCCGGTGACCTCGTGTAAAGTTTGTGTTTATAATGCATCGCGGAGGGCCTGCCCACGGCAAGGGACTTGTAACAGGGACCGTAACAGGGATGGTGGCTGTTAACTTTCTGGCCCCAGGGGGAGCCAACTGGCCAAGGGCCACCTGAACAGAATCTCTTCCTATTTGGCTGTAGGGCTCCGCATAGACACACACCGGAAACAGGACCTTGCTAACATCCGCCACTCTGGACGACATTTACTCTTCATGTGTCACAGACGTCATGATCGTTGAGGATGAAAGATGGGCCATTCCTGCAGGTAGGCATTCTTGATATCCCTGAACATGAGAAATCCATTACTTTGTCTCCTGCGTCAATAATAGCAGCTTCTGAATGGAAACAGAGTCCCTTGACTGTTAGGTTTCAGGGACGATCATAAGTAACTTGATGCCACGCACAGACACACTTGCACGCGCGCACACACACACACACCCCTTTTGCAGGAAGGGAGTATTTCCAAAGTGAGTCAACATGTGGTGGTGTTGCTGTGGAGTGCAAGTAAAAGAGGAAGAAACCGTCACAAACAAAACAAAAGGTACGCTTCCTTCTGTGACCTGTGTGCAGCCCTATACGTTCTGCAGGCAGAGCACGGGTGGGAGGTTAGTGTAATTTAAGCCCCAAGGAAGAGAGGAGACCTGAAGTCACCGCAGTGTGGTGTGGACCCTCCAGGAAGAAAAGAGAAGAAAGTGATGCCCCGGGACAGCGAGGTCCAGGCTCATTAGCAGGTGCAGGTGACAGGTGGGCGCTGCTTTCTTCTAGTATAAGAAGCAGCTAGAAAAGAGGCCACTGCGGGGGTTTCACCACCCCAGAGTTGCTGGAACTGGCTGTAGGATGGGGATTGGGCTGAACTGAGCCAATGCAAAGAGCAGGGTGCAAACACGCCTGTTTTCTGAAATCCATGCTCTGCAGACTAACAGTAGCAAAATGAATATTAGTGGAATGGTGATAATAGAAGCTAACATTTGCACACTTCCTCCATGTCACGTGCTGGGCTGATTGCTCACCCCGTGAGGTGGGTTCTCCTATGAGCTCCAACTGACTGGTGAGGAAACTGAGGCACGGGGCAGTCCGATCACTTGCCTAGGGCTGCAGAGTCAGGAAGCGAACACACAGGATTCACACCCGGGTTTGTCAGAGTCTAGAGTTTGTCGCTACCCCCTCTTGGCTGTGTCCATGTCCACAGAGGGGCCCGCCTTCCCAGGTGGACCGTGAGAAAGCTTCATACCCTCACCACTCACTGTCCCTATCTGCGCAGTGCCAGGCCCTCTCCCAGGGGAAGCATTTCCCTGTGGAAATGTGGGTATGGTTTAAGAACAGGAAAGGATACACCGCTAATTTTCTACATAATGGCCGGAAGGTTTTCAACTCAATTTTTGCCTCCCTTTTCCATGGGTATGATGGGGGAGGGTCCTGTTGACTTCTTTATTATCATTATCCACATTGTCTAAGCACACCAAGCCTGTGCTGAATTTATAGGAAAAGGTGCCGTCTCCTCCTGTTTTCGCTGGCCCTTCCCATGCACCCCACACTCCCGTTGTATCGCTGCCAAGAGGCCCCTGCAGCGGCTAGCAGCTTCTGTGTATGCGCCTCTTCTGGCGGTCAGCAGAGTGACCAGTGGCTAGTGAATGGGGTGGGGCAAGGGGAGGTGACTGTCCAGCACTCCCGGGAGAATTCCCTGCACAGGCTTCTGGCACGCCACACCTGAGGATGCAGAGGGGCACTTTGATGCAGTAGCTGTCTTGATACAGCATAGCTCAGGGGTCATTAGAGGGTTTGGGAGAGGCCTAAGGCTGGGAAGGGTGTAGAAGGAAGCTCAGGGATGGGGTTAGTGTCCAGAGAGGGGAGCTCATGAACTAGAATACAAACAGAATTTCCAGCCCCTTCTCTAGGGTCATGAGCCCCTGGATTCCAGGTGGGCAACAAGCGACGAGGCATCTTTTCTATCTGCTCCTGCTGGCTCCCTCTGCATCTCGACCTTCCGCAGCTGGCCTTAGAGGCTTCCGTGCAGGTTCTGGTCCAGTCCCACAGAGCATGGAGCATTTTAGTTCCCATCTAAATGGTGTGGCCCTTGGGATCCCACCTCACTGGGGTCCCCACTATGTATGTGAGCCCTTTCACGGGTCTAGAATCCCACCTCTGCTCTGTCCCAAGTGCCAGGTCCTTCCCCGGACCGTGACCTTGTCCTCTGTGTACCCAGGAGTCCAGTCCCAGTGGGGTGGGCCCTCCGCCATTGTCAGCTAGGACTCTACGCAAGTGCAGAAACCAGTGGAGCTCAGGGGATAAAAAAGGGGAAGGGAATTTAAAGGTACTTTGATAAACTGCAATTTAAAATGCCCATACCTTTGCGAACAGGCATTTTACTTGGGCGAGATTATCCTACAAAAACCTTCATCCGTGTGCACAAAGATACACATTCAAGCGTTTTTATTGCCGTGATATTTATAAAAGGGAAAATCAGGAACCACCAAATTGTCCATCGATAGGGATTGGTCAAACTGTGGGACGCCTGTGAAACAGAACACCATCCAGAGCCATTAACCTGAATGAGGGAGTTAATTGTTTGGCATTATTGATCAGAAGGGAAATCTGTTGTATTGGACAATGCAAACACCTTGGGCTTACTTAGCAGGAATAAAATGTGTTGAGTTAATGAAATTGGGAGGATGTGGGCCATTCAGGGGCACATTTGAAGGCAGAGCTGAGTTAAGGAGGAGATTCTCGAATCTTGAAGTTCCTAGACTGCAGGAGCCAAGGACACAGATGGAGTTCAACAACCTGGTGTGTGTGGGGGGAGGGTGGGACTGATCTGGCTGGCTCTGCTCCCAGCTGCCCTGGTCAAAACCCCCTTCTGAGGTTAAAGGTGTGAAAATGAGACAAGTCAAGTGAAAGTTCAGCACACCGTCTCTAGAGGCAGAGCAACTCCTTGCTGCGGGGCTCCTACGTAGAGGAGGGTTGGGTGGAATTTGTGGGTGGTGGGTGGCTGTGCCGTGGACAGCAGATAAGGTCACGGGAGGATCATCTTGGATCAGATGGAAAGGCTGTGGAAACCCCGGATGCTGCTGACATGCTCGAAGTTACCACTCATGTAAGTGAACCAAGAAGATGGGACGCCCTGTCTCATTCATTCCAGCTGGAAGGAACCTTAGCCTGGGAGACAGAGGAACCCATTCTCCTGAAGGCTTCTGTGAATTGTCTTGAATTATGAAACCTTATGGAGGGTTTCTCTACCCTTTGCTGCCACTAAGAAAGGCCAAGATCGCGCAAAGCAGGTAGCAAAAGCAAAAGGGGAAAAAATAAAGATAACAGCAACAGTAGCCTATATTTACCGAGTGATTATGCACCAGGCATTGGGCTAAACTCCCGACGTGCATTATATCATTTGATCCCCACCACAGCCTGATGAAATAAGGAGCATTATTTCCCCCTTTTTCTGGAGAAGGAAAAAGGTATAAATCCTAGTAAAATTGGGACACAGTACGCATAATGTGATCCCACCTTTGTAAATAAAACGTTAGCATGTTCTGCTTTGGTGGTCTGGGTTCGGTTCCTAGGCGTGGACCTACACCACTCTGTTAGTGGCTATGCCACGCTGGCGGCCCACATACTAAAAAGCAGAGGAAGATTGGCACCGTTGTTAGCTAAGGGTGAATCTTCCTCAGCAAAAAAAAAAAAAAAGTCGGACTTGATAGATGCAAAGGGAAAAGTCACCTGGAGAAGTTTAACCAAAATGTTAACAGTCTTTGTCTCTCAAGTGAGTGGAGAGAGAGATCTGGCAACTTTTTGTATTCTATGCTCACATGCTATTTTAATGTTTTTTTAAATAATGGAAATGAATTATGTTTTAATCACAGAAAATAATTTTGGAGGGGATGAAAGGCTATTGAATTCAAAATGCATTTAAAATTAAGTTGTTTTATAAAATATTTCAGAAAAAGAGGAATAGAGTGGGAGGAAACATTCCACCTGATGTCAAGCCTTCCTGTGTAGCCTCGCTAATCAAGACAGTGTGCTATTGGAGGGAGAGACTTAGAGATACATGGAATAGCATAGAGAACCCAGAAATATAGCTACACAAATATGCCCAAATGATTTCGACAAAGGGACAGTGGCAATTCAATGGAAGAAGGATGGCCTTTTCTAAACGGTGCTGGAGCACCTGGGCATCCCCAGGTAACTAAATGACCTCAACCCAAACCTCATACCTTATACAAAAATTAATTCAAAGTGGATCATGGACTTAAAGTTAAAACATAAAAATGTAAAACTTTTAGAAGAAAATACAGGTGAAAATCTTCAGGACCGAGGACTAGACAGAGTTCTTAGAGTTGACATCCAAGCACAATCTACAAAAAAAAGAATGATAAATCGGACTTCACCAAAATTAAAAGCATTTGTTCAGTGAAGGACCCTAGTAAGAGAATAAAAAGATAAGCCACAGATTGAGAGAAATATTTGCACGCTATGGCTCCAATGAAGGACTTGTATATAAACCATGCAAACAGCTCTCAAAACTCGACAGTAAAAAAATTCCAGTTAGAAAATGGGCAAAAGACATGATCAGAAATTTCACTAAAGAGAATAAAGATGGCAAATAAGCACATGAAAAGATGTTTAATATCATTTGTCATTAGGGAAATGCAAAATATAATCATAATGAAATATTGCTACCCACCTATCAGAAAGGATAAAATTAAAAATAATGATAACACCAAATGCTGGTGAGGATGTGGGGAAACCGCATTTCTCAGACATCTTTGGTGGGAATAGAAAATTGTATGGCCCCTCTGAAAAATAATTTGGTAGTTTCTTATAAAACTAACATGCACTTAACACATGACCCAGCAATTACACTCTTGGGCATTTTTCCCAGTAAAATGAAAGCTTATGTTCACACAAAAACCTGTACATGAAAGTTTATAGCAGCTTTTTTGCAATAGCTTCACACTAGAAACAAGCCAAATGTCCCTCAGTGGGTTGAACAAACTCTGGTACATCCATACCATGGAATACTACTCAGGCAGTAAAAAGGAACCAATACTGATACATGCAGCTACTTGGATGGCTCCCAGGGGCATTATGCTTAGTGAAAAAGTCAGTCTCAAAGAGTTAGATATTGTATAACTCCATTTATGCACCATCTTTGAAATGAAAAAACTATAGAGGTGAAGAACAGATTGATGGTGGCCAGGGAACAAGGCTAGGTGTGGGGTGAAGGTGGCTACAGCTAATAAGGGGTACCAAGACGTGGTCCCTTTTGGTGATGGAGGAGCCCTGTATCCTGACGGTGGTGGTGGTTACTCAAATATTTCAAGTGATCAAATGCATTCGCCCCACCCCCCCAAATTGGTGGCAACTGAATCAGGTCTGGTTAATGGTATTGTGCCCATGTTCACCTCCCTGTCTTGTCACTGTCCTACAGTTACAGGCGATGTAACCACAGCAGGAAGCTGAGTAAGGAGGTCAAAAGAGAAAACACGCACTATGTTTGCAACTTCTGATGCATCTGTAATCATTTAAAAATGAAGAGTTAAAAAAAATCAAGTTGCTTTTCTATGCAGGCCTGAGATGGTGCCTTTTGGGGCTCTGTGGCTGATTTTGCTGTTAATTTGGAGCAGGACCAACTTGTTCACGGCAGACCCCGCTTTGCGGTTGGGCTCCCACACATTGTACAGGCCCAGAACGCCAGCTCAAATGCACCCCATCTTGAAGGGCAAGAGTTTTTTGGTAAAAAAAAGAGAGAGAAAGAGAGAAGGTGCTACAGAAAGCTAATGTTTTTCCCCTATGAGCAAGTAGCTCAACAAAACACCATTTTCCGTCTGAGTAAATAAGAACAGAAGCAAAACAAAAAATCTTTCAATGGAGAAACAAACCCCTCATAAGAAATCACTCCAGGTGACACTAAAACTACCTCTTTCCTGATCCGGCTAACCCGGCCTTTGTGCTGGTTTAGCTGATGGAGAGCAGTGGGGACCCTCTAAAGCCTCACATCAACGTGTTCAAAGCAATAATTTTCAGATATGCTTTTCAATATTGAGGAAGGCGAGAGGATATTTTTCAACATTTCGAACCAACATACACAACGGGACAATTCTGGGGTTCTTAGCCAATAAAACTGACTCCGGTGCAGCCTTTCTTCACCCAAGAGCACTGGGCTATCTATAAATCAGGCTCAGTTACGTGGGCTCAGAAGTGACAAAATGTCAAGATCCATGGCCAACGTCGAGGATAATTTCTAATTTGTCTGACGGAATGCCAGCTCCATGATGGACCAGCTGTAACCTGGGCACATTGCCCAACCTCCCTAACCTCCAGCCTTCTGACCTGTGACCAGTAGAACCTACCTCATGAAGACACCATGAGAATTAAACGTGCTAATGCACAGAAAGCACTCTGCACATTGTCCTGCACAGAGCTGCTGGCCGTTGTCATCAGCATCCCCATTTTACGGTGAGGAGACGGAAGCCAAAAGAATTAAGAAACTCACATAACATCCAGGAGCTGGCGAACGATGGAGACGGGACGGAAGCTGAGTCATCTGAAACCCAAACCATCTTCACACATCCTCCCACTCTGCTTTTCGAATGAAAGAACTCAGAAACAAAACTGGATTTTGAGGAATAAAAATGGTCCTTCTGGTCAAACAATAGCGCAGACAGAGACAACTGGGAACCAGGTAAATTAGGCTCCTCTCCTGCTTTGTCTCCTCATTGCAGTCTATCTTCTGAGGTTCCCTGGGTCAAAACAATTGGGTTTGTTAATTTTAAAAATCCTATACTCTCAAACTATCCCATTCCTGCCAGTGGCATCATCCTTGCTGGGATTTCAAAGCCCCAAAGCAGCCTTGTCAAACGGTCAGCTTATTTTATTCCTTTGCCCAGCTGGCGAATGATACTTTGAAATCTTTTCGGGGAGTCTAGGATCCATGACCCCGACACACGGTTTGGTCAAGTGGAGGTGAAGGAATTGCCTGGGGCCCCGTATCTCACAACAGCCTACAAAGACCTGGTGGCAACACGGCTGCTTTCATCAGGGGGCTGTTGACAATGCACACAGACAGAGCTCTGCCAGGAGCTGTTACGGGTCACCGCGGCTGGCACCCCTCAACAATAAATTGTGTGAAAGCTGACAAACGGCACTCCAATGGCTCCTGAGGAGCCATCTCGCCGGCCCATCTTGATGTGACTTTCCTCTTTCCTTCTCTCCCAAAGTGTTACTGCTCTTTGGGGAATGCGCCCTGTTGACACCGTCCACGTGAAGCTACGTCTCTGCTAAATGAAAGCAGTCCATCACTTTTACGCCAGCCTTCTGGACACCAGGAGAATCTACCTTCCCCTACCAAGACGTTACATGGGAAACAGACAAAGCCGCGTATGAAATTACAGGATGGTCACAGAGCTCAAGCAAATGAAGTTAACATGATGTTTTTCTCCAAGCAACAGGACCACAGAAAGAAAAAAAAAAAAACCAAACGTTCAGAATCTTATTAAAGCCCTAAACCCAAGATGCATTGAGAGACGCAGGGCAGATTTCCATGCCAACCTAGGAGCTCAGGCAAGTTTTACTGCCCGGTTACAGCAGAATCTCATAAATAGAATTCTTCAGGGAGCAGAGTTCTGTCGGATAACCTGAGGGCTTCATTCTGTATTCTTTCCAACTTACGCTCGTTGATTGCATTTGCTGGCTACAAAATGACTTCCTTACGTTTCCCCTGAACCATGCCAGCAAACGCAAGATGGAGGAAGTGGGGTGCTCGGTAATCTCAGCCCAACTGTAGCCTGGGCAGCGATGTGTCTCTGGGATGCTATAATCATCACAACGGCCCCTTTATTGAGCTGCATGCCAGGCGCTATGCTCATCATCTATGATTGGCCTTGATGTGCAAGTGCTATGCTTTATTTAATCCTTATTACAAGGTGGGACCATTTATCTCCATTTCACTAATAACTAAACCAGATCTCAGAGAGGTTAAGTAATACATCTAAGCTCACACAGCCAGCAAAATGGCAGTGCCATTTTTAAATGGGATTTAAAGCAGATCTGTGGTCAACACGTGGGTCTTCAGAGCTTGGTTAAATGTCCATTAACACAAGATGAACCTGTTAATTGCCTCCCAGTACCGGTCAGACAATAGGCAGCACGTGGAGAGTCAGGACGATCCCAGGGTCCCATAAAAGACGGAAGCTAAAATGCATTTCCGTTATTGACACCAATTTTTACCTCTGATGGCCCTGGGCTGTCTTGTCTACCTCAACAGTGTCAAGGCTTGTTGCAAGCCCCCTTCCCCTGCATCTAAGGTGTCAGCTCACGTGACTCAGCTTGTCACTGATGGCCGAGGAGCATTCCAGCCGGATGCTGGTTGTTCCACTGCCTTGCTCTCACTGAATAGCCTTGAAGAGATGGCATTTAAATTGTGTTGAGGATATTAGTCTAAAGTGAATGAAGTGGAGAGTAGACTTCTCGTTTATGTCCCCAGAGTGATAAATGAGGGAGTGTAATTTTTTTTCTAAGGCAAAGAAAATGGGAAACCAACGTGGATTTCAGACACATGAGAAATAGCTTATGAATTTAGATGATGGCTCGGCAGAAATAAATTGTACATCTGTTCATTCATTTTAATAAAGTGGAGAGATGGCATGCTGCTGCGGCCCTTGGAGAACCCTGGGTTTTTAAAATTATAGTCCTATAATAGTAGCATTAAAATTTGTAATGCAGCCAGTGGTTTCTAAATTGGAGGGAAAATTCATTTATAAAATAAAAGTTCAGACTTTGGAATGTAAATGGGAAAATGCAATTTTTCTTGGCCAGATAGGAATTAGTCCTTGGGGTGGGGAGTACTACAACATCTTGACCACAAAATATATTTTTTAAATCTTAGGAGAAAGTTTTGAACTGCTGGCAAAACTACTTTGGGCAATCTCTCTGTAGGTAAATTGCGTAGGTATGAAACATATGGTTAACTGGCTGTGTTATTTCTGCCTTGAACTTCGTGCTTCTTGCACAAAGGCAATTATACATTAATACTTCCATTTGAAATGAGCCTAATCTGTTACAAATACAAAAATCATTTTTACTCAATAGCAAAAACATAAGGAAGAGAACTTTTATAGACCAGCAATTACCAGTTACCATGAAAATTTACTCATTCAACAAATAATATTGAGTTTCTTGTTACATGTGAGCCCTGTGCTTGATATTGGGGAAAATACAACAATCCTGATTGTAGGTTTCCTGCTGACTTTAAAACCCAGAAGCGTTATTAAAATTCCTTCAAAAAACAGGTATTGAGCCCATGGAAAGCTTTTAGACAGAGTGAGCAATTTCAATTTTATTTCACAAATCAGCCAGTCAAGTTTTCAGGTGGGAAAGAAGTACAAACAAACCAGGGGTGCCGACTGGCCATGGGCAACATGGCCCTGCTAGGAAAACCCTCAGACCGCCTCACGTATATTTTATTTGCCTCCTAATGAAATAATGAACGGATGTAGATGACATGCTTCCGCCCATGACCTTGCAAATAAAAAAGTACAGATTGTGAAGGGGCTGTGTTTTGTCTTAGGATTTGAGGGCAATTCGCTCTTGTCTTAGGTCAGCTTTGGCCCAAAGATGTAAGACATTTTCCCCCCATTTGTGGAAATCTTGGTAACATCTCAAGAGGTCACAGGGATCTGGGGTCTGACATGTGACTCTTCAGTGAGACAGAACAGAGATGAGACAAAGGCAAAAAGTAAGCTGTCCCAGTTCTACAGGTGGGACTTTGGCGTGGGCATTGGCCAGACAAAGGAAAAGACCCCAGAAAGTTTTGCAATGAACATCTTTTCAATGCCTAGAATTGGAAGTACATGGGTCAGAGGCCTCCTGGGAGTTCTGTTGTTATGCCTCTCTGTGGATCTATGTCTAGTTTCATAGGCTGCCTTCCTGGAAGGGAGCTTACTGGATCAATGAACAGGAATCTTTGTAAGGTTTTTGATAGCGTCTGGACCCAGCGTCTACTCTTGAGCCTGCCGCTGCTGCCTCCTCCAGTGGCACGTACTTTGAATTGGAAATCGGGGGCAAAGTCATCTGCCGAGAAAGAGAGATGGGACAAAGAGAGTTTTGAAGAGAGCAGAGAAGGTTGAAATCAGCCACTGAGCAAGAGCAAAGGGACTGTTTAGAGTCCAAGAGAAAGAACAGAAATCCCCACTCCCACGCGGGTCAGGAAGCCATATGTTTGTGACTTGTATTCAAATGTCATCTATTGATTCACTCATCTTTAAATTCCCCCCATCGTGGCACCTGGCTCATAGGAGGTGCTTAATTAGTGCTCATGGAATACCTGAGTGTCAGCTATGTCCTAAGCAATTTCAGGTCCCTCATCCAGTTGTCTGTCTGGCACAATATGCTGGCAACACAATTGCAATCACATTATTCACGGGATGTCCCCAGGACGGCTCTGTGTCCTCTCACATCCAGATGGCCGATGGTTTTCCTGCTCTCCTTGCGCCTCTCGCATTCAGTCTGACCTCAAAACTGCTAAAAAGAGGAGGAATAGGAAACAGCCACATGCTGTGTGGCAAAATCAGCTAATGAGATTTCAAATCCCAGGAATAAGAAGCCAATCTGTTTGCTCACATTTTGCCTGTGGCAGAGTTGCTCGGAGGGAAAGGCCCTCAATTAACCCGACTTGGAGATGCTGCGTTTGCTGCTCCACCACAGTCATAACATTACTCGTGTTTGTCTCCTGCTACCCCGTGGCTCACCCACAGGTGCAGGCTGACCTCGCCTTTTCAGATTCACAGGCCCTTGGGCTGAGGTGCTCCCTGGAGAAAGCTCCAGACCTCTGCTCCCAAAGTGCAGGGAGGGGCTGGACTCGACGCTTCTCCAGCTACCAGCAACTGAGCCGAGCCCCTGGGGCCCACGGGCCAGCTGTGAGCCAGCTTAATACAGGTGAATGATCCCCACTGACTTTTGTAGCAAAAGGGGGAGGAATATGAGTGGTGGAAATTGCAATGAGAAAATAACTTATTTTCTACAAGTGGGAGAGGAAAGAACCAATCCCAGAGCAGGTAGAGGAAGTAGACAGGCCTGTCATGGTGAGACCGGGTGACAGGTCACACGCTCAACACGGAAGGCCGTCAGTCATGGTCACTGGCATGTGGCAGGGGGGATGGAGAGAGTAAATGGCAAAAATAAATAACAAGAGACAGGCTCACTGCATAGGTTGTGAATGGGCCATCCTTTAAACACATGCGCACCTGCGGCTTCAGAACACAGGCGCCAATAAGCCAATCTGGAAGAATCAAGCATCTCCTGAGACCGTGGATCTTTGAAGAGGACACAGGGGCTCATCATTTTGGCTTAAAGTACACGCGCACACACACACACACATGCACACACGTTGATTTAAGGTAAACATGATTTAAGGGAAACGTGGTAGCTTACACACAGTGGTGTGCTCATATATGTTTAACAACTGACTCTTCAGGAAGCGAAAAGCCCTAGTTTGTAGCTGGTGCCAACTTCTGTGGTGTAAATACCCCCACCTGGGCTGATTTCAGGCTACCAACGTGATGTCACTGCACCAAGAAATGGGAAGACATGACCCAATCAACTCTTGCAAAGCCAGTGCAAGGTGACCCCAACGCGTCCCTGCTGATGATGACTAGGCGCAGGTAATTGATTCCCCCTTTAAGCAGGAGTCGATGAAAACTGTAGCTTTGATCTGCGGGCATCCTTTCCTTTGGAGAACCATCTCACCCATCCCCTGGAGTCACACTGGGGCTGTCAACCACAGGCCTCACTTTTCTTCCTCAGAGGTTGGCATGTGGCCTGGGGTTGGCAATCGTCTCATAGTTCCCTGCACTCCGTGTCTGGTCTGAGGGGGCCTTGTGACCCAGTACAACCAATCAAAGTCTTTCTATGAGATTAGTGTTGGATCTGGGTGAGAGGGGCTCTGTGTCTTCCTTTGTACATAGCTATGGGGATGTGAGCTTAGGGCCACCAGAGGCCATCTTACCTGCCATGAGGAGAGATCCTACCAGAGAATAAAGCCAACAGAGAGACAAGCAGAGCCAAGAGATGGAGTGGCATATAGATAGCATTCTGATGATGCTATTTGAGCGCTGGAGGCAGCCACACCTGAAGTCAGAAAGCCCTTTGACTTCCCCAGTGATGAGTACTATGCATTCCCCAGTGATGAGTACTATGCATTCCCTAGTGATGAGTACTGTGCATTCCCCAGTGATGAGTACTATGCATTCCCTAGTGATGAGTACTGTACATTGCCCAGTGATGAGTACTATGCATTCCCTAGTGATGAGTACTGTGCATTCCCCAGTGATGAGTACGGTGCCTTGCCCAGTGATGAGTACCAATGCATCCAGGATTTGCATATCTAGTTTAAAGTAGGTTGGAGTGCAAGCAGAGAGTCTTTAACTCTGGAGAAACTACAAGCAGATTTTCTTGAGAAAGAGTGAGCCTCTAGTCTCAGCCTTACTCTAATTGATTTGTCTTTTCAATTTCCCGGAGCTGAAGGAAAAAAGATATTTTGGTCATTTCTATATGAGGCTGGTACAAGCGGTCAACTGAGGACACCTAGGTTTGTGGAGGCTTTCCACTGAGTGACAGGGCCCAGTGCACATCCTGGGGGAGCCATGGCTCTTGTAAACCAGACAGCTAACAGGTTCTGGCTCTGATGTATGGCTTTACTGTGCCGAATTGCACCTGTGTTAAACCAGACATCCAGGGGCGATTAGCAAAGGCATCTGTTCCCATTTGCAGAGCTGCCGGTGAGAGCACTGTTTGTTAGGTCTGATTTAATGCAACAAATATTCTTTGTGCTCCCTCTGCGTGCATCACTCTGTGGCCAAAGGGGAAGATGGTGACAAATGAAGTTGTGTCTGCCCTCAGGGAGCTCCAGTCTGGAGGAGGCAGAAGTGGATATCTATAATGCTGATCCAGTGCATGCTGGGAAGAATGCTGTGACTGAGGCAGGACAAAATGCTGGAGAAGCACAGGTGAGAGAGAGCCAGTTAGCTCTGACTGGGAGACTCGGGGGAGCTTGAGGGAAATGCATGGCTTCCTGAAGTCTGTCACTGGGGGGGCAGACTCACAGAGGGTACGCCACCTCTCCTGCCTGTTTCTGTGCTTACACTGTACAGGCTAGTCCTAGCTCCTCTTAGCCCCTCAAACACCTCTTGCATGCCTCAGGGCATTTGCACATGCTGCATGATCTGTTCAGAATGAGCTATCCTGGCACCATTTCTCACTTCACTTAGCAAAGTCAAGACTTAACAGATGAGAAATTACTTCCTGATCTCACCTTTCCAGATCCGAGACTAGGTCTGTTTTCCTTAGGTTCTGTCCTTGAAGCTCTCTGAATTTATCTGGGAATGCACCCGTCTTGCAATACTTTAGTATCTGTCCTCCGTGCTAAGCCTCAAGAAGACAGGGACTTGCCCACCTTATTTAAGGCTCCAGCCTTCAGCTCTCTGCCTGTCTTAGATAGGCATGCGGGGAGTGCATGAACGAGAGCTGAGGCCACTTTCAACCCTGCTAATGCGGAGCAAGTATATCAAATGCACGCAGGCTGCTGAACTCGAAGGAGCATATTATCTCATTAATGATTATGGAACTGCAGTAACGACAGTCATAAATTTAAAAGATTTAAAAATTGCTATCAGAGATAGCGGACTAGTATAAAAATGACCCTAGTTAATGAACCAAAGTTTTTCTTGCTTTATAGACCTTTGTCCAAATTCCCCAGTGAGTAAAACCTAGGATTTCAATCGAGAGATCGAATCATTGGTGCACATATAAGCTATCGACGGCGATGCGGGAAGATTTTGAACAGATATGCACATGAATGTATACAAAGTGGAAACATCAATGTCTTTTCTAGAACGTTGCTGGGTCAACATAGGCTATTCGACTTGGTTGTGAGGTCTCCTAAGAGAAGGCGTGCTTGTCAGGGGCCCTGGCTCCTTGCACTTCTGAATCCCACAGAGCTGGGACAATGTGTGGGAACTCAGACCGTGAGTATCGTGAGTATCGGGTAGCGGCTGAGGGCAGGGCTCAGGAACCCTGAGCTGGCGTCCCGGTCCCACCACGCTGTAACCTCGGGTGAGTTTCTTAACTTCCCCGTGCCTCAGTTTCCTCACTGATGAAATGGGGGTAATAGGAGTACTTGTATCGTAGGACTGTGGTGAGAATTAGATGAATTAAGATGCCTAAAGCAAAAGCATTTAGCACAGGGCCGCACGCAGACAAGCACTTAATAACTGTTAGCTTAAAAAAGTTGGTTTTATGGATGAAAACGTTTTTCATTTATTCTTTGCTCATAAGACATGATTATTATATTTGCCCACTGGACCTATCAGAATAAAGACTTAAGCCTGCTAATCAAATTCATTGGCTATTAAAAGACATCTCTCTCTCTTTTTTTTTTCAATTTGAAGAAACTGCGGAGGGAGAAAGAGTCGCTTAGATTGTCCCAGGGAGCCCAGAGCATTTTTGTTTGTGCTGTGGTTATATCCAGGGCTTGCACAAAACATTGTCCTCACTTGAACAGATAGGAAGGAGAGGCCTCAAGAAGCAGGAGGCCATGAGTTGAAGTTCAGAAAGTTCAAGTAGAGCGGAGACTGGAGGTTATAAACCCGGGTTCCTCAGCAAGCCCCTGGCACACAAGCGTCACGAGAAAAACTGGATGGGCATTCCCTGGGGAATAGCCCTGGCGAGGAATCCTAGAGAGCTGGCCCAAAGGGCAAGACCATGGAGCAGGAAGATAACAGCTGGGGCTGAATCAGGCAGAAACGTCCTGAGAACTGGGTGTGCTGGCACCGAGTGGGTGAGATGGTAATCCCTTCATGGCACAGAGGCAGCTTCGTGCAGGGTTGAAAGCCTGGGAGCCAGACTCTGGGAAAGTTCTTCAGCTGTGTGAGCTTCGGTATCCACACCCATGGAATGGGTATAACTGCAATGGTTCCTGTCTCAGGATTGGCAGGAGGAGGGAACGACAGAGGGTGCGTAAAGCTCGTGGACCCCGCCTGGTGCAAAGCGAGTGTTTTCAGGTGTTTGCTTTGGCTTTTGGATGTTTGTTTGATGGCAAAGAGGATGAAAGAGCAGATCCAGGCAGCGCTGGGCAGACAGAGCTTCTGAGAGAATGAGCCGTCTTGCCTTTGATAAGCACTCATTACACATTTGCTGTTGTTGACGAGAAGCTTGCTACCTAAAGAAAGACTTCTCCTTAAATTTGCAAGCAAAAAGGAGACGCAAAGTTTAGATCACAACATCCAGTTGCCCCGTGACGTTGGGGAAGGAATTGGCCTGCATAGCCAGCGCTCTCTTATCTGTACAGGGGCGCCCAGCAGACTGCCTTCACTGGACTGTCCAGATATTAGGTGAGAGGGAGCATGTGGGGTGTGCAAGGTCTTCGTAAGCTTAAAGATGACTCCGTAAATGTCCGCAGATGTTGCTTTCCCCTCGGTTTTATTCCCAGTTCTGTGAAGGATGTAGGCAGTGGGGTCACGTGTGACTAGTGGCATCGTCCCCAGCAATCTTCTGGCCAATGATTCACCCCGTGGAACAACCATGTTCTGGAGCAGTGTGGGGACTCTGCGTCTTGGAACGTTGTCCTCTACCCTTCTTACTGTCTACCCAGGTCTTCCTCTTCCCACTGTGCTTCAGCAAATCCAGCCTCCTTGCCTTGCCTGTAGGGTCTGGCCCCTGCCGTCCTGTCTAGTCTCACATCCCTCGCCCCGTCTCATGCTGTTCCTGCCACGCTGCACAGCTCTCGGTTCCTCAAGCAAGACCTGCTCTTCCCAGCCTCGGGGACTTCCTGTGTATCGGGGGCTCACTGTGGTGGGTTGAATTATGTCTCCCAAAAAGATATGCTGGAGTCCTAATGGCAGTATCTCAGAACGTGCCCTTACTTGGAAATAGTTTCTTTCCAGAGGTGACCAAGTTAAGATGAGGTCTTAGAGTGGGCTCTAATCCAATATGACTAATGTCCTTATAAAAATGGGGAGTTTAGATACAGACATGCACACAGGGAGAAGGCCATTTGAGGATGAGGGCAGAGCTCAGGTGACGGATCTACCGCCTATGACCACCATCGATTGCCAGCAAACCACCAGAAGCTAAGAGACAGGCATGAACAGACTCCCCCACCGAAGGAACCACCCTGTAGACACGTTGATCTTGGGCTTCTGGCCTCCAGAACTGCGAGAGAATAAACGTCTATTGTTCCAGCCACCCAGTGTGTGGTATTTTGTTACAGTAGCTCTAGGACACAAACACAGTCACTGTCGATGTCACCTCAGAGGAGACTTCCCTGAAGTCCATGGTCGGTGCCCACATTGTTCCCCTCATGGTGGCTTCACCCCGTTCTGTCTTGTCATGAGGGGCCATCTGTAGCTACTTGCTGGTTGGCTGTCCCCACTCTAGATTGTAACTTCAAGAGGTCAGGGGCCATGTTTGTTGTGCTCATCGTGTTGCATCCCAGCATCCCTAACACAGTGCCTGGCAAAGAGGAAGCATGGAATACGTGTGTGATGGATGGGCTGGTGGATAAATGAACGAAGGAATGAATGCACTCTGGAAAGCAACAGTATGATGTGATGATGTGTGATATACAAATATAGGTACATCAGGTAAGACAGACTAAAGAAGATACTTCTTATAATTCCTATCTTAGATCTGGGCAGGTCGACAGCAAAATAAAACACTGCCAACCTTGGGAAAACTGATACCCAGTCTGAAACAGAGATAGATTTTAGTTTGGAAGCAAATGAACATATTACAATCAATTCTGGATTATTTTGTTTAATCCCACTTATAAGAATGAACCCATACAGAACTCTGGAGCTGTGCAATATTTTCCTTCTTTCTTGTTTTTAGGTTTGCAGGATAAGTTGAGCCTGTCTCCACTCTAAAGATTCCTTTATATATTATTTATTAACATTGAGTTTTCTTTCTTTCTTCTTTCTTTTTTTACGTGCCTGGTAGGGAAGCAGATTTAGGGCTCTCTACAGTTCATGCAGATTCATTTATTCACTTCTGGAAGGGAATTTAACTCCCACCCTCTTGGCTCTCGGGGCACCACGTAAGATGATAAACCTCAGCATTGCTCCTGACTTTTGTGTTACTGTAGGGCCTTCATTTTTCATTGGCAGCAGCATTTTGTGCCGCGATGCGACTGGCCTGGGATCTGCTATCTGCCTTCAGCAGCGTCCCTCATCTCTAAAGCCAGGGGGTTAGAGGAGATTCTTTCTAAAGTCCCTCCAACAACATGCCTCTAAGTTTTCGGTTACCTTTGTGGCTTACTGTCAAACATTTACAATGTGTTCACTCATCCATCCATTATCTGGTCATCTGCTACACGTCGGGCTGGGTGCTGGGGCCACAGCAGGAACAAGAGGAAAAGTTTCCCTTCTCATGGGGCTTGCATTCTAATTTGGGGGGAGTGACGATAAGTGAGTAAATAATTTAATTTTATGGCACATTAGAAGGTAAACATTAGACTAAAATATGTATATATTAGAATAGAATAGAATACATAATAGAATATTATGTAACAACATATAATGGGATACACATAACACTATTTAATCTGGACTAGAATAAAATTTAATAGTATATTAGAAGATGAGATACAATAGGCTGTAATAAATATTTGCTGCATGAATAATACGTTCATCGGTGCCACCCCTGTGCTTGGCCATAGAGGCAGTGATGAAAAGGATGTGCCCCTAAATGTCAAAGCATTCAAATGGTGTTAGGAAGATAGAATATGAGCACATGATTAAAAGGCACTGTGATAATACTATGCTGGGGGATGCCCAGTGCGTGTAGGAACAGGAGAAAGAAGCAGCAATTCGCCTGGGGAATATATACTTTGGGTGTTGAAGGGTAAATTGCAGTTTTCCAGATACAAAAGTAAAGAAAGGCATTCCAAGAAGAGAACAGGATGGGCAGTGGTGTTGAGGCATGCCAAAGCTTGGCATGTTTGGGGAATAAATTGAACCTCTGTGTGGCCTGAGACGAAGGTAGGCTGTGACCAGGTGGATAGTGTTTAAAACCACCCACACACAAGACCCAGAGATCTTATTTCTAACGTTGTGTAGTACAAAATGGTTTCCAGGTGCAGTGTGGGCTTGGACGATTCATTTTCCAACACACTCCATTTTTGTTGCTCTTGGCTTTCTAGTTTTGAACTCAAGTTCTCCTTCAGGCTGCATTATAGAGGAGTAGTAATGTTGCATTCTTAGCGTTCAAAAAAATACTTTTTCTATCTTTGTGGTTGTTTCTCTTAGTGTGAGGATCTTGTCTTTGAAAAGAAACAGATGGACGAAGTCTTCAGAGGCCACTGTGCTGCAGAGTGGCTCAGTGGTGAGACTCTGCCAGCTGTAGTAAAAAATGGCTTTTATTGCCACTGAGTTGCGCTGACCCTCAGAGCGTAACCAGAGGGTTAGCAGAGGGGCAGAATTTGCATAGAGGTTCACACAGGGGTGATAGGGATCAACACATCATGAATATAATTACGAAAGAGTGATTAATGCAATAAATCCTCTGGCTGTCTGGTCTACTTCTACAAGACACTTGAAGAACCAGCCACAGGGTAGATTACAATGTTTCACTTAAAAAAAAAATCCAGATGATTTGGCATCACACACATAGTTTATAATGGACATGGGCATTTTCAACAATGCAGAATCTCTCACCCTGCTGTCTATGAACAATTAAATCTGGGCAAGCACACACCACCCTTTTCCTTAGCTGGAAGACTCCTGTTTGGATGATGGCTTCTATTTATAGAGTGTTGCTTATATTTGTACCGATGTTTCCCTTCACTCTCTTTTAGTCAAGAAATCCAGCTGTAGTCCTGCTGTTTCAAGTACTTCTGAAATTTGCACACTGGAAGATTTAGTTGATGATTTCATGTTTTTCTATGACCTTGGCACAGGAGAAGAAAGCAAAAACTCAGCCCTTCCAAGAGAAGATAAATGGGGAACGTGGGTGTTGGCTGTGTGCAGCTAGCCCCTCTTCAATTATGTGGTGGGAGGTTGGGAATGCAATTTTCAATAGATAGCTTCTAGAGTCCTTGGACAAGGTGTTGGCTTGGACAAAGATGGACCAGGAACTGATGTATTCAAGAAGGTTACTGTTGGCACAGATCAAAATTAGTGGTCCTTGTGCACTGAAATCACACTGTTCTATTCTCTCCAAATATCCCATTTCGTTACATATTGGGATTCCCCCATCCCACTGCGCAACACAGGGGTACAGATCCCAATAGCGTATGTTTGGTTTTATTTAAAACTTCAGCCGCATAGAAAACTGTCAGATATGTGATTTCACAGCATCCCAGAAAAAAGTCTCACCTATTTTGCCATAATGGCTATAAAAAGCTTCATGGGAAGAGTGAGTCTGGGCTATTTGGAGTAACATTTAATCGTCTTAAAGATTTATCTGGTTGTTAAAATGTCTTGGACTCCACCCTCCAGAAAAGTCACTTGAGTCAGATAATTGAAATAGGTTGGATCTTCTAAGACATATGTGGTTGGCTTTCTGGATTAATCTCTATTGAGCAAGCAAGAATGTGTAATTCTGTGGTCAGTGTTTACACACAGGCACATCTGAATTTTGAGGGCTCTCCTAAGGAAAACTCTTATGGAAGTAGGAGAGTTTCATTTGAAGCATTCAAATATTTTGCATGGAATCCTGGAGACGTGGATAAATATATTCACCTCAATTAGACTTTTAGTAAAAGATGGCACACAAAGGCGCATTTTCTAACTTCATACCTGGAACCCACAAACCACCAAAAACAAATAAAAAGATCCAAAAGAGTTAAGAAAACTCCAGATACTCATGTCAACTCAAGAGTCAGGGAATCAGAAATCAACACTTGCCTTTAATTACGTAGTTCAACTTCCCAGAAGACATACAAAATTTTTAAACTTGTTACTAAAATGAGTTGATTTTGAAGCAAATGATATGAGGGGGGTGGGCACTGTAAAACCATTTAATTGTATTTCTTCAATCCATATTTTTAATGAAGATATCACGATGTTTTGTGCCACAGTGAATTTTGTATACCCAATGTCTACTGCTTTCTCTGATACTCTATATTAAAATGGTAATCAAGGTTTATTTCTTTGTTGATGGTCATTGGGGCAAGCTTCTTCTAGAACAACCCTCAAATCTAGAATAACTCAAGAATATGGACTTAACACAACTCTCCCACCTCGTCTCTTTGAAAGCACTGGAGAAGTATCAAGGCAGCCAGAACTTGAGGATCAGATCCTGCAGAGAAGGGAAGCTCACTGAAGTGAGGCCAATACTCTGTGGAGCTTCAACCCTTAAGGCATTTTCTAAATTGTAATGGCATAGGGACAAGGGGCTAAGGATCTGAGCAGAAAGTACTGGCTGAGAGGCCAGGAAGCCAAGCAGAGCTTTCAGCAGTCTCATGGGGCTGAGAAGACAACAACTGAAGTTCAGGGTCTCCAAGGTGGAAGAGCCCTTGTAAACATACCAGACTTTCAGTTAAGGCCCCAGAAAGGCTGCACCCAGGGAATAAGGGAAACCAGGAAGTAGATTAGTCTCATAAAAGACTAAAACCCAGCTGTGAACCAACCCAGTCCCATCTGATTTAAAGCCATCTTTTTCTGCTCTTATTGGTTTACAGAAGGCAAAAGTAAATCCTTTCTGGAGGAATATTACACCAGCCAGAGGCCCAAATAATCTCTAAAAATTTTTCACATATGTTGTTCATAATTAAACAAAGAAAATTTCTAGGCATGCCAAGGGGCCATAACAAATAACCAAAACCAAGTGAAAAATACTGAAAATAGAGGGAAAGATTTGATAAAAGATAGATAAAAGGGAAAATTTGAGCAGAGAATTTTAATCTGTAAAATAAATTATGGAAATTATATTTAAAATATAATAAGTAGAATTAAGAAATCAGTAGATGTGTATAATAGTAGATTAAACATAGCAGTTAGACGTAGCAGAAGAGAGGATTGATGAGCTGGCAAATAAGTCAACAGAAGCATAGAAAGTTGGTATATACATATATATACATATGCATATATATAGAGCGAGAAAGAGACAGAGACAGACTAAGAAAGATGAGAGAAAATAGGTAAAAGCATTATTTGAAGACATATGTTATGAATTGACATGCTTAAGGAACAAGTATGATAAATATAAATTAAACCATGCCATAGCAAAACTGTTGGAAAGTAAAGATGAAATGTTATTAAAAGCAGCCAGAGAGAAGAGCCACAGCTCTTTCAATAGAGAAGAAAGTAATACTGACAGCTGACCTTTCAACAAACATTAATAGATGTCACAAATCAATGAAATGTCACCTTTAAAGTACTACAAGAAAAAATAACTGTCAACTGAGATTCTGCATCCAGTGAAAATACGATTCAAAAACTCAGACAAACAATGAGAGAATTTATCACCAACAGATTTGCACTATTTTTAAAATAATAAGGAATTCTTTAATCAGAAGGAAAATTATCCCACATGGAAGCACAGAGACATGAAGGAATAAATAATAATATAAAGGGTAAATAAATGAGCAAATATAAATGGATATTTATTATATAAAACAGTAATATTTTTGTGAAATGTAAAATATATGTAGAATTAAAACATGACAACAATATCTCAAAAGATGGTAAGAAGATAAAGGGAGTTGAAATGTTCTAAGGTCCTTGAAGAATCCCGGAAGTGGCAAAAATGCTAATTTATGTTAGATTCCGTAAGTCAAGGATGTATCTTTCAATTTCTCAGAAACGACTACAAGAATATGAACAGGAAGTATAACAAATAAGTTATTAGAACAGAATATGAAATGATAAAAAAAAGATTAATTCAGGAAGAGGTGAGAAACGAGAAAAAAAGAAATATACGAAAGGTACAACAAATAGAAAACAAATATTAGGATTGGCAGATTTAAACTCCAATATATGGTACTCGCATTAAATGTAAATGGACAAAATAATCCAAGTAAGAAGACTAGGACTATAAGAATTGATTAAAAAATCGAAACTCAAATATACACTGTTTTTAAGAGACACACTCTAATATGTGATTACAAAAAACTTGAGAGAGGAAAGGATGGAAAGAAATATAGCCTGATGACACTAAACAAAAGAAAGCTAGGGTAGTTATTTTCATACCAGACAAGGCAAATGTTAAAGCAAAAAATTTTGTAATAATAAAAGGTCAATACATCAGGAAGATATAACAATTTTAAATTTGTATGCACCTAATAACACAGCTTCAAATATTCAAATAAAAATTTGATACAACTAACAGGAGAATAGATATATGTACAATCATAGATATCATAACTACTCTTTCAGTAACTGATAGAACAAGAAGATTAACAAAAAACATCTCTAGAAGATTTCAATAAGAATATTAAACAACTGTAGAATTCACATTATTTTCAAGAGCATGTGGACCATTTATCAAAATTGATCACATGCTTGTTGTAAAGTCTCAAAAATATCAAAAGATTATAATCACATGCAGTATGGTCTCTAACCTCTGTAGAATTAAGCTAGATATCAATAACAAGGAAATAACAAGGAAACCCCAAATACGTGGAATTAAGTAATAGACTTTGAGGCAGTGGTGGCTGAGAGGAGTTTTAGGAAGCGTCTGAGCTGCTGGTCACTTTCTATTTCTTGATTTGGTTTCATATTTGACTTGTGGAGAACAAAATCACTCAGTATTTGTGTACTTGTTTGTATGGAAGTTATATGGTTATTAAAATGACTCCATAAGTCTTGAGTAAGCTATATTAATTGCAATTTAGAAAGATATTTCTGAATGTTTCAATTAAACAAGAGAGAAATTATAGACTCCTAATTTGGAGCAATATTATGGCTAACTTTTTCATTCTACTATTCGTTTTCATTCTAACTATTAAGGAATTAAGAGAAAATTCAGTACACGAATGTTCATAGCAGCATTACTCACAATAGCCAAAAAGTTGAAACAGCCCAAATATCCATCAGTGGATGAATGGATAAGCAAAATGTGGTCTATCCATATAAAGGAGTATTATTCAGCTGTGAAAAGAAATGCTACAACATGGAGGAACCTTGAAAACATATGCTAAGTGAAGGAAGCAAGTCATGAAAGGCCACATGTTGCACGATTCCATTTATATGAACTGTCCAGAATAAGCAAGTCCACAGAAATACAAGGAAGATTAGAAGTTGCTAAGGGTTTGGGGAAAGGGGCATGGGGAGTGACTGCTAACGGGCATGGGGTGATAAAAATGTTCTGAAATTAGATAGTAGTGATGGCTGCACAACTTTGTGAGCATACTAAAAGCCAATGATTGAACATTTTAAAAAGGTGAAATTTAGGGTATGTGAATTATATATCAAAAAAACACAATGGAATATGAAGCAAAAGCGATAAAGTTAAAGAATGAAATAAATAGATGTTATCCTGACATCATTCCGCATCAGATAATTCATTAAGAGGAAAAAGTAAATTTCTAACCTAAGAAATAAAATGGCTCCTTGATTGTTTGATAAACCTACTAATGAGGAGAAATGAATCATAATGAACACATTGGTAAAGATCTAAATTTCTTGTGATTCGACCTGCCATGCCAACATTGATAAAGATAATATAAAACTTTTGGGGGCTGGCCCCATGGCCGAGTGGTTAAGTTCGCGCGCTCCACTGCAGGTGGCCCAGTGTTTCGTTGGTTTGAATCCTGGGCGCGGACATGGCACTGCTCATCAAACCACGCTGAGGCAGCATCCCACATGCCACAACTAGAAGGACCCACAACGAAGAATATACAACTATGTACCGGGGGGCTTTGGGGAGAAAAAGGAAAAAAATAAAATCTTTAAAAAAAAAAAGATAACATAAAACTTTTAATATGCCTCAAAACAAGACCATGGATGACCACCACGGATGACATGGTTAACAAATGTCAACAATTTACACAAGAGCCTTTGAAATTATATAGCTCATTTGCATATTTGACAGAAACTTGATAGAGATTCTCTCAAATTTAACAATTCTCAAAATTTACATGCATTTTCCAATAATGAAATGTGTTGTGAAGGTGAAAAAAAGTTTCTAAACTCTCAATAATACAGAGCAAGTTTCTATCTACCTTGCTAGGGGAAACTAGACTTTTTGTTTTCTTCCTAGAGGAAATGATACTACATAATTATTCTATAAAAAAAGAGACCATAGGGTTTGCAGTAAAACACGTAAGAGAAAAAGTATTACAGGGTGAATTAGGCGGTTAATTAATAAAATATTTTCATTATAAAAAGTTAATCATCCAAAGAAAAATAAGAATCTTGAGGCATCAAGGTTCTTGAAGACCTGACACTGGCTTTTAGGAATTGGAGACTGGATTCCAGCATCCACTTGAGAACTGAGTGTGAATACCTGCGGGTGGCTCGGTTTCAGCTTGCTGGCTTCCAGCTCGTGCCATTTATCTTCACGCCGTGGTGAAAACTGGAGCATTTACTCATCTCTCATCCTCCAGCTGGAGGACAGGACGTTTTAAGCTTTATGCCATTTTTATTACAGGTATTATAATGTTATATCTCAAATATCGAAACATTTATCTTTGAAAACAATTCATCAAATAGCCAAAAATATCCTGTTATTGTTTAAATTACCAATCACAATTTTAGGGTAAGATCTGAAAATTAATTGACTGAATATATGAAGAAAAACTCAATTTAAAAAAATCTTATAGTCACTTACAAACACGTTCTTTTAAAATTAATAGAGAGTTTATTGATCCTCGTGACCTGGGGTTTATGTGAAAATACGAGTTATTCAGTCAGTATAGAACACAGTCAAAACCATGTTCTAGGCACAAATCAGAAGTCTTTTCTAAAAAAATAAACCATAGCTAGAGGAAGGGACAAGTCACTTTGATCTAAATGGGATTGAGATCCTCACCTACAATTCAAACTCTAGGCTAGGAGAGTTTAACAAGATTTCCTGAAATCATTTCAAAATACCTAATCTAGGAAAGGCAAAATTAATATTTAGTTCATGCCATGTGTAAAAACTACTAGGAAAACTCCCCAAAGACTCTTTACAGGGAGACTAACTCTTCTAACCCAAATTTTCATGAAAGTTAATGAGTGAGAATTGATTTCATGTATCAGGAGCTATTTTAAGTATGACCTTGGTTCATCATATCCAATGACACTGTTCTCAACTTAAAATTATCTTCAGGAAACATTCGGCAAATACTGAATGATTGAGTGCCTCCTGGGAATGCAACAGAGAACAAGAGAGGGGTGGGCCTTGCTTTTCAGGGAGTTATAGTCAGTGTAAACAAACAAGAGGGGAACAGCAAATACTTTGCACTAAGAACTTACTTTTTAAAATAACCTTTAAAATGTCTCCCTCCTTAGTTCCCCTATATTACCAAGGGCTGCAATAATGACAACTAAAGATAGTTGGAATTATTTCTCAGTCTCTCTTACAGAAATGGGAAGCTAAGGAAACGCAAGCAGAAGTCACTTGAGTTTAGGGGGAAGCTCTTTAAATGACGTCCACTTAGGTGAAATGTCCTCCTTTTCCCTTCTCATTTCCTGCTTCTTTCTTTCTGGTATATGGACATGATGGCTGGTGCTGCAGTGACTCTATTGTACCATGAGACAGCTTTGGAGAAGGTAGAGAAGAAGGATGAAAGGAATTGGGGAAACTGATAATGTCATCTTGTCACCATATTGGCCTGGGACTATCCACCTATAGACTTTTATGTGAGAGAAACTATACCTTTGTCTTGTTTAGCACAGTGCTGTTTCCAGTCTTTATTATTTATGGCCAACCATAACTTCTCTTTTCAATAGATTGTTGAGACATTAAAAAATGCATTTCTCTGGAGATAGAAGATCACGTCAAAAAGAATTAAAACAACCACCATATATTCCTACGGATTTCCTAAGAAATGTCCTAAGATATGTAGAAACTTGTATAAGACAACATCTCCTTGGCCAGCTTTCTAGACACCCTCAAACCCAGATGACCACTATTTCCATTCTGGAGTGACTGAACCTTGACCTTATCTCTGAAAGTTATTTCAGCTTCAAGACCACAAGCTCTGTCCTCTTCCCCCTCTTCCACACCCTAGAGACCACTACATTTGGGCTGAGTCCTCATCAGTTTCTCCTTCTCACCCTAACAGGCTTCTCTTGGTCTTTTTCCTTTCGTTCATAGTTACTCATTTTCCAGCTTCTGCCACCTTTCCTCCAGAATTCCTTCTCCTCTAGAACTCTAGGGTCTTAACCATATATTTTGAAGTGTTTGGGCAGGTTCATAGATTACTTTAAAGGAAAACAGCAGCCTTTCAACAGAGAGGGGAGATGGCTATTTAGTTAAGAATGTCAGTTGGTCTCTTAAAGTTTAGAAAGATCCTCGTCATCATATCGTCATCTTGTCATCACCGCCACCTTCCTCACCACCTTCCTCACCGCCACCTTCCTCACCGCCACCTTCCTCACCGCCACCTTCCTCACCGCCACCTTCCTCACGACCACCTTCCTCACCGCCACCTTCCTCACCGCCACCTTCCTCACCGCCATCTTCCTCACTGCTTTATCCCACCATCCTCATCACCATTGTCTTCACTACCACATTCTTAACTACCACTATTCTCATCACCAATACTCTAGAGAATACCAGGTGACAAGCACTGTCTCAGTGCTTTTGATCATCAGCTCACTTAACATTCTCAAGAACCTAATGAGGTCAGCTTTGTGATCAGCCTCATTAACAGTGAAGAAAGGAGAATGTAGGTGGTTAACATGCTCATGTCCCATGGCTGGTCGGGGGGGATTTGAATCCAGTTCTGGTACCAGAGCCCACCCGGTCACATCTCTGTTGCACTCCCTCTAGCAATTCTGGTATCCAAAATGTATGGCTCCCTCCACAACAACAAAGAGCATCAGCCTTTCAGGAGCATGCTAGAAAACTCTACTGTGAATTTAATTGATCCAATTGGACAAAGACTCCTTTGGGACATCTAATATCTAAGAGAAAGTGTTTGATGTACTTGCTAGCTACCCATTCCTCTCGTTTTATTACTCACATCTCTATGCAAGTTGGGACATCAGCTCTGCCCTGCAGGAATCCCAAGCTCGTTGTCCAATGTCCATTGGAAGAGAATTTTTGTGCTTCTGCCAATATCCACAGGTGAGTACATTTCCCATGATGCTACTCAGGGTCTATGACTTGACTTTAAGATCTACATGAAATTTTTCCTTAAATTCAGTGGTGTTAACAATAAAAATAGTCTCTCGCCCACAGTATTTAGTCCATGACTGGGCACACACTTCTTTTTTTCCTGAATCACAGGGGCCCAATTCAGGGCTGAACTAAGGTAACTAATTAACCCCACCCACTTGGTAACGCTGGTAGCTTTTCTTATTTTAGATTGGGGTTACCTCACTTTTACTTTCATTACCATGTCTATATTGAATATTACAATGTGCCTTGAGTTGTTCTTTTGAAATAAGTTCACAAGAAATTCTACAGATAAACCAACGTCCCCAGTGAACATTCTATGAACACCAGCTCAATAAGACACGATGAGCGGGTCCAGGAAAAATTCTCCCCAGGCCAAATAAGTGAGAAACCCTACAGCCCATACCTGCTCCTCTTAAACAAACACAAAGCATCTTACAGGTACTCAGAAGTCCTGCAGGAAAAGAAATCTTTCAAACTATTCAACTCGATGTTCCCCACATCTGTCTGATCCTGAAATCCCCCCCACCCCCTGCCCTACAAGGCTGTATCTTGTGGAACTAATTTCTCGGAACACCGTTTTGAGAAACATGGGAATAGTAAGCAACCTGTATTAGCAGTTATAGGAACGCTGTCATGGGAACAATAGAATGGAGCCACATCAGCGACTGTGGACTCGGCTGTTTTGAGGTTGGAATCCCGAGTGCCCAAGACACCACCGGAGAGAGGGAGATTTCACCTCCTGAATGAGTCATGCAGGGCTGCTGAGGTGGAGATGTCACTGGGAATGAGGAGGCCAAGAGGGCCCACCTGCCCCAAGCATCTCAGGTGGCCCCGGGGCTCTCCAGAGAGGGGTTGGGCAACTGCAAATCCAGACATGGGTCTTTTCTGTAAACACGTGGCAGGGTGGAAAACATCAAGAGCCAACGAGGAAGCACAGAGCTGCAGCTAAATGCCTGGCTCATAGGGAGCTGTGTTCACATCCCATTTCTGCCATTTCCTCTGCCTGTGACCTTGGGACAGTCATCTAGATTCTCTGAGCTTAAAATAGGCTCCCTCGTTGGTAAAAAGTGGTTAATGAAACCAACGTCAGACAGTCAAATGAGGCAACAGATTGAAGGCGGAGAGCCCCCTGGTGGTGGTGGAATGCCAGTATAGGCTCAGCAGTCGGGAGGGGCTGTCATTACTGGTTCTGTGCTCTTGGTCAGTGAGAGGGGTGTCAAATCCTTGGCCCTCATCCTGATCCCCAGAGAAACCATGATCTTAGAACATTTCCATCAGGAGCACAGTGCAAATGACTTCCTAGTTTGGATGCAAATTCGGCAACTGAATGTAATCTTGGATACTCAGCCAGTCCCCAAACATTGCTCCACTGGAATAAATGGGAAATGACAACCATGATCCATAGTCATGAAAGCGTCGGAGCCGAGGATGAGGAATGCCTCTCCCAGACAAGCTAACTTGGGGGTTATTTATAAGCTCCTGGGCCACCTTGTTATTGCCAAGAAAATCTGCTTTCTTTTCTTGCTGCTGTTCCGTCTGGCCTCTCAATCTGTGCTTGCTGAAAAAAATTGTTATTGTTATGCTACGATCACAATGGGACTTGCATGACTTAGCACTAAATAATCCCGATAAAACTCTGAAGATGGCACTTCGGCATTAGAAGTTATTTTCTCATGGACTTTGACAAGACTCAATGCTTTTGTTCTCATTGGTATTTTCAGCTTTACAAAAAAAACAAACAGATAAAAATATGAGAAAGTATTCTAGCAAAACACCATTCTCTCTCCACAAAGGAGTGTTTTGATCTTGCAAACGGGAAGCCACCAGGGGCGGGGCTACGCGGAACTAGTATTGATCAGCAATCATGGCTGTGACAGCGAGGGCAGTGTTCAGCAGGGGTTACCTCTTTCTTGGTGAATTTCGGTGAGTGATCGTTTTTGTCGTCGATCATGATTGTCGCCGTGGCCGTGCCCGTTAATCCAACATCCAGTCCAGCCATGTCCTGAGCCTCGATGATTAATTCATACTTGGGATTTTCCAGAGTCTACAAAGCAAAAACACAACAGAGAAGGTGGCATTAGATTTGGGTTTGGGTTTGGATAGGTGGCAAGTGTGTTGCTCAGGCTGCCTCTCTGCCCTCCTCTGTGGAGGGCAGGCATCTTTATCAGCCATGACGCTTTCACCTATTCTTATATATGAGCGTTTGGAATCTCTCCGATACGAGGCAGTGACTAGGTAGACTGGAGTTGGCTGTGGGATGGACTCTATTTTCTGTCCGTATTTAAGGGGACATTTGATACCTTCCAGAATGTTTCGTTTCCAGGGTTTGGGTATACATGGCACATTTGATGTTCACACCCATACATGTCATTTCACAGCAACCTCATGAAACTGATCCGGAAATGAGGTTAAGTTTGATGATGAGATTAGGACAAAGATGGCAGCTCTCAGAACTCATCTTCACTGAATGATCTGATGAGCCAGGCATTGGATTACTGGACTTTTCAGAAATCATCGTCATTAATCATTCCAAAAAGCATGTTAAATTGCATTTATTATTCTCATTTTACAGGTGAAAAAATACCACCTGAGGTTTAGAGTCACTTGTATGGTACTTCTTTTATGTCATTCATAGTCATTTTAGCCCTTCATGTCATGTTAAATTTGGAAGAGTCTTTTCTTTTTTTTTTTAGGTGAGGAAGATTGGCCCTGAGCTAATATCTGTTGCCAAAGTTTCTTTTTTTGCTTGAGGAAGATTGTTGATGAGCTAACATCTGTGCCAGTCTTCCTCCATTTTTGTATGTGGGATGCCACCACAGCACGGCTTGATGAGCAGTGTGTAGGTCTGTGCCTGGGGTATGAACCAGTGAACCCTGGGCTGCTGAAGTGGAGCACTTCAAAATTAACCACTACACCACTGTGCTGGCCCCTGGAAGATGCATTTCCATCCAGCCATGATCTGATAAATTTAACACAAGCAATATTCCACTATTGTCTCTCAATGGACATAAGTTTTTTCATTTGAATATTTGACAGATATTTCACTACCGTGTTTAAACACTCAATTAACCAAGGGTCCTGACCCCAAGATGAAGAAGAGTGTAGTGGTTGGTAAATAACAACCCCTGCATTTAAACTGTCTTCTGTGCTGGATTTGCTTGTCTTGGTCGACCAGCACACCATTCTTCTGGTAAGGCAGCACCCCATTTTTCCTTTGGGGACCTACCAGTCCCTTCTCCTCTGCCCGTGTGGTGTGGGTTGGATTGACTTTCCCCACCTTCTACTCTGACCAACTTTTGGAGTGAGCCCCGATTAGAAGAAGCCAATAAGTGCATGCCATCCCTGGGGCACAAGGACTAGTCCAGGGCAGGACCTATGCTTGCCAGTTGGGAGAAGGAAGTTCCGTGTCCCCATGGCGTGAACCTGCAAGCATTTAGGCAGGGAGCTAGATGAGCCATCCTACGCCACAGCAGGTGTGGGGTCAGGAGAGTCTGTCCAAAAATGAACCTAGCCTATCGAGAGAATTAGACTTGAACCCTGGAGAGAAAGAAATGTTGTCCCATGATTGCACTGGGGCCACTTCATCATGCCATGCCTTTGCCTATGGACTTTTCAGCTCATTTGGGCATTAATTTTCCTTAGTCACTTAAACCAGTTTGGGTTGGTTTCATAATCACTCACACAGAGAGTGTGAGTTGACCCAACTTCAATAACAAAAATAAAAATAATTTTTGTTGTTGAAGGTCCTACCAATTGCAAACAGTCCCATCAGTACCAAGGCTTCAAGAGTCATTGTTTATACCAACCGATAATTAAGAAATACCACGGGAAGCAAAGAACAAAAACACAAGGGAGAACTCTGATTTCCTTCCAAGGCCAAAAGTTTACACGGGAAATTTTAATAGCTCAATGCTAACTGCCTCCAACATTTTGAAGTATTTTTAAAGAGCAGTTAGCTGTTTGCTCCTTAGGCACCTTCAAGTGGTTGTTTCTTGAC
Source organism: Equus asinus (assembly GCF_041296235.1). Lineage (NCBI taxonomy): Eukaryota > Metazoa > Chordata > Mammalia > Perissodactyla > Equidae > Equus > Equus asinus. The sequence continues at coordinate 45,849,063 of NC_091817.1, read as the reverse complement.
AAGAACTTCTAACATAAGGAGTGGCAGTCCTGTCGGATGGGTTGGAAGGCTCTAAACTCTTAAATTCGAGAGGATGAGTGGGCTGCTGATGCCCTTCTTGGTCAGGGTCGCTTACAATGTTTTTTTCCCCCAGCTTTATTGAGATATAATTGACATAGAACATTGTGTACGTTTAAGGTGTACAATGTGATGATTTGATACACGGATGTGCTGAAAAGGAGCTCCACCAGGGGTGAAGGTCACACAATTCTGTAATCGCTGAGTGCAAACGATTTAAAACCAAACCCAGCTCTGGGCGGTTCTGGCTCTGCCTTGCTCAGTGGCGCTTCTCAGTAAAGGTGCTTAAATGCTACCTACTCTCAAGCTGAAGCTGGAAACTCATCAGCCCAATGTCAGTGACTTTCTACTTAACATCATTGACAAGTTGGATCAGATTTACCATTTGCCATTAATTCTGCAGCTCGACCATATAAAACGAATAAATTGGCCCATCTTCAGAAATCTTCCCTGAGTGTCTCTGGACATACGAAAAATTAGCCAGGTCTAATTTCTTGTATAACATTTTTACTTTTGTAATAAAACATTGCATGTTTTTGGAAGCATGTAATCATGAAAATAAGAAATTATGTGGTTGTTTTTAATATCGAAGAGGTCATGGTAAACAATATCATTTTCCCCATGTGATATCATTTACTAAGGTAATTCCTTGACACTATTTTAAAAGTTGCATAAAACAATCATATGCATAATTTATAATTTACTTCATCTTCTATTATTAAGACCTTAGGTTATGTCTAGTCTTCTAAAAATTCTGAAAATGTTAAATAACATTGCAATAAACGTCTTTATTCAGGAAGCTTTCAATACATTTTGACCCTTTTTATTGGGAGGGAGGAAGACTGGCCCTAAGCTAACATCTGTTCCAATCTTCCTCTTTTTTCCTAAGGAAGATTGTGGCTGAGCTAACGTCTGTGCCAGTCTTCCTCTATTCTGCATGTGGGACACCGCCACAGCGTGGCTTGACGAGGGGTATGTAGGTCCATGCCTGGGATCCGAACCTGTGAACCTTGGGCCACCAAAGTGGAGTGCACAAACCTAACCACTACACCACCAGGCTGGCCCCTTGACATTTTTTTTTTAATGATAGATTCCAAGAAGTGGAATTACTAGGTCAAAGAACATGAATATTTTAAGGCTCTTTATTCATATTTCAATATTGCTTTCCAAGAAGATCTTACCAATTTTCATATCAGTCCTGTCAGAATGTTTAGTTTATGATCCCAGGCATGGCTTGTCCCTAAAGAACCACTGATCTTGCCTATGAAGCAAACTGCGGGACGAGCATGACTTTATGATACCTGTCTAACTAGGATGTGAATTCTCACAGCATTCGCACTTCTCCAACTTGCAGCACAGCTTTCTATGGACACGCACTCCAGGCAGCTTCAAGCACTCACTGTAGTGGGTACGTGCTGCTGTGCCTTCCCAGTGTCCGTTCCTGCTTCCTTTGGCATCTATGCTATAATCCCTATGGGGGCATCACCTCTTCCTCACTCTCAGCACAGGTGGAGTTCAGGTAGGGTTGACTCTATCCCTGATCTAGTAATGGTTATGCGACTCAGGCCTGGACAGTCAGGACCTCCCGTTCACACAGCCATGTGATGAGCACAAAAGCCAAGTTAGGCCACCCAGGATCGAAACTCAACTCCAGGACACATTTCTTTTAGAAGTCTTAGGTAAAAGAAGTTCTCTTTCTGTTGGACTTGAAGCCGGTAGTGGCCACTTACAACCACACAGAGAAAGGCAGCCTGAGAAAGAAGACGACACGGAACTGAGGGGTAGGGATGGAGTTCTTCTAGCCTCACCTGGCCTCTTTAGTAGTCATCCCTGAAGCCAGAATTTACCCCTTAGATTTTGTGAGTTCTATGAGCTAATAAATTTCTCCTTTCCTTAAGGTATTTAAATTAGATGTTCTGCGAATAGCAACAAGGGAGTTTTGACTAATATTGCAACTAATGCTATGATCAATTATCTGTTTATTCACAAGAAAGTGTAAGAGCTATCATATCATACTACAGTGTCACCATAGGCTCTTCAGAACAGCATCCCAATCACGTCATGAATATATTATTTTTCCTTTTAACATTTTCCCATCCGCAGAACGATTTTTGTTTGGGCTGGAGAAAGTTATTATAATTTTTTCTTTCCTTAGTTTATGAGTCCATTTAATTGAATGTTATTGAACACCTAGCCTAAATATTGTGCTGGGTGCTGGGGTTATGGGGACGGGAATGCAGGGTCCCTTTCTTCACGGAGTTCAGAGAAGTTTAGAGCCAAGAACAGGCATGTTCCCCTAGACTGCAGCACACTGGAGTCCCAGCTAGGCAGAGGGGTGCACAAATCTTTATGACAGCACAACCGAAGGACACATTGGCGTAACTCTCTTGTAATTTAACAAATTTTATGAATAACTCTAAAAAATGAACCAGCCAATTCCCATTTCCTGAAGTAAATAAAACTTTTTGATTGCAACGGGAAATAGCAGAAAACCTAGTAGAAAATCAATTAGACTATTAAGTAGATAAATTGTAAGGTTTCCGATGAAATGTTCTCAAAGTCTCAATTTTCTGGCCAACTTAAGGCTACCATTAAAAATGTTTTTATTATTGACAAAATATCCAATTATTGTAATGAAAATAGAAACGACACAGTTATTTCTAAAGTGGGAAGTGAGGATTCTCCCTCAGCCCCATCTCCAAGGATTGTTAGTAGTCTGTTGTTTTCCTCCTTTTTCTATACATCGTACACACACACACACACACATTTTATACACACACGTATTTAAACAATTCACACAGCTGCATAATTTGCTTTACTTTATCACTTTCATCTCAGTGCTTACAGATCTGTCCATTCTTTTTAACAGCTATACAACAGCCCACTGCATGGACCCATCCTACTTTATTCAATCATTCCCTATTGGATTGTCATTTATTTGAGTTGCTTCCAAGTTTTCACTTTTAAAAGCATCTCTAAAATAAAAAGTCCGTTGGCCTATTAGGGTTGGGAGATTTTTATGTAATAAACATTATTGCTTTCACAATGACAACAATAACAAAAGCCAAATAATCAATGAGATGTAAGAGACCTAGAGAAAATGCCGCGTGGGTCCCTGCGCTCCTGCACAGCTGGAACCCCTTCCACGCCCCTCGCACCTACTTCCCACTCCAGCTGTGCCTTTCCCGGGAAGTCTTACCCTAGATCCCCAGCTCCTGTAGTCAGCGTTCCTTGAAATATACACACTCATACTCATTTCTGTACCGATCAGTAGTCTGATCTGCTCTGTTGTTGTCATTCTGCTGAAAAAGACTCCTAGGCAGCCCACAGCGGCCCCGTTCTCTGGGTAGGACCACTGATTCAGAAAAATAGACCCCAGTGGCCATGCGTCACGTTTGTCTCCCTTGCACTAATTGACTGATTCACAATTGACTCCCTAATCCCAGCCAGGACAACTGGATTCTGGGAATATGAAATGTGGAACCTGGCAGCACAGAGATAGATGTGGGGCAAACCTTCTTGGCTCTCTCTGTGGTACTCCTAAGCCCGATAGAAGGATTTTTGCCTTCCTGAATGTTTTGGGAGGAAACTTACCCGCCTTGTACTGTCTCTGCCCCTCGGGAAGGCACTCTGTCTCTGGGAGATGGGACCTTCAGTTGTCCAGCTGCTCTGTCACTTGGGGAGTGAACTGAACAGGGGTCAGGAAACCCCATTGTGCTCTCAAGGCCAAGCTGCACTCTCTGTGGAGGAATCTCACCTGATTTTTGTGTTTATTTCTCTCAACTGATTCAAGACTCAGAGGGGAGATGGGCGTGATCGGCTCCAATAGAAAGAGCCTCCAGGCACTGCTCTAACCGGAAAGATGCGAGCTCTGCCGGTGAGGTCTGGGACTACGCGGGCTCCTGGCTTCAACTCTTTCCTCGATTCTGTAACACACCCCGGTGTTTATTCAGGACATTCTTTTTGGCGCTGAAGCCAGCCAGAATCAGTTTTAGTTGCTTGCAACCAAAGGCACCTGTGGTGAAGCCAGTGTTACTTGTTCACCAAACCCTATTTCTTTTGACTCTGGGGCATACAGCTAGACCGTAAGACGAACGCGTGACAGATTCTGGCCAATGGAAAAGGGGCAGAAGTGATGTACTGGCATGACCTCTAAACTTCCCCTGTAATCCTGCACGTATTCTATCTCCCAAGAGGAAGAAGCCTGGAGCTCCAAATGACCACGTGGAGCAGAGCCCCTTCGCTGACCTGCTGTAGACAAGAAACAAGCCATTCTGTGGGTTTAAGGGACTTTTATTACTGTGCTTAACCTACCCTGACTGGTATGAAGTCGATATTTCCTGTTCAGTCTTATTTTGATTGCCCATTTACTATCTCCTTAAGGGGATGACAAAGTTTTCAAGGGCAAGGACCACACCTTTGACCCCCACGCCAAGCCAGTACGCAGCCCACGAGAGGGGCGATTTACTTTCATTATTGATAATGATGATATATTACTGTTTCTCTGAACTAAACTATACCTCAAAAGTCTGAGCGTATCAGTGGCATTTCCCAACCAGAGTCATTTATTCTCAGAGAATGGCTTATACTTTGGGGAGCTCCAGCCCAAGGAGACGGGATTTTCTTTTGACCAAGAAACACGCTGTGTCAAAAGTGGGAAAATTAAATTCACTGCTCTGATTTTAGTTTAAGCTATCTGATCTGTAAGACATATCGAAGAGAACCAAGCCACTCTCCTGGCTCGACTTCCACAGTCATGTATTTCTATTGCATTTCCTCCCTCCTCCTGGGTGTCTACCGGCTACCAGTTAATCTATAGCCTAGAAACGAAAGGAAGATGGTGTGTTTGCAGGAAAAAGCCTCGGGTATATCTCCGAGGACACAGGCCTGGTTCACAGATCACACTGATTTGAAAATCAAACATTTCATCTAGGAAAAAAAAGAGTCAAACCGTGTCATTAAATATGGCACATAATCAATCACCGGACCCTTGATATTTTACACAGCGACAGTGACTTCCACACGAGTATGCATTTAACGCAACATTTATCACTAATAACAAGCAAAATGGTAGCTGTGGGGGGAAATCAATGAGTAAACGTTACAGGGAGAAAGGCTTTGCCATCAACCCACACAGCACCCCATCCTTCTCTTGCCTTGTCTTAAACCGCTCTCCACAGCTCTCTCTACACTTTCTCCGGACTGGATTTCTCTCCACTGTACCCCGCTTTTTCTTACTTTTGACCTTCCACCTCTACTCCTTCCAGGCTAATTCCTGCTCATTTGCTGGTGGTGATTCTTCACTGCACTGAAGCTCCATGAAGGCAGGGACCTCAGTCCGTAATAGGGCAGCTGACGCTTAGGGAGAGACAGACAAAATTTCCTCAACTACTGTTCCCCTGGCTCCACCACTTAGTAGCTGAGTGATCCTGGTCAAGTTTCTTAAGTTCTCATTGCCTCCATTTCCTACCCTGTAAAACGGGGAGGATAATTATACTTCTGGTAAGTGAGGGTTAGAAAGCTAACATAAAGTGCTAAGCACAGAGCTTGGCATGTGCAAATACTCAGTAGATGGCTGCTGTCACTATGTAGTAGAATCTTCGGAAAATCTTCTAAAGATCTGGCAAGAAATGAGGGCGGCCTCCAGGAACAGCCAAAAGGAACTCAGTGCTGCCAACAATCATGAACAAGCCTGGACGTGGATCCTTCCCCAGTCAAATCTCCTGATGCCACTGCAGATTCTGGACAGACGTGTGCATTGCAGCTTTGGAACAGCCCATTAAGTGGAGGACACAGCCAAGCCATGTCCAGACTCCTGGACACAGAAACTGTGAGAAAATAAATATCTATTGTTTTCAGTCACTAAGTTTTGTGGTAATTTGTTAGGCAGCAATAAACAACTAATATAATTTTCCCCCAGCACTCCTCACAGTCTGTAATATTCTTGTTTCTTGATGACTTGTTTATTGGCCATCTTGACTCTGACCGTTTGAGCTCTGTGAGGTCAAGGACCTTGTCTTGTTTAGAGCTTTATCTCCCAGCTACGAATTCAGTGCCTGGCACATCATAACTGCAATAATTAGTCAATTATAGATATGTTTTTATAAAATAATGAATTACATAGAGTGGTGTGCCTGAAAATGTTTAACAACAGATTCTCTTGATTTGTAATGTTTGTCAATTTTGGTGGTTTCATGGCTGATTTCAAGTTGCCAATACGATGTCATTGAGTGCATAGCTGGAAAGTGATATACACAATCAGTTATCATGAGTCTGTAGGAGCTGGCTCCAGCTTATAAATTGTTCTTTAGGAGTCAAGAAAATCTATAAGAAGTCTTTTTCAACAAGACCCTTTGTTGTTTAACATTTGAACTATTGTTAATGAGAAATATTAACATGGGATTTATAGCAAAGATATAATGGAATTCATTTATTTATTTACTCATCAGCTTTACCCAGATAGGCTGAGCAAAGCAAGACTCCTTGCAATATGGCACCCAAATAAGGACTACATTCTTCTCCAGGTTAGCTGCACCTGACACCTGGTCTATAAATATTGCAAACAGATTGGTGAAAACATTATCTGAAGCAGAACGAGTTGTTGTCTGTCTGGAGTTTGATTTATCCACTCTGGCCACATAACGCTGGGGATAGGTAGTCCATAAATCCAGCAGGAACCGCACACCTTCCCTCATAAAATGTCCCTTATTCCCACTGCAGACAGTGAGTGATGTTCTTTCATCTTCCCACGAGATAGGGTGAGGCGGGTTTGACGTGTGTTTGTCTTTGGGCTCCTTTCACTCGCTCCTCAGTGCTAACGTGAACATTCATGCTCTTGACTGTCATCTGTTGCGTTTTCATTCCCGGCTGGCGTCTGGTGGGTGAGGAGAAGGCAGAGCTCATTTCCCCAGATTTACTGGTTGCTGATGAAGCCAGCAGGGTGGGGAAACACAGGGGAAATAAACACTGCCTCTTAGACATATGCAGGTGGGACAAGCCCAGTGATAGATTTCAGGTTGAGGGACACCAAAATCAAATAAAACATTTCCAGGTGAAGTGTACATCTTCCGATGTTACTGATGAGTTACAGTAAATAAACTGCCGATGGCGTTCATAGCATGCTTGGAAAAATCACCCCTTTCAGACCCAAGGCGGCAAATATTTGACATTCAGGGTGACTCCACCGAAACATTTATATAATGTCTACTGGGTTCAGGTAACTCTGCTAGGATGTGATGAATGATACAGACCCTGCCTTTGGTGCATTTGTATTCCAGGTAAATGAACAAAAAGCTAGTATGTCTATATGATCTCACTCATAAATAGAAGACAAAAACAACAGCAAACAATCACATAGACACAGAGATTGGATTGGTGGTTACCAGAGGGGAAGGGGGGAGGGAAGAGGGTGAAAAGGGTTATTGGGCACAAGTGTGTGGTGATAGATTGTAATCGGTCTTTGGGTGGTGAACATGATATAATCTACAAAGAAATTGAAATATAATGATGTACATCCAAAATTTATATAAGGTTATAAGCCAATGTTACCACAACAAGAAAAAAAAGCTAGTATGTAAGGTACGATGAGATGAATGTCTTTGGAAGTGGACCAATTAAGGTCTATGAGAATGCGGTCAGAATATGGGGTGCTCGGGAACGCAACGTGGGGGTTATTTAATTTACTGAACATTTACTGAGCACTTACCACGCATTAGGCATCCTGCTAGATAGTAGTGGCAGGTGAAGGGAGCCGAATCTAGTGCTAGATAATTCCCCGATGCTTTCAGGAGGACGAGATGGGAGTAGGAAGTGCTGCGGTGTTAGAAGGGAGAGGCCACCTGAGCTGGACATTGGTGGGGGGACTAAGGGGACATTCCTGCAGAAGAGAACATCCCACTACAGGACTAGAAATGGGGTCTTGACGTGGAAGTACATTTCCATGGAAAAAGATGGGAGACTGTTAATCCTAAAATGCTATTAAATGCAATCATTCAATAAGAACTGAAGGCTGATCCTGATTCTGGTCAGGACACTGTGGGGACAACAAGAAGCATGGTGTATATTCCCCACCTTCAAGGAACTCGCAGCTTGGCTGAAGATAGAACACTGTCAGCGGCCCCACAAGGCACTAGGCGGTATGTGCTAAGTGAGTTTGTACTCAGTAGGTTCAGATGCGAATGGTGCAGCTGGGAGGGGGCTACAGTGCCTCTGAAGGGGCTTCTGGTTAATTAAGGCTGGAGCTGAGCTTTGAAGGACGGGTATGAGGGGAGAGAACTCAGAGGGAGGAAGGGCCTGGGAACCAGCATAGAGGTGGCCAGCTGGCACAGGGGCACTGGTGTGGGTAGAGTCGAGATTTGTGAGGTGAAGAGACGAAGCCCATTCGTTCTTGAAAGCTCCTCAGAGATCACCTAGTCCAGCCCACCTTCGAGGAACTCACGGCGTGAGGAAACAGAGGAAGGAATCCCAAGAAGCATATGGCTGCTTAGGGGCCGAGCTGAACATGCTGAAGGATTTCTTGGTTTTATCTGTTTGTTGGAGACAAGGAAGTACAGACCCCTAAAAGTTGAAGTAACATCAAATGTAATTAAAGTGCTCCTCTCTATGATTTTTATATATTTTCACAATCCACAGCTTACCACGTCAGCCTGTTTGTTCTAACCTTTTCGCCCTGAACTGTCATAGCAACATTATGCCTGGTATACAGTAGGTGCTTACGACACACTGTCCGAGTCAGTGATTCTCCCACTTGCCTGTGTCAGAGTCCCCTGGTGGAAGCATTGAAACACAGATTTCCAGCCCACTTCTAGGGCTTGTGATTCAGAAGGTCCAGGGTGGGGCCCGACAATGTGCGTTTCTGACAAGTTTCCAGGAAATGCTGGTGCTGCTGATCTGGGGACCACACTTCGATTATTGTCGTTGTGAAGGAACGTTTGAGTAAGAGTAGGTCAACGTGTACCCTTATATGTTTTTATTTAAAATTCACCTGTTTATGATGCAATTTAAATGAAAAATAGAAAACATAGTTTACCAAAGCTTCTCTCTCTGTGAAATTTTCCTTTTTTCCCCCTTTCTAGAAAAAACATACTCCCTCTAAGACACCAAACAGCCCTATGGTTGCCTCTTCAGCCTGCTCTGAATCGTCTTCTCGAAGTCCCCCTTTGGATTTCTCCATCCACCTTCATGGGCCAATAACAGAACACGTTATCTTCCCTGCAGCACCGCCCGTCCTCCCGGAGGCATCAACTCAGGTTGTACGCCAGGGAGATGTCCTCAGCTCTTCCCTCTCTTTCACCTCAGACAGCCGATCACCAAGGACTACTGATTTCTCCTCCTTGACCTCTCCTGAGTTGTCCTCTTTTTTCTATCATCTCTGCTATCGCGTGACTTCGAGCCCTCGTCTTTTCTCATGGGAGTTACTGCAACAGTGTCCAGACTGGTGCCTCTGCTACCTTCCAAAGCACTGTCCACCCCAAAGTCAGCCAGAGTGAGCTGTCTAAACTACCATCTGACTATAGGGCCCTCCTCAAAATGCGTCAGTGGCCCTTCAGTGGCTAAGGGATAATATTCAAGGTCCTCAAGCAGGGAAGACACACTCAGCATGGCCTGATCTCCCCATTCTCCTCACTCACAGTGTTACAACCTCACAACACGGGGCTATATGCAATGTCACTGTCTTGAGCGCGTCTACTCCTCCACACCTTTGCTCACGCTGTGGCGTCTGCCTGGGAGGCCTTCCCTAGGCATGCTTTCTCCCCTCCCCCCACCAGCAAACTACTACTTGTCCTTATAAATCTTCCTTAGATGTTGCTTCCCTGCTCTTGCCAGAGTTGCTCCTTCCTCCTCTGTTTTACCCCGTCTGTACATTCTGGTGGATGCTTTTCCCTTGGGCGACTTAACCACACAGCGATTTTGTCTTCTCATGTCTGTCCCTGTGATTATGCTGTGAGATGCTCAGGGTCAGCTGCTTGTGTCAAGCACAGCGCACAGTGGAGCTCTAAATGCTGTCAAGCTTTTGGCCCTAGAAGCTTTCCTACCTTCTGTGGCAGGCAGAAGAAAGGCCCCCAAATATGTCCGTGTCCTGATCCCTGGAACCCATTAACATGGTACCTTGTGTGGCCAAAAGGGACTTTGAAGATGTGGTTCAGTCAAGGATGTTGAGATGAGGAGATGATCCTGGATTATCTAGGTGGGTCCTGAGTAATCATAAGGGTCCTTCTAAAGAGGAAGCAGGAGGGTCAGAGAAGGTGATGTGACAACGGAAGCGGAGAGAGAGAGAGAGAATTTGAAGATGTTACACTGCTGGTCTTGAAGGTGGAGGAAGGGGTCATGAGCCAAAGAATGCAGGTGGCCTCCAAAGGTCGGAAAGCCAAGGGATCAGATACTTCCCCAGACCTTCCAGAAGGAACCAGCCCTGCTGACACCTTGACTTTACCCCAGTGGAATTAATTTTGGACTTCTGACTTCCAGAACTGTAAGATAATAAATATGTGTTGTTTTAAGCCACAGATTTTGCGGTCATTTGTATTGGCAGCCATAGGAGCCTAATGCACTGTCTCTGGAGAGTGCTCATTGGGTGTCTTAGAGATCTGAGATGCTCACCAGCCTCCCAACTCCGTGTGGTACACAGTGTCACCAGCTGCCACCTTCATTTCACTCCCAGCTGCTTCCTTCCCAGGACTGCCCATCTTCCCAGAATAGCATCCCCTGTCTTTCTCCTGGAAAATATTTTGTTTTCAAGCCTTTGAAGTGTAATGTCAACCAGACCTTTCCCACAAATTCTGTCTGGTAGGAAGATGAATTTCCTCCCACCTACAAAATGGCAAATACCAAATCAGTCTATTGGGGAGTGTTCTCTTCAATGTGTGTGGTTTGCAATATGTCAGTCACTGTCTAAGTGTTTATTATAGCCCTTGATGGGGGCAAGGATGTGGTCACTGACTCATTCCTGCTATATCCCCAGTGCCTGGCCCACTGAGACACGGAGGCCCCAAATCACTGCCTTTATGCGGCCATTGGGTTATACTCTTTGAAAATAAATTGAACTAATTTGAAATCCCCCTGGGGGAAAAAAATCACACAGCCAGTGCAGTGCCTGGTACTCTCTGTTAATGTTTGATGAATGAATAAATCAAGGGATGGTGATACTGATTACTACACAGGAAACTTGGCCTCAGGGTTGCCATTCTGGGTTGCAGAGGTTACTGCTCCAAAGGCAGGGCCTGAGCAGGACTGGACAGGCTAAGCTGGTGTCTAGAAGGCGAGGTTATGCCCAGTAGGGTAGGGTGACAAGGCTCTGGCTCTCCAGGAGGGAGCAGGGAGAGTCCTTCCCCTTTGGAAAGGCGTCCATGCCCAGGGAGTCTTTGCGTGCTCTGGGGCTGTTGGACTGGGCTCTCCTCCACCTCACGGAAGACACCCCATGGCTGGTTCCAACCCCACGTTCAGCACTTAGCCTGTTGCACCTCCCAAGTGTATAAGATGGAAGGGGGGACTAACGAATCCAGTGGGGAGGTTTGGGTGGGAATGACCTCATAGAAAAAGGAGGGGACGGGAGGATGTTGCTCAGATGAGCCTCAGCAGACGCAGTTGGGGGCTGTCTCCAATGACTCTGGGGGGCCATATTTGCCACAGTATAAAATCAGGAAACCAGTATTCCTGTCATTTGCCAGGCGCTCTCCGAAAGCAAATCGCTTTCCTTGAGTTTCGATTTATTACCATCTAAAATGTCATTCTCTGTACGGGTAATAACAGATAATACGTTTTATGGTGGCTCCTTATGTTAAGGTTTCACAAAATCTGTTATTAAATGATCTGCATAGACTCTAAATGAATCCTACTAGGTTACATGGAAGAGCAAGGTGGTTTTTCGCCTTTCTTCTCCCTCAAATCAAGTGCAGCTAGAAGGGAGCCACTCTCTGCATGTTTTCTAATCACACAGCAGAAGGTAATGCTTTTAAGGTCAGACTGAAAATTGCGTTCTGCTGTGTAATCGGCTTCACAAAGTTACATACTGGTCAAAACGTCCAGAAAATTCAATTACTGACGCCCAATGACAAAAGCACATGAGCCCACCGAGGGTTGGAGGATGTTTCTAAAATTAGGTCCTGAATGCCTACCACTTGGAGCAAGTTTAGCTTTACGACCTTTGCCTGACATGGGTCCTCTGCATGTTAATGGCCTCTGCCATTAATTTCAGGCACTTAATCAGTATACATCCTCGACTTAGAAAAGTGCAGTCAAAGTGGGTTTTGTCAAGCCTGAGTTGCGCACTGTTTTCCAGAATCCACTCCCATTCAGATGTGGTCTAATCAAATCTGCCTTCCAAGGTTACTTTTAATCAGTATTATATGTTTTCCCTTAAGTCAAATGCATTTTTATGCAAAGCTTACTTTGGTTTAGAGATCTATTGCTGGTAATAATTCCAGGTAACATAATAATTCCTTTGGAAACAAAGGAGCCCACTTCGAGAGCAATGAATCAGCAAATGGCACCCACCCACTCTACCCGTGGACAGGAAAGCAATTCAAGACTCCACCTGACTTTATGCTGTCATTGGGCAATACTCTTTGAAAATAAATTGAACTAATTCTAACTCATCTGAGGAAAAAAATCACACAAGATGGATTCCAATTATGCCTCTGCTGTTGTTCCAAAAGCAAATTCATATACCAGGGAGAAAAGGCAATGCGAATAGCCCAGCCATGGATTATTCTGGAAGGCTCCCCTGTCGATTTCACGCTCGGCGCAGTCAGTCCTTTTGATCACCTTCCTTCAGCATTATTTGGACAAGACCATCGAAGGCACTGTGAACCCCCCCTTCCCTGTTGGCACGAGGCAGCCCTTTTGTGATCTTGGCTCTCTCATTCATTTTGTTCTTGAAATTGTCTTGGCTCTGCTGACAAGAGCTAAGCCTATTAACACCCTTGAATGTTACCCGAGCAAAGAACAAGAAGTCAAATGTTACGACTTAACATTTGATTTTGCCTCTTGCCGATTCAGCCTTGCAGACAGACAGAACATTGATAAAGATGAGTGTGTTATCTTCACAAATAATAAAACCCACAAACATGCCCTCGGAGGGCTCCTTTCCATTTTATTTTTTAAAAAATAACAATAAATAGGGGTTTCTGCGTTCTCTCCAGCTCCTCTCCGGAGTTATTTTCAAAGTGGAGGGAATTGAACTCTACCGCCAATCCCTACGGGAGTGGGGAGAGCATCCTAGTACCTCAACTCCTGTCCCGGTGGAGGGACAGACCTCGGCCCTGGGAGGAGAATGTACTTCTGTGCCTCGTGCTTCCCTCTGGCTCTAACCACAACCTATCGACCTCTCTGTTCCAGTCCACAGGGGCCCGTTCTTTGCCAGTCTAGCTGGGTTCCACTCAGATCCTCTCTCATTATAATAATCATGGCTACATCCATTGAGTGCTTACTGTATGCCAGAAACCATGCTCAAGCCTTTGTGTGAATTACTTCAGCTGATCCTCATGATACCTGGGAGGTGGGTGAGGTTGTTGCTCCCAGCTACACGTGAGGACTCTGTTGCCCAAGGACACACAGCTCGTATGTGGTAGAGCAGGATAGGAGCCCAAGTTGTTGGGTCCGTAGTATACACTGTTAATTGCTACACCCTAGAGCCTCTCGTCACCTACAGAGTAGACCAAAGCCTGTCTTAGTGGTGGCCTAGGGATTCCATATGGGAGTCTATTTCCCAGCTGTTCCCACCAGCCCTGTACGGCCTGGGCTGGGAAGGATGGGTGCTTTTTTTGCATAGGTTGCCAGTCGTGGGCAGCTCTGAACAATCTCCACCAAGTCTCTAAATAATTGCCGTCTTTTTGGAGACCCCATTTGTTCCCACAGCTTCAGTTCTCCCCACCCCTATTGATTCTGACAGCTTCAGTTACCACCTGTCTCTTTTATGTCCAAATCTCTCTTAATTCCCAGCTGTACACTTCTAACTACTTGCTTGACGTTTGCACCTGGATGTGTCACAAGCACTGCAAACACAGCCTTCACAGAGCAGGCTCAGTACCTTCCCTGCCCAGCCCACACCTTCCCGGTCCTGGTCAATGGTGTCACCTCCACCCAGGCAACTAAACTGGAAACCCCTGGTCTCCTCTCTCGTCTTCGCCAATTCTCTCTGAGTCCATATTACCCCCATCCTCACTATTCCCACTGCATCTGTCTTAGTTTGGGTCACGGTCACTTCTCACCTTACTGCTATATCCTGAGATAAGTAGAACAAAAACTTGGAGCAATTTGGGGAGGGGTTATAAGGTGCAGGAAGGTGGAAAGAGGTCCAGGTTACCAGCATCGTGCCATTGAGGGAGGAAAGACCACCTGGGCTAGCCCAGTATATGGTGTACCAGAAGTCGTGTCCATTGGCTGGTGAGAGATTTCTCAGGCTGACTTCCCACGTGCAATATACAGGCCCCAGAGCATCTCAACATCATACAACTACATCCTACAGGAGCCCCTGGACATTATTTAAGGGATTACGTGGGTGGTCCATTCACTTCTCCATTTCTTCACAGATGTTGTTCCCTTTGCCCAGAATGTAATTCTCTACACTCAAACTTGGCAAATTTCTACTACCCTCAAATGTCCATCTCAAATTCACTCTCTCTTTGAAAGCTTCGCTGAAATTGCCAGAGTAGAAAGATTGCAGAAGTATAGAGAGTACACAGCTTCCTTGTAGCACACACCACAATTTGTCACCATAAACCATGCATCTCTGTCCCTTCCACCCCGCTGTGAGATGCTTGCAGGCAGGAGCCATGTTTCGGTTATTTGCTCCTGCTAACTTGTGGCAGAGCGAAAATAGCGTGGACTTTAAAGCCAAAATAAAGAGACAAATTTCAGCTCTGCTTTGTAACAGCTGTGTGCCCGTGGACAAGTCATACCCTCCGGTGCCCAGGTCCCTCGGTTCTGCAAAAGGATGCAATCACACCTTTTTTCCAGGACCATTGTGAGGACAGAATAGGATAAGCCCTCTACATCACCAGTCATGTGACCTGGCACACAGAATGAACTTAGCAGGTGGAAGCTGTCGTTAGCAGTCAAAATCACAGAATAGTTGCTTAGTAAATCCTGAACAGGTACATGAGATTTGAAACCAAAGCAACTAAGGATGGAGGCTCCTCACAGTGAAATGAAAGTTATCTCCACGGCCTAGAGTATGTTGGATGGTGACCTCCCCAAAAATACGTCATCTTCTAACCCTCAGGACTTTGAATGTGACCTTATTTGTAAAAAGGGTCTTTGCAGATGTAACTAAGGGATCTAGAGATGAGATCTTTCTGGATTTAGGGTGGATTGCAAGGACACGTGCCCCCATAAGAGACAGAAAAGGAGAAAACACAGACATAGGGGAGAGGATCACATGAAGATGGAGGTAGCGACCGGATGGATGCTGACTCAAGCCAAGGAAGGCCGGAGCCACCAGAAGCTGGAAGAAGCAAGATTTCCGCCTAGAGCCCGCAGATGGAGCACGACCCTGCTGACCCCTTGATTTTTGACTTCTGGTCTCCAGAACAGTACCAGGATAAATTCCTGTAGTTGTCAGTCACTCAGTCTGTGGTAGTTTGTTACAGCAGCCCTAGGAGATGAATACACCTGTTGAATGCAAACTCTACCCATGGTCCTTCTGCTCAGGGAATGGAGCACGTGCCTTACGCTTAGCGTTCAGGCTGAATACCCAATTTCACTGACGTGGTGGATTGGGGGTCTAGTTAGAGAGCTTGGGAATTTTACATATTCAAGAGAGAGCTCAGTTTTCAGGGAGCTCCATCAACTATGACTTCCACTCACATTGTCTGTCAACACACTGTCTTATGTTAGCAGTGGCTCTGCCCAGTGGTTTGGGTAGATGTCCCATGGCAGGGAGGTGAAACACGCCCACTGCGGAGAGTCCCTGGCTGCCCAGGCTCCTGTGTGTCCTGACGGCCCCCACACACAGCGTGCCTCAGAGCGGACGGCAGGGGTGGGAAGAATCCATTTATTCTTTGATGAGAAGACTGGGGAGAATTCAAGAGGGGAAGGTAGACTCGTCATTAGCCGTTTGTCTCAGACTCTGAAGGGAGAGGCTGTTCAGAAACTTGCAGGGGCAGTCCACTCATTTCACAGGGGATTCTAACCACATGAGTCTTCAGTTGCTGGCACAGTGTCTGGGTTCTAGATGGGTTCAGAGAATTTGTGTTTCCCAGAACACTGGTGTGAGCTTCAGGAGAAACGGAACTTACGAGTGGTGTGATTTTCAGACAAGTCATTTTGAGCTCTCAGCCTCAGTTTACCCTTCAACAAAATGGGGGTGGGGGTAGTATAAGTGAATCCAAGGCCAGCTTTAACAAGAATTGACTGTGATGAAGACATCCAGCAAAAGTTCATGTGTATTGCAACTCTGTACATGGTCTACACATCACACACAAGATGCCTGCAATGGAATGATATCCCCCTAAACAGAACACATGTTTCTAAAGACGAAAACACAGGTTACAAAACGTGGTATGACATCATGCTGTGTGAAAAGAAACATTCCCTGTTTATGCACTGGGGCAGGGGTAATGCTATGTGTTCACCCAGCTCATTTCATCTTCCAGAGCACACATTTCGCATCCCCTTGCCATTTGGAATGACCACACTACTGTGTCCCAGCCAGTGGAATGTGGGCAGAGGGATGTATGCCACCTCCAAGCTTAGCCCATCGAACCTCCTAGGATCAATCCTCCACATTCCCTTCTTCTGTGGCTGCCTGTGGGGCCACCTGTTGCAGATGTGGTCCCGCTGATGGAAGAAGCTCTGTGGAATGGAGCTCCCACCCAGCGTTTGACCAGTCTCACGGCACTGTGATCTGAGTGGGCAGTAACACTTACTGGGCTGCGCCACTGAGATCTGAAGCTTGTTACAGCAGCCAGCCTTACGCACTCTGGGGTGTATACCCACTACCCAAAACAGCAAAGTGAGACACCGCGGGTACATTCTCCTTGGGTGGTTATATTCTTTTAATGTTAATTGAACTAATTGCTTTACAAATTATATATAAATATGTGAGATCACTCTCTCTTTCTCTCTCTCCATATCATCTAAAAATCTGTCTATCTACACATGCACACAGACACACACACACACACAATGTTAACAATAGTTGGTATGATGGAATTACAAATAAATGTTCTTCTCTTCCCCTTGTTTTAGGTTATCTATATTTACATTTTTTTCCTGCTAGAGAAATGTATGGTCTGAGTAACACGGCAATACTTTACATTCTAAAAGACACAACATTAAAAAAGAAAGACAACAAAATAAGCACAAAAACCTCTCCAAAATGATGCGTATGACAATAGCATCTTATGACAATAGGTCTATGCCCGTGGAACGTTTTGTTTGAACCTTCTGAATTGTCTCATGGGCCTAATGGAGAAAATGTGTTAAATCAAGCGTGGTGTAACCCGGAAAACATCTGTATAAAGGAAGACAGGCATCAGGGGAACATCGTGCTGCTGAAGCAGAGTGACCGTGCCCACAATGCTGGGGGTGGTCCCCAGGGAGCAAAGCTCTCCTTTCACTCACATCTTAGCAAGCCCCCCACACACCCCCAGTCTTCAGCTGAGGACCCTGAGGCTCAGAGAGTCATTCATTCCACAAGTACCCTCTGAGGGCCATTTAGCTGGTGAGGATGGGGACACAGACAAAAGTCAGAAAGACCACCTCTTCATGGGGCTTCCATTCTAGACGAGGAGACAGATGGTAAACAAGATCAGTGGAGATAAATGCTCTGGGAGCAAACTAAATAAGAAGGGGAATAGAGAGTTCTGGGGTGAGGGGAGAGGCTCAGTTTTAAATAAGGTGTCCTGAGAAGGTCACATCTGATTAAAGCCATGGAGAGACAAAGGAGGAACCACAAAGTTATTCTGGGAAAGAGCAATCCAGGCTGATGAACTAGCAAGTGCAAAAGTCCTGAGGCAGAGGCATATAGAATGGATGATGAAGTCTGAAATCTGTAAAAAAAACAGGGAAAATAATTCTTGAGGACTGATTTCTGACATTCTTGCTATTCCGCTCTATTGAATTTCAAGGCAGCGAGTGGCTGTTTAAACCAGGGGCAAATTCTGAGGAGGAGCTTTTGGATAGATGACCCAGCTGTACACTTCACGTGGGCACAGACTACACCTGCCTTCCACATGTCCCATATTCATTTGTTGGATGAATGAACAAATACAGTAGAAATTTTTTCAGAAGAGAAAAAGATTTTTCACCATTTCAAAAAAAAAAGTAAAAAGCATGTTTCCTTCAGTGCCAGCTGAAACACAATCTGCCCAAATTTCATTATAGATGTAAAATCAAAGGCTGGGGTTTTAACAACAGAACAGTATTTCAAAAATAAACAGAATAGATGGCACCATCCGTGGGGAATGCACTTTTCTTTCTTTTATAAATATTGACTCCCACAGACAGAGATCTGTTATCTAACTGAGATGCCAAGTGTTGATATTCGGCCGAGCAACCAACGCAAACATTTGGCGATTCTCAAACTTCTTATTCCAGGCGACTCCAACATCACGGGACTTTTAAAAAGAGAGCATAAAAGAAAGGGTAAAATAATCAAGCGGACAGAAATGAAAACTGGGTGGTACACGGATCTTAGGTTCAAGACCTTCCCGGATGCAATTTAATCAATTACTGAGTTGATCAATCTACCTCCTTAAATTGTTCACATCTGCCCTCTTCTTTCCAGTCTCATGACTTGTCCTTTAGCTCAGGGCACCAAAAATAGCCTCTGTGGGCTCGCTGAGTCCCATCACACCACCTTAAGTACATTTTCATTGAAATTATCTTTCTAACACTCAATTCTGATCACTCGGCTATTCTGCTCTAAATCCTTCTGTGGGTCCCTATTGCTACCAGGATACTATCTGAACTCTGTGGAATGGCACCAAAGGCCCTTGAAAATTTGTCCCCCTCTGCTTTCATTTCCTACCATGCCCCCCTCATCCATTATCTACCAGCGATATTTAATCACTGGCCATGGTTTCTCAAACATGCAGGCTTTTTCCATCTCTGTGCCTTTGCAAACGCTGTTCCCATTGCCTGGACAGCCTCCATCCACATGTCCCCTTGGCAAGCACCTACTCATTGTTTAAGGCTCAGCTCCCATGTCACTCTTCACTGAAGCCTGCCCTGATTCTGCTATGTCTAATTGGGAGTCCCCTTTCCTACACTCACACTGTGACGTATTCGTGCCCACGTTTAATGCAATATCCATCTTATCACACTTGCACATTGGGCTCCCTGCTGGCCTGTGAGCTTCTCAAGGGCTGTGATTCTATGCCCTTTTGTACAGTTCCTGGGCATCATAGGTGCCTAATAAAGTCCTATGATTGGGCAGAATGATAGCGTACGAAGCTGGCCTTAGGAGACTCTCTCGTGGTGATGCACAGTACCCTGGACCAGCCAGGACCCCACCTCTTGGTGAGGCCACAGTAACGAGGCGTAACGGAGTCGCAGTGGCCTTTAGAACCAGGTATTGCCAGATGCAGCCCTGTCCCCCCCGCCCCTTACTACCTGTGTGGACCTGGACAAAGTATTTCACTTTCTCTATGCTTCCAGTACCTCCCCTGAAAATGGGACTATCATCATCTACCTTGAAAGGTTGTCACGAGGACCAAATGAGAGGACACCTGCCGAATGCTTAGCACAGCATGTGGTGAACACCGCCCCCCAGCCACCTGTGGATTGTGGATGAGTCAGCCTCACTCAGCCGCAGGCTCGCCATTTGCAAAACAGAGGGAATAATAGTATCTACCTCACAGTGTTGTCATGAAGCCTAAATGAGATGATACATGCACAACATCCAATTGTGAGCATTTATTGAGCACTAAGTATTAACATCACTGCACCCCATCTTCTCGCTTATTGTACCCCTCATCACTCTGAATTGTGCCGTGTTTACAAACTTGTAAGCCTAGAAGTCAGGGATCACCTGTCTTTTCATGTCATATCCCTGACATCTACCATATTGTCAGGGACACAGTGGGTGTTCATTAAACATTAGCAGACCCAATGCTGGAACAAACGTCTACTGTCCCCTCTCTCTCCAGACGGTACCCAAACTTCAGGGCTCAGAATGAGCCTTACCTCCCGTCTGGAAAGACTTCCCTCCTTCCTGCTGCAGGATATCCTTTGCTTTTCAACACTCACAACTTTTGTGTGTGTCTCACATTTGTCCTTTTCCTTGTAACATATTTCAGCCTGGAACCTTCCATGTTTATTTACATTTCAACCAGCCTAAAAGATGCGGCGTGCCTGTGCCTCTCAACAGAGCTCTCGATCATCCAGACACTTACTGACCCAAAGTCCCAGCACATTCTACCATTCAGGAAAATGCCCAGTGGCTATGAGAAATGGATAATTTTATAGGGTCTGAGCAAATCAAGAATGGCTGGACACCTTCACCACCCAGGCATGGCTGGCCAGCGGTATTCTCACAGACGTCCCATTTCACCATCCTCCTAATTCTCCAACAACAACAAGAAAATCTTCTCAAATCCACCAAGAATAGCTCTTTGCACATTGCAGATTGCTGCTGTTTGAGTTGGAGGCACCCACATTAAAAATAAATGCTTAGTCGGAGAACATTTAATGGCATGGAAAATGTTTCTATTACATTGTTGAGAGGAAAAAGCAGGTTACAAAACTGCATGAACACTGAGATCCCATTTCTGTAAAAAATGTATTCATATTTACACAGGTTTTAAATAGAGCAGGAGAATTATAGACAGTAAGATATTAACAGCAATTATCTCTGAGGGGTGTAGTGATGCAATTTTTATTTTAACCTTCGTGTCCTTTTCTAATTTTCTTTTACAAGAAATATATTATTTAGTGGTCAGAAAAAAGAATATGCTTTATTAGCAGAACTAAAATGTCAGGGTTAAGGTGTTTGGGATGTGAGTAAGCGGTTTTGATGGAGGTGTCTCACATGGTGTGTGTTCTGGATGTGGCTTTTTACCCTTCTCTCCTCCTCACTCCACCAGGCACCAGTGTAAACCTGTGGGTCCTGAGACCCAAGCTTTGCTTGAAAGCAGACAACCATTTCCTTAAAGCAAGATGTGATGGTCATTAGTAATTCCAATAGGGGCATCTTCGAGGACCTCACATTACAATACAAAGAATGCACTAAGGAAAGGACACACGCTTCTCGTTGGCTCTCTAAATGTCAGTGTGCGGGCCCATGCATTTATATCTCAGCACACACACAGACTTCTCCAGAGAGACGGGCCCGACAGCTGGTGGGTTGTGAACCAAGAATTCGATTAAATGCTAATTGGCACTGAGGCATGACATGAGGGTCCTTAAAAGGCTGTGCTGGGAAATTTTGTCTTTGCCATTTCCCTTCTCTGCTTCCTTGAATGTGGTCACCCATAAACCAGGAGGAGGGTCTGGTCAGTGAGCTCAGGAGGACAAAGGCCGTTTAACTCTTTCCTACTCCAAGATGTCCATTACCCGTATGATATTCTGTGCCCGTGGCTGCACCATGATGCCTAATGTTCGGACAGAGATAAAAACCTGCAGTCAATCAGCAGGCTGATTCCAAATACTAAGACTCAGAAAAATATAAATTGGTGATCAAATGTAGGAGCACTTGATTGTTTTGTCCACAAATGCCATCTAAATGTCTGCCACTGGGTTTATCAGTTATTTCATCATTTAAAATATAATGAAGTGGACACTATCAAGCAGGTGAAAAGACAATCTACAGAATGAGAGGAGAGATTTACAAATCATAAATCTGATAAGAGTTTACAGAATATATAAAGAACACTTACAACTCAACAACAGAAGACATACACAACCCAACTGAAAAATAGGCAAAGGACTTGAATAGATATTTCTGCAAAGAAGATATGCAAGTGGCCAAGGAGCACATGAAAAGATGGTCAACATCACTCGTCACTGGGGAAATGCAAATTAAAACCACAGTGAGGTGCTACTTCACACCCGCTAGAGTGGCTTTAATTAAAAAACATGAAAAGGAAAATAAGCGTCATGGGGATATGGAGAAATTGGAACCCTAGTATGTTACTAGTGGGAATGTAAAATGGTTCAGCCACTGTGGGAAAGTTTGGTGGTTCCTCAAGAAGTTAAACATAGAATTCGCATATGATCTAGCAATTCCACTCCTAGGTATATACTCCAAAGTATAGAAAACAGGTTCCCAAACAAATACATATACACAAATGTTCACAGCAGCATGATTCACAATAGCCAAAAGGTAAAACTAACCCACAAATCCATCAATGGATGAAGGGATAAACCAAATCTGATATACTCAGCCATAAAAAGAATGAAATACTGATGCATGCTACCAATGCTACCACGTGGATGAACCTCAAAAACGCCATGCTGAGTGAAAGAAGTCAGACACAAAATGTCACATATAGCGTGATTCCATTTATAAGAAATGTCCAGAATAGATAAATCCTTAGAGACAGAATGCAGGTTGGTGGTCTCCAAGAGTTGAGGGAGTGGGGAATGGGGACAGACCACTTAATGGGTCTGAGATTTCCTTTTGGGATGATGAAGATGTTTTGGAATTAGATGGAGTTGGTGGTTGTACAACACTGTGAATGTACTAAACGCTACTGAACTGGTCACTTTAAAACAGTTCTTTTTATGTCATGCAAATGTCATCTCAATAAAAAAATACCATAGAACCAGCCTTGATGGTCTAGCAGTTAAAGTTTGGCACGTTCACTGCTTTAGAGGCCCGGGTTCCTTTCCCAGTGGCAGAACCGCATCACTCATCTGTCAGTTGCCACTCTGTGGTGGTGGCTCACATAGAAGAACTAGAAGGACTTACAACTATACACAACTACGTACTGGGACTTTAGGAAGGGAAAAAAACCTATAAAGTGCCTACTATGTGCCAGTTGCTGGGGCTACAAAGGTGAGTAAAACAAACAGTCAGGGACCCTGCTCTTATGTAGGCTACAGTCCAGTGTAGGGGGACTGATATTAATCATACACATTCCTCTTAGGTTCTAACTGTGAAGTGAGAGATGAAGGAAAGCTTCAGGTGCTAAGAAAGCACCTGCAGGAAGGACTCAAGCTTCTCTTAGAGACCAGGAAGGCTTCTCAGGGCATTTGTGGTTGAGCTGAAACCCAAAGGAAGATTAGGAGATAATTAGGATAATGGGATGGCATGGGAAGGATGTTTCAGATTGAGAACAGCATGTGCAAAGGTCCTGTGATGAGAGCGCATGAGGAACAGAAATACCCACACAGCTGGAGGGTAGAGAGCGAGGGAGACATGGTATGAGAAGGGGCTGGACCAAGGAGGGTCAGACCATGCTGTCCTTGCAGATTCATGGATGGACTTGGGTTGGTCTTCTGAGAGAAACAGGACTCCCATGGGAATATATTAAAGAGAAGGCTGACATGACAAGATCATTATGGCTGAAGTGTGGGACATTTGTCTCTTTTCTTTGTTTTTACAACAACTTTATTGAGATAATTCACACACCACACAATTCACTCATTTAAAGTGTACAATTCAGTGGTTTTTAGAATATTTTCAGAGTTGGGCGGCCATCACCACAATCAATTTTAGAACATTTTCATCACCTTATACCCAAAGAGAAATCCCATACCCATTAGCAGTCACCCTATTGTAGTTTCCTGTGGCTTCTGTAACACAGTACTGCAAACTGAGTGGCTTAAAGCAATAGACATTTATTGTCTCATGATACTTCATTCCTTTTCATGGCCAAATAATATTCCATTGTATGGATATACCCTAGCTTGGTGATCCATTCATCAGTAGATGCACATTTGCGTTGCTTCTACTTTTTGGCTATTATAAATAACACTGCTATGAGCACTCACAGACAAGTTTTCATGTGGATCTATGTTTTCATTTCTCTTGTGAGTATACTTAGGAGTGGAATTTCTGGGTCATATTATTTGTCTTTTTTTATGTAAGTATACAAATTGAGCCCTTTAAAAATTGCTCTTCAAGAGTTGGGGTTCACGGACACCCCAGGGGTGAATTTGGGAGATCTGTTGACCCCAGAAATCGTATGTGAAACTATGATTCCTTGTATGTTGTTTCCTGGAGAGATGTTCCATCAGATTCTTAACAGGGCCTGGCATGACTTGGTCATGATTTGGGAAGAGAGGGAACTTTCATGTCAAGACTCACTAAGAATCACTAAATACAATCTCCACCATGCAGGTGAGGACAATGAGGATACAAGAGCCAAAGTGACTCACAATTCTGTAGTTGGTAAGCAGTGAGGTCAAGATTGAGCGTTGGTCTGACCTCAGTGCAGTCATAAACAGTCAACCTTATCCAGACTGTGGGATTTGGTTCTTGGCCTGGGGTCCCAGCTGCTATTTCTCACCGGGGTTTTTGAGGCACAGGCTCCCAAGAGAACACTGCCTCTGAGGGCCCTCTGGGTCCTCTCAGAGCTGGGCAGTCAAATGAGTCAACAATCAGGCCAGACTTGAGGCTTTCCGCTTTCACTGCAAGCTCAAGTGCATGACCGTGGCTTCTAAGCTCAGAGAGCTGGGTGCTCATGTCTGACCCGTGAAGGGTGTGCACCAAGAGGAAGGATAATGACAACAATGGCAATGTCACCATAGTGAAATATCTGCTGCCATTTCTGGAGCCTCTTCACCGAGCCAGGCACTTGGACTCCTCGTCTGAATCTCCATGACAACACTGCAGGGTCTGTATCAGTAGTATTCCCATTTTGTAATTGGGAAAATCAAGAAGCACGGGGCTTGAGGGAGTGTCCTGGGAAAGCTATGGCTTGGAGAGACTCTTGTACCTGGAGACTGGGTGGAGGGTCTCTGGATCCCAGTCTCTTGCCTAAACCCAGGAGATCCAATTCACTCAAATCTGGGGCAAGATAGTCCAGGCTTCCCTGTCCCCAGGCTCAGCACTGAGAACTGCCCAGACTGGTGGGCAGCTGCCCAATTAGCATGGATGTCACTGGCATGTAGTACATCCTCAATAAATGCTTATCAAATAAATGAATGAGTTGATCAAACAAACCTGGTCTTTTTGCCTTGAAAGAACCTGCTATGGCAATAAGAAAAGAGTTACCCACACTTAAAAAATGCAGCCTCACTTACAAATGTTGGAATTCCTTCTGCCTTTGTTTTTTATTTTATTTTTTGTAGTTTTAGGAGTGTTAGATAGGTTTCTATTTATATGGTAAATCAGATGAATTTTGACAACTGTGCACTAGGCCCTGTATGGAGCAGGATCCTGAGGTTGCATCTGGACTCAAAGGGCAAGAGTGCCACCATTGATTGGTGATGTCTAGCACGGGGGCAGGAAGGGACAGTGAGAGTGTGAAGGTCACAATCGCCAGTTTCCTCCCCCTGGTGATTACCTTGCCTTCTGTAAGATCAATGGTCATCTTCATGTTGCTAGATGAGTGGCCCAGTTCTTCTGCTGAACCAGTACAAGTCTCAACCCTCTAAATTCTGACCATGCTGAGCTGAGCCACACCCACTGGCACTAAATCCAAGGGTCCAAGCCATCGAAGAAATACATTTGTTGGCTCCAGTTCACTTGATGGAAGCCGTGCAATCAGCTCCTAGAGATATTTCTACCTTCTTCTCTACCTCTCCCAATTCAATGATTCAAGGTTCTTTCAGTGTCTAAATCTTTTTTATTCTTTAAATTTCTCAGCAGCTCAGCAATATGTCACCGCATTGTGTAGTCATAAAAATAATATTAATGTTACGTGGTGCGAGACGATGCTTGTACTATATTCTGTGGGTGAAAAATATTGAGAGTGTCAACATGTTCAAGGCCTAAAAAGAGAACCTCATCATTCAGACTGCAGTCTCTGTAAGTACCGTATACATTTCAATTCTTTATGTGTGAAATATAATGAGTTTGGATTCTTTGCCTCATTGGTTATAGTGTTAGGAAATAAAACAAGGGGAAAAAGCATAACTTTCTCACATTTAAACTTTAAATGCATCAAATCCTTAAAACAAACTAAACAGAAATGATTACTGAAATTTATAAGAGAAGTGATGTATAATTTGAATTTCCAAAGCGTATTTTGGGTGTGTTACAAATTCTTCCAAATCAGGAATGCCGTGTTTGACTATTATCCATGTTCAAGAGCTTTTCCGCTGCCCGTGTCCTGGAAGAACCCAGGAATAACAGCAGTTAACTGGTGGGCTAGGGCTAGAATATTCAATTCAATGGAATAGGGATTTATTGAGGTCCTACTAGGTGCCAGGCCCCAGGCTTGGTACTGGAGACTTAAGAGATGAATCAGATCCTGAGACTACATCCATTCAGGTGAGATGAGATGGCTAAAGAGGGAGAGTAAGAGAGGAATGAAAGAAATTTTAGGAAATGGAATCAAAAAGACCGAGTCATCAATTAGGGTAATGATGATGGTTGTGAATATAGGTGACATTTATTGACCACTGAAGATAGGCTAGGTTTTGTGAATTGACTGGATGTTGTCCTATTTGACTCTCTGTGTATCCTGGGACATGGATATTGCCGCAACACACACCCATTTTACAGATGAGAAAACTGAGGTTCGGAATTGTTACATGACTTCTCCAAGTTACTCCAGAAGGAAGTAACAGAGCCGGGATCTGCGCTTGGGCCCAGTGACTGCTGAGCTCTGCAGCCCGTGTGTGCATCGATGTGACAAGCGAGGGAGCAAGGTGTCAATGTGGTGGGCACTTTCTAGCTCGGGCACCCAGGTCACTGGAGTCAAGATCAATCATGGGATAAGATGCAAAGATAAAGCAGGTTTGCAGGAGCAGAGAGGAGTTAATTTAAGGATGAATTACCACTGAGAAGAAAGAAGAAGGGAGAATCGTTACTCCTGTTCCTCCTCCATTGCAAATTGCCTGTGCTGGATTCTCACGGCAGATGCAGCCTCACCTTAGGGAGATCAGACCCCATCTTTCCTGGATATCTGTCCGGGTAAAGGCATATGCTTACCACTGCCTGGAGGGACTAACTCAGGGTCTGCTATCCCACCATCAAGAGTATTCTTTCAAACTTGCTTAAATTTAGATTAGTCTCATTCAATGTACAGATCACTTATGTGCTCAATATCTATTGCTTGAAAAGCCAGAATTAAAAAAAAAAAGGAATAAAAACCTGGACCAACACCAAGCTAGGAGAAAAAATGAAGGCTGTGAAAGTGTTCTTCCCAGGCGATTGTCAATTTTGCCTTTGTCTGCGAGCGGTTCCCACTGTCCCTTCACGTCTGAATCTGCATGAGCTGCCGGGGAGCGATAATTTTCTGTCTTTTAATTTCCTTGGAGGTAGAACATTTAGGTTGCTTTCTTGGCAGCAAAAAGACATAGAGAATCCATAGGGAGCAAATTGGGGGATGATTTCCATTGGGAATTGCTTCCAAACATTTTGGTAATGACACACAGCAGAAAGGACTATCGTGATGTTTGTGGAACAATACACGTGTTCACAGGTTGGGGTCAGATGGTTGTAAAAAAAAAAAGGGAAAGAAAGGTCTGGAATTCCAGGATGGACTTTGCCTCCTCCTTCTGAGTTCTCCATCCATCGTTTCCAGTCATCTCTCAACATTGCCTCATTGCTTCTCGCGGCAGCTGTCTGGGAGGCCCTCCCGGCCTAGACATTGAGACTGTGAGGGTCTGAAGCTATTTTCTGCAGCATTGTCCCCAACACTTGGCGTGGTGCTGGGATGAAAGTCAGAGCTCAGGAGGCATTTGCTCAAGTGGCAGATGGGGACATGGTCTCTTGGGGGAGACAGGGAGTCAAGCCCCTGAGATAAACGTCATCACAGGCGAGCCCCGTGTGTGAGAGCAGTGGGGCGGTTTAGAAGGTGGATGGACACATGGAAAAGACTCCAAGCGGCTCTCCTGCCGGCTCTGAAGGCAGTTTGTGGCCGCCAAGGGAAGTGGAGACTGTCTTCATTGACCATGAAGGACTGTGCTCAGGAAATCAGCTGTGTGAGTTAGGCCCTTGCACACCCTGCTTCTCTCTGCTTTGTTTTCCGGCCACACGATGCAACAGCATTGCAAATGCATTGGTACATTTGATAGGAAAACACAGACCATATAGAACCAGGGGCCTGAGTCTGAGAAAGGGAATGTATTATCAGTTTAAAATCACTGGCTCCTAGAAAGAGACAGACAGGCAGAAAGCCAGATGCCCAGTGAATCTATGGGAATGGAGGAGAGAGTCTTGTTATCTTGGAAAGAAGAAGATTGGGAATCTGGGGGAGTTTTCTCCTTTGAACCTGATGAAAATTGGGAATGAGGCTTCTAGAAAAAGTAGAACAAGAGTGTTTGCTAACGATAAAATATTTCATTCATGCAAATATCTTTTGAGCATCATTTCCAGGGAAATAATAGCATCTAATCCACAGCCCACCATCCCTTGCAACTTGCCTAAAGTTAGTCCCTGGGGAGGGAGGATGGACCAATTTATCAGAGACGACCCTGAGCAGACTGGCTTACAGGGACAATCAGTCAGTCAACTGACAGACCAAGTGCAGTGTCCCTGGCCTCGTGGTGGTGCTGTGCAGTGAGCTGAGCACAGGCAATTCCATTGGAAGAGGCAGAGAAAGCTTGGTGGGGCATGTAAGCTGGGTCCAAAAGGATGTGTAGGAGTTCCTCAAGTGGATAAAGGAGGGAAAGGCACACAGGCTGACAGAACAGCATGGGCAAAGAACAGAGGGCAGGAAAGGGCCTGGTATATTTGTGGAATACGTTATATTTGGCAGGAATCTAGAGTGTGCAGAAGGTGGGAAAGGATAACAGTGGTTTGGGACCAGATTATGAATAATCTGGAGTTGATGTACTAGGCAAGATAGAGCCATCAGTATTTTTAAGTGGATGAGGATGTTTTAGAAAAGAAGAATGTTCTGGAGGCAGTGGGAGGATGGTGGAGTTGGGAGCACACAGAGGAAGTTATGAGACTCTTCAACAGTCCAGGCAAGAGAAGTGAGAGGCAGAAAGAGAACATGGGCCCTGCAGGTGCAGAGCGGTGACGTCTTTGAGAGCAGGTCATGAGGAGCTCCTGGGGGACAGACTGGGTGTGAGGGAGGGGAGGGCGAGGGAGCACCCTTTATGACTGCTTGAAAAGACACCATATTAAAACAGACACTGTCTCTTTAAGTTTGACGGGCAAATGTTCGCAGAATGCATTTCTTTCCCCTGTGTCTGCTCAGCCCTTTCCATCCATTAGCAACAAGGTGTTCCCTCATTCGTTGCTGGTGCGCTTAGTTGAACCCAAACCCCAGCTCCAGTCAGAAGTTGGCCAGATTTGCTTCTGTTGGTTAATTGTCACTTCCTAAAACAACAAGGCCAAAGCACATTGAACCACATCAACTAAGCTCAGAATAGGAGAGAAGATTCATTGATAGCTCTGTGACACGTGTAGACATTCATCATGCTCTAGCTCGTAAATGAAGGGCAGTCAAGGAATCATTGGGTTTGTAAACAACATACAAGACCCAGGAAGAAGGATCAGAATTTGGACCTGTTCGCTCCTCCTGGAGAAAAGGGAATTTTCTTTCTACTACTTTCCAGTTCATCTTTACAAGAAATTAATATTTTTAAAGGCCAAACTCGTGGCTTCATTTTTCATCTTGACAGCTTCTGAAATGCAGATAGATTTTGCATCAGATTGGCTTTTTTCCCTTTTGTTTTGGGGTAAGTTTCATTTCTTTCCACCGGCACCTACATGCAGACCAATGAGATGCCTTTGAAATGAGCTGGTGAGGAGAAGAAGATTTGATTCCAGCGTGAAGCTCTGCTAACTGGACAGCTGATGAGCCTGCTGCCTGCCCATGAGCTGCGTTTGGGGGCGAGGAGACAGGATGTGCAGTCAATTGTTCCCCAGAGCAAACATGGGCAGCCCTCTGTGCAGAATGGGGCAAAGTGTGGCTTTGGTTGTAGCTGGAGGCAACAGAATTTACAGGATGAGAACTTGTGTCTAGATATTTTGTTTATTTATTTTTTTAAAGTTAAACAAGTGCACGTTTCTGCCTTACAAATCTTCAAATGCACTTGCTCTGCCATTTACTATCTAAGCCCTCTGCAAACAACTCTTCCTGTGCCGCAGTTTTCTTGTCTGCACCTTGGACATCCAGATGTTCCTGTTAATAGACATGCTCTGGATGATGAAAGGGGCATTTGCCAATCTCTGATTTCATGCCTCTCGCCTTATTGGCTCTCCACAATGTGCCACACATAGGGGGAATACAAAGCTAAATGGATATGGCATTTCCTTCAACAGATTCACAAACTATGAGGGATGGGGAGAGTGAGTCAAGGGTTCTAGAGCATGATGATGAGAGCTGTGATGGAGATGGACTGGGCATTAGGAAAGCCCAGAGGAGGAGCAGCTCAGCCAGCCTGGGGAGTCAGAGACCCACGGAGGGAGTGAGGCTGAATCTGAGTTTTGAAGGAGGAGTGGGGCTGGCTTGATGGTAAATGGGGGAGATGTAGGGCATTCCAGGTGGAGGTGGCACACCGTGGAGAACAGCAAAGGGTGAACCCTCTGGGGATGGAGTGAATGTGGGGAACTGGAGAGAGGAAAGGTGAGAAATGTGGGCAGGGGTTGTTGTAAGATAATAAATGAGGGAATGGGGGATTTGTGGGTTTGAGGTTCCTCTTCTCCTCTGGGATATGCCTCTGGGTGCGACATGCAAGAAACACCAGCCAGATGAGAAATGATGAACTAGATAATTAATATCTGAGCAGGTGACTGATAACTCTGAGGGCAGAGTTCTATTATAAAGTGAAGTAGACATCAGGGCTTCACCAGATCCCCTATCCCGCCTGATCAGACAGGAGTATGAGGGTAAATCCCAAGCCTTTCCAGGGGTGTGTTCAGATCCCTGGAGCAGGAGGCACAAAAGGGCCTGATGCACCTGGATGGAGAAAGTGAAAGAGGAAGAATGAAGAATGGAGCCAGGGCACTGCCTTTGAGATGTAGGGATCTTATCTAACAGGAAACATGGCCCAAAGGATGTTCCAGACTCACAATCATTTAGCAACTCATCCTCCTATGAAAAGAATGAGTAAGAGGTTCAAAGAGGGGCAGAAGTCCCCACCCCAGAAGCCCACCCCTGCCCTATGTGGGAGACATTCTCTATGAATGAGGTACAAGTTGAAGAAAGAAGAACAGTCTTTCCCTTCCCAACAAAGGGTGGGTGTTAGGGAGCAATGCCACCTTTCCACTGACTACAAGCAGAGAAGCAGATAATTGGGCATTTGGCATTTCTTCCAGCTATGGGAATGGCAGTGCACTACTGTCAGGCCAACAGATACACACATTTTAGGACATCCAAGCAGGTATCAACTCCTATGGTTCAAGTCATGAGAGGGATGAACTCAATTCTCCAGCCTTGAAAAGATTCTCATGCGTGTTTTAAAACTCAGCCAAACCCTAGTCTTGGATAACATGTAATAGATATCATGCAAATGCTACAGAAGGGGAATTAGACACTGGAAGAAGAAAAGTCAGGAAAGTCACACATGAAAAAGAAAAGTCATAAGCCAGAAAAGAATAAATCAGCTGAAAACAGAGAAGAGGAGAATGCCCAGAGGTCCCCATGCAGCTAGAAAAAGTGTAAGAAAGGTGAAAATCCATTACCTTCACCCATCACATAAAGATTGCATTTCTCAGATGTCTCACTGCCTTGTCCTTCCTCTCAGGGAGTTCCTGAGTATTCATCCAAGCAGAGAACAGGAGATGAATTAAATGTCATCAAATGTCCTCAAGGAGTGGAATCATTTGTGACAAAGGAGCACTCTTGGGGAGAGAAGGGACTTTGTATTCAGTCCTCCAGAAAAGCTCTACAAGCAAGAAAAAATGAGCAATAGCTAGGGATTGGAAGCCCAAGGAGGGATCTGAGATCAGGATTGTTGGGGCTAAAAGAACAGTGTACATCTGCATCAGAGATGAGGGCCTAGAGAACTCCAGCGGGTAGTGTCCAGCAGGAGTCTGGGGTCAGGGTAATTTGAGGAGGTACAATTTAGTCAGAAACCAAGGAATAAGCCTTGGACCAGGTTTGATCTGCTTCTCTAGAGGTCAAGAGTCCAAGAAGGATCACTGGGCTTGAAGGGTGTTGATGAACCACAGACATGCAAGAATACCCAGACACTTGACACGTTCAGGGCAGGAGAGTGCTGCAGGTGGAGATGCAAAGGCACTGAGAAGTAACAGACAAAACAAGAGATTCCCTCTGCCATGGTGGCTCTATGTGATTTTCCATCTCTACCTGAGACTGCTTCTCACTGGAAAGAGGAGTTCCCATCATTTACATGGGTCTCTGAGAGAACTGTGTGTGATGGACATAAGAACTGTGGAGCCAGGCAGGGGAAGGGCTGGCCTTTCTCACATTCTCATTGTCTTCACTCTGCCTTATGCATGAGGCTAGATTTCCCCAAGTGTGTTCGACAATGTTTTCGCCTCGTTGTCACTCCAGTTAAGACTCAGCCCAAATGTTACCTTTTCCAAGAAGCCTTTCTTTATCTCCTTATGCCCCTAGTTTGGGATTATGGCAACGCTTTGTTGTCATAGCACTCACTTACCACATTATTCCATAATTGCTTGCTTGCCCACCACTCTTCCCCACTAGATTCTGAACTCCTTGAAATCGTAGACTGGGTCCAAGTTTGCATCCCTGGAGATCTACACGGTGCCTGGTACTTAGAAGACACTTGATAAATAACAGTAGTAACAATAACAGTAGTAGTAGTACCTATCATACATTGAACACTTACAAAGTACCAGGCATTGTGCTAATCATTTCACATACTTGACCTCATTTAGCCTCATAGCTGCTCTGTGAGGAAGGAACTATATCCCCATTTTACAGATGAGAAAACTAAGAGTTGAGGTTGTTTATCCAAAGTCATACAGGAAGGATTTGAAGGGACTAAGACTCAGATCTGGGTCTCTCAAATTCCAGGGTCCAGACTCACAGTCACTTCTCTGAATAAATAAAATAATCAATCTTTCATGAAACAGGCAAATAGAAATCAAACATCTAATATTATATAGAACCCAAACGTAACCCAGTGTTTTTTCCTGAGCTTGATTAATATACTTGCCTCTTGTCCACTCTGGGTCACATAAGAAAAGAAGTTGGTGTTGTTTACTGTTCTTTTTTATTTATTTTCTGCTAGTTTTTGCTATTCTGGGTTACTAGAGCTAAACTCCCCAGAGATGGAAAGATGAAATGTCCTTACTCCCTAACAAGGATCTCGATGCCCCTTCTAGTCTAATCAAGAATTCCAATGCCCTCTCCAGGTCAGAAGACTCTAGTTCTGAACTGTCCCTTCAGCTCCTAGAGTTCCACTTGTATCAGAGTCTCCACACAAAACAAAAGACTAGATGCTTTACAAGGTTGGGGTTCTTAATGCAGACCTCTGCATTCAAGATCAAGATTATGGAAGGCACCAGCATGCCACCGTGAGCTCTCCAGGGTCCTGACCATGATCTCTGGACACAGCTTTCCTAGAATTCTGCCCTCTGGGATCCTAGTTCTGCAGTACTATAGCTCTCCTGGATTCCAATGTGTCTTTCACCATTTTTATTATTCACCTTTCACTGCTTGGATATCTGAATCCCCATCTCAACTTGGTGCTCTGCCTTCACACAGTTCAGTCAGAAGCAGAGCAATAGTCTCTTAAAGAAGCACAAAACAGCATTGTCATTGAGCTGTTAAGCATTGTTGTAGTTGATGACACCATCATAGCAATCACTAGGCACCACTTATTCAGCATACCCTATGCACCAATAAGAAATTTAGCTACATTATCTCTCAAATTTCCTCATCACCTTGTATATTTTACAAATTAGGAAACAGAGGCTTGTTGAGGTTAAACAATTTTGCCTAAGATCGTTGTAGAAAATAAATAAATTTATACATGTAAAGTGCTTACAATAGTGACAATAGCCTAGTAAACACTCAATAACTGTTAGCTGCTAGTAGTTTTTCTTCTTATACTGTGTTGCTATTGACTTAGATATTGAGCGTCCACAGAAGTGGAGGGAAATCTACCTTAATAGCACCTCCTTCCTTGCCTCCAAGTATCTTTTGAAGGAGTAAGAGATAAACTTGAATGGACTTTTTTCAAGGAAAGAAAAGAAGAATAGTCAATCAAAAATGATCTACTATTTTGGGAATCATGGGATGTTTGAGAGGAGACTTAAATAAAAGAAATACTCTTAAAAGCTATAGCACGAGTTTCTAGATGATTCTAGTTCACAGTTGCTCCACTCTGCTACACTTGTCCTCCCACTTTTAGGTTAATCTGCTCAACCCTCAGCCCATGGAGGGGGAAACTTTATGGAAATGTATCCTTGCTGCAGGGGCAAAGCTTCCTGGGCCAGAGGTGGACACACCCCAAAGGGGAACCAACTCATAATTAAGGTTGAGTCCATCATAGTCAACTTTTGGGAATTTGGAATTGAGACTCTGAGAGACTGAATAAGTTGGTATCAAGGCAAAAAGATGACATAGAGAAAGTGGGCAAGTCACATTGATAGCAGAGCACAGAGGAGGAAGGCCCAGTGACCCCTTTGGCTGAGGTTCCTGGAGCCATGCCAAATCCCCCACACTTTTGACTTTGTGGCTTTAGGGTAAAGAGCTAGGAACTATGGATAAAAGTAATAGGGAAGATTTTGGCTCAGTTAAAGATATGAATAGAACGCTGGAGTCTAAGATCCTTGAGGGAGGGGCTTTGTGCATCTTGACCTTGACTTTGCTCAGCACTTCACCTAGGGGCTAGCACAGAGCAGCCACTCAATATGTATTTCTCTTATAAATAATTAATGAGGTACTGGGCTCCATTCAAAGGAGCTAGAGTGTTGTAGGAACTTGAATGGATGAGCTCAGAACTCTTTCCAATCTCAAGGTCCAATGTTTCTACTGTCATTATGGAATGTAATAGACAATGTGGCCTCCATCATTTGACTTACCAACACATGTACCGGTCAGTTGTTTGACATGATTTCATTTTATTTCAAGAGAATTTGGGAGGGGGGCACACAAGCACTAAGTTTCAAGAAGATGCTGTAGGTTCAAATCCTTAGGTTCAACACCCTGTTCTTTGTGACAGAAGGAAAGTGCCTTACCTACTCTGCTTCTCATGTGGAAAATGGGTTTTCAATGGAAAATAATTAAGGTGCCTACCTCAGGGTTTTTGCCTTTTTAAATAAAGATGAAATAAAATAACATATGTAAGGAGACTAGTACAGTGACTGGCCCATCGTAATAACTCAACAATGTTATTATTGGCTATCATTCAATTGCTTCATTAACTTTTTAGAATGAAATCTTTGCATTTATCTCTCTTCACTCTGTCTTCCTACTTCCATGTAATGCTTCTAATCAAAATAGCAGTGTTTAAATCCAACGAGTACACGTTCCCTTTAGTTTCTTCTGTGAGCTCCTGGAGAGTGCTCCTGCTTCTCTGCAGCCTCTGGCATGACTTATTTATGAGATACTAATGCCATGTGGGAGACAAGCGTACGGTCCTTCACGGTATTGGACACTGACCCCTCTGCTCTGTTGCTGTAGATACAGAAAACCTGACATGACTGCAGACAATCGGCTCTGGACACCAACACACTGAGCATGACCACAGATCCCATTTTCTCACTCGCTCACGTGGGTAATCTTTTAAAGATGTACCCTTTCCCCAGAGTGATTTCTCTGTTGCTCTCATTAAATCATAACAAGGGCCTACACACTCACTTTAAGTGCTAGGTATTTCAACAAAGTTGAAATGATGCCAACTAAATTTGCTTGAATACTAACGCTGAGATAAAGGCAATTTAGCTTTGAAAAAGAATAGAAGTTTCACTTGTGTTCATAAATGTTACATGCAGGCTCAGATTACTCTCTAACTAGATGTGGATTTAAAATATAAATTATTTAAAGTGCCCAAGACCTGTGGTCCACATTCCTTCTTCTGAGGCAGTGACACATACATTATACATACATTATTCATGCGTTCGGCACCCGTTATACACACATTGACGCTGCCAAAGGCATAACCAGTCAGGAAAGAGGCTGTTGTAACAGACGAATCTAGATACTCTTAAATCCCTCCAGTTTTTGCCTTTAAGCTCTGTTTCTGATGGAAAAATCTATCACGGGTATTGCATGTGCCCCTGTCTCCTACAGATGTTTGTGGCTGTTGGAGGGGTCTCTCTGAAAGCATTGACTCTCTCTGCTAACTGCTGCTGCCTGCTAGTGCATCCAGATCCAATTTTATGACCTATGACCCCCCAACATCCCACTAGACTACGTGGGTTCACTCTGAAATCTTAAGGGCTTGAAGAAAGCAAATATGATGGCCTCAATCTCCAATCCCTTCAATAAGAGGTGATTTATTATGTCCAGCCACAAGGGTTCTTGTCACTGTAGGAACACTCACCAGCTTCAGGAAGAAATGACCTCCGCAGATTGTGAGAGCATTGTTGGGCATCCATTTTTATGTAATGCTATACAATCATTGATCATCCAGTGCAAATGCCCCCCAGGTCCCAGGATACAGGCAAGACAGGGAACCCTGGTTGTGGGGTGACAGATAGATCTATATGCCCTCACCCCAGAGATCCTAACCAGTTCTTATTTTATGTGGTTTTATATGGAAGACTCTGTCACTCAAAACAATCAAGGCACGTGCCCTCATTGCCTCTCTCATCACTCAAAGTCTCAGGTGACAGGTGAAGCCTGGAATTGGGTGCTGTTGGGGTCAAACTGAAAGTTGCTACTAAAGGTGCCACCCAAGCAACAGACAGAACTGGGAAAGCCACCTGACCCCGCTGCTTATGTCCTGCTGGGACACCTCCCCAGGGCCTGCCACACTGAACTCCACGGCCCATTTCCCAGGGCAAAGGGCAAGGTGGGAACCCGCTTCCCTGGGAGCCTGGAGAGCAAACTTGACAATGTCCCAGCTTGCATACATGTGCTGAGTGTCTCAGACAGGCCTTGCAGACGACTTTATTCGCTTCAACACAGAATAGTCTGTAGACTCTAACATGTTGCCAGTGACTGAGAATTTCCATTGTGATTCTCAGCTATTGTGCAAAGCTATGGACAGGCACTGGAGGCATGGGGATGGGAGAGAAACAGCCCAAGAAACACCTGGACATTTCCTTTGCTGAGAAGTTCGCTGCCCTCAGCTGGCACCTTGCACGTTTGCCCGTTGCACAAACATGGAGTGAGGTGTGGGGCAGCTCGTGACAGTGTGCCCCTCTGCTAGGTAGGTGACTGCAGTCAGGGCCAACGTTGACTCTAAATGATTTTCTTGATGTGGAAATATTTCCTGTTGCTCTGCTTGTCCCTAGATTTGTCAGAAACACTCAAAATGAGAGAGGGCGGAGAGTGGTGATGCAGGACGTCAGCTCTGGATTCAAATCCTGCCTGAGCTCCTAATGGCAGTGTGATTTTGGATGAGTTATTTGGCCCCTCCAAGCTTCAATTTCATCCCCTTTTTCTAGCTCGTTGAATACTGTGTGAGAACACGCATGTAAAGTGCTTTGCACCCTGCTTGGCATACAGCAGATGCTCAGCACACATCTGTTCATGATGAAGGTGATGACCATGGTGGGTTTCTTTATCTCAAGGTCTCTCTCCCCTAGCATCTGCTTCCTCCTCTCCCTTTCTTACACTAACTTTGTGGAACCTCTCTTACCATTTCAAAACACGAGAAAGGATTTTAGGGCAGGCTTACCTAAAAACCTACCAAATCTTTATCATCATAACAATAATTTAAAAAGATAACTGTCTGAATTGATGCCAGACTCAAATTCTCTCCAAACCGCGCCCCCGCCCCCCCCATGTTTAACTTTGAACAGTGCTGCGGGCAGAAACAAAATAAGAAACAGAAACTTTTGCACCGTGCCTACGTAATTTTTCTCATTAAATTTCTTTGTAATTACATTTAAAATTAAGACTGGTCCACAGGCTGAGTCACTGAGGAAGGCAGAGAAAACAATGAAAACATTCCAGGTGCTAATCTTGCTTTCCCAGACCTCGCTCAGCTCTGCCTGCCTCCGGTGTAAGCCCATGGTTCCAAAATTATTTTTCGTTGAAGAAACATAAAAAGAGGATATAAACAGAATAGAATATCCCTGCATGGATATTTGATGTAAAGTGCTTGGCATTGCAAAATATTTTCCTTTCTGGGCTTGGGAGCTAGAGGACACGCAACATTAGCCAGTCTGCTCTATTCTGCTTAAACCCGAAGTAGCGCTACCTGTCTGAGGGACGTCAGGAAGCGCCCCCAAAGCAGATTGCTTTCCTCAAAAAGCCAGAAAGGTTTCAAGGAGCCTTGGGCTTGTCGACTGGTTTTCTCCTCCTCTGCTAAGCATCTTACACCATATTTTAACTTTATACCTGGAAATGACTCTTGTAAAAGCACACGTGATTCAGGTGACGATGAGAGCTCACATAAATCTTTGGCTTTTCCAGTGAACAGGGAATCAGAGAGATCAGCACTTCTAAATCGAAGCACCAGCAAAGTTTGAAATCCGTATGAAAAGATGTCTTCCAAGACGGCGCTCCTCAGATTTTAATGTGGTATGAATCACCTGGAGGATCCTGTTAAAATGCAGATTTGATTCAGGAGGTCTGGGGCAGGCAGGGTCTGAGATGATGAATTTCTAACAAACCTCCAGGTGTTTCAATGCTGCTGGTCCGTGGACCACACTGAGCGCAAGGTTCTAAGATGTGCGTGGGTCTGCTTCTGGGCTTGAGTTGACCACTGTACAAACCATGGTGTCCACACACGTTGTAGATTAACTTGTCACTGCGCTGCCATGAACGACATCCCCTCCTTCAAGCTATATGACTGTTCTGGTTGGTAAAGCATCAGAACACACTCTCTGATTACCAGATGGCCAATGAGGGGCTGCACCTGGTGTATCTCGACAAGTCCTTTCACGCCGTGGTCCCCTGGTTCTGCAGAGCCCTGCCTTCCTGGTACATGGGTATTCTTAGGAAGTTAGTGCCCACTTCCTTCCGAGCTAGTCCAACATTTTTCTTCTCGAATTTCCCATTGCCTTCTTATCTTGCCTCCATTACTATTTAGCCCCACTCCAAAGCCTCCATTAAATCTTTTCTTTTTTTTATGAGGAAGATTCACCCTGAGCTAACATCCATTGCCAATTCTCTTTGTTTTTTGCTTGAGGAAGATTAGCCCTGAGTTAACAATGTGCTAATCTTCCTCTACTTTGTATGTGGGATGCTGCCACAGCACGGCTGATGAGTGGAGTAGGTCTGCACCTGGGATCCAAACCTGTGAACTCTGGGCCACCAAAGCAGAGCATGGGGAACTTTGACCACTCGGCCACAGGCTGGCCCCTCTTATCTGTCCTTCAGTCTCATTTCTGTATGGCTTACTGTTCCCTGCCAGTGTCTTCCTGTCTCCAGGGATCCCACGATTTACAGGCTGAGTTCAACTATTTGGCTCTCCTTGTTTTTTGTCTTTTTTCCCACCGTTCACAGATTTCTTTCTTCTCTACCCAAGACTTTCTCCCTCTATTTCAACACCAAGATTTAGAAAGATTTGGGAAGCAAGACTCAAACAGGAATGGCACCATTGGATTGAGATCAAAATATAACCTCCTAAAATGGTCACACCTTTGTGTGTGTGTGTGTGTGTGTGTGAGGAAGATAGTCCCTGAGCTAACATCCATGCCAATCTTCCTCTACTTTGCATATGGGACGCCACCACAGCGTGGCTTGATGAGCAGTGTGTAGGTCCGCACCCGGGATCTGAACCTGGGAACCCTGGGCCACCAAAGCAGAGCGTGTGAACTTAACCAGAACACCACCATGATGGCCCCTAAAATGAGCACACCTTTTGACCCAGTCATTTATTAAGAAAATAGGCAGAGCATAGGCAAAGATATCTGTATGAGAATGTCCACTGCAGAATTGTTTATAATAGCAGAAAAATTATCTAAAATAAACTGGTGTTTAAGTAAATGATGGTACATCAAAATGGTGAATATTATGTTGACATTAAACACCTATCTACCGTCCAACAATGTCTACTGATTAGGTGAAAATGCTCATAAAATTTAAGTGAAAGAATATAACTAGACAATGATGCATATGTTAAAATTCCAATGTTATTAAAATATACATAGTAAAGAACTAACAAGAAACACATCCAGTTGTTAATAATAAGAGTTTCTCTGGATAATGGGATTATAGACAAGTTATTTTCTATAAATTTTGTATTTCCTGTGTTTTCTACAGTGGAACTGTGTCCCTTTATTTCAAAAAACCTTAATATTTAGGAAAGCATCTTGAATACAAAAAGTTTACTTTATGAATTTAGATAGTAGCTCCTACTCATGAATAATGTTAACTATTGGAATATTAGGATGGCTTAGAACTCACATTAGAGTTTCTGTTGAATACTGCAAAATGCTAACTTGAATAGCTGTAATAAGTGCTCCCTCAGCAAAAATGTTTGCACACAATCACAGGCTTTTAGAGATGGAACTGGGATGTGATCCGCTCCCATCCTTCCGCTGAATACAGTAATCTCTTTTGTCATGTTCTAACGTTCTTTCTCTAGGGACAAATTCATTTAAGATGCTATTCCTCAACTGGCTAGCAAACTAGCTTGACTATTTTGGGCATAATTACAGATAATTAGGCAGCTTCTTAGAGTAATGTGACTTTCCACTCACTGCAGAGAAAGTAATTTCACTTTCAGTGTGAGTCTCTTCTGTCTCTATATTCTGCAGTATCAACATTTTGCATATCCCTTATCAGTCAATGCCTGACTAGGGGACTGAGGGCTGTGCCAGGACGATGACTTGAGAAAGGATTCATCATGTGAGCACTGAGCAATTACTTCATCCTTCACCGGAACTAACAGTTACCAGAGTCACTGGATTGGCTAGCACATTGATATTTCCTTGACCACATGTCTTCAACATTTCCTGGTGAGATAGCACCGTTAGACATAGTGAACTGTGCCCTTCTCCATGGCACAAATTGTCCCCAGGACCAAGGAAATGTGCCCAGCCAGGTCCCATTGTCTCCCTTTTGGATCACACTCTGTACGCAGAACCCCAGAATTCCCAGTCCTAATGGCAAATAGACCAAGAGGATACTCAGTTCTCCTTGGACATTATCACGTCATTTATCTCATAGTAAATGGTGGTGGAGTTGTCAAATTATTTTATTAGTATTTTCTAGGAATTAATCAAGTTTTTATCTATCCAGCCGCTTCTTCCATTCATTCTGTCATATATCTAACCTGTTCATCTATGAACTCATCCATCAACCCATCCATCTATCTACCTATTCATCCACCCATCCACCTATCCATTCATCCATCCATCCATCCATCCATTTTTTCAACAAACATTAAGTAATTATGTGCCAGAAACCATATTAGTCACGGGGGGGGGGGGCACTGATGCAGATGCCATGGCTCCTGACTTGATGCCCTCATAGGCCAGTAGGTGGGATGGATACAC
Organism: Equus asinus; assembly: GCF_041296235.1. Lineage (NCBI taxonomy): Eukaryota > Metazoa > Chordata > Mammalia > Perissodactyla > Equidae > Equus > Equus asinus. Next base: position 45,807,497 of record NC_091817.1, on the reverse strand, counting down.
AAATTGATAATGACTCAGCAAAGTGATGAAAAATCGAAGAAAGGAGAGGGAGATGATTTGACTACATCGATGGGGGAGAGGGATCAGAGAAGCCTTCTCAGATGACATGTCTTAAAGAATGAGGGGATTTTGCCAGGTAGAGAAGAGAGGAATGGAAATTCAGGCTGAGTGGATACATGAGCAAAGACTAGGAAAAATGAAGATGCCAGGTGGGTGCGTGGAAAGCTGAGAGACACCACACGTGTGTGCACTGGAATGAGGGGAAAAGAAATCTGGGAAGGTAAGGAGGCAGTTGTGACAGACTAGCAGCATATCTTAGGGTCAAAAACACTTGTTTGTTTGATTGTTTTAAAGCAAGTTTGTAACATGATGGAATTTATGTTAAAAGGACTAATGGGGCCGTGAAGCATAGATTGGAGGTGGGTTCATTCATTTGGGAATGGGAGATGACAACGGGGCATTTCCTGGGGCAATATACACAGGACTTGGTAGGGAAGGGAGAGGAAGAAACTTAAGGCAACTCAAAGATGTCTCACTTGGGAGGTTGGGTTTACCATCAGTGGAAATGGAGAATTCCGGATGTGAAACAGACTATGTAAGATAGCTTCCAACTCCTTCACTGTTTCATTTATTCAGGGGATGTTTATTGAATTTCCACCGTGTGTCAGCCACAAAGGATACAACGGTGAACAAGGTGGACATGGCCCTACCCTCACGAAACTGTCTTGTTTTTGCAAGGAACATATAGCTATGCCTTCATCAGAAAGATGGCTATCTTCCCCCTTCCCTGTGGGCCCACACTGGAATCCCCAGGAATTTCTCCCCAAGCCAGGTCGCATACCCGGGCCAACTCCTCCATTAAGAGCAGAACTTGCTGTCTGATTAACTGCTTGGCAATTGACCTCCTATCCATCAATCGTTTCTGTCATTAAGACACTGCTGTCAGCAGCATTCAGTCACCAAATGTCACTGATGGCTCCATACTGCACATTACTGTAAAACTATATCACTCCTCACATGAGGATTAAGACATCAAAGCAGATGCTCAAAGGCTTTGCCAAGAGCACTGACAACTTCCATCTGCACGCCCTGGATGAAAGAGGCTTCTCTAGGAGACTCGATGTTTCTAGTTCTCGCCGGCTTTAAGCTCCCACTGGACAGCTGACCAAGAAATGTGACAGATGTTTCTGCTCATTTCAGTCAAACACTGGCGGCTTGAGCAATACTGGGTCTCCAATACCCTCAGCCACCGTGCAGAAAGCATTTCCTAGGAAGCGCATTCTTGCTCCAAGGCTGTGAATCCTGAAAAGTCAGAACAAGACGTAACCCCTTCTCTAGAAGGCAAGAGAGCCTCCAGCCCTGGCCAGTTGGGGCTAATTGACATCTTCCACTTGGTCAGCTAAATCTCCTTTTTGTATAAACAACCCTGATCGTATCATCAAGCTAGCAGGAAAGACGGTAACTCACACAGTTAAAATCAACCTTATACTTTTTCCCTCTTGGGGCCTCCTTCTTTCCCATCGGTGCCACCAACAGTTACAAATGCTTTGATTACAGGAACAAGCTTTTATATTACTCCCACTTCCACTTCTCCTCGAAAGGATTATAGAGAACGCCTCTTTCTTTAGTTGACAAGTTTTGCTTTGCCTTTTTCTTATTGGAAATTCAATGAGGTAGCAATTTCATTAACGTGATTTCTCATGCTGTGCAGAATTTTGTTTTGTTTGAGTGTGGAAAAATATGATGTGAGAAATGAAGCTGTGGTCACTGTGCTATGGAGGGCGTGGTGCTCCATGCTGGGTATTATCACAAGCCAGACTGGGGACGCAGAGGGGGACCTTCGAGGGTGCCGCCTGGTGGAGCACGTGGTAGTCTTCAATGGTGGAGGACTGCCTGGGGGTTCATATCATTCTGCTCTGTTCCCTACAATGTGGGCTGCTCAGCTCGCAACTTAATCCAATCAAAACACTGACGTGGCACTTTCCTCCTAAATTCCTTTCCTTTCATCTGTTCCCAGGTAGGTGCTTTGCAGAAAGGAAGGAAGAGAGACAGGGTAAAGCAGGGATGGACGACCCGGACAGGGGGCTGTTTCTGGGACTGACTTTCAGGGGCTCCCATAGGCTCTCACGGGTGAGACTGAAGGACCCTGTCACAGCGGGTCTGAGTTCTTCCCTCCAGGACAATGTCCCTGAGGCTGCGAGAGCACAGGTAAGGAAGGATACGTGAACAGAGTTCGTGTAGCTTGGCTTTCATCTGGTCACCTGGCCTCTTCCCGCCCCTCCAAGTTTTCAGAGCAGCTCTTCATCTGCCACTGTGCTGACAAGCACTTAGCCAGCCGGGAAAGGAGATTATGCAGACGGGAAAAAACAAATTTCACTTCTCCCTCAGTGTTGTTAAGGAGAAAATGACACAAGAGGAGGCAAAGAAAATACTCAAGTGAAAAAGCTATTGAAGCGTTTTGTTACTCTTGTCTATTTTGTTCCACGGATGGTAGTAAAACCTGTATAATGAAAAGGGCTGTAGGTTTATCTTCAAGGGCAAAAAGAAGGGGATGAGTGGGATATTGGAAGGTAGGGCGTGGGGAGGTAAGAATCCAGAGTAGGGTGGCTGGAAATGGCATCAACAGGGCAAAGAAGGCTGCCTTCCTGGGACTGGTGAAAATTTAGAAAGAAAATAGTCATCTATCCACTTGGTTGCCTCCAAAATGCCTTAGAAACTCATTTGCAGTCTTCACTCAGCCCACATTACCCCTAAAAGAACTGGTTCTTCCAGGGTCTCCAGTTCTCAGAGAGTGGCATGATCTTTCACCCTGTCCTCAAGACAAGACCTGAGGGTTGTCTCTGACACGGTGTCCCTGATCTTCCTCCATCTAAAGCAGGGTTTCTCATCCTCAGCCCTATTGACTGGCAGGGCCAGGTGACTCCTTGTTGTTAGGGGAGGGCACTGTCCTGTGCATCGTGGGGTATTTAGCGGCACCCCTTGTCTCCACCTAGTAGGTGCCAGTAGCGCACGTTTACTCCCCACTTCCCACCCGTCCCCACCAGCTGCAATGACCAAAAGTCTCCAGATGTTACCGCATGTCCCCTGGGGGGCACAACTGTCCCTCGATTAGGGCCACTGATCTAAAGTTAACCACCATTAAGTCCTACTTAGTTTATCTCCTAAATCTGCCTATGTCTCCCCACCCTGCCACTATCGCTGGGATTAAGTGAACATTTTCTGTCACCCGGACACCTGCTCCAGCCAATCATCTCACCCCACACCTGCCTCCCCCAATCCACTCTCCAGACGGCAGCCTAGTTGATGATTCCAGAATCACCTCTGCTCATATCATCTCCTCATTTAATCCCTTGAAAGCTTTCCTGTGCTCTGAAGACACAGATGAAGATTCCTAGCAGAACCTAAAAGGATCCAGCCATGGCCCGCTTCGTCCGCTTGTCTCATACCATTCTCCCTCTCCCTTCAGTTCCTGATGCCCCCATGAAAGTTCCTCCATGCTCTGTGCTCCCTGTGACCACACATCCTTCTTACTCCTTCATCCACTTCAGTCTTTTGGATCAAGGCTCCAAAGCCACTTCTCCAGGGTTCCAGGCTTTCCAGATCTTCCTGGAAGTCAAGGTTCTCAGCTAGACACTTTCAAAGAAACGTATGTCTTTCTTTCTTAGCTTTCAGCACAGTTCATAATTCCACATTTATCTGTGCCGTCATTTGACTAAAGTTTGCCTCTCACACTAGACTCTAAGCTCCGTGAGTTGCAGGGACTATGTAGTTATATGCACCATCATATCTGTGGGTCCTAGCACAGTGCCTGACACGTAAACCTCTGTTGAAGGGATGGAACACATGCAGATGGTCTGATGGATTAAAATTCAAGCCAGTGATGGTTCTTGAACTTGGAGTCAAGGCTTTTCGGGACCACTAATGTCCCTTCCATTCTCTGTTGTTATTGTGCTTGATACATTCATTTCACAAGTCAGTTCATACATCAACCAAGTAGGGACAGCCCAGTGAGGACCATGAAAGGGGTGTTGCTGATATGCAGATGGCTGATGTGTTCTCTGAGGCCAGGAAGAGAAGCCAACACAACCTTCCCCCTACACCACTGTGTCTCCCCAGACTTGACTACCTAGGAAGTAGCAGTTGGATTTCTTTGAGCAGAGACTGAGAGGCATAGCATAAAACATTCGTTAACCCAGACGCCATCAATTTGTAGAAATGGCACCAATCTCAAGAGGTTATTTAGCATTTATATTGCATTCCCTAAGTGGATTTCCAAAAGTTTGTTTTTAGAATGTCTTAAACCCAGAGAAATAAAGAACAACAGCTTTTTCTTTTTCTTATTTGATTTAAAAAAAAATCAGTGGCATGGCCAACAGATGAATCACTGGTACTATTGGAAATAAAGCTTTAAGTTAAATTAAATCAAGTCCGTTGAGCAATCATCTGTGGCTACTTGCTACCTGAAGATTCTGTGCTAGGTGGTGGGGTTGCCAAAATTCTGGGGATACTAAGATAAGGAACACAAGAGCCCTGTCCTCAAGGAGATCACAGCCTCTTAAGATGGAAGGAGCCACACAAATATCTGCAAGGATGTGCCAAGCACTATCCTTGGGGTTTAGGTGCTCCTCATTAGTAGGTTTCAGCCCAAACCTCACCTCCCAAAGACTTTCTCCCATCACCTTATTAAAGAGCACACCCTCCTCTGCCTGTTATACTCTTTCTCATTACTCCATATTGTTTTCCTCATATCACCTATCATTTTCTGAACTTAAGTATTAGTTTGTTTTTATCTCATATTGATTCCCCAGCTAGAGTGTAAGCTCTACACTGTCTTGCTCACCTCCATGCCCTAGTGCCTAGAAAAGCACCTGGCAGGTGGCTGGCAGTGAATGGATGGATGGATGGATGGATGGATGGATGGATGGATGAATATGCCCAAAGAAGGGAGCAGCCGATTCTTCCCAGGGAGGTTGAAGAAAGTTGCAGAAGGGAGACGGTATTTGAACTAAGTCTCGAGTAGGAGTTAAGGAACCACTGGCTATAAATATTTATAAACTTGGAGGTAGCACAAAGAGGGATGGTAGAGTCTAAAGGATGGCAGAAGAGATATGATGGGACATGAGTCTGGGGCAGGTTGTGAACACGTGTGAAGGCCACACACAGAAAGTGGATTTTTCCTTCTACGGGCATTTGCAGATAATGAGACCTCCTCACGCGTGAGAAAGATGGGGTCAGATTTCTAATCCACAAATCCTCCTTGGTGGTCCAGTAGAACGAGACTGGTTATGGAGAAAATTAATGAATCTTTCCCAGGAGAGAGGAACATAATTTCTAAGCACCTAATTAAGCACGTCCACAAAAACATTTTTCTTTCTTCTCCACTGACATCAGAAATTCTTAAAAATCCCCCAACTCTTACTGTAAAGTCTTCTTAGGCACTGATCATGTTGAACTGGGCTTCGAAGGTTTCCACGTCTTCCCAACCAGGGTCATTTGGGATTTAACACTGAACAACTTAGAAGAAGGGCTAAGAAGCTGAAGGACTAATTAAGTCCCAATCGGGTAAAGAACATGGGTTTCTAACAGAGAGTTTGTGAGTTATTTTTAAGTACTCCCTGAGGGAAGAGAGTAGAATAAAAGATTCATCATTAAGTATGTTTCCAGTAAATGGAGTTTCTTAGTTAGTTTAAAGAAAGTCTTATCAACTAAGAGAATTACACATCATACTTACAAATTGCCCTTTCTTGATATCTGTAAATGTAATGGCTGGTAAGGGGAGAGGCACTAACATCTACTGAGCTCATACTGTGGCAAGGCATCGCCAAAGGTATTTTACGTCCTTCAGTCCTAGTAGAAACCCTTTGAACTATTGTTTATCCTCATTTTGCTGATGAGGAACCAATGACAGTGAAGACTTACATCCATTGCCCAAGACCATGCAACTAGCAGGAAGCAGAGTAGGGGTTTGGACCCAAGTTCAAACACAGAATATAACAGGGATTAAAAATACAGACACAGGGGGCTGGCCCCATGGCCGAGTGGTTAAGTTCGCGCGCTCCGCTGCAGGCGGCCCAGTGTTTCGTCGGTTCGAATCCTGGGCGCGGACATGGCACTGCTCGTCAGACCACGCTGAGGCAGCGTCCCACGTGCCACAACTAGAGGAACCCACAACGAAGAATACACAACTATGTACCGGGGGGCTTTGGGGAGAAAAAGGAAAAAATAAAATCTTAAAAAAAAAAAAATACTTTAAAAAAAAAAAAATACAGACACAGGAGTCCTATAGACTGCACTGTAGGACTTTACCACTCCGCACCCTGTGACCTTGGGTTAACTGGGCAGCCTCAAAGCCGGAGCTTCCCCTATCTGGAACGTGGGATCATAATAGTTCCTATCTCCGAGACATTGTGAGTAGAGGCATCATGTCTCATTCAAGGAGAGGATGTGTGTGACGCATGTTGCACAGAGCCTGACACCTAGAAACCGCTCACTGCAGTTGATTGTCCACACTGCAGTAGTGACTGAACGTTCTCTGTCTTAATCTGGAAGAGATCCAACTCCACTCTGAACAGCCAGATACTAAACGACAAAGCTGTCCTCTACCCAACACTCCTGCTCTGACCACATCAAATGTCACTGATGGGGTGGCTCAGAAATTACGGTCTTGCCCATTGAGGTAACTTCACGTCCATTTTATCTTTGTTTAGGTCAGGGTTTTTTTTTACCTTGGCACTCTTGATATTTGGAGCTGGATAATGTTTTGGTGATGGAGGCTGCCCCGCGCATTGTAGGATGTTGAGCAGCATCCCTGGCCTCCATCCACTAGATGCGGGTAGCATCCCCCTAATTGTGACAACCAAAAATGTCCCCAGACATTGCCTGGGGGGCAAAATCATCCTCAGTTAAGGATCGCTGACTTAGGTGAAAGTTAACAGTGATTTATGAAGTTGAAGACAAAGCTAGAGGTTCCCAGGACTCAAAGAGGGAGGTCCCCCTTACTCTAGTTCACAGCACTTGCTAAACAGAGATGAATTCTCACTGGGGAACCAAGGCAGGGTAATCAACAATTACCATAGCCAGTTAGTGCATCAAACTCCTGCTACCAATCCCCAGTGTTTTGTAGATTGTTAATTTCCCTTTAAAGGAGCCATGTCATTTAATAAGCATTCTGTCTTTTGGCTCCATAACGCAGAATGAAAGCATGAGGATTCGGTAAGGACCTTTTTTACATTTTTAATGAGGAGGGACAGCTATGTTCAGTCACCCAACATTTATTGAGTGCCTGCTACATGAAATGTCACACATGAAGTCTCTAAGAGCATCACAAAAAGATTGAAGTCCTTATGCAGGCCAAATTGCCACAAGGAAGAAATATTAATTCATTTGACCTATAGTTATTGAAAACCTACTATGTGCCAAGCCACAAGCTAGGCTCTGGGTAGACTGTGCTGAAAGTAATGGACATTGTTCCTGCACTCTTGCGACTTGCAGTAAAGCAGTGGTTCCCGAAGTGGGGTCCTTGGACCTGCAGCGTTAGCATCACGTGGTGTTATGGATTGACTTGTATATTCCCAAAAAGATACGTTGAAGTCTTAACCCCAAGTACTTCAGCGACTTTATTTGGAAATAGGATCCTTATAGAGGGAAGCAAAATAAAATGAGGTCATTAGAGTGGGTCCTGATCCAACATGACTGGTGTCCTTATGTAAAGGAGAAATTAGGACACAGAGACAGATGTTCATAGAAGGAAGTCTATGTGAAGACACGCAGGAAAAATGCCACGTGAAGACAGAGGACTGGAGTGACGCAGCTACAAGCCAAAGGACACCCGGAATTGCCGGAAGCTGGAAGAGGCAAGGAAGGAATCTCCCCTGGAGCCCTCAGAGCGAGAACAGCCCAGAAAACAACTCGATTTCAGACTTCTGGCCTCCAGAACCGTAAGAGAATAAATTGCTATTGTTTTAAGCACCCAGTTTTTGGTACTTTGCTATGGCAGCCTCAGGAAACGAGTGCACCCGGGAACATGGTGGAAATGCAAATTCTCGGTCCCCATCCCAGATCTACTGAATCAGACACTGTGGTATGTATGGCCATCCGGCAATGTGCATCTTAACAAGTCCTCCCGGGGATGCTGATGCAGGCTCGGGTGTGAGAACTGCTACAGAGCAGTGGTTCTCAGCCCTGGCTGCGTGTTAGACTCGCCTGGGCACACTTAAGACAAGAACAAAAACAGCATCTTAGAAGTTCTGACAGGGTGATTCCAGTGTGCAACCGAGGCAAAGAACTGCTGGTCGAGAGCAATGTCCCTCAAATGTTAGGATGTATAACTCAGCAGGAATGGTATCTCTGGGGGTCTTAGGAAAACGCAGGTTGTGATTCAGCAGGGCTAGTGTGGGGCCTGAGATTGCATTTTTTAACATGCACTGGGGTGATGCCGTGCTGGCCCATGGCCTACACTTTAAGAAACGAAGTATTCAGTATTAATACCAAAGCCAAGAGTAATAATAGCTAATATTTATTGAGTGTCTTCCCAATGCCAGCCACCATGCTAGAGAATGGGATACAGTGACAGATGAGAAAGGCACAGCCTCTGCCTTGTGGGGTCTGCATTCTGCCTAGGATTTATGAATTCCATGGGAAAGAACCTTAGTGTACCCAAGAAGATAGCTGATAAGGTAGAGCTGAGTCTTATATTGGGCAGTGTAACACTAAATGCTGTAACAGATAAACTACAATTTCCCAGCAACTTAAATAAGCGTTAATTTCTTCCAATGTGCTCAACGTCATGGGGGTTCTGGGATCCAGGTCCTTTCATCCTGGGCTGTGCCCTCGTTTCAGCACTCTCTGTTCAGCTGGTGGATGGGGAAAGAGGGTGAGGAGGCCAAGGAGTGGTCTAACGACTTCCAACAAATTCCATTGTCTCTGTTACGTCACCCTGACTGACTGTAAAGGATGCTTAATCAAGTCTAACTGCACGGCCAGAGGAAAAGGAAGCAGGTTTGGTGAACACATTGTCTCTATCACGTGTCTTAAAAGCTGAGTCAGTTTGGTGACATGAAGAAAGGGAGAGAATGGTAAATGTGAGGTAACCAAGAACATACAATGAATGTTTGGTAAAGGATCATAAACTAATGAAATTTCCATAGCTTTTCTGGTTATCGTTTTCCTTAAAAGAACAATGATGGTACTCCAGCTAGATTTTCAGTGCCTCCACAGTATGACATGTTAAAACATTTCTAAGAGACTTGAATAGACATTTTCCCAAAGAAGATGTACAAATGGTTAATAAGCAGATGAAAAGATGCTCAACATCACTAATCGTCAGGGAAATACAAATCAAAACTGCCATGAGATACCACCTCACACCCATTAGGATGGTCACTACTAGAAAAACAAAAAACAAGTGTTGGTGAGGATGTGAAGAAATCAGAAGCTTGAGCACTGCTGATGGGAGCGCAAATGGTACAGCTACTGCGAGAAACAGCAAGGCATTGCCTCAAGAAATTAAAAACAGGATTACCATATGATCCAGCAATTCCACTTTTGGGTGCCCAAAAGAATTGAAAGCAGGGTCTTGAAGAGACATCTATGCATCCATGTGCATAGCAGCACCATGTGCAACAGCTAAAATGTGGAAGCAACCCAAGTGTTCACCAATGGAAGAATAGATAAGCAAAATGTGGTCTATACAACAATGGAATATTATTCAGCCTTAAAACAGAAGGAAATTCTGCGTTCTCCCCTGTTGGATGTCTCCTCTTCCCAGTCTTCAGCTTTTCCCTCTCTTAGAGTCAGTCCCAACTCTCTCCATCTCAGCTGGACTGTCACTTGCTCCAGTGTGTTCTCAGGGTACTAGATCCTTAAAGCATTAGCAGTAGTTCCTTGAAAAACAAAGTTTGGGAAATGCTTCGTATATCAGATGCTCCCCTTGCAGGTTTACAATGTATCTTGGTATAATAAAGGTTCTGAAAGGTTCTTAGGCTGGGGAACTATTTATATGGGTTCAAGGCTGTGCCTTGTTAGTGGAAATGTACATTGGGATGATGTTTGTGATAAATAATTAGTCATCATCATATATTATATACCCTTCAACCAGCAGTTCCACTTCCAGAAGGCCAAACTGGAAATCTTGCACATGGATCATTCTAGCTTAATATGTCTTTGGAGACACATTACAGTTCTAACTGGGCAAGTATCCCTTCCGAGCTTGCTTCATCTGCTGATACGACAACTACACCTTTCTCTCTGGCCCTTTATCCAAATCACTGATAAACATCACCACAGGATAGTGCTCAGTTGGCACCAATCCACCAGTCTACACTTTTTCTCTGTGGATCTCCCATACTTTCTGCATCCCACCTGCAACGACATCCTATTATGTGAGGATTGCATTCCTTCTTTAAAATATTCTGTTAAGTTTCACTCTACAGTTTTAGGATAAATTGGGACTCCATTGCCTGGGTGAAATCCCACAAAAGCTCTTTCAATTGAGACTGCATTTTTTTTCTCCACTAGATCAACCGATTGTTGGTCTGTCTTCACTGGTCATTTCAGTCTCGAGATTCTGATTGATTGTCTATGGAGATGAATAGAGTGCAAATGCTTTGGGCGACACTGATGACGAATGTCTGGGAAACTGTGCGAGCTGAAGTAAACTAAGCTACCCAGAAACAAACATGTTTGTGCACAATCCAATTCAAGCAACAAGAGCCGAAGCTTCCCAAGTTCCCTCCTAATCTTTATAAATGACTTTCTCCTGAGCCACTTGGCACATTTCCATTACGGCCTTCTGAATATGTATAGACACAGCAGGTAATTGAAGATTGCTGCAAGTGTCTGACAAAAACATAGTGCGTGCCCAACTTGTTTAGGAAACATCTTAATGACAAGCAGAGCAATTTATAGAGGACATATTTTTACAGCACAGTAACATCAACATTTATTATTTGGGCCATAACTGGGAAAGAAAACAGACTTCCCCCATTTAGACAACAAAATTAAATTCCTAGGAAGGCAATAGAGAAATAGGCACAATCTTGAATAGAGTTATGGTAGAAAATAATATTCTTTTAGAAATATGGTGGAAAACATGGGAAGAATAATATAATGGCCTGATTAGATATTCCCAAGATATAATTTTGGAGTACAATCCCTTCCAAGAGGCTGAAAATTGATATTACAAAATTCAAGGTAATCTATCTCCTATAGACTTATTTTCTCCCCTAGGATGCCACTCTATTATGTAATAGTCGCATGTAGCTATTATTTGCAACTCATTTTTTCCCCATAGAATTAATAATGTCCAAGAAGCTTATGCCTTAGAATTATAAAGGTTCTGAAAAGTCCTGCAGTAATGAAACCTTATTTAGGTTAGGCAGGGTGTGGGCAAATGTTTACTTTTCCTTTTCTCTCTCTCTCACCCATATTCCAATTCCTAAGAATTAAACAATTGTATATCTACCAAATTCATTTTCTAACCTATAATATATTCAGGTCTCACTAATAAGGAGAACGTTCAAATAAAATATTCAAGCCAAATGAAGCACATTTCACCTTTTAGGATTGTTCTGGAAAGAAACAGTGCAGGACAAATGGACCTGTATAGATGGGCCAGTTTATTGTCTCGGGTGGCTCAGGAAAGTCATGTAAAATTGCTGTTTGGTTTTATCTACTTGCTCAACAAACACTGATTATGTACCTGCTATATAGATAGAGTATATTGCTGGGCCTTTTGAGACATACTGGATGAAATGCTTACTCTGACTCCATGGTTTCTATGGATTTCAATTTAGTCATCACTTCTGCAAGTCATTCTTCTTACTTGAATCCCCACAGCTGCCATTCCCAAATGTTTGCATGCCTTAAGATCCACATGTTTTCCTTAACATCCTGTTTCTCAGCAAATGAGCCAAGCTTCAGCTTTACTGAGATCATGAGTTTACTGTGACATGAGTTACCTCCACTCTCCACCTCCCCATCTCAATCCTCCTCGCACCAGTCAAGAAATGCTGATGTCATCCTTGCCACCTGTCTCTCCTTCACCCATCATATCTGATCCATCACAAGTCATGCTGATTTTATCCCATAAATGGAGTTCAGAGTTGCAGCCTTCTCTCTGTCTCCACCATAAACATGTCTTTTTTTTGGGCCAATGCAGTAGTCTCTTAGTTGGTGTTTTTCTTACCTCCCTCTCCACCTCTTCTTAACACTCAAGAGTGACATTTCCAAAATGCATCTCTGGATGTGTCTCCCAGCCACTTAAAATACTTAAAAGGTTTCCCATTTCCATTAGGATAAAGGCAAAACCTGTTAACATGGCCACAAGCCCCCAGAGTCCAGTCCCTGTTGAGTTTGCCAGCCTCATCTGCACCCAGGCTGCTGTTCCTCTCCATGATCCAGCCCTTACTCTAGTCTTTCATACTCACCAGGCTCACACTGGCCACAGGACCTTTGCTCAGACTCTTCTCTCTTCCTGGCCTGTTCTTTATACCTCTTCTTACTCAGTTAACACTACCTTATCCTCTTGATTCACCCGCATTATGACTTCCATAAGAAGGCTTTCAGTGACTTCCTTGGTCAGGCCAACCCATCCCACTACAGACTCTCTGGGAACCATGACCGTCTCCCTCTTAACACGTGTCACCTTGCTTGGTATGTTTATTTGACTTACGTCCATCCCTCCTACGAGACTGTAAGTTTCATGAAGACAACACCTGTTTAGTTTTTGCTCATTTTTTCCCCGATAGCAACTAGCATGGTTTTGGCTCATAATATATACTCAATAGATATTTATGGAATGGATTTCTGAGGGATTCATAAAGCCACAGAGAGCCATGGCTATTCAAGGGTGTTTACACAAATGCATTCCTGGGTGAATTCCTTTCACTGACCGCTCTAAAGTGAGGTGAGTCAAAACTTGGGTGGTTGGTTCTGTTTTTGAGCTGCTCCAAATACTTCCTCTGTGCCAAGCACTGTCCCAAACTCTGCTTGCATTCACTCATTTGATCCTCATGGTGGTGGACGCTATCTTATCTCCATTTTACAGGTGGGGAAACTGAGGCCTCAGTGTTAATTACCTTGTCCACGATCATACAGTCAGCTCTGCATTATATTCCTAACACCATGCACAATACCCAGCACATGCTGAGGGCTCAATAAATATTTGTAGAAGGAATGAATGAACAGATGAAGCAGTAAAGCTGGTCTATCCTAAGCCACAGATCCCTAAATACTTTTTTTTAGTCTACCCACCTCTTTTGGTCCTCGCTGTCACACACTGATCCACAGCTTGGTCACTTCTCACCAGCACTGTTATAACGGCTTTCTAATTCCTCTGCTTGCATCTGCTATTCCTTCCCTCTGTTTCACCCACCTACTATGCAGCCAGACCGACTCCCCTTCCTGAGACTCATTTAGTGCCTTCTCATTACCCTTTGGACACTGACCCATGCGCTTAATTTGGCCGATGAAGACCGTGGTGTCTCTTCCCAGCCTCACTTCTCTTTTGTTCCTGCAGCTGCCAGCTTCCTTCTTGCCTCAGGGCCTTTGTGTGTGCTGTGCTTCTGCATGGAGCACCCTTCACCCCCTGGTCTCCCAGTTCATTCTTAACAGAACTTCTGGCCTCAGTGTATGTGGTAGGCTGAATAATGACTCCAAAAATATCCAGGCTCTAATCCTTGGCACCTGTGAACGTTATCTTAGAGGGCAAAAGGGATTCTAAGATGTGATGGACTGAAGGATCTTGATCACATCCACATTCCACCAGGGCTGTTGCTTTCTTCATAAAGCTGCCAGGCATTGTGCCAGTTGCCACAGAGAGAGCAGTGGGTTATACTGACCTGATGGAGGCGGAGCTGACAGTCCATTTGGGAAGACCAATGGCCATTCGTTCACTCTGCAGCCCTCCACGTCTACTCAAGACCACGGGCAGATTAAAAGCAACTGTTGTGAACTTGGTTGGAGGAGCAGTTGATGTGAAAGGTGGGGTGCTGGGTAGTGGAAGAAGTAGATTGATAAAGAGCACTTATCCTACCAGCTCGTCACCAGCTTCATGCAGATCCAATTGGGGTCCTCAAGGAGAGAGCCACAATGCTGCCAGGACACAAAGCTCAATGTCGGCTTTCGATTCTGAGGCCCTTGTTCGAGGATGACAGAGTGACTTCAGACACTCAGCCTGAAATGCCATCCAACGTTTAAGAAAATGTCCAATATGAGAACCATAAAACTCAGCACAAGGTCAGCTTGATGGTAACTCTATAAAATTCCAGCAATGGAGACCCACAGAGACGGACTTTACAGTCCACTCAATTGGATGATATTTCTCGACTGAGAGCTTCACTGTCTTAAGCTTTAATTGAAAGTATTTAACCTACTACAAATTATCATGATAGCACTGAGCTTAACACCCTCCAAGTGCTCATTTCAAATATATGAACCTCCTCATGGGCCGGCAGGAACAAGTAGGCAGAGTATGGGTTGGAGGGAGGACAGATAATAATCTTTGGAGAACATTCCTTTTGGCCAGCTCAGCTTCTGTATCAACCACCTGCTGCTTGCAACTCCAGAGGACACATTAGAGTCTTTCTCGTCCTTTAAAATGACCTTATTGACCACCCTTTGCTTTCCCACTTAGTAGGACCGTATTTTCAACTTTCTCTTTACAAATGATTTTAGTAACATTATCTTATTACAAATACAATATTAAAATAGCGGAAAACATTGGCTACAGTTCCATAATCACGTAATCAAATAAATTTTTTGTTTATTGACATTCCTTTTAATCTTTTTTCAATGCGTATATTCATTTTTTATTACATGTGGTGCTTTATAGATAAAATTTTCTTTTATAGCATTATATCATGCATAATTTTCCCTTTTGCTTGTTATTTTAATTTCCATTTCCATTTATGCTACTCAGAGATATCATCCATATCTTTTACTATCCTTATAGAATCCTAAAAAATATATACAAGGAATTTTTATGATTTCTTTTTACAAAAAAATGGCATGTCCATTTTTCTACTTAAGCTGTATACATTGCTCCAGGCCAGAGATATTACTAGTTATTTTTAAAAGTCACATAAAATTTCATAGAAAGGATGTAATACAGTATACTATGGATAGACAATCTTTCCCTTTGTTTTTTGCACCTGCAGAAAACAATGCTTCAAAAACATCCTGGCACATCTATCTTCAAGGACTGAGGTTTTATTTATTTTAGGCTAGCTTTCCAGAAACAGGATTGCTGGGTAAAAGGCAGTTATTGTTAGTAATTTTTAAAATTTTTTTGCTGAGGAATATCCACCCTGAGCTAACATCTGTTGCCAATCTTCCACTTTTTGCTTCAGGAAGATTCACCCTGAGCTAAGATCTGAGCCAATCTGCCTCCATTTTGTATGTGGGTTGCTGCCATAGCATAGCTGTTGACGAGTGGTATAGGTCTGCACCTGGGAACCGAACCCAGGCTGCCAAAGAGGAATGCATCGAATTTAACCACTAGGCTCGGGGCCAGCCCATGACTGTTAGTAGTTTTAATACACAGTCATGCATTGCTTAACGATGGGGATATGTTCTGAGAAATGTGTTGGTATTTCATCATTGTGTGAACATCATAAAGTGCACTTACACAACCCTAGATGGTACAGCCCACTATACACCTAGGCTCTATGGCACAATCTCCTGGGACCATCATCATATGTGCAGTCTATTGTAGACTGAAACATCTCTATGCAGCGCATGACTGTACATTGCCAGATTAGTTTGTAAGTGGCAGAGCTGGGATTCAAATCCATGCACATCAGACTCCAGAGTCTGAACTCCCAGTCATTAATACTATGTTACTCCTCCCACTTCAGAGATGTCAACCATGGAGTTGAACTTCTCAAAGCATCCAGCTTGCCTCAATGTGCAATGTCCACAAAATGGCAGAGGGATCCACGGGGAGGCAGTTTGGGTGGAATGACCTCCACCTTCCCCGTCTCATCTGAGATTTTCATATTCCCTAAAATGAAACCCCCGTCCTTCAGTCACGTGGGCCAAGCAATTTAGACACAGCTACCCTTTTGGTAACTGAGCAGGACCACTCTTGGGACATTTCTCAAGGTGACTCCTGCTAATTAAACAGCAACACAGCCATAATTCCTTAACCATAATGAATAACAAAGGAAAAGAAACTCGCACTGAGCAGCCTCTAGCCTGACCGAACCATCAATGGTTCATTTAGAAATAAGGATGCAAACAGTAGTGTGTCCAGCACAGTAAATATTTTTCAGTGAGTAATATTTTTAATGTTGTTCACTGCAATTATATCTAAGCACCAGCTGGGGTATTGAGAAATAGATGATCTTGTATTTAAAGCAATAAATCCCTTTTGAAACAAGATTTATACAACATATACGCAAATATAGGTGCGATCACAAAACGTTCTTAGAAGAGCCCATGGGGGCTGTTATTCCTTGAACCCCAGGGAATGAGGCTTATAGGAGCTGTTGTTTCACCATAGACCCTGCAGAAGGTCACAAACCCGCTCAGACAGCCCGACTGTGGGAAACGAGACATTTCCCTAAGGAGAGGACATTAATGGGAAAATCATTTCACGTTTGCATTTTTATTTTCACAATTTAAAATCTCTCTAAATACACATTCCCCTTTAAAATGTGATTAACCAAAGTTTCCCCATCTTTATTATGGCAAATAGCCAGTTATAGTATTCCTTTTGGAATAGCGGCAGGGGTGTTATTTAGATTTAAGGGAGAAAGCATGCATGAAACTGTTATTAAAACTGAAAATGTTTAGTTATCACAGCTACTAAGGGGATTATTAAGGAGTCTGTGTAAGTTTTGGACATGCAGATGGAGCTAAATGTGTGTACGCGTGTGGTTTATCGTGTGTGCTTTTAATTAAATGCTCTGTTGGAACCTGGAGAGTCCAGCCCTGGCATTCCCCATAAACCACCTGTAAGCCCTTGGGCAAGTCACAAATTCATCCAAGGACGACCCTTAAGATCTCTTCTGGCTCTAATATTGCTGAAGTTTCCTTGGTACTTAAATGGCAAATTAATATTAAAGTATGAGAAAATATAGACTGTTTCTATGTTACAGTCTGATATTGAAACCTGTGATCTCAAAGCTATTTAATTTGGTGAGGGCCATTGTCACCCTAATGATAACAGTGACAGTAATAGGAGCTAGTGTTGATGGGGTTGCTCACTGGGGCCAAGCCCTCACTGGGTGTTGTCTCTGTGTTCCCTTACCGGGTTGTCTCAGGTGTATCAATTATGCCTGTCTTACAAATGAGGAAGCAGACTCGGGTTGCCCCAGGTCATCTCTATAATGCTATGGGTAGATGCAATTTAAAAAACTACTGGCCATTCTCAATTTTTTCTGCTCTTGTACTGCAATGAAGACAATTAAGAAAACTCTCTCTGCTTCCGAATTCCCACTCTGTCTGTCTGCATTGAGACAATAATTGGTACTGCCACAGAATTTTCATTGCCTCCCCATATTGGGACAAAGGGTTAAAGTAAAGGAGAAACCTGTGCTGGCTGCAGCTGGCAAAGGCAAGGGAGGCAGCTCTCAAACTTCTCCCTTGGCTCCCACCTGATTTCCCGATTTTGAGTCCTAATGCTACCATGTAATGGCTCTGTGACCTTGGTGTAATGACCTAACTTCTCTGAGCTGCATTTGTAAAGTAGGCATCCAACAGTACCACGTCACAGGATGCTGCAAGGATGAAGAGAGTCAACGTGCTCCCAGTCATACGCTGCTGGGCAAGCGCTAGCTGTTACTCGAGAGAAAGGGGGTGGAGGATTATGTGAGATATAGAGTAATAATCATAGCCAACCATAACTGAATGCTTCCTATGTTTAGGCTAACTTCTCAGCACTTTATGGGTGTGAAGTTACTTAATTCTCACAATGTCCTGGAGAGGCAAGGATTATTATTATTACTATCATTCCCATTTCACAGATAAGGACACCAAGGGACAACTTAAATAACCCACCCAGCAGGTTAGCTGCAGGGCTGGGATTTGAACCAGGCTCTCTGCCCCACCCCTCCCCCACCCCGACGGCACAGTCCTCTGAGCAGTGAGTCTGAAGATCAAGAAATGAGAAGCAGAGGATACAGATTCCAATTCCTTTCCCTCTGATGTTTAAGTCATGTTCTGAGTGGCAGCAAATTTTATCATGTAGGCTACAAGATGAAGCTATTTTTGCCCCAGCATGAGAGATGGCATTCCAAGAAAAAAAATGAGAGAAAACCAAACCAAAAACCACACAAATGGTGACAATTCCGCCACCGTTGACGGAAGCCTCTGATGAGCGACCGAACTTCAGGGGTGGCGGCTGCAGCATTTCCAGGTGTTTTTGGCTCTGCCTTGAACGTTGTGTTAGCCCCTTATTGCTGCTGTAACAAATTAACACAAATACAGTGGCTTAAACAATACATATGTGTTATTTTATAGTTCCGAAGGTCAGAAGTCCAACACAGGGCTCCCTGGACTAAAATCAAGGTGTCAGTGGGGATGATTCCTTCTGAAGACTCTAGGAGAGAATCTGTTTTCCTGCCTTTTCCAGCTTCTAGAGGTCTCCTTGGCTTGTGGCCCCTTCTTCCATCTTCAAAGCCAGCAACGGTGGGTAGAGTCCTTCTCATGCTGTGATCTCTCTGGTTCTCTTCCTTAAGCTTCACATCTTTTCTGACCCAGCCAGGAAAGTTTCTTTGATTTTTAGGGATTCATTCGATTCGCTGGGGCTCACTCAGATAACCCAGGATAATCTCCCCATCTCAAGGGCCCCTTAATCACTCTGCAGAGGCCCCCAGGTAAGGTAACATATTCCCACGTCCCAGGGGATTAGGGTGTGGACCTTTCTGGAGGTCATTATCCTGCCAAGCATGGATGTGAAGCTAGAACCGAGGTTGGCAGTGACAAGGTTTGGGGAAGGAGCAGTGTGCTTAAATCAACAAGGACTTGACAGCATGCAGATGCTGTTTGGGACACTCTCTCCTGCTGGTACTACAGCTGAGTCAGTACAACCTGCTGTTTGCAAGTGTAGGTTTTGGAGTCCAAGAAACCTGTTTAACAAATCCCAGCTCCACTGCCTTTGAGGCAAGTTACAGAATCTCTCTTTGTGTCAGTTTCTACATCTTTACAATGAGTGTGGCACTACAGCTTATCTTTCGCGATTGTTCAGAAGATTAAATAAGTTAATGTGCATGAAGCACAGGTTCGACTACAGAGAAAGTGCTCAAGAAATGACAGTTATCAGGAAACTGATGGAAGCTGTCTTCGACCTCAGATGCCTGGTCATTCAAGTACTCCATTCTGCAAGGCACTGTGATTGGTCCAAAGGGTGGGCATGTGACCCAAACAGAGCCAATCGGAGTCTGTCCTTGGGGTTGGTATAAGGAGGTTGGGAGAGAGAAGTTCTCATTCTAAGCAAATAGACATCTCTTTCCACTGTGCATTCATCAGATCAATAACTGCTCTTTAAAATGAGAAAACCAGGACTCCAGCACACTAAACATTTTGTCTAAGTTGACACGGAAGGAATCTATCAAGAGAAAAACCTTGGTCTACTGACCTAACCATCTCCTGTCATGCGGGATTTGTAGTCCATCAAACCCCGTTATCTATAATCCTTTGTCTGAGCCTCATGGCTTTTCGAGGTTAGTATTGTGGCCCCCATTTAAAGATGAAGAAACTTGATGTTCCAAGGGCTAAGGGCTTTGCCAAGATCTCTCAGCTAGTAAGAGGGGGCCATTAAGATACGAAACTTGTGCCTCTCCAGTCTACTCACAATGCCAATTGGAAGTCAGGTGTGAACTTCCTGCTTCTATAATTGTAAAGGACTCATAACAATGTGGTTACATATCTTAAAATTTATTTCTGTATAAACACACTAAATAAGTATCTACTCCTTCACCGGGCCTGGTATGAATATATTACTCATGCATATTATATGCTGATTTATTCTAATAATGCATTATTCATTCTCTTAACTGCACATAATGCAAATCCACAAGAATCTCTATGAAAACAAATCTATTCAATGGTGAGGTCGTGACAGATATGGTGACATTTCAACTCTTTGAGTCCCTGTTTCATTAATTTATACAACTAAAATAACACCCACCTCCTGTGGGCGGGCTGCTAGTAAATGATTAAGAGTAATGATCTGAGGATCTTGTTGGAAGGTGCCAATTATGCTGGTGCCTTGGTGGTACAGGAGGCTCTCCCTTTGGGCTGGGGCAGAGAAGATGACCTGTATTCTAGGGTCCTGATACAGGCTTTGGCTGCATCGTCTTCCCTGGAACAATGGATGCTTCTAGGAGCCATATAATGTGGGACTTGAGTGTTTGGAACGGGGTTTGTTGTTGCTCTGGCCTCCTCCCCACAGCGTTCACTGTGGGCCATAGAGTGACACAGCAGGTTGGGGGAAATGGACAGGATGTGGGATGTACAACAGGCTATGCCCCTGGGGTGGACTCAGAGGGCCCAGGAGGACCCCCTAGCCAGCCGCAATGGAGTGGTACTCAGAAGACAGCCTGGGCACGGAAGGTAATGGACATCAAGGATCCACCACAGAATAAAGGGGTGTCCCTGGAGTGGATCGAACTCAGGAATGGGGAGTTGAGGACCACTTGGTGAGTGCATATACAGTGCAGGCAGTCCTGGTAAGGGGAGCGTTTGGCAGCATGGTGCGGGTGACAACAATGGACTCTGGGGATAGAGTCTCCATCAAAGGAAAATGGAAAGAGCAGGGCATGTGATGAGATGGGGCTCAGGGTTAGAAAGTCTAAGGAGGATTTGCCTATCAGGCTCCATGAGCCACATCTTCATCATGAGGAGTGGAAAATGATGTTAGACCAAGACAGCCAACCAGCCAACGCGGCTTCCCTCCACAACGCCCCCCCTTCATCTACCCATTCACGAGCACTTACCGTGGACATGCCAGGCACAGTGGTAGGTGCTGGAGCTACAGGGTAAAGACACAGACATGTGTCCTGTGCTCATTACTTTGGGTGGGGAGGCTGACACCACACGTTCCTTATTTCTTTAGATACAGTAGGGACAGGTGCATGAAGGAGAAGCACCTATGAAAGAGGTGCTAGAGGATGGCGTAATAAGGGGTCTGAGGGTCAGGAGAGGCTTCCTTGAGGAAGTGACTCTTCAGCCAGAACTTGAAGGGTGATTGTACCTTAGCCAGGTGAGGATGCAAAGGAAGAATGTTCCAGGTAGAAGGAACAGCACCTGCTAAGGTCATGAATCTGGAAGGGGCTTTTTGCTGCTAGCTGGGATCATGCTGAGAACAGACACTAGGTAATGAGTTCTGGGGCTGAGTTCTAAAGTGTTGGGAAAAAATTACCTAAGTTATTGGGGGGGGGGGTTGAACCTACAGATGGGGGTCAGGTAGACTCCGTGGGAAGTCCCAGAAGACTGTACAGCCCTGAGCTGGAATCGAGGCCAGCCTGACAACATTTGTCACCACCTGAATTTGAAGGAAGTCAGACCCTGATAGTGCCAGTGGCTGCGAAGTCAGAGCCGCCCCACCTGCTGATGACGAACGACTCCACACGTGTTTACAACCCGGTGTGCTCAGCTACTCTGCTGTGCTTTTTTATTTTCATTTATTGAGTGGTCTAAAACTAGACATTTATGGGCCACAGACCATTTTTGTGTTCCTGTAACTCAAAAATGCTTACATTTTTAAAAATGATGTATCACCTGCTCAAGTCTATAATAGAGACCCGGCCTCGTTGGCACCCGCTGAATTATTAACATTAGAAACTCCGTGGTTGCATGTTGTACTGCGGAACTTTCTTCCCCAATACACTTTATTATGTGTACTCGTCTTAACTTTTGACAGTCCATAACACAAATTGACATAAGATACGTGTATGCTCCATCAGTAAGTAATAGATGACTTACGAAAATGGCAGGACACATTTTGATGTGATCTATTATAATGGATCTGAAGCAACCATTATGGCCTTTCCATAAAGATTCAATAAAAACATGGCGGCTGCAACAGAGGGGCAACCCACATGACATGGCAAGCTGGAGTGGACTCCCTAAGCAGGCAACACCCGGAGGGGGTCCTGGAACGGACTCTCTGCTGCAAGGAAGAACTGGATTTGCAGCCTTAACTGGGGAGGAAGCGTGAGCAGGCATTTAGTGGCTGATGGCTTCTCTATGCATCAATCACATGAGGTGCTGACTCTCAGAAAATCGCTTGAAAAACAACACTTTCTGAGCACAGCCTCCACGCTGTTTCATTTAGACTTAACAACCTCATAGAGTGGGACTATTAACCCCGCATTATAGGTGAGGATATTCAAGATCCAAGAGGTTAAATTTCTTTCTCGGGGTCGGTCAGCTCAAGGTCAGTGGCATTACCAGCACTAACCAGGCTCATAGGACTCCAAAGCCAGCTTGCATCCCATGG
The DNA here is from genome assembly GCF_041296235.1 of Equus asinus. Taxonomy (NCBI): domain Eukaryota; kingdom Metazoa; phylum Chordata; class Mammalia; order Perissodactyla; family Equidae; genus Equus; species Equus asinus. The sequence continues at coordinate 45,785,053 of NC_091817.1, read as the reverse complement.
AAAAATCAACAGGCATAAGAATTACCCAGTCATGTTCTTTTCGGTGGGCGGCTGGTCCCTACATAGACAATTTAGATTGACTTCTCTAATATCCAGCTGCATCTGCCACTGATTGCGTCAATATTTGTAAAACTTTTACATCTCTTTATCCCTCACGAGGGGCTTTGACAGTATTGCCATCCAATTTGCACAGTGGATCGTGGGATAAACTATCTTTACCCCATATTTTATTGTTGTTGTTGACAACATGAAGTTAAGGAAGCTGCCGAGGGTCCCCTGGCTTTCCTCCCAGCATCAGCACAAGAATTCAGGGTGGTGGTTGTTGTTTAGACTATAGGCGTTTCCACTTTTGTTTTGTTTTGATTTTAGCTTCAGAGAGTAAAGAATACCCTTTCTCTTGAGAGACTTCACAGTCACACATGGGGGCGATTACTTTATAATTTAAAGCCATAAACCTTAAAGCCAAAGGAACCTAAGAGGATGAGAAATAATGACTGATAGCTACTGCATGAGGCGGGACATGCAATAATTTAAATTCAATATGTGTTAGAAAAACGCTGGTTTTCCACTTACAGTGGCCCAGCGGTGACACGGCATTTCCTACTTAGATATGCTTACTGAAGTAAAAGACAGTGTGGAGTAAATATTAGATCAGGTATTAGATATGGCACAAATTATGAAGGTAAAACTTAAAAAATGGAGGTTTAGGATACAATGGTTGAAGTTTAAGGAGAGGTACTTCCTGGGAAGCCTCCTTTTGGTGGGGCCGCCCATCGTTCTCCTTTCGAGGGCTTTCTCTCACTTGGAAGAAGACTTTGAGCTGGGCAGGGCTGAGTGCAGAGCAGTACGGCAGTCCTTGTGCCCTTCTCTAGCCGGTGCCCTCAGCACCTTCATGGTCTGCTGGGTCAGCCTCAAAGCTAGCCAAGTCCCCTTCTGGCTCTAAAGTTGATGAGGTAACATTCCTGCGAGCAGCCCTGTACCCTTCCAGTACAATTCTACAGGCTAGGAACCTGTACTATAAATTGACGATCAAGCAGCAAACGTATACACTTTGACAATGTCATAGGCAAACTAGGACCCAGCTCTAATGCCACCCAGAGACTGCATGCTTGTGATGACAACTAGACTCAGATTATTTTTGCTTAAACATATCATCGATGGTCTCCAAGACCAAACACAGCCCAAGCACCTCCCAGAGGGCAAAACCTCCAGCCCAATTTAGTATACACCCTGGGAACCACCACCCAGGTCAAGATAGAGAACATTCCGCACCCAGCAGACCCTCTAATCGCCATCCCTCCCAAGGTAGTCACTCTTCTGACTTCTATCGCCATGGCTCAGTTTTGCCTGTTCTTGAACTTCATAGAAATGGAATCGTGGGAAATATACTCTTTTGCGTCTGGCTTCTTTTATTCAACATTGAGCCCATGAGTGTCACCCATGATGTGTATAGCAGTAGTTCATTCTTTTTCGTTACTTTCTACTTCAATCACTCTATCTATCTATCACTCAATCTATCTATCGATCTAATCTATCTAATCTATCTATCATCTATCTATCTTTTTCCTGTCTATTATCTATCATCTATCTATCTTTTTTCTATCTATCTACCTATCTGTCTATCTATCTATCTATCTATCTATCTATCATCTATCTATCCATCCTACTGTTAATGGACATTTCCATAGTTTCCAATTTGGGGCCATTGTGAAAAACATTGCTGAAACTATTCTTATGTGTGTCTTTGGTGGGTATAAGCATTCAATTTTCTTGGGGACAAACCAAGGAGATAAATTGTTGAGTTATAGGGTATATGGATATTTGGTTTTTAGTACATATCGTGAAATACTTCCAAAATGGTTCAACGTACACTCCTACCAGCAAGATGCAAGAGTCCTAGTTGTTCTGCATCCTTGTCAGCACTTGATATTGTCAGTCTTTTAATTTTAGCTTTGGTCAACATTTATATCTTGAAGGTACCCAAGCCAAAGCCCCCAGACCCTGTCCTTCAGACCTTTATTTGCTATTGCTTGCTGTTTGTTCCCACCTAAATTCTTTTCACATATCTTCTGAACTCAACACTGCCAGCAGAGGACTTCATGTCCCCTTTCTGACCATTTGCATGTCTTCCTTTGTTCCCCAGCTGTAAGAAACTCACTAACAGCTAAATTCCTCATGTATTGTTTTCAGTTACTCTTGTTCCCCTCCCCACTCAAACTTGGAGGACTGTGCCTCTGCAATGTTTCTCATATTGAGGTCTCCCCTCTTTCCTCTCCCATCGCCTTTGCTGTAGCTCCACCTTCATTATCTGTTTCCTAGAATATTTTAAGTTCAACAAAAGTGGTTTCTTTACATAGCTCTTGTTGCACATTTTAGAAATAGTTTTAATTCATTTTCTAGGCAACTTCTCTCTGGTTCCTTATCAAAAGGTCTATAAACTCGTAACTGGATTAGTCTAATATTCAAGGTATTATACATAGGTAAAGTGGCCAATTTTCTCTCCCTGTTAGTTCACTGAAATTCCTTCAAATGAGGAATGTAAAAATGTGATATGAAATTCACTTTCATGTAAGTGCTTGTTTTTTTGAAGTATTAGTTCTTTGCGTGTCTCTGGAATATTATTGAGGCTGCTTTACAGTGCTTCTGGAGGCTCCAAGGTGGAGGCTGCTTTGTGTCCCCATGTCGCAAATTGCCTCATAAGTCCCTTGGTTATCACTGGGCTCTAATGCTGTACCCAGAAACCCACATTTCAGACCATACCCTCCGAAGTCATCCTGTTTGGCTGAGACAAGACTCCTGGCACTTCTCCTTCCATCCCTACATAGTCACTGCCTCCTAACCTGACCAAATAACCTTGGATTTCTAATGCATCCAATCTCTTTAAAACTTCATTCTCCATCCCTCCAGATTTGACAGGCTTCCAAGCCATGGTGGAAGGGCAATGGTAAAATTTAGTGGCTTTGAGAACTGGGGTCAGTTCTGGGATCTGGGATCAATGAATCCTAACTCTGATGCTACTAAAGGCAGAGTCCAGGGTGAATCACTTCACTGCCCTGGGGCTCAGTTTCTTCATCTGTAAAACGGACATAATAATCGTGCCTACCTTAGAGGGTTGTTGTGAAAATTAAATGGGACAATCCATGCAAAGTCCAACGCCTAGCATTTAGTGAGTGCAATCAACATATTGGCTATTACTATCAATGCTCAAAGAAAGTCTGCAAACTGTCCATTTCCTCCATTTGTTTCTTACTTTGTTTCTAGCCATCTTACTATGGGCTGTCGGCAATGCTCTTTCTCCTTTAGAGTTTTTGCCCTTTGGATCCAACTTCAAGCCTCGCAACCAGCTCACCTTGTTTCCTAGACTCCAACTGCAACAGAGATGGTAATTTCCCAGTGACTATGTCTGTGTTTCCTCACATTTCTCAGCCCCCTTTCAGTGAGGTGGCCCCGTATGGCTAGTTCTAGCCAATGGGAAGCATCTCTTCCAGGCTGGAGTATTTAAGAGCTGGTGTCCAGTCCCTCAGCTTTTTCTTCCTCTCCCACAGCCACACAGGAGGTCACGTGCTCCACACAGTACAAGTTGGCAGAGCCGCTGCCAGCCTGGGTCCCTTAATGACTAGATGGAGCAGAGCTCCCCAGCACACCCACGTTGGATGTGTAGCTTGAGCAAGTAAGAAACTTCGTTGTGTTATGCCTACTAAAATATTAGGGTTAATTTGTTACTGCCACAAAACCTAGTCTAGCCCTGACTAATACACTGACTTTGCTTTTAGATTGGCAATTTGTTAATGAGCCTCCTTTGGCCAGCCTACATTCCTGAACTGTCCTGGAGGAACTCCCAGGCTGAACATTGCCCACTCCTCCAGAACCCCCTCAGGGCCATCCTCTTGAGCATCGTCTTCTGTTAGAACTGACCAGGCCCAGTGAAAGGTCTGGTCATGGCCAACAACCTTAAAGAGTCTTTCTTAGGTCAGTAAGAGATTCTAGGAACTCACTTCATTTCCCCCTTTGCCAGAATTACTAGACTCATCTAGGAAAACATGAGTCAATGTATGTAGACTTCTTTCAATTCTTTAAATATGCCAGCAACTTCTTACATTCACTGGTCTCTCTGCTTGTAATACTTTTGCTCTCATGCCTATACTTTTACCTCCTTTTTTGGTTAACAATCTTCAGGTCTCAAAATAAGGGCCACTTCCTCCAGGAAGCCTTCCTTGATCCCCCAGCTAGGTGAGGCTCCATCTGCTGCATGCTCCAATGCCATTCAAACTTGCTGTAGGTAACGCTCAGAGCATTTGCATTTCTTGTTTAATGTCTTCTCTGCTAAGCTATAAATTCCATAATGACAGGGCTGCAGCTAGTTTATTTATTACTGTATTCTCATTTCCAAATTCTGCAGGTGCTTGGAAATTATCTGTTGGTCAATAAAAATGATCTGCCTTTATAAACAAGCGGGAGAACAATCAGATATCTGCCTCCCCAACACTAGGAAGCAGGCTCTCACATTAAATTCCATATCTAGAACGAGACGACTATGCTTTGAGAGAGTCCATAACTCGTCACACTCTACAGAATTGTTTCCCACAAATTGCTTTCTGCAAAGTTTAGTTCCATTTCGAAAATGTGAAATAAAATCAGATCCTTGGCTTCTTGATTCTGCCTCGTCCATTAGCTTACTGTGATGTTGGCACTATTTTTATGGGCTAGAAATTAGTGGAGTGTTCACAAAAAGAAGTGTCATGAAAGCCTGGCTGAAGATCTCAAAATTATAGAGTGCTCCCAACTCTGAGGAGAAGAGAAGCTCAGTGCAGAGCAACACTCTCAGACAGTCTCAGCGAGGAATTGTTTTGACTTCTCATTTTTTAGCACTACAAAGAAAAATTTCAAACAGTGCAAAATACTTGGAGGAAACTTTCTACCCACCCCTCTGAATCAACAAATGACAGGAGCTATCCGAGGACACCCCTTTCTTTTATGGTGCCACACTCTCTTGGATGTGGTCTTAGAAAACCAAGTTTTTGAGTAAACGACTAGGAGCAATTTTTGAATCAATTTTCTGGGTTGGAAGAGAAATGGAAACAACTCAGCCAATATAAAGAACATGGGTAACAAGACAATATTACACCCACATATCAGCTTTTCATTTCTTTTCGTTTTTCTGGCTTGTCTGGACACACACATGCACACGCACAATTTTCTTAATGCTTCAGAAGAGTACATGAATACGTTATCAAAACCAACTTATTAATTTATTTCTAAACAAAATGAATGCTTTGCTTGGTGTGTTTTTTATTCCCTCATGCACTCAACCAAATATTGTGGCTTTTGGAAAAATAATGTATTTTTTTCTCCTGCTTATAAAAACTTGCTTCTCATGTTTTGGTAATATCTCTGTTGTGACATTTAGAAACTCTAAGCATTCGAGAAATTTTGCATTGCTTTTTATCATTGAAAACGTTGACAGTTGGGGCAATTTTCTAGTCATCCACCCCAGTGAATCTAAACCAGCATCTTCTTCTAGCTTGCATCAAGGGAAATTACAATACAATGGAAGGTTTCTCTCCTGACTACAGAGACCCTCTTCATTTGCGTCACTGAAAAGACCAAAGCATGCAGATATTTGAAACAAGAGGCAGTCCTGATGTTTATTACTGCCTGTTAACTCTTCCTAAGTCCATCAAATGACAGTAACTCTGAAGCTACTGCAGAGGAAAGAGCAATGCTTAAATGAGAAATGCCACGTAAATGGATTTTCTAGTGGTTGTTTCAGAGCTTCCAGAATCCTAATCAAAGAGGCTCAGAGTTGGTTGTGAGAATCCTTAGAAGTAATCTAATCCACCCTTACGAGGTTTGAGTCCAGAAATGTGAATCGACTTACCCAAAGCCCTCCCCAGCTGACCCCCAGTACACTGGACCCCAGGGAGGCGTGTACGCCGGGGCGGGAGCTGACCTCTCTGGACCTGCATTTCTACATGTCCACGTGGAGGTAGACGAGTGTTGTGGGGCTGTCATAACAAAGTATCACAAACTGGGTAGCTTAAACAACAGAAATTTATTCTTTCAAAGTTTTGGTGGCTGAAAGTCTGAAATCAGGGTGTTGGCAAGGTTGGTTCCTTCTGGAGGTTCTGAGGTGTGTCCCATGCTGCTCCCCCAGCTTCTGGGGTTTGCTGGCGATCTGGGCCTTCCTTGGCTTGTAGACATCACTCCAGTCTCTGCCTCTTCTTCACATGGCATTATTCCTATGTCTTCTGTGTTTCTCTTCTTCTTCTTTTTTTTTTATGAGGAAGATTTGCCCTGAGCTAAGATCTGTTGCCAATCTTCCTCTTTTCTTTTGCTTGAGGAAGATTAGCGCTGATCTAATATCCATGCCAATCTTCTTCTATTTTATATGTGGGTCACCACCACAGCATGGCTGACAAGTGGTATAGGTCCACTCCTGGGATCCAAACCTGTAAACCCGGGCCGCCAAAGCGGAGCACATTGAACTTAACCACTAGGCCATGGGGGCAGCCCCTGTCTCTTCTCTTCTATTAAAGATACCACCAGTCATACTGGGTTTGGGGCCCGCCCTAATCCAATATGACCTCATCTAATTACATCTGCAAATAAGGTCCTATTTCCAAATAAAGTCGCAGTCTGAGGTTCTGGAGGGGCATGAATTTTTAGGGGACACTGTTCAATCCAGTATAGAAAGTAATAATGACACTTATTGCATTGTGAGGATTGAATGTATATAAATAAACACAGGGAACAAAAAGCAGTGCCTGTCCCCTGGGAAAAGCACAATACGTGTTGGCTGCATTAGTCATCGACTCTAAGTACAAGTTGTCTTCCTACGTGGCAGACAAGATATATTCATTCTCATGTCAATGCTTTCAGCTTCTGGTGACAAACTTTTAACCTCCTGGACACTTCCTACTGGACATTTGAGGCAAATTTGGGCCCCAAACATTCTCTTACCTTTTCCGTCCTTCACTTTGCTACTTTCTAAGTCTTTACCAACTATTTGGCGACTGGAGAAGGGCTGGCAAAAAAGGTGATCTGGAACCTGATTCATGTGGTGTTCGTCTCTGAGCCTGACAACAAAGAAGTTTGTTTTGTGCCTTTTGGAGAAGTTTTCCAGGTACACAACCACCATTGACTAGGGTCTGTGAAGGGGTTCTGATATTTTGAAGCAAATGGCATTTCTGGTTCTCTGTTGCCAGCCTTTCCACGCGGCACCCTGTGGTCGGGGTCTGAGTGAGGGGCTGTGTGACCATTTATCTTTGCTTGATACCTCACAACTTGGGAGAAAAAGTAAATTCAACTCAACTTACTTTGTTTCATAATCCATTTCCTTGCGGTACTAGCAGACATTACAGGCTCAAAGATAATCTTGAATTGTTTTATCAGCATAATCCTGGAGCTTAAAATGAGGTTCAACCCCCAAAGACCTGTGCTTTCCTTTCTTCCTTTAATTTTGTCCAACCTGTGAAATATTTTCTGGATTTAGCTGATTTTTTAGGATCAGGGTTAAAAAGCTCACTGGGCTTGAGGGCCGGCCCCATGGCCAAGTGATTAAGTTTGTGCGCTCCACTTTGGTGGCCCGGGGTTCACAGGTTAGGATCCCCAGTGCGGACTTCGCACCTGCTCATCAAGCCATGCTGTGGCAGCATCCCACATAAAATAGAGGAAGAATGGCATAGATATTAGCTCAGCAACAATCTTCCTCAAGCAAAATGAGGGAGATTGGCAACAGATGTCAGCTCAGGGCTGATGTTCCTCTCACACACACTCACACACTCACACATGCACACACACACACACACACACACAAGCTCACTGGGCTTGATCGGTGGTCCTCAAGTGTTAGTGTAGATTGGCATCGTCTAGAGGGTTTGTTGAAAACAAGTGTGGGTCTCCACCCCAAAGGTTCTGATTCAGGGGGTCTGGGTGGGGCTGGAGAATTTGCTCTTCTAAGGGGTTCCCAGGTGAGGCTGATGTCCCTAGTATACACTTGGAGAAGAGTCTAGATCAGTGGTCTACATCAACATCTCTATGAATGTTCCTGTGGAACGTATTTCTTCCCCAAGTATTTCCTCTTTTGTCTTTTTTTAAGTACTTTGCAGCGCTACCAGCTAACACCTGCTAAGGGCTAACCACTCGCCAAGCAATAACCCTGGGAGATAGGTGCCTTGTGACAGACCCCAGAGCCTGGGTCCTCAGTTGTCACTGGCATTGGGCTTATTTCTCATTAAACATTCAGCTTCCACTGTTGGTCTTCCAAGTGTCCTGCCTTGACTCCTTCCATTTTTATTTGGGACTTCATTCCTCATTCTGTCTCCTACCACAGTTGAACTTCTTCTTAGTGTGTTACATGAAGTTATGTGATGTTTATCTACATCAGAATTTCTACAGCTCTTTAACAAGATGAGCATAATGAATTTGTTCATGTGGTTACCTTTACTCAATTTGGTTCACTCTGAGATCATGACCCGTCTCCTTCTATGAGTGTGAGTGTGTGTATGTATGTCAATGAACATGTGTATATGTGTCAGAGTGTGTAACTGTGTGTGTGTGTTTGTAAGTGTTTGAGTGAGTGTACGGACCAGCCTTTCTTTCATGAGAAGGACCTAATAACGATGTTGGTAGTTTTTTTAAAAATATTCTTCCTTGGCAAAATAAAAAGTTGGTAGTCTTCTGACAATCCTCCAAGTTTTTGAGGGGGTATGTCACCATTCAGTCCTCTGAATGTTTAATGAGAAATTTCAAACCCTGGGAACTACGAACCTATATCGTTGATGCTCTGAAAGACCTTGAATATGTGTGATTGTTCTCACTTAGCCTTCTGCATTTGAATTTTCCAAGACACACAAATACACATACACACAGACGCCCACACACAGTTTTTCAAACTAACCATCTACATAGGTGGATAGAAGCAAGCATGCGATTTGGGCCAGAAAGTCTGTTTTATCTCTAAGTGGGTGGACGAACATCCCGAACACATGTTGGAAATGAAAGCTTCGCGTTGAGACATCAGCTCCTAGTCCCGTCGCCTGGGTCCCTTTCTCTCCATGGAAGAATTCTGGGCAGGATTTCACAGCTGCTGCCCTTCTCTGCTAACATTTCCTTATGCCGAAGGTTACTGTTAGCTGTCAAGACACCTCTAATTTCCTGATAACGTTTTGAGAAATGGAAACTTTTGCCAAAGAAAATTATTCTCCCATTGATGTGTTGTGTATTTTTAATATTCCATTAGCCTTACTCCACTTATCTCTGTAATTTCAAATTGTACGGTATCATTTATGGGCCGCAAAAGGATTTTCACAGGCAAGTTAAGTCCAATTGTGGGATGGTGTGTTTATCAGTTCCCTCAAAATGTCATCTAAATTCATATTTCACATTCTAAGATCTGTGCTGCGTTCTCTCTCCATCTCGGAGAGCAAAAAATTACACACCTCCAACTATCGCTTCTAATATGAATAAAAATGTTCTTCACTTTATCTATTTGAAACCAATATCCCCAGAGAATTTAAATATCTTACTCTTTTTCTTTTATTTCTTACAAAATAGCCCCAGGAGAAATCCATGGGCCGCATCTCAGCCATCCATTCCGAGGGCCACTGGGCTGACTCAAGAAGTCAAATCCCATTTGCAAAACAAAGCAAAAAAACCAAAAAAAATCCATTAAAGTTGAGTTAATGACAGAGACAAAGGAGATGTGCTGACACATCATAGCAGGTTTCCAAATCTATCCAGTTTCCTGCCACCTGGCCACCTACCAGCTGTGTGACCCTGAGCAAGTTATCTACCCTCTCTGAGCTTAATCTCAGAAGAAAACAATAATCCTCCAAACTCAGAGAGTTTGAAATAAATGAGATTTCATGGAAAGTATTTAGCCTAATGCCTGGCTCATACTGAGTCTTCCAAAAAAGTCAATTCCTATTATTAGTATTATTTTTCACTGCCGAGTATGGATTCTTTGATAACTCAAGTTTCTTTCATTCCCTCTGACTTCCTAATCTTTGTCTTTATATGTTTTCTTCCCCCTGCCAGGAACAATCACCTCCCAGAAAACTTTTCTTACTCTTTAGGTCAGAGGTCAGCGAGCTATGGTCCAGAGGCCAAATCTGGCCCACCAGCCACTTCTGTGAATGAAGTTTGATTGGAACACAGCCATGCTCATTTGTTTCTGTGTTGTCCATGGCTGCTTTTGGGCTACAACGGCCAAATTGAATACTTGCAACAGAGGCCATACGGCCACAAAACCTAAAATATTTACTATGTGGCCTTTCACGGAGAAAGCTTGCAGATTACTGATCTAAACCCCCAGCTCAAGTCATCCCATTCCTGGCCATCTTCCCCAGCCCTCTGAGACGAAGTTACTTCTCTGGCCGCAGCATGTCCCTGGTCCCACCCCTCGCTTTGTATAAGGAATCATTTCCAAGCCTGCTTCCCTGCTACACTGTGTGAGCATCATCAAGATGCACAGCAGCCCTCATATCTTTGAAACTCCAGGCTAGGAGAGTGCAGACCTTCCGAGAGGGCAGGCCCCGAGGGGTGGGTGAGAAGAAGTTTGAGTGTAGGGACTCTGGAGTCTTAGCTCCAAGGAGGGCCATGAGAAGGGAAGACAGAGGGCTTTTGTGATGTGTGAATGCTATACACCCGACAGGTGCCTGTACACAGACAAGCACACATCCATCTGTGCACAGAGCTATGATTGTAAATACACGACTTTGCATGAGCCCTTAACTCGCATTAGCAGCATGACAAAGTGCAAATGCTGGGTCTTCACCCCTCAGCCCTACATGGCACTTGTGCCTGTTGTATGACGTCTTCCATATAGAGGCCAGGAGGAAACACCAGATCCAGCTAGCCTTCCAACTTCGTTTGTTCTTCCAGAAGCAGATTCCAAAACAAGGATTTGTGCGCACATAGCTTCTTCAGGAGGTGATCCCAAGAAGCACAAGTGAGGAGAAATGGGGCAGAAAACAGAAAATAATACCTGGGGCAGTAATAAGCAGGTTATCGCTGTGGGTAGCCAGGGTTCAGTCTCACAGGGAGACTGGACCAAACACATCCCAGAGCTGTCCTACTCACAGCGGGCGGGAGGGATATTCATCTACCAACTCTTGTCTCTCAAATGTTGACGGCTGCTCCTTGAGCATCAACGCCCCCAGCAGACTGAGCATGCTTCTGTGGGGAGAGGACGTCCCCAGGAAGATAGCTGCAAGGATTAAGAAGCCAACAGCCCATATGGGAGTGGTGAGCACTGGGGCATCTGGGGGGACACCAATGGCCATTGCTATGCTATTATCTAACTCGAGAGTCGGGGGCTGATGCTACCAGCATACTGCACGAGCAGGTGTGAGAGGATGCACAATTTACCTCTCATTTTCCATTCCATCTCCTCACTGCTGCCCCTGAGGACCCCAACAAGTAAGTGGTTGAACTAGGGATGCTGGAAGGAAATTACTGCCCTGATTTGGTAGACTACATTTCTTAAACAGAGATTATTTTTAAATTAAGCAATAGGACTCAGCAATGTTTATTTAAAAACAAGGATGTTTGAACACATTAGGTTAGATCAGGCGATTCAGAGAGCTGTGCCAACAGGTAGGGTGGCATTAGATAGTAACAGTTTAGCTCAGTTAAGCATTCCAAGGGCCTTTGGAATTTTTTCTTGGTTCTCTGATTCCCTTTCAAAGAAGTAACCAATTATCATTATTCTACTATTAAGAATGGGATTAAGGGGGCCGGCCTCGTGGCTGAGTGGTTAAATTTGCGTGTTCCACTTCGGCTGCTCAGGGTTGTGCTGGTTCGGATCCTGGGCACTGACATGGCACCACGCATCAGGCCATGCTGAGGCGGCGTCCCACATTCCACAACTAGAAGGTCCCACAACTAAAATATACAACTATGTACTGGGGGGCTTTGGGGAGAAAAAGCAGAAAGAAAGAAAAGGAAAAGATTGGCAACAGTTGTTAGCTCAGGTGCCAATCTTTAAAAAAAATGGGATTAAGACTATGCACTAGTTAATGCTGCTTCTAAGCCCCTTTAAAAGACTTAGTCTTTCTAGTCAAATATGCTTTGAAAACACCATTGGCTTCAAATGTATTTGGCTTAAATTTCCCCAGGTTCCTATAGGTACTCTTCATTCATCCAACCACTCATTCATTCTGAGCCCCTATTAGGAACAATACCTCTTCGAAGTGTGAATACATTGCAAACCTTCTCAAGAAGCCCAGAGTTGACAGAGAGACTATAATCAAAACACTGTTTTTTCTTGTGATAACTGCATTAATAGGATGATAACTAATTTGTGTGCAAAAATGAGGAGAGAGCAATCAATTCAGCCAAAGAAGGCTGGAAAGACCCCATAGAGGAGATATTCAAACCAGACCTAGAGGGGTAACAAAGAAATGAGCAGCAATTTTGGCAGAGGACACAGCATATGTGTATTGCCGTATAACAAATCTATGGTTGCATAACAAATTACCCAAAACTTGGTGCTTTAAAGCAACGATCAACATTTATCATCTCACACAGTTTCAGTGGGTTAGGAAGTTAGAAGGTGCTTAGCTGGGTGATTGGAGTTCCGTGTCTGTCATGAGTTAGCCATCAAGATGTTGGTGAGGCTGTAATTATCTAAAAGCTAGACTGGGCTAGAGGACCTGCTTCCAAGACAGCTCAATCACATTGCTGGCGAGCTGGTGCTGGCTGTTGGGAGGTGGCCTCAGTTTTTTGCCATGTGGTTCTCTCTAGGGTTTTTTGTGTCCTTACAACATGGCAGTTGGCTTCCCCCCCCAGCAAGAGAGAACAACCTAGGTTTGGAAGTCACACACAGTCATTTCTGCTAGATTCTATTAGTTACACAGGTCATCCTATTCAACCTGGAGAGGGCTACATAAAGGCACAGATACAGAGGTGGGACTCATTGGGGTCATCTTTGTGGCTGGCTGCCATAATATGCAAAAGTAAGACGTGCATTGTCTTTGGGGGAAAGGGAAAATGTTGATGTCATTGGAATGCAGGATGAGTTAGGGAAATACTGGCAGGAGAAAAAGTCAGAAAGCTTGAGTCAGATTGTAGTTTAGACCAAGGAGATTGGACAAAGGAATCCATCGCACCTGCTATCTTATCTGTTGGAATCTGGATCCAGGAGCCATGGGGGTCAATAGCAGAACTGGATTCTCAGCAATGAGCTCCTCCCTATGAATTGGCCTCCCAGAGAAATCAAGCCGAGCCACGTCTTTGAGAGGATCCAGAGTAACTTTTTTACACACTCCGCTTTGACCAGCCTTGCTCTAGACCCAAACTAAGAGGTGAAGGCCCCAGAAGACAGTGACTTACTCCCTCCTCTTTGACTTTATATTCTTGCATGGCCTGATGGCCAGTCTTGGTCTGGAATGATCTCAAATCCTGTTTGCCATGAGTGGAACAGCAAATCATGACGACAGCCTCTTTGTGCTCATACTAACCTAGGTATAAATTCCACTTCCACCCTAGTCTCTGAGAGTTGATGCCCCCTCTGACCTTCAGCTTCCTCACCTGCTATGTCACGGGCTGTTGAAGGAATGAGTTTGATGACCCATTTGCAGTGTCTGGCAACAGAGGTAACCTTTAAGTAATCATATCATGTCTGCAGCTCATGATCTTCTCTTCCGTTTACCTGATCTCATGAATCTGGATGAGCATTTACCACAAATTTATCAACCTAGCAAGAACTGCTCTCTTTTGGCAGGATTTTACCAAACACGTTCCCTTTGGTGCTCGCATATTGGTCAGTTCCTCTAAATTAATTAATAGGCTGGCTGTGAGTGTCCCGGGTGGGAATTTGCATGGATTTCCATTGGCCTTTCCAAGTCAGGAGTGGAGCTCTCCTGAGACACAGCAGTGTCTAGCGGCCACTAATGTGGAGTTGGGTTGAATTATCCTTCGTTGTAGGCTAACACTTGCCCGGGATCAGGATGGTTAAAACTGGGAAAGGAATTCTTGTTTCCTCTGGGTGCAGTGGGAGGAGTCCGGGATCTGGAGGCCTGATTTGTTTAAACTTAACGCAGAGAGAGAGAGACATAAGTTCAAGTCCAGGCTCAGAGTTTGGGGGCAGGTAGAAACATGTTTGCTCCTCTTTGCATGACAGTGAGAGGCAAGGACAGAGCTGGTGCCACAGGTGCCCAGCCTCTCCTTCCTTCTTTCCCTCCCCTCACCATTTCTCCACATCCTGGCTCCCCTCCTCCACAGGCAAACTGGTAAGAGTGATAAATGGGAGGCTTATGAGCATTTGTGAACAGCTAAGTGTCTTCTCTTGACTTGTTAATTGCAACCAAGTAGGGCAAATAGCCAAAAAGGACCGGTGTGCAGAAGGCATTTTTCTGGATACTATTATTTCACTGAAGTAATACTTCTCTTTTCTGGAGGCACGGCTGTTGTTTGTTCTGGCTCTCTCGGCACCCGTGCTCAGACGAAGCATCCTTGTGTTGCTTCTGAATGCAGGAGGCAGTGGTCTGGTAGGTGTCATTTGGGTGATCAAAATTAGAACATTGCGGGAGGGGGAAGATTTCAGCGGCTAAATGTGCCAACAGGACAGCTCTCATCTCCTTCCAGCAAACACGGAATTCCTTCTTTCTCATTGCCGGCGTGGTCCTCCACTGCAGCAGCAAGCATGTAGATGCCATGCCATAACTCTTCTTGCATCGAGACTCACTAGTTTGGCTGAACAGCTCAAAGGCTGGAGCCATGACTTATCTATTTCTGCTGTCCCAGGCCTGGCGCAGAGTATGTCAGAGAGGAGACGAGCTCAATAAACGCTGAAAAATTCCACCAAAGATTCAGTAACCCCATGTTTTCCTGATCTGTCTGTTGGAAATCACGGATGACAAATAACATGGCAAGAGTGTCCCTGCTCCTACCTTCCATTGCCAGGGAAGACATCACTAATTAACTACTGAAGAATGCGACTCAGAATCCTTCCTAACACAGCACTCCAGACAGCCACTGACCGCCTTCAGAGTGGGTGTATGAACTTAAAACTTATCTTTCATTTTTGAATGTGTAGACCGTGGCTGCTTCTGCCCTTGGCCACGGAATTTCCCAACCAAACTATGTGCCCCTCTGATCTAACATACATGTTGCTATTCCTTCCGTAGAACCAACTGTTGGTCTAAATCAATGAATTCCTCTGGGGGCCACACAAACCCAAATTTAAAAATTCACAGTCTGATGAATTTCCTCATTTCCTCTTCCATCAATTCAGAGAATCATTAAAAGGTCATGTACTGAAGTGTTCCTGGGGCCCCATTATGTGTGGGCTCTCTGATAGGTAGACACAAGGAAGGCAAAGGCACAGAGTGGCCATCGAGAGTATCTGTGTCTAGTGAGAGGGAGGGCAGGAGCATGCGCAATAGATCTGGGCTCCCCTGGGGGAGAGACAGCTTTAAGCAAGGGAAATGGAGCTTCTCCTGGTTCCTCCAAGCCAGAGTCTTAAAATTTTTGTGCCGTGGGCACCTTTAGCAATCTGATGAAGCTTGCGGACCCCTTCTCATAATACGTTTTTAAATACGTAAAATAAATACACAGGATGACAATGGAAGACAATTATATAAATAATTATCAAAATAGTAGAAAAACTGATGTGGTAGTACATGTGTTCTTTATTAACTCATCCATAACAAGGTCTAGTGTTAAATCTAATAAGAACATTAATTTCAAATTAGTAGAGAGCGGGGCCACTTTTTGATTTATCTGCACCCACTCCAACGTGATCTGCAAATATCTGTGACTTTGACTTTTAATAGTCACGGGAACAGCTAACACTGTCCTGGCTTGCCTACACTCCCAGCGGAAGAAAGCACAAAATCAAGATGTGTTTTTCTTATCTAGGTTCCCGTCCTGCCCCCCGGATTCTGTCCACAGTCCTCTGATAAGGACCCTGGCACCAGGGAAAGTTACAGGATTTTTTTTTTTTTACAGAGAAGGGAGATTTTAAGGCAGGAAATCTTGAGCTTTATTTGAGGCTGATTTTTCTCTTTACAACTTACACTCACACGTCACCATGGGACTTATCTGGCAGGACACTAATTGCTTATTTGTATGAATATATTTCCTATTTTTAAAAACACCACTATAAACAAATGTTACTTAAGAAAAACATTCTTCGAAGCCACTACTCTTGTCACCCAGGGAGACCAGGTGGTTTCGTTATCTGCTCTAACACCAGCTGCCGTGAGGGCCGGAGCTGCGTCTGGGCGTCTGGTGGAGGTTGAAGCTGTTATTCCCTGCCCAGCAGCCACAGCAGATGGCCATGCTGTACTCAGAATGGACACAGCTCCGCAGGCGGGGTCCCGTCCTGCCAGAGCAGAGAACTCCAAGGCCAAGGCATAAACATCTGGCTGGTTTTCCACCCCCACAACAAAAGAAGCTGTCAGCGAAGCCTTGGCTGTCCCCCTCTGCCAGTCAACGGTAGGGACATTAGGCACGTTGAGTGCTTTCTGATGGTGTTAACCCTTTTCTGTCTCTTTAACAGGAAATTTGCTGTGTGCCGGGTTCTAGAAACCCCTCTAAAGTTCTTCACGCCTAGCGAGCCCTCGGAAGAGAGGAACTAAGGTTTGGTTAGAAGCTCCATTTTCCATCCTCAGGTTTCTTTGTGGAGGGACTGGAGCTGGGGTACACTCTGGGCTCTTCCCCAGTGTCCTGTGTCCATTCAGAGGAATGGGCGCCTTTTCCTCCCTTGTGCAAAGGTGGCTTATAGGCTAGGGGCTGCCCTGCCACTTCTTCCTGCCCCCACTCCACCCAGGGGAAGGGATGGAGGCATCGGACTGTGAGTTGGCATGTCCCCAGCTAGGTCTCTCCCAGTCATCCTGTCTCACTCTCTCTTTCTCCCCCTCTCTGCCTCTCCTCTTTCTCTCTGCCCCAGGCTCTGCCCCTCCTGTCAGGCTGCACAAAGGATTCCTGGGGTGGGTGTCACCCAGGTGGTGTGGCTTGTGGTTGTGCCACTCTGCCCAGGACTGGGTGGGACCACGTCTCCAATTAGAGTGTGAAGTATTAGCAAATTTCTTTGGCCACAGACTCACGGCCCTCTCCATCAATCAGCTTCATGGGTAACCAAGCCTACGGTTTGGTCTCCAGTTGTCCTTTGTCTTATTCCTTAGGGGGTTCTAGTTTGGGAGGGGATGAAAGGGCGCTCTTCATGAACTCTTAGCACCCCAACACTACAGCATTTACATGAATGAATCGATGCCTCACCTTATACCCTTTGCTTCACTGATGAGGATGTGGTCATTCTCATCAACATATATGGAGCACCTACAATGTACAGAGCTCCACAGGATGCCAAGAACCACCCTCCCTGGGGAGCCTCTGTAAGGCTGGGTTTATGAAACCAAAGCAGAACCAATAGGCTCTACCGTGCCCTTGATGAGAACTAAGGAAGCCACTCCAGAAGGTGGCGCTGGCATTGTCTCTGTACTGTGGCTGTCCCACGCAGGTAGGACACACACTCCCTCACATATGTTAGATAATCTAACAGGAAGAAGAGGTTAGAATGGAGAAGTGTCAATTCTTCCTGAATCCAGAAATCCAGAGCCCAAGGAGACAGAAAACTAGAATTAGGGCCCAGGGAGTCTTATATGGAGACAAGAAAATCTGCAAAACAATTCAGGAGACACAGGAGAGACTATCTAAAGGAATTTAATTTTGGTTCCTACTTTTGAGGTCCATAAATAGAGATGCCGTTCATTGAATTTCAACAGTCATTTCTACAGCTGTTCTCTGCAAAGGTCAAAATAAAATTCATTTCCCAAAGCTGTCTTAAAAACGCAGAGACACACCACAATATGTCTATTATGCTGCCTGCTGGAATTGGCAACAGGAAAAGCGAGCAGCTGGTCAGCGTGCGCTCAGACGAGGGGAGCCACTGCCACGGCCGCGTCGCTTCAAGAAATGAGAATGCTTATCGTTTCAAGTGGGGAGGTTTTGACAAGATTTACCTCAATTCGCCCTAAAAACATTCTTTTCTGACATTTGGAATGCGTTGCCTGTGATTTTAGCAATATTGGTGGAGGCCATGATGCCTGATATGACTCCCACCGTTTCGTCAACCAATAAACCGGCTCACGTAGAAACCAGTCTCTCCACTCAAAGGTGACAGTCCTGTTGTCCTCCATCCATCATGGTGTGGTGTCCTAACCTTGAATCCCCTGTCCTCAGGGCCGTGATACAACTGCTTTTTAAAATGATGAACAGAATTGTATTTTTATTACAAAAATAAATACATGGTCACTGCACCCAAACCAGCAAATACCAGTAACAGCAATAGCCGATCTATACCTGTTACTCTTCTAAAAATGTGCTTATTAATTCATTTAATCTTCACAACAAGCCTCTGAGGGAGGCACCATTATGAGCCCACTTTACAGATGAAGAAACCAAGGTACAGTTCCAACCACAAGGGGTTTATTGGTTTGTTCTCTATATCATGCAACTTCCATACGATGGAGTGTTCTAGAAGCATTAAAAATGATGTGGGAGAAGAATATTTAATGACATGGAAATCGTAACTATGGCTCCCAGTGGTTCAAGCTACTGTGGTTCCCAGTATTGCAGAGGTGGTAAGGGGTGGAGCTGAAATCTGAACTCAAGCACTTGGATCAGAAGACTGTCATTTTAGACACGGCACTACAAGAAAATTAAGATCACTTGTAGTCCTAGGATGACTCTCCTAACACATTTGCACAAATCCTTTCACATCATGGACAACGATGACGTGTGTTACAGACTGAATGTTTCTGTTCCTCTAAAAGGCGTATAGTGAAGACCTACCCCTGAATGGGATGGTATTAGGAGGTGGGGCCTTTGGGAGGCACTTAGATTTAGATAAGGACTTGAGGGTGGGACCTTATGATGGCATCAGTGTCCTTATAAAAAGAGGATGAGCTCAGAGCTTCCTCTCGCTGCCACAGGAAGACACAGCAAGAAGGTGGTCATCTGGGGCCTTCACCAAGAACTGAGTCGGCCAGTACCTTGATCTTGGACTTCCACCCTCTGGAAGTACGAGAAATAAATTTCTGTTGTTTATGCCATCCAATCTATGGTATTTTGTTCTAGCAGCCCAAAGGGAATAAGACGGTGTACATATATAAAGAAAACAAAACCATAGCTTGTGCAGTATTTTGCAAACCACTTGTTAACATACTACGAACAACTTCCCATGTCATTAACTGTTCTTTCCCTACGCCATTTCACATGATTTAACGGAATCCCAGTGTAGGAATATACCATAATTTATCAAACAAATCCCCAATGGTTGGAGACTTAGTTTGGTTCTTTAAACAAAGATTCAACAAAAACCCCCATTGCTGGATGCTTACACACATATTTGATTATATAGAATTGCTGGGTCAGAGAATACAAAGGAAATTTTTAAAAAACCATTGGATTCTTATTGCCAAAATATCCAACAAACAAATTGGCTTGATTTGTATTTCCACACTAGGGCCAGAGAGAGTCTTTTCTCCATAGCCTTTTCACACCGAGCTATAGGAGCCCCCTGGGCTCAGCAACCTGGAACAAGGCCACCTGACTGGTACCATGGCAGGCATCGAGGCCCATGGCCTGGTTAGAACAAAAATTGCCTCAAACCTTTGCTGTGCTTGGTTATCTTGTGTTGAAAAGAAGTTTCAAAGTCTATCTCCTCTGTGAGGTTGCCATCCAAATAAATATCAAGAAGGTTGGTTCATATAGTGGGAGGGAAAACATGCCTGGGCTTAGGAGATGGGCTGATAAAGGTTCACATCTCAGTGACCTCAGGGGTCTCCATCTCCAACCAGGAGTCCTTTCCCCACCTCGTTAGTTGTTATCAAGATGCAATTAAAAGTAAAGTATTTAGGACAGTGATTGACACATCGTGACCCAGTATGTGCTCCAAAATGTCATTTCAGTTTCTTTAGCGTCATAGCCCTACTCTCAAGTTCAGTAGGACAGAAAAGGGCATTGAGAGGTCTGAGACACCTTCCGGAAGTAACCCAAGTCTGGTCCAGGATGTCTGTTTTTGTCTCCTGGTGATTCTAGAAAAATCTGTTTTCCTTTAGACACTCCTTCAGATCCTGGAGAGACAGGATGAGAGCCCCATCCTCTGATTCCCCCTTTCCTAGCCACGCGGGTGTGAACAATTCCGTCTGGGTTCCACACTCTGCTCACGGAAGAGCTCCCTCACCTGGAAAGTCTTCCCTCCCTCCTCGGGGTCCTCTCGCACCCTATCCTTCCTGCCATCAGGGGTCTGACATGACAAAAAGTATTCATTTCAAAGTGGTTTCATCCAGTACTTACTCTATGTCTACACAGCATTTTCTGTTTTACTATTTCTAGATTGAACTTGCTGCTTTAATTACGGTAACCAAATTTTGGGGTTAGAATTAATTACCAAGTATCTGAGGTTATCTGTTTCTTAATCACGGGGGAAACAGATGGTTCTGCTGAAAGAATGAAACCAGACCTGTTATTCATGACCTCTTCCACTCCCTATGATCCAACTTCAAGGTGATGATTAGTAAATGTGATTGAATATTTTGAGAGTGGACCTCAGATAGAGACACGTGTAAACATGCAACAATCAATAGATGAAACTGCTACTAATTGATCATTTTGACCAAAGATTTAATAGATCAGGGCTGGACAATGACGGCCTGTGGGCCAAATCCAGATGCTGTCTGTTTTTGATGGCTCATGAGCTAAAAATGCTTTGTACATTTTTCAATGGTTATGTTTTAAATAGTTACATAAGTGCCTATAACATTCTCAATTTTGCCTCTTTTTCTACCAGCATTCTCTCAGATCAGAGTGGTTCCTACACAGAATCGACGAAAACCTAAAATATTTACTATCTGACCCTTCGAGAAAAAGTTTGCTGATGTCTAATCTAATAGATGATCCTATAATATAAAGTCCTTTCACTATCGAATGTGACATCACAGTGCCGTATATCCAATAAAGCTGATTGTCCCTTTAGAACACCAAGTAATATTATCAGTGAACTTTTATCCTCTGGAAAAGTACAGCAAACGAAATACTCCCTTAAAACAAAACTGAAAGAATGTGGATCCCATGCATTTTGAGATGTCATCATGCCTTAAAATGGTTTACTGCCAGCTTGCCCTGATCTAAGGGTTCCAGCTTCTGGTCACCTTCCCTTGAAATGCTTTGCAGAGGAAGCATCCGCCAGCTGTTGGAAGAATCCAGGTCCGGGCTGGAAGCTGAGCATATTAAAGTTAAGTATGAAAAATAGCTACTTTCCAAAGACTCCCAACTAGCTTTTTCCTCCTTAAATGATGGCTGTTCTCAATACGTTAGGAGCAAAGCTTTTGCCTATTTTCTCCATCAGTCTGAAGCCAGAACTGAACTAGATCTTCTTTCTAAATTGGAGGTTCTCTCTCCGAGCGGGACTATTAACAGGGATGGGATGGAGAATGATGTTACGTAAATTCAATAGCTGGAAAGTCTGTCAAGGAAGACACCTGCCTTAACGTGCTACTGAAAGTTCTTGGCTAATAAAGGGAAATAAGCTACTCTCTAAAGGAAGTTTTTCCAAAAAAGAAAAACTTCTTCAGCTTTTTAGGGTACTTCACATAAGATGGAGAGATTTGAAATGACAGAAAAACAGAGGCGCTCTTGATTCATCATTACCCTTCATTTTACGTTATTTTTACTGTATAAAAACAAAAAGAGAAAGAAAGAAAGAAAAAGCTTAGAGAGCTAAACACTTGTCAAATCCGAAAAAATGAATCACTCTTAATGACAAAGTGCTCTCGATTCAACACGTGCCAAGTAGCCACTGATTGTCTAATACTTAAGATGTCTAAGAACAAAGGATACAAAATAGGCTGTTGTTTTAAACAATCTATTGAACAAGCCCAGGAACTTAGATTCCAGTGGTAGCTCCCCGTCTCTCCCCCGGATCAGGCTAGAAATCTCTGGGAAGCAGCTCCACTCACCAAGCATTCTCAAGGCTGCCTCCACAATGCCTCTGCTTTGCCACTGACCATCCCTTCTTTAGCTTATCCCTGCTTTCTCCCCAAGTCACAGCTCTGGGAACACTGTGCTTAGCAGAGCTGTGTATAATGTTTAAATATGGTTGATGGGCTTACATTTACAGTAGGATATATCCATAATCCTTAGGATGACATTCCAAACCCTTTGCAATCTTGTACCAGCTCCCTGCTCTTCTCTGGTATCTCTCTACAGGACACCCTCAACTCCCTGGTCTCTCTTCAAGTAACATATGAACCTGCCATGACTTTGCCCATGCTGTTCCTCTCCCCGTGATGCTCTTCCCTCAACTTCTTCCTCTCAGGTTTCCGTTCATCCTTCAAGGCTTAGTTCAAACAGCACATCTTTGTGTCTGTTTGCTGTTGACATGTCTGCTTTCCTTCCTTACCGGGCAGCTCCATCTTTGCATCCCTGATGTCCAGCACGGTGTCATGGGTTCAGCAGATACTGGTAGGTGCTCAATACATGAGTCAACATTTGTCCCTGAATTTTGGCAGCTAGATTACCTCGGTGATTCACTGAACCTTCAAAGCCTGCCTAATGCCCTGCTGTGTGGGCAGGATGTAAACATACTTCTTGCTGGAGAGCGAAATCCCATCTTCGTGCTCCTTCTTCAGTCTCATTGTCCATCATGAGAACAACTGGTATCAACTAATATTTATAGGGTGCCTATGGATAAGTTAAGCACCATGCTACGTGCTTGACACGTCTTCATTCATCTTCCTGGTGGAGCTATGAGACAGGGACTATGATTATCCTCATGATGGCAGATGAAGAAACTGAGGCTTACAGGGGTAGAGTGACCTGCCCGAGTTCTCACAGCTGATGAGAGGGAGAGGCAGACTGTGAATCCATTGAGTCTAGAGTCAGTACCCGTGCCCCTGGCCCACGCCCCTCAGACCAGGGTTCAGTTAAGTTGAGGTCATGTAGGCAACTAGACACAGCCCTAGCTTTCATGGGTTGAGAGGCCAACCTTGGAGGTATGGGGGACATGGTTGGGGTCACCAGTAGACTTCTGAGACTCCTTAAGCTCTCCTCCTAGAATTGATCCCAAGTGGAGAAGTGAAGGAGGCCGCAAGGTAAGACCCTGCCCTCCCTGTCTCTAACGCCTTTGCCATCAGCAAGAGGCCTGCCTGATTGATTGCAACTGAATTTCAGACCCCAGGGCTGAGCATCGTGCCTTCTGAATGTCTCATTCTATTTTATTTGCTGACACAACAGAGCAAGTGCGATTCGCATAGGTGGTTCACCATCTGTGTTTCATTTGCAAGGATGATGCATTATTAAAAAAAATAAGACAATTTATTTACATCTATGTTTTCCCCCCTCTGTTTTCTCAGCAGCAAGTGATACCAAAAAAAAAAAGATGGAGGAAATTATACCAACAAAAATATTTATGAGTAAATAACTCACAGAAATGGAAAGATGCTACTAACTAAATAATTCTGGTCCCACCTACCAAAACAAAGAAAGAATATTCCCGACAGCATGATTGAACTGTGTGTAATTACTGCCAATGTTTTAAACATGATGATAATGAGAAAAGTATTAGCATTAGATCAGAGCAGCCTCAAAATAATTATTTTCCTGAGAGTGTGACGATTACGTCTCACTTTTATTCAAGGCATGGGGAAAACGCTATTCCTTTTTAGGATGATGATTTTTTTTCAGGCAGTTTGACTTGATATCATCATTTTCACAGATTTCTTTAGTATGTGACAATATTTTAACTGGGATCATCTTGACCAAACACACCGTTCTCTTTTGACTCGCAGGTACACATCCAATTTCATTGACGATTTTGCGTTGGAGCTCCCCCCAGCATTCTCCAGTTTCCTTCTCTGACATACCCAAGGACTCCTTAATCTCTCAGAGCAAATAAATGCACATAAATCTAAAAATAAGTCCTTATGTAACACTTACCATGGAGAGAAGGAAGGAAATTCTCTCATTTGCCTCATTTGGCCTAAAAATTGGGGGCATTATAAAGTTTCAGAAGATCTTTTACCAGCTGAAAACAGAAAATAAATTACATTCACAGTCCTAACATCTTTTATTGTATGTACATTTTTATGGGCAGGCTATCACTTTCCTTAGATAATACATAATAAGCTCAAACTTCAGCTCAAAAATCAGCTCAGACTCCTTAAAAAGACTAATGATACTCTCACAGTGCAAGTGTTAAGATCACATCTTAAGGGCCTCTTTTGGAAACTGTTTCCATTTGCAGTAAAAGGAAAAAAAGAAAACCAAACTCCCTAAACTGACCATTAGCTACAGTGAGTAGTTGCAAATTGTGGCTATGTTCAGAAAAGTTGGCAGATTCCAGCTGATGAATTTCAGTCTAGTGGCCAAATGATCAACTAAATAAACCATTGATCAAATGGTAGGGACCTTTATCTGATTTTATTTTGTAGTGCAGCCAGACATGGCTTAAAAACAGACAGAACTGTCAGAATGAGGGGCTGAGTATGGTTATGGAAAAGAATAAAACAGTGCCCCAAATGGACCCATTTCGTTTAGTAGGATATACGGCTCTTATTTTCTCTAAACGTTTCCCTAAACATTTAAACAAGACACCCAGACCCTCATGCCCATCCTATTCACCAAGAGATTTCTTAGTGCCTAGTCTAGCTCCTGACACAAGGTTGGCATAAGATGAATACATTAGACGACGGGATGATTACACAAGGGCAAGACTGAGAGCTCAACTAAAAGATAATCCTTTCCTCTGTTTATATACCCCTGCTAGGATGTGGATCTTGCAGTAAGTTCTGAGATCATCTGTGAGCTATTTAGTCCTAAATACAAACTGAAGGAACATAGGTCTTCCATCCATCCGTTCATTCAGCCAGCCTTGCATGCATGCATCCATCTATCCATTCAACAAATCTTTACTGAGTACTTATGTCCCCAGCACTATGTTCGGCAATGGGAATACAGAGATGGGACAAGGATCCAAGATCTCTTTCTTCAGGAAATGTGTGTTCTGGTATGGTTTCAGAGAAGTAAACAGACGAGCTTGTAACGGAAAACGCACCGTGTTTCCAGTGAAACTTGAGGACTAGTAACACCAAGCTTACGACAAGGGAAGGGCAATAAATGGTCCTTCCAGCTGCTCTCATGACTCAGCTGTGAATCTGGGGAACTGCAGTAAAACCCAGCCCAGCATGAGCAAAAGGGAAGAGGTATGATTCACAGAACAAAGGGAAGTGGGCCTGTGCAATCTGGGGAGACTCTCTGTCCGTCTGTGACACGTGGGTAGAAACAATATGTAAAGCTCTCAGCAGGAGATGATGGGGGACTGGAGCCTGGGTTATCAGCAGCCATAGGAAGTATGAAAAATAGTGATGATTGTACAATGCTTTGCTATTTGAAAAAGGAAAGGACACTGTGTACATCTCGAAAAGGTGACATAGTTGGTGGTGCAGATGTCATTATCATAGTCATTACTGATGAGGAAATGGGTTCAGAGAGGTTAAATGATTTGCCCAAGTTCACACAGCTGGCCAGGTGAGGAATTGACACTCCCAGGCAGCATCTTACAGAGCAAATTGCACATCAAAGGTATTCAATAAATGTTTTTTAATAACTATAGTCTCAAGGTTGGAAAAGACATTAAGGACATAACCTTTTGGGTTAACTGAATCCCTTCTGTGACATCCTATCAAGGGCAGTTATGCTTGAATACATTCCACAATGGGGAACTCACTACCACTCTTGTAATTTACTACTACAACTGATAATGATAATGATGATAGCTTCTGTTTATTTAGAATAGACAATATGCTTTACGTATTTTGACACACCTGATCCTCACCAACAACCCACTTGAAGTAGGTGCTGTAATTCCCATTTTATAGATGAATAACTAAGGTATACAAATAACTCACTGTGATGGGTTGAACTGTGTTCCCCCCAAAAGATATTTTGAAGTCCTAACCCCCAGCACCTGTGAATGTGACCTTATTCGGAAATAAGGTCTTTGCAGATGTGATCAAGTAAAGATGAGGTCATTAGGGTGGGTCCTAATCTGATAGGACTGGTGTCTTATAAGAAGGCACGGACATGCACAGAGGAAAGACAATGTGAAGACACACAGTCAGAAGAAGGACATGTGAAGATGGAGGCAGAGGTTGGAGTGAAGTGTCTATAAGGTAAGCAATGCCAAGGATTGCTGGCATCCACCAGAATCTAGAAGAGGCAAGGAAGGATCCTCCTCTAGAGCCTTCAGAGGGAGCCTGGTCCTACTGACACCTTGATTTCAGACTCCTGACTTCCAGAGCTGTGAGGGAATAAATTTCCATTGTTTTCAGCCACCTGCTTTGTGGTACTTTGTCACAGCAGCCCTGGGAAATGACTACACTCACCCAGGTCAGAAACCAAATAAATGACGGGGCCAGGATTCTGACCCCAATCCCATCTCCTAAGTCCACTGAAACATGGTCTCCAAAGGTGGGGCTTCTCCAACTCACTGCACATTTGAATCACCTGGGTTTTGTTTTCTTTTTAAACTACTGATGCCTGTGTCCCTACCACCTGAGACCCTGATTTTATGGATCCAGGTCTCAGCCCGAGCACCAGGATTTCCAAAGCCCCTCAGCAAAGTGTAAGAACCACTGTCCTACTTGATGCCACTTCTCACCACTTGGGGACCTAGCAGAACAAATCCACTCCCTCTTTCCAAAAGCCAGTCCTCCCTAAACATGACAACAGTCCTCGTGTTCCCTCTGAGCCCCTCTTTTCCAGGCTGCACATCTTTAGGGGGTCCACTGTCCAAAGCAGGAGCTCAGCCAACCATGCTGCCCCAGAGGACTCATGAATCACAGTGACTATAAATGCACCAGTTCTGGGGGCGGCCACAGTATAGGTTAGCCTTGGACATAGTGGGAACCAGGAACTGACCTATTGTCACTTCCACTGTCCATCTCATTTCCAACCATAGTCCTGGTTTCTCCCCAAGGTCATGGCTCAGTGGAGAAGGAACTTCTTAGGGAGAACTCTCTCACAAACCACCCACTGGATGGCATCTTCTGGGCAATGTCGGCCGGTTGAATGGGCCATGTCAGCTGCTGATCATGGTTGGGAGGGAAAGAAGGGAGTCAGTTATGAGTTCTCAGAAGATGGAGAAAGTGGGTGAGCTGCCATCTAGCATTTTTACATTGCCCAGAGTGGGTGAGAGACGGGTGGTCTCGCTCCCAGCTCTGTGTGTGCATGCTGGGTCCAGAGGCTGCACCACCCCAAACACACCAGGAAATGAAAGGAGATTGCCCCACCAAACAGTGGCTTGTGCACACAGAGGTATCATACATTTCATGCTGCCTGCCTCTCCTACACATCCTTCCTTTCATCGTCAACAGTCAATTTTTTGAGCACTTCTCATGTGCTAAGGACTGGAAATACAACAGGGATCCACCTGGACACAATCCCTTTCCTCTTTGGAGAGTGGAGAGGAGCAGATCAAATGGGTACACCTCCCACAGTTGGCCCCACTTGAGACATCCTGGGGAGTGAGGGTGGCAAGAAGAAAGGGCAACAACAAAATGGCAACATATTAAAGATCGTTTATGGGCGTCCTTGACTGTCCTCATTGACAAGCTGCATTACAAAGTAAATATGTGAAAGGCAGGGAAGTGGAATAGGTAGGTTCAAAGAAAACAGTGCTTGCCACCTCCCCTGAAGCCCTATGTTATCTCTCTCTTAGGTAAACACCCCCGCCGGGGTCCTCTTTGGGAAAGTACCCATGAAAGGAAAGGTACTAAATGGAAAAGCAAAATGAAAAATGTTCATCTGATCATAGTTGAGCTCATGTCAACCAGCGGGTTTCCGGAGCCTCCACTCCCAACAAAGTGGGGGCCAGCGGGGGCAAACTGTTTGTACGGTCTCAGCAGCCCCTGCCCTAGAACGGGACCTCAACTGATTTATTTACACTCAGAATATTCAGTGCTCAAACACACGTGAGATACTGTGAGTGAACACGGGGTAACTCAACTTAATATTGGTTTGAATCATATCCAAGTTTGTAGGGTCCCAATGGAATATTTTCTTAAAAGTGAATGGTGTGTAAATCTGTTTTAAGTGTTCTGCCCAGATGGTCAAGAAGTAGACTTTTAAAACTACACCTAAGACAAGATGCCTCCTCAGAAGGTCTCCAGAAAGAATGACAAAGAATTCCACATCCTGCTGCAGGATCCCGTCACATTCACGTGACTTGTAGGAAAGGCGCAGGGAGGTGAGAACATTACAAACGGGAAAACACCGATTGGGGGGTGCTGTGCAGGCTCTGTCCCTTTAAAGATGAGGAACGTGGAGTCATGTCTTCCCAGGTCAGGAAACTTGCCGAAGAGAAGCTTCCCTCTGCATCAGCCAACAGACAAGCCTTGCCTAAACCCAGGGGCACTTCTTCAGGTCCCACCGATGTTGCTGGGTCAGCACTGAACTCTGGAAACCCTCCCAGGGGAGTGACACTTTTCATTCGTTTTCATTGATTTTCCAATTTCGGTTAAGTTGTGTTTATCTGTCTTTTTTTTTTGGAGCTGTTGATGTTTTGTGGCTAGAAATGCTTAATTCAACTCCCATAATTATATACTTACTGCAACTTAAGAAAAATCCAAATGAAAAGATCATGAGCTTGAAACATATTTGTCCTCAAAATAAACCTTAAGAGCTGAATAATCCAGTATATTATCACATTGGTTTATAAATAGAGACTTAGAAAGCATTTTCTATCAGTAAAAAGAGAAGCTGAGATAGAGAAATTACTGCACTTAATCTTTCCCTTGTATGAAGAATTTGCGAGGACCTTTGGGACAAATAGAAGTTATAGGAAAGCTGGTGTGTGTGTGTGTGTGTGTGTGTGTGTGCATGCATGAGGGGTGGGGAATAAACAGAGAGTTGGAAAGACATGACTTTCCTCCAGAGAAGATAATATGGAAGCCAGACAGTCATAAAAAGGGGAGGGCTGGAAAGAGGATGGGAGACAAAATGAAGGAAATGGACTGATATGTTCTTTTTTTCCCTGCTTTCCTATTTTTAACCAGAAACAACTACATTTTCCAAGTGGCAACCTCAGTTTCAGAGCAAATTCCATCCTCTCCACCTTCCATTAATTTCCAATTTCTAGCTACTGTGGACCGCCCACCAAGTGTAGAATGTTAGTGTCATTTCCAACTCGTTCTTGCCTATACGCCAAAAACACATAATTAGGATTTTGAGGAGTGCTCAAACTGTGCTAGGCAGTGGGGATACAAACATGCATATGATCACAGTCTCTGTTCTTGAGAAATTTGTAGCGGAGGCTGGTGCTGCCCAACAGAACTTTCTGTGATGATGGCCATATTCTACACCTGTGGTGGCCAAACAGGGGCCACTAACCACTAACGACACGTGGCTACCTAGCACTTGAAATGTGGCTCGTCTGACCAAGAAACTGATTTTTACATTTTAATTTCAATCAATGTAAACTAAAATTTGAATAACTACATGTGACCAGTGGTTACTACGTTGGACACTACAGGTCTAGACCAAGAAGAAGGGGAGACATTTTTTTTTTTGAGGCCACATTGGTTTATAACGTTGTGTAAATTTCAGGTGTACATCATTATATTTCAGCTTCTGTATAGACTGCATTGTGTTCACCACCAAAAGTCGTTTCCATCGGTCACCATACACATGTGCCCCTTTACCCCCTTTGCCCTCCCCGCGTGCCCTTGGGATATTCTCTAAAGAGACAAATGGCATCTTAAAGGGGCGAATGGCAAGTGCCATGTGATGGCTACAGGTAAGTGCAGTCAGAGTTTGGAGGAAGAACAAGACCACGGAAAACGCAGGTGGAGGAAGATGGCTTCTCAGAGGGGGTGGATCTAACCCAGAATCTTGTGAGAAGCTGCGGCGTAGAAAGCAGAAAGGAGAGGAGAAGGCATTTCTGACCCAGGGATTTGTTTAACTGAAAACACTGCAGGGAAGATGCACAGAGCCCACTGGGGAAACCCAGCAGTTACCAGGGCAGATGGTCCTTGCAGAAGGTCCAGGGTGACTGCAGGGGGAAACACCTGTGGGATGATGTCACGTCAAGAACAAGGAATTCCAAGCTGGGAGCAGATATGGGGTGGGCAGAGGAGGTGATGGAGTGACAGGAATCCCCACGTCGGTTTAGTATGCTGTGTTTGAAGGGCCAAGAGGCTCTCCTACTGATGGTAGCCTGTGGTGAGCTACAGGGTGGACCCAGAACTCAGGGGAAAGGTCAGGGCCAGGGGACCCGCGTAGGAAGCGACTTAAGTGGGGCAGCTAAATGGGACATTTAGGTGCCCCACCTAAATGGGACAGCTGCCACCAGCTCCATCTGACTGTCACATCCAATGTGACCAACTGTCCACATGTGGAAATTGGGCCCATTTCAAGAATTTCTGATTTTCAGAAGTTCTGAAAGTTGGAATTTTTTAAAAAGGAATATGAAATCTAAGTCTTTTGACATGGCAACTCAAGTGAAAACTTTAAAACATCCTAGGCAAAACCAAAGAGCAAGAGTGTGGACCGACTGGGGTCCAGGGGTCACCAGCTTGTGACATCTGACCTAGAAGATGCATGAGGTTTCACAGAGACGGCCTAGTGGGAGAAGAGCGGAGGCTGGAGGAAGAGAGAGTTTTCGGGGGAAAGCAGTGGTGCGCGCAGGAGAGGGTTTGAGAAAGAAAAGAAATAGGTGGGAGCCACCTGAGTCTGTGATGTGATCTTGCACAAAGCCATACGCTTCCCCACCCCTGTCCCTGCGCTTCCTTCATCCCTCCCCATCCCTCCCTGCAGGAAGGTAAGGAGAGGTAGTCTGCGGAATCACTGGGGCCTCAAGAATAAGTGGTCAGTGAAGAAACAGAGGCATCGGGTTGAATGAATACAAACGATTCTAACGGATATGACGTTTCATAGTGGGTGGTTTTTGGGTTCACATAATACCCCATTTCCCTTAATAGATATTCCCTACCCAGTCATGTGTAAATATCTCATTTCCGCCTCTACCGTATAAAGCGCCTTGACTGAAGCCCCCCCTCTTTCCTCGTGGGACAGCCGCATTCGGTTCTCCTGAAAAAGAAGATGAGTGCCTTTCAGCTCACCTCCCGGTCCAGCAGTGCAGGTGACACGACGGTGACAATGTCTCCTTTCTCAGGATCGATGTAGAACATGTTGGGAGACGGCTTGTCAGGAGTCTGCTGACGGATATTATACCGCAGGAGGGCATTATCTGTGGCTGGATCATCCGCGTCAAAGGCTGTCATCCGCATCACCGTGGTCCCTGCGGAGGCAGGACAGAAGGGCGGGAGATGGTCACGCGGGTGACAGTGACAGGCAGAACCTTCCCCGAAATCCAGGCAATAGCAATGGAGTGGTGTGGCAATCAAATTAAAAACGCAAAGCATTTCCCGAGTTCTGTTATATCTTAGCTTTTCTCCCTGCTGCCCCCATCATGTTAAAAGACCTGATATAAAGAAATCTTTGCTGTTCAGCAGATTGACAGCTTAATCTTTCCTTCTGCTTATATGCTGTTCCTTTTCACGGGGTTTCATTCCATTGTGGATGAGGCTCCTTAACAACGGCCTTCATTTTGAAAGCTCTTATTGAATGCCTACTACGTGGGGGGCCCTGGGCCAGGTGTTGGGGAAATAGAGGTACAAAAAAGGCACATTCTCTGGTGTCCCGCAGAGATGGGTAGGAGAGAGGGCATATAAAAAGGTTAGACTAACAAAGCATGTCAGTGCATTAAGAGACTGTTATGGCTACCGAGAGAACAACCTCATCTCACCTGGGGTTCGGGAAAGGTCCCTGGTACCGACACCTATGGAGTGAGTAGGTGTAAGCAAGATGAAAGACGGGGACCTCAACGGGAAAAGGTATTCTACTTAAAGGGAGCAGGAGGCAATGCTAACTGAGCCCCCTCTGTCTTAGGCACTTGCGGTATAAAGACGATATAAAGACAAGGGATGACATGTGGACTCCTTGATTATGTCAGGGGTTGATAAGGGTGTTAGATAACATGTCTTGCTCAGACACAGCTGATAGGAAGGGGAATTGGTGTAGCCACTTTTGAGGATAACTGAGCACCAACTAGTAAAAAAAAAAAAATGCATTCACCCTCTTGGTATCTGCCCACGGGAAACACACATGCATGTCAACAAGGGGTTTTTGCAAGGATATTCATGGGCTGGATTATCCATCATGATGAAAAATTTGGAAACAACTTAACCATCCTACAATAGAGGAATTGATAAAATGATGGTCTCCCTATGCTATAAAATATTTTGCAGCAGTTTAAAACAGACAGGGGAACTTGAAAACGCAAAGGCATAAAGATCCATGCATCCCTATGTTCACTGCAGCACTATACACAATAGCCGAGACTTGGAAGCAACCTAGGTGCCAAGCAAGGGACACGAATGGATAAAGAAGATGTGCTATATATACACAATGGAGTACTACTCAGCCATAAGAGATGATGAAATCCAGCCATTTGTGACAACATGGATGGTCCTTGAGGGTATTATGCTGAGTGAAATTAGTCAGAGGGAGAAAGACAAATACTGTATGATCTCACTCATAAGTAGAAGATAAAAACAACGACAAACAAACACATAGCAACAGAGATTGGATTGGTGGTTACCACAGGGAAAGCGGGGAGGGCAAAAGGGGTGATTAGGCTCACATGTGAGGGGATGGACTATAATTAGTTTTTGGGTGGTGAACATGGTGTAATCTACACAGAATTAGAAATATATTACGATGGACATCCGACAGCTATATAATGTTATAACCCAATGTTACCGCAACTAAAAAAATAAAAAATAAGTAAATAAATAAAACAGGGTGTAGGTCTGATGTGCTGTGACATGGAAGACTCCAAAACAGAGTATTAAGTGAAACATCAGGTTGAAGAATGCCACCCACAGTATGATATCATTTTTGTGAACTTGCTTGCCTATAGAAAATTCCACAATACTTTAAACATCTATTTTGCAGGTACAGTTTATGTCCATGAATGCATCAAAGGTCAACGGAGGTGAACTTCCACTGCGATGGCGGCTAACGCCCAGAAAGGAGAGAGGAGACAGGGATTAGGGGTGGTGACAAGGGAAGATGTTGGCCCAATCTGTAATGTTTTGATCATTTTTACAGGGAGAATGTATTGCTTTTGCAATTAAAATTTAATCTAAAAAGAGCATAATTATAAGTACTGACGGAAGCCTGGTCAGAGCAGAATCAGGCACGTCTGCCTGCTGGTTTTGACAATTGTGAGCCACCTCATTTGGCTCAGGGTGACCTGCCCAAGCACAACTTTTCTTAGCAGTTTGCTCTTCCATGAATATAGAGCCCCAACCTCCGATTCTGAACCCTTCTGGACCCACAAAGTGTGAGCTACCTGGTGAGAGATGAAAGCAGTAGACCAATAGTTCCCGGTGGGAATATTCATATATAGAAAATACTGAAGCTTAAGAGAAACAGAATTCATCAGCTCAGCTACCATCCCTGTATTCCTTTTCCTTATGCAACAGTGCTTCTCAACCGTCAAAGCTGGTTTATTCTCCCCCACCACTGGAATAAGATTATCAGCCACCAGGTCTGACTGATCAGGCAAAGAAGGGGATCTGACCACCCTCAGGTTGGATCGATTTGTTAAATATTCTCAGTTAATTTCACCAATGCTGCCATTACGCCAGCTGCATCTACCTTGTTTCTTTGCCGGTCTTTGTTTCTTTGTGAAACTGTCGCCAGGCAAGCCACAGGGTCCACTGCTAGAATAGACAATTCTTGGCACGTGCAGCCCCCTTGCCTTTGGAAGATATCAGCAAACAATTTGGCGTCTGTTTCCCACCGAGCCACACTATGGAATCAGGGTTCTTTCTCAACCCTGTGGTCCAGGCAGCCGTTCCCAGTCCCTCAGAGTTAGCTCAAGGGTGACACATATTTGCCTTTCTGGTCTAGGAAAAAAGGCCTTTTGGGGATCGCTGCCAGAAATCAGAGGCAGCTTTCAGGCCCACATCTCACCCAGGGACGTGCTAAGTAAGCTCGGTGTGGCCAAAGGCATTCACGGAGGCCTCAATCTCATCAATTCCACACCAAACAGTTCCCGGCAAGGTAGGCATGACCCAGCGCCCTGCACTTTGTTGGTGTCTAATGAACGCTTGATTGATGGAATCAGTGCCCTATTTAATCTGCCTTTAATTGAAGTCATAGATGAAGAAGCAAAAGAAAGTATAAAGATGAAGTCATCATGGTTTGCAGCTGTCGTGGCTTGCATTAAAATGATTAGAGGAAGGAAGAAAAGAGCTCTCAGGTTAACCAAATTTTAGTTTTCACCGGGAAATTCATTGATGATGTCTTTTTTGGTTATTTTCACAGATTTGATAATATACTAAAATGTTATCCTGGAATATTCTCAAGGTTGCACAGAAAGTGCTTCTTATTTTAATGAATTGTTAGGGAGTCAGCGAACTTGGTCTTAAGCTCTGCCTTCCTCTTAACCAAGATGTGAGTACACAGCTGGACTGACTTCTGAGGCCCACCTCTATGGAGAGCGAATAGGGCCTAAGTCGCGTTGACGGGTTTGCAGCATTGAGGAAAATGGCTTTGGGGTAACATGTCTAGGTTCAGATCTTTAGTAACTATGTGAATTTGAGCAAGTTATTCAACCTCTCTGAGCCTCAGTCTCCCCCCTTGAAACATGAGGATATTGGTAACTCTTTTCTCTGGGTCTTTGTAAGGAATTTATGGGACAATACATTAAAGAACTTGGCACAGTGCCTGGGGCGTTAGTGCTCTGAGGAGGATGCCCTTTATTATCAACTCTGCCCTGGGTTCTGAGCCCATCATGGCTGTGCAGGCAACGGCCTCAGATAAAAGAGCTTGGAAGTAAGTTGTCCATAGAGGCTGGTACCTGGTACAGCAGGATGAGTCCTGGTGCCCATTGTCTCTGGGTTTCCCTGCCTTACCCTCTGCCTTCTAGTTGCCCCGGTCTTAGTTTGTCGATTTCAGTTTCCACTGTGGAGATCATAACTCTATACCAACAGCCCCCCTCCCCCCCCCACACACACACTTTCTGTAGCCTACCCTGCTTCTCCATACAGCACTCTAGTCTCTCCCTAGGATCAAGGTTCCATCCTGAGCCCCAGTCCACGTAGTGGACCCAACACCCTGCTCTGTCAGCCCCTCTCCTAGATCATGATTTTCATACCTCCAGGTTCTGCAGTGGCTGGATAAACCTCCTAAACCAGTATTTCCTAATTGTATGCAAGGAACTCTGGTTCCGTGGGCTCAGCAGAGAAACGAATCCAGGGGACATGCAGCAGCCTCAGTTAAGCAGGCTTCCGTCCTGGAGGAATCTCAGTGTCCTGAACAAGCAAACACGTGCAGTAAATCTCCAAGAGAGAGTAGAATGGGCAGCGTTTCCCAAACTGCTCTGTTAACGGAACCTCTTCATTTAAAGACTATCTTTACGTGATGGGCCACGTGGTCCTAACGGTGAGCTCTTGGAGGGTACAGACAGTGTTCCGTTCATCTTTGTAAGCTCAGAATCTGACCCGCAGTAGGTCCTCCATCAGTGTCCTTTGAGTAGAATTGCATTCTTCCATCACTGTAGCTTTGCCTTATTCCACACTGACCAGAAGCCACGGGCGACCCATCTACTGAGAAGAGGGACAATGTTGCCTGGACATTTTTCACAACAGGCATGCTTCTCCACCACTCTTTTTACTGCTCTGAGTTCTTTCTGCCCCTTGGAGGCCCTTGTTGGAAGTGGATTCAGCCGTCATACACCGATTTCAAGGTCAGGGCTGATGTTCAGTAGGCAGGCACCGGGACAGCTGTATCAGTGCCTGTGGGTGGCACCAGCCCCTCACCCCTTGCCCAAGCCCACATCCTAGACTCTAAGAAGAGGGGCTTGTTTGTTTCCGTCAGCCCAGCAGCTTCCCCGTCAGTGCTTATCTCGTACCTATGTGTGCTTCCCGATGGCAGAGAAATGATAATTATGTGATAGACATGCGTGGGGTCCTCCACATAGTATATTTCTGTCCTCTTCCGCATCACAATATTCTCCTGAGTGTCAAAATAAATGCTAATCACCCTGTCACTCCCAGAGCCAGATGAACTAGCAGCAGCCCCCCAAAGCAAAATAAAAGAATCACAGGCTGCCCGTTGAAAGTCTCAAGTCCTGTGTCATTTTCTACTGAGGAGGGACATGGCCACCAAAGTGACAGGCTGATGAACCATCTTGATTGTTTTGTCTTGCTCAGACAGCCCTTCCTCTTGACTGGATTTCTCTGAGGAAAGAAAAGGGCCTCCTGGTGTTATGACCCTGAAAGCTGTCGGTGTTTGAAGTTTGCATCCCTGTGACTTCAAGCAGAGTCACACCCCTGAGAAGCCGACCGCAGATCTGAAGGTGAGGGGCTTTCAGCCTCCGTGAAAGGCCAGCCAGCCTCAGGAGTGGGGGCTCCAAAGACGCTCGCTCTGTGTCACAGGTAACGGATTTATTCTCTTCTTGAAATCTCGACTTCATCCCAACACATTTCCTTCACATGATCAAAAGCGTCAGACTCCTTTTTTTTTAAAAACCATATTCCCGTGAGCGAATAATGTATCGAGACATGGTTGTTCGTCTATATTTAGCACTGGATTTCTGATAGCACGGCTGCAGCAACTGTATTTTTCCAAGGAGATGTGTAACACAAAAACCAAAGTGAGCAGAGATGGCAGACATCACCAATTGTGGGCCTTGGATGTGAGAAAATGGCACCTTGTCTTACAGCATCAAACTCCTGAGAGAAGGTGGTGCATTCTAACGCCACCCAAACACCAATCTCTGTGACGGAATTATTACCAGAGATGTGCCTCCAGGGTTGCTAAAAAGAGAATGTGACTGTGGGTACTGCGTTGCATAACTTACTCCTTGTGTGGTGATGCCCCACGTCAGATAAAAGCCCTTAGACTATTGGCATCTCAACTTGTTCAGTCAGGTGAGAGGGACATAGAAGCTGGCGAGACCTTAGAGTCTAGCATCCTGGGGTATGTCTGCTTGGACTGATGTTGATTTGAAACTAAATTTCTCTTGAGGACCCTTCAGGTTGAAGGGGGTCTGGGCATCCTGATTCCAAATGCCCAACCAGAGAGTTCTAGAGGTTTGCCTGGAACTGAGGGGATTCCTGGAAAGCCCTGGGCAAACCAGACTGAGTCTGTCACCCTACAGCCCAAGTTTGCTTTCAGATGTGGACACATCTCAAGGCCGTGACCGTCAGTGTGCAGACGCGAGAGCTGGTGTGAACGTAACTTGAGTGGCCTGGGACACAGGCCACAGCCACTCAGTCAACTCACCACCAGTCACACCAATCTGAGGTTACTTTCTGACCAAGCAGGTGGACACACCCCAGCTCTCTCCTAACTGTCCTGAAGAGTGAAGAGAGAGACCAAGGGGTGCAAATTCAAGGCAGAACAGTGTTGGAGGAACCGTTAAGCATGCGGGCTGTCTAGTTTTATTATTTTATTTTATTTTTTTTGAGGAAGATTAGCCCTGAGCTAACATCTGCCAATCTTCCTCTTTTTGCTGAGGAAGACTGGCCCTGAGCTCACATCCGTGCCCATCTTCCTCTACTTTATACATGGGACGCCTACCACAGCATGGCTTTTGCCAAGTGGTGCCATGTCCGCACCTGGGATCCGAACTGGTGAACCCTGGGCCACCAGGGAGAAGTGGAACGTGTGCACTTAACCACTACGCCACCGGGCTGGCCCCTCGGGCTGTCTAATTTTAAATGCTGGCCTCACCATTTTCCAGCTGGGCACCCTTGGGCAAATTCCTTTACCTTGCTCACCGTCAACTTTTTCATGAACAGCACCTCCCTCAATGGGCTGTTGTGGGCATCGAATGAACTAGTGTAGTCTCTCTCAACTTTTAAATTATCATCCTCTGCAAGTCTTTTTAGACCAGTTTTTCCTACTCCCCTGCTGTAGAGACACTGTGTATCTATTAATGTACTACGGCCCTTCAGAGGCCCACAGACCATTGTAATATCTAATATTTTTTAACATCTCCCCCCAAGTACCAATTTTCTCGCACTTGGGAGTGATATTGACCCCACTGAGAATGCATAAATTAATGACCATAAAGACCAGAGCCTGGGGGATGGTAAATACTCAAGAGATGTAAGTTTTATCGTTATTTTTATTGACTACCACAATGTGCAACTCAGTTCCGGGAACCCATTGCTGTGTGCAAGGATGATGAGCAAAACGTCTTGTGGGACCCAGCCACCCAGAAGTCAGCTCGTGCTGGTTCCAGGACTGATACTCAGAAACTAGAGAAGCGGGAACTAATTAAAATCTCATAAAGAAACAATTCCTTTCTTCCCTTAGACAAGCCTAGAAATTTCTGTTGAGCGCTTGCATGCGTGAATCAGCTTCCTGTGGTCTTGTCAATGTTTCCATGTACAGGGAATGAATAAGGAAACTGTCAAATGACTAGTTGATGAAAGATAACCAAACCAACCTGATAGGTTTCCAGGGGCAGCCCGCATCCTGCCGTGTGCACATTCCAGAAAAGTTACCCACGTGGTGAATCGTAAATGTCTTATTTTCCCCTTGACCTACATTAACATCAGGCCTGCTTTATCGCCATGTGAAGGGGTGTCCAGCTGGAAGCCGGTTTACATAATTCACTTTAAGTTTTTCTGCTTATCTCCAAAACATTCTGCTCGCAGGTGGAGTGGGGGAGGGAGGTTGGCTCTCCGCTCTGGGTGTGGAGACTGTCAAGGGAAGCTCTGTGTGGATGCTCAGAGGGCAGGAGGAGAGGACGCACAGTGGCAGAGAGAAGAGGTGCTTCCAATGTGATTTCGGGGAGGAGGGGAGGGGGGCAAAGCAGCCTTCGACCTAAGCAAAGCCAGGGAGATCTAGCTTTGTCACCCTCGCTCCTTTTAGGGGCCCTTCCCTCTCTCTCCCAATTATCTAGGGATTGTCACTCATCAGCACAGTTTCCTCTTGCATTTTCCATGTGGTGGTCAGGCTGTGCATTAGACCCAGAAAGTTCCTGATGACGTGAGTTTTGAAGAAGATGTCAAAGACATATGGCTTCTCCTCTGTCAGCAGCTCAGACCCACTGGCCCCAAGGGTGAGACTCTCTGGCCTTGTTCCCAGAGTAGGGTCATGGGAGCTGGGCCAGGAGTGAGAAGCTCAAATCCCCACCCAACGCCCACACAGGTAACTTGCAGGAATAAAGCGATTTCAACACAATTGGGAGCAGTGGGGACTGTGGCAAACTAGAGGGCGTATATCCTGCCTAAGGGAGCAGCTGCCTTTTAGATCAAGGTAGTTGCTGCATTTCTGAAATGCAAGTCTGGAGAAGCTAGACTTTTTGATTGTTCAAGAAAAGGTGGGAATTTGGATTTTCATATAAACTGTCAAAGTATTTACACTTCGGACACTGGTTCTAATTTAAAAAATAAGAGATCACTGAGTAGAACTAAGAAGGCCAAACAAAACAGATTATGGCAGACTTTGGTGCAAGGCTCATCAATTTCAACCTTTGACCTTGACTGTAGGTAGAGCCAATTCTCCCCAAAGATAAGAACTAAACGTTGTTAACGCATCCTCTGGTGATAGATTACAACTTAAGAAAATGGCACATCCGCTATAAATAGTTCGCCCTTCTTCCTCCCACCTCCCTTTTGGAACAGGGGCGTTCCCTGGTGTGGCCCTGGCCCAGCAAAGTGGGAGACGCTAGAGACACAGTGATGTAGATATGTGACGCACGTTTCATGCACGAATTTATTTGATCCTATAGTAATCCCAGGAGGTGTGTCATGTTGTTAAGCACATTGCACAGATGAGGAAACAAAGACTGAGAAGGTCACATAGCCTGTTACCTCTTCGGCCAGGATTTGCTAAAGGGACTACGGCTCAGACTGTGAGTTGCTGCCCAGTACCCATTCTCACTTTCTTCCTGAGAAACATAAACCTGGTGTTAGCTGGCCACATTGCTGGCAAGCTGAGACACTAGATGTCCCAGCTTCCCTGGCAGCTAATGTGGCCATGGGCTAAGGTCTAGACAATGAGATATAATAAGAAGTATTATGTTGGGAGACTTCTGGGAAGGTTCCTCAAAAGGACCTCAATCAGAATGTGTGTGCTTTTGTCATACCCACTGTCCTCACTTTCTGCTGCCTGAAATGCAAATGTGATGACTACAGCTTCAGCAGCCATTTTGGACCACGAGGTGGCCCTTCAAATGGAAGCTACATAATGAAAAGTTAGAGCAGAAAGACAGAAGACATCTCAGTGCCTGAGTCTCTGATGACCATGGAGCTTCAGGGGAGGCCTGGAATGCCTCCCTCCAGCTTTGTTTCCATGAATAAGAAGTAAATGAGAGAAAAGTAAAAGCCCATCTTGTTTGAACCATTGTCATTTTGGGTTTGCTGTTCCATGCAGCCACAACTAATCTCTGAAAAAGGAGGAAGTAAAGATTGAAGAAAATAAATAATTTTATTAAATACTTAGTATTACCTTAGAAAGTAAATTTCGTTGCTTTAGCCTAGAACTAGAGGACACTAACTTAGACAAAAGTGGAAACATCTAGTTAACTCCTCAGGTATTTTCAAATATTCACGTTAATTTCTCCTCACCTAAATTGTCTTGAATCCAGAGACAATCTTTCTATCAGGTAGTAAGATTGTCCCATTAGTGACCCACGGCAAATCATACCTTCTCACGACTATAGTCTTATATCATCCCTTCCACAGTGACTGTGGGCTTTGCCATGTGACTTTGGCCAAAGCCAATGGGACAGATGGAAACATTATACAAACAGAGCTTGAAAGTGCTTGTTCATTGGAGCTTGTCCTCCTGGAACCCAGCTGACATCTAAAGATATCTGGGCTCTCCTGCTGGAGGGGCCATGTGTCTTGGAACTAAGGCTCCCTGGCTGACACCCCTAACTAACCACCAGACACATAAGTTGAGCCACCTTGGATCACCAGCCCCAGCTGAGCTTCCAGCTAACAGCAGCCATGGGGGCCACCTCAGGCAAGGCCAGCATAAGAACCCCCTGGCTGAACCCATCCCAGCGAGCAAAATCACACGCAAATCATGGCTGCTGTTTCAGGCCACTGCGTTTTGGTGTGTTTCATCCTACAGCGATAGATAACTGGCAAAGGAGTGTAAGTGGGTTAGTACTTACATACAAGCTAGAAAACATTGTATAATTAAAAAAATAGAGTTTATTTTAATGTGGAAGTTGCCATTTTAAAAAACAAATAGCAGAGCATATTTGGGGGGTGGACCAAACTAAAAAGGGACAAGTGCAGGTAAAAAATGGATGAGAATAAAATGCAACCTGTTTCCCAAATGTTGGGCTTTTGGGGCCACGAACGATGTTACTGCTAAATCATTGCAATATGTTGACTGCTGAGCGTTTCCATTGCCTAATGAATTTCTTTCTGGAGCAGCCCTGAATCAAACGAGCACAAAGCACATATTCCTGATGCGGGTTTGAGTTAAGTACCTTCAAATAGGAAGGCGACTCTCCTCTTAAAAATGAGAACGACTCACATTTTGAGACAGTTGCCGACTTCATTTAATAGCAGCCATAAGTGCCTGTGTGCAGCTGCAATGACACAGGCTTGATTGGAAACGCGATAGACTTCTCCTCTCAGATTCGCTTTCCCTCCCCGGAGCTAGTGGGTTTTTTAAGTACAAATTGACAGGCAAATATGTAATAAGTTATGACAAGTTGAGCAATGGTTTTCTCCCATCTGTTTTCAAAGGTTGTTTATTTTTACACTGATAAAGAGACGGCGGTGACAGAACCACCTCACGATTAGTTCAATCCTTCAGTCGCCTCTGCTCATCGTTCAATTTTCCTGGCGCCTCTGCTCCCCTTCTCTGCTGAGCTCATGTTTAATTAAGCTGCAGCAGGCCAGATTTTAGGAAAGATAACTTTTTGAGATAGAAGGTAATGCATGGCTAAAACTGGGGTCCCTCCTGTCATAACTCACTTTATTGGCCTAATTTCGTCGCTTTATCCAGAATTTTAAGGTAATACTTTTCTCAAACCTATTAAAAACCTCCATTTGATCTTTTTATCCAGCATTTCTTTCTGTGCAGCTCTTTTAAATGCATACAGGATACTCTGTGCTGGATTAACGGATCTTGCCTAAAAACTTCAAAAAAGCAATTTTAAGTGGAATCTGTATCCCTAATATTCTAAAGTAATAAGAAGAAATCTGGGGGCCGGCTCCGTGGCCGAGTGATTAAGTTTGCGCGCTCCCCTTCCGCGGCCCAGGGTTTCACTGGTTCCAATCCTGTGTGCAGACACGGCATCGCTCATCAGGCCATGGTGAGGTGGCGTCCCACATGCCACAACTAGAAGGACCCATAACTAAAAATGCACAGCTATGTACAGGGGGCTTTGGGAAGAAAAAGAAGGAAGGAAAAAAAAAAAAGATTGACAACAGTTGTTAGCTCAGGTGCCAATCTTAAAAAAAAAGAAGAAATCTTTGCATTAGATCAGCATGAAGTCACTAAAATTCTAAAATATGGAAATATTTTCCCACAAAACTCGAGAAACAACAAAAGGAAATTATGTGTGTATTTTTTGTTTGTTTAATCAATTTAAGAGATTTTTTTAAAAGTAATTATAGTTCCTCAGATCAGTGGTTTTCAATTGCGGGGGGATTTTATCCCCAGGCGACACTGGGCAATGTCTGGAGACATATTGGGTGTCACAACTGGGGCGGGGCGGGGGGTGCTACTGGCATCTCGTGGGTGGAGGTCAGGGATGCGGCTAAACATTCCACAATGCACTGGGCAGCCCCCATCACAAAGAATGATCCCGCCCAAAATGCCAACGGTGATGAGGCTGAGAAACCCCATCTGAGAGTCATTCATACCAGTGTCCCTAAAAGTGGTGGCACTTTTAGAATCCCACACTCAAACCATTGAAGCAACAATTTGCCTCTCTTTGGAGCTCTTTCGTCTAGACTTGAAGTTCACTGAGGGCAGGGAGACCGCCTCTTCTGTATTTGTTCCCCACACTGTAGCTCCAATATTAACACTATTGAATATGCAAATATACATAGTATATGATGTTTAAGAAATACTAATACTAACATCATTTAGTTTTTCCGGTTAAATTTTGTATAACTCAAAGCAGGAAAATCTTCAAAGTTACCAGGATAATCCTTTGTATGTAGCAAGTTTAGTAAACATTTGCTGAATGCATGTGAGGATAAATAAATGAATAAGGTGAATGAATGAATAAAAGATGAAGAGTTTTATTGTCCTCTTTCTTCTATTACCGCTTAAGGTAATGGTGAAGGTGGAATAGGAAACAGATAAATGATTGATGCCTCACTCACCCTAAATAATAATTCCCAGGTAAATTCCCAAGAATAGGCCTATTGCCCCTATCATTTATATCTATTTTCAGGGCAAAGGTGAAACAGCTTTGCTATTTAAAAACACAGATTTTATTAGGCGAGGCTGGACTGAGTTAACACGCCAATCCTGGAATTTCAATGACTTAACATATACGGTCAACTTCTCCCGCAGATCCAGTCCACCTTGGGGGCTCCTTTCCAAGGGCAGTTCCTTCCCAGTTGCGATCTAGGGATCCAAACCCTTGCATCTCGAGCCTTGCCATTGGGACCACATGATTTCCTGATTGTTGAGGGACAAGCAGAGAGTTGCAAAGCCACCTGTTGACTCATGAAATGTGTCAGCCAGAAATGGCACACGTCGCTACTGCCTGCAATCCCTTGGCCAGATCTGGTGTCTAAGGCCAGCTCAAGAGCAGGAGTGGCTGCATGGGCATGTCACCTGTGCAGTCACCAGGGCACTGTGCCCAGAAGGGCCCTGTCCTGGGTTTAATGCTGCGTTACCACCCTCCTGACATTCTTAAAAATTGTTGAACAAGGGGCCCTGCATTTTCATCCTGCAAATTATGCAGCCAGTCTGGGTCAAGAGCCAGGAGCCAGGCCTGCGAGAGGCCTGGAAATGTCCAGGGGCACCTAGACTCCCAGTGGGCAGTGGGCATCTGGGCCCCAGTGATCCTGCCTTCTGTCAATCCAGCCCCAGTGCAGAGGCCTTCATTTCCATCAATGGGCCCCCGCTGCTACTGCTTATAGAACTCTTGGCTCCCTCAACAGTTTTGTGCTTCTCTCTCAGATGAGAAGCATATGTAACAGCACAAGAAGTCAAACAGTGCCTGCCACAGACACACAGTGATGTCCCACCTGCTCAGGTGCCGGTCCCTGCCTCCCAGAGCTCAGGGTTCCTGCCCTGGGGGATAGGCTCGAGCTTCACTCATCTCTGGCTCCCAGCTCTTGAGCTTGATTTGGACACCAGAGAGCTGCTGTTTTCCTGGTCTCTGCCTTGATTTGCTGGATCCTAGGTCACCTTCTTTTTAATTAGATACTTCCTTCTTCCTAGTTTTTTCCTCGGCAATCTGGGTCCCACCAGATGTGGGTCACAC
This sequence comes from Equus asinus, assembly GCF_041296235.1. Taxonomy (NCBI): domain Eukaryota; kingdom Metazoa; phylum Chordata; class Mammalia; order Perissodactyla; family Equidae; genus Equus; species Equus asinus. The sequence goes on along the minus strand of NC_091817.1, from coordinate 45,740,538 downwards.
ACCAGTATGACACTGAGGGCATATGGCATGGGGCCATGTGTTTCAAACCTGGCTGCTCATTTGAATCACCTGGGAAGATTTTAAAATACTCCTGATGCTGGAAACTCATCCCCGGAGATTCTGAATATACTGGCCTGGTGTGGGGTCTGGAGAGTGAAATCCTGGGAATAGACAGGGGGCCAGGCAGAGGTAGACTCTGACCCTCTACTTGTTGGCTATGTGATCTGCGCAATATATGCAAGCTCACACTGCCTCCATTTTCTCACCTGTAAAATGGGCCGATACCTGCCACTGTGTAAGCTTGGTCTGAAGATGCATGTCAAATATAGGGGGCCTGATGAGGCAGGCAGCCTTTGCAGCAGTTCCACAGAGAGGGAAATTAATGCGCGGACCTACGTGGACCTAGTGTGTGCCAGGAGCAGTCCTTATAATAGCCCTGCTAGGGTAATTAGGTCATTTCCATTTTTAAAGAAGGAGAACCAGAGGCTCAGAGAAGTCAAATAACCTGCCCAAGATCATTGCTGGTGAGCAGCTAAGCAGCTCTTAGGAGGGCCCACGTAAGACTCTGTAACTCAAGAAGAGCTAGCCTTTATTGCGTGTTCCCACCATTACACAGATTGTCATTACACAGAGGATTACACTTAATCCTCCCAACAGTCCTGTGAGGTAGGTGTCATCAGCCCTATTTTACAGAGAGGGAAGCGGAGGTGGATGGAGGTGAAATGACTCACCCATCGAGCGGGTTCTCCAGCTGGCAAGTGGCGGAGCCCAGATGCTGTTTTCTCGTTCCTCTCCAGCCCAGCTCATGCCACTTAGGCATTTCAAATTGCATTTTGCAGATGGAATAATTAACTTTCGAGAACTCTCCCTGCAGACTGGCTAGAGAACACCTTTACCCTCACCCACTAAAGCTTGTCTGGGGGCATCTTTAAGCCACTTTGGGGAGCCCAAGGACAATCAGGGCCTGCATCCCCAAGTTGCAGTGAAGGACCAATGATCGACGGCTCCAGAAATGCACCTGTTAGGTAAAGAACCTGTCCGGAGCCACAGGCATGATCAATGAGGGGCTCAGGGAGGTTTGCATGGGGATGGGAGGGCTGGCGATTATGGCAGTAACAAGATACAAATGAGCCAGGATGCTGAAATACTGCACATCCGAGACTCGGACTCTGCGTTCAATGGGAAGAAAGTGCGGGGAAATTACTGGTAGAGCCGTAATGTTGCTGATTTTGCAAACATGTGTTCTTCAGCTTGATAAGTAAATACATATTGGGTAACATGGTGATGTTGCAAGCTGTTGTTTTACGGCTGGGAAGTCAGCTGCCTGTGATTGATGCTAGCAATGAAAGTATTTATAAAATAACACTGAATTAGAAGGAGTTGCTTTATGAGTCTGGGGAAATGGATCTTTTATGAAGAATAAAACTTGATGAAGGAGCTTCATCAGGGTCACACAAATCTGAAATTAAATGCACTGGGATGGAGATCTAAGAGGGAGCCCTCTGGACGTCTGGGCTCGCAGCCTGGAGAAGAGTGGCAAAGCTTCTCCCTGGCGGTCCCTGCCCTGGGGAACTGAAGAGTCATTTCCGCTCGCTGTGGTTCACTTCTGAAAGCTGCCTTACCTCTTCCAGGACATCAGGACACCACTCAGGGAATAACTTAGACACACAAAACTAAATGACACACTCTTGATTCACCCGGTATTCCACTGAGTGGACAGAGTCTTGCACACAGTAGGTCCTCCGTAGATATTTAGTGATGGAGTGAATGGAGAATAGATCTACCAGCATCTGGCTCACTGAGTGAATATTTTCTCATTTCATTTATTCTTTTTTAGGAATAGGCACACTTTTTTTTTTTTTCTTAAGATTGGCACCTGGGCTAACAACTGTTGCCAATCTTTTTTTTTTTTTTCCTGCTTTATCTCCCCAAACCCCCCCTGTACACAGTTGTATATCTTATCTTAGTTGCAGGTCCTTCTAGTTGTGGGATGTGGGATGCTGCCTCAACGTGGCCTGACAAGCAGTGCCATGTCCGCGCCCAGGATCCGAATCCTGGGCCGCCGCAGCAGAGTGTGCGAACTTAACCACTCGGCCATGGAGCCGGCCCCTCATTTATGTTTTTAAGTTGTCTTCCCTGTGAGTGCATTTCGGCCTCCTAATGGTGCTGCTTTTCTCGATTGGAATGTTCTCTTCTTGGAAATAGTTTGGTAGGGAAGAGACCAAAGGCACCTGCTCCCCAAGCCGAGAGGGCCAACAGGCACATGACTCAGGCTAGTTCATGGATGCTCCCTGGATAATGGTACTCACCTGATGGGGTTGTTTTGCGAATTAACTGAGTTAATATATGTAATATCCAGCCCAGGGCACTGTGTTCTCGAGTTTGTCGTTGTTATTACAAGATGGGAGAGGTATGACTCAGGGCTCCACTTTAGATAAAGAAGGAGAAGAAAAGTCTTAGACGAATGCAAGGTGAGTGTGAAATGGTTCTTTTCACTTTAAGCACTCTTAGGTTGTATAAATAGAGGCAGACTATCAAGTACAAGGGAGCTGATTATCATTTTAATTCAATATTAAGCCTCAACAATATTTCAACAAATATTCATGCACTGGGTGACTCAGAGATCATTAAAATGCAGCCCCTTCTCGCAAGATGCCAAATTGATCTTGATCTTTCCCCTAGCCTTGTCTGTCCTTTCTGAAATTTGTCCTATTGGCCAAGATCAACTCGTAAATGTCCACTACAGCCCTGCAAAGGGACGGCAAGGAGAGCCGCCTTCCGGTAGCCAAAGGGCTGATGTCATGAGCAAGGAGGCAGAGGGAACGTTGCGCTGGTACAGGGGCCACATGCATTTCTTGGCCCCTTGGCCCTTTCTTCCACCTTTAAAGTCAGCAACATGGAAGCTTCAAATCTCTCTCTGAATCTTTGACCTGCGTTTCCATCAGCACACCTCCCTCTCTGACCCTGACCCTCCTGCGTCTCTCTTATAAGGACTGTGGTGGCAGAGGTTTCTGGAGGCAGGAAATACACAGATAGCTGAATGTCAAAGTGAAGGTGTGTGTGTGTTTGTGGGTGATGCACTACAATTAAAGGCCCAGGAGAGTGGCACAGATCTGAAATGGGACCCCTTGCACTGTAGAAGTTGCCTGTTACAGGGGAGAGTCACCTAGAGGCCATTTGGAGACAGGTAAAAGAGATTTATGAAAACGACAGGAGTCAAATATGACACCCTGGAAGCGTCTCTTCATGGTCTACCAGCCCGCGTTACCATAGGGGCTTGGAGACGCCACAGCCGACTCCTCAGCGTGTAATGCATCCTTGGCTATTTGCACAAACTAACAATTTCATACATTTCAAACACAAGCTGTGCTGTCCCCTCTCCAGGAAAGAAGTCTGCCTGTGTTTTGCAGACATTCCATTTAGTTCGACTCCATTCTTATGGGGCTGACGTCATGGCGGGTCCTGGGCTCGGACTGTGGATGCTGAGACGAATAAGACTGTCTGGGCCTCTCCACTTGCCCACATTCTACTGGGAGAGATGGGAGCCGCATAAACACAAAGTTGCACGGCAGTGTGATGCACGCGCTAGACAAAATCATGTTCAAGGTCGCTCTGAAGGCATCGCCTGGCGGGCACTGTGGATCCTCATTGACATAAGGGGACTCATGAACGTCTTCAGTGACTCCCAGCTGAGATTTAGGGCAGCAGACAGTCTCAAGTTGTTTCTTCCTGCATTACTGACTGAGAAAGGTCTGCTTGTCCCCTATTTGGTTATTTCTTAGCATTTAAGTCTTTAAAACATTTTCTTCCACAGAATAACTTGCCCATTTACTGAGCACAAAGAGGTATTAAGGCCTGAACACAGCACCACGGGCTGTCTTCCTCCTCCCCTCCTGCTGGGAGAGTACGCACGTGAAAGATTTTTAAGAGCTGGAAACTTTCAGGCTCTATTTGCAAGTCAAGTTGAAAAAGCACCCATCATGTCAACTATTGCCTTCCACACTCTTAACATTTGGCTTCCCCTAAAGTCAACCTCTCAAACACACTCCATTCCCAGACATGGCCCAGCAAAGCTGGAAAGTACTGCAGACCCAAAGATGCTATCTCAGTAGATAAAGGACACACCAGGATGCGCTGCCCAGTTCTGTGCACTTGGTCCATCCTAAGCAACTCATTTTACCAAAAAGGTGGGCAGTCAGAAGCCCACCCCTTGTGGGCAACGGGAGAAAAGAATCAGCTAGCAGTTAAATGAGAGATGAAAGCTTATAGTGGGAGATGATTTACAGGCAGTTAGAGTGCATCAGAGACAGAAGAAAGGAAGAGAGAGACAGTAGAAGAAGGAGGTGGAGAGAAAGGGAGAGGGAGAAAGGCAGCAATCCGTGAATTTTTAATTTTTTTATTTTTACTTTTTGCTGAGGAACATTGGCCCTGAGCTAACATCTGCTTCCAATCTTCCTCTTTTTTTGCCTGAGGAAGACTAGCCCTGAGCTAACACCTATGCCAATCTTCCTATCTTTTTTTTTGTGGTTCGCCGCCACAACATGGCTGACAAGTGGTGTGAACCTGGACCGCTGAAGTGGAGTGCTTGGAACTTAACCACTATACTGTGGGGCCGGCCCCCAGCAATCTCTGAATTACTGAGCAGAGCAAGCATCTGTTAAGGATTTGCCATATGCTTCCCACAGGGTGACTGGGTTCTTGTCCCCTCAGAGCTTTATCCCAGTGATGCTCTTGGCTCACCCTTTGCTGGTTGTGTTAGGTTTTTAGGGCTTCTGTAACAAATTGGCACATACTGGGCAGCTTAAAACTCTAGGAATTTATTCTCTCACAGTCCTGGAGGCTGGGAGGCTTAAATCAAGGTCTCGTCAGCGTCATGGTCCCTCCAAAGGCCTAGGGGAGAATCTGTTCCTCACCTCTTCCTGCTTCTGGTGGCTCTTGGCATTCCTTGGCTGCGGCTCCATCTCTCTCTACTCTGTCTTCACAGGGCGTCTTTCTCTGTGTGTCTGTTATCTCCCTCTGCCTCTCTCTTCTAAGGACCCTTGTGATTATACTGGCCTACCCCGATAATTCAGGGTAACCTCCTCATCTCACAATCTTCAACTAATTCACATCTGCAAAGACTCTTCTTCCAAATCAAGTCACGTTTACAAGATCTGGGAATCAGGACTTGATATCTTTGGGTGACCATGATTCACCCTACCACACTGGCTGCTCTCGATATTCTGGGAGGCACGCTGAGCCCTAGTGTGTGTACTTGACCCCAGAGGTTCTATTCTACTCCCCATGTTGTCCATGGGGGAATAGTGGTGACTGGCTCCAGGTCACACAACTAGCACCTGGTGGAACTGGGGTGAGAACCTGAGCATCTAATGACTAATGACTCAGAGTCTGTGCTGGACACGTGTTCTGCAGCCAAGAACAAGACAGACAGAGGCAGACAGAGCGACCGGGTGAGCCCAAACATGAGAGACACACACATGGCCCAAAGAATGTCTTGGGATCAGTTTCCTGAGTACCAGTTTAGTAAAGAATGGGCGCTGGGCCTCCGTCCTCGGAGGTCGTAAATTCCATTCCTGAGGTCACCTAACGATGGACATGTTTTCCACGCTCAATTCCCAGAGCGCATGAGGGGCCAGCTCCTAAACCTCAAGATTTCCAATCCTGCAGAAGCTGAGTTATCTTTTCAGAAATGCAGCAAAGTGGTTCAGGAAGACGAATGTGTGACATTCGCTGACACTTAAGCTCCATCATGGGCTCTGCTGGATTTAGAGGGAAAGAAATATCTCTGTCACAGAGGACACATGCTTTATATTTTTATAAAAACATGGACAAGACAAGCCTTTTCCTCATTCCTTTCCAATCTTTAAAGAAAGAAAAATGTGCACAGGGTATTTTTTTTTCCTCTTTGAACCACAAAACGTTTGAGCAGAAAGAGGCTTTGGAGTTTATTGAGAGCAAGAGCCTCGATAAGAATGGTTTCTTTGAACGTCAACTGTTATGAGTTGTATTTCTTGCCTGCGTGAGAAGTACGTTTTATGGAGTAGAACCCTTCATCCCGGATCATGGCTGGAATCCTAGCTCATCCTGTATATGAGGGAAACAGACAAACCGGAGACCGTCAGGAAGAGAGGGGGCAGTGGGTGGTCTTGATGGTGGGGGTCTTGCAACATAAGGACTAATTGTAGTAATTGGGCCTGTCTTGCCTGGAAGTCTTGAGTCTTCTTTTTAAGACTAAAAGAGAAGAAAAGATACAAAGAAAGAAAGGAATAGGCTAACGTGATTTGGAGGTGCCTTAAAATGGGAGCATGTTACCTTCTAATGCTCAAATGAATTCATGTTTAAACTGAAACAGAATAATCCCATGTGGCTCCCTGTTGGGACCAGTGAATGGGGTCTTGGGGAAGAACATGGCAGCCGTGGGAGCTGTCTGGTGAGACCATGAGCTCCCACTGCCGAGCGCATGTGTGTAGGTTGAAGGACACTGGCCGTGGGGTATCAGAGGGAATCCTGCCTTTGGGAAAGGGTGGACTATCACTTCTAGGGGACTCGTCAACTTGCTGCATTTGTGATTCCAGCAGCATGCACAGCACAATGCCAGTGATACTCAAGCTCAGGATGCAGAAGAGCATGGAAGTGGGAGAGGACAGAGAATGTCAGATGCTTCCTCAGCTGATAAGCCTGTGAATTGTGCCGACTGCCAGAGTGAGGAATGGAGAGAGAGAGGAGTAGAAGAGACAACGTTGCCTCTAATCTCATCCACTTATTCCACAGAAAGGCACACAAGGTCACATATAGACCGTCAATTCACGGTTAGCTGGCGGGAGGTCTGCTTTGAGTGTTCTGAAGAAGTCCCCCAATGCTGCAGCCACACGACATCAAGCATCTCACGTTTCCTTTACCTCTGAGTCGTCGCTCTTATCAATTAGAAAGGCAGCTCCCACTGGCTTGAACCTTTATTTAGGCCCTTGTGAAAATTTCCTTCTTAATAAACCAGCTGAGTGGCTTGTCTGTTATCCACTCTCCTGGAAAGGGTTGATGTCACGTCTATGTCCATGGAGACAAAACGGTTCAGAAAAGCCATTCCAACTCTACATTCAGATTCAACTAATGTTTACTGAAGCCTCCTGCCCTCGGCATTCCCATATATCCTACCTCATTTACCCTCTTACAAGCCTATGAGATGACCCACTTCTGTTGCTTCCACCTCCTAACAGCTTTCTAACGCAGCTACTTATCTCGCCTTAATGCTGCTCACTGGTGCTCTCTCTCAACAGGCTTGAAACTGTGACCCCATCTTTACTTTTCTTCCTACAACTTATCACAATCTGAAACGTTATGAATTCTTCTGTTTGGCTTGTTGATTGACGACTCCCCCTCCCTTCACCAAATGTAATGGGGACTTTGTCTGCTTTGTACCACGGATGCAAACGTTTGCAGAGCAAATGAATGAATACCATCCCTGTTAGATCCAATTTAACTTTCCTAAAATGAGCAGTTAATTGTGTCAATCCCAGACTTGATATACTTCAATGGCTCCTGCTAGATATGCTAAAAAATCTAGAACATAGATAGCATAAGGGACCTTTTTGACCTGGCTGATGTTTATCTCTTAGTCCCTCTCCACACCCCCCCCCCCCCCCACCCTGTACGTGTCCCCTCCGCTTCCTGCCCTAGTGCATGTGGTGGTCATTACTGCTTTCAACGAATACCTCCGGCTCTCCTTCTGGGCCGTGGAAGGACTGGACTAGCCTCCTCCGTTGGATTTAGGTGTGGCCCGGCAACTTACTTTGGCCTATGAAATGTAAGCATGGGGAAGGTGTGTCCCGTATAAGGGGAAGATCGCAGGGGCAGTGTGTAACGTGCTATGCCATCTCTCCCTCTGCACAGCGACTGCCAGTGTTCTAGAAAGTGGCCGCTCTGCTCTGTCAGCCTGAATCGCAGAGAAGGGGTGACCTGGAGCTGAGCGCCCAACCAGCCCTGGTTGGACATGATCATGAGAAGACATAAACCACTTTTTGTTAGCCGCAGGATTTCGGGGTTGTTTGCTAGAGCAGGTTAAGCTAACTCCTTCTGGCTGATGCAATGAAGTGGAACAGCCCCAAACTCTCGACCTTATATCATATCTGGGCCTTGGCACGTGCTGTTTCTTCAGACACGGACTCTTATACTGTTCCCCTCCCCTCTCATGCCAATCCTGCTTCATCTCAATAATTTCTCCGCATCTTCTTGGACACTTTGGGAAGTCTGTTCCCAACCTCCTTCCTGAGGCAGGATTATACATTCCTGCTCTTTGACCCCACTTCTCTCCCTGGTTATCCTCAGCCTAGTCCTTTCCACATTGGGTTGCAATTGTCTTCTTAGTGGTGGCTCTCAGCTACTAGACTGTAGGCTCCTTGAGGGAAGGGCCTATCATCTGCACAGGCATATTCCCCATGGCTAGGAGGCCACCAGCTCCCTGGGATGTAAGTATTACAGCAACTTTCCTGGATGAATTGATGAGTGAGTGAATGAATGAATGAATGAGTGAAGAGTGTCGGAAGCATTCTTACTCATAATTTTCAGGGTAGTAGGAAAGGGCTAATACACCAGGTGCTTCCTATTTCTTACTTACTCCTCTCTGCTCCCTGAAATGGGTAACCTCATCCTTGTTTAACCAGCAGAAGCTGAGACTCAGAAAAAGATAGTCATGGAATTGACATCACACAGTCAAAGAGGAGGCAAGGGAGATTCAAACTCAGATCTTCAGACTCCCAAGCCCAAGGTCTTTCCTTGTCCAGAGCTCCCCGCCCCCTGCTTTTATCTCTGATAAGCCAAAATGGCTTCCTGTTTTCCTCTGAGATTTCTCTTTGGTCTTTCTTACAGACTCAAGGAAGCCATGAGGTGGAAGGGACATCAGAGCCATCATGTCCACCTTTCTGTGCGACTGTAGGCAGAGTGAGTTATCTGATCTCTGTTTGAACACCTCCAAGACCTCATCTCACACCTTACAAGGCAGCCCACTGCTCTCTTGGGCATCTCGGACCATTGGTGAGAGCTTGTGCACACTGGGCCAGAACCAATCTTCTGGAAACCTCTGGTTCTGCTCTGGCTCTTCCACAGCCCCCTCCGATGAACTGAAAACTTATATGCTGATGTCTCTTTCATTGATAAACACCATCCTCTGAGCTTGCTGCAGTTTGTCAACTTCCTACTCAGATTAATGTGCTGGGAGCAAAACATGTCAAATGTGGCCTGACCTGTGCTGGCTGTGGGCAGATGCTCACTGCTCCTAAAGTGGAAATTAGCTCTCCACGCGGGCACTTCTACAGAAGGCTCCTTTTGAGCCCCTGGTCAGCGAAGACCCTGATAGTGTTTTCACGTGAATTGCTGTTTAATATAGGGGATCTCACCCTGATTTAGTGAGCTGGCTTTGAAGAATCTCAAGGCGAAGACTTTACATTCACCTCAGTGACATTAAATCATCTGTTCGTGGTTGCGGCGTGTTGGTGCCTTTAAGGAAATCTGATTCGATCATCTGACATCTTAGCTATCCCTCATCTACCCTGGATGCGCCATGATTTTGATAAGTTATTGATATAAATGTTGGACGAGATAAGATTAGTGCCTGATAAATGTCATCTAACCCATATTTCTCTCTTTCCTTTTTAAAATTATGAATCATTTCATACAAACACAGGAATATATGAACAAATCTGTACACACGTAGGTACATACACACATACACATATAACACAGAGTGAGGTATAAGAAAAAAACACAGTCACCCTTCTAGCCACCACCTGGCTTGGGAAACGTCACGTACAATGTGATGGTAGCCCTGCGTGTTCCCCTTGAGCTCATCCACGGAAAATGGTTATCAGGAATTTTGTATCTCTTAATCAAGTTTTGCTTCATAGTTTTACTCCTTATCTGTCTCTAAACATTTTAGGTTTTCATGTTTTTGAGTTCCCTATAAGTGGAATCATGTGTATGTATTTTTCTGCAAATTGTGTTTTTCATGGCACGGCGTGTCCTGGAGATCGGCTGTCAGTGCTGCAGAGCGGTTCCTCAGATGACTGTGCTGTCATTTATTCAGCGAGGCTGTGTTTAGGGAGCAGGGAGACCGTTCCCTATTTTTGCTACTGCTGGCAATGCTGCGAGGAGCATCCTCGTCCACGCGTCCAGGTGCACACGTGGACGCTCCTCACGGGACAGACCCAGGAATAGATTATACAGCTTCACCTTCAGCAGATGATGACACGCTGTTCCTCCGAGTTGGTCCAATTTACACTCCCAACGGCAGTGAAGAGAGTCCCTGTTTTCTCACATTACTGCCAATGCTTGGTATTTCTTGACAATATTTACCAATCAAGTAGACATACAATTATACCTTATTGTGGATGTTATTCGAACCTCACTGATGGCCAATGAGTTTGAACAGATTTTTATACGTTTATTGGTCATTTGTGTTTCTTATTCTGTGAAATGACTGTTTATATCTCTTAGATTTAAAAAATATCTTTTTGCTCTATTTTTTACTGAGTTTAGGGTTTTTTTTATATACTCTGGTTACTTAGCCCTTCTCAATTAATTTTGTTACAAAATATCTTCTCTAAGATAGTGACTTGAATTTTCACCTGTTTTTAAAAAAGGTGTTCTCGTTTTTTAAAAAAATTCCTATGGTTTCGTAGAAGAACTCATGAATCAGGCTGAAGTCTACATAGGTTACACCTTGGTGGGCATTCTCTTTTCTACCAGTTGACTAACACTGTTGAAAGATATATGCTCACAATCCATTTCCATATTAATTCATTCTATACTTCTTCTAGAACTCAAGGGAAGCACCCTGGTATGTAGTTTCTAGACCCTTCCTTTTACCTCTTTTCGTACCTCATTTACTCATCTCTCTTCCTGTGATGGAGAGAACCTTAACACAGGTTTTACCTTTAGCATTTCCATAGAACCATCATAACTTCCAAAAGCTTCGTCACTTCTTCCTTAGAAAAAACAGTCACAAATCTCTGAATCTGTCAGCCATTTTCCTATGGCTCTGGGACGGCAGTGAAACCACATTAGGAAGTTTAATTAGTTAGCTTGCTTCAAGATAAAAATGCAAATAAAAAAGTTTTCAGTTTCACCTGTTTATGAGCCAAAGGCAAAATTAATTAAAGTCAATGGAGAAAAGTAAATAAACATTTTGAAATAAAGGAAATAAACATTTGGAAGTATGAGGTTAAGGCTCACGAAACATGAGAGAGCCAATTATTTCCAGTCATGTGTTTCTGCCCGATAATCCAGGCCGGTTCCCTCTGTCCTCCCTCCCAGGGGAAAGCCTACTGAGAAAAAAGGCCTTAGAGCTATTTAAGGATAAGCAAGGTGGTCTAAGTGGGTTTCTTATCAAAGGCATTACTACATGCCAATGCTAACAAAGTATTTGTGGATGAAATGCCAGTGGATTTTCTCGGTTCTGTTATTTTCATTACGATAAGATTTTTTCCCTCTTTTTATGAAACTGTGAAATGGGAATCCTGTACACAACTTTGCTGTATTTACAAGCCAAAAAAAAAAAAAGTTTCTATTGTGCAGCTGGCCATTTTGGTATTTAAATTAGACTAGTCAGAGAGCAAAAACCAAGCGTTTACGTTGGGATCGACAGTAGAGATGTCAAACAAAAAGAAAAAAATCCATGAAAAATGGCCATTTCGTAGTCTGTAAAGACACTGTCTTTGTATGATAAATTAAATTTCTCCACACTATCCAGGGGCCGTCCCTGGTGGCTGTTTTCTCATTCTTACAACTGTGGTATGAAACTGAAATCTCATCAAAATCGGGTTGGGTCAGGGGAGGAGAGAACAGGTATTGGAGTCCAGGATCAGGGGCCTGAGCATCAGAAACAGGCAGTCCCACTACTGGGAATGGACCCAATACGACTGAAAGTGCCAGTGTGTAAAGATAGTTCACGAAGAAGATTGATGCTGGATTGCTCGGGTTTGCAAAACAAGAGGAAGAAACGCGAGAATAGGAAATGGGTGAATAAATTACAGTGTTATATAGCTATTAAAAAAGAGAGAAAGAATTTGTATTGTCATGGAAACATGATCACAATTTTTGGGGGGAGGAGACATGTTATAAGATAAACTACATTCTATATCTCCACGTTTTTGTAAAATCAAGTCAAAACAAAATAAAGCCCTGTCTGTAGATATGTGTGTATAGATAAGAAAAAGGAAATACCTATAAAGGAATGCATATGAATTGTTAATGGCAGTGATGCGTTCCCCCTGGGGAACGGAGGTGATGGGTGAGTTTTGACCTCTGATAGAGTAAGAGCCCGAGGGCCATACTTAAGACACCCAGAGCAGTCCCCGCTCTGCCCCTGGCTCCCCCTTCTGCTTCTGCCCAGGCCAGGCCAGCCTCACCACTTGTGTACAAGGGAGAGTCCCCAGACCTGCCACCTGCGGAGAAGTCAGTTTCCCTGGGGCAAACTTAAAAGTGCAAATTTAGGGGCACTGTATCAGACCTGTCAAATCAGAATTTTGGGGAAAGGCTCTGGCATTTTTAAGACATCCCTCCAGGTATTTCCTATGTGGAGAGGTTTGGCAACCAACGGCCGGGCCTGGCCTGCTGGCTTCCTCTTCTCCAGTTGCAAGCCCTTCATTTACCTCTCCAAAACAGAGTCCGCCTTGAATTACTCCCTGCTGACTATTACTGTGAACATTGTCCTTGCTGAGGATAACAGAGATAGATGACAATGATAACACCTGTCAACGAGTGAAGCTCTATGTGCCGAGTGAGCACGGGGCCGGGTGGTGGGCACACGCTTTCCCTAACTGAGGGGCAAGGGGGGAAGGAGGCTCAGGGGGATTAAGTGACATGCCTGGGACCGTGCCGTGAGTGATGGCAGAGCCAGGATTTGAGCCCAGGTCCAACTGATTTCAAAGCCCATCACTGCCCACTCCACCTAGCTGCCCTCCGTGGTGATAAAGACAAACATTAACAATACTGGTAGTAATACTAACAGCTAATATTTATTAAACACTTAATTAAGAGGCCGTGGTGCTAAGGGTTTCCTGTGCATGATTTGGTTGAATCCCTCAGACAACCTCATGGCGTTAGTGCAGTTAGAGTTCCCATTTAATAGATGAGGAAGCTGGGGAGGTTAATGACAGCTTGCCAAGGCCACGTGGTTAAGTGGCAGTGGCAGGGCTTGTGCCAGGTGCATTGGCTCATCCTCCGTCACCTCTGGGACGAAGCCCAAAGGCAAAGTCAGGTCTCGACAGATCGTTTGTGATGTTTGGGCTCAGCTCCCACAGGTTCCCACATGTCTATTTCCCCTACATCCAGTTACTCACTGCTCCCCAAATGCGCCCTGCCCTGGGCTTCTGCATGTATTTTCTTGGCGTCTGAAATAAGCTTCCTCCCTTTAGCCCATCTGGTAAACTCTTGAAAGTGACTCAAGTATCTATTCTTCCTGCAAGCCGCCTCTGAACGCACAAAAGGGTGAAACGTCCATTCCATGGAGCCATGGTTCCCCGTGCATGCTGCCGTCACAGTGCCTCTCCTGTTCCACTGTAATTGATCTCGTACGCAGCTTTCTCAAACAGAGTTTGGGGTTCTCCAAAGTCAGGGGCCATGTGGCTTGGTTTTTGTATCCCTGGTAGCTGACCCAGGGCCCCACTGCTCTCAATCAGTCCTTCTCTTTCCTTCTCCAAGTATTTGGCCCTGATACACTCAATTTAGTTAAACTTCCAGAGACCTCTGAAATGGCCACATCCTGACTTCCCCATTTTGTCTGGCGGTTTCTAGAGAGCAGGGGAGGCATCGGGCCCTGTTCTCTGCCGTATGGCCAGCAGGAAGCACCCAGTGCCTGGCACGTATTCAACCTCCCATCAGTATACCCTGAATGGGGAATGCAGACGTCCTAACTTCTGAACAAGCCAGGGTCAGCTGCTGCAAACAGTCTAGAAAGGCCCAGAACAAGTGCCAACTCCCTGAAAACAGTGGCGTAAGATGCACGGGGACTGCTCCCCCTTAGCCCTGAATGTTTGTGTGGATGTAATAAGCCTCTTCTTCAACACTGTCCAGGCAACTAATTGGACGCATTAGCCTGCCGTGCTTCCAGAGCTATGAAAGGTGAAATTCAAGGAGTGGTTTGTTTCCAGCTAGCACAGAGAAAGCAAGTGAGACCTTGTCCCCAGGGAACACAGTGCTGCTGACAGGACGGGATGCTGCCCTGTGTGACAAAGGACAACTAACTGAAAAGCAACAGCGACCCACTCTCCTAAAGCCGCTGATGTAAAGGATTCTGAGGAAGGACACATTGCAAAGCTTGAGGTTCCTGGTGACCCAGGGATTTGCTGATACCAGAAGGCCTTGGGGAAAATGCAGCTGGAAGCAGTGAAGAGCAAATGAAGAATCTGCCTGGAGCAATGGCTGGAGCTCCAGAGCGGGAATACACAAGAGCAAATATTTAGAGAAGAGAAAATCCAGGAGGTAGTGCACTAGAACACACATCCAAATCCCTGGGGAGGATGGCTTCTGGAAGCCAAAGAAAGACAGGCTGAGAATGGGCAAACAGGACAGAATGGGTGGGGCTGGGGGGTCCTCTCCTAACCCCCCAGGTGGACCAGTGTTCACACCAGGCTCTGTGCATCTTAGATGCTCTGAAAATATTGGTTGCTGATTGAATGTCTGGGTCCATACATCAGGGCTATGCAGGTAGAGGGGCTTTTAGTGAATTGCTTGGGTCACACCCCTTTCCTTGTCCCACCCCATGTGGTCTGAGTTGTACCGCACCCTGAGTAAGCATCCGAGCTCTGTAGTCAGCGATAACTGGGTCCATGTCCCAAGTCCATAACCTACTAGGTCTGTGACCTTGAGCAAACCCTGAAGCTCTCTGAGCGTCAGTTTTTACATCAGAAAATGGGATAATAATGGCTGCTATCGGATAGGCTACTTTTGAAAATTAAATAAGATAAAGTATTTGCAGAGGCATCACCGTCACACCTGTTACATAGAAAGCTCTCAGTAAGTGTGAGCTGCTGCTATTACTCTTGTTACTTCATTTGGAAAATGCATTAGACGCTTTCGAGAAAAGCAGTTAAAGCCACAGCTTGTAGAGTAAGGAATACAGAAGCTCGCTTTAGATGCACACATGTTTGGGAGCCACTGAACCACGTGTAACACCCCTGGGTGCAGAGCAGGGGACTTTGAAAATGAATCCTCCACATGGCGCTATAGGCAGAGCAACTAGTAAAACCATTTTGGGAAAACAGTAGGTATCACGCATCACAAAAGTGCCACTAATCCCTTGCCTCCTTCATCCTATGTCCAGTCATTTTTCCCGATGAAATTCAGAAGAAGGAAGGGAAAAAAGTATATGCTATAGATGTTCATTGCACCATTAGCTACAACAGCCCATAACAGGAAGCCTCCCCAATGGGGATTTTCTAAATTCATTCCTGGAACCACCACCACAAGGGGGTCTTGGCAGGAGCTAAAAGGACCCAGAGCACCTACAGGGACACCCTGCATCATTGTGTGTAATGACAGCAAATGGTAAACAGCCTACCTGCCTACCTGGAAAAGCCTGAGGAGGAACCCTGGGTACATCCCTCTTGTGGAATATTATGTAGCAGGTAAAAAGAATGGGGCAGATCTAAGAGCAATGATAGGGAATATCATCAAGACATATCAAGTGGGGGAAAAAGCAACTTAAAAACAGTATGCTCCATGTAATCCCACATATTATATAAACTGTGTCTATTTTGTTTGTAAATGCAGATAAAAATGTCTAGAAGGACAGAAATTAAATACATACATGGATTATCTCTGACTAGGGATATGGGATTAGGTGTGAGGCAGCAGTAACAGGATCTTGGCTCTCATTACTATAGCCTAAGAATATTTTCATGAAACTAATTATGTTTTGCTTTGGATATTTAAGAAAAAAAAAGAATCAATAGAATATCTTCAGGTTCTACATACGGTTCCTTAAAACAGTTTCTTCAGCTAAAAAAGTCTGAAAAATCAATGGCCTAATGTTTAGCCATAGAAAAATGGCCAAATAAATTAATTCAGCTACTTGATGGACCATTATGGAGTCATTAAAGGCTATAATTATAATGACTGGACAGCAACCTGGGACATGCTTATGATACGTTAGGTAAAGAAGTGAAACATAAAACGATGCATATAGGACGCAAGTGGACACAGATTAGAAGAAAAGACACAAAAATAGCAATGTCAGAATGGAACAAGCAGGGCCAATTTCTAATGTTAACATTGAAAAGGTATTTTTTGCATTAAAAAAGGTAAGTCGAACTGCCGCTTTGATTTCTCCCGGACTTACTCAGGAATGAGCACCCCGCATACGAAACAGCTCACTTTTGAGTCAGTCTCTCAGATACGCACAAGCCTAGGAACGTGTGTAATTTAAAAGCGTCTCCTAGTCAATCTTTTTAACAGCGGACGATCTTGTCTGCAGTGAATCGTCTCGCCTTAATACGCCCGTTCTGCATACTTGCAGCTGCCAACTGAGGCTTCTCTTGGAGCATCTCCTAGTGTTTCACAAAGCGCAAGAATTGATTCAGCTCTGCCACAGACAGCTGCGATGGCATGGGCAAGACCCTTAGAGGCCACCGTAGATAAAGTCGCAAAGATAAAGATGAGAAGATCCCTCTACGCTGGCTCCTCAGAAGGAGCTTGCATCACACCCTGGCTGGTCCAGCGGGCAGCACAGTATGGCGCCGTTTTGAACTGGAAGCATAGATTCGTGGTAAGCTTTCAACTGTGAAATATAAAGGCAGTACCATTATCAGGCAAATATAGTCCTCCAGGCTGAAGGGGCTAATCTAGGGGGCTAGGAACCACAAAGTGATCCGTGGAACCCCAGCTCTGACAGGCGCACAATGGATAAAGGGAATACAGCAGAGAACGTTCCTCCAGTTGATTCACACCACACCTTTGCTTATGGAAGGCTCTGAACACTCCGCACTAAACAGACACGCAGACCGTAAACTGGTTTAATTTCCCAGATTTGATTCAATCCCCTTTGTATCCTATGACACCCATCGACATTGTGATAATTATAATTAAAGCAACCATAATTTTATTAAGTACTTATAATCTGTCAGACAGTATGTTAAGTGCTTTTCAAATATTATCTCATTTTGTCCCTTTCAACAATCCTGCCTGGGATATAATGTTATTTCTGTTTTTTGGATGCGGAAACTGAGGCTCACGAGGTTAAATGATCTTAGCCAAAGGCACCCAGCTGGATAGCAGCCGGCGTGGCTTTCTCACCCACGGAGGGAAGCTCTGTGCTACGGTGTGTCTCAGTCTGCTGGGAGGCTGCTCTTCCTGGAGCCGCGTGAAGGCAAGTGGACTTTAACACTTAATGCCAGAATAAGTTTTCACTCCCCTCACTGAGCTACTTCTGCTGTTCCTCATCACATTGCATTATAGATACCTTTTTAGGTAATTTTTCTATGTAATTGCAAGCTTCTTTAAATATCTCGTTCATCTTTGTGAGAACGCAAGAAATCTGGCTATTATATATTATTACTTACAAGGATCGCTGCGCAGGATATAAATACCACCCTAAAACAAAGAGCAGCGACAACAACAACGAAATCAACCCAACGCCAACCTAACCAAGTAAGGGAAGAGCCACGCGAGACAGAGATCATAAATGTCTTTGTCGTCAAACAACTCAAACCCGTTATAAATTTCTTATTGCCTGAATATACAATATCTATTTTTGTCTTTATTTTCTCAGCCTACCACAGAGTTCTACGCCCAGTCGATAATCAATAAACACTTGCTGAACAAATAAGGGAATAAATGAAGAAATGAATCCTATTATGTGGAGTAAGGTTTTGTGAAACTGATTTCGAGCAGCTAAACCAAATGTACAATAAAACAGAAAACACAACCTCACCTGATTTACTGGCATACAACCAACTGTCACAGGTTGATGATAAAGTTTAATTTTAAGAAAATATTTCAAATAAATTTTCTTTCTCTAGTCTTGGGAGTAATCCTATTTTTGGAGCCTCAACTGGGAATGTGTCTCCTGTCAAGTGATGGAGGAGACGCGGGGGCATGTGACACCAGGACTGGCTGGGCAGAGGAGCGTCAAATTGGCACAAGGAGGGAATCAGAAATATCAGCCCTGACACTCATGGGTCCACAGGGATGAGCCAAGATTAAACGGAAGAGCAAAATCCCTGAGCTGGGTCCAATTCACACACACACCAGATGCACTGAAACCTTCTTTTCTAATTAACCTCAAAGACAAAAATTTTAAGCTTGAAAATAAAAATTAGGGAGAAAGAAATATGAATAAGAAGAGAAATGATTCTCCTCTGCTTTAGAAGCATAGGATTGCTTGAAATCCATGTTTCTCAAAGTGTGGTCCCAAGACCAGTAGCATTGGCATCACCTGGGAGCTGGTTCGAGATGCAGATTCTCAGGCCCGGCCCAGATCTAGGGAATCAGTAACTCTGGGGGTGGGGCCAAGCAATCTGGATTTTAAAAATCCTGCTGGTGATGCTGATGCATGTGCAAGTTTGAGAACCACTGTTTTGCTTTTTTTTGAGGAAGATTAGCCCTGAGCTAACACCTGCCGCCAATCCTCCTCTTTTCGCTGAGGAAGCCTGGCCCTGAGCTAACATCTGTGCCCATCTTCCTCTACTTTATATGTGGGACGCCTGCCACAGCATGGCTTGCCAAGCGGTGCCATGTCCACACCCGGGATCCAAACCAGCGAACCCCAGGCTGCCGAGAAGCAGAACATGTGAACTTAACCACTGCACTGGCCCCGAGAACCACTGTTGGAAGTTATAAGCTCTATTTATCAAATTTACTGTGGAAGTTGATTTTCAAAATTTTTTCTTCAAGGCAAGCAAGTAAGATTTAGCTGCATTTGGCATTTCTAGAAAATATTCAAAGCCTTCATCATGAATCAGGTACGACTCTTTACAAAGACCCTCATGAGGATCCTATCAGGTAGAAAATTGCCCTTGTACCCATTCCGCAGATGAGCAAAGGAAGGCTCAGAGAGGTTGAGTCACGTGTTGCTTGTCTAACCCCAGAGCCCATGTAATTCTGACTCTCACAATATGCGCCACGCCATTCACATCTCAGTCTTCGAAAAACAGAGCCCAAACAGCTAAGGGTGAACATCCAGGATTGTGGGTCTCACAGGTGGATTTTCGGGCATCATGCACTTCCCTGAAGGAGCCACTAGAGAATGCACATGTTGTCCACCCACGTGGCAGAGCATCCGTCACAGAGGGCGGTCTTCGCATTTGCGTTCCCCATGCACCTCCCCACTGGGACAGAGCTGGGGAGAGATTGATCTCTGCATCCTCGGTGACAGGCAACGAGGGGGAAACTCTTCGTCTTTATTCTGCTAGTGAAGCCCAGTGATTCAGGCATTGAAGGCTCTTTCTTTCTATGAGAGGTCCTCTCACGATAAAAAAATAACAACAGCCATCACTCGTATGGTGCATTCCACGCACCAGGCTCTGGTCTGAGGTTTACCTTACTTGCAGTAACTCGTTTACTCTTTAAAACAACCCCATGAAGTTGGTACCTGCATTAGCGTCCCCATTTGACAGATGAGGAAACCAAGACACCGAAAGGATAAATGACCTGTGCAAGATCACAAAGTGAGGGGCCGGCCCAGTGACATAGTGGTTAAGCTCGAGTGCTCTGCTTCGGCAGCTTGGGGTTCTTGGGTTCTGATCCCAGGTGTGGACCTACACCACTTGTTGGCAGCCATGCTGTGGTGGCATCCCACATACAAAATAGAGGAAGGTTGGCACAGGTGTTAGCTCAATGACAATCTTCCTCAACAAAAAAAGAAAAAAAAACCCCAAGATCACACAGCAAGTGAGATACAAAAAAGGGACTTGAGCCCATCCGTCTCACTCCAGAGTCTTGTAGGCACCGCGATTATCTGCCAGCACCATGTTTAGATGGGCAATGATGTGCCAATTGTGTACTAACCACAAAAAACTCTGAAAGTACAGTTGGTAGAAGTGAAACGCCAAAGATTAGAAATCCAGGCTCATAGTGACTGAGGAGAGAATTAATTTCTGTTTTGATACATGGAGTGATATTTACAGAGCAAGCACATTACCAAAAAGTCAACATATTCCTGCTCTGCTTCAGAGCTGCACCTGGGCCCGAGGGACACTGCAAAGACTTGCGACCAGGCAGGATGGCCGTGTGGGCAGGGACTTACTGATTCTTGTCTGTCGCTTGTTTTTCTCTTGATGTCATCAGATCTTTACTGTTAGCCTCATCACTTGCTTTTATTGACTATCCTCTTGTCTTGAGTCCCAAAGAAACATCTCGGGCCCCTCTCTCTGAAGGCTTGACATTCTGAGACGGCACATCACAGATCATTATAGATCCTCATAGAAATGAATTGCATCGGGGCTAGTTTATTTCATCCCGAGGAATGTAGGTAATTTAGAATGTAGGTGAATATGGAAGCCACAGCCTGCGGAGTGCAGGCACTTTGCCCTTGATCTAGTCTTGATGCTCTGAAATGAACGCGGTCTTCCCCTTCTTGGGGATTGCCAGGCTGTGAATCAGCCTCCAGGAGTGTGTGTCTTCACCCTGCATTCCTTCTGCAGCCTCCTCAGTCTCCACATGAAGAATCCTCCATTCTTTGCATGCTGCTCTTTCAAAAGTCGCCAAAAACCTGCGTGTTGCCAAGTCCTGGGACCATTCTCAGACTCTCCTTCATGTCTCAGGGGTGTTGGCCGATCCAACCTCTCCTCCTGAAACTCTCTCCTCTGCTCCTTTCCCTCCCCCCCCCCCCCACCCAAGCTCATCTCCTCCAGCTGGGCCTTCACTCACGCGTGGACATATCCTCATACTCTTCTCTCTACCACCTCCCCCGGGGAAAGCTTACCGTTTGTCTTCTCAGGTTGGCCTATGGAATACTGATTGCAGCTCTCTGTGGAGGGCACTGCTATCATGCCAGCTTTACACAGTGGGAAAAGGGAAGCTCAGAGATGTTCAGTAACTTGTTCAAGGGCACACAGCTAGGGAAGAGCAGGCTGGGAGTCTGGGAAGCTACGGGCTGCACTTGAACCAGATGTTCTGCACACACCTTCTGCCCCCCTCTTCCACTCTTGGCCCCTCCTTCAAGCTGGAAGACAGTGTCCTGGATCTCTGCGTTTGCAGGTCCAGCTGCCAAGATGGTGCCCGCACACATACTCGGTTTTATTTTCTCTTTATGTGCAAATGAACCTCTCTTTACCAACCTCTCTGCATACCAGCGATGCCACAATCCCCCCACAGCTTGGCTTGGGCTTTAGCATTAGAACAAAAAACAAATACTGTAACTCATTCCGCTCCACTGTCTCCTACACACGTCATCAAGCAGCCTCTTTCTACCATTTCCCTCGGAAATGTCTGCTCTGGGCAAACTGATGTTAGAGTGTGTGACCCACAGGGGCTTTTGCAAACTCCAAGTGCAACCTTCCTTGTTTCCAATGAGCAGACTGGGGTCCGGGGAGGTGGAGCCCCCTGCGAGACCACGCAGTGAACCAGAGTGAGGGCTAGAATCTGGATCTGTGGAGCTTCTTGAGAGGTGGCACAGGTCTCACTCACAGTTGTATGCTCCTCAAGGCCTAGTACGGTGCCTGGTGTATGGTGCGTGTAACTGATCTTTAGAAAAGGTCTATTTCCAACTTTATGTTCCTGCTGCTCTTACCCTTTCATCACCTCCAGCATCTCACACTTGGTTTTTTTGCAGCACCTTCTTGACCAATCTGCCTGTTGCACACGCTTCTTCCTGTACACAGACGCAAGACTCATCTTCCTAAGGCTCTGATTTCATTGGAACCTCCTCTGCTCAAACACCTTCAATGGTGTTCATGTGCCCATAGGGTGAAGGGCAAAGCCTCTTGTCTTCTATCAGGCTTTTCCACAGTCTGGCTCCACTTCAACTCACCTGCTTCTTCCATCTAACTTCTTATGACACAAATTACTACCAGATTCTTTTGGGGGTGGGGGAAGGTGAGGTGGGGTGTGGTGGTGATGGATTTGTCTTCCTTAAAACATTTCTTTACTTCTTGACCCCCTCCAATGCAGGTACACTGCCACCAGGTGGCAGTCATGCATCATTAGAGTAAACCAAATCAATGCTTTAGCCAGAGACTTGCGAGATGGGCAAACAAGATCCACCTTTCATTTTATTATAAAACTATAACTTTTTAGAAGCCCAAACAGCATAGCTTGAAGACTTATGGTAGGATTTGTTACATTAACTCCTTAATGAAGTCATCACGGAATTCACTCAAGTTGCCCAGATGTTCCTTTCTCAGCAATTCCTCTATGTTGCCACAGATAGACACATGAAGTCTACTCAACTTTGTTTAAATTAATTAGAGGGAAGACCTCTCTGTCTGGAGCTCCAGCTTCTTTCATTACCACCAGAAAGAGAAGAGATGGAAAAACAGACACAGAATAGCCTCCGAGTTCAATGGTGCTAAATGGCTGTGTGGCTTTTTTTTCATTATTCAGAAGAAAGAGCATCTTTACTCTGCTAACTTCCATTTTCTGCCCCTCCCTTTCCTCTCTGAGGCTGGGATAATGTAATGATGCAAACTGTTTTATAAAACTGGAGGCATGGGACTCTAATGCGAAATGGTGGAAACTTCCATTAAAAAAGGCTCAGGTGACCCATCTATGTCTAAGCACCTCTTTCTAAATTTAGTTAATGTACCTCCTTGTGTATTTTTATACCTAATAAAAATATTGAGGGTGAGTGGGAAGGGGCTAACTCCTTGGAAAACGTTTCCTTGCATTTTTGCATCAATAGGCACAGATATTTCTGAACCATCTGATGTTTGAGCTCCTTTGCAGGAATCGTATCTCTCCCACTTTGGGGTCTCCCCACTACCTGCATCAGTGAAGACTAGGAACTCTGAGTTATGTTTCTAAACTAAACATTCCTCTCTGTCTTCCTTTGGACAATTTTTGAGATGCTCATGATAGCTTCTAACTGTGACCTTGAGAAATCTCAACCATTCAGTTTTACTCAGCCAAGTCAGAAAGGCCTCCATTCTGAATTCTAAAGGCCAAAAGAAAAGAAAAACAAGGCAGGGAGAGGAAAAACATGATTATCTTTATGTCCAACAAAGATGTGTGGGGAGAAATTAAAGCCAAGTGTGAGAACTCTTTGACATCCTTGTGGAATATTAATGCAGCTGGGGAAGGCTCTCAGCCTGGAATCCTGGCTTCCTCATTTCTGCAGCCAGCTGATAAAGCCAGCTCCTTAATGATGGTAGTGTGCACAAATGGAGACCAAGTGTGAAAGTGGCAGGATCTGATTTTCTAGGCCAGAAATTCACTTTAGGGAACACTTAGGACACTTTTCTGAAATAACTTTTCTTTCTTCTGTCCAAGAAGGACTCAACTCCGTGAAAATGTTGTAGTTATTAACCTTGTAAAAATTATTTAACTTCTTTTGGCCTCAGTTTCTTCACCTGCCAAATGGGAACACTATTACCCATCTGTCAGGGTGGTATAGGGATTAAATGAGAAAGGAGGAGCTGGCATGGAAGGAATTCACACATGTGAGTCTAATCAGACTCCATTGCCATGGAAAATATTAGTTCAAAAGTGAAATTTAAAAAATTGGGGGTTGGCCCCGTGGTCTAGTGGTTAAGTTCAGTGCACTCTGCTTTGGTGGCCTGGGTTTGCTTCCTGGATGCAGACCTACACCACTCGTCCGTGGCCATGCTATGGTGGTGACCCACATACGAAATAGAGGAAGACTGGCACAGATGTTAGCTCAGGCAGAATGTTCCTCAGGAAAAAAAAATTATATATATGTAATTAATCCTTGAGAGGCAAAGTCTTAATTAATTTGCTCAGTCTTGTTTGAAAAAAATGCCACCCCTTTGGATTAAGAACACGGATAAACATTGCCAGCATTTCTTAAGAGCTTTAATTTCTTAGCTGAAACTTGGGAATGGAGGCGTTTGGGGAGTTCTCCGTGAACTTCTCATCAGAGAGAAGCTCTGACTCACTCATTTGGGAAACTGTAAGTCCTCCCCCTACATCATGTGCTTCTATCACCATCTCTCAGGACCCAGGGTTCTAACTACTACAGACGTTTAACAAGTAGCTAATATTCCGTTGGAATTTTATACCTTCAAGCGAAAATAACCACAAGCATTTTCTCAACAGAACAGAATATTATGAAGGAAACTGAAATTAATTTGGTGGACAGAAATTCAAACTGGTTCAAGTACACTGCCCCACAAAGGTCCGCTGCTCTCCTTGAAGCATCTTCCTCTACAGGAGGTGCCATTGATTCCTTTAAGCAGCCCCCAGACTGCTTGGTAATCAACGAGAGAATCTTGAAGTCTTGGTTCTGTTTTCTGTCCCTTGGGAAAAGTGAGGCATTAATGATCTGCAAAAATTCCTTAGGAGCTAAAAATGTTGGTTTCATGCTCTTCCAGGCAAAAATGTGCACATTAAACTTCTCCATAACATTCTACACGCATTGAAAATATGCTGCTAATCAGGGTCATATCTGCAGAGGCGGGCTCCAAGTTTGCTGCTCATATTAATTCACAGGGACCTTAATCCCTGTGTGGAAGGGGCTGCCAATCACTTTTTCAGAGGTGTGGCCTAGACGAGGGTGGAGGAGCATAGACACAGCCAGAACTCCATCAGCCATTCTGAGCATCCCTGTAGGAGCAGGTCACCCACTATATCAAATTCTCAGCCTCGGATGAGTTCCTTTTTGCGTTTGGCATGGAACGCGATAAGCATTTTCTGAGCTATTTTTCAGTTGCAAGCTTCAGTCTGCTGAGATGAAATATGCAGATCAAGGCTTCAACAGCTGTGGCACTCCAGAGTGGCTGGTATTTTGGTGGGCTTTATTTTAAAGTCTCTGACAGTTCAATCTCACTAAATAATTCAGCTGTTTAGGAAAAGCCGTATGATCTTAAAATAAGTCCCTGAAGGTCAAGAATATAGGTTGAAATTTTATTTTTTGGTGAACAGCATTTGTCAAAATAACGGGAATGTCCCTTGTAATATTTCTTCCTTTACATCTTTGAATGAAATTACCAAGCGCACATTACTGGATGTTCATTTATAAACATTCTATGTCTCCTCCATGCATTTTGGGGAGCATGTTAAGCTAACATTCTGATTTCACTGTTCCCAATGAAGTTAGAGATTCTGAAGAACAATTTCAAAAAGGAGCTCTAACTTGAGGTGTCAGTGATCATTTGGAAAGCTCTTTGTTACATCTGGCCCAGGAAAATACAAGCCTCGTGTCATGGAAAAGCTAAAGTATTGACTTTATAAATCTGTAAAGAAAAGGGGAAAAAATGCCGTGTAAAAGTTTTCCAGGACAAAGCTGAATCTCTCTCATCCATCATCGGTCCCTTCCAGTTGACATGCAATTCAGAAGCAAAGCATTTGCATCCAGAAAGATGTTGGCCAACGATTTCTGTGTGCCCCTTGAGGATGAATGCTTTGTCTTAGTCACCAGATTGATATCTTGAAATGGCTACTCATGGAGGCTGAGGGGATGCTAAAGTTCATCTACTTCAAATACCTCTTCGTCCATTTTACAGATGAGGAAACTGAGGCCCAGAGAGCATAAATGGTGTGTGCCCGGTAATGCGCTCAATTAGTAATCAAGTCAGAGTCAGGACGCAGGTGGCACTGGGGCATGGGGAGGACACAGAACAGAGTTGGCCTGTGTATTTCTCCAAACTGGCTGACACAAGCTTAGCCATTTTGGTTGTGTACAAACAATATGTGGCTTCTACACTGTGATCTGACCTTACTGTGTAATCCAGGCCGAAACCTTCAAACCCTCTCAATTCCAGCCTCCTGATACACAAAGCCCCATTACAAATCCCTGCCTCGTAAGGACGTTGTATCAATGAAATTCTATATTTAAAAATACTCAGAACCAAGTCTTATATACAGTAGTGCTCAACAAAGGATCGTGCAAGGATTCACCCACTCTGACGCCCTAATACATTTTCTCTTGACTAGGGTATGGGGCCCATCACTCAGGGGAATCTAGATTTTCGAGAGCTGAATCATCATAAAACCTACTTGCAGTGTTCCAGCAGGGACTCCCTACTTTTCAGGCACTGTTTCCATTGTGGTTCAGTGAAATGCAGGATTTAATCCTCAGAGTGCTAACCAGCATCTTAATGGCAGCTGTGACAGTCAGAAACCATATCGGGGAAATCAGGAGGTCAGTTCAGTGCCCTTCATAGCAGCTGCCCGACTCTAGAGAAGAGCATGCAAAAATGTATCAGCAAGCTTTCCACAAAAGTTATTCATGTTCCTTTTTGAAAATGTATAAAATAGCAGTGACCAAGAAATGGGAAATAAAAAACACTCATCATTCCACCGCTCATGAAAGACATTGTTAATACTTTGATAGGAGCATAAGTTTTACATAGATTTAATAAAACGGGTCCTGATGGTCTGTAGCGTATTTTTTTGTCAATTAAAAATGTATTGTGGAGTTTTTTCCCATATAATTAAATAGTTATCTTTTTAATGGATACGTAGTATTCCATAATTCACCTATGCCAATACCAGGGTGGTACTCTAAGTATCGAACAACTCTTAAAGCGTGATTACCAACCAATCAGAATGGGGAGAAATAGCTGGTAGAACCATACAGGGTAAACCAGATGACTACTGGCTATGGATATGCTCTAATTTAACTAGTTTCTTATTCAAAACATTTCATTTTTATTTAAAAGTTTTTCTGGTAGTATAAACACTTTTCTGGTGAAAGAACAGATAATAAAGTCTTGACATGCAACCTGAAGTATATTCCAAGGTTGCGTTCCTAGAAGGGTGATGGTTGTATCAAAGTAACCCCAGGTTTGAGGAGGTTGATGGGGGCAAGCTCTCCAGGATGTCCATCCTCCAGGTAGGTCATGCTCATGGGCTCATGCTCCCTTTCTTGGTAAATGCTCCCAAGTGCACTATTAGGAAAGGCTAAGTAGGCACCTGGAAGGGCACCAGGACTCCCCTCCTCTGACTCTCCATCTCCTGACTATGCTGCCATATCATAGGAGGAACTTCTAGTTGCAGAGGCCCCTACCCCTTGATATAGAGAGACTCCATTTTCCCAGTGCTTGGGGGCACTAGGATGGAAGACTCTTCTGGGGCCCCAGCCCCTGCTTGCCTGTTTCAGCTCTGCTACTGACTAAATATTTAGATGTGGGCAAGTCACCTTATCTGTCCTGGTCAAGGTTGATTTTCCTACACGTAAAGGCGATGATTGGGTAGGACCAATAATCAAATCCCTTTCAGTGTTCTCAGCCCAAGAGTCTACCATTCCATGTCCCCACATTCTGATGCTACCGCATTTTAGTGATGAAAGCTTTGTTTCACTTCCTGTACCACTTCTTCCTTCCCTCTGCCTCCACCCCGCAACAATCCATTCTCCATCTACACTGAGACCAAGGCGATTTTTTAAAAGTACAAATCATCTAATGATTTCTCCCCACCTCTAAAGTAAAAGGCACACTCCCTGCCGTGGTCTGCACAGACAGCAGTCTTACCCCTGCCTGCCCCCTCCAGCTCCACTCTCCCCTTTGGGCACTGTGTTGGCAGAAAGCCATACGTGTTTTCAAGCTCGTTCCCACTTCAGAGGCTTTGGAATCCTGTTCCTTCTGCCTGGCACACTCTTCCCCCAAGACCTTCCCTTGGCTAAGCCATTTTGGGTCTCAGCCTCTGAAATGGCTATTCCCTTTGCCTGCAACGTGCTGCCCCCGAATCCAGGTGCTATCAGTTTCTTCTTGTCTTTGAAGTCTCAGCTCAGACATCGCCTCCTTGGAGGGGACACATCCGACCACATGATTCCACTTGCCCTCCTCTTTGGTCGTGCTTAACCATGCTATCTTATTTTCTTCTTCACCTTTAGCACTAACATTATCGTGTTTTATTGACCTGTTATTTTTTTTTATAGAATATAAATTCCGTTAAAGAGAGGACACTCAGATTGGCAACACTCGCCAAATACTTGTTGAATGAATGTGGGGAGGAAGAGGAAAGTAGCCATTGACATCCAGGAGCTGGCCTGACCGTTAGCTAGCCTTTGGCTTCCTCCTGCTGAACATGAACAATTTCACAGAGCATCAACATCAGACAAGGCTACTGTGTGACCTTGATGGAGCAGGAAAAAACAGACTACTCTGTAAGAGAGTCTGAACTCAGACACACCTGAACCTTGTCCACGCCATGCCTGTTTCTGGCTTATATGAGTGACGGCTGCTTCTTTGATGGTTACAACTGTAGCGTGAGCCTAGCTGCCTGACCTCTAGATAGATTTATTAAGTTCCAGTCATAGAATTACCCCTGCTTCTGCTTCCCAACAGCATCCAATTCAGAGCAATGTTTGACTTTTTTTTTTCTTTTTCTCCCCAAAGCCCCCCGGTACATAGTTGTGTATTTTCAGTTGTGGGTCCTTCCAGCTGTGGCATGTGGGATGCCGCCTCAGCATGGCTTGATGAGCGGTGCCATGTCCTCGTCCAGGATTCGAACCAGCAAAACCTTGGGCCTCCGAAGTGGAGCGCATGAACTTAACCACTTGGTCACGGGGCCGGCCCCAGCAATATTTGACTTATATGAACCTTCTCCAAAGGCAGCTAATATGAGCCCACATTCTATAAGTCTTTCCCAGTACCTTCTTATAAGGACGCCCCAGGGTTCCCCACAGTATGTTCTCCCTCCTTGCACTGAGCAATAAACCCAAATTGTTTAACTACAGGTGTGTTTTTGGTGGTCTCTGGCTGAAGGGCAATGACGGTGGGAAAATAATAATAAATAGTAGCTTCTTTTTCTTGAGTAACTGCTATGCGCCAGGCACCACTGCTTACAATAAAACAGCCTTGGAATATAGGTTTTAGTAGTATTATTCTGATTTTAAAGTTGAGAACACTGAGCTCAAATCAGATAAGTACCTTTCCCAAGGTCACACAGTTACTGGGGAGGAGCCGCAGTTTGCACTGTGTCTTCCTGACTTCAAATCTTGTGTATTTTCTCATTATTGTAGTGTGGTTTTTTTCTCCTTTTTTCCTTTTTTTTTCTTCAGGAAGACTAGCCCTGAGTTAACATTTGCTGCCAATCCTCCTCTCTTTTTGCTGAGGAAGACTGGCCCTGAGCTAACATCCATGCCCATCTTCCTCTACTTTATACGTGGGACACCTGCCACAGCATGGCTTGACAAGTGGCACCATGTCTGCACCTGGGATCCAAACCAGCAAACCCTGGGGCACCAAAGCGGAACATGTGAACTTAACCGCTGCGCCACGGGGCTGGCCCCTTTTTCTCCTTTTCCTTTAGAAATTATGTCAGGTGTTCTAAGCCAGTAATGAGCATACACATGATTAAGTGTGTTGCCTGGACTAATTCCTCCATTTGGAATGATTAACGTTCCTGATGGTTCTTTCACGTACTCTACCCTCTGTGAATGTTTGTGTTTTAGATGTCTGCTCTCTCAATGTCACTGTTGCATGGAATTTCTGGCATGATCTCAAACATACAGAGTATGTTCAGCATCAAAAGAAATATTTTCAGACAATGGTTCTGCCATTTGGGGGAGTGCGACTGTGAAATGGAGAAAATATTTAAAAACAGATTCGTGGGAGAGAGAGTTCTACCCACAGACTTTAGTACGAGAGAGTTCATTAGCTTTCTGTAATTTGCATTATTGCTCTTTAAATAATGTATCATGTCTCTTGTCTTTGAAATCCGACTAATGAATGAATCTGAATTTAACAGGTTTCTCAGAAATTGACTCAAGTTTGTTGGTAAATGAATAAATATATATCTTAACAGATCATTGTTGAGTCAACAGTGAACCTGGCCCTGTGCTAGGTGTTTCCATCCGTGCCATCTCAAATATACTCATTTCGGTGCTTACATTCCTCAAATGAACTTGTAGGAAGATAAGGAGTCAGCCATGTCGACCCTGTGCCGTTAGTTTCAGGCAACATTCCGTAGCTCCAGTTCCCCTCCATCCTGTGATCTGAAGTGTCCATAGGCTGGAAATCACTCCTGGAGTTGGGTTGATGGAGCATGGTGAATATCAAAGACCAGACATTTTAGTCCCATCTGATTCTAGAACAGCCTTTTGGACGAGTCCCTCATGCTCTCCTCTAGGCAGTTTGATACAGCAACCCAGGGGCTCTGATTGGGACACATGCCACCTCTTGGGCCATCTCAGAGCTTTAAGCAGGACAGTGGCATGATGTGGTTTCTGTTTTAAAGGCTGCTCTAGCTGCAGGGGCTAGCGGTATGGAACGGGGAAGGCAGGCTGCAGGGAGACTGTGGAGGGAGTGGAAGGCTGTGGCAGAGGGGCTGGGAGTAGCCCGGAGGATGGAGAGATGGGAGCAGAAGGAACAGATATTAAGGAGCTGACATGAGAGTGTTTGCGCATTGACTGGCTACCTTGGAAAGAGAAAATGCGTTTATATAGAACAAATACTCTTTATGTGCTTTTTACCCTAAGTTGACTCCCGCAATAATTTCTACTTTTTTTTTTTTATTGTGGTAAGAGCACCTAACGTGAGATCTACCTTCTTACCAAAATTTTAAGTGCACAATTCAGTCTTGTTGACTATAGGCACAGTGTTGAGTAGCGCATCTCAAGAACTCATCCATCTCGTATAACTGTGACTTTATACTGGTTGAACAGCAACTCTCCATTTCCCCTCCCCCCAGCCCCTGGCAACCACCAATCTTCTCTCCCCTTCTGTGAGTCTGACTATTCTGGATACTTCACATGAGAAGAATCATGCAGTGTTTGTCCTCCTGTGACTGGCTAGTTTTGCTTAGCATAACGTCACTCTGGTTCATCCACGTTACTGATTACGGTAGGACTTCCTTCTTTGTTAAGGTTAAGTAATAGTCCATTGTACGTGTATATCACATCTTCTTTATCCGTGCATCCACCAATGGACATTTAGTCCTGAACTATTAGAGATCAGAGCACGTTATAATGAGTGGACCTGGAGTAAGTGGAAAATGGAGAGATCAAAGATGTCCATTTTTTTTCTGGCTTGGGCTGTATATTGGAGAAATCATAGAGATAGGTGGGTCACTGGGTGAAGCCTTTATTTTATTAATCAAACGTGTATATTAAGCTGAACATGTTAACTGTTCTAAGTGACTCATGGATATTAATTCATTTAATTTTTATTACATCCCCATGAAGTAGGGACTATTATTACCCCATCTAACAGATGAGGAAACTGAGGCACAGAGGGGTCAAGTTACTTGCCCAAGGTCACACAATCAATAAATGAGAATTGGCTTCCAGAGTCTGTGCTCTTAACCATTATACCTCACAGGATCTTCTTGGAGGCTGATATCAGGATTGCATCCTTATAAACTCCAGTCTATTGGTGGGAAAGGAACAGTACCCAGCGTTCCTCAAGGACAGCCAAGGGAAAGTTAGTTTTATTGTTTTGACTTTGATTTAATTTGGTCCCAAGCATCAGTCAGGAAACAATTTCATCATGTTAGTCTCTTACATAAAAAACAAAACCCCAAAAAATGGTGGTGATTTTCTGATGGAGACTCTGATGGAGTTTTAAACATAATTATTTTAGGGTTGTTTATCCATAAAGAGCCCTACCAATGGCGCGTGGTGATTTATCTCTATGGATTAAATGTCACAATTGAGGAGCTGTGGTCTAAATCATACATTCACTGAAGACCTTGAAAGCCCCTGGAAGGTCCCCAGCTGCACACACCAAAGTCGACCGAAGTTTTCAAACTTTTCTTTTTATTATCATGTAACTGAAATTACACATGGAATACATTATTCAGTGTATCACAGTTTGACAGGCATTTAAAGGCACCGAGTTCTTTCAAAGATCAAACGTCATCAGTCCAGGTAAGTCTAACAGATTCACTATCGGATTGACAACCTCATACTGCTTTGAAAAAAGTCTGAAGGCTCCCAAGACAACGAAAACAGCTGAGTACTTGGGAGTGTTGCTATTCGTCCTTTGATACTCTTTTTTTTAAAGACAGACCCTTGAGGATAAGCATTACCTGTGGTACATCATTATAAATCCCAACATGGAGGAACATATGCAGTGAAATTGCCCCAGAATGGAATAACCAGTGAAATGGAATTCTAAGTCAAGAGCATTTGTTACATGCTTCCTTATATTTTTAATTTGGCAATAGCCCCTCTGGCCATCTGTAGAGCAGAGCTTCTAACCTTGGCACTATTGACATTTGGGGCCCGATAATTCTTTGTTGGGGGGGCTGTCCTGTGCACTGCAGGATACTGAGCAGCATCTCTGGCCTCCACCCGCTAGATGCCATTAGCACTCCTCAGTCGTGAGAACCAAAGATGCCTCCAGACATTGTCAAATGTCTTTGTGTGGGGAGAGGGGTGCAAAATCACCCCAGGATAAGACCACCATTCTAGGATACTACTATTCAATGGGATTGGCTATACAAACCTATTCAGTAAAGGATTATTATTGGATCTATGAGACCACATGTTCATTTATTTAACAACTATTTATCGGGTGCTTATTATATGCCAGATGAAGTGAAAGGCTTGGAGGAAACAGTAGTGAACAAAATGCAGTGAACACGGGCTGTAGCTTAATGATGGGGTAAAGGCTCATTTGATTCTTACGTCTCTGATCGGATTTGTAACGATTCAAAAGAAAAAGAATGAAACAAAATAAAATACTTCGCAAGCATCTTATCAACAGATGTAGTTTGAGATCTCTTCATTAGACGGTGCAGAAGAGTCAATCTCGTCAATACATATCCCACTCCATATGCGTACTACATATAAATATATATATTTCACACACACACACACACACACACACACACACAAACACACACACACATCTCGCTCAATAGACAGTTCGGCTGTGACAAAGAAACCCTAAAGAGAACAGAGAAGTTTCTTTCTCTCTCATGTAAAAGTCTATTCGCAGGCAGTTTGAGCTGGTGCAGCGCTCTTTAATCTTGGAGGCACTCAGGCTCTTTCTCTGTTTTTGCTCTGCATGTGGGCCCTCTGTTCTCTAGATGGCTACTTATATGCTCACCTTCTTGCCCACATTTCACCCAACAAGAAGGAAAACAAGGATTAAAGAAGAATGACAAGGGATAAGCACTGGCATTTTATAATGGGACATCCCTGGAGGCAGCCACATGGCCCACTGGCCCAAACCTGTTCATATGACCACATCTGGCTGCAAGGGAGGCTGGGAAATGTAGTCTTTCCTCTGGGTGGCCATATGCTCTGATGAGCTTTCTATTCCTACAGAGGAAGGGGAGGACAGATAGGAAGACAGCAGTAATTTCAACCTGAGTCGCCCAGAGGCATTTTTCTCTCCCCTCTATATTCTCCTTTCCATTGACATATCAACTACACTGAAGTTTTGAATAATTATTATAATACCACCTCTTTATAATAATACCAAACACTCTTGATCTGAAATTCCACGTCAGTTGGTATACTGGTAAATGTTTAACAACCAGCTCTTCTTTGGTTGGCATGTGGGGGGAAACAATCTGATTTTTAAGTTTGCCAATTTCTGTGGTGTAAATGCTTCCACTGTGGCCAACTGATTTCAAGCTACAGTGTCTCTGCGGGTGGCATTGGGAAGAGATATACACAGTTAGCTCTCATGACCAGGTACAAGTGGGCTTCAGCACAGCTTTCCCTGTGGGGAAACACTCAGCACAGCGTATGGTACAAAGTCAACTCTCAATGGTTTATTTTGTTAAAGAATTTAAAGTATATGACATGCTTTTACATCTCATTCATTCTCCATGTATTTATTGAGTGCCCACCATGTGCCAGGCCCAGCAGTAGCCACTAAACAGGGGTGAAATGGTGGTCAAAACAGACAAGATTCCTACCCTCTCACAAGATAGTTGACAATACGATGAGAAAGACAGACTAACAACCAGTGACAACAGTAAATGTAGAAGGACAATTGTGGTAAATGAAGTGAGAGGGAATAACACAGGGGTTTAGCCTCACCCAAGGGCACAGCGAAGGTGTGTCAGCTGAGCTGAGTTTGGAGGCTGAGCAAGAGTCATTTGGACTTGGATGTGAGGTACAAGGAATAGCATGTCGAGCAGAGGGAACAGTATGAACGAAGAGCCCGTGATGGGGTGGGGAGAGCATGGCATGTTCAAAGAAAGCCAGGGTGGAGTGCAGTGGGCAGAAGAGAGTGGAATGAGGTGGGGTGAAAAGAGAAAGCAAAGGCTAGACTATATCACAGTTAGACACTGGTTTATATTCCAGAATCAGTGAGGAGTCACAGAAGGCTTTGAAGGGAGTGCCTTGATATCAGTGTTTGGGAAAAAGATCACTTTGCCTGCACCAGTCAGGGCACATCTATTAAACAGGGGTTTAACAGATGCAAGTATGCCAGGTCTGCGTTCTTATAATAGTTCAAGAGAGAAACGATGGTACCTCCTTGTCAAGGACACACAGAGTGGACACAGAGAGAAATGGACACATTCCAGACATATTAAGGGATGACATCAACAAGGCTGGGACATGGGTAGGCTCTGGGGGAAATATGGTGACATTCTTACTTTAGACATTGGATGGATCCTGGGATCTTTCATTGAGTTTGGGATGGAGGGCATGGAAGAGAGATTCTAATATTTTGAGCATGTGGACTTGAATCATTTGATCATTCGATGACCCTTGAGGAAAGCAGCCTTCCTATCATCTCCTTCATACCAACGGGGAAGTAAGTTCAGAGCCAATGCCATACAGCTAGCAGATGGCATGGCGGGGACTCGAACCTAGGTCTTACAGTACCAAGCCCTATGGTCTTTCCATGATGTAACACAAACTGGCTCGAACAGGGTCCATCTTGAACTTGTGGCAGAATGGGTTTAGTTACTGCAAAATCCTCGTTAACCTGAGCTGCAAGGTGGGACCTCAGCTTATGTACAGAAACGACTGGACTATTAATGATGCCCCTTCAAATTGCTTTGAACAATTTTTTCTGCACTGGACTAATGAGCCCTGCACTGCACTTCTGGGAAACCTCTCACCTTGTAAAATAAAGTCCACCAGATCATGCTCCGAATATTAACCTTGCTAGAAAGAAAAGAAAAATAAGCAATAGAAAAGATTGATTCCTCTCCATGCAAAGAAAATACTTTTCAATGAGCCTCTAAGTGTAATTCGTAGTTTGAGATTAAGTGTGTTTTGCAACTGAGAAAAAAAAATCACTGCAAACTATTAGCAACATCATGATGCCAAGTAATAAAGGCATTTAAACGCTCTCATCTCCTGCATGGTTCTTGCATAAACCAGTGTAATGTGACATGACAGGAGCTAATGGTATATTCAGGAATCCACATCAGCCTAAGTTTGCCACATTTGTCATCAGGTCTACACTGCTGGACCTGGGAGGGCTCCCCTTCTCTCTTGCCGGCTAATGAATCTTCTGGCAGCAGTGCTCCTGAGTCAGAGATTTATGGGAGAAACCACACCTGGTCCCTGAGCTAACGAAAATGGAAATGAAGAACTTCTTTCCGTCACGGGCAATGAAGCCAGCTGCCTTTGGTAAAATTAACAGGTGCATGAAGAAAACAATGCACGAGCCTGTTTCTACTGGGTCAGTGTGGTTTGCCCACTGGTCAGGCATTTTCACATCACCAGTGACAGCTCCGTTCACATGGATGCTGAGTTAGACGTCACAAATCTTTTTTTTTCCAGCCGACTCGTTGGACTCCCTTGACGAACCTAAAGAGAAGGCAGCACGAGTCCTATGCCCCCATTTTACAGATAAAGACAGAGAGGCTCTGAGATACTGAGTAGCCAAAGGATCACCACAACCAAATCAATAAAAGAGCCAGGATTAAAAATCAGGGCAACTTCCTTCTGGGCCCAACACTCTTTCCACAAGTAAGTTCCAGGAGGGCAGAAATTTGGTCTGTTTTTGCTTCTTAGTCTCTGGCAGGTAGTAGATCATGGATAAATATTTGCTGATGGCTTCTCTGTGCCTCTCATTCCCAGAAGCATGGTGCAGCAGAGAGGAAGGCAAATTGGAAAGCAGAATACCAAGACCTCCCACAAGAGCATGGGTAAGTAAAAGAACCTCCTTAGCTCTGGGTTTCTTTCTGTTTTGGTGAGGAAGATTGGCCTGAGCTAACACCTGTGGCAATCTTCCTCTATTTTGTATGTGGGATGCCACCACAGCATGGCTTGATGAGTGGTGTGTAGGTCCATGCCAAGGATCTGAACCTGCGAACCCCAGGCCACTGAAGTGGAGAGTGCAAACTTAACCACTACGCCATGGGGCGGGCCCTAATCCTAGGGTTCTTTTCTGCAAAATGAAAATAATCCTCACCAGCCCTGATATGAAAATGAGCCATAAGGATCAGATCAAACAGGGTGACGAGAGTTTTCTGCAAACGGCAGACATTTAAGGTGTCATGGCAGCTTTTAAAGTGAGGAAAATACTCCCAGAAACCTGTTTGCTCTTCTTGACCAGGTATGCTGCCTCCAAGGCTGCGTGTGAGATGCAGCTGCCTGTGCTATGCAACTTTGCCTTCCAGAACCTTTTTTTTTTTGAGAAAGTTTAGGCCTGAGCTAACGACTGCCTATCTTCCTCTTTTTGCTGAGGAAGACTGGCCCTGAGCTAACATCCGTGCCCATCTTCCTCTACTTTATATGTGGGACGCCTACCACAGCATGGCTTTTATGCCAAGTGGCTCCATGTCCGCACCTGAGAGCCGAACTGGCAAACCCCAGGCCGCTGAGAAGTGAAACATGCGAACTTAACTGCTGCGCCACTGGGCTGGCCCCCCAGAACTTTCTTGGAGGTCTTCAGGGCAGCTCATGACATTCATAGGAGCCTGAGAGTCTGCTACACTTTTCTGCACCCACAGTCAGAGAGACATGTGGTCACCCGCTGGCCGGAGCTCTCCTTGACTTCAGGCTAAAGGTTTTCCTTAAAGCCCAATTTTTACCCACTGTGTGTAAAATAGCTGCAGTCGAGGGTGCTGGGCTTCCTTGTTCACTTTCTCTACACAGGAAAACATCTCAAGTATGGAAGTAGGTGTAGGCCCCCACTCTGTCATTTGCTAGTCATTCTACTTGGGACGTGTTTCTTAAGCTTTGTCAGCCTTAGTTTCCTCATCTGTAGTAAGAGAATATCAGCCACCATTCAGGTAGGTCACAGGATTAAATGGTATAAGGCAGTGTAAAGAGCTCAGTTCTGTGCCCGGAGCAGTGCTGACAATGGCCCCTCCAGCTACTGACACTCTGTGTGTGCATCTGTGGTATCCCAGCAGCTCTTTTTGACAATTCATTGACTCTTATTCAACACGCATGGCAAGCTGGTGGACAAAACAGAGCTCCATGTGACTGGGATCCTAGTTTGTTTCCAAGCTGTGCTCCCTGGGAATCGCAAGTTTCCAAATGAGTGACTGGCCTTATACCCACAGTCTGACCATTTCTCACAGCAACTCCACCTCCGCCACAGCCCAAGTGCCTACCTCCTGGGCCTGGGGGATTGTGAGAGCCCCTTAACTGGTTCCCCTGCCCCCTCGCCTGCTCCCCTCTTCAGTCCTTCTCTCAACACAGTGGCCCAAAGGATTGTGTTAACACATAAGTTAGATTGCATCCCTCCTCTGTTCAAAAGCCTCCCGAGGCTCCCCACGTCACTCTGAGTAAATGCAAAGTCCTTACAACGACCTACACAGACCTCTACGATTTGCACACCTCTGCCCCATTTCCTCTCCGCCATCATCTCCTGCTACAGCACCTGGATGAATAGAGAAAGTGATAGGGATGGGAAGAGAACTCTAACCCATGATTGCCTTGGCAGAACTGAGTTGGTTCAATCAAACCAACTAAGTAACAATGGAAAGAACTAGTGTTTAGATTGAAGTAGACAAGAGAAACGTGATATGCTTTTTTCCCCTCAAATATCTGGAATACGGAAGGAGGATCTGCTAAGTAGAAATAGGACTGCTGAGTAGGCATGTAGGAATTTCAGACCAAAGTTGACAAAGAATTCTCTTACCACCTCGACTGACAATGAATGGAATGAATTCTTTCATGAGAGGGTAAATTCTCTGCCAGAGGAAATACTTAAGCAGAGACTGAAAAATTATGTATGCAAGAGATAGAGAAGCAACATTTCAATCATAAGAAGGCAGATTTGATGAGATTATATTAATTTCCCTTTTAATCCAGAGTCTACTGTTTGTGACATTCAAGAAGAGATTAGAAATAAATAAGAATCAACTACTTTAGCCCCAACAATTATACAGCAATTAAATGTCTACAGGGATTGCATGTCATAGTGGAATATTGCAAAGGTATTTTACAGGAAGGTTTCTGTTTGGGTCAAGTTACTGAAGCAAAATAATAATTCTTTGGAAAGATAAGTCAAAATTGGCCACCTTCCTCTTGTCATTCTGAGGAGGAGTTGGGGTGGCACACAATGAATGGTTTGAAACCATTGTCACAGTGGAGAAGTAACCAATGATCATTACTAACAGAGGGAAAGAGAATTGTGCTAATCACCAAATAACACACCAGGTCGTTTGGCAGGAAACCAGATCAACTACTTTTCTTTATTTCCCTGATGCTCTTTTCTCTTTCTTTAGGATTATCTTTAACGTTGTATGTGAATGTTTGAGTGTGTGTCTGTTTCTCTATTGTCTTTGAGTGTAGAATTCACGGTTCATTCGACAAATATGAGGTTAGGTCTACTCTGCAGCTGGCACAGGAATGCAATGATGAGCAAACTCCGGCCTGAAGGTACTGGCCCTTTTCCTTAAGGATTGGTTATCAGAGGAGAGATTTGCAAAAGACATTCATGCCTCATAAAGAAATCATGTTGTGTTCGACCCTAGTCAAAGAGGGGTCAGAGACCTGCTCTGGACTGATCATGGAAAATGGGCTTCTCCTTCCACAAATGAGATAACAGTTCTGAGTCATGAAGGGATTTCACAACACGCAATAGAGAGCTTTTTGTGAAAGCTGTTGTTCTGACCTAGTTTTATGGAACGTACTGAGAAGTCGTAAATGATCCAGACGACCACCAAATACATATATCAAATCATCTTTTCAAATGGCAGACTTTCCTCTTTCTTCTGTAACTGTCTCACTAAACCAAGAAGAAAAGACATTTGCCTCCAGGAAATACGTTGCAAGCAGATATCTGTGCCCCTTAAAAGGGAAACTTCCTTCGAATTGGCTACTAAAGATAAATGCAATGAATTGATCCAGTGTTATGGTTATTTTAACAAATAAACCAAGCGTGGTGGCTGAATGCATTGAAAA
The DNA here is from genome assembly GCF_041296235.1 of Equus asinus. Classification (NCBI taxonomy): domain Eukaryota; kingdom Metazoa; phylum Chordata; class Mammalia; order Perissodactyla; family Equidae; genus Equus; species Equus asinus. The sequence continues at coordinate 45,701,207 of NC_091817.1, read as the reverse complement.
ATAGGGAGATCTGAAACAACTGATGTAACCTGAAAACAACAAAATCAACTCACCAAATAGAATTCCCCAAAAACATAAACAAATGCGTATGTGCAGCTTATCCCACAAACAAAGGCAGGAAGAGAGTAGCAAGCACATGCAGAATCTCGCCTGTTCCCTTGTCTTGCAGACTGATTTCTAACATATCTACTTACTTCTCATACTTTCAGCAAACATCTTTGAGCACCTCACACACCTTCTAGGTGCCGAGTACCCGATGTTCTGACTTTGTGGGCTAGTGCTCATTTTCATGGCTTCTTCAGAGACTTATTTAACAAAGCATTACAAATCATGAAATGTCATTGTCATCTCTGTACTATGCAGCACTTCTTTACAAAGTGGAATTCTATCCTCTAACTTGACAACATAATAAAAAATATTGTCAATGGATAAAGAAAGAAACAAATCTGAAAACAACCCAGAAAAATACTGAAGTTAAATAAGTCTAACTGCTGAGGTCAAACTAATCGGAACTTATTGTGTGCTTCCAATGCTTTTAAAAATAAAAAACGAATTTTCCATAATAGTCAACTGTTTTTGTCTCCTGCTATTTTGCAGTATCTCCCAGGCATTGAATCCCCTTGAGTCCCATGGAAGGTCATATCAAGCCCAATAATAAAACTCATTTTTCCCCTCACAGGATAAATACGACCAGTCAAAATGCACCACTTTCCCTCTATTAAAATGCTGACACCTAGCCACCGAAGCCTTCACAGTAACCTTATGAACACCAATGACTCCTCTCTGTGTTATGCACAAATAGAAAATATGCCAGAGCCCACTTCTTTTGAAGGTTTTAGTTAGGGCCGGTGGGACTGCCCAGAGAGCCAGCTATAGATCGCTCTGGCCCTTCTGTCACCTTTCACAAGGGAAGTGACACAGAGCTGCCAAAGCTGTCAGAGGCACTTGACTGGCTCTAAGAAACATCTTCATGGCCCTGAAAGGAGCTCTTGAAGTATAATTATTAATGTTATTAGAGAATCACAGGTTTTTGTTGTTACAAATGGGCCATAGTCAACCACATGGACAATTCTTGATGTGCTGGGAAAGAGGTGGTGGGAGAGGGGCAGCTGACTGTGAGTACGAAGATGCTTAACTGTGCTCAGGCCAGGCCAAGGTGGGGCTCCTGAAAGTGTGAAGGGCCATTATCCCTGCCTGTCTTGCAGTGCAAGCTATGGGTGTTGGCACTTTGTATGGTTTCCTATGGCTGCTGAAGCAAATTACCACAATCTTAGTGGCTTAAAACAACTTAGATTTATTATTTTTTTGTTCTAGAGCTCAGAAGTCTGAAATAGGTCTATTGGGGGCTAAAATCAAGGTGTCAGTGGGGCTGGTTCCTTCTGGAAGCTCTGGGGGAGAATCCATTCCTTGCCTTTTCTACCTTCTAGAGGCCACCCACATGCCCTGGCTCATGATGGCAGCACTTTGACCTCTAAATCCATCACCCCATCTTTTTTTCTGACTTTGACTCTTATAAGTCCATCTTATAAGGACTCTGTGATTACATTGGGTCTACCTGGATAATCCAGGATATTGTCCCAATCTCAAGACCCTTAACTTAACCACATCTGTAAAGTTCCTTTGGCCATGTAAGGTACCATATTTACAGATCCTGGAGATTAGAACAAAGACAACTTTGAGGGGCCATTATTGTGTCTACCACACAGAGCAAGAAGGGAAAATAAATGGATTGCGTTAATAAGGAGTTTAGGTTTGATAGAAAAAGTGGGAGGGGCTCATAGTCATTGAGGACTTGGGGGACAATAAAGACAATCATTGACTCTAGAATGCAGTGAGCTCAGGAGGCTGGGATATGGACAAAAGATAAGTGTGTGTGTGTGTGTGTGTGTGTGTAGCCACTTGATAAAGCTAAAGAGCTGGTTCAGCAGGAAAAGAAAAGGGGATGAACAGAAGGTCATAGTCCAGGAGAAGACCTGAGGTGGGAGGTATTGGAATTGGAATATTAGCACCGTCTAGAGTGTGGTCTTCACAAGCTCAAGTGAAAGGGAAAAAAAATCATTGGCATAATGAAAGTCAAGAGGCTGGGCCTTCAAATAAGATGCTGAAATCACTCTGGTGATGAAAGGAGAAAGGATAGACAAGAAACTGTGAACCCGAACCCAGAGTTCTAGATCTTGATGAATATCCGGGAGAGCCCTAGAGGCCAGGAGGTGTGGACATAGCTTTTCAGGGAAGGAGTTGATAAAAGAGAGTGATAGAAGAAAGGTTCTTCCAAGGGATCCCCAAGAATGTTGACCTTACCTCACAGCTTTGAAATATTTACATTGAGAGGATGAGAGAAAGAACCAACTCCACTCAAAAAGAAAAAGAAAATTTTCTCTACTTCACTTATCACTTGACTTACTATATATTTTATTTTTAACCTTATTTATTTTCAGCCTCCCCAGTAGAATGTAAGCTTAATGAGTGTGGTTCAATGTTACATCTGTAGTGCCTATAACAGTGCTGGGCACACGTTATGTCCTTTATAACTGTTAAATGAATGAATGAATGAATGGAAGGAAGAATGGAAAGAAGGAAGAAAGACAGAAAGGAAAGAAGAGAACAAATAAGGGAAAAAAAGAAAGGTAGATATATTTGTACTCTGCAGGTTAGTTGGGGAAGGGCCAAGCTTCTCTAAAGGTGGGGAGGGAGGGTGTGTCCTGGGAGACGACTGAAGACATAGGAAGTTCAAAAGGCAACGGAGGGAGGATGTGGGGGAGGAATTAGCAAGAGAAAGATATTTTGAGGGAGTTGAGCTAAGTGGGAAATATTTTGGGAATGTGATCTCAGTGGGGACACTGTAACCTGGCCACCCTTCTCTGTGAGTCTCCCTAGTGGAGGGAACTTGTTTTATTCAGGAATTGACACCTGGCAGAGAGTGGGACTCGGGGGTAAGTGGCTGGTTGGAGGGGAAGAACGCCAAGAGCTGTGCAGCTCCAGAGCTGACTCTCCTTGGATAACTTCACGCAACAGCCGGATGACCATCTTTCAGGGATGTCCTACGGCTAAGCCAAATATTGGCTGAAACCAATATTAGATGACATCTTGGGCTCCTTTCAATTCCTAAGTCGTTAAATAGCCAGAGGGACAATCTTATCCCCTCCTCCCAATTTACACTCTAGCTGTTTCATTCATTTTAATGATTGGAGAGCAGAATGACCTTTTGCAAATATCACCCACAGCTTGCGACTCGATCAGCAAACAGTGGAATCGCGGCTCTTACTTGACCCAGGTCGGAGGCAAGCTATGATGCGATAGCAGACCCGAGTCACTCACGGAGGAGGAATGGCTGCATGGATTTAATTTCCCATTACTATGGCAACCTTGAGACTTTTGCTTCAGCAAAAGGTTAAATGCAACCAAGTGTTCATCAGGACACTCCACTAATGAATCAGGCCATATCCTTATTTGTGTGTAAATCAATGGCTGTGTGGGTAAAGGGGTGTAGAACAAAGAGACAGTGCACAAGCCGGGGAGAGCTAAGTGTCTAATCAACCTTGGGATTAAAATTGGTCTCCAACTGATAGAATGGCTTCATCTGTAACATGCATGAAATAACTATAATTGAGAGGGGAAAAACATCAGACATTACATGATAATATTCCCAGGGCATTTGTCTAGGACCAAGGAATATTTTTTTATTCCTCTTGAAAAACCGTTTTTGAAAATGTTCAATTTCTTCCTTTTTATCTTCGGTGGGCCTTAGTAATCCCTCCAAAATTGAGAAAATAGCCAAATAATATTTACATTAGTTTACCTCCATCCAGGAACTATGCCATCCAGCATTACCTCTCACCATAGCAGCTTCAAAAATAAATCGTGAGCAAGAGAGGTTTCCAAAGCAGGGGGCATGGCAGGGGTCTCAGAAATCCAATTTGTTTGTGCAACTGGAATTAACTGACTATGGCTCCAAAGATGCTTTTGGGATGGAGCGCTGGGCCACTGCAGATACAGAAGAAATGCTAACTATATGAGTAGGAGGTAGGCTGGCACATAGCACGTCTTCAGTCCATATTAGATTTCCCTCCCCGAAATAGTTTTCCTGGGTGACGTTCCCATTGACATCTTTTACTTGTGGGTGGCTTGAAGTATAGTCATGGTGCCCAACTAAGCCCCAGGCTGCCTTAGGACGGTGGGGAAGGGGCTAGGCAACCAGAATTCACCTTCCTCCCTATCCTGATGTTCTCTGGAGTCCTAAAGATTGTGAGGGATGCCCCAGGGGCCGCTGGCAGTGGGCCAAAGGGACTTGTGAATCTTTCAACCTCCAAACAGAGAAATACATTTGATCTGATATATTTATTAGGGCTTCATATACAATCATTTATAATAAAGACTTCCACGGCAATAGACACATGGCCATGAGCACAAGAGGGTCTTTGTGGGTTTTTATAATCCTATTCCTCAGATAGCTATGCACGCATGCCAATACAATTATAAGGATTCTGAAAATCAGTTTTAAACTTTTATTTCAAACTTTTAGAAAAGGTCCATCCAACCCAGGCTTTTTTGATTGTTTTTTGTTTTGTTTCCTGACAGGGGCACTGACAGTCTTTCTCGGGGAACTGCACTCTGGGAAATCAGTTCTAAAAGGTGAGGCGTCTAGGATTACTGGAATGTCCTCCCTGAAGCAGAAGATAGGCACTCAATCATGATGGTATTGAAAGAGGAAAGGATGAGCTGCTTTATGCTTGTTTTCCTCTTTGTGTTTTCATAAGAATCGAATAAAATGAGAACTTTCATTAATGACGCAGTTAAAAGATGCTGTCTGGGGTAAGCACTGACATGTCATGTTGAAGATGCCTGAAATGCTTTAGAAGCTACCAAGAATGTACATAATTCTTAAACTTGACTCATCAATAAAGAAAAGGAAACAAAAGAGATTCTTGTGGAACCCTTGTTATTTCTAGATGCGAGGTCAGTACAGCAGAAAATGAAAGGAAAAATACACGTTTCCAATGAATTTGCAGTTATAGGTATATCTACAATAATACTGAATTGAAGAATGAAAAAAATGAAGCTTGATGGAATGTGAATCCCATATGTTTAACTTCTCTTTGTAACCCCAGTATTTAGCACAGTGCCTGACATGGGGGGGATATTAAGGAAACTATATCCAAATCCTCCTCCTCCTCCTCATCACCATAGTAATCACCTTCGTCCAACATTTCTGGTGCCAGGCACTATTCTAAGCATACTATTTGTATTATCACATGTAATCCTCCAAACAGTCTTATGGGGAAAGTACAATTATTATCCTTCTTTTAAAGATAGGAAAATTACAGCTTAGGCATACTCAATAACTTTTCCTTCCCTCCTTCCTTCTAGCATTCATTGAGCACTTGTGTTTCTGGGTACTGTTCTAGGCATGAGGACACAGAAGTGAACAAGACAGACCACAGTCCCTGCCCTTGTGGAGCTCACAATCTAGTGCCCAAGACCATTCCGCTAGTAAGTCACTGACTGAGGACTCAGTTCACAGGAAAGTCTGAGTCTGCAGTTCAGATGGGTGGATAACCAAAGAAGAATGTGGAAGGGTTATTCTATTTCCCAGTTTCTCCCCAAAGTCATCACAACAATCTCGGAATCTTGTCCTCAGAGTCATTGGCATATAGTGAGGGAGGAAGCTATCCTAAATTCATTCCACCTCAAGAAGTTTAGGTTTCCAGAATAGCTCATCTAAGTCCTAAAATATCCACTTGCTCTGTAATCTCATTAAAAACAGTGAAACCAGCTGGCATCTTTTTTTTCTGTCTATCTCCCCACCGTAACTTAAGTCCTGTCACAATTACCATCCATGGTCAATTTGTGAGGAATTCAGGTCATGCCCCCCCTACTAGCAGGGGTTCAGGAGTTTGTTGCATTGGCTGTTTTGCAGTTATGACTTTTAGTCCTTTGGATAACTATCTTCTTTAGCAGGAGGGGCATGAGTGACATCATAAGCAGTCGCATTAAGATTCCCCAAGACAGCAGTTTAGTGAATCACCTGTTTCCCAGTGAACAGTTTCAGATATATTTTCCCCTCTCACATTTGGTCTCCTGGTTTTCTATTTGGAGTTGAAAATATTAGCACTCTTGGGAAATACATTAAATGATGAAGTGACACTGAATTTGTCTAGTACCCAATTATCTCTCCAGTTATGAATTCATTCTATCTGGTCTCTGTTCTCTCTCTGGTTCATACGCCATGAACAGCTTACTAAACGACCACCAAAATTAATGCAATCCTACTCACAATCCTTACTTGATGGTTCTAACATTTATTCACAAGCAATTTGATCAAGTATTAACTCAGTTATTCCATGGCCCCTTCTAGGCACTGGGAAGAAACACAGTGATGAAGGAGACAGGTAAGATATTTCCTGTCTTGGTAGTTACATTCCCATGGGAGGAGATAGATAACAAACAAATAATAAAGATCAGATAGATATGTGAAGAGCTAAAATGGGATGATGTGGAAGAGAACGACAATTATTTTTTTTATTAGATGGTAAGGGTAAGGGTCCCAGCAGGAAATATTTGGCAGACTCAAATGGGATACTTTGAAAGAAGTTCATAAAGGGATTATATACCAAAATGTGGGAGAGATGTATGGAAAACCCAAGGCATCATTATATTTATCATTCTAGGACCTGAAGGAATGGTTATCAGAACAGAATGGGGTAGGGGGAGGTGAGAGAGAAGTGGTGGAATCCAGTGAGGGGAGAGACAAAGGGGAAAAGAGAAGAAGGAAAAGGAGGAGGAGCAGAAAGGGAAGGGGAGAGGAAGGGAGAAGAGAAAAGGCTGCTGGGTAGAAGCCATGGACTTTGGTTAAGGAACACAGCCAGGCAGCAGTAACCCCACAGGAAGAGAGCTAGGGAGAACAAAGTGCATTGACCTCACTCTTATTCTTCCCTCCCGTCTCCTGCTGTCGCTCTTTATTGGCTGAACACAACAGGAAGCTGGAAGATGAGGGAGCCCATTGACACAGTGCAAACAGGTCACCATCCTGGAGCACACAGCAGGATCCCCAAGGGTAGAGAGTGGATCTAGAGGGAAGATATCCAGCCCAGGTAGTCAAGGTGGGCTGTCTGATGAGATATTTAAACCAAGGCCTCAATGACAAGAAGGAGGCCAGCAGATGGAGATGGGAAGGGAGGACAGAGGGAGGCCAAGGAAACATCAAGGGCAAGGGCCCTGAACCTGAGTGCATTTTCTGAGTGCAACAAAGAACATGGAGACGTGGAGGAGTTTGTAATAGAGGAAAGAATGACAACTGGGAGGCTGGCTTTCTGAGCCCTGGCAAAGAATTAGGGTTTTATTCTAAGGGCAACGGGAAGCCTTTCGAGAGTTTCAACAGGCAGCGTCATCATCTGTTTTAAAGAGGAGATTCTTCAGTGTGGAGAAAGGACTGTTATTGTAGTAATCCAGTTGAGGGATGATGGCATCTAGGACCAACATGATTATAGATGGGATGGGGAGATGAAGACAGACCTGAGATATGTTTTGGCTGGGTTGGATGTGGGACACAAGGGAAAGAGAAGAAACAAGGATGCCCCCTCAGTTTTGGGGGGCAGGTGGTTCTGTTTATACTGAGGTCCCAGCGCATTTGGAATCCCTGTTAGACATGCATGTGAGATGTCGTGTCAGCAAGTGGTTATATGATTTTAGAAGTCAGAGGAGAAGTCAAACACTCTTTAATTCACAGATCGCTTTAGCAGCACAATGACTCAAGTTTTTCCAGCTTTTCCATTTTAAAAGAAATGAATAGATCTGAAGAACTTCTATTTTTGATCACACACCAGAAAGGAATTTATCATGTTTTAATTAATTCGTGCAAGAAATTAAAATCCATTCTGTTCCAAATTATAAGCATTAATACTATAAGGAACCAGCTGATTCCTCATCTCAAAGGCCTTCCCAGACCATCATTTTTTCAGAAACCACTGGCCCACCTTAGAATCTTGCAGCTCTAGTTCATCATGACCGGAACTCACTAAATGTCTCCTAAACATAGTATGAAACGGCCCTGGTTTTTATTTCCCTGTTAGAGAGAATGACTTTGTGATTTCTTAGATGAGTGTCAGTATGATTTTTAGCTCAATGATGTGACATCTTCAAAACAAATTATTCTTACACAGTGCAATACAACTTATGGAAAATAGTATTATGGAAAAATCCTGAGGCCCTAGAATATCTAATTGAAAGACAAAATGGCCTTCAAACTATACATAAATTCTCAGCTAAGTAGCTCTACTATAAATCCACAAAATCTACCAACTTCTCTAAATGATTGATTCTTAAAAACTAAGACCTCTACTGTAAATGAATCATGATCTAACTTTTATGTCAGAAAAACATGAGCTAAACGCTTTTTCATGTGGTGATAGTTTTTAACAAATAAGAAATGCCGTCAATTTTAACAACTGAAATATGATGGTCAAGGATTGCCAAAACTTTGTTTCCTGGTTTTATGAGAAGGTGCTCTGGGTAATCTTGACTATGTTATTAGCTTACTTAAAAGAACTAAGCATGGAAAAAGCATTTTAACGCCAGGAAGAACAGTGATATTGTTAGTTTCACCGTTGAAAGCTTTGCTGGTGGCAACCACAAAGCCCTTCCCTGACTGCTTCTTCCCTATTGCACACTAAGAATAGAGCCCAGAAAAGCCAGAAACTTCTCTAGCCTCCTCTGCAGGTAGGAGTGGCCACATGATTGTTCCTGGACAATTAAAAGTCGTGAGAAGTCTACAGGAGTTTCTGGAAAGGATTTTTGTCTCTGATGGAAGAAGAAAGGATCTTAAACCTTCTCTCCACTGCTGACCCTCTCCTCCCTCCATTTCATTGTAATCTTAATGTCTCTGGAGCTGCAGCAGCCATCTTGTGACCATTAAGCAACAAACACAAGCACAAAAGGCCAACATGCTGAGGATGATGAAGTGGAAGGGTACAGACAGCTTACATTCTCGATGACGTGATGATCTGCTGAACTATCCTTAACTGCCTACTTCCAGTCACTTCATGTGAATTCACTAAATGTATTTATTGTTTAATCTACTGTGGGTTGGACTCCTTTACTTGCAGCTCAGTGTAGCCTAAACAATCATCTCTCTTCTTGGTATTCTCGGTATTGGTTCTTCCCTTGTCCTCACTGATCATGGGCTCTCCTGAGTTTTTTTCTTCTTTTCTCAAAGAGTTCTTAACCAGTTCCTCTTCGTCCTCCATTCCCACAATATGAGAATTCCTCCTAGGTTCCATATAAAGCCACTGTTCTCACATCCCTTCACATTCTCTCTTGTTAATTCTAACCAGTTCCATAGCTTTTACTATCACCTACATGCGAATAACTTCCAGGCTTTGTTTCCTTAATCCTGATGATATAAACCATAAACCGGTAGCGGGTGGATTGGGCTGGGGACTTCTACCCACAAGAACTCCCACTTGTGCAGTTACACCAGCTCTGCAGGGCGGGAGATGGCAAGCGACAGGCATCAGTGGGGTCCATTTCCTAGCTATCCCAGTTTTCTGAATGAAGAATTCACTTTCCTTCTGCTTCCTAAGAAGCAGGAAGTGTGCAAAATGTTCAATTACAGTAAAAAAGTCAAATCTCTCTCTCTTTTTTTACTTTCCCATTTCCGTTTTTGCATTCTTCAATTGTGTTAGCACTTCCCCTTGTTAACTTCACTCAGGGGATTGACAATGTGCCTTTGCTTACTTTTCCTTTGACTATTTCTTAACCTTTGTACCACTATATAGCTTTCATTTTCTCCTAACCTTTACAAAGCCCCTCTCTATATTTTCATCATGAAAGAAAGTGAACATTGGACAACAAATTTGTTGATGAGAACAAGACGGGGCTGTAAACCTTTTAGGAGACATGGGGTCCCTGGTGGAGCCTCTTTGCCAAGGTTGAAGGCATGGCTGTCCCTGAAACACTGATGATAATGGTAACATCTGCCATTTAGTCAGCATCTAATATGTGCTGAGTTGCGTGCACACATTATCACGTGAGAACCCTTGAATAATGAACTACCTTGGGAGAGAATAGAGTCTACTGACATATTCCTGAGGGCTCTACCCACACATGTCTTGGAACAATAGCTTTGTAGGGAGCTGTCTTGGGTACTGAATTGTTTCTCCTCTAACCGCATTCATCTCTGTGCCTGAAAGGTGCTTGAGACTTCAACTACTTCTAATTTTCCAAATCTATGTCCAGCCAGACATCCCGCTCAAAATTACACATTAACTAATCTTAATTGATGCCCTCACCTGGTGGCTATCTCAGTGATGTTTTTAATCACCTGCACAATTCCTTGGTAGAGATTGTGACAACTCAATTTAGTTGCTCGACGGTGAGGGTCAAGCTTCATCTTAATTTGTAACATTTACAGCACCCAGCTCTACATCCTGAACATGAGAGTTTCTCTTCCGTTATATATTTTTTATTCTGTCCATCTGTAGTAGAAAATTCATTGTCCTCTATTTAAATATCATTCTTTAGAATTGATGTCTAGTTAATCTATCTCCCAAGATGAAATTTGAGTCCTCGATTCTCTCAAACTGGAATGTCGGTCTATAGTATTCAGAACTAAAAATAGCTTTTTAAAAGATTGAACTATTCCGAGAAAAGAAATTCCTGTTATCATCTATAGCTAAGTGTGCCATACAGCTTTATTTGGATTGGAAGTAAAGTGTCCAATAATTTTAGGTGGCTCCTCAAAGTGATGAGAAGAAATAACCAGAGAAAAATTCCTTTTAGAATATATATTTCTTATTATATAAGCACCACATCAGTATACCCATGGGAAGGCCTTGGGGTAGCTTATCAGTGAAATCAGCTACTGTGGGTTTGGGGCAGTTTATCAGGAATGGAGTTAAGTAAATTCCCCTCTGCATAGGAAAAATGCTACAGCCGTGGTCCAGTGTGATGCACGGCCCAGTGTGAAAGCAATGGTGGGTGATGCCAGAAGATGATTATCATTGTCAATGGATGGCCCAAATGTATCCCTAAACGATAGCACGGCTGGTCCAGCCTGGGAATGAATCCTATCTCCACTACTTTCTAACTGTGTGACCTTGGGCAAGACACTTAACCTCTCAAGACCTCAGTATCTTCACTGGTATAATGGGAATCTAATAGCACTTGCCTAGTCAATGTAAACGGATGAGCACAGGAGCTGACAGATGTTACTGGCTCAACAAATGTTAGGCATTATTATTGGTAGAGTATGGCAGTTGTTCTATAATGCCTGGTTCAATTGCTATCAGTCTAGGACTTGGAATCCTGCCCCTGATGTCTCCCCCATCCATGCAGGGTATGGTGCATAGTTGGGTAACTGACCACACAAACAAGACACTATCATACTGGGGATCTCATGATTGACCATGTATACAAGTAGTGGCAGAAATGACTCGTTAGTTCCAACATCTGCTCTCTCCAGCTTTCTTGCATAATGATACAATTTTTAGCCAGATACATGGCTGTCCAGAAGAAATATTTCATTTTCCAGATTCCCTTGCAGCTAACTGCATTCATATGACCAACTTTGGCCAATAGGATGTGAATACAATTATTGTTTGCAATATCTGTGTTATTCCTTTAAACAGGATGCTCGACTCCTTCCCTCTGCTGCTTTCTGAAACACGGATGTGGTGGTCAGCCATCATGGGCCACGTGGATAAGGGTGACACCTAACACTGGCTGAACAACAATAGAGAAGGAAGCTGGGTTCCAATCCCATGGAGCTACCACACTAACCCTGAACTTCTCTGTTATTGGGCTGTTTCCTGAGAGAGGAGAGAGACACAGTTTTATCTCTTTACTATTATTTTAGGTCTCTAGCAGAGCAATCGAACCCGTAGCTAACTCATATCCATATGCACTAAACGATCAATTTAATTAACTAACTTTTATGTGTATCACATGCAAAGTAAGGTCTAAATACTTCAACCAACCATCCATCCATCCATCCATCCACCCACCCATCTATCTACCCAATATTTATTCTGGTCACTGTGGCAGGCCTTAGAGAACAAAGTGATGATGAACCCCTGGCATGCTACAGACGACTGTTCATAATCTGGCTCCAACAATCCCTTCCAGCTGGACATCCTGAAGTGTACTGTGCCATTTCGAACATCTTGGTATTTGCATGCACATGCTCCTTCTCTAGCATGGAACGCCTTTTCTCCCAACAAACTCTACTTCATTCTCCTGGACCCAATACAAATGCTGCCTCCTGTGAAAACCTCTCTAAGCTCGTCTGCATCCCACCCACAGGGTAGGACTGGTTGCCCCTTCATTTTTGCATCTACAGCACCTAAAGGAGAATTCACACAAGACTGACAGTTTAGAACATGGCATAAAGGCTCAATAAATCTTTATTATCACAATAGGATGTGACTGTTGAGCTGCCATCACCCATGTACCTGGATTTCCCACTGTCCTCAAGGTCCCTTGGGGGCAGGGATAGCACCCAGACATCTTATTAGTATCCAGTACCTAGTACAATTCCAGGCATGGAACAGACTCCATGGATGCTTGTGGAATCTACCAACAAATAAATCAATGAATGAAGGACAGTTTTCTGGGTTTGAAGAGTTAAAATGAAACATATAATCTGGCATGTCCTAGATGTGTGTGGGCAGGGTAGGTAGAAGTCTCCTGCAGACGGAATTAATGAAGAACTAAATGTTGTCTCCATAAAACTACATGTAGACACAAAAGTCTGACCACAGAGGATGGAGTGGGAAGGGGATGGAGCTGGCCATGGGATGCTTGGAAAGGAAGGGCCATCATAGCTGACGGACAGCTTTTGGGGAGGCTGGCAGTTGCTCCCACAGGCTGCCCTTTGGCCCCTGTGTGCTCGCCTCACTGGGGCACAGTGTGCAGCTTCACGTTCACATGACACGCGGGAAGTATCACGGAGGCAGGCAGAAGTTGGGTGGCGTCTGCAGGTGTCTCATGAATTGAGGGAACTTTTGCCATTCCCCATCAGAACAGAAGCATCTGCTGAAAATTCTCCACGTGACGCCTCATTTACCAAATGGGCCCGCAACTCCCCAAAGAAGGAAAATCACCTTCACAGAGAGAAAAGAAGGAAAGGGGAGCGCTCCATCACTCCAATTTGAACCGTAAAGTCTCTTCCTGTCACCCCCCTCTTTCCTACTGTCGCCTGGCGAGTCATACTTAAAAGAGCTGTGACAATGCTCTCACCCTCACCACTCTGATTTTCTCTCTTCTTCCTTTTTTTAAAAAACGAGTTCCCAGGAGGCAGAGATCATAGGCCAAGTTCTAACATCACTTCCTCTTCAAAGACATCTTGGACTGAATCTTGGTTTGTGCAGATCCAGTCACGCCCATGGCATTGGATCAAACCCTCATTGTAACTGGAAGTCTGCCCCGTGCCCTCTCCGGATGGTCCCCTTGCCCTCCAGCTGCTGGAACAACCTACTGACCTATGAGAATGTAAGGAAGTCTGACATTTTCTTTTTCTTCTAAGGAGAATGGAAACTACTCTAAGACGACTATCCCTTCTTTTGATTTAGGAAAAAAGCACCCAGTGCTCACTGTGGGCATTATAATTTTCCAGGATGTCTGTCTTTATTTGAGGCTACAAATTTCAGCTGGTGACAGTTCCTGAATACTTACAATGGCTGAGGCTAAGATGCTCTTCAGAATTTTTTAAGAATCTTCCCAACAATCATTTGAAGCTAGAGCTGGTACAACTGTCCATTTTCCAGATGCGGAAAGTACAGCACAGAAGGGTGAGATAACTCACTGAAGGCCACATAGCCAATAAATAGTAAAACTAGTATTTGAACCTTGGCTGCTACTGCAGAGCCCATTTTCCTAACCACCGTGCTCTACTAAATGTTTTTAAAAAAAGGACGTGTTCAGGCTGGCCCGGTGGCGTAGCCGTTAAGTTCCTGTGTTCCTTTTCGATGGCCAGGGTTCACTGGTTCGGATCCCGGGCACGGACCTAGCACCACTTATCAAGCCATGCTGTGGCAGGCGTCCCACATATAAAGCAGAGGAAGATGGGCATGCATGTTAGCTCAGGGCCAGTCTTCCTCAAGAAAAAATACAAAGAAAGGAGTATTCAACTCTGGCAGAGTTGACAAGATGCTTCCACAGAAAAGGTACATTTTCTCTGGACTTTGAAGGGTATGTAGGCGTTTTCCAAGTTGAGGGGTTGGGAAGGATGCTAGGGTGGGGAAGGGGAAACAGTTATTATTTCTCCCTCTCTCCAGGTGACTGGAACCATTTTGCTGCGAAACAGATTTTTTATTTCAGTGCCATCTCAAGTCCCCCATCAAAGCAGAGAGGGATTTGCCAAATAGAATAGAGAATCCTGATTGCTTAGACACCAGGGAAAATGGGCTATGTCTGCTGAGTGCAGAATTGTGCTCCTCTAGCCTGTCTGTGTCAGAAGAAAAGTCTCTGGCGATAGGTCTAAACCACCGGCTGCTGCCCTGGAATTTCTCTCGCTGCTGTGAAAATATTGCAAACATTTGTCCTGTCTGCTCAAGTGTTCAAGTGTTCGTTTGCTGCAGCCTCTGTGCTTAATGCTATAAAGCTGAAGGCTGTCTCTCTATTTTTTCCAAATGGTAACTGTGGTGTCGGAGAGAAGCATAGAGGGTAAAGCTGAGAGAGCAAGGACACGGTGACGGGGGACCCAGCAGCTTAACCTTACGGCAGGGTAAGCTAGAGAAGGGGGTCTTACTGGTCAGTGGCAGTGCGAATAGAATGGGGAAAAGATGAAGGAGATGTTCTGGGTGCAGCGTGTGCTGACTGATGGGGAAAGCGAAAGGGGGCGTAAAGGTGGTCTCTGGGAGGAGAGAAAATAGGAGAGGATGGCAGTTTAAAGGAGAAGAAAATGAGCTGATTTCAACCTTTTTAACAGAGCAGGGAAGGTAGCATAGTGAATTGGTGGGAAGTGTGTGTTTGAAGTCAGGCTGTTCCAGTTTAAATCATGGCCCGAACACTTACTATGTGGCCTTGAGAAAGCTGTGTGTCTTTGAGCTAATTAAATAACCTTTCTGGGTCTCCATTTCCCCGTCTGTAAAGTGAGAGTAACAATAGCAGTTGCACATAGGATTGCTTTAAGGATAAATAAAATAATCCATGTAAGGCACTTAGATAATACTCAGGAAAGGTTAGCTCATAATATTATTGATAAAAAAAAGCTACTACAATTTTATTATGGCTAACACTTCAAGAGTATTTAACACGTGCCAGGCACTGTTCTAAAGAGCTACACGTGTTATTTAGCATAACTAATCAGAAGAATCCTACAAGAATCACAAGAATCCTACAGGGCAAGTATTATTTTTATACTCGTTTTACTGATCAGGAAACTGAAGCACAGAGAGGTTAATTAGTTGGCCCGAGGACACACAGTTAGTGGCAGAGCCAGGGTTCAAACCCAGCCAGTTTGGCCCCAGCACCTGTGCTTTTATCCACCTCTTCACTCTGCATCTCTTTTCAAGCTATTAACAGTGCCTCAAGGACATCTGTGTGGTGATGTTAATGGGAAGTTGGAAATTCAAATCTGGACGCTCAGGAGAGAGGTTACAGCTTGAAGTGGTTCCTTTGGGAGCTATCGGTATGGATGGTGTAGCTCAAGATATGGGTGTGGAATTTCCACCTATGGAGAAAAGAAAGCATGACTAACTGAATGATGGAGGATATTTGTAACGAGGAGGAATAAGACCCAGCGAGGAAAGGGAGGTGCGGTCGCTGGTGAGCCAGGTGAGGGCAGGCACAATAGGAAAGATGCTCAAGAAGAGATGATTGCTCTTGGGGAGAGGCCCACACAAATAGGAGAAGTGGCTGTGGGATCTAGCAATGAGGACACCTTTGGTAACTTCCTGGAAAGTGCCTTCATAAAACCAGAGCTGGTTGGCAAGTGGGTATTTGTTAGAGAGATGAATTGTCAGCTTCCAAGGTTTTCAAAGGACAAAGCCAGGGCAGCGGCTGGATGAGGCAGGCAGGGTGAGAGAGGGCTATTTGAGGAGGACTGTGGGAGGGGCAGCCTGCCTAGGGGCTGCGTGGTGAGGCTCCCATCTCTCTTTATGTTCCGTATGTTTTACTACACTTGTGCTGACTTTCCCCAAGATCATTACGCCCCGATCTCTAGCTGGGGAACATGACCGCATTGCATAATGAAATTTATTCCATTCCATTTATAAGGAACGCTTGGCAAAGGGATGATTAGTTGCCTGGTGAGGAATGAAAGTTGCTCAGTCTTATCAGGATGCAGTAGGGAGGAGGAGTGACTGACAATAATTGGGGAAAAATTCTGTTTGCATTATGGCCTGAGGCAGTGATCACATTAAAGCTAAACACTCTTAAGTGCTGTTTTAAAATATCATTGATTGCAAGATCTGAAGCCATTTTCTGGGGGACCTGTAGAGGGAAGAGAATGCGCATTACAAAATTTAACGGGTTCTCAAATAATTTCAGACAAAACGGAGACCAGCATTCACTGCATCACCATGCTTCTGGATTTCATTATTACAATAACTTAGGTTAAACACTTCCAATTAAATACTGATTGTGAAACATCACCACGACTGTTTAATGCTGGGATATGTTAAGTAAAAAAAACAAATGTGCAATTGTATGTGCACAGTGGAATAAAATGCCAATATCTCAGACAAAGCAAAACAGTAGCTATGTTACAATGACAGGTTTATAAGTGATTTTTGTTTTGTTTTGTTTCTCTTCAAACGTGTCTATTGGTTATCTAACACAGTTATGTTTTCTAAAAAGGGAGAGCACATAAACTATAGCTTCTTTTATTTAAGAATTTACAATGTTTATAGTTCTGGGAATTTTCTAAAGCTGTGGTTCTCACCCTGGTCCATGGATGACCTGAAACTGTAAATGCCTGGCTTACGTGCACTGGGGTTGTTCTGCTCTTATCGGATCTCAAGGGGACTCATGACTCCGCAGTGGATAAGAACCATGGATGATGAGCATTTTGAGTAGCCTGTGAAGCCCAGCCTTGACGTCTGCCTGTGACAAGCCCCCTGGCTACCCCTGGGGTCTTCTTCCTTTGGGGAACCACAAGCACAGATGGGTCACTTGCCTCCCATTCCATGGTGGCTCCATCAATGTGACCACAGTGGTGATATATCTTACTTTCAAAAATCTTTATGTTTGTAGACACCTTTTCAGTGTGAAAAGGAAAGCCAGCATTCCACATGCATGAGTGCATTTAGTTCTTTCTTAAGTGCTCCTTGTTGGGATGAAGTTATAGTAACAGTCACGAAACTGTGGCTCGACTCACCTTCCTCTGCCTCCTTCAGAAACATCCACAGAGACACTGTTCTTAGCACAGTGTGAGCAGCCCTGTGAAGCACTGCCCAAACATGCATTTGGAGCCCTGGCTTGCCCCTTATGTGCTGTGCAATCGCAGGCACAGGTTTCTCATCATATCGTGTGGCTGCCACTATCTACTTTATGGACTTGTTATGAGAATTAAATGAGAAAGGGGATGTCAGCATGCATACGGATGCTCCATACATGTTCGTTTCCTCCCCTTGTACACAATTTTCTTGCATTATCACACCATCCATTAACCTGTATATTGGAGAACCTACTATGCGTGAAACACTGTACTAGGTACCAAGGATAAAAAGGGATGAAAAATGGAATTTGAAGTGTCAAAGCCTATTTGAGACATCACGTTTAAAAGCAGCATGTGCTAAGTGCCAAAGGAATTAGAAGTCTCAATATTTTATTTACAAATATATTTTACTTATGAATGAAAACAATTATTCATTCAAATATTTATTGAGCACTCACTATGTGCTAAGCTCTATGCCTCTGCCATCATGGGGTTCTTGGTGTAGGAATGGGGATGCCAGCAATAAACCATGCACTAGTCATGCAAACTAGTTGCTTTCAGTTGGTGGAAAATGCTATGAAGAAAATACAAGTGGGAGGCTTGACAGAGCGCAGCTGAGTGGGATGCTAATTTAGGTGGGGTAACCAGAAGAGACTTCTCCAAGGACGTAACATGTGAGGTGAGAGCTGATTAACAAGGACTCAGCTCTGCAGAGATCAGTGGGTGCTTGTTTCAGGCTAAAGGAGCACCTGTGGTGAAGCCCCTGAAATTGGATTGAGCTTGGCACCTTTAAGCAGGAGAAAGAGCCCGGTGTGACCCGAGGATGCTAAAGGAGGGCAGGAGTGTGAGCCATCAATGCTATGGATGAATCAGCATGAATCAATGAGCAGCTGGATAGGGGAGAGAAGAAGGTTGCACAGGCATGAGCTGACTTTTGCATTTCAATACTGGTACTTGGGCAAAGACTGGGAGCATTAATAGATGAAAAGATTGATTGCATCATAAGTGGCAGCTCCAATTCCGATGTTCCAATACCTGTAGCTTATCATCATTGTGATTTGGATCATTGAATTGGGCAGTAGTTGGTGGGTACTCAATGCAATGACTGGATTCCACAAGAAAAGAGTCAGAACGTTGGCAGTGATTTGCCAACAACTCACTTGCTTGAATGTGATTAAATTGAACGTTTTTTTGGTAATATTTTTCAAAAACGTTCAATGGAGAATAAAAAATAATTTCTAAGAGTAGTATATACAAGTGAGACATATTTAAAGCAACCCACAAAGACATAAAAGAAGAAAAAATATCCCATCATTGCGCTGTATAGCTAGAGCTTACAAAAGATACTAACCCAAGACATGAGGGATTGTATTACATTCAACATACTATTTTTTGTCCTTTCTCAAAGGCCATTAGCCAATAACCTTTATCCTGCTAGACATCAAAATTAGAGTCTGGCGTTATCTTGGTTTATAAATTGTGGTCAGACACTCTGAAATGCAACATGAGTTTTCATATTTGGGTCATTTTCTAACATTTTCAGTAGATGGAAGGAAATTGCAGTAAAAAAGCTTTTTTTCCCTTTAAGAGTAGAAGAGAGAAATAAACACCTACTCCACACCTGGATGTTGGTAATTTGGGTAGCAGTGAACTTTGTCTATTTAGAAACCCATGAAAGATACAGATGCTGGATTCCATTAACAACTTGGCATCTCGCTGCTTCACTTCAGCTGCTAAAACCACGTGTTCTACATGTGTTGTGCTCATAATCTTATTACTTGTTAATACGATTTGTGCTTGGAACTCCCAGGGACCCCTTTACCAACTCACTAACATGCCCACTGTCAAATGCATTTTGATAGTAGTTGGTTCTGACAGAAAATGAGACCCACTAACCTGCTTAAGGAGGCTTTAAATATCTTCCAGAAACATTTCTCATCTTGTAATTCAGAAATTTCATGTTAACATGTACGAGCAACCAGACACAAGTCAGGATTTAGAAGAAGCCAGTTAAATAACCCGGACTTAATGATATTCCAAGAATCAAATCCCTTGTGTCTTGTTGAGAAATGGCAGGACCCAGATTGTTCTACTCAAGAACCTACTTCTGGGGAAAAGATGAATGACTCATGGGTCATGTTCTATAGAATCAAGGAGGGAGTTTCACAGTCCGAGAGATGTCATTTTCAAGAAGGAAATGGGCTAAGGAAATGTATATTGGGAATTTAGTCATTACGAAGCACAGCAACGGGTAGATTAGTCAACGGATCAAGATCAACAGTGAAACTCAAGTCAGTGTTTACTGAGATCTGAGTCACATCATTCAGTGCCTCTAGGGTAGCTTGAACACTATGCATCTCTAGCTGAACTCTTTACATCCCTGGTGGCAGGGTCTGCTGGTGCCCCATCCATGACCACGAGTCTTATCATTCCCTGCTGCCTGCAGACTCTCGACTATATAGTCATGACAATGGGCCATATATATGATGGTGCTCCCATAAGATTAGTACCATAGTACTGTTAGTACCTAGTAGCCTAGGTGTACAGTAGGCTATACCATCTACATTTGAGCAAGCACACTCTATGATGTTCGCAGACAAAACAATAAAATCGACTAACAACGTGTTTCTCAGAACTTATCCCCATCTTTAAGTGACACATCACCGTAGTACTTTCATCCATGGCCTGAAGACTTTCTTTAAAGGCATAGAAGGCAACTCTGCTCAACACCTGGCAGTCCAGAAGGACTGGGAATTAACATCCTCTAGGAGCAGCCCTCAACTAATCACTGATGAGATGTGGTGTATAAACACCCCGGCTCCCACATGTCTCTCTCAAGCCTTATTTTTTTTACACTGTTTTATAGGGTTTCCTGGTGGGATTGTGCTCCAATCTCCCATGGAAATAACTGGATGGATAATCATTCACTCTCGGTTGCTTTTCCTTCCTTGTCTTATTTCCTCACTTTGCTAATGGTATTTTCTCCACCTCTTAAATAAACCAAATTCCATTGAAATCCTTGTCTTCATGTTGGCTTCTGGGGAAACCAAAAATAAGACACCCCCTCCACCCACCCTGATTCAACCATGCCACTGAAAAGTGTCCATCACCCATTTTTCCAAGCAGAAACACCTGGATTAAGAAGCCTTGAGTTCCCAACTTTGCCTTAGTATTTGCATTCCTCTTTCTCCCTAGCCCTCTTCCACGCTTCCTGTTGCATGACACCTCCTTATCTGGATGCAGATAGGGGTTTATAGCCACACAAGGCAGCATGAGCAGCCACCATTTATTGCCAAGTTTGCTTTCTTTAACTGAACATCATCTTTAGAAAGTCCTTTTCAAATGACAACTGCTACATTCTTTGTGCCTCAATCAAAGTTACTTAAGTATATGGCTCGTGTGTGCATGTGTCTGTACATGTGAAAAAGGTTTACAGTTTTGCCAATGGAAAATGCAGAATTCTTTGCTGTTCAGATGATTTTTTGTTCTAATGGTGATCAGTGATAAGTTATAGTCACATGACATGAAAAAAATTGTTCTTATTTCGGAAGAATGAGGCCAAGTGCATAAGGACTTAGTTGCAAACAAGGACTCTGAAAATTGTTCCTAACTTGGCCAAATCTTCTGGTGCCATTACTGCCGGGAAGAGAAGTGTCCCTCCATTAAGATGCCAGCAGGATGGTGCTACCGATGGGAGAAGACCCAAGGAAGTCACTTGGAATGCTCCTGGGAGAGGTCTTAGGAAAATGGAAAAACTGCAAAAAAGTCAAGAAAGAAATGGAAACTTTGCTCTTTTAAAATGCCACGCGTGTAGTCAATTATGCATTTGTGAGTCAATTATGCATTTGTAAGTCAATTACAAAAAAAGAAAACAGATGAGTTTTAAGACTTCTTATGTGCAATGCTGGAAAGGGCTTCAGTTTGGGAGAACAATAATTTTAAAAAATGGTTTTAGGTCAAATGAGGAGGGAAGGCTTCCAAAATGCGTCCTGGGAATTAAATTAAAAACGAGTAAACTAATTTTATTTGCAGCTTAAATAAAACTCCCCTGAACTGCTTAATGGGCACCCACCTCCTTTAGGTACATTCTAGAGAAAACCCAATTTGCAATTATAGGCTAAGGAGATTAATAAATCACTACATTTTATTTGTATTAGAACCAGTGATTAGAAGGAATTTTTTTTTTTTAAAGTCACAGTAAGCTAGCTAGAAAAAATGGGCAGAGCTTTTTCATGAGCCTAGGTTAGAACCCTGCACATTCTCTTAAGTTCAGGGGCCAAAATGATTTATCTTTATATAAGGAGGGTGCCTAGCGCAGTGCCTGGCAGATAGTAGGAGCCTAATCAACATATACAAAATAAATAAGCCTACAGCAATGTTTTCAGCTGCGTATATTTTAAATAAACGGTCAGAGGAAGGGCGAAGATGGAGGCGACAACTGTGGTCTCTTCGCCTTGGGACCTCTGGGGTGCAAATACCGTTTGCTGAACACATCCACTCACATCTGAGCTCCGTGGAGACCTGGCTTTCTCTGCCCTGTTTGCTGCCACATTCCTGCTCCTAGAGGGCACCTGGCACAGAGTAGGTGTGCAAAAGGATCTGTTGAATAAACATGGTAGAAGGAATGGGAAATCCTTTGCAGGTCAAGACGAATTTTAGAGAATTCAGCTTTTATCAGGAATTTGATGTATTTTATTAATTTACTTTCTATAAAGCGATTACTGTTACACAATAGTCATCAAATAGTTTTAACGATAGTAGCTTATTGATAATGTGCCAGACCCTTCATATAGATTATCTCTTTTCAACTTTACAACAAACCTATTGAGGTAGATTCTGTTATCTTCATTTTATAGGTAAGAAAATTAGGGTTCGGGGCTGGCCCCATGGCTGAGTGGTTAAGTTCATGCGCTCCGCCCCGGCAGTCCAGGGTTTCGCTGGTTCGGATCCTGGGTGTGGATCTAGCACTGCTCATCATGCCATGCTGAGGTGGCGTCCCACATAGCACAAGCAGAAGGACCTACAACTAGAATATACGACTATGTACTGGGCGTCTTTGGGGAGGGGAAGAAATAAAAAAGAAAATTAGAGTTTAGGAGAATGACTTGGTAAAGGATGCTAGAACAAAGAGGCAAAGCTGGGGTTCTGTCTTAACCCAGGCTCCCCCCAGAGCCAAGTCTGAGACAAGAACTTAGGTGCAGGTGGTTTATTTGGGGGTAGATTCAGGAAGTAGGAGTGAGGGAGCAGAAGGAGGTGAGAAAAGTCTATGTAGGTGTGTTTCTGAGCTGGCCACCACTGTGGGAAATGGGCTCAGTCTCACTGGCGCCTTTGAAGAAGCAGGCGGAGTGCATCTCAGAACTGCTCTTCCACAGACAGGGGGCTGGATCTTGACCCACTGTCCCCCGCTGGCTGGAGGCTACTTCTGGGACATTAACTTCCCCGATTCTGGGCTGCCCTGTGTTGGTACACAACTCCCTCAGCTTTGGAAAAGCACTTGTGTGGGAAGATGCTGGCATGGAGGGAGGGGTACCCACCACAGATGCAGCTGAGATGAGCTGAGGCGGGCTGAGGGCTCCCCGCACAAGGACACCGAAAGGGTCCACTGCCTGCTCTGACTTTATCTGTGATCTTTTTTAGTTTTAACTGAATAGCTATGTTTCCTCCTGCTGAGAGGGGAGCCGAGAGAGGAATGCAATGTGATCCCAAGCACAGTTCTGCCCCCAAGGGGCTTGTAAACCTAATTTGGGGAAAAGCATGTGCCTGTGAAAAACTGGATAACAAGGTACTGTTGGTAAAGAACAACTGAGTACACGCATATACAGAGTATGGTCCTTATGCAAATAAAAGTGAATATTTGCTAGAGTCCTAGTTTCCTATGGCCTCTGTAACAAATGACCGCAAACTCAGCGGATTAAAACAACACAAATTTATTCTCTAATGGTTCTGGAGGTTAGAATTCGGAAATGGGTCCCCAGGGCTGCCTCCATTTCCAGAGGCTCTAGGGGAGAATGTTTCCTTGCCAATTTCGGCTCCTAGAGGCCACTTGCGTTCCTTGGCGCTTGGTCCTCTTCCTCTGTTTTCAAAGCCAGCACACAGCATCTTCTCTCCCCTCTGACTGCCTGTATCTCTCTTATTAGGATCCTTGTAATTAGATTGGGGCCACCAGGATAATCTCTCTAAATCAAGATCCTTAACTTAATCAGATCTCCAAAGTCTCTTTTGCCATCTAAGGTAACACACTTACAGGTTTCACAGATTAGGATGAGAGTGTTTTTGTGGGGTTGGGGTCAGGGGCATCATTCAGTTACACAGCTAGTATATCCATATTCCTTCTTCCTTATTTCTGAAGAATACACATGGGACTGTTGACATGGTTGTTTTAGGAGGGCGAGATTGGGGCTTTAGAAGTGAAAGGGAGATTTTTACTTTTCAAACTGTGCTGTCACGCCTGCCCCCTTTTTATTCTTATCATCTACATCTATTACTTTTCTCTGGCTAAAATAAAAACGATATCTTGGTTTTCTGGATCCTGAGGTTATGGGCTACTTTGTTTTCTGCTTTAGACATTTCTGTATTATAAAAACAACAACCGAACCAATGTTTTCAAAAATTATGGTTCATCCATAAAATAAACTACCACGTAGCCATTCAAGAGAATGAGGAAGATCCATACAAAGTGCCCAGGAGGAAGTGGTGGTGAAAAAGCAGGACGCAGAACCTCTGAGAGAAGGCTTCCATCACCGGGAAAGTGCCGCCAGAAGGGTATATATGTTTGTTTCTGAACAAAAATTTCTGGGGCGACACACAACACAACTGTGTATTGTATCATGGCTGCCCTGGGGAGGGGTGCTAGAAGGATTTGGGCATGCAATTTTTCACCACCTACTCTGATGAAATATTTGACGTGTGTGTCTAAAATACCATATATATGTATGAATTTTTATCATGCCCATGTCTTATGGTACAATACAAAAAGGAAGTACTAAATGATGCATTCAGTAAAGCAGTAATAACAACCCTTATCAAGGTCTCCTTCTGGCCCAGGCTCTGTGTTAACTAAGAATTTCACATGGATCACGTGGTCCTTCCTAAAGTCTTGGGAGGTCATTTACTCCCATTGATGAGGAAACAGACAAGGCTATAATGACATCGTTAACAGAATGCTCAGTGAATCAATGAATGGCCGAATGGATTAGCGTTTTGGGAGAAGTGGAAATAAGGTCAGCCAGGTAGGATAGGCCAGTAGTGAAAGCCAAGATGGGGAGTTTGGAAGGTTGTAGGCTGATTTGGTTGCTACAATCAGTGGAAGCATCTCTTGGCTCTCAGTAGCAGAGCCAGGACGCCAAACGTTTTGACATTTGAAGGACAGTCCCCTCTACAAAGAATTATCTCATATTGTACTCGATTCTTCGGTTCCCATACAGCATTCGTGTAGGTGAAAAACTTCTTTATAAGCCTCTTGGTGAAGAAACTAACTCTCTATATAAACAAAAGATTTTTCTTGTGACTTTAATCTGCCCTGAATATCGCAGTGTCATCCTTGTGGTCATCTGTCCCTCTGCATTCCGCTTTTCCAGGATCTCTTCTACCCACTGGTTTCTGAGGCATCTTCCTTCTCCTCAACACAAGCTGATTCATTGTAAATAGGCACAAACATACGACTACATCATTTTATCTTCCAGAGTGGTCCTGCCCGAGCATTTACATTTAAAAATACATACTATTTTTTTTTGTAAATTACTTTCCTTTCATTTCTCCTTTATATTAAAATCACAGCATGATATTGAGGATTGTTTTCAAATTATGTGCATAGGTAGTAATATTATCTATGGATTTCATCTTGGGAGAAGAAAGGGGCATTTAGATGCTCTTCACTAAGGGATGTGAAATCACGTGCCTTTGGGGTCCAGACAGGGCTGTGTGAGGAGGCCTGTAAATGATACTGCGAGTAGTGGACTGCCCACCCCACCCAAAAGTATCCAAATTCACATTCTGTCTAAAGATTCCTGGGCAAGCCAAACATGGCCGCCGTCTTCTCCCAGCCCAAGGACTCCCACGGTGGGACCTCCATTCTAGAAAATCGAGTAGCAGGGGGTGAGCAGCGCAATTCCTGCTTTGCTAATCTGTCCTGAAGAAGCAGTTTTTCTCCAAGGCACTGACTTCCTATAGCACACCTTGGTTTTTCATTCTCATAAGGCATATTATTTCATAATAACAAAATGGGGCTAAACTGTACCATTAGCAATTGCGTTTATGTGGTTGCTAGGTAACCAATTTGCCCCTTGGGTTTTAGAAGCAGCTGAGGGTGCTAAATATCACATTATAAATCAGGTGACAAAGGGAGCTCAGACATACTGTCAGAAGCAGTGTCCTCCAGAAGGGCACATTGTGACTGCTTAGGGATGAGATTAAAAAATTAGGATCCTAGTTAAATTTAAAACTTTGGATACAGAAACAAGGAGAAGGGGACTTATTGTATTTAAATTTAAAGGAAGTGGGGTAGAAAAGAAAATATGGTCTCATGTGCTGTTGTTGTCAGTATCATGGAGTTGTTCTGACTCCTGGCGCCCCATGGATGGCAGAGCAGACTCCCCGTGGTCTTTTTGTACCACCTTCTCACCTGCCTGTCCGCTATCAGACAAGGCTCCGCTGCCATTCATAGGGTTTTCATGGCCATTTTTTTTGGAAATGGGTGGCCAGGTCCTTCTTCCTAGTCTGTCAGCTCTGCTGAAACCTGTCCATGTGGGCAACCCTGTTGGTATTTGAAATACCGGTGGCTGAGCTTTCAGCATCACAGCAACTGCCACAGTATGACTCCTGATAAACGCGTGGTGGGGTTCCCTGACTGGGAAACAAACCTGGGCCGCGGTGGCAAGAGTGCCAGATCTTAACTGCTAGATCACCATGGCTAGCTATGATCCAATACTTAAATTCAATTCAAAGGCGACTAAGACCCAAATTTCTTATTAATAATGATAATGATAGATGTAACCTTCAGCTTCCTGCTAGCTTCCTATGTATCAGGCACAATGCTCGTGCTTGACTTGTGTCATATCGTCTAAACGTCCCCAGTCTGCAAGGTGGACATTATCACTGTTTTGTAAATGCGAAAAATGAGGGGCAGCAGCCAACCTGAGTTCTCTACACACAAATCATGCCCAGCTGGCCGGCCTTCTGGTGAGAGGGACTGGGTTAGGCGTATTTTAATTTCAGCAAAAGGAATTGGTCTGTACTGTCTCTGTGGATTGATACATGTGATTTAGCTAATAAGACCTGATGGATTTAGGGTGGCCTGGATAATCCTGTCCCCACTGTGCACTGACAATTCACCTGTGTGAGCTCTCTTGAGGGTGGGTCACTGCTCTCTGTCCTCTTCTGTAACTCATCGGTAATTGGGGAGGACGAGCTTGTGTCTGGCACAAAGGTGAGAGGGGCAGTAGAGCGCTGGTCTATAGTGGGTGCTCTGGGAGCCAGACAGTTCAGCTGGGTGAATAATAATAATAATAATAATAATAATAATAATAGGCTAGTTTACAACCTGAATCAAAGTTCAAAGGAATCTTTTGGATGCCAGAAAACCAAAAATTTGATCTCTAACACCTGTGTATGCTATGAGGAAATATACAATGAGAAGAAAAAATGAAACCAACATCCACATTCAGGGATCTCTCTCTGTTTCTCTTCTGTTTTTTTTTTTTTTAAGCCATTCCTTCGGTGGCCATGGGAGTCCCAGGTCTCCTTGGGCTCTGGAGTCAGACTGGGTTCCAATTGTAGCTCTGCTATTTACTAGCCATGTGACTGGTAAAATTTCTGAACCTCTTCATGCTTCTGTTTTTTTTTTAATTTCTAAAGTGGGACTATTACTAGTATATACGCTTCATGGGATTGTTATAAGGGTTAAATGAGATGATTTGTGTAAAGAATCTAGTGTGATGCGTGAGATAAAGGGTGTGCTCAGGAAACCCTGGTGGTGGTTATCATCGGTAGTCTTAGGAATGATGCAATAGGCTACAGGACCAAAGTCTGAAATAATCTCAGGAGGCTTGAGTGAAGCTCAAGGGAAGGCTGTGAGTCGGTCTAAGCAATGTGGACAACTTATGGGCCAGGTGGAAACACTGTGGATTTATGGGACTCAATTCACACTAGATTCAATTCACCACCTTGTGTTTGCCTATATCTAAGCCTATGTTTTCTGGGACCCAGTAGAGCCTGAGTGTGGTAAAGGACTGAAGGCTGGATAATACATAGGTGTGGGATGGTTTGGACACCTAAAGCAAAGGGGAGGACCCAGGGTTGCTAAGTGGCATTCGTTCAGGAGGCTCCATTCATGTGGGAACTATCTTCCAAGGGCTGCCATTCCCAGAGCTACACTGCGATTGGGTGTCCTGGAGTAGGGCCATCTAGCACCCCTCCCAGCCGGTAGGCTACTGTTCAAGCGATGAGAAGCCTGTCTAAGGAAGTAGACAAACTTCCTGCATCTGAACGCCAGAAAACCAAACACTTCATCTCCAACATCTATGTTCACTGTGAGGAAATTTACAGCGAGAAGAAAAAGGGCAGCCACACAGACATTCTGGATCAATTTATTTAGAAGTCACTGCTTTTGTGACTATCAAGGAGTTTCAAGACACCCTCTAAGTTTTCTCAGATATCTGTTAAATTCTTTCCAAAGAAACCCTTCCGAATTCTCCAGGCCTGAGAATGTTCCTTCCCTGCTGATTTCTTGCAGGATTGTAAGGTGGGCATTATAAGGGCTGGATTTAGAAAACAGATGATACCATTAGGCACCATAGAATTATAAGAAATTAAGAAGATACTGTTTTGCATCATACAGGTTTTTTTGGGCGTGTGTTCATATGATGTTCTATTTGCATCCTATATATAAA
This sequence comes from Equus asinus, assembly GCF_041296235.1. Lineage (NCBI taxonomy): Eukaryota > Metazoa > Chordata > Mammalia > Perissodactyla > Equidae > Equus > Equus asinus. The sequence goes on along the minus strand of NC_091817.1, from coordinate 45,672,947 downwards.
CTTGAGATGTTTTAGAATGAGTTGAGCACAATCCCCATTTGTTTGTTCCTTCATACAATGGCTATTTATTTGAATGCCTGCTAGGTGCCAGGCACTATGACGGGTTCAGGGGATATAAAGGTGAGGACAAACTGGCAGAGGCCCTGCCATCCTGGAGCCCGGAATCTATTGGAAGAGACATAACATTAACCAATTTCACCCAAAGAAAGGCTTTAACACAAACTGAAAGTGGGGCTGGGAAGCAAAAGATTGTGTGTACATGGAAGCATAAAAAGGGAATCTCCTCTAGACGGTTACTAGAAGGTGTATTTGGATAAGTAAGTAGCAAAGGGGCTGCAGGTGTGGGTGTGAGGGGCTAGAAGGGAGAGCATGTTTAACTATGGTGCTGCTGGTCTTTTCTCTCCATAACTGATAGAATCAGACCATGGGTTACAAGGGTTTATATAGGGTGTTCTAGTTATCTGTTGTTGGGTAACAAAGTATCCTACATCTTGGAGGCTCAAGATAATAACAATGATTTTAGTATTCTCCTACGGTTTCTGTGGGTCAGGAATCCAGGGAGGTCTCAGCTGGGCTGGGTGGTTCTGGGGTTCTGGCTTGGGGTCTCTCAATTGCAGTCAAGGGATGGACCATGAGGTCTCTGTGTGTGTGTTAGTTCAGGGGTCCTCACAACATGGTGGCCTCAGTGTGGTAGGACTCCCAAAGTAGATTCCCAGAGAACAACGTGAAAGCCACATGGCCTTTTATGACCTCACCTCTGAAGTCACTTTCACTGCATTCTATTGGTTAGAAGTGAGTCTCTGGTCCACTTAGATCCAAGAGGATGGGAAAAAGTCCCATCTCAATGAAGGAGTGTCAAGGTCACATTGAAGAAGACCTTGTGAGATGGGAGATACAGTGGTCACCTTTGAAAAAGGCAATCTGATACATGGGAGAAGCCAAATTAACATACTTTGGGCTAGAATTATTCTTAAGAACTATGTTTAGTACATAGACTTCCATGAATTAACTTCACTTGATATTTATTCTCCACCTCATCATTATAGAAATAACATATTTCAAAACATTTGGCAGTTTACAAAGTGCTTGATTGATCATCATAATAAGCCTGCCAATTATTAGGACAAAATATTATCGCCCACACTGTTTAGACAAGAAAACTAAGACCCAACTTCTCACAGCCGAAGTGGGAGCACACTTGGGATCTGAATCCAGAATTAAGTGTTCTTTCTACAGAAACACAGCATTCTACCAAAACATGCCATGGCAATAAAAAAAATCAAAATTTACAGTCTGATGGTCTTTGTATCCTTTTTAGGATACAGAGCACTCGAACAGTCTATGGCTTTGAATGTTAGCTGCATCATTTATACGAGAACATGAAAAGCCATTGTTTTAAATAGCATCCATTACAGACAATATAAAGACTATTTCCAGATTGCTTCCAACACTTTTTTGTCTTATCTTCTACAAATAACTAAGGGTTAGCAACTTAAAAATTAATTCTAGTGGTATAGCTATGCACCTGGCTTAATGGACGCCATAAATCAATGCCATGAGATAAAATCTATTTTGAGAACTCTACCGAAAATGTGCTATTTCAAAGAAGGCATTGTATTATTTCTCTGTCTTCAGAGTAGTAGCCCAGCCTCACAGTCCAACCTCTGAGCAACTTTCAGCATCAGTTGTGAACGTGTTAGAAATGCAAAAACGCAAATTTTCAAGGCTCATTCCAGGCCTGCTGTAGTGGGTTGAGTGGGGGGTCCCTAAAAGATGTGTCCTGGTCCTAATGACTGGAACCTGTAAATGTGACCTTACTTGGAAAGAGGGTCTTTGCAGATGCCGTGAAGTGAAGGATCTCAAGATGAGATCATCTTAGATTATCCAGGTAGGCCCTAACCCAATGGCAAATGTCCTTATAAGAGAAAAACAGAGGGAACATTGAGACACGGGAGAGAAGGTCACATGAAGATGGAGGCAGAAATTAAAGTAATGCAGCCACAAGCCAAGGAACTGCTGGAGCTTCTGGAGGCCAGAAAATATTCTTCCCTGGAGCCTTTGGAGGGAGCGTGGCCCTGCCAACACCTTGATTTTGGACTTGTGGCTTCCAGAACTGTTAGAGAATAAATTTCTATTGGTTTAAGCCAGCCACTTTGTGATGATTTGTTATGGCAGCCCCAAGAAATTGATATCTATTGAGTAATAAATCTGGGTAGAAAGCCCAGCAATTGGTATTTTAACAAATTCTCCTCATGATTCTAACTCATGCTCAAGGTTGAGAACCACTGAGTAATTGAATAAACAGCTCTATGTATGACTGCCTAAAGACATAGACATTTTTCCTACAGGTGGCAGAGGCCTTCCTTGGACATGCAAATAGACCAGGTGTGGACACTGAACGTCTGGAGCGAGACTAGAGTCTGAGCAGGTGAGTGAACAGCTCCAGCTCAGTTCTCTAAAGCTTTCTCTCCTGGTGATTTTCTACAAATGTTTCTTTTGCTCTGAATAGGAACAAGGCAATAGGCCAGGCACTGCTGTTCTAAGTAGGTAAGGACTTGATTCTTGCCATCAAGAATTCTGCCAGCTGCTTGGAGAAACAGGACAAGTAGATCCAAAGATAAACAATTCCATCTCTAGCTTCATGTGGGTATAATGTCTTCGAAACACCTCTCATAACTTATCAAATAAGCAACTCTTCAAGCTACACCTGTATCTCTAACTGAATTTCTCCTAAGCACTGTGGTGGTATTAAATCAACACTGGCGTGCTCTCATTTCTAAAACTCAAGATGCTGTTTCCCAATGAATAATGCATGCTATTTCCCATGTCCATGTTCCTTACAGATTAGTTTGCATATCAAGAACAACTAGGCTTTCTAAAAGTCACATCAGAGCAGAAGAATGTTCACTAGTGGATATACTTTCTAGTGTTTTTTTTCAAATCAGAGCATTTGAGGGTACTTTGAGAGTAATCGACATATATCACAGACCGAGCAAGAACATACGTGAGCTGCTGAGAAGTGGCCCCTGTGTTTGAAGAGTTGAGCCCCTTGACCAGTTTAAATTCAGAATATAGAAGGTGGGGCTGCCTCTCGCCAGCTGAATCTCCTCTTAATTAAAGTGACAAATATACAAATGTGACCTTCAAGATTCTTTGGGGGCACACAGTCTGCTGGGAGAAGTGTGCTCTGGGAAGAAGGAGAGGTTGCCCTTGATTGAGGGGGGACATGCTAAGGGATAAGATCAGGAAATCCTGGACAAATGGCAGAGTATCAAGGCTGCAGGCTTCAGAACCAAGGCTGCTTGGATCCGAAACCCTGTGATGTTGCTCAGTAGCTGTGCGACCCTAGGCAAGTTACTTAACCTCTCAGAGCCTCAGTTTCCTCAACTGTAATGTGGGACAATAATAGGAGGTGCCCTAAAAGGTCATTATAAGGATTAAAAACTTAAAACATAGAGAGTTCTAATCACAAATCCTGGCCATATGTGTTGCTATTTCTTCTTCTTTTTCCTCTCCTCTTCTTTCTCCTCCACCTTCTTCTTCCTCTTCTTATCACCATTATCATCATCATCACCATTCATGATGTCACCTCCTACCCCTGCCATCCCAGGGTTTAAATCTGATTCTCCCTCTTCAATTGCTGTGTGACCTTAGAAAAACCATGAACTTCGGGTACATGGCCACCAGAACTCTCACCTTGCTGGTTGGTGAGGATTAAAGAGAATGCACGGAAAGCTCCTAAGACAGGGCTTAACCCCTCACAGACATCAAATAAAAGGTACCACTGTGATTCAAAATAAAATCAATATGACCCAAAACAGAGGAGAAGTGTTTGAAAGGGAGAAGGTCAGCGCAACAGCAGAGAAAGGAGGGTCTTGGGCTCCCTTCCACATCTCCTGGAGATGATAGTAGGGAATTTGCTGGGAGGGGGCAGATGAAGACCATTAATTCACATACCCAATAACTGATCTTAGAACTTTGCGCTCAGGCACTGTGCTAAGTGTTTTATCATCTTCTCAAGAATCCTGTGAGGTGGGGATGGCTGACTCCCATTTTACAGATCAGGAAACTGACGCTCAAAAAGATGAAACAAATAAATACACCTTTATTAATTAACTATTAATATATTAATTAATTGTTAATTTCCCATGTGGAAACCAGTTAGAATTCAGGTTCCAGCTGACCTCGGCTTTTGATCACTGCGTTATGCCTACCCTATGACCGCCAACACCTGCAGCCTGCTATCACCACTGACGTCATCTATAGTCTATCAGCTTTGAACAGTGATCAAGCTGAAGGAAAATTCTATAAGGACCCTCTGCCCTCCCTTCAACATGGGCGAGCCTGGCAGAGGGTCTTCCAGAAGAATAAGTCATCACATCTCACGTCCTAGGCCTTCAGGATGTCAGGCCTTGTATGGCTGTTGCTGCTGGTAGGAGAAGCCACTTTGGAAGGAGGTAGCTTCTTGCCATCAAACCTTCCAAGCATGACTGATAGAGGACACGGGTGGCCACTGGCACAGGAACCAACTTGGAGAACTCGGGTCTCCAGCCAATGGCTGGGAGTCACGAGTGTTAGATCTTCCTTGGCTTTTCTCTTTCTCTCGCATCACACATACAATTTATCAGCAAATCTGTCAGCTCTCCCTTCCAAATGCATGTGGAAGCTGGCCCACACCATCATCTCCACGGCTCCCACCCTGGCCTGACTCGCCTGAGTCACTGAAATAGCCTCCTCCCTGGTCGCTTTCTTATGTTCTCCGCCACTTTAGTCTCTTTTCCAGATGTCAGCCATGGAAGTCCTATAAAATGAAAGCCAGGCTATGTCACTCTTCTGCTCAAAATCCTTGATGGCTTGCCTTTCTTGTAAGTAAAAGCTGGGCTCCTTACGATGCCTACAAGGATGGATATGATCTCCCCTCCTGCTTCTCTCTCCCTGCTCACTTTGCTCCATCCACACTGCCTTCTTAGAGTCCCTCCAACACGCCAGAGGTGCCCCTGCCCCAGAACTTTTGCACATGCTATTCCTTCTGTCTGGACCACTCTTCCTCCACTTATCTATGTGACTCACTCTCTCTCTCACCTCTTTCAGGCTGTGCTCAAACGTTGCCTTCTTAGACAAGCCGCCCCTCTATGGGAAATCGCACTGCTGCCACTCTTAGCCCATTACTGTCCACCCCTTTTCATGCTTATTTTTCTCCATAGCTCTCATCACCTAATATACTCTATTCTTATTCACCTTGTTTATTGTTTGTTTCCTTCCACTAGAGGGAGACATGTACTCTATGAGGTCGGAAGCCTGGGATTCATAAATACTTGAATGAATGAATGAATGAATGCATAAGTTTAGCCTGGTTCCCTGACATCAGGAGAGCTACCACTGCTATTACATCCTGCTTGTGCCCCCTCCCCACAAAACTTTGGGCTGGGAGTAGTGGGTTAGCAGCCACCCTGGTTTCTAGCAGATACGGTGTTCTGGTAAATATGAACTTGCTTTCTTTCTATTTTTTTTTAAGATTGGCACCTGTGCTAACATCTGTTGCCAATCTTTTCTTTTGTTCTTCTCCCCAAAGCTCCCCGGTACGTAGTTGTATTTTCTAGTTGTGAGTGCCTCTGGTTGTGCTGTGTGGGTCACTGCCTCAACATAATCTGATGAGCAGTGCCATGTCTGCACCCAGGATCTGAACCAGCAAAACCCTGGGCTGCCGAAGCAGAGCGAGTGAACTTAGCCAAGGGGCCAGCCCCTGAACTTTGTTTCTGAGTCACTGGGCTCCAACAGCAGATTGTCACAGAAATTCGGAGCTGGATTCTCATGCCATCTCCAGAAAAAGAATTCCTTCAGCTCACTCCTGAGCCAGTCGTTCATCACGGTAAACAAGCACGTATACTCAGCAAAGGCCCTCAGCAGTAACTGCGTGTTCCCACAACCCCTCCCAAAGACAGGGGTAATAGTCCCATGAGAACGCTTCCTGTCCCAGACCACAAAGACCAGTGCAGAGCCAAACTCCCCTGCCCACTCAGAGGCAGCAGTTCCACAGGCACGTCTTGGCATCAGTTTGGCACCAGCTCTGGGTGACATGGTCTCAGGAAATACCAACAGGTGCATCGCTGGGGACACTGTAACAGGACATGTGTGACACTTTGATTTTACCCTAAGTAGTATTTTTTTCCAGCAGGGAACTTTCTCTGGCTCTTGAAAGGGCTGTTGGCAAGTCTGAGTTCCCAGGCCTAGACACCAACACCCCATTGCCTCCAGCCAGGCTGCCCAAGCTTCCCTCCGCCCAGCCTCGTCCATCGATGCACATTCCCTCTTCCACCCTCCTTCCTGACCCAGATTCCCTCCATCCTTCAGGGCCAGCTCAGGCCTCCCTCCTTCTTGAAGCTTTATCCCACCTACACTGAGATTTTCCCTTTTCTATTTCCTATGTAATTTAAAGATGGCACCAAATAATTTGGCGTGTAATTGTAGAAGCTCTTACATTGTTATTCTGTCATGTGCGCTGCTGGTGTCTTTGAACCAGACTGGAGTCTTGGTGTCTTTGGCTGTTTTATATCTCAACTTAGGGAAGCTGTGGTCCCGGGTGAGGGCCCGAAGCCCTTCAGGGGGAACTGTCAAGCGCTTCTGGAGCTCACATCCAAGAAAGGGGGACCATTCCCCTGATCTTGCTGTGAACCCTCATGGACAGAGAGCTTCAGAACTCCGTCAGGGCAGCCATTACGATGATGACTGAGGCTCTAGAATCTAATTCATTTCTCTAAAATCCATGAAATAGCATCTAGAACCTTGGCTTCTTGCTTTTAAGCACTTACCCACTCGTGGTAATTTTATGGACAATCATAAATAATATAGAATATAAATTATAAATAATAACTAACATTCATTTAATACATGTAAGTTGTCAGGCACTGTGCTGAGTACCCTTTGAAACTGGAGCTGTTGGTTAACCTCCCTCATGTACCCATTTTGTAGCTGAGGAAACTGAGGCTTGCCCAGGGCCAAGCAGCTATCAGGCAGTGGGGTCCGGACGGGAAATCAGGCTACTGAAGTCATTCGAAGAAGATGACAGGAGCGATATGCCTAGGGGTGTGTTTTGGAAGTGTTTGGGGGTATTTTTTTGGTATATATGTACAATAATTGGGCGTGTTACTGCCCTTAAATGGGAGATGGCAAGGATGTAGGACATCCTGAGACGCACAGGGGTCTTGCACCGTGTCGAAGTGTCCCACATCAATTTTCAATGACTCTGCTGGATATCTTTTGGTGGGAAAAAATAGCTCTCATCTACTTATAATTATCTGAGTCTGGAACTTAACTCAGGTTTTCATTCAAACCCCAACTACTTTTGCATATACACACAGCTGCGTATACCCTGCATTTCATCAGAAGCCCGTCACTGTGTCAACAGAAGGGAGCTTGTGTTTTGTTTGGTTCACAATCCTTCCAGTTCTGGGAAGATCCCTTAACTGATGGTAGGACTGAGTGTCCTCTGAGTGACCAAAGCAGGACAGACCTGCGTCTGTCTGCATTTGCAGCCGATGTGTTTGTGGCGATCCAGTGTAAGGAGTCTCACCTTGGACAATTTCATTGTGTCTTCCAGGGTGGTCGTACCTGAGTATTTGCATATTAACCTAGACATTCTATTGTAAATTTTTTTTCCCTTTATATTATACTTGGGACCTATTATTATTGTTTTTAATGTGAGTAGTGCGTTAAAATTTTAGGAATGTCACAGAGGGGTACCAAAGCATGTCTTAGAATGTGTTTATCAGCCTCTCAGAGTCCCCAGGGCAGCAATGGAGAGGTGGGCTGGAGGAGCAGAGGCCACCCAGCCCAGGTGGGTTTGCACCCACACGCCCAGCCCCACCTGAGATACCACTGTATGCTTTGAATCAGGGATGAAACCTGAATGCAAAGAAAGGCAAGTCTGAGGGTAGGAGCTGGCCTGGCTCTTAGCAGGCCAGCTCAGTGTCAGCTGCAGTGGATTTGACTGGCACTGCTCAGTAGCAGGTGGCGAGAGCAGACTCGCCCTGGTTTGTCTGTTTCAGCTCCTGCTTCCGCCACCCCTGCAAGGAGCCACCTCCACCAGAGGTCTGGTCAGACCTGGGGAACAAGGAGCATCACGTATGTTCTGAGAGCCCAGCAGGGAGCATGTGGAGCCCAGAGCCACGGTGACTGACAGGAGGGTGTGCATGAACCAGCTTGTCACCCACAGGCATCTCGAGAGCACGCTTGTTCCCTGGCTTTGTTCGCTTAAGAGAAGGTAACTGCTGGCTATCAGGACAACTTGACCAGTATGCTCCCTGGAAACAGAGGACAGAGGTGGCCTCCGGGACTGAACTTGCTGAAGGACCGCATTAGGGAGAACATGGGTCACACATTTCTTCCTGATTCCACAATCTCTGCTGACCCCAGGAGGACAGTGCCAATTGGCGTGGTGATGAAGAGCCTCAGTGGGGCGAGCCCCATCATTGCTTTGCGCAGTTTTGGTGCTGTTATGGACTAAATGTTTGTCCTCCCCCCAAAATTCAGAGGTTGAAGACCTCACCCCAATGTGATGGGATTCGGAAGTTGAGCATTGGGAGGTAATTAGATTTAGATGAGGTCATGAGGCTTGGGTCCCCACGATGGGATTAGCATCCTTATAAGAAGAAGAAGAGACCAGACCTCCCTCTCTCTCTCCCGTGTGAGGGCACAGGGAAGATGTGGCTGTCTACAAGCTAGGCAGTGGTCTCCCACCAGACACCAAACCTGCCAGCACCTTGATCTTGGACTTCCAGCCTCCAGAACTGTGGAAATAAATGTCTGTTGTTGAAGCTGCCCAGTCTACGGTATTTTGTTATGGCAGCCTGAGTCGACTAAGACAGATGCCATGCAATTTTGAGACGAGGAAGAAGCCCCCATTGGAAGAAAATGGAGAGGCAACATACACAAAGAGTGAAGAGATCTTTCAGTTACAAGACCTTGTGGATCATGGAAGGAGCTGGACAAGCTGGCTACCATCATTAAGTGTCTTTTGGGTACCACTCTAGAGAAATAAGAGTAAACCTGGCCTGTCAGATGATTTATCCAGATCCTGGAGGGGCGAGCCAGTGGTGGGAGCTCCTTAAGAGGGAAGCTACACCAAGATGGATCAAACCCTCCACCAAAAAGAAATTCCAAAGTATAGTGCTCCAGGTTTCTTGTGTCCCCACTCAGTTACCTATCGCCTGTCATCACGAGCCGGAATTCACAGAGTGAACTTCGCTGGGGAAATTACAAGCTAATTACAAGGAAATTACAGCTAAGACCTTAGAAAGTGTCCCAGTTGCAAGCATCAGATGGAGGCTCCTTCCAGCAAAGTTGACTTTCTTATCACAGAATAAGGATAAACAAACAGCCATGCTCGGTTGCTACTAGTCAAGGCATCAGAGAGAGACTCAGGACTTTGACGTCATTGCACCCTATCCGCATCCAGACGCCTGAGGTCCTGTGCCTGGTAGACCTAGGAGCCGTGTCATCTTTCCCTGCTGAATGAGTCAGCACGCCTTGGTTCTCAAACTCAGACCCATGTGGGGAAGTACGAACACTGCAGATGGCCAGGCCCCACTCCCTGAAGACTAATTCATGAGTGTTCCAGTGGAGTCCTGGAATACGCATTAAAAAAAAATCACCCAGGATAGAGCAACAAGCTAAGTGACACCTTGAAAAAGTGACCAGATAAGACCAAAAGGTGGGACTTTTTGTACAACCAATGGTCTAGTTCCTTAACAAGTCAGTGTGATAAATAAAGTGTGTAGCGGGGGAGGGAGAAGAATGTGCTGGATCGTAAAAGACAGTAGGGGCCATTGTGTGGTCCTGGGTTACATCTCAGTTTAGACAGAACAATTAATTATAAGGAACATTTTGGGGTCAACTGGGGAAAATGAAATTTTTTTTATTCTCATAGAAAAATGGAGATTGTTAACTGAGAAAAGAAGGTTTGAAAATAACATGTAAAATACACATGTATCTTTGCCTAGAAAAATAGGTCACACACTAAGGTGTTAAGATTCTTAGTCTCTGGGGGGATGACTATGGTGTTTTATGTTCTTGTTTTTGTTTATCTGACTTTTCTGAATTTCTGCAATGCACATGATGATTTCTAATAAGAAAATGTTTGATTACATTGAAGAATAAGAAGCAATCTGGGTGATTCTGATGCATGTCCACTATAAGAACCACCCTTGAGCAGTGCTTTCTTAACCACCTAAGTGCTAGAATCACCTGGGGCACCTGTAAGAGCACGTGTCCTCAGGCCTTGTCCCGCAGCATCGGACTGGTTTTGGGGTGCAGATGGAGAGGTGGGTTTTCCACAAGGGCCCTGGTCATTCCTATTATCAGCCAAGGTTGAAAAACCCTGCTTTAGACCAGCCCTGCTCCTGCTTCAGAGCACGTGAATGCCCTGGGGATCTTGGTCAAATGTAGATTCTGACTCAGTAGGTCTGCAACAGAACCTCAGATTTTGCATTTCTAACAACTCCCAGGCTGTTGCATCCTGACCATACTGGAGAGCAAGGCCTGAGAACACGGTGTGAAGACAGGAAGAGAAAAGTTTTGGCTCACCACACAAACTCTCCTCGTGCCCTTAGAAATGGCTCTGCACTGGAGGCAGGCTGGAACAGGGGACACCGAGGCAAATGCCTATAGTGGCCACGAGTAAAATGAATAGGTGACACAGGCAGAGTGCAAGGCAATAGGGCATGGTGAGGACTGTGGCTGCCCTGATCCGAACAGGCATCTGCTGCCCAGCTCCAGCCCAGTGGTGTCACATGCAAACACTTGTCTGGTATCATCAAATCTTCCCCTTTTTCAAAAGAAGCCAGCAATGAGATTCTTAAATGAAATCTTCTATTTTCGAAACACTGCACAGGCCAAACAAAATTCATCTGCGAGTGAGATCCAGCCCGGGGCCATCAGTGCTGGATTGTTGGTCTCCCTCAGAATAGCGGTCAAAGCCCCAGTCCTGAATAAATGAACACCAATGAGTCTACAGGATAAAAGTTAAGCAACAATTATTCTTGCTGACATTGAAGGCAAAAACCCAAACACAACAGAAATTCCTGAATACTCATCTCCTTCGTGTTAAAATGAGCACAGTGAAAACTGGTTCCAGATAGCGCTTTGCCATGCTGTGTAAACACTGTCCCGAGGCAGGTGGAGGGCCTGGATGGCTGAAGTGTCAGGGGAGCTGTCATCCGGGCATCCTCCCACGGGCATGTGAAGGATCTCCTCTCACTGGGGGCAGCCCCCACTGCCCACTAAGCCATTCACAGATCTGACATTGCAGCCTTGTCCGAAACTTGCCATGAGCTACTGTTCTTGAGATTTGCAAGAAAAACATATCAAAGCCCCACAAGAAATCTCATTCTGCAGCTCTTAATGAATTCCATTTACATTTTTTCAGCTCTTTGATTTCGGAGCACTATTTAAGGGGAAGGTTCATTCAGCTCATTTACTTTGGGTTTTTAGCCATCCGGGGTGACAATCCTCAGTAGTATAATTTCCCTCCTGTGCCTGAATCAATAACCAAGAGCTAACATCCATTTTGAGCTCCACTGAGGCCCAGTACCTTCCAAAATCACAGTGGCTGGGAAGCAGTAAACAACCAGAAGTGAGCTGAGACCTCCTGCAGGCATTTAGGTCTCAGGGGAGAGAAAGAAGCTTCCAGCCCATATCTCACGCTTTCTCCCTGCAGAAGACACAACCCTCAAAGTGAGGAATTACAGGGCTAAGGGGAACCGACTAAAGAATTTCAGGTGAGCAAAGGAATGGATGCTCTGCCTCCTCTCCCTCCCACATATCATATCAGGATAAGTTCCTGGGGCAAACGTCGTAGGTTGGTTGACCTAACACCCATTTCCGACCACTGTGGTTCCTTCTGTATCTCTGTGATAGAGTCTAAGAAAACAAGTATTAAATTTTCCCATCCTCCCTCGCAATTAGGGGTGGGTTTATAACATAGTTCTGGCCAATGAAATATGGGCAGAAGTCTATTGCAGCAGTGGGCTAAGGATGAAGTTTCAGGGAAACTTTGGCTTTCCAGATACAATGGAAAAGCAGGGATAGACATCACTTCTTCACTTTCTCTCTACCTTGAATGCCGATGTGATGGCTGGAGCTGAGGCAGCTATTTTATAATCTTAAGGAAAAGGATTAAAAGAATTACAATGAAACCAGATGACGTCATTGTGAGGCTGAACAGCAGCTACCAAATAACCCTCAAATTATTTAAGCCACAGTGGTCGTATTTTCTATTATGTATAGCCAAACATAGTCCTAAAACGTACAATTTCTCATAAAATTAGATTAAGATACAAAATCTCACCTGAAGCAAAGCGGCTGCGTAGAGCAAGGATGTCATATTTCACTGCAGTTTAGATTGGCTTCTGGAGTCCTCAGCGGAGGGCTTTGTTAGTAATACTACCTGGGTTGGGGAGATGGAACTGAGAATCCCACTTATTGATACCCAACACTTCTTTTGTACCTGAGTTTTGAAGAACTTGCGCAAGAAATATAGCTGTTTCCACTTAAGGGAGTTGTTATTATCGAGTCCTGTCTTGAGCCATAGGAAGAAACCAGGGTTAATGTCTGAGAGTCTCTAAATAATATCTCTGCCTCCAACACTCCATCACCAGAATCTCCAGCAGAATCTCGTTCCTCTGTAGCCAATGGCCTGATGCTGGTTTAAGTGGATGGTTCTGATGCTGGGTTTGGTCAAGAGATGGTGGCCACACATCGTTTCTTCACACTGATTGCGACTGATTAATTCTTGTCATTATATAGGATGCCATGGGCTTCTGAATCCAGCATCACTTCAAATAAAACAGTGGCACATGCTTGCTGACCATGTACATGTTTCTAACTAATGAAACCTCAAGGCCTTATGGGGTAGGCACTATTGTTAACTCTATTTTCAGATGAGGAAACTGAGCCTGAGAAAGCTAAAGTGATTGTCCTAGCAACCACAGCTAGAAGTGGAGATGTTGGGACTAGAATCGTAGGCTGCGTGTTGTCAAGTTCATATTCTATCCTGTTATGATAAACTACATCTTGATAACTATCCAAAGTAGCTTCAGGTGAGCCCCAGGTTAGAAAGAAGTCAGTCTAAAGGTGTCTCAGTTCTCGTTCCTTTTCTCAGTCCAAATGAGGGTAGGGAGACGTGCTGGGACTGGCAGGGATGGCTGGTGTCCATCAAACAGTGCACGTGCTTCCCCACGTCCCCAGCCTCCCGTGCAGTTAGGTTGGGGCCACATGACTCGCTCTGGCCATTGCACTGAGAACAGAAGTAGTATGTCTTTTTCTTGGGCTAAGGGAGGTAAAAGCCAAATGCCACCTCCCTCCCTCTTCCTTTGCCGTAAGTGACCATGGAGACCACATGTTCTGGATGTATTAACCAAAGATGAAGGAAGGTAGCTCCATTTGTATCTCAAATTTCATTATGAAGAGGTGATTTTGTGTTGTTAAGACACTGAGATTATGGGATTTCTTTATTACTGTAGCACAGCTGAGCTTATCCTGACCATTAAAATGGGCCTCTGAAATGTGATCCGGCCACCTTGCTTGCAGGCATTTTGCAAAAGAGGGAATTGTAATTCGGAAGCTATTATAATAGGAGATTCATTTATCACCGGGGTTATTCTGTATCCAAATCATAGAATGCCTTATCTGCCTAATGAGCCAGAGAGTTTCTTAGAATTAACATGAAGATGTTACTTGCATTACAAAATTTGGCACTACTTAATGGAAATGATGATCCTCTCTAATTTCAACTAATACTTCCAGCTGTTGCCTCTCAAGGATTTTGTACTTTGGTCCCATATTTTTATAGGGTGAAATGTTTGCAAAATATATGTATAAGCATCTGCATGCTAAAGGATGCAATTTCATGACCCATTACACTTTCCATGCAAATGTAGAGACAGTGGGGCTGCCTGAGCTGGGAATTGGCTGAAGTTTGCCAACTGCCTGGTTTTGATAGTGGATCAGAAGAGGCTGTTTGAAATAAAAGTGTACATTCATGATTCAGATACTTATGGAGCATATACTATGCACCAGACGCTTTGCTAGAGATTGGAGGACCAGTGGTAAATAAGACAGACTCCCTGCCTGGTGAGCTTTGCGTCTGATAGATGGAAATGAACTTTGGAAATGACACATGAGTTCATGGGAGGTATTTGGAGAGTCTAAAAGCCAGTGGGCGTCTGAAGAGAGAGAAATGAAAGGTTTCACCATTACCCCAAACTGATACCTCTCAAGCTTTTCACCATCTGGCCCTGTCACCTGTCCAGTTTTCTCTCCGCCACTCTCCCATCTCCATTACTCTGCTCCTGCTCCACTGACCCACATGCAATTCTCAGAAGTCACCAAGCTTTCTCCCACCAAGTCTTCGTCTAAGCTCTTCCCTCTGCCTAGAACACACATTCTTCCCCTTCCCTCTTGGTGTTTACCTTGCTAATGACTCTTTGTCCTTGAGGCATTTCAAGGTGTTGACTCCTTCAGGAAGCCTCTTTGGATTGCCCCTAGTTTGGCTCAACCCCCCGAGTGATCCCACATTGTTCTGTCTATAAATACACCTGATTCACCCATTCCCTTTCCTCACTGGCATGGAGGAGCTGATGGAGAACTGATGGCTGCATGGCTTCTTGCGACAAAGGGAGGGACCAGTGCCTGCAGGTGCCTGAGGTGTGGGCGCTGGGGGCAGTGAAGCTGATGTGGCAGGCAGAAGAGATGGCTTGGATGGCTGGGAGAATGGTCACATTACATGATTTGATTGAAGTCAGTTAACATAATGACATTCAGATTTCTCACTGTTCCAGAAGGTATTTATAAGCACAGAAAGGTGGGATGGCTAGGAAAAGCTCTGTGATATTGGCTTAGAATTGGAGTTATTGGTTTGAACTTATGTTTTAAAAGGTGATATATGGATAAAAACCTAGATATAATAATACTTACAGAGGTGAGTACATGTGCATGCATATACGTATATATGAATATACAAGTATGTGTATGAATGCACATACATTCATACACATATGAATGCGGATATATGATATGTGAGTATGAACACGTTTGTGTATATGTATATATTTGTGTGTGTGTAGTCTTGCTCAATCTGCTGAGAGAGCCTGGAAGCAACGACATGGAGCAGTAATAAGCTCACCAAACCCCCCATCCTTGCTTTCTAAATGCTACTCTCCACCAGAAGAAACCAAGCTTCCTTGGTGAAGTGGGCAAATCCAGAGCTGGTGCAGGAAAAGCATAATAGGAGCCCAGAATATCTTATACAAGAAAGTAAGAAAGCGGTCAAAAAATGATGAGGAACTATCAGAAGCCCCAACCACTGTTTGGCTCCCACTGGCCAAATATGGCACAATTTGAGCACAGCATTAGAAATAAAGACAGCAACAGAAAACAACCCAGTGCATAAAATTAAAATCCCATGGTTCATACTGATATAAAAAATAAATGAGTAAGTAAATAAATAGAGAAGGATAAACAAGTTATGTACATTCTTCTGTTCTTCTTAAACTAAAAAAAAAAAAATGACAGAAAACACAAAAATAACAAAAAGTGTGGGTAACGTCCCTCAGTGAAACATTATATTTCCCAGTTTCCCTTGCAGCTATGTGGTCACGTGATTAATTCCGGCTGATGTGATGGAAGCAGGGGTGCAGGTTGGGAAGGGAAGGGACTGCTGGTCAGGAATATGGATGTGAAAGCAGGAGTTCCACCTGCCGTCTTGAACCACAAAGTGGCCTTGAAGGTGGAAGCCACGTGTTGAGATGGCAGAACCCGGTCCCAAATGGCATCTTGAGGCTGTGCTATATGACCTCCGGGTGTCTTTCATGTTAGAAAAACAAACTTTCTCACTGTTATTTCAGATGGTTTTCTGTTACATGCAGCTGAACCTAATCTAAATGATGTAGGCAGATAACAAGGGTTCAATTGCGTCTCTCATGTCTTATATCTTTAAAAAAATATCTGGGGGCAAAAATAGAAAGAATGGGCTGATGATCAGTAATCAAGTGAGGGTTAACTTCCTTCTCCAGTTCTGTATTTTAAGAATCTTAAGAAAAACACAGAAAAGCACAAAGAGCAATAAAATAAAAATCTGTACACACACCATCTGGAATTGCCAACTGTTAACATTTTGTCATATTTGCTTTGTTTTTATTTTATTCAAAGAAATAAAATGTTGCAGATCTAGCTTAAGTCCTTATATCCGCCATTCCCTGTTCTGTCCTCCTCCACAGTTTCACACCAACAACCACTACCAGTCCATTTCAGGTCATCTCGGGCATATATTTGTTTCCATGAATAGTATGTTACATTATATACTCATATTTCTGTTACATGTTTTTATAAATTGCATCATATAACATATGCGCTAAACTCGGCTTTCTTGTTTCTGAGCTTTATCTTCACTGAATATATCCATATATAACCAACTATTTGGTTCATTCCTTTGGATTGCAGTTTAAAATTTAATTCTTTTAATTTCACTTAGTCATTCCACTATCGACGCACATTTAGGCAATTTCCAATTTATCGCTTTTCCTTTTTTTGTTTTTTTTAGCAAGTTAAGATTAATTCTTCCATTTATTTCAACAGTCAATATACTCATTAATTTCAGAAAGAAGTGTAAAGGAGCTCAACAAGTGCTTATATTGTTTCATTCTCTGCGTAAAGCAGACGGATTTTAAAATAGGTAAACACTATGCTGTTGTACCGGAACTTACACCCAAAGTTAGTACATGAGCCTGATCCATAGCAATTCTTACATGATTTGAAGATCCAGAGAAAATAAATAAAACGTGGCATCTTAACCAGAAAATGCACATCTTTTAAAAAAGGCATTCTTTTTGCGTGACATTCTACTCCCACATGCAATCACAATTAATTTTTCCAGCCTTATTAGGGTATAATAAACAAATGGAAATGGTATTTATTTAAGGTGTAGAACTTGATGTTTTAATATATATATACATTCTGAAATCACCACCACAATCAAGCTGACTAACATATGCAGCAATGGACATCCTTGTATGTGTCTCCTGGGGCACATGTTAGTTTCCTTGTTGAAACCTGTTGTTACAAGATTGATAAACCAGGAAAGTGACAAAGATGTCATATAACTACTTCAGGAAGGCATCTGAAAACTCCCCTCATGACCACATCATGGATACAGTGGGAAGAGTGGCGCAGTGATCATGTTCTTAGGTGAATTTTTAACTGGTTGAAACTTCACCGAAACACTGTATAACTAATTTCTAGGTGAAGATCTCTTGTGGTGTGACAGAAGTCTAGAACTTAATTTGATAATTCATCATCCGTCCATCCCTCTATCCAATGTTTTGAGTGACATTATACCAGGTGCCATGGTAGACACTGGACATTGAAGAGTCAACAGTACCTGGCACAGTTCTTGACACACGGTTGACATCTAACTAACATTTGTTAGCCGGCACTTGAAAGGGATGTGGTCAGTGCTCTCCTAAACCACATAGAGTTGCTATGGACTTTATGTGAAGATTCAGAATACTTGCTAGGAAATCTCAAGATTTAAAAAAAAAGGAGATTAGGAATACTTGGCAATAAGCCAGGTTAAAGAGATTAAGACATCAATCTTTCCATAGCATAAAGCTAATTAAATAAAACTTATTATGGGTAAATGTGACATCAGGAATAAGCATATGTGTATACACACACAAATATGTACACAAACATATGTATCTACTATTTCTTAGTTGGAGTGATCTATCTTGGCAATAATTATATGCAGTATGTACTCAAGTTTCTGGTCAAGCACGAGTTCAGCATGAGCCAGTGGTGTGAGCTTAGAAGCCTAAGAACCATAGCTGGATCTTAGGCTGAATTGGAGTGTTTGTACCGACTTCTGGTAAGGGTGCTGACAAGTCTGCTGTTTAATATGTGTTCACCGCACATCAACGAAGTTATCAATAGCATTCTTATAACAAACTACAGCTATCCCAATTTAAATAGGAAGTAAGTGAGGCTCAGAAAGGCCAAGTAACTTGCCTGAAGTTATGGAAATAATAAGAGAGGGAGCAGGGATTCAAACCCAGCCATCTCTGGCTTCAGAGTCTTAACCACTCCACTGTGAGGCATCGCCTCCTTGTCCCTGTAGCTGAAGCCACAGTTGCATCCTACCTGAAGATGTGGCCCACCCAACTCAATGGGACCCATTTGTTGGGGATGGGAAACAAAACAACAGTCATATATATTATCATTAATCAGCACTGGAACAAAATAATGTCCCTAGAAGAGCCAACAAACTCATGGCCATACTGTGTGCTATCCTCAGTGTACCTCTCCAAGAAACGGCTCTCCATGTAAGGGAATCTACACGTGGGCTAGAAAGGTCAGGTTTGAGTTACAGCTCTCCTGCTCCTAGTCCTAGTGAGTTTCAGGACAAGGCACGAAGATTCTCTGTCTTTGTTTTGTCATTGATAGTGGCATCTATATCTCAGGGTTGTTTCAAGAGTTAATATATGCAAAGCCTACGACAATGCCCACCACGTAGTAGGAGCTCAATAAGTGGTGGTGAAAATGGCGAGGCTGCTGCTGCTGATGCGAGGCATGCTTATTGGAAGCAAAGAACTGGCTCTTCCAGGGCCACTACATGTGGTTGTGGGGCCCACAGCTTACTCGTGAGCAGCCTCCTCTTACTCAGCTTCCTACAGGGACAGGCATGTTTTCCTTTACACAAGCTCATCTTCCACTCATTAAAACAAGACCTCAATGGTCTACTTCTCTACAGAGGGATGCCTTTTTTACAAAGAGCCCCATTTGTTAGCTGCACGCTAGGGTCTTCCCGCCAGACATCTGGACACCAGAACAAAGCCGAATCTCATCTCTCTGACCTTGGGCTTTTCCAAGACCTATTCTGCTGACCCCAAAACAGGGATTACTGGTTACAATTCTCAAGAAGTAGAATAAATGTGGGAGTCAGGATCAGGTGGAAGAAATGAGAGCCCAATGGCTGGAGCCTCACAAAGCATCTCTTGCTTCTCAATGCAATAACATCTGTTTTATTTTTACATTTATGGCCTGTGATTGCATGTTAGAGGATTTGTCACCTCCAGGGGGCATATTAAAAGACTCGGATGAAATACAGCCGTGGGAAGACTGACAGCCCTCTGACTTACAATAAAGCTCACCGAAGAGTTTGACAGCTCCATCAAAGAGAAAATCCAAGGAGGAAGAGAAACTGCCGCCTGCCTGTAATTTACACCCACAGGCAGAGACAGGCTTTGGGACTCAGCAAGGAGAGGAAGGGATGGACCAGCCTCCTTAGGAACACAGGGCAGGGCGGGCTAGATGTGTGGTCCAACGTTCTGTCTTGGTGTTTGTTAAAATTTGTGGTGGTACTTGGTAACATTGACCCTTCCCTCTTTCTCATGTTTAATTCAGTTCCAATTCTGGTTATTTGGTGCCACAGAACAAAACAAACCCCCCCAAATTTAGTGACTTAAAGCAATCATTTTATTTTCTTTATGATTTTGTGGGTCAGAATTCAGGAAGGGCTCAGCTGGGTGGTTCATCTCAGATCCACGTGGGGTCAGCTGGAGATGGAGACTCTCTTCCAAGGTGGTGCCTGTACTTGCATGGCTGGTACCTTGCTGCCCTTGGCTCCTCTCTCCATATAGTTTCTCATCATTCAAAGCCTCCCATATGAGCTGAGCTTCTCCAAGAAGGACAGTCTCCAGAAAGCCACACTTCTTATGTGGTTCTGGCTTCTACTAGAGTGTTATGAGAGACAGTAAATGTAATCTGTCCATCTCTTAAGGCCTGGACTCAGCAACTGGCAGAGTGTCACTCTCACCATATTCTATTGGTCAAGGCAGTCACAGAGCCCACTTACATTCAAAGGGAGGGGACATAGCCCTCAAGAATTTGTGGCCATTTATAATCCACCAGAGAATCTCAAGTCCAACTCTTCTACTCGCTAGATCTCCGCAGAACATGCCTCACCCTCACCATGTCTACCATGACGACCTCAGACCAGGCCCTGTCACCCTCTAACTGCCCACCCAGCGTCCATCTCTTCTCTGCCACACATTCTCCACACTGCAGCTAGAATAATTTTTCCAATGCAAATACGTCCATATCATGTTTCTATAAGAAACCCATCAAGAGCTCTCATCTAGACTTCTTTGTGTTTTTCGTTAGTGTTGCTGAGTTGATTCTGACTCCTAGCGACCCTGGAGACAGCACAGTGGAACTCTGCCCAGTCTTTTTTGCACCACCCTCTCACCTTCTGGTGCTGTATCAAAAAATGCCCTGCTGCTGTTTACAGGGTTCTCATGGCCAGTTTTTTCAGAAGTGAGTGGCCAGGTCCTTCCTCCTAGTCTGTCTTAGTCTGAAAGCTCTGCTGAAATCTGTCCACCATGGAGGACCCTGCTGGTATTTGAAATACTGCTGGCACAGCTTTCAGTGTCACAGCAACATGCAGCCGCCACAACATGACAACCGACAGATGGGTGGTATGGTTCCCTGACTGGGAAATGAACCCAGGCCACAGCAGTAAGAGCAAGGAATCTTACCCTCTAGACCCCCAGGGCTGGCTCTTCTTTGTGTGGTTGCCATCTATTTCCCTTTATTCCCTGCGTCTGTTCCCCTTGCTCTTGGTGACAGCATTCTGAGTTTCCTTTGGGCTACCACCCCTTTTTCACTCTTAGTCCTTGTTGATCAGCAAGTGGTGACATCACCTTTCCCCTACTTCCAGTACTAGGTGTGGGCATACGACTCAGACCTAGCAACTTAGAATCATCCACACCTCTGCACACACTGATCATTTCAGAGATGGGCACACAACTTAAACCTGGGACTGTAAGTGGAATTATATACAAACAATGCTTTTACAAAGTATGAGGGGGAGCTGGAGTTGTGAAGGTAGTAGGGAAAACGCCAGGTGGCCATTGCTGTTTGCTACCACCTGGGGAAGGCCAACACTGACAAAAATGGAGCTGAGGAATACAGTGAAACATATTTCTGACAACGTAATTAGAGTGCCTAGATACAGCCATTCCTGCAGTCCCCTTTGGGCTTTTACATGAACGAGCCAATACAATCCTCTCCCTGCTTAAACTCACTGAGGCTGGGCTTTTGTCACTAGGAACCAAAGGAGTCCAAACATGCCTACTGCTCCTGATGCCTGCCTCTCTTCATCACCTGGATCATATTGGCCTTCCCATCCCTTTTCTAGTCCATGGCATCCCCAACTATGCCCAAGTCACAGCCTCTCCACCTGTGGTCCCACATTATGCTTTACTCTTTCAGGTCTTTGCACATATATCCCTTCTGCTGGAACAAGCATCCTCATGTTATCCACAGGAGATTCCTGCTCATCTCTCAAGACTCAGCTGACCCGTCACCTTCTACCTAGGAGCTTTCCAGATCTTTTTTGCCCTCCACCCCGACCCCATCAGCTTACTTTGCTTTTGAAGTTCTCCTGGGGTATTTAACTCATCTCTCCTCCAGCATTTAGCATCTTTTGTTAAGTACTGTAGATACGAGCCTGTTTCCTTCATTTTGCACTGAGGTCCATTAAGGACCTGACTTTGTCATGTTCATCTTTGGGTTTCCAGGGTCCCCCAGCACAGTTCCTCACTCACAACAGATATTCATCACTGTTAGTGGAACGACTACAATTTTTAACCCACAAATATTTGGTTCCAAAGTTACTGCTGTCTGTGTCACTGCACATTTCAGACCCTCCTTGCAAAGAATTACACAGACAACCACAGACCACATGCTCAGTCCCTTATCTACTGTAACCCAAGGGGGTCTTAGCGCTTCTTTAAAAATTAATTTGTTCCTTAATTAAGAAACATGCTTATTTCTAATTAACCAACCTTCTTTGTAATGTAAACAGATCGCAAGTAACTAAACAGCTTTGCCTAGCTTGTTGTATGTCTGAAAGCAGTACAGTGAGACCATTTTTAGCAAATCAGCTTGGAGGCTGGGGAATATGTGGAATGCTCTGACTTGCATAGACGGAATTAAAGGAACTTAAAGAGAGGGAATTTGTCAGCTCTTAATCTCTACCTAGCGAATTAAATTGCTGCTGAATTATATCATTACATCATTTTCAGAATTTCTTGAGATGTGACATCCCCACGGTTATTAAAGAAAGAGCTGACTCAAACTCTTTGCAGCTCAAATCCATATATATTTTATATACATACATATATGTATGTATATATATGTTGCCCACATGGAGATATGGCAGAAAGTAGATATTCTCCATAGTATCCAGCTGGTTTGAGCAGGCTTTCGTGGCAGCATTATATTTACACTAGTATAAGTTGGAGTTTGAGAGGAGGCAGGAGGCAAGATATTATGCATCCTTAACGAGAGACCTGTCATCTCCGACGCCATCAAGCGTGTGGGAAAACATCCGGAGACAGACTAATGGTTTTGTAATAACAAATGCTAGTGGAGGAACGTGCGGCCCAAGGTGTACTCATTAAACTTCTTCTGCCTTGGAACAATTCACTGACCTGGATCCTCTCATATCCTGAACGGGGTAGGGGTTCCAACTCAGGTGCTCTTTACACCTTGGCAGTGCAAAATGCACAACCCTGGAGAACTCCAGTTTGGGAACGATTTTCTACATAGATATTGCATTATTTAGTCAAATGTTAGTGAACACAGCAGCACATAGACTGATAGTGGGCTTTATCAGAAAAGCAAACACAGTCTCTTTAAAGGCATGGATAAAAAATAAAGAAGACTCTTCACTTTGCTAAAAGCAAGTACCTCCAAGAGTTTAGAAATCAATGGAATATGGCTGGGAATCTTCTCAAAGGTTACACGGTTATTCATTCTCAGTGATTAAGTGGATACAAAGAAACCCTCTCCTTTGAGTAAAACGTCATTATATTTAAATACATCTGTGGCACACTGTTGATTCTTCCAAAATTCCAGAATTTGCAGGCCAAGGGGTCGTACTAAAGATTTTCTCCATCGAAGTATGCGGGTCTAGTCTTTGCTTTAGGAAATAGCAGCAAGAACACGCAAGAAGGTTTACACTGTGTATGGAGTATCTTTAGCTTGACTCTATAGCAGGCCCACCTCATCCTTCCCCAGCCTACTCTCTGTCCCTGGACGCTGGCCTGAATGGACCACGCAAGCCCTCTGACTTCCTGTTGGAGGTCAGAGGTGTGAGAGTTGAGTGAGGTCAGGCTGTTTGTTCCTGTGGATCCCTCTCTTCTGGGTTGCCTTAGGATGGCTGTATCCCATGCTGAAGGGCTCCGCTCTTCCGAAAGTGGCCTTCTCTACACAACTCTCTCCTTCCAGTGTGTAAGTGCTCCCTCATTCCCCAAGGCTAAGGATGATAACAGCCCCATTCTCACTGGTTTGGGGTTACACCCCTATCCTTTGAAATTCCCCTTTTAAATAGGTCCTATACCTATCCTAATTTGAGAGTGCCATCCGTTTCTCATTGAGATGCTGTTACATAGAGCAAACATTTTCAATATCATTTTTCAGATATTTGCTCAATATCATGGAAATTCCCAAATACTCCCAAACTCTGATCCAGGAAAAGTTGTCAAAGCCAACATTAAAGCTGGTGATATAGATGATCAATTCTATCATTATGACAACAAACTAGGGAAAATGATTTTAGTGTTTTACTTCTATAATGTTTCTGTCAATCTTTCATAAAGATTCCACTTGATTTTGCAAAATGTCCATTGCTTGACTTCTCTGGATCCATATTAATAGGCAATGAAGGGGCTGGCCTGGTGGCAGAGTGGTTAAATTCACATGCTCCACTTCAGCGGCCCAGGGTTCGCGGGCTTGGATCCCAGGTGTGAACCTCCACACCACTCATCAGGCCATGCTGTGGTGGCATCCCACATACAAAACAGAGGCAGATTGGCATAGACGTTATCTCAGGGACAATCTTCCTCATCAAAAAAATTTTAAAAATAGGCAACGAGGAGTCTGTCTGTGAGAGCACAGTTTAATGCCCTCACTTGTCGGTCTCCTTGGCTTGTCTGCATGGTTCTCTCCAGAAGGCAGAGGCGAGTTAAATCTTCCTGCATCTTCTACGTCTAGAGTAGACCTGGCTCATGAAGAATTCTGCACGAATATTCCCTGCACTGAATCTGAGGGCAGAATGGAACAGGGAGAAAATAGTTCTCATGCCAAGTAGCACGGCACGTAGATTAGAACCTTCCTGATCTGACATACAACGCATGGGTTATATGGCACATGGGCGTGAGAGCCAACTCTGAAAACAAACTGCCTGGGTCTGAATCTCTGCTTCACCTCTTCCTAGTCAAGTGGCCTTGGGTCAAAAGCCTCACCTCTCAAGATTCGGTCTTCTTGTCCGTAAAGTGGGTATGTCATAGCACCTCCCTTATAAGGCTGCTGCAAAGGGCAAATGAGTGAGCCAAATATGTGAAAACCCACGATGAGCACCCAATACATGCTGTTGATGATGATGCTTCAATTCAGTAACCATCTCCTGAGCGTCCACTTAGGGAGACCTGAATAGCCTGGATACCAGGCCATCCTACCTCCCCCAAAGTCTTCCCTATGCATTTGCAGCAGAGTCTCAAGCAGGAGCTGGGAGATGATTAGATACCATTTATTGAACATCTAATTTTTTTCTGGACAATGTGCCTATTTCTTTAAATACACTAGCTCTAATCTTCACAGCCTTCCTGCAGTGTGATTTTGCAGGACACTGACTTTCCCAGGGTCACCCAGAGGAGACCTGGGGAGTGCTAACCTTTCTGAGATCAGTGCCCATCTTTAAAGTTCTTATTCTTTTACCACACAAACGTTTCCCATTTTTCAGTCATTCGGGGACTTTATCATATGTGAATACTGCCTATTAATATATAGATACCCTATTTATTTATTTTTCAATATACTTTAAATTGATCTTTAAAATTTAACCTTGTACAAAGCAATCATGTGAATAAAATCATAGGAATGATGTACTGGGTATTGTTTAGTTATGCATCCAAATAAATAGCTATTTAAATAATAAAAGTTCATCACTGTGCCACTTAGAATTATCTTTTACATTGGCAGAGGTATACGATGCCTACATTAAGAAACACTGTATTTTCAGAAAGTATTTTTGTGACAGGAATGAGAAAAAGACTATGTAGTAGGCAGTATGCAAGGAAAATAAAGTGAGAAGGGTGGGTTCTCTTATTAAGATCAAGAGACTCAGATATGTTTGTCTATTGAAGGGAGAGAAATGATGGAGAATGTGACTGAAGATGCAAGAAGGAGAGGGTGATAATCAAAAGAGCAGGGCCATGGAAGAGTCAACAGAATGTAGAATTTAAATATGGGAATTAAAAAAGGAAGAGGGAGGGACCCACAACTAAAATATACAACTATGTACTTGGGGGATTTGGGGAGAAAAAGAAAAAAAAAAGAAGGTTGGCAACAGTTGTTAGCTCAGGTGCCAATCTTTTTAAAAAAACGGAAGAGCGAGGCTTCCTTTCTGAGATACTTGAGAGGCAAGAGATGTGGCCACATGGAGAAATAAAGGCAGAAAACATACGAGTTTGTGGTGATCATTCCCATTAGGCTCCACAGTGTTCTCGAAGAAGAGGGCAAGACCAGTGGCAGGGAGTGGGGTGGGTGTAATGACAAATCCACCAGGGAACCCCATTTGAGATCTCTATCCTCTGACTTCGGTTTCACGTTAGATGTCACACGTGTGGCAGGTGCACAAGTGCAGCTCACTGTGTTTGGTGGCTTCTGTTTCTAGAGAAAGGACACTGGTGTAGGTCTTGGGATGCGCCCTTAGAGAAGGGGTCTATGAGGGATAGGAGAGGCGGCAAGACTGGAGGGAACTCTTCAGTCACTCTGAAAGGGGAGACACAGGTCTGAACATAAGTGCCTGTGTTTTAGCACGCAGAATGATGGGAGGTGGTGTGTTCAGGAAGATACAGGTGGCATTTTTTGCTGGGAAGACACTGCCATTAGGAAAGGAGTCAAATTTCAAACCTTTAAGAAGAAAACAACAACTGGAATTAATGGTGAACAATTCAGTGGTGGCTCAGAGGCAGAAGATGGTTCAGGAGTGAAAGACATACCCTAAGTTATGACTAAAAAGAAACAATCACATTCTTTCCCTAATTAGTTAACATGTAGGAAAGGTAAACCCAAATACAATGAGGATTTGGGACAATACTGCATTAATATGTAATGTGTTCTGTTTAACATTTGTCTCATACACGTATACTTGTAGAATTATGAAGATATAGGAAACAGAATGTGACCATTGGGCTCAGGCAGCTATATCACGAGAAGTGATAAATCAGTTCTGAACTGATTTAATAGCAAGTCACTGAACTGATAAAATAAGCACAATAATGTCTATGCTAAAAGATGACTTTCAGCAAGTTTGTAGGGTACACAATCAATATGCTTGCATGTGGAATCTAAAAAAGCTGAACTCGTAGAAACAGAGAGTAGAATGGTGGTTACCAGGGACTAGGGGATGGGAGGACTGGGGAGATGTTGGTCAAAGGTACAAGTTTGCGGTTAGAAGATGAATAAGTTCTGGAATCTAAGGTACAGTGTAGAGATTATAGTCAACAATACTGTATTATATACTTCTAAGTTGCTAAGAGACTAGATCTTAAATGTTCTTACCACAAAAAAGAAATGATAATTGTGTGAATTGAGAGAAGTGTTAGCTGACGCTATAGTGGAAATTATATTGTAGTATTTAAATGTATTAAATCAACACATTGTACATCTTAAACTTACACAATATTACATGTCAATTATATCTTAATAAAAAACAATCAATTGCATCTCTATAAAACAAGACTGAACAGTCCAAATATTAAATTAAGAAAATTTATTTTACAATAGCATCAAAAATTAAAATATTTAGGAATAAATTTAACAAAGGAAATGCAAAACTTGTGCACTGAAACTATAAAACATTGTTGGAGGAAATTAAAGACTTAAGTAAATCAAAGACATCCTATGTTCATGGATTGGGAGACTCAATATTGTTAAGATGGCAATACTCCTTAAATTGATCTCCAGATTCAATACAATGTCTGTCAAAGTCCCAGCTGCCTTTTTTTCTTTTGCAGAAATTGACAAGTTGATTCTAAAATTTGTATGGAAATACAAAGGACCCAGAATAGCCAAGACAATCCTAAAAATAGAAACGAAAATAAAAACTACACTGAGATACTACTTTACACTAGGATGTAGATAATAAAAGGTAGTAATAAGTGTTGGTGAAGAGTGGAGAAACTTGAAGCCTCATGCACTGCTGGTGGGAATGTAAAACGATATAGCTCCTTTGGAAAACAGTCTTGCAGTTTCTCCAAAGGTTAACATAGAGTTACCTTATGACCTAGCAATTCCCTTCCTAGGTAGAAACCCAGGAGAAATGAAAATGTGTCCACAAATGTTCATAGCAGCATTATTCATAATAGCCAAAACTTGTAACAACCCAATGTCTACCAACTTATGAATAGATAAATAAAATAATAATGTAAAAATAAAATAATAACCCATACAATGGAATATTCAGCAATAAAAAGGAAGGAAGTGCTGATGAATGCTAAATCGTGGATGAACCTTGAAAGAATTATGCTCAGTGAAAGATGCCAGACACAAAAGGCTACATATTGTATGATTCCATTTATATAAAATGTCCAGAATAGGCAAATCCACATGACCGAAAGTAGATTAGTGTTTGGGGAGTGTTGGGAGAGTTTGGGGAGAAATGAGAAGTGATTGCTAATGAATACAGGGCATTTTGGGGGGTGATGAAAATGTTCTAAAATGGATTGTGGTGATGATTGCACAACTTTATGAATATAACACAAAACATTTAATTGTACACTTTAAGTGGGTGAATTGTATAGTATGTGAATTATATTGCTATAATGTTGTTATATATAAAAAAAGAAAAGAAAGAGGGCTGCGAGGAATAAGCATGGCGTTGGCCAAATGTGAGTAACATAACTTGCATATAACATGTGCTAAGTAAAGGTGTATTTGTTTATTTGTCTTTTTGATTATGCCTATGTATTGAGCACTCCCAAGAGGGTCATGCCATGCCCTTTTCTGTTCCACAGTTCAGACATGCCAAGAATCCTGGAATGGAAGGCGGTCCAGAAGAGGTTATATTCCTGAACAAACGTGCATTTTGCAGGAGAATATAAGGAAGACGTTGAAAAGCTGCGCCCTTCTTAGACCGCTGACCGCCATGCTGTTAAGTCAGCTAAGGTTTTGTTGAATTTCGTTAATGAGAGCAGTTTATCCCAAGAGCAGGGATGACGTTGCTGTGTCAGTGTTGCTTCTTCTTTGAATGCCAGCATCTCATGAAAGATGTCCACTCTGGGAAAGTGAGATGAGCTGTGGCAAGTGGTAATGTTACTTCTGAAAGCTGAATGGGCCTGGGGACTTGCCTATCAAGCTCCTTAATGCAGCCAGCGTGACCCCCTCAAAAGAGAGTTCATCATAATTAGTGGCATCACATGAATATCAAAAGAATTCATGATTACGGGAGCTTCATTAGGATGTGTTGCTAAACATGTCCCGAAAATTGTTTCTGATGCCGTTTTAATTTAAGGACGATGTTAGTATTGGGAATACCTGATAATTATGAATTGGTAATTTATTTGAAACTGAATTTTTGACAGTTGTTAAACAGTTTAGGAATGTATGTGTTTCTCCTTATTTCTGTTATTTGGTTGGTTATTTTCGTTTTCATTCTTTTTTTTTTTTTCCCAAGGAAGATTAGCCCTGAGCTAGCTACTGCCAGTCCTCCTCTTTTTGCTGAGGAAGCCTGGCCCTGAGCTAACATCCGTGCCCGTCTTCCTCTGCTTTGTATGTGGGATGCCTACCACAGCATGGTGTGCCAAGTGGTGCCATGTCCGCACCCGGGATCCGAACTGGCGAACCCCGGGCTGCCGAGAAGCAGAACGTGCGAACTTAACCGCTGTGCCACCGGGCCGGCCCCTAGTTTTCATTCTTGGAAAAAGAAACTTCACTTATAACTGGTGTGTAACGGAATGCAAACCATATACTGTATTAGTTTTTTATCTCTTCTGTAACAAACTGCCACTAACTTAGTGGCTTTAAAGAACAGCCGTTTTTTATCTAAAGTATGAGTGGGTCTGAAGTCTGACAGTGGGGTTCGTCTGGGTTTCCTGCTTAGGGTCTCACAAGGCTGAAATCAAAGTGTTGGCAGGGCTGCGTTCCTTACAGAAGGCTCTGGGGAAAAATCCTTTCCAAGCTTATTCAGGATGTTGGCAGAATGCATTTCCTTCTCACGTTTCCCATATGGCCCAAGTCCACCTTCAAGCCGACAGGTTGAGTCCTTCCTAGGCTTTGAAACTCTGAACTAACCTCTGCCTCATCTCCCTCACTTTCCTCTTCTGCTGCGTCTCTCTTACTTTCCTGCCTTGTTCTTCTGCTTTCAAGCACTCACGTGATTATGTGGACCCACCTGGATAATCCAGGATAATCTCTCTATTTTAATGTCAGCCGATTAGTAACCTTAGCTACATTGGCAAAGTCTCTTTTTCCATGTAAGGTAACAGAACCACGGGAGTAAGACCAGGCAGCGGAGATCATGGGGGCCAAGATTCTGCCTACAACATTGCGATGGTAAATTTTATGTGTCAACGTCACTGGGCTACTGGGTGCCCAGACATTTGGTCAAACCTTGTTCTGAGCATGTCTGCTAGGGTGTTTCTGGATGAGATTAACATTTGTATTGGTAGACTGAGTAAAGCAGATTGCCCTCCAGAGAGTGGGTGGGCCTCATCCATCAGTTGAAGACCTAACTAGAACAGAAAGGCTGAGTAACAGAGAACTCCTCCTGTCTGACTGCCTTGAGCTGGGACATTGGTCTTTCCTTCCTTCAGACTTGAATCAAAACATTGGCTCTTCTTGGATCTTAAGTCTGCTGGCTTTTGGACTGGAACTACACCATCGGCTCTCCTGGGTCTCTAGCTTGCTGACTGCAGATCTTGGTACTTCTCAGCCTCCATAATTGTGCGAGCCAATTCCTTATTTTATATATATACATACCCCATTGGTTCTGTTTCTCTGGAGTTCCCTGACTAATACAAACATCCATAAAAGAAAGTCCAAAATTATCATCCTACTTTCATCGCTCCCTAGACTAGTCAAGCTAACTGCAGTCCTGGCTCCACTTTTCCTACGGCTAATGATAAAAGCCACCGTGAGTTTAAAGTCACGTCTTCCATCTTGGATAACAATTTTCACTAAGATGCTCTATTTTATACTGATGTATTCACTTGGTATCAGGGAAGATATGGAAGGAAGTTGGGAGATTCTGGTAAGTTGCCTGCCTGCTAAGTTCCACGTCCTTATCTGTAAATGAGAATTCCTTTATCTATTTTTAGGGGTAATGCAAGGCTGAAATGAGGTGATGTGTATGAAACTCGTAGCTCCATATCCTGCATAATATAGTTACAGCAATCTGGGCACTTACCAGTAAAGAGGAGAGTGAGGCAGAGCCCACCTGGAGAGCCAAAACATAGCTACTGACAGTTCTGGTTAGACCCACGGGCAGGAAACTTGTCTGTCATTTTTCGTTTGGACTCTTTATGTCCACCTTCAGGATCCTGGATGGGACAATTTCCTACCAAGGACCTGGACAAAGTGCTGGTCTTCATGAGAAGGGGTGAACCTCCAAAACAAATGAAACTCCAAAATTCTTGGGTTAGTGATATGTAACATTTTAATTCATTCAGCAAAGTTTTATTTTTTGAGTGTTAGCTTTGTGAAAGAGGCCAGCTAAATCTGGGGAGTCGGGGCAGGGGAAGGAGGTTGCGAATGTGGAGAGAGTGAGTTGAGAAGTATGAATCGTGTGGTCCCTATGCTTAAGTTGGTTACAAGTACCCCTCCCTCCACTGCTGGTCCTGACATTCCCAAGGCTGGAAGTCTATCTGATGCTCTGCAACCCTCTCTGATGCTCATCGTCTTGCTCTCAGACCATCTTACACTCAACTTGAGACTCTAACCGCTCCTCTATGGAGGGCAGCATGCCGGCTCCAGTACCTCATAAGGATCCAGCAGTTCAGTACCTAAGGGCTGCCTTTCCAAAGTATCTGCTGTCTCCTGTGTGCCAGGCTCACAGAACATCCTATTTGTAACAGATTCCCTGGTGCTGCGTCATAGAGATTGACGTGACCATTAGCATCTTGAAGTCCCCGAAAACTTGAGCAATAAAGAAACCACTTTGACTGTTTTTCTTTCATTTATTGAACCAAGAAATCCTTTCAGTGATGCCCTCTCCCCCAACTAATTCTCAAACTCATAATAAAATCTTGGAAAATGCTGGTTTTTCCTGGATTTTAACCTTTTAAAAGTTATGTAAATCTCTTAACCTTGGGTACTCTGTGGGAACCAGTCACTGGCTAATTACAAGTCTATTCCCAGTCCCCTCCTCTCTAGCCCACCATGCATGCACGTACACACATATAAATCCTGGTTTATACACGGTTTCTCTTGCAGCTGGGGTAACCACACACCGTGGTTCTGCTCAGGGGGTTGTTAATGAAAGACCAGTGAGGGCTTGTAGTAAAGACTGTATTCCTAACGAAATGCATAGATGTTGTCCCCTTTTCCCTTGAACATAGATACAGCTGTGATGTTCAGAGCTGTGACAAGTCTTGTGGCCACAAGAGAAAGGCCAAAGACTCACAGAGATACTGAGCGTCAGATCACTAAAGCACAAGCAGCAGCCACCCACCTCTCAGCTTTCTGGAAACAGGAGAAAAATCAACCTGAGATGTTTAAGCCACTTTAATTGCTATTTTGTTACCTGCAGCGGAAAGCATTCCTGATTGATACTTTAATAGATGAATTTAATCTCTAGATCCCTGGTTACAGCTTTTCTAACCCTGGAAATTTTTCTCCTGACGGTGCTTGTCGTTTTTTTTAATGTAGCTTGACCTTATCCTTTAAGTTGCAATTAGGACCAAGCACAGCCGGACCGGCTCATGCTATAAGGAAAAATCCCCACGGACAGGCACGACTTCAAGCAGCTTCTTAGCCTGCAAACTCTCAGCTGGAACCACACTGCAGTTCCTGTTGCTTGCCTGTTGCATCTCCCATAAGCAATAAAATAAACATTTCCTATTTAGATGCATAGCCTTGGCTGGCGAACAGCGCTGAACGCTTACCTCAGAGACCACTGAGTAAGGGCAAGTACGTTTATTGAGGAGGACAAGGAGGCATACTAGGAAGTAATTAACCCACACCGAGACAGAGGAGGTGCACTCTCCTTGGTTTTGAGGTCAGGTAGACCCAGACTCACACAGTTTCTCCTCCGATTGTCTGTGCCAACCTCTCTGAGCTTATGTTTTCTCATTGGAAACACGGAGATAATAATACTCAGCATCATTGGGAGGAAGAAATGGGACAATGAACTTGAAAGTGCCCATCCCGATGTCTCTCACCGATGAGGTAAGCCGTGATGGTTTGCTGAAAGAGCAGAGATGTCTGCTTGATGCGACACTTAATTGCCTAGGGCATATTAGCTGGAGGATGGCCAAACGCCTTTCACTTACATACCTTGCTGAAATATGTCAGGAAAGACCATAAGATGATTGTTTTCAAAAGTTCTCTTTCATTAAAGCTCATAGACCCAATGGTCACACTGCCATGATAGCAATGTACTCAGGTTGACAAAGTAAAGGTCTCAGATGACTTTAAGAATACACGGGTACTGGTGGAAATTTATGAGGTGGTATCTAACTTGAATCATTGGTAAGTTTCCAAAAACTTGATATTTTAGTGGAAACTGGATCTATTTTCAAAAAGCATTTTTTAGATACCTGGTAGGCAAACTCCTTAGAAAACACTTATTAGTATTTCTTTTACTTAATCAATTGGAATCTTTATTGATGGGGAGTCCTTAGGTTGAGGGAAACACAAAAGCAGATGACAAATAGATGTGCTACAAAAGAAACAAACAAACCCAAATTTGGAAGGGTCCATCTCTTCAGAGGCCACCGTATTTGGGGCCCTGCTGCCAGGAACTTGCATATATTATCTCATTTAACTCTATAACAAAACTGCAAGGTGAGTAGAGCACAGATACACTGTATGTAAGGGGCACTTCTCACATATCTCAAATAATTCGGAATCTGCCTAATTCAAGGCTAATCTTGACAAAGAATGGTGCCTATGCAGCTTTACAAGCTAAAATGGCATCGACTGACAAGAGCAGATTTATTTTAAAAATAAATTGTCTTTGGCGATAAAAAGGAATGAAATATTAATACATTCTACATACAACACAGATGAACCTTGAAAACATTATGCTGTGTGGAGGAAGCCAGTCAAAACACCATGTTTTGTGTGATTTCATTTATATGACATGTCCAGAATAGGCATATCTATAGTGGCAGAATGTAGATTTGTGGTTGCCTAGGGCTGGGGAGTTTGGGGGAAATGAGAAATGACTTCTAATGGGTACAGGGTTTCCTTTGGGATGACAGAAATGATCTAAAATTGATTGTGGTGATGATTGCACAATTCTGTGAATATAATAACAACCATTGAACTGCACACTTGAAATGGGTGAAACAGAGAATTGTATGGTATGTGAATTATATTTCATTAAAGTTGATGTATATATATATATAGAGAGAGAGAGAGAGAGAGAGAGAGAACCCTGCCAGCCACTTTGAAATCTCGTAATTCTTGATAAATGCTTAAAATCTGGGAGATCACATTGCTTATAAATTTGTGTACAAATGAGATTTTATTAATATTTTCATATTGCAATATTGCCTCATTTCAAATTTGCCTGATTCAAACTCATACAAAATGCTGCCCCAGTTGATTATCACAAATGAGGAAATAGAGGCTCAAATTAACCCAGCTGATAAGAGAAGGAGCCAGGATAGGAATTCAGCTTTGCTGGTCTGCAGAGCTCTTCCTGCCCCTGCAAGATGCTGGGTGATGGCACTATGACCCTCTTGAATCTATTATCATTGGGAAAAAAAGTGGTCAGTTGCTGCTAACATTTATGGTGCATACAGTATTTTGTCAGGCATGGTGCTCGAAGTTTGATATTCATTTTCTCATTGAACCCTCACAGCTACCTTTTGGGGGCATTATCATTATCCTCATTTTGCATAGGAGTTACCCAAAGCTCAGAGAGGTAATCAACATGTTCAACCTCTTCCAATCAGTAATGGAAATGTAACTGAAAACCAGGTCTTTTAGACACAGGAGCCAGTGGTTTCAACTCTTGCGCTGTGCACCTGTCAGCATGTATCGATCTCCCTGATGAACTCACAGGTACCTCCTTACGATGCATTGCCAGCCAACTCACCAGCAAGAAAAAAATTAATATTCTGTGAAAAGCTTCTAGAGCCCTCTTAACATTCTCTGTACATTTTCCCTCCCTCACTAGTCCTTGGGATGTGGACATGAGGCCAGCACATTGACGTAAATGGCAGCCACACGATGACATCCATTATTGGAGTATTTTCAGATAATCAGTCCTGGACTATGATCTGAATTACAGTGATAGGAGGGAATCAAAACCACTATGCTAAGAAAGTTTCCATAATAAGGCATTGAGAATGTTTTTAATCTAATAAAAAATATCTAATGACAAAGAGACCTCAGAATGCTTTCTGGAAAGAACTCTAAGATAATGGAGGAGACAAAGACCATTTTTGTTCCAATAAAAGCTCAATTTTCTGATTACCATACAAAAACTGGTGGCATGAAATGCATTCAGAGGAGTAAGTGGGTTTGAATGTCTTGGGCAGCATAGCATAGCAGTTCAAAAGCATGGCTTGGAGTCAAATTGTCTGGCCTATAATTCTTACCGGTTAAGTGACACTAGATACCTCAGTTGTTATTAAATTTGTCTACAAATCCAGAGAACCCAATGTAACAGTGGGTTAAATAAGACAGAAGTTTATTATTGTCTTACTTAAAATAATTCTGGAGCGTGGCAGTCCAGGGCTAGCATGACATTCCACAGGCAATAGAATCCAGTCTCTTTCTATCTTTTGCACCACCTTCCTAGGACGTGGTTTCCATGCTCAAAGCCACCTTACAAAGCATGGTGGTTGCTTGAGTTCTAGCCATCATATCCTCATTCCAGGTAGCGATAAGAAATAGGTGGTAGGAGGAGAACAAAAGGGCATTCTTTCCAGCCGACTTGGCTCCCAAGTCATCCCAGAGGTCAAACACAACACCTGCGATAGTTCACTGGCTGGTACTTCATTACACGGCTGCACCTAGCTTCAGGGGAGGCAGGGCAATACAGTTTACACGTGGACACATTGTCACTATAGTATGTTGGGGTCTGTTATTAAAGGAGAGCAGAATGGATAATGAGGAAGAGGTCTCTGCCATCCTGGACAAGTTATTTCCTAACTTCTTTAAGCTTCAGTGTCCTCATTGGAAACATGGAGATAACCATAGCATCTATCCCCTAGGATGCCTGTGGTGAGTCAATGAGATGATACACAGGAATCCCTTAGCATAGGGCTCAGCCCAGCTCCCGCTCACAAAGGCTCACTGTTAACATTAGGTACATGCCAAATGACCATCCTCGGAGGAGTAGGTTCTTGCCATCACTCTTCTCAGAGCTCACCAAAAAGAGGTACCCACCAATGCCTACACTTTGGAGCATCTCTCCTCCAGACTTTAGGTTTGGGCCTCCTGAACAAAATTCTTCGTTGTCTCCATCTAGGGCAGGGTTTCTTGGCCTTGGCATTATTGACATTTTGAGCCAATAATCTTTTGTTGTTGGGGCTGTCCTGTACATTGTAATCTATGGCCTCTACCCACTAGATGCCAGCTGCACCCTGCTCTCTTCCAGCGTGGCAGCCAAGTGTCTCCAGCGGCCAAATCATCCACAGCTGACCTACTGCTCCGCAGTGTCTGAATTCATGTAACACATCTCTCTGCCAGCAGCAGCATGGGTTCCTTGGGTTATCTCGGTTTTAGTTCCATGGGTCAACATTTCAAGTTAAACCATGTCAACGTACTTTCCAAAACTAGTGGAAATACACCCAGTCATTTTTGAATCATGAATCACACACCGGCCTAACTTGACTGACTCAATTTCACATATTGAGGTTACTAGTCAAGTCATCACCTCTAACCCTGGCTTGTGACTTTGGTGTGAGCCAATGAGCGTAGAGCCTCCTCAGCAAGGGAAAGGGTGAAACTGCAGAAGTGAGAAGAAAAGCCGAGGAGCAGATGATAAGCAGCTCATAGAGCCTGGTTTTGACAGCCAAAGGAACAGGCCTGTGAGGTGCTCCATCCTTCCGAAAGGAGACCTTGCCTAAGGATACAGAGGCCAGCTACAGAAACATGAGCCCTGCCCCGCCCTTCCCACAAAGACGGTGTCCATGTTCGCAATCCCATATTAACCACGAGCACAGCAGATAAAAACGACAAAACACCAAACCAAAGTAGAAAACCAGAGCCAGTAGAAAACATGGAAAATTCCCCCCCAAAAACTTTTGAGAAATCTTTTGAAAAGAGCCAGTCTTCTGAATAATAAAATAGCTTTGGGTACTATGCCTGGTTTAAAAAAAAATGCAGCCATAATTAATGCGAGAAAGTTGTCAGTCTATTAAAATTTTTTCTTTGATACTGGAAAACTCAATTCATGACCTATATTTTATAAAACATATACTTGAAAGAGATTTCATATGCCCTTTTCCCATTGAACGTAAAATATTGAATCTTCTCTTCCATTTACTTAAGAAGGGAGGTGGTTCTGTACATAAATTACTCAGGGCCTCCTTTAGTACACTGTGCATGTGTTAAGGCTGAAGGGTTTCAAAGGTATTTGTATAGACAGATGGAAGCAGCTGCTCAGCTGAGACGCGCCCTCAGAAGGGATGGCATTCTTAGTGCAACGGGGCTGCAGTAAAAGCTGGTTTATCAAGCTCTCTGCTGATTATAAATCTTTTCTAACTGACGTTTGTAGAGTGTCTTGATTGATGCCCTGGCATGACTTATGAATCCCCGGGAAGAGTTTCCTTGGAGCATCTCCCAAACTACCACTAGGGGGAGAATCTGGCTCTATCTGAGGAGGCCACTGCCAGTAACTGTGGCTGCACCGAGTTACCTGACGAGCTAGGCTGTAATAAAGTGACTAAAGGAGACTGGTGGTGTTCTTTCTCCCTCCTTCTTCCTCTCTCTCATCTACACTCACTATACTATATGTGCATACCTACACACATAGACACACACACACAAATATATATACATACGCACACATGCATATAAGGAAAGGCTTTCTAGACCAGGGTTTGGGTTGCTCTTACAATTTTCATGGGTGAAGTGGTTAAATGACAGTGGATATTGCGGATGAGGAGGAAACGAAAGGGCACGGAGGTTAGTCTGAGTTTGAATCCCAGCTTTATCACCCACCAGCTCTGTGATTTTGGGGAAGTAACCTAACCTCCCTGAGCTTCTGTCTCCTCAACTGTAAGGATTTCATTAAAAGATAGGTATAGAACCTAGCCCAGCGTCCAGTTCTAGGAGAATTATACTGCTGGTTATTACAGCTTCACTCCCCGGGGGGCAGGCACTGTCTCCTTCCCTCCATCCCAGTGAGACCTCCCAGTGGGCTCCTGCCTTTCTCCTGTGCAGCAGTAACAAGGCCCAGGATGCTTTCGTTGTCTGCCTTCCTCATTAGTCTGCACGC
Organism: Equus asinus; assembly: GCF_041296235.1. Lineage (NCBI taxonomy): Eukaryota > Metazoa > Chordata > Mammalia > Perissodactyla > Equidae > Equus > Equus asinus. The sequence continues at coordinate 45,635,212 of NC_091817.1, read as the reverse complement.
TCTGTTTCACGCATCCCCTTGACCTCATCCTTACTGAGCAGCAGCGTATCTGGTACATAACAGGCACTCCAGAGATATTTGTTGTAGGAATGAATAAATTGCCCATAAAGATGACATTTATTTAAAAATCAAATAAAAAGAGAATTTTATAATGATTCATACTTTCTGCCATTTGGGGCCATTTGCTCTTTGAATGGAATTTATTGAGTGGTTACTATGTGCATGGGCCTCTGCTAAATGCTAAGAACTGACGAGAAGAGAACACAGTCTGGTCCCTTGGGCTTACGCTTATGCTTAGAAAGAAAAGTGAAGGTAAAATCCTGTTCATACTTGAGGAAAATTTATAAACCTATTAAGGTTTACAGTATTACCATAATTCCATACAGATGGCATTTGTTACAATGATCCAGTACCATAAAGTGAGTCAATATTTAGTATTCCCCCATTCATCATGGGCTCGACACAAAAATCTTATGTGACCTCTTCTCTCCACCTCCACAGTCACCACCCCAACCAAAGCCACAGTCCTCTCGTGCCTGGAATGCTGAAATGGCCCTATTCCATTCTCCACTGAGTAGCACAAGTCAACTTTTAACAGTAAAATCAGGTTTTCTCACTCTCTTGGTTAAACCGCCCAAAGGCTTCCTACTAAATTTAAAACGTGATCAAAACTTATGGAGTTCTAAACCAAGAGTCTGCAAACTTTTTCTGTAAAGGACCAGGTTAAATACGTATATATTTAAAATTACATATATACATAAAATATACGTATTTTTAGGTATTATATATTTTTGGCTTTGTGTGACATGTAGTCTCTGTCCCAATGACCCAAGTCTGCCAGTGTCACACAAAAACAGCTATAGTCAATGAGTAAATGAATGGACATGGCTGTGCTCCAATAAAACTTTATTGACTTTAATAAAAAAAAAAAACAGACAGTGGGACAGATCTGGCCCATGGTCCATAGTTTGCTGACTTCTGTTCAAAATGATCTCGTGCTGGCCTGTCTCCTTGAACCCACTGGCATTCTTCTTACTGACATTCTCCCACCATGCCAGCATCACCTCTGTCCCTCCATCTTATCATTCCTGCCTCAGACCTTTGCACTTTCTGATCCCGCTGCCTGGAATGTCTTTGCTTCATTCCTTTACGTGGTGGGCTCCTTCATTCTCACTGGTCTCAGCCTAGGTACCTCCTCAGAGAGGCCTTCCTTGACTTTATTGTCATTCGATGACGTCACCTTGTTCTATTTCATTCGAAGGACTTCAATGATCCTGTTTATTCACTTCATTGTTAATTATCGTTCTCCCCCTAGTAGAATGCAAATGCCTTAAGAGTAGTCCTACACGGTCTTGGCCACTGCTATATCTCTAGCACCTGGAACATTATCTGGCTCATAGAAGCCGGCCAAGAAGTACTTGTCGAATGATTTTGCTGAATGAAATGGTCTTCAGGAATTAATTGGAAATAGGGTTGCCTTGAAACTATAACTGTTTAATGCCATTGTGGATCTGCCACTCTGTTTTACTCATCTGGAGCACTAAAACTCCCTAGACTATTCACATTGGATCCTTAGGTAGCAGGGATGGATTTCAATGGCATTTGGTATCGCCATGCTTGGTACCATAACAATTCAAGGACCTTATCATGTTTATTTTGCAGCTGCTCAACTGTCATCTGATTTCTATTTTGACAGGAAACTCCCACAAGTTTTATTCTTTCAAAAGTTTTTGGAATGATCGCTAGGTTTCTGAAGCTACTGATGCTTCTTTACCATCCCTTGACTTTAAACTATTATTTTAATAATTTTTTAAAAAGTAAAGAATTATTTTATTTTTAAATATTTGATGTCACAAATCCTTCTCTCTCCCAAAGGTACAGTGATGGAGGGATGGCTTGAATCTAAAATATATCCAACAAATTAGTGGGGCAGGCTGCTAAGCTCTTATTTTTATGAGGAAGTACGCTCCATGAGACAGGACCCACATCTCTGCAGTTCTCCAGGTTATCCTCAGTGCCTAGCCTGCGAAGGTCTGACATGAATGAGTATGAGGCTGGATGACTGGCAGAGGAGAGAGGGACACATAAGGCTGGGCAGGCACAGAGACTTCATGGTGAGAGAGAAGACAATGTGGTGTCTGTCTCTTGAATTAGTCTCCAACCCCATGGACTTGTATAGGAATTCAGGTGGAGAGAGGGCTATGGAGAAACATGAGAGGAGCTGTTTTCAAAGTTACCCACATTAAAGATGAGACACGTAGTTTTAATGGTTGGGTATTCTTTTCATAGAATAAAGGGGTCCAGGCATTCTCTCCTGTCTCACCAACCCCCTATGGTATCTCGAAGGCCCCAGTGGACCAGCTTCAATGGGTCCTAATATATGCAGTGGTGTTCATCAGAGAGGGCCTGGGGTATAAAGGAGGGAGAAACTTAGTGGCTGTGACAAAGTTGTTGACTGGCTTGGTTTGAAGCCCCTGTGAGACACCACCTGGGGACCCCCAGGCACGGTTAGGAGAAACTTGGCAGAGATTCAGTTGCTTGAGTAGCTGGCAAAGTTCAGATAACTCAACACTTTTGATGTGTTTTATTTCTGGAATTTTCCCTTTGGGAAGATGTCTCTGATTGGATTATGAAACTCTTTCATAAATTTCGTTTTATGGTCAACTGCACAGCAGTGATTTGTGCCATAATTCAAGAGCTGCCTAACCCAATCTGAATGACACTGAAGCATGTTAATGACATCTGTTCCTGGGTGACACCCCTTAGCTAGGGCTCCAGTGATGCCTCCAGGAGAGAGAACGGGATCAACAATTTCAGTCCTCTGCCTCGAGCGCAGAAGCCAGGGGAGGATTCCAGAACAAGGCAGTTCACAGTCTACAGATACAGTTAGTGAAATGACCACAAAACCTTAGATATAAACAAAAATGTCCACCAGTACGTTCATATGTGAAAAGAAAGACTATTGTTTTATCTTCCTGCATGAGCTGAGACAAGATACAATATATAATCCTCTGATTAGAAGCATCATCCTAATATATATCAAAATGTAATAATCACGTCCACTATTCCGTCCATCCCACTTGTATGTATTCATTGTAAAGAAATTGTTATGCAAATAGGAAGAGATGTGTTCTTCCCTATAGAAGTGATTAGAAGTAGAGACAAGTAGAAACAACTTAAAGCAATAGTGGACTAGCTAACTAGATGACAGTAGATCCAGACACTAGCTGTTTAAAACAATAATGTAGCTTGATATTTATCGGTTTACAAAAATGTTCGCAGGACCCTGCAGAGTGAAGAGCGTGCTACAGCAAAGCTTGTAGAGCTCCATTTCCGTAAAATTGTGTGTGTGCATCCTGTGTGTAGAGATGCCAGGGAGAGCCCTGGAGCTGTGCTTACCGAGATGGCAACCGTAGTTTTCTCTGGATGGTGAGATCCGAGGATGATTGCACTTTTTAACTTAAAAAAAAGCTGAAAGAAAGCTGAATTGCTTTCTTTTTTAAAAGAAATATATCTATTTAAGAAAACAAGCAAGCAAACAAACAAACAAACAAAATAGCCACATGCCCAATATTCCAGAAGCCCATGGGATTGGCTGGGATGGTTGACAATAGAAGAAGCCACAACGTCAAAGTCCAAAAATAGCAGCGAAGGAGCACTGGACAGTTGGTGGACTGAAAAGCCACATTGTAGTTACTGCAACAAGTAAACAGGTGACCAGAAAAGGGACTTTGCCACCAGGTCATACCAACGAACTGAGGATTTATACTGACCTACGTTTCAAATACAAACTATCAAATATCAAAACCATCTTTATTTAGTCCAAGCTGTTTTGGAAAATAGCAACTGCCCAGCAAAGCTGAGCTCTCAGGACAGCCTTTGTCTCAAAGGCCACCTGATGGCTGTTTGTCGTCACATCTAGCATGGTAGGACTTGTTTAAAAATTAAAGTAATCGAGTCTGGAAGGACAGAAACTCAGGTGAATCCCAGGGGAAAAGTAAAAGACAGAAACCCCTACTCTTCCCACATCACGTCTTCAGGGAGGCCAGATTCCAACCGTCCCGGATAAGCATCCTGAATGGCTACATCGTAGCACTCAGCACATTTCAAGGCTTATTGATTTGTTGTCAGTCTACCTGTTTGGCTCTGCATACCAGAAGGGAACGAGCAGCATCTGGCAGGTCCACAGCTGTACCCTCAGAGCTTAGAATAGTGCTGGCACAGAGTAGATGCTCAATAAAAATATTGGATGGAAAAAAATAAAGAGAGCAAGAGAGGGCAAGAATCCTTGGCCTCTCAGAAGTTAGAAGATGAGGCTCTAGCTGCTAATCTTTGCTTCTCTTCGACTGCTCAAGAAAAAGTATCAGCACACAGCTGATGCACAGATGGAGATCTCTTATGAGTCAGAACATGTACCTCTAGGTCCTGACCCCTATTTAAAGAGAAAGGCCAACGTCACATTCATCTTTCTCAGTCATGCAGTTTGGAGACCAAGATATTCCCATTACTTCCCTCCCCTGACATCTCTCAAAGCTGCCCCACCTGTCCAGGTGGTGGGTGCCATTCTCCCAGCTGCCCCTGCTGACATTCAGGGTGGCCAAAAGCATGGAGGGAAGAGCAGAGCTGAGGCCAGCCAGTCCGCCAGCTCTTGTATCTTGTTGGAAGGCTGCCCCTGAGCTGCTGGAACCCAAAGTGCCAGAGAATTAAAGTCCCTCTGGGGACAGCTCTTAACTAATGCCTGGTGAGCATAGGGGGATAAATATCCTAGCTCCCTGACCCCTGGGCTGGGGTAACACTAATGTATGTGTTTTATGCCATTCCCTAGGCACCTCTTCTTCCTACCCTGGAAGGGACCAAGCTCACAACTGCATACTCTAGTTGCGGGCTGAACGTGATCCCTGGAGCTGCCGGCTTCCCTCTCCTGTAGCACTCCTCACCTGGTTTCCTGCACCTCTTAGGCGAACCACATGCCCACCATCCTCATCTCAGGGTCTGCTTCTGGAGGAAGCCTGCACCCCGTGGTTCATGGTTAGTCCTTTGCAAAGTTGCCCAGAGGACTACTGGCGGTAAAACACTGGGGAGTTGGTGCCAGCAGGCACTGTGGGGTCCTGGCATGTGTACCCTCCAGGAACTTCAAGGTCCCAGCCCTCTTTCCCCTCCTTATGAGGTCTTTGCATGCCTTGGGCATTCAGAAAACACCAGACACATGCAGAGATCTGACTGGCCCCAAGGAGCAGCTGGGGCCTGGGCTTGGGTCCCATAAATCAATGCCTTGTGACTGCACAAAAGGAACGGTTCATAATCTGCGATGTTCAAAGACCATTATTTTCTGTTGATCTTCCTTCATCCAGTAATGATTCCCCAAAACAATACCCTGGAGTTCAGTGCCAAGCAGCTGGAAATGGTCTTCTGTCCGCACACACAGATAAATATGGGTGACCTTCCTCCGTGATGGATTGGTGCTGAAGGCACCGGGAACACTGGAACGTGAAAATGATGCTCGGTTTGTTGGGAGATGAATGTTCCTTCACACAAACCGCACGTCTCTTCGCCTTACCTTCCCTAAAGGGCACGCTGCCAGAATAGCAAGAACAATCGCAGCATTAACAATACAGTCATGTGTCACTTAACGACAGGGACACATTCTGAGAAGTGTGTCATTAGGCGATTTCATCGTTGTGTGAACGTCACAGAGTGTACTGAAGGGGAACAAAATTTGCCTCCCCAAGATGTGTCTCTTTAACATGAGGATTATTTTAAGCTGATTGTTGTTATTTTTCTTTTTGGTGAGGAAGATCGGCCCTGAGCTAACATCTGTGCCAATCTTCCTCCCTTTCACATGCAGGCCACCGCCACAGCACGGCTTGATGAGCAGTGTGTGTCTGCTCCGAGGATCTGAACCTGCAAACCATGGGCCACCAACACGGATCACACAAACTCAACCACTACACCACCAGCCGGCCCTAGGCTGATTATTTTTAAGAAACAAAAGACTCCAAGCTTTTCTTGTTACCTCCCCCTTAACTGCTTAAAAGAATTCAGATAAACAAGCCTGTCTCAGGAAGCAAGCTGTAGGTTAAGTGCCACATGCACTAGGTGGTGGACAGGGAGGCACCTAGAGAAGCCTGCTTGTCGGGCTCCCCTCTGTGTTCCTCTGTTTCTGTGACCAAACTCTGGTTTTCCAGACGCTTGCTCCTTTTCTCGGACCTGTGAGCTGCCTTCTTTCCCTCAGAAGTCCCTGACTCTCCCCACCCCCAACATCTTTTGTCTTTAGCTGAGGACGGTATTTAAGGTGAGGGCTTTGGCCATCTTGGTGAGTTCCTTGATTTTCCTGGGGGTCTTCCTTGTATACAAGTTATTAAACTTTTGTTTGATTGTCTCCTGTTAATTTGTCTCAAGTCAATTTAATTCTTAGACCAGCAAGAAGAACCTAGAAGAGTAGAGGAAAATGTCTTCCTCCCCTACAGTACTTACACAAACCTGGATGGTTTAGCCTATTATACAACTAGGCTATAGGGTAGTAATCTCATGGGACCACTGCCACATATGCGGTCCATCATTGACCGAAATGTTGCCATGTGGCGCACGACTGCACATGGTCATTTCTTGAACATTTATTATGTTCCAAGTGCTGAGTGAAGCACATTGTCTCATTTCATCCTTGCATATTGTTCTCTAGGGTAGGTACTATCATACACCCACCTCATCTACAGACCAAGCAACTGAGGCTTCTAGAAAGTTCAATAACTTGCCCAACCTCTCACCTTGTTAAGGAGCTGAGCAGAGCATCAAACTCAGCTCTAGGCCACAATGCTGTGCACAGGACCAGCTACATAATCTACAGGGCTTAGTGCAAAATGAAAATGCAGGGCCCCTTGTTCAATGATTTTAAGAATTTTAATCTGGTGACAGCAGAGCATTAAACCAAGCATGGGGCCCTTCTGAGCATGGGGATTGATGAGGCTGTATAGGTCATACCCCACAAAGCTGGCACTGGTTTTGTGGAATCATAAGAAAAAGACATGAGAGGAGACAAGGACCCCAAAGTTTAATTCTGTTTAATGCTAGAGAGTGAGCAACCACTCACGTTAAATGAAAAGTGATTCAATGAGCCTGGCTATTTGGCTAGAAGAGCTGGTCAGTTCCTGTCAGGAGCTAAATCAGTGCTTCTGATAGAACTGTATAAACCCTCCCCCGAGTTGGGCCTGCAAAGAATCCGGTGAAGAATGTGAGGGAACATGGCTGACTCCAGCATGGTACATGGGAAGGAGGCTGGGCCTTCAAGCCAGAAATGTGGACACTGATTCTGGCTCACCCACCAGCTGTGTGACCTTGGGCACATTCTCAGACCTCTTTGAGGTTCAGTTTTCTCATCTGTATGATGGGGAGAGGGGTACCCACCTCTGAGAGTAGGAAGAGGCATGGTGGAGGAAATGAGACAGTGTCTGTAAAGGACTCAGCACACAGTAAGTATTTTCACCAGGCAGCGTGTGGGGCAGTTGAAAGAGCACATGATTTGAAGGTAGACGATACAGCTTGAGTCCTGAACACTGTCCCCCATCTATTATTTGCGTGAACTAGGCAGAGTCACTGAACTCTTTCCAGGGTCAGCATCACCCTTTGTGAAATGGATCCGGTACAATGTCTACAACACGTAGGATTCTATGAGACTCCAATGAACAGGGTGTTATGGAAACAGGAGAGATGATCACGTTTATAGCCAGTCAGGGTTTGTTGTTATAACTTACAAACGGTTTAGGGTGGGGAGGGGATTGGAAAAGGGCTGCCATCCCCTTTCTCAGATCCCTACTGTTCTCAGGGATGCTTCGGACACCTCTGCTTGAGCTCTCTTACAGGGTGCTAAGTGATCTATGAGATTTTTCCTCTAAATGTTTTTCACAACATTTCCACATTCTTGACCCCAATTTGACTAACTCCATTTCAATTCCTACTTTAGAGTTAAATCCAGGGGGGACTGAAAAAGAAAACAATGATTCGGGCCAAATTCTGCATAGCTGGAAGAAACTGCTCCATACAGACATCCCATTCTTTATGGGTTTTCATAGAATAATACCAACCATAATAGAAGTTTGAGGTGTTTTATGTTTTGCTGGAGATGCATAACCCGCCCCCCCCCCCACAACCAAACTGCTTTATGCTTTAAGAAATTCAATGTGCATAAAGGATTCCATTTTTCTTTGCAAATATGACACGTATATAAGGCAGTAAAATTTGAAATTCTTTCTGAAACTTTAAGGAAGGGCACAGTGGGAAGAAAATTGGACATCGTCTAATCATATACACACATAATATACAAAGACGCATGCACATGCTCATGGTCGCCTTGAATGTAACTGTTGTCATTTACATTTAGAACACTTTTCTGGCGCATCTTGGATTCTAATCACTCGTGCACAGGGCCTGGGTACCACAGATGGAAAGTGGGAATCATTTTCTGCTCTGCTCAAACCCCAGCCTCTTTAATAGCTTTCCCCGTCAGTTCTCCTAGCTTGTTCTGCACATCAGCTCGTTTAATAAAATGTCTGTAAACAGCAAACCCAAATTCCAGGGTCCCTCTCACCAGATGTCATCTCTCCATCAAAAGCAGCCTATGAGCAGTGCCACGAGGAAGGGCCACCCCAGAGCGATCTGACCCACCTTCCCCTGCCTGCTCTCCATCTCTCCAGGCCTGTTATTACTCCTCTGTCTGCACCCACTCCCCTAAATGCCCTCTCCTTTTTACAGAATGCATTCAAATCCCAGAAGGGAGAGGGTGACTCCTGGCCCCAGGGATCTGAAGAAGTGCATAAAGACCCAGCTCCTTGAAGCTGAAGGGAGGTGTTAGGCACCTTGAACACAATTATTCACCTGGCAGTCTAAGCAGGTTACCATGACGACGCTCCCAGAGCCTCATGTATCTACATGTTATTGAGACATCCCATCAATTTGGCGAAAGGGAGAAAAAAAAACCCAGTCAAAGCAGTTCTCGGGCTTTCATCTCCTGTCTGGCCTGCTAAATGACTTTTTTACTTACTTGTTTTGGCGTAATCTGGACATGGCAATGGTGATACTCTTAATATGGCACTTATTCACTCAAATGCATTTTAAAGCTTAAAATCGAAGTCCAGCCTTATAATAGGGATTTTTCTACTTTGTTCTTCACTTTCTTAAGAATTGTACTCAAGAGTGACTCCTCCTGCTGGTCACAGAATGCTTAAATTCGTATCTATTGGGCCAAAAAAGGGAGCTCTAAATTCTAAAACCGTCTCTGACAGAAAGTTTAAATGTGCGAAAAAGATAACAGGCGCTCTGCCGTACTGTGGGTGATTTCCATAACAGTAGGTACGTGTATTTCCAGAGAGAGAAAGAAAATGTCTTGCCTTCGGCCCTTTGACTGAAGACAAAAGCTTTCTCCATGCACATCTTCTAAGGAAGGGAAAAAAAGGCCTATTCGTTTTTCCAAAATGGTTCTTATTAAAAGACAATTATGAAAAGAAATAACTGAGGAGCTTGCAGTGGGGACCTTCATTTTCTTCAGAGCCCTGCTGTACCACCAAGTTCAGCCTTGGGCCCTCCTAAGGCTGAGCTAAGATATTTACATGCTGTCGGACAGTAGCTATGCATTAGAGACTCAGATGTCAGTCATCCTTGAAGGATAACCTTCAGAGACAAGGGAAGATATTTCACCGCTGGCAACACCCCCACTGTATTCTGAGTTGCAGCTTCCCAGCTCTTGCTTCTATCCAGGGAAATAATATGTCAGTGTTAATGCACACCATCAAGAAGTCGGAGCAGAAATAAAACAGTCTCCAGAATCCCCAAAGATCACAGTATGCCACTTCCAAAGCCATGATGCTGAAGGTAAGCCAACTTAACATACCTGTAGGCGATCCTTCCATGACATGGCCAATGTAGGGGCCTTCCCGAAAGATGGGTCTGTTGTCATTCTGATCAATCACGATGACTTCCAGAGGGACCGGCCCCTCGAGAGTTTTGCCATTGACATCGGTGGTCTCCACAAATAGCTATTGGAACAAAGGCATGGGGGGAGAAAGGCATTAACTCATTAGGAAAATTGAAGTCAGGCTCTCTGGAGAAAGTAGGTTATATCAGCAATTTTATGAGCCCTTGGCAATATTCAAACTTTGGTCTCAATGGATAGTCACTGGGACTAGAATAGAAAGTAAACATCACAGAATAAAAGACAACGATCAGTTCACGTTAAGTCCCCCTTGGGAAATTTACAATTAATTCATCAAATCTGCAAAGGAAATCCAAAAAAAAAAAAAAAAACAGAAAACACTTACAATCAGCCATAGCTGAGAAAATGTGCTTACATTGTTTCTGTTTTTCCAACATCATTATGCTTGAAAGGAATGTTATGCTAATAAAGATAATCGACTAAGCAGTTATGAACGTAGTACATTAAGAAATAACTGAAAGTGTTTATGGTAATTTTTAGGAGAAATTCAGGTCAATAAGTATTTATAGAGAGCCTTTCTGAGGCAAGGAAGGCATTTGCAGGGGTCCTGAATAAGACCTCAGGATTCCTGCCCGCCAGATCCTTATAATCTAGGGGGAATTTCACAATTCCACGAAACACTTCCATACGGAACTAACTTCAGATCTCAAGAATGAAGAAAACAGCATAAAAAAAGCCCCTCAACTTTACTGTTTATCTTGCAAACAAGGAATTATGTCATGGCGTTTCCAGTGAATCACAGTGACTTTATGCGCTCATTTTCTGTGCCTAATTCAGCCTTGATTTAACTCGGCAGCAACGGTAACACTTCTCCTCGGGTCTCAGTCCCTGCATTGGGAGTAGCTGAGTATTTCAGTCAGAGAAGGGCCTTTGCAGCTGGAATCCCAGCACAGCTGTTCGCTAGCTATGTGACCTTAAGCAACACACTTAATCTCTCAGTTTTCTTATCTGTAAAATGGGGTTAATAAAAACACCCATTATTAGAAATAATAACCAACATTATCCAGTGCTTACGTAGGCTCTCTACTCTGTTAACTCACTTGATCCTCACTGTAACCCTGCGGACCATTTGTGGGGAGGGAATGGAAGCAGAGGGTAAGTGGTAGAGTCTGGATTCGACCCCATGACGTCAATTGCTAGAGTTTACATTTCTATCCGCCATACACAACGTTTCTGAAGCACTTAATCTAATACCTGTCACATAATATATCTCAAGAGTATGAAATGCTGCTATTGTTATTGATATTAACACTATGGTCAAAACTAGCCCAAATTAGGAAAATAAAAGAGAAATACTTTGTCGCAAATCAGCACAGTCGTACCCTACCTGATGGTATTGTAAACTGGTACCATCCTTTTGGAAAGTAGCAGGACAAAATTCAGCGAAAGCTATGAGGGACTCTCATGCTGTCTCATGTGAACATCGCTCCTGGTTCTGTTTGAGACAGGTTGCGCTGCACATATGAAAGTATTCATTGCAGTGTTGTTTCTAATAATGAAATAACACTGGCATCCACTAAATGTCCAGTGGAATAAATGTTTTTGTAGCAATATGCTAGAATCCTGGCACTAGATAACATAATCATTAAATCTTGTTGATCTACTTAGAATATTGTGTGAAAATACACAAAATAGCATGCACATCATATATGTATAACGTAAACATATGGACAGAATTTGAAGATAGTAAGCAAATATAAAACCAGGAATGCTTGGATAGAGGAATATTTTTCTTATTTTTTCTTTAACATTACTTTATCCTTTCACCAGCAAATTCACACACACACACACACACACACACACACACACACTTCGATTTCTGAGGCAGATAAAATAATGCATGGGAACCTTAATTAAGAAGAAATTAAATGGGCAGAGCCTTGTAACATCCACACACAAAGGAGATCTTACAGAGAATGAACTTTTATACATTTATGCTGCTTTTTAAAGCTCCCAAGAGAATACTGCTAAACAAAGGAAATCAAAATAAAGCTTAGGGGAAATTCCATGTAATAATGAAGTTCTGGCCTTTTGTCTTCCTAAAATAGCCAAGAACTTGACTTTATTTAAACCAAAAAGACCTATGTCTAAAGATAACAAATATCT